>NC_092832.1:11586693-12989193 GCF_039878825.1 Excalfactoria chinensis | reverse complement strand
GGGGAGTTGGGTTTCTCCATGCGATAACCAAACGATTTAAATCATTTAAATACCATTGAAGAAAAAGTCGCTGTATGTTTTACTCCAGAGGGGGGGGTAAGGGGAAAGCAATGTTGTTTTGTTTTTGTTTTGTTGAAACTGCAGTGTTGTACGCTCCCATGCAGAAGTGCACTAAGCAGCTACAGCTGACCCAGATTCCACATACATCACGTTGGGACAGTTTTTTTTAAACAAACGCACCAGCCTCGGCCGTTCAGCCCACCTATGATGTCACCACCAACACCGAGAGCAGCACAAACTCCTCCTTCGGATTTCCTATCCATACCCTCCAGAAAAGCGGGGGCAGGGAGGCCGAGGAGTCAGGAACAAGGAAAGATTGTTTGCCAGCTGAGGGGAGGGTACCATATGGCAACAGACTGTGCAAGAGTTCAGCAGGCAATTACAAATCAAACATTTTTACTACGCTGCCTAAAGATGCCTTTCAAGTTGTTACAGTGCTGGGCTTCATTTAGAAGAAAGATTCTTTCAGGCTGATAAAACTCCATTTGTGTTGCTGGGAATAAAAGGGGCAGCCTGGCTGGATACAACAGGGAAAAAGGAAGCATTTATAGTCTAGAAGAATGTTAATAGAATGTCACATTCAATTCTTGACGTTCCCTTAATAAGAAACAGCTCTCGTTGGTAAACGCGGGAAGGTTCTGATGAATGTGGGAGATGGTAGAGTTGGCTGTGATGGTTTGGGGTGGATGTCAGAGTGTTTGATAACATCTGATTAAGGTTAGAAGTAGATAAAGTAGAAGAGAACACAGCCGGTGAGGAATGCAGAATGCAGCTCTGTTGAGTCAGGCAGTGCTTCAGTGCATTTGTTTTACTGTCGTTCATTTCTTCACAGAAGACAAACCAGCTACACTGGAAAGAATGGCCTTCATACCATTTCAGAACTGTTTTGGACTTTGTAAACATGCAGCAAATAATTTTAGAGAGCAGCTCTCTACAGGAAAGCTCTTGATGGAGCTAAAAGAAAGATCCATGCTGAATTGCTGAGGTCATTCAGAAAGAGAATTGTACGACTGGCTTCTGAACTCGTGTGTGATGCTGCAGGTGCTTGTTCGAGGGGAATTTCTTTGATTATAATTAGTAGACATGATTGATCTTTTTATTCTTTCTACAAAAGATTGAGTAGGTTTGGGCTTTTTACGGCCAGCTTGGACGTTGTTTATCAAGGCTGAGCTCAGGGTAGTTCATACAGTCAAGATAACATTGCAGTGAAAATGTGAATATCTGGTCTGTCAGATTACTCTTTTTTATTTTTAATAAGCTGATTTTAGCAGAATGGAAAACAGAGAATTTTAGTATTAGATCAGGTCATGTGTAATACCTTTTAATTCACTTTTTTATATGTCACCTTTCAACCACAGGTATTTTAATTTGTTTCTGTGTGTGTGCGCACACGCGCATGTATGTGTTGATTTTGGAGAGATGCCCAGAGTTTCCCAGCTCACATTTGAGGGCTGTACTGGTTAGGTGCTATACAAACACAACTGCTGTTCTAGTGAGATTGTATTAACAGCCTTCCACCTGTGAAGCCACGCTTTTTGTTATGATTCTGATTATACAAGTCTGAGCGTGGAACAAAATAGACTTTTAAAAATGCCCCCTGACTGAAACAAGCTTCTCCAATAATGTTTTCAAGTTTAGATGTTTTAGCAGCATTGCAGGATTTCTGTACTGTGAAAGATGTAGAAGTGCAGTTGCTTTTTAATGGCACGATTAGTTGGTCAGGGTGTTTCGCTTATTTAGGCTGAGAAAGGTTAGGCTTTAGGTGAAATTCTAGAGATGGAGAATTAAATTAAGCAAGGTGAGCTGCATATCAGTAACATGAACTTATAAGGAGGAGAACTCGCCCCTTATGCATAATCAGGGGATGAAAGAATGGTGAGATTACTGTGCTGGTGAGGAGGAAAAAAGATGTAAGACTTGGAGACCTAAAAATAAGGTTGGATCTTAGCAGTTACGGTGAATATAAACTGCACAATTCGTACTGTGTTGCGATGTGTGCACTTATTGCCTAGTTAACTTTTCCCACGTTGCAAGCGGAATGTGAGTTTTCATTCCAATTGAGGAGTTGTAGATGAGATGCGTTTTACTTCTGTTGCTTTTTTTGCTGAGTTGGAGGAGTTGAGTAGGAGGCTTCCTAAAAACCTCAGTAAACTTAGTCAGGTATTTTAGCATGTTTGTCAAGGGAGATTCCTTGCTGGTAGTGTGGCAGAAGAATAGGTTTGTGAGTAGCTGTGCGTGCTCTTGTAATTACCTCTATATTTAGTAAGATGCTGCCAGCTTTCAAGGCAGTCAGCTAGTACATGCCTGGCGCAATGCAGGAGAAAAAGGATCCTTTCTGTTCCACTGAGACCTGTCATCCAGACTGTGCCAGAAAACCATGTGCCTGTACCCCAGACATCTACAAATACAGCTGAGATAGTGGTACCAAAACTAAGGATTAGGTTGTGGAGCAGAGCATAGATTCAATCCCAGACAGAGAGGAGGTATGGTGATGTGTCTTGGAAATCCACGCGTTCTTACTGCTGTACTTTGAGATCTGAAGGTTCTCATAGATCTTGCCAAAGATCGCAGGCGGATCCAAAATAACCTACTGATATAATTTGTCAATGAAAGCAAGACATTCTTTAAAATATTCTTTGCAACTTTTTCTGGTAAATGTGAGACACTAAAGAAATCTTTCATTCTAATCTTGCTCAGGTATTTATCTGTCAGACTTGACGTACATTGATTCTGCATACCCATCGACAGGGAGCATTCTGGAAAGTGAGCAAAGAACAAACTTAATGAACAACATCCTACGAATTATCTCAGATTTACAGCAGTCCTGTGAATATGGTAAGCTGGCATGTGAATGTTGTGGTGTTGAAAACAAACCCCAAAAGCTTTGAGATTTGTCTCCTGTAATACTATGCAAGCAAGGCGTAACCCTTTTGTACACCATCATCGCTCTCCCTTCTTCTCTCAGTTCAAAAGTGTAAAAGTTTATTTTGATATTGTTAGTTATAATAGAGCATCAGTGTGAGAAGAAAGATTGAATTCCCTTTTTCTTGAATCACACACATGTTTGCAGTACGTACTTTCTGGAGAAAAATGTGGAATACGTTGCATTTAATAGTAGTTTCGCTGTTACGTATGTTACAGCTTACATCTCTGTGTTCTGTAACTTTATGATGATTTCTAAAAACAGTAAGATTGCTTTTGGAGCATTTCTTGTACTGAAGATACTAAAATGTGTACAGCTTGTCTTTTGGGCATTTACAGTGCTGTTTGTACATCAGATAAAGTATTGTTTCTTCAAAGGTGGTCTCCCTCACACTCCCTCTCTTCAATTTCTAGCAAAGTTGTAAAGCTGCATTTGTGATGGTGGAATGTGATATTAGCACAGGATTGTGGCTCCACTGAAAGCTCAATATAATGAGAATATGGTCTGTGAAGGAGCCCTCAGATAGAGTTCTACAGGTTTGAGACTTCGTTTTGGCTAGGGGTTCTCTCCCACATCTCCCTTCCACATAATCTGATAAGCAGAGCAGCTCAAAGTGCTCTACAGGGAAACATACTTGGTTTATGGAAGTGGGGAATGTAAACTCGATGCGTGAGAATTTGAAGGGCTACAAAATTCAGCAGCAATAGGGACTGTAGTTTGTGCCTCTGTCTCACATTAAAAGGTAAGCGATCTGATTCTGTTGAAATACTTTCTGGAAAATAACTTTGCTTATTGGATGGTACAGTGATAATGAATGTCATCTGTTCTTCAGATATTCCTCTGTTGCCGCACGTCCAGAAATATCTAAACTCGGTTCAGTACATAGAGGAACTACAAAAGTTTGTAGAAGATGACAATTACAAGTAAGTATGAAATGCTGTAACTGACTGTAATTCCTGACAAAAGAACTTCAGAACGTAAAGCCTGTCGCTTCTAAAATTCTGCTTACAGCAGGCAATTACTTCCAGAGCATCTCTTGCAAGTTGTGAGGTTACAGCAGGGTCCTCTGGTAATATAGGATCATTCTCAGGGTGCTGGATGGCATGGTTTCTTCCTTTTTTGTGTCTGACTGTAATTAATCTACGGTCCTCTGATTGTTTGTTAATGAAGAGCCCACACCTACCACTCTTCCATGGGATTTATCTCACTGAGTGAGCAGAATGGAGATACTTTGTTCTGATGAAAAATGACACTCTAATCTATGCGTCCCGGTCCCAAGTTCTTACTGAAGGCTTTCACTTTAATAAATTCCCATTTTGTTATTTTACTCCTTGGATTAGGTTACACAGTGCGAAATGTAAACACTTGATTTTTGAGAATCGAGACATTGTGTATCTGGCTGCCCCTCCCCAAAAGTGTACCACCTTAGACAGAGGCGTTCAATTTCTTAATGAAAAGGTTATTACTATATTAAGTGATTTGGCATCCAGCAAAACTAGGGGTTGGAAATCTCTGGCAAGAAACAGGAACAAGCCCCGAGGATAGGAAGCAACCCACAGCAGATCTGTTACATATGAAGAAGGTTTCTGTTTGCTACTGGCTGATCTGCTTGAGGAGGTTCCCCACCCATTCCCATCCTGCCTGCCCAGGAAGTTTGTCACCTTAGTTGTGCTGAATCAGTTGCTTGTGTAGCTGCGTTCTAATGGTGGGAGGGGGCATGCTTGCTAAAGGGACAGATTATCTTTTCTCAAATAACAATTTATTAAATGGTAAAATGTTTATAGATGTAAGATAGATGTACTGAAAGGCTGTAAATAGGGACCCTTAAGTTTATGTCAAAGGATGGTTGGCAGGAGTTTAATCACCTACCTTCATGCATTTAGTCCTTTAAGATTTGCGAGTTGTTCTCTGGAGCACACTATGTGCACTTTTGTGCAAATATCCAGCCTTATTTTTTCCACTGAAATATTCCATAGCCTGATTTAGGAAGTGTTTCTTATCACAGAGTAAAGCTTTGTGGTCAAGCATTGCAATTAAAAATAAACACTCAAGTTGAACTGCAGCGTCTGATTCTTATTGGCGGATTCTTTTCATGAATTCAGATTCCACCTTCCTTTTTCCCTAGGCAGGAGTATGTACTGATGGGAATGTTATTGCTGAAGGAGCTACGGCCTCTTCACCCTGTACAACCCAAATCTGAAACTAAAGGACAGTCATTGTGACCTGTGTCCGCGTTTTTTCTTACTGAAGGATTTTATTTAAGAAAATTGAACTTCAGAATTGGGATCAATCATTGCTAAGCAGTCTGGTGATGGGAGGGAGAGGAACTGTCAAACTTCAAACATAACCCTCCCTAAAAATAAATAGATGCTTTTCCACGCTTACTAATTTCAAAGATTATAGTTCTGCAAATTGTGCAGATGAGATGTTAGGTATTTATAGATTCTGCCTCCTTTACAGTGCTATTGAAAAGAGCATTTAAAAGTGCCTGCTGTAGAAAAAAGCTTCAATTATCGATGAACACCAGTTGATAATGTATTTTGTGAAATGCCAAAGAGGGATTTTGGCTTTTGTAACAGTAATGACAAGTGACTTGGCCCACTTCATAGCAAGAACAAAATCTGAGGTATTGTGAATATAAACGTTTGTTCCCAAGTAGAGAGCAGTTGCACAGTAAGAATCATAGAATTGCTCAGTTTGGAAAAGACCTTAAACATCATCAGGTTCAAAGTTGCAGCGCTTTGCTGTAATGTAAGTTTTGCTGTTGGCTTTAGACCTCCTTCAACGTGGTATTGTTTGTTCTGGTCAAATGAGTCAAAGTGTTTGTTCATGTACTACATTGTGCCTTGGCATGTTGTCTTCTAAGCCCAGCGCTCTGCTGCAGTCATTTTTCCACATGAAACAAAAAGGATGGTTTGGAAATAACATATGCTAAACATTACTGCAAGATGTACGTCAACATTGTATTGTTTCTTGCCATGATAAAACCAATAAACTTTCAATTGTAAACTTATATATCAAAACTCTTCCTTTTGCACACTCCTGTTTCCTGCTAACTTTTAGTTCTTTTTTGATGCAGACTTTCGTTAAAGATAGAACCAGGTACCAGCACCCCCCACTCTGCTGCTTCCAGAGAAGATTTAGTAGGTAAGTACTCAGTACCTGTGAGGAAGACTTCATGCTGCCAGATTCTTTGAGTTGCGACTGTGTAGCAAATTTACTTGAGGCTAATAAAGAAGCATGAAGTAATAACACTGTATGTTGGTAATGAAAATTCTAAATTGAGCTGTACAGAGAGAGGTTTTTTAAGAAGCTGGGTCGGTTTTATAGGTTCTTGTATATATTTTAGCAGTAGCTTGTTAGTGTCATTTGGGGTCTACACAGAAAAGCCTTCATCTGAATCTCATGCAAGGCTGTGCTTCCAAACACGTATGTTACTTTTTTATTCTGAGAAACCAGTCAAAGGCATCAGTTTGTGAAGATTAGCGGGACCTGTGTAATGTCAGTGTGGATAATGGAGGTGCCTTTTAGGCCTAGGAAATACTTGTAACTAGGTGATCTACTTGAAATAATTTTTAATCCTGTGCAAACAATAAAGCCTAAATTACTTAAATATCAGCAGGAGTACATCAGTAAGTTTTGTTATGGGGCGTCTCTTATTAGTTGAGTTTAGAAGGTTTTTGCAGCTTGTCCACAGTTTTCTTAGAAGTATCCCTGATAATAACTCTAAGATTACTCTGAAGTAATGTTGCCTTTGTTCCCAGGTTCTGAGGTTGGAGCATCGCCACAAAGTGGACGGAAAAATGTTGCAGCTGAAGGAGCCTTGCTGCCACCAACACCCCCTTCACCTCGAAACTTGATTCCACATGGGCATAGGAAGTGTCACAGCCTGGGATACAAGTCAGCATTTTATTTAACCCAAAAATTCTGAGCTTGGTGGTGTATTATCCTTCAATATAAGGGCTTTGTTTTAAAATGGTGTGGTTTGTACGCTTGGAGACCAGTTTGTGTCAAGAGCTCAAATTTGAAACGATACTGCTAGAGTCATGGCTGTTAATTAGTTAAATGAGGAAGCCTATGTGTCTGCCATAATAATAGCTAGTAAATTAGTCACAATAGTCTTTTCTGACTGACAGGACTATCATTTAATGAAACGCAACTGAGTTGATCTAACTCTTTAAAATTAAAACTGAAATAATTCTTATTTCTATTCTTATAGCGAGAGCTCCTTTGTAGGTTTTTATGACTTCACATATTGGTATGAGTTTCTTGTTTGTATCCAGTTGTACATCGCATATTTTGATAATTGCCTCATTGCTTCCCTTCTCCTTTTTTCAAAATGCAAGAAGGTAACTTTTCTGTAATTCATCTTTAAGCTTCTTATTCTGCACGTTTAGTTGCTATGTGCTCATATGAGGCTAGAATGGAATTCTGAATTTCAATCATGTGAGTGTTACGTTAAGATAATGAGATCTTAAGATATTAAATATAATTCAAGGCTTTCTAATTTTCTCTTTGCTCGAAGAGTGCTGTGTAGTTCTGATGGTAGCAGTTCCTTCAGGTAGTTATGTTTGTGCCTTGTCACTTACGTGCTGGTGCAGCCCCCTTTGCCACTCATCTGAAAGTCTGTTTGCAACAATTTCTGACACGACCCATGATTTTTTGTTAGGAATTTGGAACATTCTGCATGTTAATCCTTCAGGATGTTAAAGTGGCATCTTTTGAAATGTATCAGAGATGATGTAAGTTTTCTTTGTATGTTTTCCTAGTTTCATACACAAGATGAATACAGCTGAATTCAAAAGTGCAACATTCCCTAACGCAGGACCAAGGCACCTACTGGACGACAGCGTCATGGAGCCTCACGTCCCATCCAGAGGGCAAGCAGAAAGCTCCACCCTTTCTAGTGGAATTTCAATAGGTGGGAACTGCAAGCATACTTGTGCAGTAAATGGCCTTCCAATAAGGGTTTTAACATGTTTAGTTGGACATTATGTACAGTGGTTCTATTCTAAAATACCAATTCTACTTTAGAGCAGACTTGAGAAATGCAGGTGTGGAAAGGTAGTATAAATTGCACAGCGTAAACCACAGGTTAACAAATTATTAAAAAGTGGATCATTATTTTTACAGCCTCTCAAATGATGCTCTCCTCATTACCTCCCTCCTACCTCATGGAGAGGAGGAAAGTACAGAACACCATTGCATAGTTTTTTCTCTCTTCCAGCCCCCCAGCCTAAGTTGCTCTAAATTAAAATGGTCTCAAGGTATATATTTAAAATGCCTTAGAAAATTGAAAGTGAGAACTTCAAGTTGCTATCAGTCTTTAGAAGCATAATTGATAAGCAGCTTTAGATTTTCTTGGCAGGAGCAGATAGCAGTTTAACCTTCAGGTACTTCAAAATGTGAGAATAGACTTCATTTTGATAAGTTATTTATCTTTGGATAAATCTTTAAGGTATTATAGAATTACTCAGGTTAGAAAAGACCTCAAAGATCATCAAGTCCAACCTCAGCCTAACCATAGTACCCTAACTCTAACAACCCTCTGCTAAATCACATCTCTGAGCACCACATCCAAATTACTCTTAAACACATCCAGAGATGGTGACTCAACCACCTCCCTGGGGAGCCCATTCCAGTGTTTAACTACCATTTCTGTAAAGAAGTGCTTCCTAACATCCAACCTAAACTTACCTTGGCGCAACTTGAGGTATTGTTTTTGTTTCCTGAGTTTCTGATGGGCCACAAGGTGCTTTATTTTCCTGTTGCCCTCAGGAACTTAAGGGGAGGGGAGGAGAAGGTAAGTTCTTCTCAAATCTACTTAACTGCAGCTGGAGTTGAGAAATTAAACTTCTACCTCAGTATCTTTTCTTGAAATAATTGGTTTGGTAGGGTGTTTCAGTACTCTGTTTTTTACACAGTCATGGTAACGTAGGATTTTTGTAGTGATATGTCTTTATTTGGATGATGCAACTGTAGAAAGCACCTCTGCATTTTTTTCCCCCAGTGAGAAAAACAAGGTCATCTATTTTCAAATTATAGTTCTTGGGAATTGCTCTTGTATTTTATGGAGAAGAAAGCCATATTTTGAGCAGACACCAGATTTTTCATGTGAAAAAATCAAATACCTATGCACAGTGATTTTTAAATTTATGTTAGTAAGTGAATCCCTGGTACTAGCTTCTTAAATCCGAGTATTTTGGACCTCTTTGCAGCAGGCAGCTTCCACTATTGAATGTGTACTGCTTGACAGTTGTCTGTAGATTGTCTGCTCTGGCAAAAGTTGCCATAATCATCCAGCAGGAATGGTGGTGCTTATAATATACAGCACGCAGCTTGTATTCTCTGGGATTTCACCATACAGGAGATCAAGGCTCCTCATGCAGTTTACTACCATCCAAGTAACTTCTCAGCATTACACAGGGTTTAGGGAGGAAATATGACTTCGAGCTGTAGCATTGTCCTTTCCTTGGTGCTGTTGATTTGGATCCTTCATGTGGTGCTTTAGATGTTTACTTTTGATATTTTCAGCCTAAATAATACAAGAAACTTCTGCAGATGACACTTTTCTCAGGCTGAATTATTCTTTCACTTCCATTAGAGTTCAGCTGGAAAGGTTTGCCATAGTTGACAGGCAGTTTTTCACATGGTGCAGTTTGGAACCTGTCACCATCTAGGTGTTTTGGGGAATGCAGGGATTTCCTATTTGCTCCAATCTCTGACACTTTTTGTATTGCTTAGATCAGCCATGGCCCCTGTCTCCTTGATAAGTCACCCTTAAAAGCTGGAATAAACTGCCCCTTTAGAAGACTTTTTTTCTTAAATCACTTGTAAGGCATCAGCCTTAAGTGCTCTGTGGTAGATCACCATTTGTGATTTGTAATGGTAGGTCAGCATTAGAGCTTCACCTCTTCCATTCTCTTCCACCTCCAGTCTCCCTGTGTTCAGATACTTCAGTTTTTTATCAGTCTTTGACAGAGTTCAGCATCAGTGCTTTTGCTACCTCTTGATTTTAGAAACTTCTGTGATGCAAAAGACAGATAAATACATAAAGGAAAATAGAAAGGCAAATATAGAGTGAGTTCTAGAGGCTTGCAGTATTTACTAGTGGAGAATTCTTGGAACTCTTAGTTGTCTGGCATTCTGAACTGCTGCCTCAGCAGTACTTAAAGAAGTCAATTGAAACTGCTTAGGTTCCTCCATCAGGTTTGAAGTAGTCTGTTTACTCAGTACTTGGAAGTTGTACAGTCGCTGCAGCAGAGGTGGTTTACCAGGTTCCACACAACATCAAAAGATGGACAAGAAAACTTCTGAATGTATGCACTGAAAAGAGTGTTATTCCTCTCTCTGTGCATAAATGTGGATTTAAACCTGTAGCTCTGGAAACAGGACTGCCTTTTCTTAGATAAAAGCCTATACAGGACTTAAGTTTTTGGATAAATGATTCGTCTTCAAAATGCGGCTGTTGTTTCTGATACGCCAGCAGCTTGAATGTGGCCTTAATGATGACTTTGCCATTTCACTACTGCTTTAAATCACTCTTTTGTTTTGATGCTCACAGCTGTTTGAACTTTTCATTTTGCAAATCATAGAATCTCTTTAGCATTTTGTCCTGATAATTTAAATCATACATGTCTGCTTAATAACAAAAAACACGCCTTCACAGGCAAGCACACTTGTATGTAGGTTGAAATATTACCAGCAGTCACTCCATTTTACTTGCCAAGTGGCACAGGCACATGTAACGTAGCATCTGTAGGTTTTGTTTTGACTGAGTGTACGTGGTAGACATGAGAAGAACTGGCACTACCCTGTGCCCTCCCTGCACAGTGTTCCTATGCAGTCTGTGCTCAAGCTACACACAATCATCTCATGAAAAATATCACTAAAAATCACATAATAATGTTTAAGTTCATGATCTTGTGGGGCCATGTGTGGCCTGCAGGCTGAACATGCCTTATCTAAGTCATTGGAGCATGCAAGTTTCTGCATTGTTTTTGTCAGACCTCACGCTGGTTGCCTTTCCTATCAATAAATGACTGTATTCTTTTTGCAGTTCAGAAAAGCAATTTTTAAACAAAGATTCTTCAGTGTACCACCTCTTCATATAGGTAAGAGGTAAACTCTTCCATTTGGATTTGTCCAGTTATCTGTGATAGAGGCTTTCAGTCAGTAATCAGGAGATGAGCTGCAGTGTCATTGTTGTAGAGCAGGGTACATCTGGTTCAGTTGCCATTTTATCTGAACAAAAGCGAGTTCTATTTCCAGCAGTGCTGCTGATATCCTAAGTAGAAGAAACACTAGACCAGACATATTCAATATGAAATTGGAAATGTTTACATGAGTTCAGAAATGTTACCAACACAGATGTCTCATCTGAGTTTGACATTCATGTTTTCAATCACGTGGAGATGATATCTTCAAGGGTATGATTCATCTCATTCTTAAGGGGGAGGTGGCTAAAAAGAGCTTATTAACTTTTGTCCTTAAAGCACTTCAGGCCTTTGGATTGCAAAGGTAATTTGATGGTTAACACAAATGAAAGTATGGACAGATTCTGCTGAACAAGACTTTGGATTTTTGCTTTCAGTGAACCAGGATAGATGCATTTACTTTTAAGTGGAAGCTTATTGAGAACTCTGCACAACCTGTTATCAGTTGACATTAAAGCTACAAGATAGTTCTGGCTGTGATCCCTCTGTTTTGATGTGGTCTCTCCATTCATTCTTTCAAAAGAGATGTCTAAGCATCACCCTAGGCTGGGCTGAAAGAACTACCTGTGAAATTTTACCAGCTGTCTACCTGAATTTGCCCACCGATTCCATCTCATCTCAAAGGAGGGTATAAATTAAGGTGTTGTTGTTAGATGATGATTACATTCATAGATAGCGTAAATCTTTATTTTGTACTTAAGGTTGTTTTGTTGTTTTTTTTCTTAAGAATACAGTTTTCCAGCACAAACTGATTTTTCTTATACATTTTTTTTTCCTGTTCCTTCACATACTCAAATGTCTTCAGGTATCCCTGCAGCAGTGTTCACCTTCATTCATGTTTATAGGAGTCTGGGATTTCCAGCACTTACTACAGTTCAGCCAAGCTATATTCAGCATCTGTTTAATTGTTCAAATAATTCTGGAGATATGAAGGGATTGTGTAAAATTACCTCTCTGTGCATTGCTTCTGTGTGGTTTTTCTCCTCTTACACCAGCCAGCATACCAGATGCCAGATAAATTTGCCTAGCAGGTTTTTAACCATGCATTCTCAGGGATCCACCAGTTAAGTGTTATAGAAGTTAGACCACAGAAAGAAACAGTTGAAATTGAGAGTTAAATTTTTAGGTGCTTAAAAACTCAAAGAAAACACATTTCTAGATTATATTTGTAAGAGCTTTGGATGCAAATGAAGTTTTAACTTCAGTCTTTTCTTCCTTAGACCTTTTTTTTCCTTACCTTTCCTTCTCTGCAGTGCTAAGGGTGAAAGGTCTAAAAAACTAAATCTTTAAGGCATTTGCATTTACTTGTGTGTTCCAATTGGTCAAGAATAACTTGAGCCTTTATGTTAATGCAATCAGTGAAATTAATACCATAGTCTAAGAAAGGTGTTTGAAATTAATTCAAAATTATGTAAGAAAACAGCTTTGTGGGAACAGTACATTTGGCAACTCTGAACTGACATAAAATGCTTACAAGACTATCAATGTTTTAATGAATTCCTCTATTAATTCTCCATCTTGAAGTACTTGAATTCTGCAAGGGATTACATTTCTTTTTAAATAAATGAAATATAGGTGTAGATATACAGCACACACGTTTTCAGGTTTTTGGCAGCCTTTACAGTAGGGAAGAACTCTACCCAGCCCATGTGTGTTTGAATCTTAGCCCATCGTGTATTGTTCAGCTGTTTCGGACTCCTGAGACATCAGCAGTCAGGTGGAGATTGAAGTTGGGTAGGATTTTAGGCAGAAGTAGTGTTTTCTTTCTTTTATCCTATTGTTTTTACACAAGAATGTAGGTGCCAGTCTCTTGCTCTAATTCTGGCTACCCCTTTTCTGCTGTTGTGAACTGTTACTTTCTTAGAGACGTGGTTTAAAAAAAAAGCAGAGCTGTGAAGTACTTTAAACTAAAAATGTGCATCTGGGTGCATGGATTCGGGTGGAGAAAAGGGACTTTCAGCACCCCTGGCCTTCCTCAGTCCTTAATGTTGTTTGGTAGGGGGCATTCACTGTGTGTGTTTTGTGCTCAGTGCAGCTGTGCACAACCTCTGTTTTTGCCACATCTGTATCCTTTAGCTTCTTTCTGTTATCTGGATTGAAGTATTTATTAGTTACATTATATGTTTGTGTGTTGATTTTCTGGCAGCATATTGAGTTATCAATCAGTCTTAACACCATTACTGGTCATTAGAAAGCCATGTTGAGCTCCTTAATCTTTATCATACGGTACATGATACTGAACAAGTTAAAATGCTTGAGAAATTTTGTTACAGTAATAGACTTAACAAGGCAGAACATATTTTTTTTAGGACACGAAGTACATCTCCATAGTGTTTGCTAGACTGTTGTACCATGCTGCAGCAATTGTGAATCAGGCCTGTTGATCAGTATTCTGTGTGTTTGAATTAGAGTTTCAAGCTCTGTCAGGTCAGCCACTGGCTATGGTGACTAGAGCTCTGCTAACACTGTGTGACTGGAGCCAAAAGAGTGTCAGTTGCAGATTTGAGAAGGGGAAAGAATTTTTAGCCTGAATACTTTTTAAGCTCTTTGGGGTTGGTTTGTTTATATTAACACCTGTTTAACTTTGGGGACTAACTTATGGATAAAGGAAGCCTGTGTTAAATGTTCCATATCCTCAGACTTTCAGCAACGAATGGATGCTGTGATTGGTGTAAGGGAATGGGTATGCCATGGCATAGGCATTCCCTATCAGGGAAATGGAAGCCTAGCCTTGCTTTCTGGGTGGCTGTAGCAGAGGCGTGTGTATGTGTATCTAGAAGTGCAAACAGCAAGTTCACTTCTGTACTCTCAGCTGCAGTTCTGGAGCTCTGGTAAGCAATCCGGGAGGTTGTCCGATGATTGTCAGCGCAGTTAGTGAAAACCCATTTTAGCAATTGCTCCAGTCCCTAGGGAAGGAAAAGGCCTTCCTGCTCTGTAGCAATCGTGTTATTAGCAATAAAGAAAACTAGGAAGATAACAGTGTGCGTCAGATGGTTTCTTAAATCAAACCAGAACTCACGCAGAAGATTACTTAATAGAAATGATTTGAACTGCCTAGAATTTCTTGTTAAGTTTAACCTGAAGACCTGCTTGAGGTTGTTGGAAAAAAAAACAAATATTGAGTACATACTTGAGAAAAATTTAAGAAGGTGATATATTTTTAAAGTACTGAATGAATGAAATATTTCCAGTTGAGGTGGTAGTTAAATAGTGCACTTTAATGTTTAAACAGAATTTGGCTAGGCATCTAATTTTTAGTATGTTAAACAGTTCCTTTCACCTCTGTTTTGTTTTGAATGGAGGGATATAATGCATCTTTCTCTTTTGAGGGAAGTTTTCTTTTTAACGTATTTTGTTATGCAGAAAATCTTGAGTTTCTTAGAATCTAGGAGTCCCATTAGATCTGTTCTGTGTAAGAGTTAAAGAGAGTTGAGAGCTAAAACTCATCTGTTCCCAAGTTTGTTACAGCTCCTTTGAGAACTACACAGGCATCCACATAGCTGGGACGGTTACTCTGCTTTCTTCTAAATTAACATTGCTTTAAAAAGTGTCATTGCTTTATCAGTGAAACCTTTTGGTTGAGCCCCCAGAAGCATGTAAGCTTTCTCACTGTTCTGAATGTCTCACAAGGATTTTTGCTTTCTGAAAGGTGACGTTCCAGCTCTTCAGCAGGAGTTTGTTTTGCATTTCTAAAAGCAGCGCTTGCTTTTAAATGTTTTTGTTAGAATACTTTGCACAGTGTTTGATACATTACTCTCTTAGCAGAGCCAATGTAGTTAGCATCAAAACGTCATTTTGGATCAAGTTTTAACATATCATCCTGTTTAAATATTTATTAAAAAACCAAACCTTCGTAATACAGAATTTGTTGTGTGCAGTTACTTGGAGTAAGAACTCTTACTCTGCTATAGTAACAGTGGCTCTTAGATGTGCAGTCCTCACAGCTGCTGGATAATGCCATATACACTGACTGTTTTTCCTGCAATCTTGTTTAAGATGCTTCTGTGCCACCAGCCCCTTTACAACCCAGCTGTTGTAAAACAAGAGACAGCACAGAGTACAGGTACAAATCTAAAGGATTTGTTTTGATCTGCTGTTCCACATGGAGGGTGAGCAATCAAGAAGTATGAAGTCTGCACAAACATGGCAAAGAAATGATGGAAATCAACTGTACAGCAGCTCCCTGCTGCTGTGACTTCTAAGTAGTTAAATGCTGAAGCATGCAAGTACTGAAATATTAAAGACACATCTAGAAAATGTTTAGTCACCTCTTGAGTCTTCTACTCCTCTTTCTTGCAGTCTGTGGCTGGCTTAGGAGCCAGTATTTCCACCAGGACCTCACTCTGTCTCTTAGCTTTTTCCACTGTATAAGTTACCATTAATGTTAGTCTGAAGCAGGTTAGGATTTTCCTTTCAGGGCAAAATCAAGGAGAGACAAATAATCTAGTATCCCGTGGAGAGCTATACTAGGCCATGTTAGTAGGATGTTGAGCTAATGTTTGGCAAGCAGGCAAGTTGGTTGGCAGGTAAAGGCATGTACTTTCTCTTAACTTTTGCATAGAGAGAGGTACAGCCAGTGCTGAGATTTTCATCACTCTTGACTGCGTTGCTCCTGCTGTGTGAGAACTGCTTCCATCTTTATTCTGCATTTACTCAAGAAATATCCAGACTTCTTTATAATGCTTAACTTTGCAGGGCACAACTGCCCTCCTGATTGTTCTGCATGAAATCACAGGGATCTTGTTATTTTCAGCCTGTTACTCTATGGGAACCTTTAAGTAAGTTGTGTTGACTCAGATTGTTTTATGTTGGCTTTTGTTTTTGGTTGTTTGTTTTTAAGTTTGTTTGAAAGTAATTCTAAATAACTTATTTAATACATCCAGGTGGGAGAGCAAGCAAATTTTCAAGTTAGAGTGCCAAAACAAGAGCTCCTTCAGCAATAAGTCCTCAAAAATAACTGAAAGAGTTGCAGAAATTACTTGAACAGCATAGGTAGAAGTAGTTACAATTGTTGTAACAGCTGTTAAAAGCCATGAAAGAAAGCAGTTATTTGTCAGATACTTCATCAGATTGCTGGAAAGCTAATCACAGATTTGTATACATATTGGTTAACTTATTTGTTTTCATTTTGGAGAGCAGTAGATGTGACACTACCTTGTTGTCAGTATTTAAATACTTTTAAAAGTGCATATTCTGTTAATGAGACAAATGAGCATTTACAATCATCATTACATTTTCAAAATGTCCTTGTTAGGATTCCTTATATTTAGCTTCTTTGCATGCACCTAAATGCAGTCCATTTTAATCTCTGCTGCAATTTAATGTGAGGTTTCTGAAGAAATCCCTTAAGCATTTTCACTGTAGTGTTTGGTGAGGTACATTCCATATTTAATCTTAAATAGTCTGAGGAGAAACAGCCATACTAGAAGTAGTTAAGTTGTAGATGATGAAGTTATCTTTCATTCTTATCTTTTTCAAGGTAGCAGTGATGGTTCTGAACTCAGTGAAGAGACTTCTTGGCCAGCATTTGAAAGGTAAGAAAAACTGCCTCAAACTGCATTTCATTATTGAAATATATATTTTATATGTTTGCATATCTTGTGTATGGTATTCATGTAACCTGTTGATTTTTCGCTTTCTCTGAGATACTTCATCCAGTTTTTGTTCCTTTTTGGTTTTTTTTTTCTTGTCATTGACATCCTCACTTGTTTTTTCTCCCATGTCCTCTGGAGTTCATTGTTACTTGCCTCTCCGTTACATAGGAAAGCACGGTAACAAACCTTACGTCTTCTTGTGGTTCAGAATTAGTATCTTGCCCCAAATACCTGCAAATACTCAGGCTATATTGCCCAATTTAGTCCTTTCTCATGGCTTTTGAGAATGTGGAAGAAGACTAACAGCTGCACCTTATAGAAAAAGGTAGAACTTTCATAAGATGTGCCATGAAGTGCTTAGTTTGCTACGGTAACTTGATTTCAGGTTATCCATCAGCTTCAGAACTGCCTTGGATGATTTTTGCCATGCTATGACACGTGCTTGTTGTAAGTTTTTTCATTGAAGAGACTTGTAGTCAGGAACTGCATCACAAACTTTGTTCTACTTGAATTTATTTAAGCAATTCAAGTTGTGTTACTTTTTGGCTGAGATTTTTGAAGATGTGCCAAAGGTGAACACTTTAATAGCTCATGCTGTAAATATGATTATATGCGTGAGGAAACATCCTTAAGGTTTCATTAGGTAAGAAATAAGAACGTTCCAGGTTGGGTCAGAAAAGAGATGTGTAACTCTTATGTGCTCTCTGATGCAGTGAGTGATTCAGTGAGTCTCAGTGTGTATCTCATGATTCTAGAGAACAGCAGCACTCTCCAGAATTGTTTGTGTGAGCCTATGAGGTAAAGCAAGGTTTTTTTCATCCACGTTGTGAGGAGAAACTGACTGGCCATGACTTCTAACTAGAAGTTTTGCTTCATGTCCAACATGAGTATGCCAGAAGATGTCCTCTAAATTCCCAATTCCTTCAGTATTTTCCTTCCTCCTGAGTAGGGCACTTTAGTAACTCCACTGGAAGTTCCATGTTTTTGATGACAAGATCTTTCCTTTGCTTCCAGCAAGGATTGATTTCTTCACAGACATTCAGAAAATGTGAAATTCCTGGGTATGCAGCATCCTTGCATCTGTGCTTTGGTTTATAAGATGCTGAAGCATGTTGTGAATTCAAGTAATAAGCTGAAATGCAAATGTTAAGATGGTACGATCACTAGAAAGAACATCCTTGCAATCTTTATCAGTCTGGCTACCACTCTTAAAAGAATTATTAATCAAGGCATGACCATTAGCTGTCTGGAATTGTTTGGTACTGGCAAATTGGGATGTAGTACCCAATCCTTGTCTTTTTTTTTTTTTCTGGCCCTCCAGATATTTTTAACTGGAAAATGCAGAAGGGAGGAGAATTGGAGTCTCTGTGGTGGCTTTTTGTTCTTTTAAGAGTAAACTTATTCTGAAACTTGAGAGAGCTTTCAGCATTGGATCGTCCCTTTAAGTTAATCAAAATTACTCCAAAGAACTTAATTTCCAGTTGTGGCAGTGTATCATTTTAAGGGTAGTATATGAAATGCCACTTCATTCTCATTAGTTGTCAGCCAGAGTGTTTCTGAGTAGATTTACCTTATGTAGCTTAAATCCAAGAGTGATGCCCTCCTTGTTATACAAAAAGGAAATGTAAAGTTAAGAAGAAAACTTGCTTTATTTGCATGTGAAACAGCTGTGTGCATATATATACAGCTCAATTACAAGTTTTCTTTCATCTTAATTACTCTTTAATTTGTCCAAATCTTGGATGTACTTTAAAAACAAAGAATGTTTCATACATTCTAAGGTATCTTTTATCTGTAGGTGGTAATTCATTAGTAATGTGTTGGTGATTCCTCTTGCAACAGAAGAAATGTTTCATCTGGTTTCAAAAGAAAACCACAGCAATGATGAGCTCATTATTTTTCTCATGCAATTCTGTAGACCTTTACTATATCTCTTTGGTAAGACTTCTGAGGGCTTTTTTGCCTGCTGTTCTGAATCTGGATTGGAACACAACAGTGTTACTTTTTTAGGCTGCCCATTCTCTATACTCTCCTGTCCCTATAAATGCAACTTTGCAGCTAATGCAAAGCATATCTGACGAGTGGTAGGTTATTTGTTAGGTTTGTGTATGTAAGAGGTATTGCTTGTAAGTTTCTCAGTCATGTTCTTAACCACTCGCTTTCTGCAGAATAGGATTTCAGCATAGTATGTTTGTTTAGTTAGGAAAAAAAAAATGGACGAACAAAGCAGACATTTCTGTTGATGTAAATGCAATTCCGTATGTTTTCAGTTCAGAAAATCAACTTTCAGTAAAGCAAAGCAATGTTTGAAATGGAGGTCTAGAACACAAATCCTGGATAACAGTGCAGATCAGGTTGTGGGTTCTAAAATGTGAAGCTTCTGTGTAAAGTTGAACGTTGATGTGAACTGGAGAATTTAGATGAATCCTGGTTTCCTTCAGTGTATCTTAAGAACAATTAAGACGGCGTTGGTCAGTTATTCTCAACATATTTTGGTAGAGCTTTTGATTCCCTTCAACCCAACAGCTTGTGTGTGTGTGTGTGTCTCTACTCATAGAACTAGAAATGTGTTCTTTTTTGTAGTAACATCTTAGTCAAAATTCTAAGACATCAACGTTTTATTAATATGCCTTCTTTATAGACATGCAGTTTCTAAGCAGTAAATACAGGCTTTTCTCTCAGCAGTCACCTTCAGAGCTTATAAAACACTTCAGTATTATGAGTGTTGACAAAGTGAACACCTATTCAAATAAAAGGCATGGTATCTACCCCTGCATGTGTTTTTGTAAATAAAATCATCCTGTTTTTTATGTGGAAGAATTGGCTTTGTGATACAGATGCAAAAGAAAATTACTAAGCTGTTTTAGCAGTCGTGCTGTTTGTGTGAATAAAAGTATATGTAATACATACAATTTATAATGGAATCCAACAGGAACAGGTTGTACCATTCTCTCGGTCCGGGGACAAGAGTGTCACGAAATGGCTATCGAGGCCACATGAAGGCCAGCAGGTACAATCCCCACTGCACACAGAGGTGTCAGACTTTCCCTCTGGTGTTGGTGATTTGGTTTGGTTTAATAATTAAGTGGTGTTTTCTGATGTTCTCTTTTTAACTCACATGTCCAAATAAATAAAGGTAAAGACCTTTTTTCTTCAGACTTAAAACTTTCTCCTTCTGTGACTTGATCTGTATCATCATAAGGGGTTTTGTTCATTCTTGTCTGCAAATCCCAATTCTGAACCACTGGGTCTCTGTATCCATGCTTAAAGGTATTTTACCATTGGTAGCTTTTTTTAACTGCGTGCCACTGTGTAGTAGTGTTGGTAGTTCTGCAGACAGCAGAGTTCCTTCTTGTGCTAATGGCCATAGCACTCAAAATGTTTTCTTTGCTAGAGGTTATTTATTGAATTCCTTTTCCCCAAAACAAGTGAGATGGTTAAACTGAGCAATGCCTGAAAATTGGCCCCAATTCTGTATAATATATAGTGTTCTTTGAAAGCTGATATAGTAATATGGCTGATTCTTCTGAGTAATTAAACATTGTCTGCAGCTGTGTGGCACTGTAATTGGGAAAGAAATGGCAGATAGCTGTGCATTTTTTCATGTTAAGAAGCAAGCATTGTCTCACTGAGTTAAACTCATGTTCCCATCAATGTCCAAAATTGTCTCCACATCTTCATCCTCAGTAGGTGCTGCAATGAAAAGGCTTGCTGGATTTCCAGTTCACTTTGAATAGGTACAAGTATAGGATGGACAAAGCAGCAAATGCTGGCTTACTTCAAACCAAGTTTCAGACACTGCATAACTTCTTGGCTTTTCCAGAAAGCTGCTGGGTTCAGCATTGAGTTGTGTGCTCTGATTGACATCTACTGAAATGATTCTTGTTGTGAATTTTTCTGATAGAAAATATTTTATGCTCCAGTCAGCTTCATAACTGTAGTAAAGCTAAGTTTCATTTTGGAGTGCTGTAGCTGGCTTTTGTTTTTGCCCTTTGCTCCTATATCCTATGTGCATTAGATCAGGAGCACACCAGGGGCATTAAAACACCTTAAAGCTGTGGTTTGGGTTTCTGTTCTTTATTACTGCTCCTGCTCACTGTTCTTGCTCTTGGATATTTATAAGATTGTGCATGTTTGAGCTTTTGCTTTGTTTTCTGATGTGCTAATGATTCACGTGTTTCTAACAAAAACAGCAGAAAATTCACAATCTTTCTTGCAAGGACTGAAGGAGATGTTTTAACACAGAGAACAACAGTACTCCAAATGTTTGCCAGTTAAAATCAATTGCTCTTGAATTTGAGTTGTTCAAGGCTTTAATTCTTTTTTTCTTTTTTTAATTAAAGATGACCTGCTTGGCTAATTTTTCAGATCACTTTTGCTTGTGACTGTAAATTCCACTGCAGTAATTCCTTGTAACAGCCAAAATCTTTTTCCACAAGGAAGTCTAATATATAAGAAGCTGGCAATTATAAATTAAAATACAGATGTTTGCAGTAGCTTTAGGTAATGATTGGAGAACTTTGCTAGGAAAATACATTCTTTTCACACACTTTTTTACATGCTCCTTTCAGCTCTCTAGAATCTGAAGATTTGGCCGTTCATTTGTATCCAGGAGCAGTTACTATTCAGGGAGTTCTCAGGAGGAAGACTTTGTTGAAAGAAGGCAAAAAACCCACAGTAAGATTTATTTATGTACTTATTTAATGAAAAAGAAAGCCCTCAATTTCTCAGTTTCTTCCTTTGCACAATTATAAATACAATAAATGGCAAAGATGCAGTTGATTTAAGTGTCTGAGTTCCCCTTTGCCTTGCTGATAAAGGTTAAGGTCACTGGTAGATTTTGCATTCTTCTGTTTAGGGGCTTATTTGGTTTATAAGGATATGCCCATGATGTAGGAAGTGGAAGAGAAATATAATGCAGCTTAAAATTATGTGCAAATGCTGATAACTCTAAAGGTGATGAACATGTTTCATCTTCCTGAACAATAGATGGATCCTTACAGTTTATTGGTAGGTAAAAATTCTTAGTGATCGCACTGCAAATGCCTGATTAATTGCAAACCAAAATAGGTATTCGTGTCAAAGGACAGCTTTATGGCTGTGCATAAAATGAAAAGGAGAAGGGCCCAGCATACTCAAGCATGCTTTAACATTTCTTTTATACATTATGCTTATTTTTTTCCCCTTTCTTCCTAGGTAGCGTCTTGGACAAAATACTGGGTAGCGTTGTGTGGAACCCAACTCTTTTACTATGCTGCAAAATCTCTGAAGGCCACAGAGAGAAAACATGTATGTAAAACAGGCACATTTCAGTATCATTTAACAAAATTAGACTGTGACTTCCTGATGTAAACCCTGAGATAAGTGTTTAATGTGATTTCTAGTGAGTACTATCCTGTTTTCCAGTCAGTCGGTTCATCTTGTACAGATATGCCCTAGTGAAAATATCATGCGTGCTTATGTGCTACTACAGGAACCATCTGCTTTGCATATGCCGTGAATTTGTACATCTTTGGATGGAAAGGTCTGCCTGCTTTTTTAAGGTAGAAGACATATCTTCTGATGATTTCTGAATCTTGCAAGAGTTTGCTACTTGAAAGCCAGAAAGTCACTGAGAAATCATTAGATATGGCATTAAACATGCATTGATTTCAACCAATTTCATGCATGTGGTAAATGAGACTACCTTCTTTTTCCATCTCATCTCATGAACTACAAGTGACTACAGAACACTTCATACGTTACACAAAGAGCTGGCATATCACATGATGCTGGCTTTCTTTTCGTCTGCTGCAGCTTCATTTGAAAGAATCTAGAAATACTTTGCTTATATGGGAAAGTAATAAAATGAATTTTCTGTTGCCGTTCCAGGGATGTCATGATGTGCATAGTGCACTTCTGTTCTCGTTGGTTAATTATAATGGAAGAGGATGTGCCAGAGATTCTGCTAGGAAACTGAATAAAATTTGAGATACTTGAGTCTTTTTCCAAGTTCATTCGCTACTTGGAACCATTACTTACAGTTGCCTTGGCCAGTGTTTCAGTTTAATTTATGACAACTGTCACCGAAGAACATTTGCTTTGCATAAAGTTTATGTAATTTTAGAAACCGAGATGTGCTGTAGGATCCTAGAAGGGGGACTGTCTTTTTGATTTTTAGTGCAAAATACAGGGATTTAATCCTAACGTGTTTTTGTTCAGAGGGCAAAGATTTGAAGCTTAATGTTTCTGACTTGTAGGGTCCTGAATATTTGAGTTTTCTGCTCCATTTGGAAAGCTTGTATCATCTATTGTCTTAATCTACAAAGCAGTTGAGTGTTTTCCACTTTATACTGAAAGCAAATAATTAGGAAGCAGTCTTCTAGTATTCAAAGTAATTTAATATTGGCTAATTATTGGTAGAAAGGTTTCTTTGTCATATTGATCTGCCCCGGCCCTACTAGCTTTGATTGCTTAGGTGAAAGCTTAACATATCCTCCCTAATTGGTTAGTTAAGAATGGCACTGCTGGTCTGACCAAAGTCCTGTGAGCCAAGCATTCTGTCTCCAGAGTGCCTTCTGAAAAGTGCATCTGAATGAATGCATTTACCTCTGCTATCAGTGGAAAACATAAGGAAGGACTGCCTTATTCAAAGTAAATGTATTTGGAAAGTGCAGACTTGTAAACTGTTATGAGCAGAATTGTGAATTACTAAAGCAAATGCAAAAGAACCAAGAGAAAACTGATGCTGGCATGATATCACTAACAATTAGTTGCTAGTCTTCTTGGAAACACAAAGGAATGGAAAAGAAACTTGTAATGTCAGACTTTGTGCTCTTGTAAACGATGTGATGCCTTTAGGCCTTATGGCAAAATTACATCTTGTTTTCTTTCAAGAACAGAGCGTGCACCTTAGAAGTCTCTCCTGTCCACTGTCTGTTAAACTACTGAATGATGGAGGAGTTTACCATACTTGTACCTATTCATTCAGAAGTTATTTTGAGATTGTGTCTAAATAATTTAAAACAATCTATATGACGTGGGTTTAGAGAGCTTGGAAGAATTGTGTGGCTGGTAATGGTGTTTGGAAAGTCAAGGTGTTGAATGTTTGTGGTCCATCTGCTGAGCTGACTTTTATCTCCCAAATCACTGATTTGTTGCAATGCTTATAACAACTGAACTGCTAGCAAACTGAGAGTAGTGTCTAAGAAGCTAAACATCTCACATTCTTTTCTTCCCCTATTTATTTGCCAGAGGATGAGCTAGCAGACTACTAACCAAGACTGAGGCTAGGACGTATTCAAAATGATAATGCTGGTGTGCTTCTGACTGCTGTGAGCACTGAGCTGAGTTTGAGCAGTATAGAGTCCCTAGGATAGGGAGATGGAATGTAGTGGTAGCAGAGAGAAATGGCTGCTGGAGCACGTTGGCTTAGTCTTAATTATATGTTTAATTATGTATTTATTTCACTGGCTGTTTCTGTGTAATTGGACTGAATTGTCCAGTACTGCCTTGAGTTTGTCTGTGCACAACTGATGTCTTGCTTTTAGCTGTTGAGGGCAGTGAACACAACTTGTTCTGCTCACAGATGCAAAGCACGTTGGGAAGCCCAGGTCTCTGATTTGCTTGCTCAGGTGCAGGGATGATTAAAATAATATGATACCTATCAGCTACAGTTTGGGCTGTCATTTATTTTAAACAAATCATTCACGGTGGATACATGTGTACTCCTGCTCCTAGGAGCTTATTATAGCTCTGAGTACAGTCTTTATGGAGAAACAAAGGTGAAAGCTTACCTAATAACTGCTGTAGGAGGTTGGCAGAGGAGGTGGAAGGGCTCCACTTTATTAAACGTATTTATTAATCATAGATGGTCAGGAACTTTGTTCAGCTAATTTACTTTACTCTAGTACAGCTTTTGGTGGCTGGGATATCAGTTTCACTCAAGGGTTATCGTTCAGAGGCTCAGCTTTTATTCTGAGTCTCTGAAGAGGATTTCTCAAGTATCATTCCCCTGTTCACGTTTGTCTACAATTTCAGAAAGCAGGTTTAATTGAAGTAGAATAAATTGTAGATGTTCTGCCAGCCGTAGATAGTGAGCACATAATGATACATCAGCTATGCAAATACTGTCCACTTATATTCCCCAGAGATTCATTCTGCAAAGTAGAGTTTGGAGGCTAGATCTGGGTAGAGTTTTGTAACTGTCCATATTAAATGGATTAAAGGAGTGATGCTGTCTACTGGGAAGCAGTTTTCTTTTTTCTAATATTGATACATTGAGATTTACTTAGCTAAAATATTCTAGACATTTACCATTGTCATGTAAACATCTGTCCTTGCAACTTCCTTGCCCAGGGTTTGGTGATGTGGAAGGGAATGCTGGAAACAAACAATAGTTAATCTGCTATATAAAAGTTCCTGGCTAGAGCTCTTGTGGCACATATGTCTTGATTACAGGCATGCTTTTGACTATGCTGCTGCTTTTGCTTCAGGCAACTGAGACTCAGGACTTGGAATGCACTGACAATGAAGGCAGTTCCAAGCTTTAAGTAGCCAACCTCTTTGGAAAATTACCTCATAAAAATGGCATGTAATCTTGCAAAATGGCCAAGAAATCACCCTCTTTTAAACACAGGCAAGCCTGTTCTCATTCTGTGGTCAAAGGCAAAAGAGTATTTCAGTGTAGGATGTGCTGTAGATATGCATTTACTCTAAAGGGTACTGTAGATACCTGGATGAGACTGATTTTCTTGTGTTGCATCCACAGACTAATAGATATAATGACCTTTGTATTTTAAATAAGGAGCAGGTTTCAGTTGTTACTACAGCAATGGAAAACTGTCCATATCGAACATGTGGACTTCAGAGCTCAGAGGAGTGTTTGTAAGTTTAAATGGTAGCAACAAAGACACATCTGTGGTCAAACCAGTAGTTGCACTGCATTAGAAAAGGATGATAGTAAAAAAAGACAACTTAAAATTAGTATTAAAGTAGAAGAAAGTATTCTCCTGGAGAAATGTGAGTACATCCATCAAAAGCTGCTCATAATGATTGAGATAGAAAATCTCTCATGCATGTTATGTTGTCACAGAAACCGGCAAGATTTTTCTATGTTTGTAGGTATTCAGAAAAGCAACAGAGACTTTCTGAGCCTTCACTCAAGAATGAACTGTTGTTCATTCCAAGCTTTCCCTTGCATTTTGTATTCAGGATTATGCCCACTTATTGGCACCCTAGAAAACTTGTTATTCCCTGCTCGGAGGCTGAGAGTGTGACCTGAATATTAGCTCAACAGGAGGTTGAATTTTTGATTTGAAGATTTAAGTAAAAATACTTCTGAGCTCAGAACAGGAAGTCTAGTTTTGTGAAGCCTTACACTAGAGCTATGGTTTTCTATGCATATCATAGGAGTTTCGTTCCAGTGGCGTGTATAAAAAAAGCTGAGGAACCAGGAACATTAAATCACAATGAAGCTTTCATTCCCTTCACATTTACAAAGCAAACTTGCTGTTAGCATGGCTCCATGCATCACTGGAGAATGAACTGCCTTGGGGGAACTATGTAAACATGCAATACAAAGCCAGCAGTGCAAAGGAATGGAAAATTGACGTGTGCTTCATGTGATGATGGATTGATGCTAGCAGGAAATGCTTTCCTTGTGTGGAGCTTTTTACTTCCCAGAGAGGCATTGTGATTAACTTACTGTTCTGAAAGTGCTGAGCATTCATGAGATGGCAGTGAAAATGAAACAAGCAAGCTCTGGCAGTTTCAGGCGTGTGTTCTTTTTGCATATTGCAGATCTATTAATGAAACATATGACTGAGGTAGGAAAGAGCAAATGTGTCATTTAAAATGACACTCTAGAAATGGATGCAGTTCTTAGTGGAACAGATTTCCACTTTGGTAAAACGAAACTGTTAATGCTTTGTTGGACTACTTGAAGTTTGCTTTTGCAAATCCCTTTATAGTGTAAATTGTCATCTTATTATTTTTCAGGGCAATGTCTGGAGTCCATAAGTCCTGAATGTATATGGAAATTGTTATCCAGCCATAAATGTAATGATACAGCTATGTAACTTCTTAACCTCATGAGCTGTTACCAAGCATGTCTACCTTCCAGAAGCAGTAGAATGACTTGAAACTTCAGTATATGTGGATCTGCGGATTTTCTTAGGAATGGTCTTTTCCCACAGTTTTATCCATAGTGGAATCAAAAGAAACCATCCGTGTGAAGTTTAACAGGCAACTCTTTTGGAAGAACAGTCTTGATCCTTTTTACAGTTATCTTTTCAAGCATCTGTTCAAAGTTTCCAGTGCTATTTCCACTGATGGTTAAATAGCGGAGCTGAACTTGACTGGTAGGAATGTTGTGGAATGGTTCCTGCAAGTGTCACTATGGCAACATAATGATGATGGTACATAAATGCTGTGTTTAGAAGATAGAGGGTGGACGCCTAAATTATTTGGTACTTGGTTGAAATACTTGTCATGTTTCAAGCATTGACCAAACATTTGTTCATTTAAAGTTCTAATGTATTTTAAACCATGGTTTTAAGTTGTGGTTTAAAATGTAGGGTGTTGGACAAGTCCCAGGTGGGTGAGCTTATACAGACATTATATTGCTATAATGTGTGATACTCTCAAACTAATTAACCAAAGGAATCATTCCTGCTAATGTTCCCTTTTTACATGATTTGTAACAGTTAAACAGTATTATTTCGAAAATGATACAGAAGAGATTTGATGCTTAATGCTGTAAATCTGCTATGAGAAATTAACACGAAAAGTATTCCAGAATTATAAATTCATTTTAATAACTGAGAATGTCCGTGACATTGTTTTAAGATGTATGGCTTCTGAAAATACCCGTAATTAAAGAGAGGGCAAAATTACTGTGCTAATGAAGAGGTTAGAACAGAGATTTCACAAGGCTGGGATGAGGATGCATCTGATAACAAGCAACATAGGGTGGAGTTGGACCTTGTGGGCACAGTGGAGAGGTGAAGTATTGCAAAGGGGAGAAGTGCAGGGACTTATTGCAAAGTCTGTGAATGTGGGAAGAGGAGATCTGTCAACTGAAGGCTTGAGGGAAATTGAATGAATTATAGATATTGAAGAGAGAAGAGTGTCTGAGCAAGCCATGGGAGGTGAGCTGTGAGGGTCTACTTAATAACAAGATGACCAGGGAGAAGGAAGCTGAAAATGGCCAAGGTGGGACTGAATGGGCAAGTTGCCTGGAGCTGAGAGAAGAGTACTGAGAAGTAAAAAATAATATTGCCCAGCTGGATGAAAAGGAGAGGGAGAGTAGAATAAAGAAGCTGTAAAGAGGGGAAGAAGCATAGGAGAGACAGTTGTACCTCCATGTCTGAGCATGACAAGTTATGTCAACCTGTGAGTGATAACTGAGGCAGGAAAACCCCGTCGTTCTGGATATCTTGTCAATAAAAGTGTCTTACTTACTGGAACATACATGCTCACTTTGAATAGCTGTGGCACGGATTAGTTAGATTTTTCTTTGTTAAAAGTGGGGGGGAATGACTTTGCATTTTTTAGTGCATTTCTTAATGATGTGTATTTGCACAAGCAGAAACATGATGAGGAATGCTGTGGTGTCTGTGTGGTGTGGTTTAGATGTCGGGTGCTTGGTTTCATGGATTGTGATATTCCTTTAACTTTTTTTCTATATTAATTCTGTGTGGTAAATTCCGTTTTCATGAATTCTACATGGAGTTAAATTCATTTAAAATTAAGTGCTACGCTCCCTCTGATGATAGTCTTTTGTCTTTAACAGTGACACTGAGAGGAAACTGCTCTTTTGAATACTTGTGCTGTGTGGTTGATCAGTCTGGCTAAGGCTTTATGCTGGTTTACATCTCTGCTTGTTTTTTCAGTTCAAATCCACCCCGAGCAAGAATGTGTCAGTCGTGGGCTGGATGGTGATGATGGCAGATGACCCTGAACATCCAGATCTCTTCTTATTGACAGATTCTGAGAAAGGTAGGCAGCGTTCACACCAAGGGCACGGTGGTTCCCAACACTGATTTTGTTGAGGTTAACATGCGTCCCTTAGTCTTCATTATGTTCTAAGTACTGTCCAAACAACTTGTGTTTTTATTTTAAGTGTTCATCTTCATTCTTGTAAACTATATTTAGTTTGGTCTTTTAGAGGCATTTTCACATACACGAAAATGTAAGTAGCTATGAAAAGCATTTGCTATTCCACTAACACCAGATGCTTGACCAGGCCCCTCTCCCCTCCAAATGAAAAACAAACCACAAAACAAAACAGCTATTCAAATGCAGTGCCATTGCCAGGAAAAACAGTAAAATTCACTATTTTGCACTGGGAAGCCAGAGGGAGGGGGAGGGAATAAAAAAAATTCCTTTATTCCATCCTAGCGAGTGCCCTGGCTTCAGATTAAACTGAAGAAATGGTTATTTTTCTATAACTGTGCTCAAAGAGCATTACGAGCAGTCATGATAAAGGAGTTTGAGATTCCTCACTTTATTTACCTTCAGTCCAAGTGCTTTTTATTTCTGAGTGTCTGTTCTAGTTTAAGTTTATCAGCTTAAACTCAGCAACAGCAACGTGAAACAATTCTGTAATACTTGGCCTTTCTGAATCCAGGTAAGCACTGCCTGACATGAGGTATTGAAAATAATAGTCTGTCATGTCAGTGGATTTAGGAATCATTTTCAAAGATTTTCTAATGAAGCTTTCTAGAGTGCATTTCTGTGCTGTCCTGCAAAATAACATGATGATAAATCAAGTTGAAATAATGGCACTGAGCAAAAACGTGGTTTTGTTATCTAATTCTGCGAAATGTTTTGTTGTTTTTCCAGCCGACATTGGTGTTAGTTGAAATCTAAAATGCCCAAAAGGAAGGCAGACAAGCTATGACTCCTTGTGCTGTGTCAGACAATTGCTTGAACTTCTCCACATATGGCAGTCAAGGTGTAGAGTTGCAAGAATCTTTTGCTATTACATGCTTTCGTAGTGTTCAAATTCAGTTCTTTGACTGTAGATGAGATTTAAATGTAGTATTTGTTGTGATTCCTGAAGTTTTTTTTTCCTCCCTACCTTTCTCACTTAGGAAATTCATACAAATTTCAAGCTGGAAATAGAATGAATGCGATGCTCTGGTTCAAACACCTGAGTGCTGCCTGCCAAAGCAACAGACAACAGGTGAGAACAAGGTGTTGAGAAAGAAATAGCCGCTGTTAAAAGCTCAAATCTAACTGAGCTTCCAGAGGACCAAGCTGTAACTGATGGCTTCACATGAACAGCAATCTTCTCTGAGCAGCCTGGACATTGATTTGACCTGCTTATTGACTTGGCTTAGCTTTCCTGTTTGTCTCCTTGGAAATGAATCCTCAGAGCTTCTGTGGTAATGAAGAAAAATCTTGAGCAATTAGAGCAATTAGGAAAGCTGGGAAATGGAAGAAATACTGGCCAATCTCAGTCTCAGACACAGTATTTTTGCCACTACTCGTTTTAAAATGGCAATTCTATAGTTATGGAGACGAGTCATGAAGAAAACTACCTCTAAAAGGCCAACAGAATCAGTTACTGTTACATGTTGCATACTTTGTTTTCTGGTATGTCTGAATGTGGTTGTACAACCAGCATTCTTGCAGCAATAGCTACTCCTAATGAGTCTCCCACAGAAGCAGCACTTCCTGCAAACATCAGGCAATACAGATTGATTGGTTAACAAGCAAAAATGAGTTTTTAAAAACCTTTTTGGGGAAAAAAAATCCTTTAAATTATTTCTCCTGATCTTGATTTGTCCCCCTGACTAGCGCTTTCCCTATGGAGGTGCCTTACAGGTCTGTTTAAAACAGATCGTTGCTTATTGAGGGTATGACTGTGTAAGACTGAATGTTTAAACAAGAGTATGGACGTCTACCAAATTGAATAATATTGGGAACTGTTTTAATGTAGATAATTTTTAATTGTATATAACAATTTTTAAAGGTGTAGTTTTAACCCATTTACTATTTCTGCTTCTGCAGTTAAATGCAAGGCGAGAAATGATCTGCTTCAAACCTGACCAGACTGTGCATTTATTGACAGTCATTGGGAATGCAGTGGCTTTTTAGCACCCTGAGTAAACAGAATTTGTTGCTGTCAGGCAAATTCCTGATAAGGAGAAAATGGGGACGTATGCTATGTAATGCAAGCTACCTTTAATATTCATGAGAGGGAGTGATGTCTGCATTGCACATTCAGGCTTCCTGTGGGAAAAGCCCAGCCAAGTGTTTATGCCTTGTTTTTGTAAATTAGCCCTAGAAATGCTGGAGGGCCTACATCAGTCACTGACCTGTGCCAAATATTTCCTAGCTCGTGGGACTCAAGTGAGAAGGTTCTGCTTGTGCGGTTCAGTCTTGAGATTTATCATGTTAAAGTTGTTTTGTCAACAACTTGAAATGCTAATTTTCATCAGAGCTGATAAGATCTGAGGCCGTGTGATAAAATGATAAAAATGCAATGGTTTAGTATTTTGCTGATTCCTGCATTCTGTACAACTGAAAGTATGCTTGTACTGATTTGTACTGACTGTATTAATGATGGTTGCATTTCCCAGCTTTCTCACTCTCCTCCCCCACCACTTTTTTTTGTTGTTTATTTTTGACAGAATGAGCATTACCAGGTAGGTTCCAACAGGTTGAATGGTCTGTGAGACACCAGGGTGTAAGTAGCTACTACCCAAGTAACATCAGCTATTTGTGTTCTTGTTTTCAGGTTCCTGCCAACTTGATGACCTTTGAATAGCAGGCTAATTCAAAACAAAACACAACAAAAGAACAATTTGAACCATCTCATAAATGAGAACGAGGTCCTGATAGAAAATGTGCCAGCTGCATTCTGTGCCAGAAGGGAGCCTGTCAAGCCGATCTCCTGAACTCTGGAGCCCTGAACAAAACAAGTAGTGGCTGGGGATTAGGGTCCCTTGAATGAAAAACAGAGTCGCAACATGAATTGCCATGGACCATGCTTTATATCCTCTGAACTGACCTGTGGAAACCACTGCCTTAAAGAGTGAAAGGAAAAACAACAATGAAACACCAAATAGTGTGTGTGAAACTACTGGCGGTGCTGTGCTTGAGTTAAATAGATTGTAGCTTGTTTGAGTTTCTTTTAACTTTGTACTAATTTTGAAAATAACTCACCTTTTTAGGTATTCCTAAGAAAGCAAGTAAACTGGTGTTTAAGAGCTGTATCAAAAGCTGTGTATGAACTGGGTAAAAGAGGTGCTGCACAATCTAGAGATGTCGTTTGGACTATACCAGGAGTTCTCAATAGAAGCTTGTCCCAGGCACACTGAGCCTGCAGCAATGTTAATTCTCTCAGACCTATGAGTATATGAAACGCAGCAAATGCAAGTTCAAAGTAGCAGTAAGCTTGCAAACTGTAGTACTGTATGCGGGGGAGCCACATTCCCTGTGAGCGGGCACTTACACACTAAGAATGCTTTTGGTGCGTTGTTACCTTATTCCTGGTTACAGCACAGTTCACATGTTCTGGGTGCTTGGGGTGTGTGTGAAAGACTAAACTGAAAGCACTGTTGGCTCAGAACTGAGTGTTTTCTTCCCATCTGTTCCTACACCTCTGTCTCCTATGGATGAAGGTCGAATGACAAAAAAAAACAAGCAAACAAAACAACCCAACATCTTGGTATATTTCTTGGAGACGTTTTACTTCTCTGGGTATCTGTTAATCAGCTAGGGACCACTGTCAGTGTATGGTGTTTCATAATGTCACTTACGGTCTATATTTTAAAATGATAGAGGCACAATTTGAAGCTTTCATGATCTTTTGGCAATAATTGATTTTAATATCTGTCTTGGTCAAAATATGACATTGTGTGGTATTGACAATGTAGCCTAAAGTAGACCTTACATACGGAAGCTCTTTTGGTCTTTGGGCAAGTAATTTATTAGGTGGGATAATACAAAGAGATAAAAGGAATGGGACTATCAAAGTTGCATCCTTGACAGGAATAATTCTTGGTCACTGAAATTACTCAGAAAAATAATATGATTGTAAAAAAGGGAAACATGCTTTATACATGTGTTTTATGCATAAAAACTTTGATTCTTGCTTTGTTTGGGTTTCCTTGACATCACCTAGATAGCATTTCCTGAATGATTAGCCTTCATTTAATCTTCCAAAACACGGTCTTTGTAAAGCAAGTAAACGTTATCCAAAATATGACTCTGAGATATCAGAACTTTGAAGTCTGTGGAAAAATAGTACATGTTTCATTGACGTTGTGGTTTAGTGGCCATAAATGAGCTTGCAGATTCTACCCTGAATACTCCTTTTTAAAAAGAAACAAACTACCCACCAGTTTGTGGCAGTCCTCTGACTGTGTAATAAAGTTTTCTACTAGTAGTGATTATTTTGAAAATGTACACTTTGTTTCTTGCATCAGAGTAGGAGCCAATGAAGTCACGTTTTGTTCTCCCCAGAGTTAAATTCATCTCTTAATGGAAATGATTGATTTCTGATTTCTAGGGGGAAAAAAAAACAATGGAGAAGGAGAATCCAGTCTGGCAGCTAAACCAAAAACCCACACGCTTGGTAATGTGGAGGTAAATGGCAATAGGCTGGATTGTGTTTCCAAAAATTGTTCTTGTGAGTTGGCTCTTGGTAGAAGGAAAACAGTAGAAGGGTATTTCTGTCAGAGCTGCACCACAGGCAGTGTGGGAATTTGCACCCCTCTGCAATTCTTTTTTGTCCTGCTTTGGGGAATGAACAGTCTGTTCTGATCCTGAAGTCATGTATTTTGAGAAAGGGTTGCTTGTGCTGGATCCCTCTTCAATTCACACATCACCCAAGCTAACCCATGTTGGGTGTATAGTGAAGACAGCATCTTCGTAGCCAGCAGTGTTACTGTAGTAGGCTTTGCACAGCATCAGTTTTGGTTTTTCATGTTAAAAATTATTTAATGTGTGTTTTCTTCTCAACAGCTAGATGGCTTTTATAGCACCGTGTGTCCTTTTTTTAAACACTGTGGATAACAGCCCGTGGATTTGAATTTTTTAAATAAGCTCTTATAGAGTCATTGCAGCGTAACTGTGCCTGCTCTTCTGTCAGTGAAAGGAAGCGTGCATCTGGGAGCCACAGCCTGACATCACACAGCTTTACTGAAGACAGAGCCAGGTCTGAAGGTGTCGTTTATTACTGGGTTTGTTTGTTTGTTTGTTCCAGCTGTTTTGAATTAGGGTTTTCTGGTAGGGAGGACAGTGGGGAAAACAGTTCACAAATCATCGTTTAATGAGTTGTTACCAGTCATAATTGCCCTTACGCCTCCTGCTGTCTTTGGGTTTTTTTCCCTCAGATAATGCTTTTTTCTGTGGGAGAGAGGGAATATTGTGGGAGTAGTTTCTTAAAATGTGTAGCCGGGATAATTGGAGTGATTAATGACAACACAGAAAGCATTATTGGCACTTGCTGCAGTGAGTAGTTCAGTACTTTCCTATGGTTGATCTCATATTTGTTCAAGTAGTCTTACAGGGCAGCACAGCTACTGAAATGTTATAGACTTTGACATACGTGGTGCTCGGGAGGAGGTGGTGGTTTGGTTCCCTGAGGGAAAACTGCCTCAGCTAAGCATTGGAAAGACTTGGACAAGTCAAATACACTGTAAAGAACACAGTAATGTTTTTTGGTTTTGCTTTTTTTTTTTTTTTCTTTTTTTTTTTTTCTTTTTTTCCCCTTCGTGCTTAAAAAAAAGGTTAAAAATATGAGTTTAAATCAGTGCTTAGAAGGAAGGGGCAGCAGCAAGGTCCTGTTATTCAGGTAAGACTGTTATCCAGACTATCTCAGTTAGCTGGCAGTTTGTGTGTTTTGCAATGCTGTGTTTCCTTATTTTGTTAATTAGCTCTTCAGCTAATATTTCTTACTTTAATTTCACAGTATTTTAGTCTGGAAATTAAAGGTGTCCCTTACTGTTCCTTGATTGCAAGCATATGAGTGAAAAGTACTCAGCGTAAATCCTCGTGGCCAGGCTTCTCATGTACTTGTGAGTCACCTGCTGAGCTCTTGCTGCTTTGTGAACTACACTGACAGTCTTGGGGGACACTGAACAACGAGGAACGTCTGGTTTGTGGAATTGGTGCAATGCTTTAGAAAGCTACGGTGCCCTTGGTACTGATTTTCTTATTACTTACTGCTGACTTTTACCTTCTTAACTTCCTTTGCTAATTTTTACAAGGTTTTTCAAACTTGACTTCTGTTTCAGTGTTCTTTGAAAGCAAGTAAGAAGATTCAGTTTTTCAAAACGCTGATGATTTGAGTCAATAGAGCTTTTCCCAGACACGTATTTCATTTTGCAGGCATTTCGTGGCACTGGCCTATTGCTCAAGCTGCTAAGATTCATTAAGTATTTAGGTACGAGTTGTGAGCGTTAAAGCTACAAACACTAAATGAATGTCTGTAAGTACTTAATGAGCTCTAGCACTCAACTTTGGGATTGTGCTACTGTTAGCTTTATAAAATTACTGCTAATATCATATCCTACGTGAGAAAGATCTGATCAGGAAGCAACAGCAGACATTTTGCATCCCAGCAGCTTGCACGCTGAGCAGCCCCCAATTAGGCCATTCCAGCCTGTTGTTCCAGCGTGTTGCTTGAGGGAGCAGGGTGTCTTTTGGGGAATCAGCTGATTGACTTTCCTCTTCTGAACTCAACTGCAGAGTGCTTGCACTTCTACCCAGAAAAGCTTTTATAGAAATATACTCATCGGCTGTAAGAAAATAAACAGCATAAAAGAACGCAGCAAGATTTTATTAGCCAGCTTTTCCTCACTAGAATTTGGTGTCTCATCTGTTTTTTTCGTGCAGCATCAGCCTCTTCTAGTTGCATTTCTATCTTTGCAACAGTACAGTCCTCTTCTGCGAGATGTAACAAATGTTAAGAGGAAATGCTTTCCGTTCCAGCAGAAGTGATTGCAGCTTTTTGTGCTGCTGAGGCACTCTAGGTGCCTTTGGGTAGACAAAAAATCCATCTTGTGGTTTTGGATTAACTTTAGCAGATCTTACCCAAACGAAGGTAAATTGTGGGATGTTGTTTCTTAGGGCTCTGTCAGTGGCATTTTTGTTTTCCACCTTTGATTTTTTATTATGCTAAGTCACTAGACTTTTCCATGGCTGGCTGTCGCGTGCTGCCAGTTCAAACATGAAGACATTAGTGCTGGTACGGAATCACATCAGCTAGCTGCCTGTTCTGCCTACAGCATCACATTCTAAAAGTGTTGTTATTATGTACATGTTGCACTTTTTATTTTGTTTTTTTCCTCCAAAAAATGGCTCATGAATAGGCTGATGGGGCTGGGGAAGTTGTAATTGAAGAAGCTGCGTGAATGGATGTAAAATTTGTCTGTAGGGATCATTCTCTTTATAAAATGCTCATTCTAATTTGTTATGTATCAAAAGGAGGGTGAGCGTTTGGGTTAAAGGAGGACATTTGTCAGTGCCTTGTTACTGACTTGATTACTGATCCTGTTCCTTCAGTGCTGAGAGTGCTACACACTTGTGAGCTGTGCCCTTGGTGTTACAGGGGGTAACATTCCCTACAGTCCTTGTTTCTGCAGACGAGCTTAGCTGCCTTCATCAGTGCAAAACAGCTGTAGCTTGAGTTGCTGTATTATTTCTTCTGTCATTGAATGGTCACTCTGTAGGAGAAGTGCAGCAGTATTTGGTGGCTTGGGCTCATGCAGCTTTTATCAGATGTAGCTCTGACTTCCTTAAAATGTGTTTATTTTTATTTGCTACGTGTCTGAATGGAGGTAGTAGTGAGGAAAGAAACCTGAAAAGGATTGTCTGAGTCGTGGCCTGGAATGTACGAGCTTAAGAGTTTGCATGTTTAGAAATGAGCATGTTCCTCTGTCCCATTTCTTTTGATTTAAACACTGAAGGGTGTAAGTATGAGAGGATTTGTTTCTTAACAAGCTTTTCGTCAACATAAAAGCTACAGGAAAAAAATGTTTGGGGGCAGAGAGGCTGAACAAATTCATATGGTTCTTTCATAATAGCCCATCAGCTCAGATATGTATATTATGCTTCTAGTGCCAACACAAGGTAGAGAGAACTATCCTTTACTGGGCCAACTGCGTCAGAACGCTTTAGTATCATGGCTTTGTAGGCACTGGAAGGGAAAATGAAAGAATATGTTGTTCTTAGGGAATTAAATGTTGTTTTTCTGTTTTCCTGCATCCTTGATAAAAGCAATGGCAGTTTTACTGTGGTGTAAATGGATGTTGGAAAGGGAAGGATAGTATGAAGCTTTATCTTATGCTTTCTAAACATCTTTGGAGATGGCAGAATGGTTCGATGAAGGGAGAAAAGCCAAATCGTTTGGGCTAGCTACGCATATTGAAGGAGAAAGCTGACAGGTTTTCTTGAAGTTAGGTTATTAAGAAAAAAAGGCTGTAATTAACTGAGATTCCTGATGATGCTGGCCATGCTGTGGTTGTGGCTGTTAGCCTGATCATCATCTTGAACTGCTTAAAGCATCGTGAATATTCCATTTCCCTTTTGTGTTTGCCTAGCATATTGTTTTTCTTTCTTTGGGTAAGTTCTGACCTTGAAATGTGTTTCTTGAACCTATCTCTTATCATTCCAAAGCCATTGGCAGGTAACACAGAAAAGCATTATAAATGGATGAAATAAACGTTGAAAGAAAGAGTTCTAGGCTGCCTTGATTACAGGCACCTCTAGCTCTGTCAGTACAGGAATGTGTGCATTTAAGCACTTCTGTACTCGAGTGTGAGCAGCACCATATCGATGTCTTATAATGAACCTTTAAGGACCAACCATCACTGGAAGGGGGATCAAGGTTGTCATGCATTAAACACAGCCATTTGTAATATTCCCTGCTGGCATGAGGTGTTGCAGTGGTAGAGTTGATTGCACTATGATCTCATGGAGTGATGTGCAGTTTGGCTGCCCTCTAGCCTATTTTTCTTCAACATTTTTAGTACTTTACTCTGTGTGTGTGTGTGTGTGTGTGTGTGAAAACTGTGTGTTTGCGTAAGCTAGTTTAAATGAATTGAAGTACAGGTTTCAAAAAGCTTTTCCTACTGAAATAAATGATTTAAAAGACGGCCTGTGTCTGAAGTTTTGATTTCTCTTGCCAAAAACTGCATGGATGCGACCGCCATTTTTTGCTGTGGTGTGGAATTTGCTGTCTTTTGGAATGGCGCTGAGATGAGCTGGAGTTTGTGGAGCTGTTCTTGGTGAACCTCTGGAGTACAGCAGGTAAATATTCCACTGTCAGCTGGTATAAAAGCAGCCCATAAGCTAGCAGGAAAATGCAGCTCATCGAAGAGATTTGTGCTGCTTTTGTTTTGGGGATTATTCAGTTAAATTGTGTTGATTTTCTTTCCATTGCAGTTTATCAGATTTTTCCCCTTTATAGGAATGATAAATTAAGCTTGCTGAACACAGATCTCAGGCTGATTGGTTATAACTTGAGGACGTGGAAGATGAATTAAAATGAGGAACAAATGAACAGCAGGAAAGGGATTGTACTTCATTGGATTTTTGGTTGGTGTTTTCCCTGCTTTCTCTGCCCCATTATCCCCCCTGAGCCTTACTAAGGGATCATGCAGCCCTCTGTGTGAAATGCTGTGGGGTCACTGCTTGTCAGATTGTGAGCCTTGGGCTCCTTTCCTCTTTTTCCTTAATGGAACAATGTATTTCACATGTACATATGATGTTAGCAGGGCTAAAGAAGATTTATTTTTCCCTTTTGTTACTTCCAAATTATTATTATTATTATTATTATTTTCCTTTTTGCATGTGAAAGAACCCAAATGGAAGGAGAAGGCTTTGAGTCTGGGAGAAGCAGAGGAACCAAACCACAGCAAGGTGCTGCCAGAGGCATGGAATAACTGAGCTGAAAGTAGATCATCCTTATGTATTAAATCTCGGATTTTGTGAGTGCGAATGTTAGGTACCAGATGATATCCAGATGTAAGCAGATGATATTGTTCTGGCATGAACTGTGTGCCTTGATTGAAGAGTGGAAAGACGTGTTTTTGTAGCAGCAAATATATTGCATAAAGGAGACTGAGTCCGTGCTTCTACCTTGTAGTGTTGTTTTCTCTTAGATCGAGCATTATAAAAAAAAAAAGCATCCTTATAAACATAATGCTTATATTTGTGCTGCTCTTTGCCTGTCATTTCCTAAATTCTGGTTCAGTATGGGACAACTTAAAGATCCAAAGTCATTTTATTTCCCTGACTTGGTACAAGAGGCTGTTAGCTGTTTCTGTGCAAAGTTCACCTTTACTGAAGGTCTTTATTTGGTATGTGTAACATGATAGAGTATCTTAGGAACCAGATAATGTGTTCCAGAGGATAAGAGTGCAGCTTTTGTTTTGAAAAGGTTCAAAAGGGCTTTGCATAAAGGTGATCTGCAAAGGGAAAAATGGAAGTATTTTTTTCAGATTTTATTTCTTGTACAGCATAATCCAAAGTGAGCCCAAGATATTTTAAGGCTGAATGAAGAGAGAGAGATCTCAGGCAAGAATGCAGCCAGCATCAAACTGTTAATATCTTCCATTTTCTTTTAAGGCAGGAAAACATCTTACGTCTTTTATGGAAGAAGGATACGTTGAACTGCTGTAAGGTCAAATAATACAGCTAAGCATTTAGATATGTAAAGAAATATTGTTAGGTATTATATAAGCACTTAGCAACCAAGGATAACCTCCGGCTTATGTGGCTCATGGCATGACCATGCAGAACTTGTTTAATGGCTTAGAGTACAAGAGAAGCTCGTTCTATAGGCAGAGCTCTATGGAAATGTTGTAAGCTAACATGGGGAAAGGGAGCTCTTGCCTTGCACAGAAGCATGCTCAAAGCAGTGGCTTAGAGTAAAATTTACAGTATTGTGGATAGCTCAGTAGCATTATAGAATAGTACTGAGAAAAGCATAATCAAATCCTGAGTTTCCCAGTGCTGAAGCAGCAGTATGCACTTCCTTGGGCGTGAACGTATAAGGAGGATTAATTCAAAACAAGATTGTCTATAACTGTGATCTGTTACATTGCTTGATTGTGGTTATTTGGTGTTGACAGGCATTTTAGAAACTTGGCCTGTGCTGTATATCCAAAATACTGCTATAGGAGGTTACCAAACCAAAGTCAGTCTCGTCTCAGTAATCAGTGCCCCACTGGACTGAAATCCATAATCTAAAATCATATTGATGCTGCTGTTCCTCTCATGCCTCACCTGTGCTGCTGTGGAATACATTTTTGGCAATTTAAGTGGTTTCTGACAGTTAATGATTGGCTTATGCTCTGCAAGCAATATAGCTTGATCATTTACATCTCTTACAACATAATAAGGGCTGTAATAAAAGATTTTGCTAGTCTCTTAGTTTTCTTGATGTAACCCATTCAAGCTCCATCCAGCCATGTTCCTTTAAGAGGATCCATCACACAGAAGTCTGTCAATGGGAGCTCAGTGTTCCTATAAAGCTTGTGGCATTCCAGTTTGACTGTGGAAGCAAGTTTTCTTTTACAGATACTGATATTAGTGTGGTGAAAGAGGACAGGAAGCTCCAGAGACTTCAGAGGTTGCAGAATACAGCAGCTTTTCCCAGAAGTGTGCAGGGTACTTGGAAAGACTGTGTTCAGCACTATGTGCAGCATTGTTTGTATTTAATGTTTTTGGTGTCAGAAATTAAGAACTTACTTGTTCTATTTTCATTTAATCTAGAGTCTTGCTTGCCGTAATGTCTGAACACTACGGTTACAGAGAAAGGATGATCCATTCCTGGGGCCTTTTGCCTTCAGTGCTGTGTGCCACCTAAGCAGTAGATGAACTGTCAACTGGAAGCAAGGTTGTACATGAAGATCACTGTGTGATGCTTACTTTGTTATAAATCCCAAAGTTTGGAAGTTAGAGAAGTGGGGGATATGGTGCTTTCTGTCTGTTCAGAAAGAATGGTTTTCATAAAGGGTTTGAAGCTGTACATGTAAGATGATAAAGAGCAGAACCAACATGGCATGAATGTACAAGCTTAGAGCCAATGTGAAATATGCCTCAGGCTTGGTCTTAAATCATAGTTTACGTCTCGTCACAAACATCTGTATATTATTACTTATTTTCAAGTAGATTACTTTTCTTTTTAGAAATCAAAGTAATGCCTAAACAAAAGGTTATTGCAAGCAGCTTTGTGTTTAATTTGTGAGGTGCTGCAATAAGGAAACTATTTGAGGATAAAGGTATTAGCTATTTGGTTATTTGAGAATAACTGCTAGCCATTACACAGAGACATATCGTGCTTGCTGCTATGGTGTCTTACAAATATTTACCAAACAACATCTTGCTTAAATCCTATTCCTTGTTATTCTTCCAGTTCCATTTGTCTGTATGAGAACTGCCAACATGATGTGATGATGGCTGTAGGATGGGGAAGCTGCTCCTCAGGAGTCGTGGTGCCTTATTGCCCTGTTCTTAGTCTCAGCAAGGAGTTAGGTATCTCTTCTTACCAGGCAGTTCATCAGCAGGTCTGAGTGCCTTACAGAAGGAATTGGTACCTGTCATGGTTTTGTTAACCCGTGACAGTACCGCACTGTCATTTTGCTCCAGAGGGAGAAACTGAGGCATAATGGAGAAGAAAAAAGTTTTGTGGTTGGTGCGTAACAGTAACAGTAGTGCCAGGCTGGAGATTAAGCCAGCTCTGCTGAGATTTTATCCAATACTTTCCAGTGGGTCATAAATGCACAAAGTAATCAGGCAAAGACTTTGTCAGAGCACATCTGCTCCAGTGTTTCTGGTAAAAGTACATCCGTTATCCTAATTAAATCATATGGTCCGGCACTGATGATGTGTGAAGGTAAAGCCATCAGTGGCCTGGCCATGTCTTTCAGACAGACCAAGAAGAATGTTGGGCAAGCTAAATCCATTTAATTTCTGGTGCTGCCAGTGCTGGATATGGGTGTATGTGGAAGTGGAGCCCCAGGGATTTCTGTGGGGGCTCCATGCGGACAAAATGATCTCTTTCACTCAAGGAAGCTTATAACATCAAAAACCACTGTAAGAAAATGGTCTCTGTACAAAGCTTACCGAGATGAAAGCTTTCCAATGGCATGTCAGTTAACATTCCCAAGAAGTGGTTTACCTAAGATTAATAATGTATTTGGAGGAGGGCTGTGAGACAGCCTGCAGCTCCTGTCAAGTCTCCTGCCAGTCTCAGAAGGGAGGAGGTAAGTTGTGTTTTCCTCTTGCTGTTCTGTGTGCATAAAAGTGAACAGGGAAAATAAGAGTAAAATAGTTCTTTCAAGTAGACCAGGTAAGGAGAAAGTGGTAGACGAGGTCGAACTGCAAAAAGGAAACAAACCTCTTAATTCACCATCATGCTGAGGTGTTGGTAAAAAGGAGGTAACAGAAGTCATGCAAGGCTTTATGCATTTGTTTTCTATAGCAGTGCTTTGTTTCCTTTCGGTCCTTGAAGTCTTTTTCAGTGCTGGAAATAAGCAACCATATAGAGCAGGATTTTTCCCTGCTGCTGTGCATGTGTATGTACAGCTTCCGAAGGAGGCTTTTGTGGGGCATCAGATGGCTTTACCTTGGGCGCAAGGAGTCCTTCAGTTAGGCTTCAGTATATTAGTCTCCCTGTCATTTCTACTTAAGATAGTGACATGGGGTGCACTGATATCAACCATTTGTTCCTTCACTGTCAAGTATTTGGGGTGGAAATGTAGCAGGCAGATAGATTAACATAAAAATATCCTGTTGGCAAGGAAATAAATTGAATGAAGTCAGTGCTGCTCTGAGTGTTGGTAGCTGTGGATGAGTTTTCATGGCTCATTCTGAAGAGCTACTGAGGCTCCCAACACTTCACATATTAAGGCTAAATTACTGTCGTTACATTTAATTTCCCAGTTCTCTTTAGTATTTAAAACATGTATTATCCCCACATTGCAAAACTTGAAGTTCCTCATCCATACCCTGGCATGCAAGAAATGGAAAAGCAGCACCTAAAGTAAGAGAGGATTGTCACATGAACAACTGTGCCTAAAACCGGCTGTGAATAAAAGATGTTCTATGCTATCAGGAGAGGGAAATCTCCTCTTGGAGCTTCTCAAGGGAAGCGTGGGGGTGGGCTTTCTGTGGGGCTTAATCAGATCATGAAAGAAGCTATAAAAAGGCGAGCAGTCCCAAGAGATGGCACTTAGCCACGCAGGAAGTCTCTTCCGTGCAGTAGTCTTTTAGGAGCAGTCTCAGAGATTGTTAAATATTGAAGGAAATGTGAACTTCAAGAAGTGTTTTTTTAATTTGAGAATCATAGCAGTCCTAGTGTGTAAGAAGTAGAAAGCACTGAGTTTGACTGCACCAAAAGGAGAGCGATGCCTGGCTAGAACTCTTACTGAGTCCTGCCCCTTTCTGGGAGCTCACAGGGTAGACCAGATCTTTCTTAGGTTATGCCTTCTATTGAAATACAAGTTCTTAGGATGTGAATTTTCAAGCTGAGATGTCTGCACATTAAAGAATTTGAGCTTTCAAAGAACTCTGAGCCTTTGCTTACCTCATCTTAAATTGTAAGGATCTGAACTACTCAGAAAACACAAGCAGCTTTTCCAAAGGTGGAATCTGGTTCCTTTGTACTGGGAGACTGATCAGAGCTGGTAAACAGACATTTGGTGCATGGCTACTTATCAGCTGTGGAAAAATATATATATATTTTTTGTTTTTCCTTAAAGATCATGCTTGGGATTTAAAGTTGTAACGCGTTTATTGTGGTAACGCTAACTGAAGTCATGTGAATCGAGAGCCATAAGGGTTCCATTAGCACATGTGGAAAGCAGGGTTGGATCTGTAATAGCACTGACAGTCCATCCCATTCAGGAGCATTACTGTTTAAAAATTAAACAAACCTCTCAAGTGCCTTAACGTTTAGTTGACAGCGCCAACACGCTTTAATTTCCATTAAACCTGAAGCTGCCACGCTCTCCATTTTAAATGGAAATAGCGTTCTGCTGATGTCACTGGTGAGCCTTCTTTTCTCCCAGTTAAGTTGTTTGTGTTACAGTGACTTCTTGACAGGAAATCCCTGAGAAATACGTTTGTCTTGGTGAGGTGCTTCAGATGCAAATTGCTATACCAGTCAGCCTGTGGGAAGATAAAACCTTTTGTGTGTGTGTGTTTTTTTTTTCATTTCTGCCCATTTAAATCCAACATACAGTGCGAGGTGTTGGAATCAACGTGGATTCTTTCTGCTTGGAAGCCTCTGGGAAGAGATGTCTCATCCCATTGCTCAAAGGCTGCTTCTAATTGTGCTGATTTATTTATTTTTAATGTTATTTCTTGAAGTGATATCTATGGAATGTGTTAGCCACAAACCTTGTTATCTCAGTCTTCTGTTTCTCTTGTTCCCTCGCCTGGCTGTGCCAGGGTACTCAGGACTGCTCTTCTGTGCTTCATCCTCTCAGCCCCATGGGATGCTCAGTAGGAGCTGCTCAGTTCACTCACACCGTGTGTTCTGTCTTCAAAGAGCAGGCGAGAGGCACTGTTCTTTTTGCCTGTTTCAAAGGTACCCTTCCATGTGCCCTGCAAGAAGTCTTCATGCACCTCTCCAGGTATTCAGGGAGAAGAAGTCCATTTTTCTGTTGCCATCAGACTCAGCGCTTTGTGCAGCGGTCCATGGTGAGGCCACTCAGGAAAATGCTTCTAGCTGTGGTTTCCAGCACAAGAAATGTTGCTAATCTGAGCTTAAAAAAATCAAGTTTGGCTGCTGCACAGCACTTTCTCAGTTGATTCCTTATTATTTAACACTTCTCTGAAGTTCAAGTCTTTTTTTCTCCCCCCTTCAATACAGCCTTCATCCAAAAGATGCTGCCAAATGCTTTACAAGTAATTCAGAAGGCACTGTGCTGGTGAAGTGCTGGGAGGAGAGGTGCATTCTGCTTTCTGCTCTGTACTTCCACTCTCTTCCTTCTCATTTCTTTTTCCAAGGTTGGCTTGGTATTATGTCACTCGAGATGGACAAGGTTAAGTGAAATCCTGCTTTGGATTTCTGATGCTCTCCCCTCTGTTTTGTATTAACACTGAGAATTTGTTTCGGTGTTGTTTGTGGCTGAGGCTTTTTTCCCCACCCCCTGCCTGAGATGGCTCAAGAAATGCTGAACAGAGTGCTTAATGATTTCCAGTGTTTTCTCTTGACATTTTAGTTTAGGAGAATGAGCAATGCCTCCGCTGGGGACTTCCCTGGCAGATCCGCGCCTGAACAGCCAGGGCCGGCTTCCAAGAACATTAAATTCCAGCTGCTTTTCCATCCAAGGCAAGGTTAGTTTAGTATCCCCCTTCCTCCCTGTGTCTTTACAGCAGGAGATATTCTAGCCAACGTATTCGTCATGTTTCTGAGCCTCCCTGCTGCTTGATTTATGCAGAGAGGACCAGGGAGAGAGATTCCAGTGTGAACTACCTGCAGGTGTGCAGCAGGGTGCTGCGGTCCGTGCGGACCCAGCTATGCTGGCTGATCCCCACACGTGGCACCAAAACTGCTTCTTTCCCATTGGTGAGTGCTGTGAGACGCCCTCGAGCATCGCAGAGAGAAACAGGAGGGTGAGGGATGCTGAGATGCAGATTCCAAACTTGCAGCTGATGTGACTCTCCTCATTACTTCTTGTACTTCACTGTGCTGTTGAACTGTAGATAACTGTATGTAAGGCTTAAAAAAACAGAAGTTATCTTAACGTCCCCTGTGTTGTACAGTTTACGTGCTCGTTCTGAGGTGAAGCGAGTGACTTATGCCTGTTTTTTTTAAGATAGGTTATGCATATTTGGTGCCTGCCTTAACGCTGCAAGGGACATAATTTTCAGTGGCATAATGGACCGCTTGAGTCTCTCTTGTCAGCTGGGAGTTTGAGTATGCAGCGCGTTTGGAAATGCAGCCCATCCCAACCCAGCATCTGGCAAGGGAGAAATCCAGATCTATCAGTCGCTATTTCAACCTGTGACTTCTGCTTGCCTTTGTGCCATTCGAGCGTGGTAAGACATAGCTTGTGTGCTCTTCTGATTTTGGCTTCGTGTGTGCAGCTGCAGGCTGAAAGGTACCGCAGTGTTTTCAGAAAGCCAAAAGGTAGCCAGTCTCCAGCTGGTAGAAAGTGTCATCGTTCATAGGCTGATTGAACTGCGGAAATTTACCCAAGTAGAGGATCAGGTCCAGTGTACACAGCTGGGAACCAAGCTGAGCTCAGTAACTATCTGTGCTCAGTGCTCAGCACCGGCCAACTGGGTTGCACATGATTTTCTGCATGGCAGCAGTGTGTCCATCAATGTCCTCTTGTTCACTTGGATCCATGTTGTCTCCCATTACTCCGTCCCTTCTCTGTTCTGCTTTCCCTTCCAACTAAGCAATGTCCTACAGACAGCAAGAGAGCTAGACACAATAGGTGAAATCCGATCTGTTTTTGAGATGTTTCAGGGGGAAACGTTTCTGCCCTTACACTTGAACTTCTCTAAGAGTAGTTATATTCCATTACACATCTCATCCCTGTCTGTGAAATGAGTACGAGCTGTGCTTGGTGTGAGTTCAGAAGAGAAAAGAAATGGATATTGAGGGAAGATTGTTCCTCATTGACAGCATTATTGTAAGCAAGGAAATTTAAAGGAGGTTTTGCTTAGGTCCTCTATTTTTCTCTGACTTTGTGTTCATGTTCTTTTCCTGCAGTTTGTCTAAAGATCTGCATGAAGACCCAAAGCTCTGAAATGCTTTAGAGTCAGTCTTTCTTTGCCCCTGTGTATTCAGCTAGCCTGGTAAAATGTTTTGTTTCTCTTTCTTTTTTTTCCAGAGTCTATGAGATCATTCAAGTACGGAGACTTGGCAGCCTCCATGTACGTTTGAATTTCAGACTAAGTGTTGTTCTGGCTGAGGATAAATTATTTGGTGTGTTACATGAGGATTTGCTGCTTTATCTGGCCTGAATAAGGTTGGTTTATTATCAGCGCCCCGTCATGATTTACACTGGGCTGCAGTTTTCTGTCCTTCAGAGTTTTCCATGTTTTACTGTCTAAAAGTACAAGCATTTCTTTTAAACAATCTGGTAATAGGAAGGATTCTAAGTAGCGAGTTAATATGATTGGAAGGTCAAGAGAAGGCAGTGCAAAACAAAGGAGAAAATAGAAAAGTAATGGTGGGACCATTGCTTTCAAGAAATGGGCTTACGAGGCAAATGTTTCCTTGGGCTTAATTGGTCACTTACAGCTCATGTACGGGGTTGAACATTTGCTCTAAACAGTGCAGACTCCAGAAAAGCTGAATAAGAATTTTCTTATTCATTTTCTAGTTATTTTCTTATTAATTTTCTAATTAATTTTCTGAATAAGAATGAGAGATTCTTGCTGGAGGTGGGATTTATAACTTTTATTTTTAAACTTAAGAGCAGGAGCAATGGTTTGTGGTTGTCGTCAGTTCAGAAGGTGGGTTCATTTTATAGACACGAGTCTTGAAGTCTGTTACAAAGAGATCCCTGCTTGAACTGTGCTGAGTTGCCTGGGCCATATGTGCCATCTGCATCATCTGTGCAAAGGGTGAGCACTCTGCCTCTGTGAACCGCACGGAGTGCTGAAGGGGTGCATTAATGAGCGTTACAGATTGATTTACAGCACCTGGGTCCCACTTAAAATAGTGTTACAAAAAGTAAAACATCTGTATATCCCATTGCTTTGTCTTTCAGAGAGTACGTGTGCCATTCACAGTGCAAGTCTGTGCTTTCTTTGTGGACAGCACATGACAAATGCTAAAAGCTTAAGGGTACAGTGTATAAGTATAGCTTCCACATGGTGTTGATTATCTTGACCCGTCTTTCACATCAAAAGAGTCAAGAAACCAAGATGTTACTGTTAATCACACACTGGAATGCACTGTTAAAGCCATGTGCTTACAAAAGAAAAAGTTGTTCATCCTTTGGCCTTGTTTCAAAGCAGAAAACAAGAATGTCAATGTCTGAGTGAAAGAGCCATCAGAGCCTTCTGCTGTTACTGCTGTGTAGAGAGGATTGTGGAGACAAAGGCGGTAAACCTTTCTTGAACAGAAGAAACACAATGGTAGAATCACAGAATGGTTTGGGTTGGAAGGGACCTTAAAGTACACCCAGCTCCAGTGACCCTCCATGAGCAGGTCTGCCCACCACCAGAGCAGACTGCCCAAAGCCCCCTCCAGCTGAGCACAATATTCCAGACAAGGCCTTGAGAGAACAGAAGTAGAACTCAGTAGAAACATGAATGTCTGAACAGGAAAACTTCTAGCTTAAGTTTAAAAAGAAAAAATAAAAGTACTGACTTCAAATTCTGTGATCTTACAGAAGGGTGGGGATGCCAGCTGTGTGTTGGTCAACTGAAGGGCTCAGTCTCTGGTTCCTGTTTAGTCTCAATGCAGGCCTTGTGCTGGCAGGGCAGAACCCAAATGAGGTGCTACTGAGCTGAGAGCTCTTGGTTCTGGGTTGCTGGGAGCCCTGAAGTTCAGGACTGGGATTTTGTTTTGTTTGCACACTTGGGATAAAGTGCTAGAGTAGAATCTTGGCCTGTCTTTGTCAGGAGCTTTAGCTGCTGCCGTGTTTAGCCTTCGTGTGGATATCTTTCCAACATTCAGTGCGTCGCAATTAAGTCAGCGTCAGAAGCTGTGAGATCAAAGATGAGTGGGAGGGGAAAGAAAAATAGAGCAATAACCAAAGACTGCTGCCAATAAGAAGAAACACCACCAAACGATTGGCAAAGTACCCTGTGGCTTCTTTTGTACAATCCCTCATCGCAAGCAATACAGCACCTCTTGGGTTGTTCTTCACCTACTGGTTGTAAATCCTAACGCCTGCATTCCCAGAGCCTTGGGAACCTCACAACAGCCTCTGCTCTTTTGGAGTCCAACTGCTGGGCACGTGAAGCAGACAGAGGAGTTAGCAAAGGACATGGCCTGGAAAGGGAGACCTTGGTGTGGTGGAGGGCCCTTGCCTAAAAGCGAAGCCTATAGGCCCTATTTTAAAACAAAACACTAACGCATTCAGCCTTCCTTACTTTTGCTCCAAATCACTGCAGCCGTGGTATGTATGAAGCTGTTAACTGTTGTGTCTTTTTAAATGTGCTTTAAAATGTGCCTGGAGGTTTGGGGAATTTCTTATTTTTGATTTTTTACTTGTATTTTTTTTTTAACTCCCGCTGAAATGCTGCGCTGTTTATATTTAAGCAAAACCTCCGGCAGGAATGAATAAAATCAAAGGGCATCATCTTGCAGGGCAGATTGGCGGCTGACAGATATGCCTGGCTGAAGGAGCCTTTTCACAGGGAACAGGGGTAGGCAGAGCCTGGGGAACAGAGCAGCCCCTTTCCCTATCTCTGCTGACTCCCTTTCCCATGTGGTCTCTCCTGCCCCAAATCTCTCTCCTCTGCTTGAAGTGCGTATCAAACGCAGGGTGACAGCAGCAGTGGCAGTTCCAGCAGCATCAGAAGTCATGCTTGTTTGGCAAGGAAGCCTGTCCGGCCCCTTGGCTGCTCGCTCCCCTTTGCTCTCCAAGAGCAGCAGTGCCGTCTCGCACTTTGCAGAAGCTGCTCCTTCTGTTTTCCAATGGAATATCTGATGCGATTTCAGTTTCCGCACTATAGCACTCCTTCATTCGAGCGCAGTTTTTAGCAGCCTGTTTTCACTCAGGAATGTGGGGAAGTTCTGAGGGCTTTTTCCTTTGTTAACACCCTGGGTTGAGCAACCTGCGTTGCTTTGTTGGACGGAGGAATGACTTTGGCTGCAAGTGCATGGAGTTTAGTAGGAGTTCCTACCTTGGTGCAGGAAGGAATCCAGCCAAATAAGGCTCATTCATTGCTATGCCTATGGCAAAGGTGGTATTAGAAGTGTTTTGTGTTCTTTTTGCATCCTTGAATTGTACAGTGAGGACCATATGAATTCTGGCAATGTGCCCTTTGGCTTTTTTTGTATTAGGATCTTACACACCCACGCTAAGTTTTCCTGCCTCTTCAACCCTGGAAATCCAGGCTATCTGAGGGAGCTCTGTACAGTGCTCCCGCTGACATTACCTCCAGGTCAGGCTATTAGCATGAGCAGCAGCGGGGAGTCTGTGCTTGGATGGGGCCCTTGGTTTCAGGCTCGTGTTTACCATCTTGTCAGCTGGTTCTAACTGATTGTAGGAAAAACACTGGAAGCTGCGAGAGCCTTTTTATTAAGGTCATCTTCTGGTGTTGGTGGGATGAGTGGTGCAGTTTCTTTTGCAACAGGGGGAGTTTCATGCTCCTCCAATTCACTGTGATAATCATGAGATAAATGCATGATTTGTTAACCTGGTCTTTAATTCAGGGACTGGAAAGCTGTCCTTTTGGTTTGCAAAGCAGAAGAAAAGCTCCTTGCCCAAGGAGGCTGTGGATGCCCCATCCCTGGAGGCATTCAAGGCCAGGCTGGATGTGGCTCTGGGTAGCCTGGTCTGCTGGTTGACGACCCTGCACATAGCAGGGGGTTGGAACCAGGTGAGCACTGTGGTCCTTTTCAACCCAGGCCATTCTATGGTTCTGTGATTCATGCAGGACAGTGGAGAAAAGTAGTGTCTATCAGTGGTTGTACTGGAAGGAGCTCAGATAGGAAGGAAAGGAGCTATATAGATGTCCTGTGGGGAAGTCAATGACTATACACATCTCCTTACCCTTTCTGCTTTCTCTCCCATCTGGTCTTCCCATGGTACTATTGCTATAACAAATCCAGCCCTCGCTTTTGAAGTGGGAAACAAAGAACACCAGCAGTGCCCTTCAATAAATGTGCACGTACCCTTTCCCACCCACTCAAAAAAGAGTGGGGATGGAGAACATAAAAGACACAAAGTCCCTATGTTCTCCAAGCCTCATGTACCTTCAGCACACAGTAAGGCTCTGCTCCCATTCCAAACCAAGCTAAAATTATCCTTCTGAAGTCTTTCCTAGACAAGCTTTTGTTACGTGACTCTTTTGGACAAGCATCAATCTGTTTCCCAAAAGCCTGTCTTCCAAGAATGGCTTAGTGCTGGCTTTGGGGCAGGTGCTTGGTTACTCTGCTGCAGATGCTGCTTTCTGGTGTAGCCCATCACTGCAGCATGCTGCAAAATGGCAGTCTGAGCATCCCTGAATGCTGGAAGTTTAACCACAGCTGGAGCTGGTTCTTTGAATCCTGTTGGTTCTATTTGCATGGTGTTGTTTCACCTGATGTGGTGCTGCTTAGAAAAACACTGAGGATCCATACAGAAGCACTTATTTCCCTCATCTTTTCAAGGCAGCTTTAGCCTGTGCGTTTTTAACATCTTCAAAATCTGTTGGCATTTGTGGCAGGAGTTACTCACAGTCGCTGTTCTGGATGACCTCATGTTGTCCCTCACCTTTTTCAAATGGCAGACAAAGCAAAGTGCGCTTCTATAAAGAACTTTGATACCAGGGTGGCAGTAGGGGTGGGGCGCAGTGACCTGAGGAGCCCTCCAGGCCTTGCTCTGCCTTGTCTTTAAGTGTAATAATTGATATCCAAATGTCCCGAGTTTTGTGGTTCTATTTTATTATTTTTTTAAGCCCTGAGCTGGCTGATTTAGCGTACTAAAGATGGCAAATGCATTTCTAGGCACAGTTTTTAGCTGCATTTGATATGGGGCTCTTTGTCTTCCCTTTCAAGGTAATTAGGAAACTCTTCCACTCCTCCAGATGAGGCATTACTGTGTGAGTAATGAGCTACTTTGCCCTGTGTCAGAGTGCCTTCTCTCTCGGTGCTGTCTGGATTTCTGACCATTGAACAAGAAGTGTCCATTGTGCTTCTAGTTTTTCATTAATTTTGAAGGTAATACCTGCATCCAAACAGCTGTTTTCATTGGCCTGAAGTACTAAGCTACCAATAAATTTCCCTCCTGATTGTTAACTCTTGCAGGCCTTTGGGATTTGGTTATTTCAAGAGTTCTTGTTTGCTTGGGTTTGTGGACTGTTGTTTTTTTTTCTCCAGGACTGGAGTTTTCCCATCTAGCTGGAGCAGCAACACTGAATGGGAACGTCTGGCTTATTTCAGAGCTCCACCAGTGCGGACCTCCCTCACGAAAGCCACGGTGATGTCACATCCAGCAGCACAGGAGGGGATCAGAGCGTGCTCCTACCAGTTCAGCACAGCCCTGAGGTATGTGATGGGGTAGGGCTCTGCAGCGAGGCAAAGACTACCCGATGTTGGCTCTAATCATTCGGTTACTTCTTTGAATACAAATGCACACATGGACAACTGAACACTGAACAACTGGTTGGGTGTCTTTTTTTTCATGCTGTTAACAGAACAATAATTTTGTAAGGGAGTTTTGGTTTCTTACACATTCCTATTTTAATCCTCAGTGAATTCCCTTTTTGCTGCAGAGCTAAAGCTTTGGTCCTGAGTTCATTTAGAAGCTTTATGCTTTACTTGTCTATGTGTTTATGGAGTATCAGTGGATTAACAACAACCAAAGACAAGAGCAGTAACATTTGACCTCCAGAGCTGGCCATGTCTTTTTTTTTCCCCTTCCTCTTTGTCCTCATCTTTTCACAGTAAAGAAACAGAGTAAAACATTCGGTGTTTGCTTCCAGGTGATCTGTTCTTTTTCACCCTTCTCCTCCTCTCCCTGTGGATGGAGGCCCCCACCATCCTTTGAGATGTCAGGAATTCTAGGCGAAGATTTATGCAGCAGCATAAAGAGGCATTAGACCGTGCAGTGAGGGTCAGACATGTGGTAGCAATGATTGCACAGCCCTGTAAAGCAGCCTCCCTGCAAAGCGCGGGATGCGTTGCAAGAAGTCTTTCCTTGGTAGCAAAGTGCTCAAAGATGACCTCGTGTCCTGGTCTGGTCAGGTATGTGCTGCATACGACTAGGATGGGACCAAACAATGCTGTTTCCCAAAGTAAGTTAAATTCACTTCTATATGGAAATGAGATTGAAGCCCATGTTTTCTATCTCTCTTGACTCCACTCCATTAGCAGTTGAGAATAGCAGCTCCTCAGGTCTCTGGTAATGCAGTCTTCACCTCAAATAGGGATTCTAAAATATTTAAGCATTTCTCTCCTGAGGCTTCTTGCTTCCTATTTGTTTCTTGTTGCTAAGCAATGCATTTATACCCCCCAAATTAAAATTTACTGCTCTCAAATTGTCCCTCAGCCTTATTCTCCAAACCTCACATCTGTAATGGGTTTTCCATCTGCCAGTTTTCCCAGGCCGCCCCATCCATCCTCCAGTCTGCAGAGGAAAAAGCCTTGTGGTGGAGGGTGTTTTTTCCCCCTATTTTTTTAGCCTCCATCTGTAATTAATTTTCTTGCAAAGCCACATCTGTCTGCATGGGGCAGGGGAAGTGGGGAAAGCGAGGTAAAAAGTGAAGTCACTCTCTCCCTTTCCCAGTAAAAAGCAGCGTTTGGCAAATGCAATTGTAGTTCCTCAGGGCGTTTTAGTCTTTCCCTTCCATTCTCCTGCCCTCAGCACCCCTTTCTCCAGCGCAGTCAAACAGAAAGGTGCAGTGCTGCTGGTGCTCAGCTGTAGTTCTGCCGGTGTGGAGCCTTGTGGGCTTGCTCTGTGCTGCAGCCCACATCTGACACTGCAGTGTGTTTCTGCTGCTGGGGTTGCTGCAAACGCTGCTGGCGTCCTCCGGAAAACTTCCTTCTGTCAATATTTGAATTTTCAAAGCCGTGCTAAATAGCTGCTGCGATGTTTCTCTTTTAAAGACCAAGAAATAGCTACAGTGGTCCCAGTCAATATCCCTTCTCTACCATCACTCAGTGCAGCTGTTCCAGAAATTTTAATGCTCTGCAGACCACCGGGGAGCTTCAAACAAGAGCGGGGCTGGCTGTGAGGCTGGTGGGCTGCCTGCTGCAGGAAGGGAAGGAGAAAGGAGGAGAAAGAACCTGCTGTCTTGGCCCGCCCAGGATGAACCCGCAGCACAGTGGCTGGAGTCCTGGTGAAGATGCTCTTCTTTGGAGCACGTGATCTTCCTGGCTTTCCCCTCGAGAGCTGTCAGTGGAAGATATGTCCTTCTCTTCTGCCTCTGGAAGCCACTGGCAGAGGTCCCAGAGCCTGGCCTTCCATCGGGTCGCTATCCTTATTCCATTACATCACCTGCCACCATCACGTTCCAACTCTTCCAGCTTCCTTCAGATTGAAAAAGCCATCACAATTTAGCAGAGGGTGGCGGTCATGCTATAGAGAAGTCCTTGAAGAGGACGATGGCAAGGAAAGCTGGCCAACAAGCAGCCACTCAGCCCAGCCCACAGCTTCTGCTTCTCCATAACATCATGAGCTGAGAGATGCTGAGCTGGGGAAGGAATGCTGACCTTGGGGAGTCCAGGTCTCTGCTCTCAGCATCTGGGCTTGGCTGCTTACAGGACTTGCAACAGGTCTGTAATGGAAAGTAACAGTGCACTGGTTCCTTGTGCAGGAGAAACATGAAAACCTTGATCTCTGTGGGAAATCAGACCCTCAGATACCTTTGGGCATATGGGTTTTCACCTTGTTGTGCTCTCAGAGCTTGAGCTGGATCCTAGATGGAACACCACTGTTGTCAGCAGTGCTGACCTGAGTGGCCAGCACCTTGTCCCTGCTGCCACAAGGGTTATGCTTTCTGGCCTCCCTGTTTTAAGGTGTCATTTTAACACTGCCTATGGGAAGAAAAAGGGAGCACAGGGATGAGCAAGCTTCTGAAACTCAAGGTGCCGAGGACATCAGCCTGATTCCAACATGAAATGACCCAAATCTGAAAAAACACTGACACCCTGTGGAGGCATACGGAGGGACACTGTGCAGATCTTACTGGCCCTTGTCAATACTATAGAGTTAATTATTATTTCATGGCCTATTTTAGATGGGCCATTTTTTTTCCAACTTCTTCCAAATTCTTCTTGTTAAAAAGTCATTAGGAAAAAATGTCGTTTACCTCTTTTCAATTAGAATGGATTCATTTGTTAAGAAGAGCATTTCTTGGTGTGAGGAGGGAATATTCTTGAAGATACAAAGAATGCACCTGAAATGGAGTGGGTTGCACACAGGCTGTTCTTCTGCCCACCTAGAATCATAGGTGAATATCCCTGTCATAGAAGAATATCCCAAGTTGGAAGGGCCCCATGAGGATCATTGAGTCCAATTCCAAGTTGGGGTTGATCGTGTGTGTTTTATAACAGCGCTTTTGGGCAGGGACTGTCTCAGTTAAAACTAAAGAATAGATGCATGCATTTCCCATTTTGCCTGGGTTGAGCACAGGATCCCCACCTGGGTCAGGGGTGGGTAGCAAGGAGTGTCCTGGTGCTCTGAGCGCAGCCATGTGTTGCACAGGAGATGGTGGCAGGATGTGAGGGTGCTTTTGTTTGTTGCATCCACTGAAACACAGCAAACCCAAGTGCTGAAAGTCCACTGTTCACCTTGCACAATAATTTCCTTCCAGGAGGATCACGTGCTCGTTTCTCTTGTGTTTGCATTGTCTGCTCTGTCTTTGGAGAGGCCTTCCACCATAGAGGAAGTTCACGTTCAAGTGTAACGAAGCTCTTTAAAGATAGCATCTCACTTCTCATAAGAAATGGGTATTTCACCCCCAGGACTGTGGCCACATTGCAAACTACTATCTAGTCACGTCAGCCCTCCCCTGAGCTCCTTGCTTTCATCTGGGTGAAGATGGATATTTAATATTCAGTGCAGAAGCAATGAGCTGGCCCGGCAGTGTGTTTGCTTGTAGCAGGGAACCCTATCTCAGTGATGGGGTTTCTGTGCAGACCCAGTATGTCCACTTGTAACAAGGTTTGAGATGAAAGATATTTATAGACACTTAACAAGTTCTTATGGACAGATCCAGCTTCCGAGACTGGAAACAGGATTACAGAGTCAAATGGTAAGCATCAAAATGGCCAAGCGTGCCTTCTCCCTCCCTTCACCCCCCAAAATGCCCCCTGGGTGTGTTCCAAATGCAATATTCCCAGCTGTGCCAGATGCAGATGGGGTGACATGTGCTTCCCCTCCACCGGGCTGCCTTGGGCTGCAAGAGCCATCACTGACAGAGGTGTATTTCCTTTCAGTTGTCTCCCGGATATACTGCCTTGAAGCTGTGCCGTGGTTGCCTTCTGATCAAAAGCGGGTAGATAAATCTGCTCCATGTTCTGCAGTGACTGCCTGCTGCCCTGAAGGAAGCATGTCATGTCTGTAAGGAAGCGTTTCAACCTGCAGCCGTGGAGTACAAACAGCATCAATCGCTCCTTTCAAACAAAGGTTGGGTGAGTTTGGGTGGTCTCCCCTCACAGCAGGAGAGGAGCTGGTAGCCTTTGGCATGAAAGCAGCCCTAGAACCTCAGCAGTCTCACAATCAGTCAAGTTGGGGTCAAGATTAAATTACTCCAGGAAAGAAAATAAAAGCCATGCACAAAGTAAAAGTCCCCACAGTCAGCTCCCAGCCTGTCTGACCTCTCTTAAAAGCACTGAGCATGCTTACAAGGAGCTGGCTTGAAGAATGAAGCACTTCTGTGCTGTGAATCAGATAAGAGTTGTGCTGATAAAAGAAAAAAAATTGCCACGACTGCTGACAGCCTCAGCAAGCGATAGGAGGAACCTCTGGGGCCTCTGTGCAATGTACTGCCTTTGCTCTGTAGTCAGATATGAGTTGAATATCTTTATTTGGGTTAATACTGACGTACGGGACAGGAAGGAAAGCAAAGATACCGAAACCTGCTCAGCCTGACTGGCACGCTGTTGAGGCACAGTGACTCCTTGCAGTCTCTCAAGTGAAGGGGATTCAGTTTGTCTTGAGGGACTTCCAAGAGTACTCTTGTTACAGCCCAGTCTATCTAACACTTCTATTGTTTCTAGCAATAAAAGCAAAATGTTCCCCTACTGTGGTACCCTCTTCCTTTTCTTCCTTTCTCCCAGGTTGTGCTGAGCCCTAATCTTTTAAACAAGACTTACTGCCACATACACAGGGTTTTTTCCACCTTGGGTTCTACCTTTCAAACACTGATAACGCCCACTCATGCTTCGCGAGACAACCAAGCCAGACTTGCACCTTGCTTTGAAAATACTCTGAGACAATGAAAGGGGACTCCTAAATTTTTCATTCCTTTGCTGCAAGCTTGAAAGCACAGATGAACCACCTGGTTTTGTTGGGGTTTGTGTGTTTAGTTGCTGTGGGTGTTTGGTGTGCAGGCAGCTCTGAGGCGTTCAGTGACCCTGTGTTCTTCCTCATTAGCACAGCCTCTGGTGCGAAGGATGAAGATGTCATCGTGCTCCATAGGAAACCAAGTGAACAAACATATTGTTCTTCAAAATGACTCTGAAAGAGAAAGGTTGGTGGCAAAGGGAATTGGGTTCTACACTTCTTTAACTGCTGCTGTGGCACCAGGGGATGTGGTTGGCAGTAGCCAAGCAGGAGCAAGGAGAGGAGCCTGCTGGACTCGAGGGGTAGAGTAAGAATGCACAGCAAGCAGTTTCTGTTTCACTTGGGTTTGGGGAGCATCAGGAATTTTGCTTAAAGCAGTGCTCTGTCCTTTCCTTTGGATGGGCCTAGGAGGGCCTTCCTGACCTGTCCGGTCCTTCTAGTGCCAGCAAACTTGCTTTTCTTCTGCTCTATGAGTGCTTGTGTGGCTTTGCTGATGGTTAAAGCTCAGGTTTGTGCTAGGTTGGTTTATCTCTTTATAAAGCTGGAGTAGTAAATGTGAGCAGGGTGAATGGGGCCACGTGCAGTCAGCAAGAGAACTGCAACAGCTGATTGTTTCCATTGGCTCTGTGGTTTTATTTTACATAGATGCCTCCTGCAAAGCGACAGTCGGCATGCTTGGCTGAGACTAAGTGTTGTTCTCAACTCAGGAGTTTCTTTTGTACTTTAAAAACCTGGCTTCAGCCTGTTGCTGGGATCACACACCTCTCTGAGCAGGAAGATCTGTGCAGCATCTGGTGACAGGGACTGTGATGATGTAAAGCTTTTTCTTCTGAGTGTGCTGAGATTTTTCCTGGAGCAGATAGAATTATTTAACAGTCTCTCTGGCTTCCTTCCCGCACTGGGCCCAGCTCTGGAGCTGTCCTTGGCCTGCTCTCCCCCAGTCAGACCTTGTTCCCCAGCCTGAGCTCCCGTGCCCAGTACCAGTTCAGGTTTTGTTGGTGGTTCTATCATCTCTTTTTCATGCTCTCCCTGCACTCTGCTGCCTCCTTGGCAAAGGATGCAGAGCTTTCCTGCCTGCCAGCTCTCCAAGATGATGGCCCATCACAACTGCTCTCCTCCCTCTATCCCACACCATCCCATAAGCTAACCCACCCGGCCCCCCTTGCAACTCTCAGTGTTTCTATGGCTACAGTGCTCGGCACTTCAATATTGATGTGCTAATTCATAATGAAAGCCAGAATTGTGGTCGGGTTTGACATTTGAATTTGCTGAGGAGTCAGCAGAGAGGTGGTCGGTAACAACCGGAGGGTGCTATTCAGACGTGTGTATATATGCACATAGCAGGAGCGCGCAGGAGTACCTTTCCCTCTAGCAGTAACGCTGCACAAGAGAAGCGTCCTGCGTCTGGCTGCAGCTGTTACGGTGTGATGCTGGGGAGGCTTTTTGCATGCACGTGGATGAGGTCAGAGCGAGCCAATGGTAAGGCGAGCGGTGCTGTGAGGATGCGAGCGTAATGCGGAGCGTTGCACCAACCCCGCAGGGCTGCTCTGCACAAGAAAGGTTGCATCCCAAGTGCAAAGGTGCTGTGGCTGTTGTTGAGGCTCTGATGTAACGCAGCTGTACTGTAGCCCCGTACCGGGCCGTAGCGCCGCGCTGAGTGCGCTCTGCTGTTGGTGCTCACACCTGCACCTGCTCACACGCGCCGTCCCGGCGCTGTGGGGCACGGCCGGGCCCGGGCAGGACGGGGTTAATGCCCGCCTTCCCTTCCTCCCGCCGCATTGGCCGGCCGCAGGTGGCGCTTCTTCCGCCGTCCCCATTGGCGGAGGGAGCACCGGGGCGCTCGGCGCCGACCAATGGGCGGGCGCGCCGCGTCCCGTCGGCGAGGGGACGGCGGCTTCTCATTGGGCGGCGATCGGGGCGGGCCCGGGGCGGCGGGCGGCACCATGTTGGGGAGCTGGCGGGGGCTGGCGGCGACGCCGGGCGGGCTGCGGGAGCGCGGCTGCGGGGCGCGGTGAGCGCGGGGCCGGGGAGCGGCGGGAGGAGGGCGGAGGGCCGCTCCGATCCGCTCCGAGTCCGTCCGCGAGGCTCGGCGGGACGGTGGCACCTGAGGGCGGGCACGCCCCTGCACGGGGCGCCGCGGGGCTCGGCGGAGCGCCTCCGGCCTGGGAGCCCTTCGGCGCGCGTGGGGGCTCAGGAGCCGTTAGGACCGTTACGCTCCGCGGTGAGGGAGCGGCACCTGCACGGCCCGCGGGGCCGCCCTCGCACGGCTGTGAGGAGAGCGGCGAACGCGGTGCCGTCCGAGCGCTTATCGCCTTGAGACGGCAGCCGCCGCCCGCTGGGTGCGGTGTGCGCGGCACCAACGGCCGGGGCTGCGCTCCGTGATCCCGGCCGGTCTGCGCCTCCGTTGGAAACTGCAGGTTTAGTTTTGCTTATGTAAAGAAAACTTCAAGCGTAGGCAGGCACTGGGGTTTGGCCTGCGGGAAAATGGGTGTTTTTAAAGCAAAAGAGAGGTTACAATAGCAGTCAAGTGGGTACGTATGAAGCTTTGTGTGCCGGGTTACTAAACTAGTGCACAGCTCAGCACACGGAGAGTGGAAGTGACAGAATGAGATGAAAAATGTAGGCAAAGAGGTCTGGGAGCCTGGCAGCCAAAGCTGGAATAACACAGCTTGCAGGAGCTGGGCAGGAGGGCAGGAAGGCACATTGAGTTGCCGAGACTGAAGCACGTTAAATGTCACTGCTGTGTGTGTGCTGTTTCTTAAGGCGTTTCCTGAGGTTTACTGGAAGAACCGTCAAGGACCTTTTCATAGGAGGTTCCAAAAGGTGTAGGAAAAGAAAACGTGTGTTTAAATAGGAATTAGAGCATGCATAACTGTATTTGTTTCAGGTTGTCTGTTTGAACCTTGCGTTGTTGTTTTTTGTGGCCTGCTGCCAACGGAGCAAACTTCTGCACCACGCGGACCTTTTCCATCATTTGGAGTGTGTTGCACAGAAATGCTCCAGAGATGGCTGCTCAGGTGGCCGTCCTGCTTTGGATGGCTGCTCAGGTGGCTGTCCTCTGCTAGCTTTGGATGCTGCTGGCTGTACCTGTGAGCTCGCTGCCATTTGTAGTCTGTAGCATGCTTCAGTTCAGGTGTTTGTGTGCATGGGACATCAGGTCCAACTGCAACCTAATCATAATAGCCTAACCATGATAATTAGAAGATGCTGCTCTTTAGGTATTGTCATGGAAGACTCATTAGTTACTGAGAATATGGACTTGGCTGTAGCGAGAGGCAGAATTGATCAGGTAATCACCTGATGAAATGGTGAAAATTCAGAAGCATTTTTGGTGCAGACCTGCCGGTTGACTGTGGTATCAAAAAGCTGGTGTGGTTGTGTCTGTCCTTCTGGTTGATCAGAAGCATAGGAAAATGACAGGGAGGGAAGTGGATTTTTCTGTAGTTCTGTGTCATGGAGATGGAGTTTGGGTGATAAAGCGACAGATTCTTTGTGTTATGTGTTCTGTTTGATAATACTAGCTGGAGAGAGCGGGGGGAAAGAACCCAAAGAACACAGCAGTTTTAGAGTCACCTGAGCTTAGCGAGAGATGAGTGTTGGCTGCCCTGTGGTAGGAGGAAGGTGTGTTGTTCTGAGTTACCCTGTTGTGTCTTGTTAGCTCTGTTTGGAGGCTTAAACGTTCTTTGCCTTTCCCTACTCTGGTGCCTTTCGCTATTCAGGGTGCTTGGTATCGTTTCAGACTTGCCGTGTTCCTGTGGTGTAAGCCTAGTGGCTTCTCTTGCTCCTTTTTGCCTGGTGTGGGGCAAAAAGTTTTGTGCTTTGTGTTCCCCATTTGCTTCTGGAACCGTTTCCTTGTCGGGTCTCCTCAGAGCTCACCTCAGTCCCTCACTTTCTCCTTGGCCCTTTTGCCCTTTGTTCCATGGAGTTCTCTCCCCTTTATTTCCCCCTATTAAAAAGTGGCACTGTTGCCGTTATTTCCCTTCTTTCTGTGACCACCCTTCTCATCTCTGTCCTTGTTCCAGGACCAGCTTCACATGCCCTGAGCTCTCATAATCCTGTTTTCCAATCCATTGCGACAAGAACTTGTGCTTTTCATTTGAAGGAAACCAGTTGTCCTTTTGGGAAAAATTACTTTCCAAAGCAGATAAATACTTGTTACAGTGCCCCAGTGCTGTCACTCTTACTACCTTGAGTTTCAAACAATAAAGATGAAGCTCTTGTTCTCCATGGTAAACTTGTTGATGAAAAGATTGATTTTTGCTGGCTCGCTTCGTACAGCAACGAGCATCACATTGGCACCTAACAAGTCATGTGCAGACTGTGCAGCCAGCGTGCGGAATCGATCACGTAGCAACCTCGGGGTGCTTGGTTGATTCTTAGAGAAAAGCGGCTGATGTCTCTTTCTGGTGGTGGATGTCATAAGGAGTCGGTGGGCTCAGAGCTGCAGAGAGCAGAGCCACGCTCAGGGCTCCATCAGAGCATGAGGAGGAGTGCTGTAACGTGGGGGGGAAGCTTTGCTTTTTCACTTAAGGGAACTACTGAGACATCTCGTAGCAAAGATTTAATTTCTTTTGCTGGCTTCTATCTACATAGTTGGAGGCTTTCAGCTGGAATTAGTTTGAGCTGTGACCAAGGATGAGTAAATGACCTTTAATTTACGTGGTGGCAGTAGTTGTGTTCTCCCCCCTCTCCCCAGCCCAAAACACCCCTAGAGAAATGCCTGCAGATCAGTCCAGGACTAAAACATACGTGTGGATGGATACGTATCTCACAATAAGGAGGTGACCATTCTGAGAGGAACGACTGTTCTTCTGTGCAGTGCTGTGCGAACTAATGGATTTGTGAAACGAGTGGAAGAGGGCACTGATAGCAGCAGTGTTCAAAATGATCTAGAATTACTCATTTTTAAGAAAGGAAGGTATGAAATTATGACTGGGGACTTGGATATAGCCTGATCTGCTTTGCTTCCTTCAGCTTTAAGAATCCTATGATTATTTAGGGCTCTCTGAAATACTTTTCTTTCTGTACTTGCCAGAGTTAGGGCTCTCAGGTCAACTATGTCTTCCTTGCCTGTGCTTCTTGTTATCACGCTGGCAGCACGCAGTATGCAAATGGATGTGCTGTTTGCAGAAATACAGGCTGCCTCCACAGAACAGAGAGGAGCAGTAATTTGTTTTAATTACCATATAAACGTCTGGCTTTGTTGTCTTTCACTATCTGTACAAGCGCCTATTTTCCAGTAGATTAAAGTTAACATCACGTGGTTAGCACAGGACCACAGTGCTGGTTTAAAGCATCCCTGATGCTTGATAGCCTTCTTTCTCCCTGTTCTCTGCTCTCCATAGGGTTTTTAAGTTGCTGTGGGTGTTAAGCTCCGTGTCTGGGTTTCACTTTTAATTCACCATCGTTAGGAGATTTTGTGGATGGGTTTTGTAGGAAGTGTTTAAGAGGCAAAATGGATGGTGTGGTAAAGGCCCAGCTGAACTAAGCTTGGCTGATCCTTGGGCTGCCTGGTGGTTGCAGAGCCATTGCAGCCCTGGTGAGCTGTGCAGGCAGGGCATGATGGCAGTGCATCACTGCAGGTTATAGGTTTGTTGAGAGGTGAGGCACCTCTTGCAGCACCATTAAAACAAGCGTTGTGAATTTAACTGTGCTGAGTAAGTTTTTTGGGACAAGGCAACGCTGGTGTTTCCTGTTTTTCTTCTTGTTAGTTGAATTGTTGAACTGAAGCTCAGTTGTTGTTGAGATTACAGATGCTTTGTGTGTTTTTTGTGGTTACAGGTGTTATGGTTGACTGCATGAGATGTATAGTTAACCACAAGAAAGTGAAGTTGTCGCTTTTCTTTTAAGAATGGAGGAAAGATGAGTAAATTGCAGTGGTTACAAATCAAAGGCAATAAATTAAGTCTTAACACCTTCAGGAAATAAGGCAGTGAAGCTGTTATAACTGTTAGATGTCAGAGGGCCTACCTGGGACATCTCTCTTGAGAAAACTGGAGGTTGTGTGTTCTACTGATGGAAGGCTGTTGGTGCAGTTGGAGCCATCAGCTGAAACTAGTTCTCTGCAGAAGTCTCTGATGTTGTAGTTGTAGCTAGCAACAAACTTGTGATTTTTGGCTCCATGGAGATGGTATCAGGCAAATTGCCTTCTGTGTGCATACAGGCTACAGGGAGGCAGTAAAACATAACAGAAATGCTTGGGCTTTAGGATATAACTGTAGATAATCCAGACTTATGTTCCAAGAATGGATTGATTTTTAGCCTGTGGGAAGGCGATCTTTTAAATGTGTGTTTTGTTTACTTTCAGGAGTTCCAGGAGATGCTTCAGTTGCAATCTGTCTGTTACGATGCAAGTTACAAATGAAATTTAGTAGCTAACTCCCCGCTCCTCAGCTGGTCTCCAACAGACTTCCCGTAACATTCAGAAGAAAGGGTCAGAAGAGAAGGGCCCAGGGTCACCATGAAGCTAAAGCAGCGGGTTGTGCTGCTGGCCATCCTCCTTGTCATCTTCATTTTCACAAAAGTTTTCCTCATTGACAACCTGGACACTTCAGCTGCCAACCGGGAGGACCAGCGCGCTTTTCACCGCATGATGGCCAGCCTGCGTGTAGAGCTGGACCCCCGACTTGACCATACCTTGCAGTCCCCTTGGGAGATTGCAGCCCAGTGGGTCGTGCCCCGCGAGGTGTACCCTGAGGAGACACCCGAGCTGGGGGCTGTAATGCATGCCATGTCAACAAAGAAAATCATAAAAGCTGATGTGGGATACAAAGGGACCCAGCTGAAAGCTCTGCTAATACTTGAAGGAGGACAGAAGGTTGTTTTCAAACCCAAGAGGTAAATATTGTCTTCAGTGGTGGAGTTAATAGCTGCCTCGCTTATTTATGTTGTTGCATTTATCTGTGTTAAAAATTTGCAGGCAAACAGAAAGGTCATTCTGTTACCTGTGAGACAATAGAGAGCCTTGCTGGTCCCCTGGTTACCTGAGGTTACCGAGCCAGTTGTCTCTGGCTGTACACCTTGAAACAACTATCAGGAATGTTGATTAAACCTGATTGTTATGAGCAGCATCTTCCTTACTCTGAAGTGCTGGTTCTGGCAGCGTGGAGGGTCTTTCTCAGTAAAAGTCATGTTAAGGTGCCACGGGAGAATGCAGTTCAGGAATAAGGAAGGAGCGAAAGTTCACAGTGGTCTTAAAAGCATATCTGGGTGTCTGGTGAAGCTGTGTTAAGACTGTAAAGATGACTTGTAGGTCAGAGCAAAAACCCCTGCATTTCTCAGCTGCCAGTACTAAATACTCGAGCAGCAAATTAAGAATGGGCAAGCAATGATACTTCCTTGGTGTGGCCTCTGTTTATAGTGGCCTGAAGGGAAATTTGACATGATGGAATGCTTATGAAATCTTGAGCTCATCTGTAAAGCTTTTTGAACTGCTTGCCTTCAGGGAAAGGGATGAGGAGAAAAGAAAGAGATGTAAAAAGGTAAGGTAGTTGTGTTTTATGGGAGTGCATTGCAAATTGCAAGTGTCATCACAGAGTGATACATATCTCTCCAAAGGATATTGGATTGAGGAGCATAAAGATTTTCTGTCATGTTAATGAGTGATTAGAGAATGAGGAAAAACATCCGCCCTTCACATCTGGAGCTTGCAGCCCTGTTTCCACGTGGTCATTTACTGACCTGTGCTGGGTTTAACCATGTGAACTTTTCACACAAGAGTGCTGGTGGTACAGCAGGCACTGTGACCAGTGAGGGCAATGACAAGGCATGGCATTTTTATAGTGTTTTCTGTGTAAGTGGGTGCTATAAAGAGCATCACCAAGCATTAAATAACATCCCAATAATGGGATGCCTGTGCAAGCAAGCACAGTGACTGTTCTGCAAGAACTTGTGCTTCTGGGAGTGTTTACAGGAATGCTAGGGAGTTTATAGGAGTGCTAGGCAATATGGCCACAGGTGAGGACAGCTGATGGACTCGTGTTCTGTTGGCAACTGCTGAACAGCTGCTCTTGTAGGTAGTCTTGTATTATTGCAAGATAGTCTGCTTAGCTAGCTTTTGACCTGAATGCTGTGTGGAAGTCACCGTTTTGAACAACCTCTTTGAGTGTGCTTACTGGCTGGAAAAGAATGGATGCTCTTGATTTGCTGCCTCTGCCCTAGGAAATGCTCGATGCCTACTGTGTGTGTGGAGGCAAGAAGTTGATTGCGTTTTGCCAATACACTTAACTCTGAAGCTTCCAAAATGTGATCATGCTTTCACAAGTCTGTTGTAAATGTATACAAAAGACATGGCTTTGAGCCGGTGTTCTGAGGGTGGCTATCTCATTTCAAAATTACTCAAAATCTAGCTTAAGTGAATAATGATTAATGGTTGCTACCACTGCATGTCAGTGGTTTATGTGAAGCAAGATGCTTGTTTGGAGCAACTGTCAAATTTGGAAGGAATCTCTCAAATCTTCCTTCCAAAGCCTGCGTGGCACCTAGTGCTGGTTAATTCTTTCTTGAGCTGCCCTGCAGAGAAGCCAGAGCATTTGCTCAGACTGATGAAATGTTGTCTGGCTCCAGAGATCTTCTCTGCATAGTGTTAAAACATCAGAGCCCTGCGGCTTCACTTGCACTGCTACTGCTTGAACCCCAGGTCTGCTGAAAAAACATCCGGTTTACACAGTTAGATTCATAGGTGGAAATGGGAAAATAAGAAACCTGATTTTACCTTCCTTTATGTGACAGTGTGCTGTGTTTCACCCATTTGCTTGGTATTAATTGTATTATTTTATGCTTATCTGAAGAATGCAAATCTAGGCCTGATTCAGATAATGTGAATCTCTGAATTTTCTCTGCTTTGATTATTTAACTGACATCTGTCAAAAAAAAGAAGAGGATGCAGTTGTGATGCATGTCAGATTTCTATTTCTTGTTGGTAATTGTCTTTTCTCCACCAGAATAAATAGCCTTTTTATATCCTGCATTCTCAGATTCACACTTAGTGATTTTAAAACTACTAAAGATAGCATTTGACATTTCTGCCACAATATCAGGTTTTATTTTCATGTTCATCTACAATCCATTCTAACCCCCAAATCATTTGCAGAGATGCTGCTTTCCAGTATAAGTAGGCCCCTGTTTTGTTTCTGGGTCTGTGTTCTTTCTTCTTAGACGTGGCTTGGCTTATGGTTGAATTAAAACTCATTAGTTTGAATGGGCACTGCTTCCCAAGCTCTTGAGACCACTGTAAATTACTGATCTTTCCTCCTTATTTACTATTTCAATGGTTTGTACTCTATTTAAAATCATTAATAATTTTCCATCTTCCATATGCAGTCATTTTGAAAGTGACCCAGAGAATGTCTAACTTAGCACTGTTCTTGCACTTGTTACTCTGATCAGCTAAACTGATGGAAATCCTGCTTGATTCGTTCTTTCTTACTTCAATTACAGGTATGCCAGGGATTATGTAGTGGAAGGAGAACCATATGCTGGCTATGACAGACACAATGCAGAAGTGGCAGCCTTTCACTTGGATAGGTATGGAACTATTGCGCTACCTGGTTTTATCATCTGTGTTAAAGGCTTTTTTAGTCCCTTGACAGATAAACCTCAGATGTGAGCTGTTTCTCACCTGCCAGTGTCACGTCACTTTAGGGTTAGAATGATAAGGGTTTCTTGAGAAACTACATCTCACAGGTCTATGCAGATTTCTGTCATTAAAGATTTTTGTGAGGTATTTGAAGAGAAGACTGAGCATCATATTTGGAAGAATCTCTTCTTGGATATGTACCTCTGTATTCTTGTTTTCTTCAAGAATACCCAGCAAGAGCTCCATGCCCTCAGAACTAGCATGTACATTGGTTGCTGTGGTGACAGTTAGATATTTTGGCCCAAGATGCCATTGTTTCAGAAAGGACCTGAGTGACACTGTGTGTTAATGTCTGAAGGAAGGGCTGTGCAGTCCAGAGTTCTGGGCTTTCAGCTGTGAGCCCGAAGCAACAGCAACAGGTTTTCCAGGTCTAGGTTCTACATTTGTTTACTTGTAATGCCCACATTTTCTCAAGTTTGCTTATCTGTTTTGTCTTCATGCATGTCTTCTGCTTTCACACAGGTGCCTGTTCTTAGAGTTATTTTGTACTTATAGGGTTCATATGTTGGTTATCCATAACAAACAAAACCAGCAAAAAAGCACACACTAAAAATGAAACAAAACCACAGCTATTAATGAGAGACTCTCCCAGTGTTGCTGCATTGATTGTCCCTTGTTCAAAGGCCAGACTTCTAGACTGTGTACTTTCAAGCGTGATTGAATTGAGCTTAAGCATGACATTTTATTAGGTAGCAATTCCCACAAATGAATGATCTTTGCAGGTGACCAGCCCAAAGACCATATGGTTGCTGCTTGATCCTGTTCACAAAGCAGATGATAGATATTTCTGGCACAAAGTTCAATTTCTGAGATTTGGAGCATGATGCATCCTGTGTTGCTCTGCTGCAAATGGCCTAATAAAGAACTGTCACTGATATCCTGTAAAGTAAGTCTAACATGCAGGCACTTCAGGAAAAGGAATTTCCTTTCTTTGCCTTGGAGCAGTAAGGAGGTTGCTGCAGCATTCCAACTTTATTCCCTGGTCTCAAATCATCTTGATTTTGCACAACAGCACAGAGACAGACAGTGTACTGTTTGGTTATTTTTAATTCAGAACTGCTGTCCATGTTGTTCATTCTCATTCCTCATCTTGTGTTTTGTGGGTTTTTCTTTCCTTTTTCACCCAAATCAGGATTCTAGGTTTCCGACGAGCTCCTCTGGTTGTTGGCAGGTTTGTGAATCTACGAACGGAGATCAAACCCGTTGCCACAGAGCAGCTTCTGGGTACCTTCATGACTGTGGGTAAGTGGATTGCATGGATTCTCCAGCCCAGTAAAGAAGAATGCTTAATGGAAAAAAGAACTGTGGGATTCTGACACAGTTATAGAACAGTTAACCATGATACAGGAAGCTGGTAAGCCTCTTTCTGTGCCAGGAGAGATCGTAATGCTTGTATAACCCCATTTGGTGGGGGAGGAGAGCCTTATTTTCTCCAAGTAGTTTTTCCATCTGTAACTTCTGTGTTCCCTAATGCTGCTGTTACAGATGAGGATTTTTTGAGTAAGGAAGTTATTCATTTTCCCAGAAGCAGTTAGAAAAGTCTGTGATAAGACCTGAAAGGAGAAGAATGGAATTGCATTTAATGTGAACACAGTGGTTGTTTGGGATAATTTATAGAGCTGGTGCATTGGTTGGCATTAGATGATGTTTGTGCCACATCGGACTCTGGTAAGCATTCATAACCATGTCAGAACTTCCTTATGTTGTTTACAGTAATAATGCTCACTAGAGATGATTAACATGAACTCCTGCCAGGTGGTCATCAAGCATCAAGAAGGGACTTAGAGTGCAGCCTTAACTCTTCAGGCTCCCTGTAAAATACCAAATTGTTGCTGGTTCATTTTTGATGGGATGAACTAAGCAATGGTTGCTCATTACAGCTGCTATACGTGTCTGTATGTATTTCTATTACAGGTGCTGCTGGTAGTCTCACCTACTGAGTTAACATAACACTTTCAATTATAAGGCTGAGCTTTCAGACGGTGACTTTGCTGTGCCAAACCTTTTGCACTCTGACTGGGTGTCTGCCACAGGCAGAATTTACTTTTTCTCATTCCAGCCAAAATAACTAAGCAATCTTCTAGCAGCAACACTGGCTTGAAAAGAATTTTCATTGCCTTTCCTTAGATTTCTTGGAACTTCTTGTTCTACAAAGCATGAAGCACAGAAATCGTGGTACTGGGAGAAGATTGCTTGGGGGAGAGGGGAAGATCTCTCACGTTTGCCAAAATTTCTGAGGTTTTACAGAGCAGGTAGCCCATGAATGCTCTACGGATTTTCTAGAGCTGCAGCTAGAATCTCTTAGAATTCTGTCCTTTGGTAGACCTGCTGTAAGCCATGGATAGGAAGAGAGACTTGCAGGGCTTTCTGTGTAAGTAGGGACCTGGTCTGCTTCAAATTCCATGTTGTAAATGTCTGATGTCCTTTAGTTGTCCAGGTGCGATGCTAGGAGTATAAGAGCCAGGTTTCAGTGAATAGGGGACCACAAAAGTCTGTCTGACTAAAGGATTATGATGTGGGATTTGAACCCATGGCAGAAGGATGGGAAGTGAAAAACGTGTCAGTATTTGGGGAGGATGGTGAATGTAGAGCTGGAGAAAGAGGGGACAGGGAGTGTGTCTCTTCCTTGTGATACCAGTGTTGACAAATGTTTTGGAAGGTCTCTGAGAGTGGAACTGGGATTGACTTGGCAAGATTCAAGCCAAGGGAGGCTAGGAGGATGAAACAGAAAAGGCTAAGTTAAAGATGTTAGTTCAGGCAAGTGGATTACAGGCTTAGAAGCCATTAAAAGACTAGAGACTGCAGGGTTTCATTCCTCTCCTGTCAGAAGACATTCATGAAACCTTTGACACTACTGTGTTCCTGGGTTGTAGGAACAACAGCTTGTTTCCCCGTTGAGTCCGCTCATGTAGCATAGATACATCGTGGGTCTCAGATCTCCTACTCCATTTGAGTTCTGCTTTTTTTTCACTTGTTTCTTTTCAGTCAGTGTTTTCAAGGGGAAAAAAAGAAAGAAAGAAAAGAAGCAGCATATTAAGCAAACAGTGCTAAGGTTGCAAAGTCAAGTTCTCAAGGATTAGGAAGGGGTCATAAAAACTCGGTGATAGCACAGTGTTGTATTATCTCTGTGTGATAAAAATACAATTGCTCTGGGAAAATACAATTACTCTCGCCTTTGAGTATAAGTCCTTAATGTTGTTTTGAATGAATAGATGTCTGTTTAATCCCTTCTGAGCCTCTCCCTCTTAGAGAGAGGAAGCATGAGGTCAAGTGCAGTGAAATGCTGTTGCAGGGAAGGCTCTGCTGCAACCACATGCTCCTGAATTTCCCTCAAACTAAGTTCTGCTTTTTGATGATCTTTATTTTTTTAAGGTAATAGTACTTGCTTCTATGGAAAGTGCTACTATTGTCGGGAAACAGAACCAGCTTGTGCAGATGGGGACATCATGGAGGGGTCAGTGACTCTCTGGCTACCGGATGTCTGGCCTCTTCAGAAGCATCGGCACCCGTGGGGTAGGACTTACCGTGAAGGCAAACTTGCCAGGTATGAGACAATGATAAGGTTAGTCTTTATATGTGAATAATATATTCTAGAATAACCCTTGAATACAATGGCCAATTAAGGAGCAGGTCTTCTCTAAACCTGGAGTTTTGTGAGTGCCTTTCTTTATACAGCAGTAGAAGTCAAGAGGTGTGGGATGAGATTCAAATTAAAGTGAGCAAAAAAGGAACTTCCATTGTTTTCCATGGTACTAAGTGCTGCCTTTTTCTTGCACATTATGTAACTCCACCATACAGTCACTCCAGTCTCTGAAGATCCAAGACTCCTGGGCCACTAAACCTGATTTTGATACCATCGGTGTTTGGGGACCATGCTCAGTATATAAAAATGCTTTCAGAGGAGATCAAACATGGGATCTAGTAGTCTTGTACAGTAGATGTAGTGTATTAGTGTTTAAATTGGAGTTTGATCTATTTGCCATGGCCAGAGCAGATGGAAAAGCTTACTGAGCTCCAAACCAAGTCTGTATCCACAAGTGGAAAGACTTTTAGTTGGTGTTCTGAAATTCCAGTTGAGTTCCAGTGATGTGATTGCTCTCAGAAGGAGTCTCATCCAATGGATTCGTGAATTATTTTAGGCTATTAAATGTACAGTTGGATTTCTGAGTAGAAGATATTATCTCCTTTTCAACCAATCAAAATCAACTGTATTTAGGACACGGTCAATTACAGTATTAACTGACTGAATTTCTTGGAAATGTGTTCTTTATTGAGGGACTGTTTTCTTATTATAGACTACCTGCTTATGAGGGGTCTTACCTGTGCTCACTTAATATATGCTGTAGTTTAAACTTGACTCATTCAGATTGTGTGGTTCTGTTGTTCCACATCTTACTGTGCTGTGCATTTCACTTTGAGGGCATCAGGAGAACGAAACATTCCAGATGTCTCACTTGCTTTTTTTCTGCTTCTGGTAATTATGAAAAAGTAACCGTAGGAGTTTTCTTCTTGGTCTCGCTGCTTATACTCTGCCCTCAGTTGGCCTCTTGAACATAATTCATATGGTGCCATTAGTCTACATAATTTTTAATGGACATGTAATAGATAAAATCCATGACCTTCAAAGTCCAAGGCTAATTAGATAGTAAGAATGAGTAATAGATGTTGGAGGAAGATCTGTCCTGAGAATTCAATGAAAAATGGGAAGAACAGAGCATAGCTCAACATTGTTTCAAAGATATTTAAGTACTGATCCAAAGTAAAATAAAGAGAAATGCTTGAAGGGGAGAGAGTAGGTAGCATAAAGGAAGTGTGCACAGTACAAGGAAGAATGCATTTTGAGGCATTTGCCTTGTGGGTTTGTGCTGTAAATTGAATACAAGTTTGACCTGGATGCAAAAGAAAGAGGGAACTAGAGAAGTGCTAACAAAAGCACTGAGAAGGTAATTTTGTGTTGCTTTCCTTTTGGATAACTGGGGGTAAGATGGGATATTGGAGCTTTGAGTCCAGACCTTTAGAAGGTGAGGCTGGGGTGTGTGACAGCCCTAGTTGTTAAATTCTGATCTTCTCTCAGCTTTTATTAATCTGCGCGTTTTTGAGCATGTCAGTCCTTCCAGCTTTTGTTTCCTCCATTTGTTTCCAGTTTGCAGATGGTTTAAGGCATTGCCAACTGCTATTTTGCAAAGGATCGTTTCATTCTTTACATGGAGGATGTTATAGATGTACTTGTTATTTAGGTTGACAGATGGAAAGGAAATATGCCAGAGATCTGGCTGATTTGGTGGTGGTGGTGCATAGCTCTGAAAACTGTGAAGAAGAAAAGGGGAAAATTTAGAAACCGAGCTTTGGGGAATGGAGATGTGATATTTATGTTCTAAGTCTACAGGTGTGTGCACAGGCTATGTGCATAAGAAAAGGAGAGAACAGAGAAGCTTTGAATCTTGCCAATGGAGAAGGTGAGAGATTCCAAAAGTGAAGGTGCAGAGGAAAGAGGCAACTATGAGTGAAATAGAATGAGCATATGTGGGGCCCTTCTCTTGAAGCCAGTGGAGATCATTAGTAACTATGAAGAAATTATTTGCATTAAACAGGAAAAACAGTCAGGAGATAGCTGGAAAGCAAGGCTGATGGGAGCAGATCATAGCAGTAAAAATAGCCATGGTACTTGAAATCTGGATGAAATGAGAGCAAACCAGTCATGATGGACATCCATCCGTGCCATGAGGCAGCCCAAGCACTGCTGGCTTGCAATCAGTGAGTAAGCAAATGGGCTTGTTCTGTTGGAAGATGATATGAAACCTTTTATTAGAACTATGGCTTGCTCTGTACAGTAGAGTGTTAACACGGGTTTTACTCTTCTGATGACATTTTTGTCTGGCTTTTTCTTTTAGAGCCTTGATTTGCTGCACTCAGCTTTTCTTTAAGCACTGATGATTGAATACTGGGATGGCTGTAAATACTTGTGCTGTGCAAGGATGGATCTTTCTCAAAGATTTAGTTTGATTTCTCTTGATGGCCTACAGGTGGGAATATGATGAAAGCTATTGTGATGCTGTGAAGAAGACTTCACCCTACGACTCGGGCCCCCGTCTGCTGGATATCATTGACACGGCGATATTTGACTACTTGATTGGGAATGCTGACCGGCATCACTATGAGAGCTTTCAGGATGATGAAGGAGCCAGTATGCTTATTCTTCTGGATAATGCTAAAAGGTGAGAGTAAGGGAAATCCTGGTGGCCAGGCCTCAGCAGGTCTGAGGACTCACATTTATCTGCTCTCTCTGTTTTCTGTCTTTCCCTTGCTTACTATTCTGTTACTAATTGCTTTTTGTTTTGTTTTCCCTAAAAATCCAAAGCTTGCTTTCCTAATACTCACAAAATATTAGGAACTTTCAGAGGCTTTTGTACTTTGTGCTGTGCTTATGATTGTTCTGGGTAAAGCCTTAGTCAAACTACAGGAACTCCCAAATTAATCCAGTAGAACTCATTTATTAGAAGCAGCTTTTTAAAGGTTTGTTTGCTTCTCTTACCACAGAACCCCTCTCAGCTGTGTTGTCTTAAGCAGTGTTAGGTTGTAGGATTTGCTATGTGTGAGTGCTGTGGTATAAGCAGATCCCTTTATAACATCGCTCTGGGTGATTTGACATTCCATGCCTTCTGGATCTGTCTGCTATATTAACAGAAGTTTAAAATGACGATAGAACTGATACTGAAAGCAAAATATGGTAGAGGAGGAAAAACATACTTTCAGGTATGATAACATTATTAGGAATTCCACTTTTGCAGAACCACACATTGGAAAATATTTAAGGGACTTAATAAATAATTTCTTTGTATAAAACATGAACTGTTATCAGGACAAAAATGAAGTGTAGTAGTAACTGTGAGGAACTGATGAGAAGTCCTTCCTGAGGCCAAGCTTTACTATTGTGTCTGCTCTTTCTCCATTTCACTTCCATATTATGGATTCCTTTCCTTCCCTCTTCCTTTGCTTCTGATGTGTCTGAAGAAGCTGAGTTGAGCACTTTGTCTTTATATGCTAGCCTTTTCAGTAACACTCCTTCAATTATGTCAGCAGGATGTGTTCTACCTTGAGATTGCTCAATTATTGCTGCGTTCAGATTGATCGAGGTGAATTTGGCAAAAAAAAAGAAAAAGGCTTTCTGTAATGCACTGGCAGTGGGCTGGGAGGATTTTGTTAATTTTTGTTTGCTAATTTATTAGTCCCTGGAAGTGAATGTAATATTTGAGGGTCACGACAGCCCTTTCTTTATGGTTTGTGCTCATGGTGTTACAAAAACACTTCTGGTGGGGCTTTACAGGCCAAGAAGTAAATTGATTTTTTGAAAGCTTGGGTAAAATTCTTTCTGCTTCTTTGAGATTAGTGTAGGGAAACAGCTTTTTAAAGCTACTAACAAGAGAACTGTTGGAGCAGAGTAGTGCCAGACTCATAGGGTAAGTTATCTTTACTGAGGGGAAAGTTCTTTGTTGAAAGCAATGTTATAAGGATCGAAACTGGAAAAAAAAAAAAAAAAAAAAAAAAAGGAGTGGTTTAGATGAAGGTTAAAATACAATTGAATTCTTTTGGCAGATCTCCCTTAGGGTGCGTGATCATGAAGTGTTAAGCTTGATCACTGTGTACACTGAACTGTTGATCTAAACTTGGCAGTCTAAACTAGCACATGGCTGCTGTGTCACTCATTCCCTGCCCAGCTATATCAAACAGGCAAAATTCATGCTCTGTGTCCAGAGTCACTACTTACTACTTTCCTCCACTTTACAAGATGAACTGCATTCCTCAGCTCCTCTGAAGTTTGTTTCCTGAGGTGCATTGACCTGATGAAGAACTGGGTACACTCATGTTTCTTCCATGTGTCTGGTGTGTTAGCTGACACTGTTGAGGGTTATTTCTGTAATTGGTCATGACCTATTTATGTTCTCATTCAAATGACTTGAGCTGTTGGAGCATGAAATTGCCTAGTATTGATTTTTGAGTTCTATACAAATCTGTTGATGTTGTGAGCAACACTGTGTTCAACTTGTGTGCTTTTATTTTGCTTTTCAGCTTTGGCAACCCTGCCCTGGATGAAAGAAGCATCCTAGCTCCTCTGTATCAGTGCTGCATGTAAGTGAAGTGCAGAGATGCTGTTGACTTTATTTATACAATTGCTGTCCTTAGATTTGCAATAAAATTATGTTTGAAGCTTTCTGGCAACCTGAAAATACTCAGGTACAATGCTTTCCTGTTTTTTGAAGTACTGTGTTTGTTTGATGTGTTGTCAATGCTCAGGAAGCTGAGAAATGCATTTTTATTAAGGCATTATAGGAAGCAGTCTCACCTCCAGGCCATTGAATCAAATCTGTCCCTAGTCAGTATGGCAGGTACTTTGCATCTGCAGCTGCCTGCGTCCAGCTCCTGCCAAATGGAAGTTCACATGATAGTTGCAGTTCTCCCTGACAGAAACTAAGACCTTAGTGTACCCAGCAACTGAACTGCCTTCATTTCCAAGTGATATTTCTAAGCAAGACTGTAGCACTGCTCAGGATGTGGCTTGCAGAATGGCTTTCAGTTTTTGCAGGTTTTTGTTTTCAGCCTGGTAAACTGTGTTTTTTAGTCTTTTTTTTTTTTATGCCTGTGGGCAGTTAATTTCTGTTGGTCCCCTCTCTCACCAGGCCATTGCTGCTTCTCATTAACAAGTAGTAGATGCAAGTACTCAGAAGAAAATATTGTTATATGTATTTCCTGCAGCTGTTACTTCATGATAATGTTGACCCCTTTAGACCTGCCAAAATAAGCCTCTAGCTTAGAGTTCTTTGAGGCTGTGGATGGTAATGTCTCCTGAATCCCTCGGGGCCTGGGAAACCTGGCAGCTCTGCAGAAAGCCTGAGCTCTCACCCTGGCTTGGTCCAGACAGGGCTCTGTGCATGCTACGGTACACCTGGCTTAAATTCTGAAACATTTTTGCAGAAGCCATAGGAAGAACAGTTAAACTAAATGCTTTTCAGATTATTTAGTTTTCCTGTGCTAATTTTAAATGCATTTTTAATTTCCTGTTTTATGAGAAACTTTTGGAATCTTACATGTAGAGTCTTCAAAACACAACCAGAAGAGAAGTTTGTTTAGCAAACTTTGCAATTGCCTGCTTTTCAGCTACCCTTTCTTCTGATACCAGGCAAATGCCACTAGAAGAAGCCATATACTGAATTGTTTTAACTACTGGTTTGTTATAACACTTGCGTTGCCTGTTTCCTTAGAGTCCATCAAAAACAAAAGAGTTTAGACTTTTTTAAACTTTTTATTCTAAAACACAAAAATGTGCTAGGAGAATCCTGGGAGATTCCTGGAGCAAACTATTTAGATGGGCTAGTGTAAAATAGTTAATGGCAATTAAAGCAGAAAGATCACGGATGTGTTCACTTTCTGTGGAAGTTCAGAGACAGCTTTTGACAGATTAGTGTCCTTGGTGATTAATTGCTCATCAGTGATGTTCTTCCTGAGGTAGTGTGAGTTTTGTTTTTGCATTAACAGACAGACTATTGATTTTGTGTTTGGAACTTTGTCCAGAAGGCCTCAGGGCTGGAGGAATTCCCTGCTAGGAGCTGAAAGTGTTCCTGTGTAACGTAAGAATTATGTCACTTTAGATAATTGCTTCTTCGCTGCAAGTTACACCTAGGTATATTGCCTGTGCTGCAGTTGTATCTGGGCCCTGCTATTCCCAAACCATTTCTGTAGATAACATCGTCATGTGGCAGGCTCCCTCAAGAGGCTGCCCTTAGTTAGCACTGATGGGACTTTAACTGGACAGTGGTATGATGATGTGTCTTGTTTTTCTTCTGCAGCATCCGGGTTTCTACCTGGAACAGACTCAATTACCTGAAGAATGGAGTACTGAAGTCTGCCTTAAAAACTGCTATGTCGCATGACCCCATCTCACCAGTGCTTTCTGACCCTCATCTGGATGCCCTAGACCAGCGGCTTCTCAGCATTCTGGCTACAGTGAAGCAGTGCACAGACCAGTTTGGGCCAGATGTTGTGCTGGTGGAAGACAGGATGACGCTGTCTCACTTGTAATTGTAGTGGAACACAGATGAAACTCCCTTTTTAAGAAACAAACAAACAAAACAAAACAAAAAAAAAGAGAGAGAGAAAAACAGCACAATCAGTTCTGAAAGGCTGTGGCCAAGACGGACTGAAATGAACAGGAAAGCTTCCGAGCCAGAGAAACAGAGGTGATGCTGGCTTTTACCTTGGGCTGACAGCAGTGAGAGGTGGGAAGTTTGAGCCTTGCATGGCTCGGTACCTGTAAGGGCATCATGGCCATTGTGGTGTGTCCATTGCCGGCAGTGGATGTTGCACTGGATAAAAATGGCTCTCGGTATTGGTGGAAGTGTATGGAATACAGACACTAATGTGTGGACTGATTTTAGAAGGGACAAATGGAGATGAACAGTCTGATCCTCCTCCCTTCTCTTCCCCACATACACTCTTGCGAGTTTTGTTTGATTCAGGGTTGTACATAATCAGCTGTGAGCTGGTTAGGTATTTTACTGCTTCTTTAGAAAATGAGGAACTGGTGAATAAAATGGTTATTGGACTGAATAGTTGCACCCCTCGGGGGGTGGGAGGTTCTTCAGAATGCCGTTAGGGGTGGGAGAGGTGACCTCTCAGCTCAGTTACCCTCAGTAAAAACTGGGGAAGGGGGGTTGCCTCTTGTGATAACGTTTCAGTTCTATCAAACATTTATGCACAGGGTTGAAGACTTAGGAGGACAGGGTGGTTATGAGCACTTGACAGTTAAGGAGTTAAAATAAGTTCCCACATGTCCTTCACTGTTTCCCATTTGTAAGGAACCTGGCAAGGTCTGAGTTAGGGAAACACCCCTCCAGTCCTACGTCAATATTAACCAAATCTTTATTATATTGTAGCTGAGGAGGAGGAGGACAGAGTCTGTCCTTGGAAGCAGATTCCATTTATCAAAGTTGTGCTACTTGCTGCATGCCCTGTTTAATTTGGAGAATCTGGATGTGCCGTGCTGCTGAAAAAGAGGTATATTGATGGACTTCCCAGTACCCTGCAGCCATGGGAAGGGCCCTAAAGGGTGGAGAGAACCTTGAGCTAATCTCACACGGAGAGAGCTTGCTTCTGTACGCACGGCTTGGTGCTGCTGTTCTGTGGAGCACCAGCAGTTTTTCAGGCCCACCTTCTGCCTGGACTGTTTTGTGGCTGAGCTCTGAAGCTGTGAGCATTTTCAGCCTTGCCCAGCTGCTTCCTGCAGCTCACACTGTGCTGTGCTGACAGGAGGGTGGCCATCCTGGAGTTCCTGATGGTTTTGCTGTAAGGTGAGGAACCATCTGTGCCAGTTGGCTTTGCAGAGCGGACGAGCAGCACTTCTCTGTGCTAGTCCTCAGCATTGTGTCAGTCTGCACTGCAGATGAGCTTGTGCTCCTTGAAACTTGTTGCACTTGTGGCAGGTCTGAATCTGTCTCCAGAAGGGAAACAGCTTCCATTGTACTTCCATATTTACCAAATTCACATCAATTTTCAGTTCAGACAGTATGGTACTTAGAAGTAAGGAAACGGATCACTTCCCAGCATGATCACGTATCATTGGATTTATGAGCTAGAGCAGCAAAATGTCAGCTTAAGAACTTTAATTTGTCTGTCAAAATCTTTCTAGCTCTGCAGCAGGGTGACAGGCAGATAAGATGAAGAGCTGCTTCCTGTTGCTTGCGCCTGCTGTCATACCTGATCAAAGAGGTGTTAGTGAAAGAGTTTCTTTTTAAAAGGAATTTAGTTTGAAGTCTTTGTACTGCCTGAGCAGAGTAACTCGAAAACAGAACGAGACTGTTTTCCTGACACTGGCTTTTATGTTCTTCTAGACATCTTTCAGACTTGGCCACAACACAGACTCACCTCACAGTCAGGACTGGAGCTAGAATTACTTCTTGGTGCTGCTTGTTAAGGCTAACACACAGCCAGGCTTTGGACACCGGTGTTAAACTGGTGCCTATTTGTTGCTGAACAGGATAATGTAACACGTACTACAAGCCACGGTCCTTTGTGCATGTAGGCAGTGTGGGCAGTGCCTTGTGTGTCCCCTTAGCACTGAGCCAGGAGCTGGTAGCTGAGTGTGAGCAGGGGCAGGAGCTGCCAAGGGCTGACCTGTCATCACTGGCTGCGCTGCTGTGGCACATGGACAGGTGTGAGCAGTTGGGGCTGACATTGCTGGAGGTACTGTGGGCAGCAGGTGGCTGGTGAATGCTTTCATTCTGAAGCAGAAGGGGCTTACACCGAGGCATTTGGATATAAGCTCGTTTCCCAAAAAGTTCAAGAGGATTTACACAAAAGGGGAAACTGTAAAGCACGTTATGTTTATTTTTTTAAGCACTTAATGTTTTGGGGTGGATCTACAATCATTTGAAGTTTTGATTTGACCACTCTTAATCGTTTACATTTGACTTTAACAACAGGTTTCCAAAAAAGCATCTCCATCTTTATGAAGTTAATGTTCAGTGCTTATGCTTTGTATGTCATGGGCTTCTACACCAAAGCTTTTGCAGTCAGATCAGTCTTGGGGGTGAGTTTTCCATCAGTACGTATATCAGAGATTTAAAGCACTATATTGGTTTAGTTGTAAGCCAAGGGCGTGAAATCAAGCATCATCATTTAGAAGCGTGCAGGAGATAGGTGCTTTCCTTTTCTCCTTTTGTATTTGTATCATATTGATGCTCCTGGTCACTATCAGCACTGCTGGAGCCTGGTGTTCTGCAGCAGGGAGGAAGAATCAATTCCTCTCATACCCAAAATTAGGATGATCCGATTCTGGCATTGTGATAATCTCTGGTGCTTTGGCAGCAGTCATTGTTTTTGTTTCGCTTGAATATGGAACCCTGAGAAATGTTAAACTCAGTTGTAACCGTTGCAAAGGGAGTAAGCGGCAGCATCCACATGCAAACCAGAATCTGCTCAACTCTCTGGCAGTAGTGCCGCGTGCTAGGCAAGTGCTTTGTTCTTAAGTCAGTGAGGGTTTTGTGGCACTTCTTGTTCACTTTGCACACTGTAATTCCCGGCTCCAGATGTTACCAAACGGTTATGTTGTGGATGTTAGTAATATCAGAGCACTTGAAGCACAGAAATCAAGAACTAATTAAAAAGAAACAGCAGATGGCTGATGATGCTCTATCTCCTCCTTCCTAAGTCAGCACTCGGGCTGGAGGAGCCCCTGAGACTGGCTCCTCTTCCAGCAGCTAGTGAACTGGAGAGTGTCTTGCCAAACAAACTTCAACTGAAAAATAGTAATTTATTAAGAAGGTAATTTATTTGCTGTGGCAGCTGGAGCAAGATGCTTGAAACAGCCACCCCTGTTGGAGCTGTCGGAGGATTGCCCCTGGGAACAGCTGCACAAATGGAGGTTGCTAATGAGAAAACAGAGTGCAATCACAACTTTCTACTTGTATCCCCCAGGGTCGGGTTCTGCATAAAGGAACATTGTGTGAATAAAGATTTTAATAAAGCAGTGCTGATGGGTTGTTTAAGTCTCTCTCCCAGCCCTCCCCCCTACCCTCATTCCTGCATGTACTGAGTTGAATGTTTGAATTGTTTTGCTGCTGGTGTTTCATGGTTATTCCTTCACTGATGCTTATCAGTGGCGTTTATTCCAGAAGTGTATTTTCAGGAGTGGAGCTGTATGTAACAGCTTGGTTGGAAGAGCTGGTAAAGGCGGGTTGTGCTTAAGAGCGTTCCAAAGCGATGCTGAACAAAACATTCCTAGGCTTAAATGCTCTCTGGAGAGAAAATGGGGTTCTTTTTTTTCTTTTTGCATTAGAAAATTCATTCCAGTGCCCTGCTTGTGCCAAGCACCCAGGCTGATGTCTTGGTTGTGTCTCACTAGGCTGATTTTGTTGTACAGGGCAAGGAGTGTGTATTCATTTGGCAACAGATGCGTATAGAATTGGCATGCATTTGCAGTTGGCTTCCCTGAGCTCTTATTGAGGCCCTGTTATGAGATGGGGCAAATAAACAGCTATCAAAGATCTGTTCCCACAGAGTGCAGGGACTGACCTAGCTGGATCCGAGCTTGTTTTTGTAATAGTAAAACAGTTGTGAGCATTGCAGAGGCAGGAGGTGATGCTCACAGCTCTCGGGCATCTGGAAGCAAAGGAGGCTACTGGGAGCTGCCGTGTACTTGTGTGGCTTTGGGGTCAGGTGTGCCCCAAAATGGCCAAGGCACTGCACTTGGAAATGCAGCACTGGTCTCTGACCTGGCCTGGAGCACCAGCAATGTTGCCATGCTAAGCCACCAGAAGCTCCTACCTAAATTGCATTTTCTCAGTTGAAACCTTGGTATTCAGCATTGCTGATTTCTGTTAAGAACTGGTTTGGGATTTAATTGTTGCTGCTGGGAGCAGTCCTGGGGTTTGCACAGCTCCCAGCACTGCGTGGGGACTGTTTTTCCTATCTCCTATCAGTGAGATGTCAGTTGACTTCATGAATGGGACACGGTTCTTTGTATATAAGCAGGTCAATAACTGGTAAACACTGCAGATGCTTTTAAGTTTTGAAAGGCTGAAATAGCTCATCCGGAGAGTTTTTATGGCCACATTGTTGTATCACTCCTGTATAATTGTGGTGCGGTTGGGCTTAGCAGTGCTGGAAGGTTTTAAAGTGTTTCTGATGATATAATGAACACAGTCTTGAAGGAGAATACACAGAGACAACTTTGAGCCAGAAAATGGTTTTACAAACAGGTGCTTTTCTTGCACGTCTTTCCCTGCACATTCCTAAAATGTAGAAATGGGGGGGAGGAAAGTAGGTTTATCTTCGTGCATCCCATGTGTGGCACTCTGCTGTTTCTCCTTTGTGGTGTCAGTATGTTTAGGAGGCTGGGGATAGGACTTAGTAGGAAAAAGTAAATGACGGGGGAGGGGGATGTCATTTACTCCAGATCTTCCTTTAACTCACTGATCCAAACCGCAGAAGGATGGATACTCAGCATTTCCCCATCCAGCAGATAGAGCTGTAGGATCAAACCCTGACGGCAAGCTTTGCTCTGAGTGCTTGTACCAAGTTGCAGTGGGTGCTGAATAAGGCAGATGTACCCACACCTTTTGCAGTGCTGTTCTTCCATTCTCTTTAGATGCTCTGCAGTGTAAGGCTCAGCTTGACCCAAGACCGTGGCTAACAGTACTACAGCAAACCCCCGAGACTCAGCAGAGGGAGGGAAAAAGCAAAGAAGTCCCAGCAAGATGCACTGGGCACTGCGTGCTGTGCTTCCCAAGCCAGGTATTAGCCAGTTCATCCACCCTTCTGCACGCCGCCATCCAGTCCTTGGGCATCACTTCCTGCCTGAGGCCCTGCAGAGGGAACTGAATTATTCAGGAAGGGTGGATTTTTGTTGTTCCTTTTATCTCATGTTACTTCATTTTATTTTGCTTCAGTGCCTTTTTAACCTCAGAGCCTGGTCCGGCAGGGTGTGTGTAGTTACTGTGCAGATTACTGCACAGTGACTCTTTTTCCCCTCTAACTCTTGCAGTGTGCCACGCTGAAGTGAAGGTGACATCCCAGGAGCTGTGCTGTAGCACTGTGGGGCTGGCGTTAGTGTGGGACAGTTGTTTTAGCTTTCCTATTATGTTTTTAAAACCCCGTTCTTTTGGAGCCTGGAGGCATCTGTTTCTCTGTGTGAATCCTGTCTCTTCTAACAGGCTCTTCTCAGCTGATGGCTACAATGCTTTTCATTTTGATGATCTTTTTAACACGCACTGATGTTAGTTCTGAGTTAGTTATAGTAACAAGTGTTATTCACAAATTACTTCTTAAGCTGGAGCGATTACATTAATCAACACAGTATCTTTCTGATGCAGATCTGCAGTATTTATAGCCACCTGTAGATGGAGATGTGCTCCATGGCATGGCGCGGTGGTGCTGGAATCCTGCTCCCAATCAGCTGCACGAGTGCATTGCATCTCAGGACCCGAGCACTGCATTTTCCTGAGCACTCGAGATAAGTTTGACATCCACCCATGTCTGAAGCAACGCATCTCAGCCTTGTCCGGGTTATGGTAAGTTGTGGGCGTCCTGATGCTCACCAGCTCATGCAGTCGTTAGTTCCTTACAGTGAACCAGCAGTGGGCACAGCCTGGGGTAGAAAGCAAAGTTACAGGTGGCTTATCTGCTTCTCCTCCCCCCCACACAGCTGTGTTTGTGCACTTGGCACGACAGCACTGACTGCTCCTCCTTTAGAGGACAGAACTGTGCCTTTCCTCTACTATGTCCTCCCAAAGCCAAACCCAGGCTTTGCTTGAGGTCCCAGAGTCTCCTGCTTTAGTGAGAGCTGGCAGCCCTAAAGCCTTCAGCCCACAGCTGCCCTGTGCAGCTCGTTGCTTTTGCAACTTGCTGAAGAAAACGGATTGTTGGTGGTGATGAGTCGTCCTGCTGTTCTCTGCCATGATTTCATGGTGGTTGCGTGCTGATTTGAACTTTGTTCCTGGCTGTTTGTGTGGAGCCCAGCTGCTGCTGTTTGGATGCACTGGTGTGCATAGATGCACTGGTGTGCATAGATGCACTGATGTAAGAACTACTAAGAGGAACCCTAGTGTAGATAAGGAATGTGACAGACGCTCAGCGCTGCACAGCAAACCCATCTCAGAGCCAGCAACCAGAATCCTCCCAGAGCCTCGATCTGTGGCTGCACCCCAGCTGATGTCCCCAGCAGCACCTCGCAGCTGTCCTGCCAGCCCGAGTCTGTTTGTGCCCCTTGGAAACGACCCCACTGAACAACACGGCCGGCTGCGTGCTGGGAAGGGCGAGCCCGGAGCCCCACCTCGTGTCTCTGCCATCATCTGAGCATTTCCATTGCCTTGCGTTTCATCTGCAATCGCGTTTTCCTGCTAAACTCACACCGGAGCGCGCCGCCCTGACCCCAGAAACAAAACCGGCCTGTCTCAGCGCTCAGCGGCAGCTGCAGGGGCTGCCCGGCTCGGGTCCCGTGTTCCCCGGCATCCCTCCAGCTGTGCGCAGAGCGGCCAGCCGCGGGGCCGGGTTTTGCTGCGTGGTGCTGGAGGAGGAGCCGCACCCGGCCCAGCGGGGCAGGCCGTCCTGCCTGGGCTCTGCTGGCCGTGCTCCCGGACCGAATATTTCGCCGCTGCAGGAAGTGAGCTCACAGCTCCGAAGGGAGGACGGGAGCCCGCGGGCGCCCAGCCCGGCCGGGCAGAGGGACCGCGCGGCCATGGGTCGGGGCACGCTGCTGTCTTGCCTGGGGCCGGCCTGCTGCCTGCTGCTGCTACTGGCGGACTCCGGGGGGCTGGGGAGCCGTGGGAAGCAGCGGGGGCCGCCGGAGGAACGCCAGAACGCCGCGACGGAGGCGGCACCGTGGGGCAGAGCGAGGTACGAGGCGGTGAAGAAGCAGCTGGGAACCGTGGGAGCTCTGTCCAAGCAGTACTGGCAGTACCTGGCTTGCAAGGTGTGGCAGGAGGGCTGCGGGAAGGAGGAAGAGGAAAAGACCAGCCCCGGCCCAGGTAAGATCCTTCCTCTCTTGTTAGCGGGGTCTGCATCCCGAACTCCCACGGGCTCTGTGGGAAGGAACTCCCCATTGCTCAGCATGCACTGTGCTGGGAAGCATGTTGTGTCTACCCTCGCTCTGTCCCCGGTAAACCCGTCTGCCTTGGAGCCAGCTGCAGCTCGTTATCCCTCTCCCCATCTGCTGCCCTGCACCTGGGCAGGGTGGCAGTTAACTGGGAACACCTGGGTGCTGGCGCACAGTGCAAGAATGAAGTTTGTCTCTGCTCTGACCTTTGCAGGCTGGAGCTTGCCTCTGGTGGGCCAGGATTACCTGGAGATCCTCTCTACCTGGTACTGCAGTTTTGGCAAGTGCTGTGAGACAGGAGACTGCCGGATCATCAACAATGTCACAGGTGGGTGCTGCTGGCTCCTTTGTTCTCCTCATTCTTCTAAAAAGCCCATGTTAGCAAGTGATGCACATAAAAGGCATTTCTGGGGGAGGAGGGGTTGAGCCAAGTTCTGCTTCTCACCACTCATTTGCAGCTCTTGGGCTGCAAGAAAGTGTGCTCTGTGCAGTGCTGTGGTTTGCACCACCCTTGAAACTTGTGCTCTCCATGCAGTCTGCTGGGTGGTACACAGAGCTCAGGAAACACTACAGAAAGCATCGGGGCTTCAGTGCCCTGTGTAGTCATCAAAGGCTTCCTCCAGTTTCCAAAGGGAAAAAGGAGTCAGCAAAAGATCTGTGTCTTTTTGCAGTCAGTGGCAGATATGAGCAGGGTATCCTGCCTTGTTAATCCTGCACTGCTAATGCCAGCTCAAGGCTCCTCTTGGACACGAGTCCCACCAACGGGGCTCTGTGGGCTTGGTGCTGTGCAACATCTTCTCATGCTCCCAGCAGCAGCAACCGGGCTTGAGGTTAAGGCTGAGCTTTTGCTGTATTTTCTCCAGGGCTGGAGCTGGACCTCCACAAGCAGCTCCACGGGCAGCACTTGGCCAAAGAAGTTGTCATCCAGGCGGTGCGAGGGTTCCTGCAGAGCCCACAGCCGCAGAAGGCTCTGGTCCTCTCCTTCCACGGCTGGTCCGGCACAGGCAAGAACTTTGTGGCCCGCATGGTGGCCGCTCACCTGTACAGGGATGGGCTGAGGAGTGAGTGTGTCAGGGTGTTCATCGCGCTCTTCCATTTCCCCCACCACAACTACGTGGACTCCTACAAGGTGAGAGCTGCTGGAACTGGTGTACTGGTGTCCTGGGTCTAGCTGGGATGGAGCTGCCTCTTCATACCAGCTGCACTGTGTTGTGCTTTGGGTTTGTGAGTGGAGCAGAGCTAATAACACTGGTGTTGTAGCTATTGCTGAGCTGTCTGTGCTCACTGCTTCAAGGTTTTCTGCTTTTCCCGCTCTGCCCCTCAGCCAATAGGTTGGGGGTGCACAAGAAACTGGGAAGGGGTACAAAAGGGAGCAGCTCACCAAAGGGATGTCCCATACATCATCAGTAAAAGCTGAGGGGAAGGGCTCTGGGGTTGGTTATGCCATCTCCTGGTGGCGGGCACCTCAATCCTGCCTGCTGTTCTGCAGGTTCAGCTGGAGAAGCAGATAAGTGAGACTATGCAGCTCTGCAAGCAGTCGCTGTTCATCTTTGATGAGGCAGAGAAACTTCATTTTGGCCTCCTGGATGTCATCAAGCCCTTCATGGCTCGCTCTAACAAGGGCCGGCAAGATAATCGGAGATCCATCTTCCTCTTCCTCAGGTAATTTCTGGGCTTCCAAAGACATGGGGAGGGACAGAGCCCCTGAAAGAGTGTGATATGAGGGGCTTGGAATGCAGAGGTAGGGAAAGAGATGCCCAGCTCTTCCAAGGAATGGTTGCCCTCATGGCCAGCTTGCCTTTTTGCTGCTGAGGAGCCGAGACTTAGCTGAGCTGGTGCCTGGGCACCACTGAGGTTCAGGGATAGTGTGGTGTCATCCTGCACCTTGCATGGCTGAGCAGGGAGATTCTGCATTGCAGGGAGCATGGCCAGGACTACAGGTCCTTGCAGGATGTGGCTGTACCATGTGGAGAGGTCCCACTTACCTGGCCTGGTACATGGGGAAATTGTATTCAGTTCCTCCCTCTGTCTGAAAGGGAAGTTGTACCCCCACCTCTTGCCATCCAGGCAAGTGTGCTGACCTCCAAGCTCAGCGGTTCCCTAGAGAATCTTCTCTGCTCATAGAAGACCTGACTCTGGACCTGGTGCCGCAGGGCTGACCCAATGTGTCCTGTCCAGTCTGGGCAGAGTAGACATGCTGCCAGCTGTGTGGAGCTGCCCTGGTCCACCTACCTGGCATGCTGCACAGCCCCAGTGCCCACGTCAGCCCCTTTGTGTCACCATACAGAGGGAGCAGGGCGTCTTGAACTGCAGCAGTGTGTAATCAGTGCTGGGGGGGTTTCATCATGCCTGGTGACACAAACCTGTTGCTGCATGGCTGGCTCTGGCCCAGGCCTTGTCTGGATGTGGCCTGGATTTGCAGCTGTGGCTGGGCTTGGGTGGTGGGTGCAGGATGGGTGTGAGCTGTGCTGGGAAGGTGATGATGGCTTCTTTGTTTTGCCTCCTCTCTATCTGTGGAATGGGTCTGGACTCTCTATGCATGAGGAAAAATATGTATGAGACCCAAGTCCTCCACACAGAATCATTTGTGTTGGAAGGGACCTTTAAAGATCATCTGGCCCAACTCCCTTGCAGTGAACAGGGATGCCTACAGCTCAGTCAGGTGCTCAGAGCCTCATCCATCCTGACCTTAAGTGTCTCTAAGGATAAGGCTTCCACCACATCTCTGGGCAACCCCAGCTGGTTTCCAGCATCACCAGCCCCCTGCTGGGACGGTGCTCAGACCAGGAGCTGCCTTCTGACATGTGGGGGCTGCCTTGGGAGCCTCAATGGCTGCCTGGACCCTGCACCCCCCACTAGGCAAGGTCCCTGTCCCGGCCCTTTTCTTCTCAAGGGACTCCTGCCACGTACTCTGCCCTCTGGCCTGGACTTGGCAGTGGCTCACTGAGGGTTTGCTGTGGAGCCAAGTGTCACCTGAGGGGTCAGTGGCTTCCCAGACAGGGCAGGGTACTGACAGAAACACAGGTTTTGTTGGCTCCTGGCCCCACCTGGGAGAGCAAACAGCTGCTCCAGGCCTGGGCTGGCAAGATGGAAGATAGCTGTGTGGATTCCTTTAGAACAGCATTAAGCTGCACAAATGTTTCAGGTGCTGATTGGGCACAGTGATTGCTTTGTTGTAAACAGAACTGCTGAGCTCTGCCTATAGAGGAGGCTGCTGGCAGCTCTGAGCAATTCAGGCCGGCAGCTTGGTGAAGTGACTTCTCTTCTGTCTGCAGCAATATTGGTGGCAGTGCCATCAACGAGGTCGCTCTGGACTTCTGGCGAGCTGGACGGGCACGGGAGGAGATCCCCATGGAGCTCCTGGAGCAGCAGCTGCGGCTGGAGATGCTGCAGCTTGCAGGTAGGAGCCGGGGTGCTGCAGCAGGCAGCCTGCCCAGTCACAAACCTGCCCCTGAGCACCAGGCTGGGACTTTGTTATGAGGAGCTTTTGTGCTGCGGGAACCTCTGGAAAAGTGTTGATGTACCTTTTCCTCCTTCCACATAGCTCAGCCCAGTGAGCATGGCAGCAAGGCACGTGGGAGGAGCTGGGTCATTTTTGCTCCCTTTCAGCCCTAGAGGTGCCAGCTCTCAGGTGGCTGAAGCTTGCCTTGTTTTGCTTTTTGCTGCAGAGAACGGTTATGCCCGCAGCCACCTCCTTGAAGAGAACCTTGTTGATTTCTTCGTGCCATTCCTGCCTCTGGAGTACCACCACGTGAAGCTCTGCGCACGGGATGCCTTCCTCGCCCGTGGACTTCCCTACACAGAAGCAACCCTGGATGAGGTTGCCAGGATGATGGTGTTTGTCCCTAAAGAAGAGAAGCTTTTCTCTGCACAGGGCTGTAAATCTGTATCACAGCGCATCAATTACTTTCTTCCTTGAACACCAGGTGGGACTACATCCCTGGTGAAGGTGATTCTGTACGCCAGGAGCTGCTCTCCTTGCACGAGGTCAGGCAAGCAGGTCACCCCCTGCACAGGGGCAGGAACTGAACTCCATGTTACCCCAAGGGCTGCTTACAGGGAAGGCAGTGTGTCCTGCCTGGCCCTACGGTTGGAGTGTCAGCAGGATGAGCTCAGCTGGGTTTTTAAGACCACGTGGTGTTTCTCACTCCCTCCTTCTACTCTGAAGCAGAAGTTTGGTTGTGCTGACAGGTGCTTACTTAGTTTCATATGAGTGGGGGTATCATCAGTTTGTTGCCACTTAGCGAGGGCCCAGGCCAGACTGATCCAGCAGAAGCCGCGGCCTCATCCCTGTCCACAGCTTCCTCAGTCACATACAGAAAATGACTGCTTCATCTCTATTAGCATAGATGTTAAATGAGATGTTAAACCTACAGCCTTTGCTTTGGAGTGGCCTTCCCTCCCCTCTCTTGGTCTTTAGTTCCATGGAAGCAGCTGTGTGACGAGGTGAGCTCCTGCTGAAATCACTTCTCTGAGCCATTTGATGAAGAGCGCATTTGCTGCATTGCAGGACCTGGTTTGGGGAGAGCTGGACATGGGCAAAGGGCAGCTGAGGAGGACAGTGGGTGAAAGAACAGGTTGCAATTGAATTCTGGTTTTCAGAGCTGGAATAAGATTTTTTTCCTTCCCCCCCAGTATGCTGTGGGGTTTTGGCTGGTATCAGCATTCCTACACCAAGGGGCTGTTTGCTGTCTGGGTACTTGCCAGGTGATAAGAATGTTAGGGCAGGACCAAAATATTTCAGCAGTGATACAGGAATCGCTTTGTGACCTCTAGGTCAAAACTCCCTTCCAACACAGCTGCTGCACAGTGAGGTGAATCAGCAGCTGCCAAGGACGGCTCGGCTGCCTCATGTGCAGACCTTTGATCTATTTTAAGCTTGGAACCTCTCAGCAGTGCCAGTGCTGAGCAGCACCACTGCAGGGACAGGCTGAGCACTGCTCTGCAGCCTCTGAGATCATGGATCTAATCTAACGAGGCTGTGTGATCCAAGGCAGGGAGGTGAGCCAGCTGCTCATCTTCTTTTCTCTGTACAAAGTTAGCTTAAGCCTGGCTGCTGTCTCAAGGCCGGACCTAAGTGTTATGTCTACTTTTATCAGGCACTGCTTGGAGCTGGCTTATGGATGGTCATTTCATCGCAGTCATCAGTCCTAGAAACAGCAGAGAGGTGCCCAAGGGAAGGCAGCTCTTCAGTGCGGATGCAGCCCTGCAGAACAGCACAGTCCAGGCTCTGCTTTACAACCAGCTGATCTGCTCGGTCACTTGTGTAAGCCAGCCTGAGGTCTGTAGGGTTTTGCTTTTTGAGTAAGTGGCTTTGGGTGAGCACAGTGCGGGTTCAAATGTGCTTGAAACAAAAAATAAAGCAATGTCCAGGCAAGGGTTTGGTTTTTTTGCCAATAAAATATTGCAACCTTTATTTAAAACAAAATGCAAATTGGCAAAACTTTGTGGAACGACAGGCAAAGAGACCCTTCCAAGGGCCTTATTTACATCAAGTTTAACACTGTTCGCAGTTCACAGTCAGACGATAGTGAGAGAATTAAATTAGAAAAACAACCAAAATATATTACAATAACAATTAAAAACAAAACAGTTGACAACACTGTCGAGTGATTGGTGATTAACGTGTTTCATTTAATCCATTCCTGCCCTCTGTGAGCTCACTACTGATACCCACAGCGTGCCATGCCGAGCTCCACACCGTGCTGGAAAGATGACCTCCTTTGGTACAGGCATCCCACAGGCACTGCAGATCCGTCCCAGAAGCTGCCACTTCCTACCACCAGGGGATAAGCTGAGGGTTCGTTCTCCACTCCAGGCCTGAGAGAACCCCAGTGCCCACGGCCCATTTGCACCAGCTGCTCCTGCTGACACTGGGCCAGCGGTGCTCAGCAGCAGCCTCCTCTGTGAGGACAAGGAACAGAGAAAACAGCCCCGTGTCCTGCATCAGGAGTGCTGCTCTGTTCAGCTCTGCTCTCTCAGCTGTGAGGTTTGATGTCATCCTAAGACCAAGGATGCCAGCGCTGGTGAGAAGTACAACCAGTTGTGTGCGCTGCCACGTGCACTGCTGTGCCCAGGGTTAAGAAGGGCATATGGTGCAGAGCTGCACCTGCGGGCCGGCTGCTCCCCTGGGAGGTAGGGAGAGAAATGCCCCACGCTGCCTTGCTCCGGGCTCTGAGCATTCCCAAGCACTATGGTCTGCCACCCCTGCTGCAAAGATGACTGCCTTCAATTCTAGGCTGCAGTAGTGCAAGGGAGAGAGCCCAGCTGCATTTGCATCTTCACCACAGGAGGCCTCACAGCGGTGAAGAAAGGAAACACAAGAGGAGGTTGTCTTATCCACAAAGCGTGGAGCAAGAGATGCTCTTCACTGGAAGAAGTAACGGCGGGGCTTTGCCATCCATACAGTACTTGACACAGACCGTGAGCAAAGCTGGAAGCAGAGAAGCTGCTACGGTTGACACCTTTAAGGCTGAGCAGAAAGGCAAATCTAGAAGAGGGAAAGGACCTGTAATAGTGGTGGGAGAGGAGCTGCCTCAACTGTGTGTGATCCTGGGAGAGCAGGTGAATTCTGCTTCTCCCGACTGCCCACAGCTGTGTCCCTGCCCACTGTCTCTGTGGGGGAGGAGAAAACAGGCAGCAGTCAGAGAAAGCAAGCACGGGGAGGGCAGCCGGCCCTTTGCTGGGCACAGTTTGTTTCTTAAGTAGGGCACGAAGGAGTTGAAAGGTCTGTTGTGATAATTAGGAATCGGGAATCGTTTGCTATTCTATCACTTTTGTGGGAGCTTTTCTGGAAGACCCATATTCAGGAAATAATACACGTAAAAAAGCTTCTTTTAAAACACTCAGCAGAACTGGAAGAACACTTGTAGAATGTTCTGGTTAAAATACCTTTCCCCTGAGAATAACCGCTTCAGTTCCAGTCAGCTTTGACTGGGCTGAGAAGCACTACAGCGATGAACCTACACGATTGTCTGCAGGGCAAACAGGACCGGCCCCTCTGACACCAAGGAAGCTCCCATACCCTTCCACTCCTCCTGACTGTTAAGAAGGCAACATGAAGCAACGCCTTAAGATTTTTTCCCTTTATGGGTCAGCTTTCCAAAGGCAGCCAGTCTGGTGTGCAGTGACGCACACGTTCAATAAAGATGGCCGAAGCAGGTAAGGTAAACCACAAAAGCCCTCGGTAAAGCCTACAAGAGAACTGGTAGGTGCTCAGCATCCCTGCTGGGTGAGTGCCCCGGGGAGCTGCAGGTGGAGATCCAGGACAAGCTGGAAGTCTTACTGCAGAATGAGGCAGCAGGCGCTTCCAGGTGGGCCACGAGGTAAGGACCATGACCCCACTAAGAAGGGATCAGCTTGCTGACTGGTGGGAACAATGAATTCACCTCCATACCTATGATTGGGGTGGAAGGATTGGGGTTTTATTTGTTATTTCACGTGGTTTGACAGTGAAGCACACGTGGGCCGTTTCACCTGGCTGTACTGCTCCACTGGTGTGCATTCGTGCAGCGTGACACACAGCTTTATCTACCACAGAGCAGTAAATAACAGCAGGGCTCTCAGACGCAGCCGGCCACGTCTCACGGTGCTCCATGGGAACACCAGAGGTGTGCACCAAGAGCCCCAGCCTGCTGCTGAGCACCAACAGGGCGATGCCTGTGGGCACACAAAGGATGCCTGAGTGCCAACCATCTGAGTTCACAGCTGAGCCCCGGCTCAACCCTAAACGCTCAACCTAAAAGCAGCACAGTCATGCTTTGAAAACAAGTTAAAAAACAACAAAAAAAGCATTTTAGCAAAAAACAATAAAATAAAAGATTTAAGGTGCAAAGCAAGCCAGATCCTCTATCATCACAAACAGTGTGAAGTGAGCAGCAGCATGCAGGGTAACGGGTATTTGGATGCAGGTTATCAGGCCTGTTTGCTTCTTCTCTAACCAACAAGTAGTTGAGGTCTCTGTACTTGCCAGTCCTTTAGCTCTCAGGACGCCGTGCACACGCACAGCACGCCAGCTTTCTGAGGCCACAACAGTCAACCAACAACACCAGGACAGAAGGAGTCCAGCCACGTGGCTGCCTGCCTGCTGGGACCGCCAGCACTGTGTTCCAGTGGGAGCTCCCCAAGCAAGGCCCTGACACCTCTGTCACGTTCCAGGCAGAGCGCAGTTCACACAGCAGGAGATTCTGGTCCAGTTGTCAAAACACATAAACTAACAAAGGACGGCCGTGACTCGTGTGCTGACATACCCAGTCACCTTCACAGCCCTGGATGGTGGAAGCCTGCAAGACTGGTAAGCAAGAGCAACAAGTCCCAGGAAGGGCTGTAATGTGGCTGTGCAGTGTCAGGGGGAGGGAGCGGTGCAGGGAGACCTGCAGGCAGGCCGGGCTGTTCTCCCAGCTCCAGCACTGCCTGCTGCAGGTCAGCAGATTGCAGCCAGGAGCTGCTGGTGGCAGAGGTTCTGCCTTGCCTGCCATGGGCCTCAAGGTGCTGAAACTGAACTGGGGAGCCGACTTGGTAACGAGTTAAAAACAACGTAGAGCCTTTAAAAAAACCAAAAGCAACACCCCACCCCATCCCATTAACACTGGCAAGTTGTGCAAGAGCCCCAAACTACTCACAACCAATGACCATCAAGCAGCACTCATGCTAGACCACTAGAAATAGGAATCGACTGAGTGAAGGCAGTGTGGTGGGAAGGGGGTAATTCCAGTGGTAAGTCTGCCCAGCATTCCTGATGCCTCAGCTACAATGAAGACGAGAACATGTGGAAGATGAGGTGGACAAGAGGGAAAAGGGATAATTTCATATATTAACTAATTTTGCAGTTCTCATTACAGCAGCAACAGCACTGTGGAAGTAAGCCACTGAGGCTAGTGCATCTACCTCCAGCAGCTCTGAATACTGTCAGTGCATTAGACCTGCCCCCAGCTGCACGCAGCCTGCTCCTTCAGAGCCGCCCAGCCAGGACCGCTCAGCAGCTGGTACCAGCAGAGCCCCAGGGCCCTTCCTCGCCTTGTCAGGAGCCCAAAAGCGTGTGTTAGTGCTGATGGGGTGCGTCTGTACAGCCAAGGGGCCAGCAGCCACTCCAGCATTCCGGCTGCCAGACCGTCCTTCCCAGAGCGAGAACCTGTCATCGATTCTCCTGCCTCTCAAAGGGAGGAGCGAGGATCTTCCTCACCTTGCCATAGCAGGCAGACCGGACCGGCAAGGTAGGGACAAATACTTGATGTTCTGCCCCTTACAGCTTGAATCTACCCTCTCCATCCCCATTTTCTGAGATGAACTTGTAAACGTGAGAACTCAGTGATCTGAGGTACTTCACATACTCAAGTATCAGTCTTTCCTTTTGAAAGCATCAGTACAGAAAAAAGCCCCCCCCCAACCCCAGGTGTATTTCTCTTACCCAGATTGACAGTAGCTACCTTTGCACCACATCGCTGATTTCTTGGACGCACGACAATAAGTTATTAAGGACGGGGTTTGCCCCAGGGATGCCAGCAGCTGTTGAGGACACCTGCAGCTCCTGCAGGCTGAGTTCCAGTTTGCTCACGGCTTCCCGGAAGGCAAATTTGTTGCGTGTATGTGGAATGCAGTCCACGTAGCCTGAGCAGTAATCCAACAGCTGATGCCCCGTGTCCACCAGCTGGCTGTTTGGTGTCGGCTCAGCGATGGCACTTGAGAGAAGGTCGGCGCACTCCAGCAGCGCTTCCTTGCTGATTTTGTCTGCTGGGATTTTCTCAGCTGCCTGTTTGGTCTTTCTTAACGCTACCTTTGCACCAGCTGTGCCGTTGGCCATTTTCACTGGGGAGGTGGAAGACGACGACAGAGGCACTTGAGGTGGAGGCATCGCGGGCCTCCCAGATTTCCCACCGACAGGTGCTGCTGCTGCCTTCTTGCTCCCTTCGCTCGACTCGTGCTGCGCTCCTGCCGCATTGCTCAGCTCTTCTGCTGCATCCGAGCAGGCAGCCGGCTGCTGGAGGAGCCTCGTCACTGGTGGTGGAGGCGGAGCACACTTTGGTTTTACCCGTCTGGGCCGGTCCCTGTCGCCGGAAGAAGTGACCTGATGCTCAGATAAGAGCTTAAATTTATTACCCTGAGAGTCTGTGCCAATGAGCTGCACATCTGCTGGAGTGTGTTTCAGAGTGGGTGAGATTAGGACTGGCACTTTGTGGTTATGAGTGGTTGGAAGTATTGCTGCAGCCTTTACCGGAGAGGACCACCCCGCTCTCTCGCCATCCTCGAGGGCCCCTTGCCTTGGGCCACTGTTTTTTTCTTTGCTTTTAGCAGTTGCTGCTAGCCCTGCAGTCTCCTTTTCCTCTGTACTGGAAGGGGTTCGGAAAGGGAGAGCTGTGGCACCCCTTGGCAAGAGTTTTGCTTTTGGTCTTTCTCTAGTCAAAGCGGAACCTTCTTCAAACCTTTTGGGCAGCAGGTCATTTGCCCTCCCTGTGCTCTCATCAGGCTGAGAGGAGGTGGACACGGTCCGTTCCAGCTGGATTTTTGACCTCTGGGAATTTCTGGGAAGGGTCATTGCCATCCTGTCCTGCTCTGGAAGCCCTGAGGACATGGAAGATGTAGAGTTTGACCTTGGAAAAGGCTTCGATGCTTCCTCATTGCCAGTGGGCTTTCCTGGTCGTAGACCCAGTGTCTTTTTAATCAAGCGTGGTGTAAAGAAACCTGTGATGCCAGACCACCCACCACCGGTGCTCACACCCCCACCGCTGCTGGTACCAGTGCCATCATCATTGTAGAAGGTCCTCTGCGCAAAGCCCCCACTGTAGCACTTGGGTGGTGCCAGGTTTGTGTCCTGCTGCGTGGGAGCAAAAGCGAACCCATCCACGTGCTGCAAGGAAGCAACAGATGAAAAGTTACCCGTTAACTCGTATTTCTTGTGGGGCTGATTCTCCATCTCCCGGAAGGAGCTGCTGCGCTTGGGAGGCGTGGGAGCATTCCTCTTCTTCATGAAGGAGCTGAAGAAGCCACCTTTTCTGTCCCTGGTGAAAGTGGTCTCTTTGGCATCCTCCAGCAGGCTGCTGGGTGACTTGTCCCTCTGCTTGTGAGGCAGCGCGGGAGACCTGCTTGTTGGCTGTGTGCTCCTGATAAAACCTGGGAAGAAACAAGAACGAATCCGCAAAATTCATTTCCATTTCCACCTCCCTATCCTGCAGCAGGCTTTAAGGGCCCAACATCTCCTTTACACGGGATCTGCAGAGAAAGACTGAGGGAGGAAGGTGGCACTTCTATTTCTGCGCTGGTCTGCTTTCTTTTTTAACACTGTACATGTGTGACCTGGCTGCTGTCTGGGGAGGCAGATTAGGAGAAGGTCAGGAGAAAGTGAAGCTGCTCTTTTCTCTGTTTCCTACCCCCTTGCTGCAGTTCTTTTCTCCTTCCCCTGACACCGCAAAGTATAAGGGAAGAGCTGAATTGTCAGTTTCAGTTTGAAAGCTGTTATCTTTAAAATACAGTTAAATCGAATTTTAAAGAAAGAAATGCAATGGGATTAACTGAAAGGACCCTGCAAACAGCCCTCAAGACACAGCTGCTCGAAGCACCAGCCTAGAATACTTTGGCTGGATGGGAGTTCACTTGAGTGCCTGCTTATGAAAAGCTGAAGAAAGCTGAAGCCCCACATACACATATGCCACAGAACTGCTTCATGTCCCAACTGAGAGCAGAGCGGAGAGGTCTGCTTGACCCAAAGAACTGTGCCTGTACAGACATCATCTCAGTTGTCGAGAGCAGTTCCTCTGCTTTCTCAGGAATGAGAAGTGAAGTGACACCTGCACTGTGCCCAGGCTCCCACCCCACTCTGTATCATTCTGTCACTGAAGAACAAGACCACGCAGGGCTCATCCCCACGAGTCATTTCATCCCTCAGGGAGCAAATCTGCCATCATTCAGGTCTCTCCACCTCACTAATCCAGGAAGAGTATCCACATCCCTGCCTCTCCTGTCGCAGTAATATAAGTCCTACAGTCAGGCCACAAACTGAAAGAAGCCAACACCATTAATCATTACCTTGACTAGAATGTGACATTTTACAAGCCATCCTGGCAGGATACTCGGTTGAAAGACCTCCAGCTGGTGGATGTTCTGTTCCCTTCTGCTTGTCTGACAACTGACAGTGGGAGCAGATCTACCCCAGAACACACACAGCCTCAGTGTGAGTGCCCTCGTGCTCATACCTGGCGCGGAGCTGGATGCCGAATGCTCCAGGGTATCCTGCGTTCCTTCAATGTTCTCCTTGTTCTCTGCCTGTTTCTTCAGTGTTCTTGTCTTGGAGGGAAGCATGGGCAGCCGGGGCAGGTAAGGAACAATGGATGAGGAGGAGGCTGTTCTTCCAAGCTCCTCTGCTACCTCTGTAAGGAGGAACAGTAAGAGGAATGGTTGGAACAAATCCAGCAGCAGAAGACAATAAATTATGGATCTCTACTGTAGTCCCAGACCAGCAAGAAGACGTGACTGAGAACACAAGTAGGTTGTGAATTTAGCTTTATGCCAACCCAGAGGTGCTTGGGGTAAACCATGTTTTACAAACAGAATTCAAACTTACTTACATCTTTGTAAATACAGCCAAAAAAATGGTGGTAGGATCTGTCCAAGTGAGGGTTTGGTATATATCCAGCTCTCTGCTGGGTTAAGGTTGCTCAAGAGCTGAACTTCCCAATGAATGTGTTTTCTTCCCTTTCTAAATAAGGTGCCTCTTGTTAATTACACCAGAGTTGTGTCCTTTCTGACTCTGGACCTAAGCTGCTTTGAGGCAAAACGCTGCATGTCTCTATTAGAAATGAAGATTTCATGTTTCCTCCCCAGTACCAACACAGAGTATGTGATTTAAAAACACTAACAAAAAACCTCCTGGACAGCCCCAGGTTATTGTTTGTGTGGGTCCCTTGATGTGCCTGTTACGGATCCTCCCTGGTCGAATTTCACCTGGTGTGATTTTTCTATAGTAGGGAAGTGCGTGGATTGGCTTCATAGTTGAGAGATGCTGAAGCAATTGTGCTCGTTTGCTTGGTATCACACCTCTCCTAGCTGACCAGATTTGAAAGTTGAGTTGCACAGATTTTCTCCTAAAAGAACAGCTAAGTAGAAAATCCAGGTGCTGAGGCAGATTTTTTAAGTAAAAGCTGATAGAACAGTATTTCACTACACTCATTTCTGCAATCGGAAACTGAACGTGATAGGCATGCATCCTTCTCTCCCCGCAGAACAAAACAACAGGGGCTCTCACCCTCTGAGATGCTCGAGTCGTGGAACATGGTTTCAAAAGCCTGGTGGGTCTCAGCAAAGGAAGGTCGGTCTGGTGGGTTCCACTTCCAACCTGCAGTGCGAGAAAGCAGGGTAAGTCAGTCACAGGTAGGAGATAATTTGTTATTATTTCATTAGCACACTTGGAGGATGAGTTTGTGCAACCCCGCCAGCTGCTTGTCTCCTGCAGAGGTGCTGTGTTTGCCAAGAACTACATTTCCTTCTTTTTTGGTATGTTCCATATGAAGAGACCTGCTCACAAGTGACAGTACAATTTGCCACAAAAAGCCACCTGGCTGTAATCAGAGATGACAGCTTTTGAGAGTTCTTGTTCCCTACAGACCAGACTCACTTTGCATCAGTGTCCAGGTACGTCTCGGGTGACAGAGACTTTCCACATCAGCTCACACAATGGCATCTAAGAAGTAAGGCCTTAGGAGCTGACTACAGGTTTCTCCCACCCCTGCCAGGCTTTGTTCCCCAGACTGGAAGAAGATACTCACATGCTCTCATCAGTTCATAAACCTTTGGAGGGCATCCCTCCGGCTGTTCCATCCGATAGCCCTTTTCCAGCAGATCATACACCTGAGAGAGGTCAATGCCTGGGTACGGTGACATCCCATAGGTAGCAATTTCCCATAACAGCACCCCAAAGGCTGCAAAAGGAGGAAAATGAAACCCTTGGTCATAAGGCTGCCCACATGGTATGCTGCTCTTACGTTTTAGCATTCGCTGCAGCTAGAAGCAGAACTTCTTTGCTGCAGATTGTTCAGGCCAGCCTAGCTGAAGGCATTAGCAGTTTGTGAAGTTGTGGCCTGGCATGTTCCTCCTGTGTTCCTGCCCAGGCCAGGATACACTTTACTCTCCAGGGTGGCAAATTAGAAACCAAAGTGAAACAGAATGTATCAGTGGAGTTTTCTTACCCCACACATCTGATTTGATGGAAAAGGTGTTATAGGCCAGGCTCTCAGGAGCAGTCCACTTGATTGGGAACTTGGCTCCAGCATGAGCAGTGTAGGTATCTCCAGTCATCAGCCTACTTAAGCCAAAGTCAGCCACCTTCACCACATGGTTTTCTCCAACTAAGCAGTTCCGTGCTGCCAGGTCCCTGTATGAACAAGAAAGCACGTGGGGCATTTAAACACAGTCTTGTGTTGGCAGAGCTTGTCCCTTTCTGCTTCTCAATACCTTCTTACCCACCTGTGAATGAAGTTCTTCTTCTCCAGGTACTCCATAGCAGAGGATATCTGAGTGGCCATATAGAGCAGCACAACAGCACTCACTTCCTCCCGGTTGCATTCCCGTAAGTAGTCCAGCAAGTTCCCATAAGGCATGTACTCCGTCACGATGTAAAAAGGGGGCTCCAGGGTACACACACCTAGCAGTGAGGAGAAGGCATGTGAGTAAAGCTGCTGGTTCCTCCTGAGCTTACCAGTATGCCTGATTTAATTCCCATCTGTTGCAGTTTGTAACAACGAGAGCTTCTCTAAAATCCAGGCCTTTCATCTACAAGACCTGGATCAGTGCAGCCCAGCTTAAAGTTCACTGCTCCTATTTACACATCTGTGATGTGTATGATGAGAAACGTGACTACAAAAGCACCACTCCTCCTATGTGATATACTTACAGGATGTATATTGTATGTATACATACTATGCATTGTTGCTTGGAGGGTTACAGAATGAAAAACCCATTATTGGGTGTTTATTACTGGTGATTATAATCACCATTTTGAACACCCATTATTTACTTTCCTTTCCCTCTTCTCCTAAACCTAAGAGTGGCCAACTGGAAGTGGGGACCTGTCAGTGAGCAAGATATCCAGGCTGCAATGTCACGACAGAGTAATGTGAGGCACTGCCATGAATGCCAGCTGGGTAAGGGATCGGAGCAGTGGGACCTGCTCCTAAAGCCGCGTTCTCACACACTGCTCAGATTACTCCTTGCTGCAGTCACTGCAGTTATGTACAAAGAGCGTATGAGTGGAGGAGGAAGGCAACAGGACGCTCGTGTCAAATCTCTGTGAACTCTCACTGCAGCGCTGCTGAATGCGCGCTGATACCATTATCCACATACAGGAGCAAAAATGCATCTCTAATGGGAAATCGTTCTAGTCTGGAAGCAGACAGGGCTGGGTGACCGCTCCATCTGTGCCCATCTTTAAACTGGGTACAGAATAGATGACATCATTAAAATCCTTCACATCCTTCACATTTTTCCTTTCGTTCTCGGCTTGGCTTGACAGCTTTGCTCCCAAAGACAGCAAAAGTCCAGATGGAACTAAACACCGGTAAAGGTTTTAAACCTCTCATTAAGGATCTTTGCATGTAATTTTGTAAAGGCTGGTTTAACTCAGTAGAAGAGGAATCTGACTTCACTGAGAACTGAACCCAGCAGAATGGCTAAAGCCAATGGTACAGTTTAACAGGGGGCTGATCCTGCAAGCTTTACACAGTGCCCCAGGAGCAAAGTTGTGTCACTAATGTGACAGTATCTGATGTTTTATTTAAAACTGGTGTCTCAGCTCTGCTATATTAAGGAGAAAGCAATCAAAAATACCACCCCATAACCTGACCTGATTCAGAAAATTACATAAATAAATGGGCCTCTCTTTTGAAACAAGGTGGATTATATTTTGGCAGAAACCTGAATAAGAACAGTGAGATCAAGGTGTTTCACTAACCTAATAACTGCACCAGATTTGGGTGCTTGATTTCCTTCATCACAGCAGCCTCTTTCAAGAACTCTTCCACTTCCATGGTATCTTCCTAGACAAACACAGAAGAGAAGATTTGTCCTCACGACCAAGGTTTGCTCAATGCTACGTATTCTAGCTGAATGGTACCCTTACCTTCATTCTGATGTTTTGGCTTTTACTAAAGCAAAAATGGCATAACACCCCTGAAAAGCTGCCCTGCAGCACAGCCAACCTACAGATGTGCAGCCCCTGGAAAGCCCGAGGTTCTACCAACAAGGTATCTATTGTGGCTGGAGAAGGGAAGGCTCTAAAAGTCACTTAGTTCTGCCTAGCTGTAAAAATTAAGATTGAAATCTCCCTTATTTAGGTGGAGGGGTGGACCTAAAATGTTAACATTCAGCAGCAGCCATGTTGAAACAAACGGAAGGCTCTAAGAGAAATAAAAATGGAGAAGCTGAATTTTTCCAGAAGGATGGGAGAAGTTGTAGAACGTACTTTCAACACCTTTGACTTGTTACAGCTTCCACAGCTTTTCTGGGGGAAGTGGAAGTGGTAACCACACCTACAGAGCCGGCTTGGACGTGCAGCTCCTGCAGGAGCCCATTGGGCCAAGATTCCAAGTTGTTTCTAACCACCTGCACTGCTGCAAGCTCGACAAGCTACCTTTGTTCTGCAAAGCTACTCTCCAAGCACAGATTTCATGCAGATCACCACACTCCATTCTCAGACAGTCACATCGTTAGGTGGTAAGACTGAGAAACTTACAATTTCCTTCTACTTATCGTCAATGCTGACCAAAGTAACAGCACGCAACGATCTGAAAACTCACCTTTAATGTTTTCACAGCAACGGTGAGGTTGTATTTCTTCCAGACACCAACATACACCTCACCGTACTGCCCTCCCCCGAGTTTGTGCTTCATGGTGATGTCAGTCCGCTCCATCTCCCACTTGTCGTGGATGGGGGACACTCCATACACAGTGGGCTTATTGCACTTGGGTGCTGGGTAATGCAGAGTCGTCACCAGCCCGTCTGCTACTGTGGAGTGATGGTGCACTAGTTCTGCTAGCGTGCTGAAACGGCTTTCTGCTGTCACGTACACCTGTCAGGAACGAACCAGGAATCTGATAGGTAAAGGCTGCTGAGAGCTTTCAGTTATGCTGGAAAATGGATACAGTAAAAACATTCCAATAGATTTGGAAAGAAGAAAGAAAAAACAAGTGATAGAACCGGATGTTAGAGTACTTGTTCTGAGCAAATGGATGTTCATCTGTGCAATTTTCCCTTGCAGAAGGCAGCCAGATTTCCTTTCCCCACAGTGCCGTGCAGAAATCCTTACCTTTCCATCGGAGGTGGTGTTGATCCTGTAGTGGTAGACACGTCCCTCGTACCTGAGCGAGATGGACAGCTGCCCTGGGCTGCTCTCGCTCTCACGAACCAGGAAGCTGCCATTGATGAGGCTGCTTAACAGATACTCTGCTGCGCTGCGTGACACCGGCCCATGATACCACGAGTGCTTCTCCAGGCTGTTCACTGGTGTGATGTAGTTGCTCGGTACCCAGCCCTGCCCATTCTTCGAACGTACCTCACTCCATTCACCATTCTGGTTGTAACCCAGGACTCGCAACTTCTCACCTACGACCCAGGAGGAAAGAAAGCAATGTAAGCACAATGGGATCTACTGGGCCTCATTAGTAGAGACATTCACTACCAGCTGACTACGCCTCGGTTCGTAGCTAAACAATATAATCTTGCAGCAGTGACCCAACTAAACTGGTATATGCCAAGTACTTATGAGTAAAGTTTCAGCCAGAACACTTGACTAAGTTATTGCAATGGAAGCAATGAGCTCACAAAGCTTCTTGCAGTCCACGCTTCAGACTAGAAAACTGTTTTCCTTTTTTCTTGGAAGAATGAGGTTTGCCTCCATCCCAAAGCTTTAAATGGCATTTGGTTTTCTAACAGCTATGCAGAATTGTTAACCTGATATACTTGCTAAACAGAACTTGCTCTGTGATGTTCTTATTTCTTGATCTGGCTGCAACTGGAAGCTCCTGAATTCTGTCATCACGGATAATGTAAAGGTTCTCCTCTGCCTCACAGAGATGTCTCACAGTCAGGGAGCTGGCGAGTCTGGATGTACTTGAGCTACATCCTTGGCCAAGTACTCCACAGTGTATCAGTACTAGAACTGCCCAGCAGGCGTCTCTCCAACACAAGAGAGACCACAGGCTTGTAATCCTTGGTTACAGAATAACTGCTAACTGCGCTCACTCTTTCCAGTGGAACAACAGAAGCATTCAGCGTTCTATTTTCTCTTGCTAAGCATACAGCCTATGGCCGCTCTGCAACTTGGAGGCTCACCTTTGGTGATGCTGAGCGTGTTGTCACCGCTTGCTACAAAATCATAAAGTGCAACAAAGAGGTTGGGATCGCTCTCAGTGGCTCCCAGCAGGTTCTCCTTGGAGCTCCACCTGATGGCTTCGTTCAGCGCCTGGGGTTCAACATCGCAACCATAGGGGCGGTGCAGGGCCTCTGAAGGAAGAGCAGAAGAGGAAGTTACAGCTAAAACTGCGCACGGCAGAGCAGGGCTCCCACTGCACAACGTGTGGAAGAAATAAAAGATGCTCTTTTGATGTGAAGTAGTGAAGAAAACCTTTTAAAAGTCTGTTTTACTGCTTCAAATGATGTGCACTTGCTAGTACAAGGAAGTGGGAGAAAGAATCAGTCCTGAAATGGTTTGTATAGTGTCATAGGTTACCCTAAAATCTACCTGCACCCATGACAGGGGTATAGAAAAAGGGCATGACAGTATAGAAAAAGGGCTTCTTAATCCATACTGAGGTGCCCTCAGGAACAAGCAGCTGGTTGCATGTCAGTATAAAGACACAAGAAGGACAAGGCAGTTACTTATACGTGGGGCAAAAATACATGCAAGGATGGAGTAATGCTTCTGAAAGCACAGCTGAGGGATGTTCCTGTCCCACCACGTGCTCCCAGTGCCTCTCGTTGAATCTGCTCGTGAAACCATCCCATAAACAGACCTGGCCTGTTGCTGAGGGTCTGAGGAGTCAGGTGCAGGATGTATAGAAGCAGAGTGCTGCAGGAGAACACACACACACACAGCAACCCCACCAGGCTCCCACACACATACGTGAGCAAGAGCCAGCCTGCATGGTACATGGAGAGAACAAAGAGCTCGAGAGCAACACAGACGGCAGAGCTGGGAAGTCAGAGAGACAGAACAGGAAGAGGCCTATGCCAAGTAGCAGGCAAACACGTGCTGAATCTGTGTCAAGTGATGGAGCTCGAGCCTGGAAAGCTTCAGTGTAGGGGGTTTCCCAGAACCCTTGTTCCATTTTTTTTTAGCTTTGTTATACGTACGTGGGAAAGGAAATGACTGAGGGTGGTTTGTTTGCTCTCAAACACACAGCTAAGTGGCTTTTGCCTCCATTTCTGGTAATCCCACTGCTCAAATAACTGGCTTCCCAGTCACGCCAAAGTGGCACCCGATCGAGGTTCCTTCAGCAAGAGAAGTGACAGAGCCACAGCTACCAAAGTATGGCTTCGTTCTCTGCAGATGCAGTATTCCTATGCTTCTTGTTCTTAACTATCACCTGCAGTTACCAACATCCCAGCCTGTCAGATAAAGAGTAATAATGCTGTGCTGCCAGCACATGGCTGCTGATTTCTAGGGCTGGGTTTGTGCACGTGCAGCTATTATGCATCAGGAACAGCTCAAGTGGCAACAGAAAACACCAGTGGTTCCTAAATCTATGGTGCTCAATATGGAGTGGGATCCATGCCATCCCACGTGCAAGGATCAGAAAGCCGAGTTCAATACAGTAATCCCAAAGAGCTCAGTAAGGAAGCTGAGACAGCCAAATCACAGCACAAAGGAAACACCTCACACTGAACAAGCTGCGAGCCAAGGGCGAGGAAGTGACCTGGGAAGTTCTCTCTGACATCAGCTCAAAGCCTAACCACAAATCACATTATTGCTTTCATTTCCTATACAATTGAAAACTTACATCATCGTTTAGTCTACAAGCAAGGTTATGCTTCAGCCACCTCCTTCCTCTCCTCTATTCCCACAACACACTTTGCTTCCCTCCGGACATGAACATTTTCCTATTCAGCCACCACGTAAGGATTTTCTGCCTCCCACCCTGTGCCACTGAGGCTCCAGTTATGGATCTCTTCAGTTCAAGAGCAGCGCTAGAACCCAGCACACACCTCACCTTCAGCAGCAGAACCGCATCAGGTGCTGATGCACGCTTGTACAAACAGCATTTTGATAATCCTGAATAAAAGCAGGCAATCTCAGTCCTGCTCCCACACAAGACAAAGAGCTGAGAGGACCCACACCCTCCTTTAGGCCAACAGGCGCTACAGGAACAGAACTGCAGTCTCCCTAAGCATCCTACCTGTGAAGCTCGACCCAGCAGGCTCAGAGGCATCATTGCTAAGGCAGCAGAGCAGCTTGTTCTCTTTGCCATAGCTGCTGGGCTGGAACAGGACCGTGCCCACAATCATGCCGTGCTGCGCAGCCAGCAGAAGGCCAACTAACTGCAGCGAGAAGCACCGGGCTGCCACCACGTGCGGACAGTACTGGAGGCCAATGGGAAAACAAGCACAGCCTATAGGGTGGAGGAGGAGCGAGGGGGCTGCGGGCGCTCGGTTAGGAAGGGTGGAGCTTCCCAGGCAGCTCTGAACAAACCAGGGCTGGGGAGGCTGGATTGCGAGGTGAAGCGATTTTGACGTGAGCAGCAAAGCGTCGGGAAGAAAACAAACCGTTTCCTTGGAGAAATCCCTTTGTGCCAATTGCCAAACAGATCCTTCGTTAAGGGGACCGCCCGGATTGATTCATTCTCCCACTTCACATCCGTGCCAGTGCAGGAGCACCATTCACATGAACTACTTGGAAGGGATGCGAGTGAAAATGTTAAGCCTAGCAGATGTTTGAGCACTGAAAGAGAAAATGCTGTTGAACATTACACAGAGAAAGAGAAAGCAGATGCAACACAGCATGCCCGGTCTGAGCTGCACAGCTGCACACCTAGCAGGGTTCAGGCCAGCTCTCTGAAAGGGCACCACCAAACTACCTGTCACCAACGAGATCTGCCCTCAGGAGCCCCAGCGGTCCCTAGGGCTGCCAGCAGAACAGGCTCTTTCTAATGCAGAGGAGGAAGGGTTAAAGAACAAGCAATCACTGTGGCAGTGCCACACCTGGTGGGCCTGCAGAAGGGTATGAAAGGCAACAGAGGAAGGGCAGCAAGTGCTTTGGCCTCTTGTAAAGGGGTGGAAGCTGCTGCAGCTCACCAGCCAAGAGCAGCGTTTCTACAGCCAGAAGCTCTGAGGGGAAGGCAGCTGCTTCGTGTGATGAGTGCACAGCTCAGACTGAAGGTAAGAAATGAGCAGTCGGGCTTGTTAGAAGTATGTGTGTTTTGTAAGGCTGTGGGTGTGAAAAGTCACTACAGAAAGGATGTAGGCTGTACAAAGAGTTACTTCCCCTTGTGTGAGCTGTATCATGAGCTCCTCCACCACCTCTAATACACGTGGAAACAACAGCCAGACAGAATACATTAGAACACCTACATACAGTTGGCTTCCAAAGGTTCTCCTGACAACCGAGGGATATCCTTTCCTTCTCCCCCAAAGCAAAGCTCTGTGGATCCTGCTGCTGTGGATCCAGCAGCTAAAGGTTGAGCTGCCTTTACCTCTGAACCCCCAGGGCATCATTTTCCTGTTTGATCTTCCTTCTGCAGTTTGTTTTCTCTCTCTTGTGTGCTCCGAAAGCTCTTATTTATGCTGGTATGTGAAATAGTGCATTTATTAACACACAAAGAATTGCAGAGCAAATAACTGCAGCAAATAAGTTTTTCAGGTGGGTCTGAAATGGTATTTGGAAATGGGAAGCTATGTATTAATTTATTGCTCAGCAAGGATCAGCAGCAATAGTTTAACAAGTGAAATAGTTAATTGCCTCGTTGTTAAAACAGGACAGATGTGTAAGTGATATCTCTGGAACAAGGAAGAATTAGGGGAAAATGAATCTGAGTTACAAACGCAGCATGGAAACGCAGGCACTGTGTGCTGTTCTCTGAGCTGTGATGGCCAGCAGGTCTGTAGGTGAGCTCAGGGCAGTCAGCAAGCAGCCAGCACTGGGGTGGGCAGGGCACCAGCATCCCTGCACAGCAGGTGGGTTTGTAAAGGCCTGGCATGTGCACCCAGGCAGAATGAGAACGGGCTTCTTTCTAACTTTGGTATGAGCATCATTTCTTTCAAACTGATGTTGCTGGGTAGTTATTGTAGCGTGTAGGCTGTCACTTTGACATCTGCATCCACAGCAAACACCCTGTTCCTATTCCCCTCGCAGTAGGCGCACAATGTAAGACACAAATTCTGGTGCACTCAGCTTGTTTGACAGAAGCAGCAAGCTTTAAGGCAGAGCAGCTCTTCCCAGCTCCTCGGGCTATTCCCTGTGGTGCCCTTCAAAGCTGTTTTCCTGAGCATGGTTAACCTTCCTCTGCCACTTACATCCCCCCTTTTGAGGCATTGCTTTAGTTTTTCTGGCAATGAGAAAATGAAACGTAAGGAAATCTTGCTGGCTGCTCTACTTTGAAATGAGCAGCACCAGCAGCTTCTAAAACTTGCTACATCTGGAACCGCCAGGCTATCAGCGCCTCCTAACCAAACAAAAGTGCAAGTAGCAATGCAGCCCTGAAGGGTTTAGTGCTGCCAGCAGCAGGCCAACATGCCTTGTTTGTAGGAAGGAAGAGAGGCAAAGAGCTTCAGGACAGCGTCACCTCAACACTATCATTGAATACCAAGAAGCACACTGTGGGTGTCCTGGGTTTCCCTTCTTTGTTTTGCAAGAGGACACCTGAACAGAAGGCCACCAAGATCCCAATGCACCCACATCTTTCACTTTATTTCCACTTATGGTTTCCAAACCAAATATCAACCCATGCTATTATTTTACCCAGTCTCAGTTCATACCCTTGCTGGTAAGACTAAGAGAGTAACAAAGAGGAAGCATTAGTCAGCCTGGACGACAGGAACTGGACTGTCAAGTAATGAATGGTTTCTGGTATAACTGCCATTTTCCATTGCATCGCTTCACATGCTGGGCTTGAGGAGCTTCAACCAGCTTGTTAGAGGGAGGCCTTCTGCATTAACGAAGATGAGGACACAAAACTGATAACAGAGCAGCAAGAGGGTTTAGAACAATATCAATCTCTAGAGCAGCTCTGTTTCTAAAACCAAATCTGAGCACTTTCCTACTAAGCAATAGTACTCCATCCATCCTAAGAAGAAAACCAATGCTGGCCAGGCCAAGTAGCTGCTGTCTAATAACTCAGTAGCACAGAAGCAAGCCTATGAACTTTCTACCCTAGTAACAGACTTGAGGCCTTACCTCGATGGACCACCTAGTCTTTCTGCTGACATGTGTGCAGCCATAAAAAACATTAGCTGAAAAGGCTTTGGACAGCTCACATATGGCCTTGGTAAAATACAGGCAGCCCAACTCGATGTTATTCCCAGGTGTTCCTCTCCTGCAAGCAAGCAGGCTCTTAAAAATGTGGTTTGTTTGAGCTGAACACAGATCCATAATTAGTCTCTGGGCCTCCCACAGTGGTGTGAGGTTTAAGTACCGTAAACAACCCATTGAATAATGCCAAGAAATACAGCTCCAAGCCAGGCAGTTGGGATGGGCAAGGAATAGGTTTCTATTTATGGTCTCAGGCTGGGAGAGACAGAATGTCGCTGACTCTCATGCCTCCTCCCACAACATTGCATCGTGAGGAGTCTGCATCATAAAAACATGTTGCAAGCCAAGCTGGTGCGCCTTCTTCCCTCAGGTATCAGAATGCATCTGACACAGGAAAAGGTTAACAACTGATCTCTGGTATTGGAGACTTCAAAAGCTCTCCATACAGCTCACCTTTTAAGAAGAGATTTATTCTAAACGTGGCAAAGAGCTGCATGAGATGCTCCCCCGCATTCATTTCACAGTGAAAGCAGTGGGTAGTGGCACAGAAGACATGTTTTTGAGCTGGTTTGAGATGGAAAGCCAAGTGAAGGCAATACCTGGTCAGACTGACAGACAGATCGACCTCGGTGGTGTCCATCAGCACATCTCCTTGCTGCCAGTGACTCACAGCACACCACTGCCCTCGGTATCACCCACTGAAGAACTTCCCTACTTGCAGCTTCTTCCTGGTAAAGAAACGTCATTCTGATACAGAATTCAGAATGAAGTAAATCAAGCTTAAGCAACACTGGTATCCAGAAAGAAGCAGAGAGACCACCAGCTTGAGGTGCTCTATATTACATACCTCCTTCCGTCGAGTACAGAGGTGATGATGATGGTCCAATTTTTGTTCCTCTGAATTCTGCCTACAGTAGACTACAACTTACTCCCACAAGGGCAGATTTAGGAAAAGGAGTGCTATGAAGGGACACCAGCGGAGATAACTGGGAAACCGCACACATGTAGATCCAAAGACTGTTTAACATTCTTCCTCAAGTCGTGGTGAGTTCCAGTAAAGCTCTCCAGTATAAGGAGTAAAGATTAGGTCACCCAGCCCTACAGGAAAGGTGGGCTGGCCAAACGTTATGCTTACAGCAAGTCATCTAGGTTTATTCAAGCAGCACTCTGGGGGAGAAACAGCTTAATGCGAATAACACGTCCATGGAATTCCTGAGGAGTCATTAATTCTGGCTAGATCAAAGCTGAGATACTATCTACTTCTATACAGATCAAATGGATTGCTATTTACTCACCCAGTGTTAAGACAAGCATTTGAAGTAAGAGTCCTTCTACAAAAAGACTACTTGAAAACCCCTAAGCAAGCCAGAAATACCTACACTGACATAGCCTAGCTGCTGAGAGGTTCATTTTGCAGATGTAAAGCAGCAACTGATCAGCCCTTGGAGTCAATACGACATAAATGTCCAAGCTACTTTCCAAGTGACATAATGACTTCCAATAAGAAGCACTGCAGTGTTAGGATCTCTCCTTACGCTCAGCACCTGGAACAATGATTGCATTGATCTACTTCTCAGCCAGCTTTCTGAGATTTATTTTTAGCCTTTCCAGTTACAGGGAAAGCTTAGAAGGAGAGGGTAGAGTCTAACTTACTGACCTGCAATCTCAGGAGTCAAAATGACAATCTACAGCATCAGTCTGAGCCAATGTCAGGACCTGAGCCCAAGTGGCTGTTTTGGCAAGCACCTTGTGCAGCTGGCACTGCTTACCTTCTGGAAGATGTTCGGAGGGTGGAGCTCCCCAGGTGAGCTGATAGAGCTTCAGTTTCCAGTACATGAGTTTAATTCTTTTATACAATCCCGGAATGCTTGTTAGCGCAGATGTGATTGCTCAGTTCTATCCACCCACTGTGAATATGCAGCAACTGCCAAAGCTACACAGTGCTTCTGGTTTAAACAAAGTTCTCAAGCTAAAACTAAATCACGGAGCTGTCAGCCTTAATTGTCAGCCACTGAGATGCTGCTCAAGCAATTGTCCACAGCCATTTTCTTCCCTTGGATGAAGAAAAGTTTCCCTTTGTAAAATAGTATATATTTAACTCAATACTTATGATCTCACTTCCACGAAATACATGGGCCTCAGAAAATGAGCCAGTGCTTCCTTATATCCAAGAGAAGCCTGTCCTATGCGTGCTCAAAATGGCACGCTGTCCTGACTGCAGCCCTTCACGTGGAGCTGAGCCTTGTCTGAGGAAGCCCAAGCTGCCCTGCTCCTTCTCAGTCCCGACCCACTGCTGTGTGGGGCAGTGTGAATAAGCACGGGTGGTGAAGTCAGAGAAACACGTCCATCAACCTAAACTTAGCAACTGGCTGCTATTCCACTTCCCCTTGGCTAAACCCAGACACTTGTAATTGGCTCTGCTGAGCAGACAAGGGGCTCCATTCAGCAGGGCCGCTCCCAACAGCTGCCAAATAACTGGGGTAACACAAACCCCCACGATTCCTACTTGGGGCAGACAGCTTGTCAGTCTCAGGCTGTGCCATACATTTGTTTTTTAAGATGGACTAACAGTGGTGTTTAGCCCTCGTGTATCCAGACCTAGTATTAAAAACAAGAATGCACTCACTGAAATTACGCTTTCTGAAGAGTCGTTCTGGAATCAGGAAGAATTAATGCAGCTTTGAAGGGAAAGAGTCCTTCAAAGACAGGAAGGCTGAACAAGTCCTGTACTCATAATCTAAAAGCAATCAAAGCTACAAGAAGTCACAGTTTGAATTGCAGGCATATTGATAAAACAGTCAGCTTCCTTACGAAGGCTGTTAACTGCAAAGAGTAAAATATCACGATGAAGGATAACTACACAGGTTTGTAATGGATAACTGTTGCCGTGGTACGCCCTTGTTACAGCTCACAGATCCATTTCTCCTGTTGTACACAGCTCAGAGCTCGATGTCCCACCTGCAAAGTTGGGGTCATTCTCCTGTGCAACAACATCCACACTTAGGCTGAATGCTGTACCATTTCTTCAACCTGCAGTCTTTCAATTGGCTTTTTTCTCTGTTGACTTTTAGCTATTTAATACTATTAGCAACTTTGCTATCTTGCTTTCTTTGGATTCCTTCCTCTTCACACCATTTGTCAGTCTGATAGTAGCTTTTACATGAAAAGAACAGCTCGGGCAAACAAAAGTTAGGAACAAAAAAGTCTCCTTACTCAACTCTCCAGTAGCTGCATTCCTCACCCTTCTTCATATAACAAAAACATGAATGCATTCCAGCAAGACATATAACTGGTGCTTAAGTATGCTGTATGGTTGGGTTTGGTTACCAAATACTGCTATCTTGTGGTGAGAAGCATGAGAAGACATTGTAAGGGAAAATGCTGAACTGAAAGAGCAGTGAAAGAGTGCACAGCTGGATCTAGGAAGAATACTGCAGATAATGGGTGACCTGAATATGCCTCCTCTGGCCTCTGGGTGACACCTCTCCAAACGCTTCATTTACTCTGTGTACTATATATATTCTGAGGGAGGAAGGAAGAAGGAAAGGGCCGGGATTTCCCAGTGGGAGACCGGCACTGCTGCTGGCTCAGCATCCCGTTTCCTCTCGCTCTGCAGAGCAGCGGTTACCCCTACCCAGCACCCACCCACAGCTTCACCTGAGGCAGAAAATAAGACCTCTGCTTACTGAACTTCAGCTGCGCTCTGTTTCACAGCAAGGTCTCTGCCAGTTGTGCCTCATAGCTCTGAGGAGGATACGTGTAACTGCTGCTTCATCTGGGAGATGTTTTAGGAGATGTAAATCAAGATCGAGACCAAGGTGTAGCCGTGCCATCCAGAAGGGAACCTCACCCAGTGCCCCCACACCTCCTGCTGCCAGAGCCCAAGAAAGATTCCTTCAGCATCTTAAATTGAGATGATCTTCAAATTTGACAGAGTTCCACCTCATTCCTTCTTCCTCCCACTCCACAGAAAAGCATTCCCAGTTGTTGCTGGCCCGGTTGTCAGGACAGCTGACTGCTTGGGTTACACAGGGCTACATTGTATCCCTCCAAGAACCAGCCACCCCAAGTGCTTCCTCTGGGATCAGGGCTCAGCACTGGGCTGACAGCAGCACACCAGGTGCCGTCTTCAAATCTGAAATTCCAAAGCAACAGGCAGTGCTGCAACTGCTCCTCTCAAAATCACACTCCCTCTTGAGCCTCTTCGAAGCAAACCTATTCCACATCTAACATCTGAGTAACTAAAAGCATAGCAAACCTCTAAACTCAGCTGCCTGATGTTGCCTCTGAAAATGGAGAAACAGAATCCTCTCAGCAAGGATGCTGAAGCTCCTGCAGGAAGGATCAGCAGAGATTCTGGGGCAATGGCCCCTTAAGGTTATGCTTTCATTAAGAACACAGACCCAAGACAAGGAAACACCCATAAAGACCAAATAAAACAGCCACAAGGAACACGGCACACAAATCCAGCAATGAAATACAGAGATTAGAGCCTCACAAACACCCACCAGAGACCCACATGGGGTCTGACACTTCTTCCTGCTAGCAAGACCATTAATTTAAACGTGTAGGGTCACACCTCAGGTTCTGAAGCTGGAAAAACTGATTAATGGCAAACATCAAATTGCTAAAACCAAATACATCAGAGAGCCCTCAAGAGGACTGAGTAATCCAGGCTGGTACGTCCTTCTATTAGTCACGTCCAATGTGACTGTTCAGTCAAACTTCTCTATTGAGAATTTGGTCTAATTAGAATACAGCCGAATATTACCAGTGTAAGAAGTACGTTCTTAATTACTAGAGAAATGAACAGACCTGTTGATGCAACTGAGATTTTTCTGGGACACAAGGAGGTGAAATAACCAAGCCCTTTGTTTACCCAACTTCACACTGACACCTGATCCCTCTTGAAGGAAAAAATCCAAGTCTTCTTTCTTCAAAACTTCTTAAAGCATCTCCCAAAAATGAGATGCAGTGAATATTGCAGAGTGGTTATAAGTAACGGACCTCCTACTACTGGCATTGCTACTGCTGGCCCCAGTGAGGTGAAATTACAACTGACAATGGGTGTATGCTTCATGAGCAGGAATGAGACTGACTCACCCAGCTGAACTATACAGGTTTAATGATGTCATTTCTGAAGACAGGGCAGGGCTTCCTGCGTAATGACAGGTGCAATGTAATTATGGAGAAACCAACAGTGCTGCCTTTGTTCTTACTACGTGAAGGTGGCTGCTATCATCTAAGTGAAACCCATCAAGTGCAGGTCATTCCTTCAGACTGGAGAGGCACAACGCTCAGCTCTGGGTGCTGAGGTCTCAACCCACTGCTAACGGGCACTTGGCTCTCATGGAAGCAGTGCAGCACGTAAGGCTGGCAGGCAACACAGGGAAAAGTCAGCGCACGCGAGGAAGGTGCAACTGGGGCAGAGGAAAAGAGGAAGGAGAACTAAAACCACAATGGTTTCTATGGGCAATATTTCTGTTTAGTCACACCGCCACAAGAGGTTAGCATTATCCTGACTACTTGAATGAGGCTCTGTAGCCCTTAAGACTGTCAGTAGGGACTTAGGAAAAACTGTGACAAACTGAGCCCTCTGCAGCTGTTGGGATTCATCTCGTGTTAAGATCCATCTATGCAGGGGAAGGTCTAAAGCTAAAACCAGTCACTTGCTAGTTGCTACTTGCTAGAAGCTGTGGCAGAGCACAACTCAAACTGGTGTTGGCCATCCATCCCTCCTGAAGCACAGTACTTAGAGCTTTCATTACCAAATCCTTTCAGCACCTAACTAATGAATGGTGCTTTCAGTACAAAGTGTAGAAGACTTCAAAAACAGCTGGTGTACAACACTACTCATGTTCTCTCCATAAACTCTCCTGCGCTTCCTCACACTGATGAATTAGGATTACAGCAAGTTAAATTCTAGCATCAAAAAAGAGAAGCAAATGTGTCACAGGGTGAAGCACAACACAAAGCCACTGTAGTTGGAAAGGAAGCTGGACCTGTGGAAAGCACAGTGTTAGTGTATAGTATAGACTTCAAAGTGTTAGCAGCTCTGCCAGAGCCCTGCAGCACAAACCATCCTGTCTGCTTGTGCCTCATTCCTTATCTCTATAATGAAACACTGCCCTCCTTTTATAAACTTACTTATCCTATCAATGGGAAAAACAGATTAAGAAGCAAAGTGCTAAAGAAAATGGATTTTCTTAACTGCAGAGATTTTTACTTATTTCAATATCCATTCTTTTTAATCTTTAAACAAAGCCGGTTATCTTCATGGGGAGGAAAAAACATTTCCTTCAATTCCTGCATGTCTGCATTCTTGGTTCTAGAGCTGGCAGCCTTCATCTATCCGCCAAGGCAGGGAACAAGAGAACAGACTGCTCCACTGGGAGAGGAGATGGTCGGATAGGAAGACAGTATGCTAACAGGATGAGAAGGAAGGGGGCAGGACCTGCACAGAGAAAGAAAAAGCAAGGGCAAAAAAACAAGTATATTTATGCAAGTGATAGGAAAGATAAATACCACAGAAGAAACAAGGGCACACGTGTTGAACAACACAAAAAGGAACAGAACAGCAGGGCCCGAAAGTAGACTTAAAGGAAGGAAAAGTTGCAGAGCAGTCTGTAATAGGAAATACAGGACAAACTGTTATATGATGGAACAGAAGGTGACTGTTTTGCTATGATTTCACCTGCCTCATTTACAGATTGGATGTGGCTCAAAATTAAGACTGAGGCAGCTGAGCAGCAAAGCTAAATGGCCAAAGAAAAGGAAATGGTCGTTCTTCCAAATTTGTCACCAGCATCTATCCTTGGACATTCAGTTCTGCTGCCCTCCATCTAAGCCTCAGACAACCTTATTTCACACCATATATCCAGTATAGGATGTTTCTCAAGATAACTCATATAACGGCTTGGGTTAGAAGGGACCTTAAAGATCAATCCCATAATAACAGTCATTTACTTCTTAGAAGCAAATCTAGAGTAATCCCAGAAAGGGTAATCTTTAGTTTGGTTAAATGAAGCACCGCTGTACCAGAGCAGGTGATGCACTGAAGCCTGTTTTCCTATTAACAAACTGAGATGCTGCTGCTGTAATAGCTTTTATGGTTTAAAAACCGACGAGCTCATCTCCCAGTAGGCCAAGGAGGGGGAGCACTGGGAGGCAAATGTGTGATGAAGAGTGCTTCAGTCTTTCTGTAAGAGGAAATAATGGACGGGGGGATGTAACAAAGCCAGATGTTAAGATGTGAAATGCACTTAAGGCCTCAACCTCATAACAAATCAGGAACGTGCAGGGAAGAAGAAAAGGCCAGCTACAGTACACCAGAGCTCATGCCCTTGCATTTAGGCAGTAATATGCATACCAGAGGAAGTCCATCATAGTTATATTTTAAAACACGCTTTCATATCTCTTTACCTAAAGTCTGTTTTGTGACCAGTGCGTTCCTTCTAATGCGGCCTGTCACTGACCAGCACTAGAGGCAATGACAAGCAATGTGGCTGCTTGGCTGTGGGCTGCTTCTTAAGGATGAATACACAGGAGTGTCAGGGCTCCCATGAGCGTCTCAACTCTTCAGTGTAACATAGGAATGTTACGAAACTTTCCTTTTCAAGGCTAACAAGTACCCTGTACGAGGAGAGAAACGAAGTCAAAGCACTGTAGCACCCTCTCGTGGTAGGCTGGAAAACAATTTTCTAAAGCAGCAATTTACCCCTTTTCCTTCTTTCTTTTTCTTTCTTTCTAATTGTGAGCTGCTGGGCACTGCTGGGCACTGCTGGATGTTAGTCTGGCTATGCTGGACCTGGAAACCAACTTATGTCTTAACCTCAGCCCATGAAATGAGAAAAGCATTGCATTTTAGCAGGAACACTACCACAAGGGGGGTTTCAGAAAGTCACGGCACTCTGATGTTTTTGCCCTTAAGAATTTAAGTATATTTAATGATGATGACCTACAAAGAGAAAACAGACAATCTGGCACAGCATTGGATACTGTTATGACAAAAGCAAGAGCTGAAGCTGCTCTTCTGGGTTTCACTAGGCAGTTAAGACAGGCCTATGCAAACCACCATTTGAGCTGCCACCAGTTTTGCAGAGCACTCTTAAACCACCCAACACATCCGTGGGAGAAAGAGGTAGGAAAAGAGGCTGGCTGCTCCTCTGCACTTCCTGTCAGACTCCAGTTACTGCACCAATACAAACCAAAGCCTCAGCTTCTAACAAGAACAACCAGCTCATTTCTTACAGAGTGATGGAAACCTTAATAACAACAGAGCTTCTTGAGAAGACATGATATACCATTTCCTTACTTATTCTAAGGATCTCCCCCAGACAAAGCCTTTTTAATCCGACGTGGTACCTCTGCTTTCTCTGTTTACTCTTGAGATTTTAAAACCAGCCACAAATAACTACTGAGTAAAACCAACAAATATAGTACCGAGTAACAGGCACAGAGCTTATGATTAGTGGGGAAGTATTCTGCTGTGCTTCACTGGGTAATTGGGACAGAGCACAGCTTTCATGCTGCTATCAGTTACAAAAACACTGCTGGTCTCTTCCCAGGCTCTACAACTCTCCCTGTCTGTAAAAAAAAAAACAAACAAAAACAAACAGAGAAAAAGATAGAGGAGAAATATCCATCTCCTCAGTCAGGAGCCACAGGTCTGAAACCAAACGGGAACTGATTGCCATCATCAAGTGATCAAAGAAAGGCTCCCAGCAGCTGATCCAGGTCCTGCCTGTACCACAGCCCTCATTCTTTAATCAGCATGCTGTCCAAAGGGAACCCGTACAAAGGACAAGTGATATTCTAAAAAGCATGTGCAGGACATTTAAAGCTCAAGTCTGAAGAAGTTGCTATTTTAAATCTAGGTACCTTAAATCTGAGCCTTGAAACTGCCAACTATTAGACACCATCATTATTTGCTGGTTTACAGCTACCTCAAAGATGGAAAAGATAGTTACAGAAGGGGAACTGCAATTCAGCTCAGAGACAAAGGGCAGAGTTTCTCTCCCTCTTGTACTGGACATAAAGAAAGCCTTACAATTAATGTCGGTGTGTGTAAGAAGCTGCATGAAACGAGCAGTGAGCCCAGCTCAGAGCAGCATAACCCTGAGCTCTGCCGGACCCAGTCACTTAATGGGGTAAGAAAGCCATGCCACAAGCCGCTCCAAAAGATCTCGGATGCTATTCACGTGTCTATGAAGAGTTCAGTTCACTCTTCCCAGATGACATCACTTGTACCAATTCTTTAAAAGTCTGCAAAAACAAAGACTTCATTTATTCCTGAACAATCATCGCAGTCTGATTGGAAAGCTGTGATACATGAGGTCTCCGGACCAGAAATTACACTTTAAAATGATTTCTTTGGAAATCCCCTCAGGGCCTTTTAACTCGATCATTCCTCCAGACTCCTCCCATCATTTAATACATTTCAGATATACCTTCTGCTCTTTGGTTTTCTAAGCAGCAACACAAAATTGATATTCTTATCAGTTGCACAGCCTTCCCCACGTTTCTGAGCTGCAGCAGGAGGACTGAACAGTCTCGTTAACTCTGTGGCATGGCTGGTTAGCAAAATGAACCCAGGGCAGCACAGGCTTTGAAATAATACTGAGAATAAAAGAGTAGTTTAAAGCATTATTCCTAAAGCTGAACAGCTGAGATCGTATCACCAGTGTACAAAAATGAAGCTTTAAGAAGCCTTCCTTGGGGCACAAGAGTTCTCCATCCCCAGGTGGAGGAACTCAGGAAAGGAAGGCAAGAACCTGGTGTGGCTGAATTGGGACCTGCTGGTCAAACTAGAGAGCAGAAAGGAAATGCACAGGTAGTGGAAACAGAGACAGGTACCATAGGAAGACTGTAAGGAAGCTGCTACGGCTGTGTAGGGTTGGGGTCAGAAAGGTCAGTGCCTAACTAAACTTGGGTATGGCAGAAATGCTAAGTCATGGCCTGAAGCAGTGATGGAGCACATGGTGGAAGGCAGGGCCAACCCAGGGGAGCTCAGGTGTATGCAATGTGCCTGAGTGACCAGAAGGGATGGAGTCAGGATCCACCCCTTCCCAGCCCTCATTTAAGGGTTGGCAGTGGAGGTGAGGGCATCTTGCTGGAGATCTGTGCCTATCTGAGGTCTTCTGAAGGTAAGCAGATTTTTTTTTCTCTCTTTTGTTTCTATGTGCTAAGGGAAACAAGAACAGTACAGATGAGGACTCAATGCTCTGTTGTTGGAATTTTAACAAGAAGGAAGGAGAAATAGGCCAGATGTGCACAGGGTCACAAATGCAGAATGTTCTCACTCTTGTCTCCTCTAATTTGACCCAGACAGCAGCAGGTGACAGTTCTTATTGCCTTTGCCACACAGCTTACACCAAGAAGAAGCTGCTTCTGTTTCATGTCAGTGTTAAATAGCAACAACAAAAAAGCAGAAATGAGCCTAAAGCCCAAATCAGTAATGCAAGCTGACAATGGGAGATAGTAAAACAGGCTTAGGGAAAATGAGTTTTCCTTCATCAGTGAGCAACTCTTCTTACATGAGAAGTTCTCACATGGTTATTATCATTGAATGTTTTCAAATCAACTTAAATGAAGCCCCAAGATGATTAACACAATTATTTTTGTAATTTGTGTCATAGGTTTAGATTGTGAAGACAGTTTGTGGATGAAGACACTGTTATGGGTTCAGGCAGGAGGGTGGGAGGAAAGAAATGGGGAAAAACCTCAATTGTAAGGAAAACACTGAAATAACCCTTAAAAAAACCAACCCAACACAAAATACAGAAACAAAATCAGGCCAGTTCTTAGTGAAGCACTTCTGTTCATTGTTGTCTCCCCCTCCCATGATGAAAAGGTAAAGCATTAAAAGGCTGCCTGTGTCAAGAGTTAATGTGCACCCAAGTGCAGATGAGCAGCTACAGCGGGAGATGCCTGTATCTTCCTATAAAGACCACGAAGCACGGGAAACTTCCTAAGCAGATACTGGTGATATAACTAAGCTTTGTTGTTGTGGTTTGCAGTGTTACCAACAGGAAGCCTCAATGGTTTTGTAACACTCACTCATTCTACTGAGAACAATCTCTGGGTAATACCGAGATCAGTCTTTAAAATAAAGCAATGTATTTCATGACCACAAAGCCAGACAGATGCCAGTGATGATGCTGTAACAATGACAGAAAAAATTCAGGCCAAGAACTCAGCTGTGTTACCAGCTTGGCACAAACTTGTGTTTCTCTGCTGAGGAATGACAGGCTGCTGGTGGTCTATCCAGCCCTGGGGATTGTTTCTTCATCAGTAAATGCTCTTCTGAATGCTGTTAGTAAGGAACTTGAATGCCTATTTGCAGATTGACCTGCAAAACCAATCAAGAACCCATTCACACCACAGCTAGCAAGCCCTGCATCTCTCCTAATTACATAGTGCTGTAAGAACAAACTATTTGGCAAGCAGTGGTTCCAGGTCTCAGGTTCTGAAGCAGTTATAACCCAGGTGGGGCTTTGCTCTGCACTCATCCATCCTTGGCTTTCTTGAAACACCAGCAGGTGAAAATGAGATTGACAAGTCATTGAGCAGCCTCGCCTGTACTACTTCCAGAAACTTGCACACATAGCCCTTGCCAGAGTGGGTATAAAATGCTGCTGCTTGGTTTATATTAGTTGGATTTCTGTGTAGTATCTTAGGAGTGTAAACTAGTCAGCTGTCAGCAGCATTTAGAAGACAGCTAACATGAAGTTGTAACAACTAACAGGAAGGGGCTAGAATAACCACACTAACAATTATCTAGCTTTATTTATAAAGCAAGGTCTAAAAAGTATGATTTGATCAGAGCAAGGACAGGCTTGCTGTAGGAACCTGGTATGTGCTGAAGCAAGTGGGTCACAGCACAGGTCACTTTTTCAGAATGCCAGTGAAAACATGACTTCAAGCCTACTGTCCCAGAATCTGTAATTAGCACTAGGATCTTCCTGCAGACAGCCCTGCTGCAGCGTCACCAGGAGACAGTCCAACCCTCTCTTAGCTCTTAATTACAGGAGCTGTCAGTTCAGCTAGATTAAAAAAAGATGACTGAAGTTGCTTGTGACAACTTACTTTTGTGCCCAATAGCTTACAGAGCCACTTGCACTGATTTGTTCACTTGGCTGTGTCCTTATTACGAGGGGAAAAAACGTACACATTTTTTTTGTGCCAAACATTGCACTTGCAAGCAATAGAGAGTTTGTGAAATATTGCTAGAACAACTTGTACCACGCCATCTGCTGCATGTGGAGAGCTGAGAAACCACAGATCTGCTTTTTGAGATAGTTCTGATCACTGTGTTTGTCAGCAACTTCGTTTCAGCCTCACCTTCAGCTGTGTATGTGAAAAGTACCTGAGAAATACATATAATGTATGTCAGGAATTGAAACGGATCTGTGTTCTATATCACACTGTCCCTTCTGAGTTGACATTGTCCCCTCACTTGTGAAGTACAGGATGCACAAATTCCAACTTAAGGTATGAAAATGAGTATCCAACCGAATCTGCAGGAGTAACTCTGCTGTCATGGAGAACAGTGCAGCAGGGAACGAGAAGCCTGTAATTTCACATTCTGCAGGAGACTTTCCTCCAGACACTTAGCTGAGCTATGCTTTATTCCCCAAATAATTAGTTAAGAGTTATTTATATGGTATGGTCCCACAAGATTTCTGATTTACAGTACAAAGAGTCAGGCACTGAATACAGTGATTATATTCCATCTGCATAGGGCATTTACTGACAGGAAAGTCTGCGGGCAAGGAGCTCTGGCCCAAGCTCACTGCTTTTCACTGGGATGAAAAATAAAGAGTATTTTAGGAGGCCCACAAAGTACAGTTGTTAAACTGACCCTATTTTCTCTCCCTCTTTCCATTTTCCTGCATCCAACCCTTCGGTTTTACTGGATTTCAAAGGGACAGTTATTTGTGCTTCTTCCTATTTTAGAACGTTTTTATCATGTGGCATAGCACTCCAACTGCCTTAGGGGAGCTTTAATGATAATTTTATTTTTAAAAGTATAGGCTTATCTTGCTTGACCTTGATGCACTGAGTAAAAGGTTGCTAAACTCCTCCTCTAGAAAACAAAACAAGGAACAAATGTCCTGCGCCTGCCGGATCAAAAGCTCAAGTGTGGCGGTGCCTTTTGCTACCCCAAAATATATCACCAAGGCAACGGCAGCAGTACTGCTAACAGGTATAGCAAAGGCCTCCCAGCCAGGATTTAAATAATCTGATTTTCCTGCAGTATGTTTTCTTCAACACTCAGCAAGTCTTCTCAGAGATGAAAAGCATGCTGACACCATTCCAAAGAGTATCCTGGTACAGGAGGCGGTTATCACTGCTCTTCAAGAAGAAAACATGAGCGTGTCGCTGTTTAAAGGCCATACAAGGAGCCAACACCAATTGGAAGCCATTGGTTCTCAGTGGTTATACCCCTCCTCTCAAACAAACTATCTAAAGGATAAGAGAGAGCCTACCTTCCTGTTCTCTACCCTGCTCTTTCTCCGGAAGGAAAACAACCTGTGGCTGCAGCACCAAGATCTTTTCTTGCCTGGCTGAACCAAACTGGAAAAAATCAATCTGAAACTGGTGTTTGCTACAGCTTCTCCCCACTGAGGGACTGTCTCAGTGGGTCCAGTTAACCCTGCAGCTGCACTAAAAGGAATACAAGCGCTTCAGTTCACGCTCCTCCTCTCCAGTACATCCCTAGTAAACAACATGCTTGGTGGTCCACTGCTTGCTTTTAAAAGTCACGTGCTAGGAATGATAGCATGAAGTACTTTGAAGGCCTAACTGCAAAATTCACAGTTGATCTTCTACATCTTGGAGAACTCTGCTTCATTGGCAACAAACCACACAAGTGCATCGGCTTACTTGGGTCTTCTCTGCTCAGCTTGCATATGACAGTGAGCTGAAGCCCCAAGAAGCTGAGGGGTCTGTTCTCATGGCAGAACAGCAGGCTGCTACAACACAGATTTCTGTACTCCACCTATGAAGTAGAAAACGTTTTCTAGCTCCTTGTTTCTTCCAAAACTAGGTACAGGCATTACTTCTGGATATCTGCATGACTGCAGCTGGAGCCTCTGTAACACAGCAAACAACTTCAGGACAAACTGGCTCAACTCCACCTCTATCTTCCATAGACAAATGTACTTCAAGTTAGCTGTTTAGAGAGATGTCTTGGGTTTTGGTGGCTTAGCATAAGAGACTGTACACTTAAGTACAACCAGCAGCAACTGCAGTGTTCAGCATGGTGTTCAAGGAAAGCCTGCAAGAAGCCAGGTGAAGTAAACCAGAAGAAGAAGGTCAGTAAGTGAAAGCTAAGATAGACAGTCACGTATCCCTTTGCCATCTGCAAAAAAAGTGATTGATGCAACCAAAACCTAAGTAAAATGAAATGATTCCCTCACTGCTGGAACAATAACTGCGACTTCCCCAAACATCTTGCATGCTTGTCTTACCACACATACCTTGTGAGAACAAGAACCAAGCACTCATCGTGGAACCAAAGCACTGCAAATCAGTTTGGTGTGTGCAGGACTCTTGCCTGCTATGTCAAGCTCGGCAATCTATACAGCATTTCTACCATGTCTCTAAAGTTGTAGGTGTCAGCATGCTGATATACAGCAGAGATCTGAATGTTTTCCCCAAGGTGCCTTCTAAAATGCAAAAATACAACAGTATAAAACATCAAATTGATGATATCATAGTTGAAAGAGGCAGTGAAACAGTAATCCTTTGCTTTAGCTGTAGTAATAGTGGGTCGAGCATCTCAAGCAAGTGTGGAGCTGTTTTGGTTTTCTAGTTGATGCCGCTCCCTGAACTCAAAAGCTGTGATAACACTGAGAAGTTAAGAAGCAGATTTAGTGCTGCACTCTTGTTTTGATAGATGCTTTCCTATCAGCAGTCACAGCAGATGATATTTACATTTAGACTGCTGGTTACACGTTCCTTAATCTTTTTGGCTCTGCTTGATCTATTGAGCAAAATGAAACGTGTATTGTCAGAAACAGGCTTGCTCCAAAGACACTGGCATCCCCCTAACAAGGCAAACCATGATGCTCCCCAGAGCAGATTCAGTTCTTCAGGGTTACAGACACATGCACGCATCTATAGCCCCAATACTGGTGCTTGAGGCAGTCCATTTATGGCACCTCCTAAAAGCTGTGTCTTGTATTAGTAAGTTGCCAAACGAAGATAACAGACAGAATATCACAGTTATAAAGGATTGGGATTTGAAGTTGTGGGCTCCTCCTTGGAGAGATTACAGTGATGAATCACGTTGTACCGAGCGCTTCTGGTTTCAGTTTACAGCGATAAGATAGAAAGGGATAAGCATAAACTTCAGCTGCGACCCGGATGGATGGCAGCTGCAGCATCCCAGGCAATAGGAAAAAGCCCCTTGCTATACAGACCTTGACAAAGCAAGAGTTACCGATCTAGACGGGCACGCCGCGAGTCCCTCGATAAAGCGAAAGCCCAAGTTCGGCTCGCAAGCACATGGTGCGGTTATCCTCGTAAACAAATCCGGGGCCGCGCCGGACCCCCGGGCCCGGGCAGCCGACGCGGGCACCCCCGGGACGTGGCAGCGCTGCCCTGCCCAGCGCCATCCCCGCCCGGCCGAGGCGCCGCTCTTCCCCGCCCCCCACCCCGGCCCAGCCGGCCACAACAAAAGCCGGAGTGCAGAAGGGCGCTCTCGCCCCTTCCCCGCGCGGCCCCGCCCGGCCCCGCGCCCCGCCGGCCGCTCACCGTGCTGCGCGAAGACGTTGAAGCCGCCCTCGGCCGCGCGCCCGGCCGCCTCCCTGCGGCGGCCCGCCGGCCTGCCCGCGCCGCTCCCTCGCGGTCCCCTCGGCTGCTGCTGCTGCTGGGGCGGCGGCTGCTGCTGGAGCCCGGCGCCCGGCTCCCCGACGCGGCCCACCTGCTGCCCCATCGCCGCGCTGCCGGCCGCGGCCCGCCGCTCACATGCCGCCGCTCCCCGGCCCGGCGGGCGGCCTCCCGCTCCTCCCCCCGCCCCGTGCGCGGCCCGGCGGCTCCCGCCCGCCCCCGCCGGCCCCGCGGCGCTCCGGCCTGGCGCTCACGGACTCTCCCCCTCGGCCCCCGCCGCCATCTTAAACCACAGAGCGCCGGGAGAGGGGGACAGAGCGGCTCCCGCGGCCGCCTCCGGTCCTCCCGCGGAGGCCGCCCCCGCCCCGCCTGCCCGCCCCTTCCCAGGCGCGCGGGCGGTGCCGCCGCAGGGCGGGGGGTCGCGGCCGTGTCAGGCCGGGTCGCGCCCTGCACAGCGCGGGCAGCGAGCAGCGCGCTCTTTGTGTCCGCCTGAAGGCACCGACGCGCCCGCAGTGCCCGCGTTAAGGTACCCTGCTCACGGCTGGGGGCGAGACCTGCGGGCTTGTGACACGGGGCTGGGTCAGTTTGGGCGTCAGGAATTAAGGGGCTCTTCGTTTCGGGCGGGCACACGGTGTGATTCTGTGGAGGTCCTGCGTGGAGACGGGAGTCTGCCGGCATGAGCCCGACGGGTCCTTTCCAGATGGGATTACGGGGGTTCCCTGTCCCTGTGCGCTGCAGAGGATAACCCTTAAAGGCTCCTCCCGGCTCACGGTGCCGCGATTCTGTGTAAAGTTAGGACTGCTTCCCCACCCGGTGCAGTGGGGATGCGCTGCGCACAGCTTGCAGCCTGTGGATGTGGAAGCTCACCCCAGCCTTCTGCAGGCCCATCTTCTCATGCTGCGTGCGCTGTTTCTCCCCTCTGCCCTGTGTACGCTTCCCAAACCTTGTGCACCTCTTCCATTGCTCACAAGGCCCCAGGTGAACTCCCAGGGCCTGCCCTTCTTGTCCCCTCCTGACCCAGGGCATGGAGAAGCAGGAAGGCACAGCCACGTGAATAACACAGGGCGTGTTGCTGCACAGGCACTGCTGGCAGCAGCATCTTGTCATCAGGTGGCTGAGCGTGCACTGTAACTAATTGGTGTGCAAACGAACCCGTCTTCTTTCAGCCTCTCTAATCCTGCATAAGGCTTTCCAACTAAAGCAGAAGGGAGGAGGTTTCATCCTGAGAGGTAGTGATGCCTGCTGCAATTTAGAGGACCTGAGTTCCTGGAGGTGTTCCGCTCTCCAAGCTAGCTGCTATTTTAGCCATATGTTGTCAGCGTTTGTTTCTTCATGGATAAGATGCAGTGCTGTCAGACTCAGGTGTCCTCACCACACTGCTGAGAACAGTGATAAACTTGTTGATACAGAGCCAGCTGGACCCCAGGGACCCATAGCAATCTGCGCCTCACATGGCTATCTGGACTGGGATGCTGAGGAGAAACTCCTCCATGGCAGTCACTTTGCGTGTCTGACATGAACAGTGACACTTCTGAGGCCATATTCTACCTTCCCTGGGTCCCAAGGTGTGACCAAAACTCTATCCATGCTGTCACATGCACCTAACTGCACCCAGTTCTAGTTGGGGTGTGTGCTCTGACACAGGCTAGAGTGAATAGGAGCAAGGAGCACGAGCAATCAGGAATGCCTTAATGTACTGCATTAATAAACCAGGAACACTGGGGAGATCAGGAAATAGGGACAGGCTTGCAAATAACACACAGCAAAGCCGTTCCTAAAATAGCACTGGGACTATCTGGGGTACACACTGCTAAGTCCCAGGACCTACTGTGGACATGGCTGTGAGAGGATGAGCAGAGGGGGTGTGTGCAGGGTGGGCAGTCCTGTGCAGAGCTGATGGACGGGGGTAAACTCCACAGTGGAGATATTTCCTGGTATCCTCCCAGCTGGAATTTGCAGTCTGGCATTTGTAAATGGCTTGCCTCATAAACAAAACGTGTGTTCTCTGGAGGCTGCGGAGAGACAACAAACATTAAACTCCTTTGAGCCATTTGCAGTTGCCTTGTAGGATAGAACAACTCTTTCACATCAACAGGAATGCTACTTTTATTTCCCAATGCCTCTTTACTCACTGATCCTAAATAGCTAACCTGAAGAAGGCCATTAGCATTTCAAAAGGTGATGCCAACATCCAGAGACTATTATGCTTAGGTGCACTAAGGAGAATTGTGTTTAATCGCTGCTCTTATTCCTCAGGCCTTACGAAATCCCTCACTGCCTGTATCAGCAGCTTGCACACACGTAACAGCTCACTGTGGGTTACATTAATGTCCAACTGCTTGGAAAATGTCTGCCACACAGTAATATCTTAACTGGGGGAGGAGTCAGGCAGGAGATTTGTTGTAAAGGGAAGGGGTCTGCAGCACGGTTACTGTTTGCAGCTGGACAGCAGTGTTTTAAGACCATGCCATATCCTATAGAAAAAGCTTCAAAAGCAGCACCCAAGATAGTACCAGCTGTGGTCAATCTCCTGGATGAGCGATGTCCTCAGACTGCATCCCACTTAGTACTCTCAGGAACGTATTTTAAATGGTATCATTTCCTCTGGCTCCAGGTAACAGGGGATGCCAAGCCCTGGTTGGTGCCCACCATTCTGGATTGCCTAAAAGAAGCAGCTCCCCAAACTGAACCTGACCCTGTGTGACTGAGTCACTGGTGACACGGAGCCACACCACTCCAGGTTGTTAGAACAGGGGCTAATAGGTATTTACTTCACAGAGTGTCAGAGTTACTAACTATGGCAAGGTTACAAGCTGCTCTTAAGAGATGTAAACCTGTACCATTGCTACCTTTTATAGTCAGCTGTGATGTCACCAGGCTCAGCAGTATCAGTTATTTGTCAGAAGGTCATTTCTTTTGAGGAGGGCTGGCAACATGGTATCCTAACAGCTACTGCCCTCCTGGCAATTTTGGGCTTCCAGTCAATCTGCCATCTCATGAGCTGTTTGAGTAAGGGATAAAAGCACCAAGGAACAAAGGCAGTATTGATGCTGCAGTAATAGGCCTGACCAGAAATGCGGTATTTCTAGCATCGCTTCAGAACTGCCTTTAAAAAATTGCCAGATATCCATTTCTTGAAGTTTCTTCTAAGTACTAAGAATGCATTGCAACACATCCACAGCGTGCTCCAAACATCACAAGATCAATTGTGGATGAGCAGTGCTCTGCTTTACATGCCATGAACTCACAGCTGTCATTTGCTTCAAGTGTGGGTTCTGTGTCAGAAGGAGCCCAGTGGATAAACTGGAGGCTCCTAAGCCTATGTTGAGTCAGCTGGGCAGTTTGGATTTGTCACTTGGGAAATAGTAGCTAGCATTACTGTGCTGGTAAGGTGAAAATTAATTCTAGGAGTAATCTTTGTTCTTTTTCCAACTCATCCACCTTCCTCATATCAAAGCTACAGAGAGAAACATTTGTTGATCGCTTAGGACAGCAGAAGCTTAATCCCCAGTGAGGAATTTGGAGAGTTCCCAAGAATAAGGGATACGTGTGCATCCCGTGTCAGGATTTTTGTGCTGCTGCTGCAATGCTGGAACAGGTTGTGGGAATCAGGATGGCTGTAATTCACCTGGGATGGCTGCAAAAGGCAACACGTGATATCCGCTAGGTGGCCCGGGCATTGCTGCTGGGTGTTCCTGGTCAGTGCAAACACCAGGCAGCCTCCTCTGAGTCTTAACCAAGGGGGCCTGGGGAAAGGCATTAAAAAAAGAAAGAGAAATTTAAAGATGTGATACAGCTTTTGTGCCAAGAGGTTCGTTACTCTGCAATGAACAAGGAAAGCCTGTATGTGCTGAGCCATTTCAAAGGAGAATGTCATTGCTGGGTGAAGCACTCATCCTTTCGTCTCTGACTGACAGCTCTTAAAACAGTCTGCAGAGATCTGTCACAGCACAATGGTTGGCATTTCAGCCTTTTAAAAGTTATTTTTAATCTTTACTATGATTTCAGTGGTGCTACAGCGCATGCAAGATCGCTTGAATTACTTGCGTGCCTGTTTAATGAGGGTCTACGAACACAAACTCTTTCCTGGAAAGTATGGTTTTCTAACAGGTTTTGACCAACAGCACAGAAACATTCATACGCAGCACAGGACAGATGGCAGTCCTTCTGCTACTAACCGCTCTTTTGGTCCACTGTAGTTAACACTGTAAAAACTACAACCACTGTGGTTTTGCATTAGCTGTACTGCCCAGCTACTTGCTCTCGCTGGGTTGCAGCTGTATGGCTGTCCTTGCCCATATATCCATTAGCTACAAATAGGAACATACTGACTGCTCTGAGGGCTTACATGAACTATCCCCATCATGATATAACCCACAACCTTCTTGTAGGCTCCACCAGGGAAGAGCTAGAGGTGCCAACAAGCAGCTTGTTGGACTTCTCGAGCATATTGGTGAGTGCTACAGCTGCACCACCCTAACCATGCATCTGCTTAAGGCAGGAGAAGAGGTACAAAGATGAGAAGCCCCTGCATCTGCTGGCAATTGGAAATCAGTACTCAGCTTGCACAGTGTGATGGCTGATAAAGGACATTTACTGAGGTAATATGAGATTCCCTGACAGTGCTGGTGATGATTTGGGCTTTTAGGCATTTGTCTGCAGCAGGGTCAGTAGGAGTGTTTTACCACCAGCGTTCCAGCAGCGCTTCAGTTCATATTTAGGAGCCTAAATCTTTTGGTTTCTGATTTGTTGAGCAGTGAGAGATGTCCAGTTTGCAGACAGAAGCTTGTTATTCTGTGCTTTCCCTTCTCACTGGCTGGGAGGTTTGTAGCCAGAGAGCTGACATTTAGCTAAGGGACAGCAAACACTTCAGAGTGCAACACTCAATCAGTGCCTCAAGACCGAACTCATCCCACCTTACAGTCCTGTGAGAACTACTGTACCACGTTTGAATTAGACTAAGCAAAGCGCCTGTATGGGAGATTGGTAATCACAGCCTGAACCTCTGATTAATCAGCTGAGGCAAGTGTGGGGTCAGCTGTGGGAGCACAGGTGAGAGTGATATAGCTGTGCTCCCGGAAGGGGTGGAGCTCGACTCCATCCCCTCTGAGACCTCATTTAAGGGCTGATCCTCACTGAGGCAGCATCTCTTGGAGATTGCTCTTCAGTGAGGACTGCCCCAGCTTCTTTGGCTAAGGCACTACCACTGGTGAGTTTCCCTTTGCTTATTACTTCTGTACATTTGTTACCATCTTTGCTACCATCTGTATATTAACAACCAATACAGTGCCATAGTAGTCCACAACAGAAGAGAGGCTTTATTCTCTCAGAAGACAAGGCATCCTTCTCTTGTTTTTTTTTAATAAGTGCAACTAAAATTAAATTGAATTCAGACTTATCAGTGCTTCCTTCCCATGCTCTTTGTCTCACATACCTGTTTCCCCTTGTGCTTTCTCCATCTCCCTCTTCTCTCTTGCCCCCTCTGGCTGTCACTCATTGCTCTGAGTGCTTTGTCAGCCAACTGAGTTCTTAAAGTTCAGTCTCAAATACTGTTACAAAGACCTGGTAGATTCCTTCTCCCAGGCTTTCTAAGTTAGTTACACAAGAATTGTAAGCAATTGCTGTGTCTTTCAAGTGGCACTGTGGTCCTGCCTCGCACTCTAATGTAGAATTAGATGTCTTCACTTTGCACTTCTCAGATTTAATGTTGTTCCTTTGCAGAGTGCTCAGCCGCGTGAAACTGAAAACAAAACTGCAATCAAATAAATGAAGCAAACAGATCAAACCATGGAAGCCTCGTGGCTCTCTGAGATACTTCTGCGGGTTTGTGAGCACACACAGCAGTACCCAAGGGATCAGCGGATACGTCTGTAAGCAAACCTCACTTAAGTTTAAAAGTTGTTTGTTACTAAACCTTTAAGAAAACACACAAGCCCAAATCTTCCTCTGATCAAGCTCTGTGTGTTCTGTGTGGTCTTTAGTTAGACTGTAAACTTGCAGAAGTAGGAAACATCTTATGAAAAAAACAAAACCCTTAAGACTGTCTCACTTCACATCCAAATTCTTCCCCTACCCCAGCTGTGTGTGTTTGCCTAGCAGCAAGTCTTCTGTTAATGAGTGACTTGTTCTCATTAGCTTGTCAGGCTGGATATGTAGCCTGCAGTTCCTAATCACACAGAGCCGCATGCCCTCCCTTGTAGCTTCTGGTAAAGCAAATAATGAGATATACAAAGCCTCCTGTCTCCGAGTTTGGCCTTTGCACATTTAATCATTAACTAACACAGAATGCCAGAATAAAGTAACTAGCTGGTGGTTAAATATATTGTGCAGAAGCTGAGTCCCATGAGTGGCCCGCGGTGGGGTTTGTTGCAGACTTTGCCATTGGCTGCCACTTCTGAAACCTCTGCAGAAGAGAGGAAAAGTTGTTTGCTGAGAACTACTCAGCAGAGTCATAGGAGCTGCACTCCATACATTTGTTTTGTGGAACTGAACTGCGAGGTGGATCCTCTGACACCTGGGAGGTTTCCAAAACGAAAACCTGAGCAACTTTTCCTAACTTTGGAACTAGATGTGCTTTGGTCAGGAGGCTGGACTCGCTGAGCACCAATGAGCCCTGCCAGCTTATGTTCTTATTCTGTTAAAAGTTTCTGCAGGTTTCCTCCATTTGGATTGTTAATAGACTGTCCTGTAGCCTGGCTGAATTCTTCCCAAAACTCACAGGAGCTGAATATTTCTGCAACCTTTGCTCCTCCATCTGATCCGTGTAAAATCAGCCATCAGGTTCAAAAGTTACTGGAGGTAAAAGGTGGAGCAGACAGGCAGGCACTCCCTTCATCAAACACACAGGACAGCTTGCATAAGCCTTGCCTTCTTAAGACAACCTTCCTTCCATTTACTTTTGAGCAGAAAACTTGTCGAGTGTGCACTGAATGAGGCCTGAGGCTGTGTTGTATACCCCCAGCTGCAGCCAACCTGAAATAATACCCTCTGAGAGCCAATAGCACATTTCATATAGCTGAGATATTTACTGTGCAATGGGAACTATGCAGAGAAGTTGAGACATTTAAGCCTGAAACACAGGCATCTTCTTTCTGATAGAGATTATATTGTGTGCATGTTAAAGTCTCCCTTCAGGTTTGTCCATCCCTGGTGGACACGGGAGTGTGTCTGTTACCTATCTGTGTCATCCTCAATTTTCTCATACCCGAGGGTGACAGAAAGGGGAATTTGAGCTCAGCATGCTAGAGACCGCCTGGCTGTCTGCTGTCTGCCTTTCCCTTTCAGTCTCTTCTTTCTCAGGATGTAGTCACACTACAAAATTACCTTGAGCAATATGTCTCAAAGTTTTTTTTCCAGGGGTTGCTTGCCATAAAGGGCAGACGTGTGATGTGCATTGATAGTCTGTGCTGCTGCAGGAGACACTGAGACAGTGTGAATCCACTGTAGGCTGTACGTGACCCTGAGGTTTCTGTTCACCTATGCCAGCTTTGCATCCCTCATCATCTCTTCTGCAAGGGGCCAGCTGTATTGCTTCAGTCCACAGAGCTTGCCTGATCAGCTGAGTGATTTTCTTTTGAGGCGACAGCAGCAGACTACACTGTTCCCTTTTCTCTCAGTTTACAGAAAACAAAGCTATCTCTTTCAGCTTTTGATCACCCTGGAAAACATTATTTTTGTGTTCCTGGGAAAGAGCTTCATAGCATTTCTATTTTCTGCCTCACAGGGAAGCAGAAACTGTGAAATTATCAGCATCCTCTGTGCCTCTGTACGTTCCCTGGAGCTGTTACACTGTGCAGTCTGAAATAGAGATCTGCCTCGGGGATTTGCTAATGATGCATTCAGTCCCAGCATGGCACACACTCATTCCTGGGGAGTTACTGAGTTAGCATTTATAGTTCCGCACTTTTCCTCTGAGTACATGAAACCCTCTGATTTTCCCTCAGCACTGAGGTCTTGTGCGTTGGATTCTCTTCTCATGACAGCTCGTTTGGAACGCCACCAGAAAGCTTTCAGCCTGGATCTTTCCTCCTAAAATCATAGACTGCAGTAGCATCACACCAGTGATTCTCCCATGACTTGGTGCCTCATCATCAAGCAGCAGAGAAATGTGATCTTTGGAGGCACATCTTCAAAGTAACGAAACAAAGACATTTGCAGAGAAGCTGGGTGATCACTAGTGCTGATGCTGGAAGCCTTTTGCAACTGAGTAAAGAGGCTCACAAATGAAAAGCAAGGAGCCAGCAGACAGTGAGGAAAGCACAAGAGGACAAACCATGGGAAGTAAGCACTGCTGGTTGTCCTAATGGTGCTAATTTGGGTGCGTAACATAGGCAAACAGCAGTGGCAGAGGATGAAGTTACCTCCCTCAAGCTTACTCTGTCCTCTGGTTTGTTTGCCAGCTCTTGTTTCTCCCGATGCTTTAGGCAAGGAAGACTTTCTGTGTGCGTGAGCAAGGGTTGAACCAGCAGGAACACTTCTACTGTATTTCATAGTAACTTGCTAGTGAAGACAGGACTTTTCTTGCATGACCTACATGTCTGAACTCAGAATCCCTCTCCTGGGTCTGCCATCTTCAGATTTAAAACCTTTAAACAAGCTCAAGTTTTCATCTCCTCATCCATATTTCCAAAGCACATAAGCCTCAAGGCACCAGGCCAACAACGGAATATTGCTGAGCACAAAGATGTTTTTGTAACCACATCAGCTCAGCCCAATGCCAATCAAATGCAGCAAACTCTGCATATTGCTTCATCTCCCAGTACAGTTCCATTACAACCTTCCATTTTTGCTGGTCCTTGGCTGATAGGAGAAGCTACTCTTCCAGTTTCCTAACTCTATTTTATTTCTTCACTTGCAGTGAAATAGTGTTGAGAGCTGCCAGAGTCTCAGCTGTGACACAGATCTATCTGAATTCAGGGTTTTGGAAGTGTTCCTTCACGCTTGTCATCTCTTTCAGAAAGCACTGCATTGTACCAAGTCTGTACATTCTTTACTGCTCTACTTGTTGCTATGACCAGAGATGCCAAGTTTCAGCCTCACTCTTTTGAGAGACCAGACAGAAACCTGGATTTTCTTTCTGCTTTGTTTCTGCTCCTGGCTTCTACACTGCTCTCCCTTACCATCACCCAAAACTTCTTTCCAAGGCAGCACGGAAACTTGGAAGGCGCTACCATCTCCAGTCCCTTAAACCCAGCAGCGCTCCCTCCTTTGCCCGAATCTTCAGGCTTCAGCAGAGAAGAAAACAAATGCATAGACTTCCTCTCTGGCCACGTATTTCCAAAGTGAAGGGGAAGCAAAAAGGAACAGATGGGTACAGCCCTGAGCAAAGAAGAGGGAAGGTTTTGGCAAGGCAGCTACAAATGTATGGTGTTCTCTGTCAGGCTTGGGAAGGGTTCTTGCAGAAGGAAGAGCAGCAGGCCTGGCTGCATCACTGCCATGGAAACAGCCAAATTGCTGGTTGGACAGATTTAGAAACGTCTTCTGCTTGGGACTACTTTCAGTAGATGTCATCTATCTCTGCAGAGATTAAAACCAAGTGGCAATGAGGTGGTGCTTCATGCTGAAAACATAACTTCTTAGTTTGCAATGGAGAGTCGGCCTTCCACGGCTTTATGAAGATATGTGTTTCCCTCTGAGAAACAGGCTGTGGTTTTGGCAGGTATTCCTTCTCCCCACATCCTCTTGTTTTTGGAGGGCTTTCACTATGAAGAAGCAAGACCACTTCCAGCATGATGATTCTGGTTGCATTTCAAAGCTCCGGCTTCTCCCCGGTGTTCACCGTGGAGTTTAGGTAGCACTCCGACTACCTGAGTGACATTTCTCTCTAAGATCTCTTCTTGATGACCTCGAAGAGCACGTATTTCCTCAAAGACAAAACCAGGCCGATTCGTTCTCACTGCAGCAGCTCATTAAGTTTCCCTGCACCTTTGAAGCCCAATTCCTTCCCCATGGCCTCACAGTGTTACTTTTGAAGACAATCTAAAAGATTACAAAATAAAGCTGGGATGCTACAGAAGAAGAAAAGCACTTGCAGGAAACACAGTTCAGCTCAGCAGGGTTAAACTGTAGTTACACCTACACAGATTCAGTACCTTTCATGATTGGGTGTTTAGGAGACTCAAAGAAACAGCGTCCCCAACTGAAACAAAAAACCCACACTTGCTAAACTGACAAGACTTGTTCAAAATGAGAAGGGAAAGGAAAAATTATTTGCCTCTTGGGAAATAATGCAAATTTGGCTCAGCCAGAAGGTCAGCAATTGAATTTCTGAGCTTGCAGAGCAACCCGACAACCTGCTGGCAGGCAGCAGGGCTTCTTTTTGGAAGGGTGACTTCAGCTCAGTAGCACAGAGTGATGTTTGAGTAAGGAGACCAGTGCCCTCTGCTGAGAGGACTGCCCTTGTTTCTCTGACTGCTCCAAACGCCAGCAAAAGCAGCAACTGCAGTGCTTGTAAGTGCACGAGGAATTGCTCGCTGAGGCCCACGTTCAATTCCTGCTGCTCCTGCCTCTTTACAGGAGTTTGCTAATCTGAATCTCTTGCACCAAATGTTTTGAAGGCTCTCTAAGTCAATAGGAGCAAGGGTAACTACACAGCAAATCTGGATGTGATGATAGCATTAGAAGCTTCAGAAGCAGAGGCTTCAGGAGCTGTCTGTATGATTTACGAGCACTACGGGCACCTCTGGCTATGTGATGTATGCTGGGGCCACATTTAGGTTTTCTTGCCAAATCAGATCAGGCTGAAGCCCTCTACAGTTTTTTTAAAGGATGGGTGAGTTGGTATTTTTTTACCTGCTCCTTTACCTGACTGAGTTTTGCGCTCGGCCTTACAGCAGCACCATTTTCTCTGGTTGTGCAAAACCAGATGCTGCATTGCTACACTTCAGCGACACGGTATGATACAACACAGGTCCAGCTTCCCCATCATTTTGTTATTCGTTAAAAGAGGATCAAAAAACACCCTTTCAGAGTAACACGTAACTCTATTCCTTACCACTTGGGGGAGCTCTTTCATTTGCACATTTTCATCCATACAGTTGCTATGGTGCAGGCATATTGCGAAACGATTAAACCGTACTTGAAATAGCATGTTACAGCTGTTTGTGAGGGTGGGCAGTGATAGAACAAGGGGGAATGGTCTTACACGGAGACAGAGGAGGTTTAGGTTGCATCTTAGGAGGAAGTTTTTCACCCAGAGGGTGGTGATGCACTGGAACAGGTTGCCCAAGGAGGCTGTGGATGCCCCATCCCTGCAGGCATTCAAGGCCAGGCTGGATGTGGCTCTGGGCAGCCTGGTTGGTGACCCTGCACATAGAAGGGGGTTGGAACTGGATGATCATTGTGGTCCTTTTCAACCCAGGCCATTTTATGGTTCTATGGTATTGCAGGGCAGATATGGTTCTCCAAGTGAGAGCAAGTGAAGCTGAAGCAAAAAGGCTGGTGTGTCTGGGTCACCAGTTGTGATGTGGGGGCGAGTACGCCGTGATTCAGACAGGAGTGCTGAGAAGTGATGGTGGTGAGGCAATCATTGAGCAACGCAGCCTGTAGGATTAGTGTAAAACAGTCAGGAACATCAAGATTGCAAGCAGCATGGCAAGCATGGCAAATGATGTAGCTGATGAAACACTGCTGCAGTTTAGACCCGTAAGACTAGAGCAGAAGATGTGTGTGAGTGGGAAAAAATCAGTGGTGGCAATGGCTTGTTGAATCTGTAACGGATGGGAAGAAGGGCAACAAGGGGGGCTGGTCAGGTGAGTTACCTGGAAACACGCCTGGAGCAGAAGGAAGCTGTGGTACATATTTTAGGGAGCAGAGGTGAGCAGAGCACCATCACACGGTGATGTTTGGGCCAGAGAGGTTCTTTAAGAGCTGTTACCAAACTATGCTCCCTACCTCTGCTCCCCTCACCTCTGTAAGGCTGAATAAGTGAAGCCCTGCAAGCAGCTCTGAATGCCAGGCGCTCTCTTCTTTTGGCCAGAGGTATCTGATCTTCCTACCCCCCAGAGCTGCAGTTTTGCTGATCAGACCAAACAGCTTCAGCAGCAAGTTTTGGATCTTTAGGAAAGGAAACTTTTAGTTTCTTCCCCTTTTTCTCCTTGCTCTCCCTGGCACCACAAGGCACTGCAGTGTGAACAGCCAGCACAGTGTGTCCGGCATGAGGGCACCCCTGACAGCATGCTGCCAGCCCTGAAAGCATCTCTAAGAGGCATTGTGTTAAAACCCACTTGTGAAGAACAGGGCCTCAGTTCCGTGGAGGTTCCAGCACAGCCATTTGCACGTCAGCAATGACTTCTTCCTCTTTTTCAATCTTTACAGCAGTTTTCCTGCTAAGCAGCCCCGTGCGTTGGGATAAGCCGTCAGCGTGCTGCACGCACGGCACAGCCCTGGAGCTGCGAGGAGGAGGAAAGGGAGGAAAGTCGGAGGCTGGCGGCTCCGTTCCCGTGTTCGGAGCACTTCCCCGTTCAGGCTGCAGGGGTTACTCGGGTTTGCGGGCCGCTGACGCGCAGCAGTGACTCGCAGCAGTGACTCACAGCCCGTCACGCGCCGTGCGGGCCGCGGGTTGGGCCTCGCACCCATTTCTGACGCTCCGAACGGAGCTGGGAGCTCCGCGTTTCCCTCCCCGTAACAACGTCTGCCCCCGTCCCGGCAGAACCGCTTGCGACAACCTCCCCGCGGAGGCCGCGAGTCGTGCCGATCCCCGGAGCGCTCGTCGCGCAACCGCCGCGTTCCCTTCCAAGGCCGGGGCCGGGCGGAGGGACGGGATCCTCCCGGCCTCGACTCCCTCATCCCGCCGGCCGCTCCAGAGCGCGGCGCGGATCGGGGGGTCTCCCGCGGCACCCCGAGGCCCAGCCGGAGGAGCGGGAGGCGCGGAGCGGGGCGCGCTCCCCCCACGTGCGCCTCACGTGCCCCCCCCCCGCCGCGCGGCCGATGGGCGGTGCCGCCGCTCCCCCCTCCCTCTGCGCGGTGACGTGCTCGGCGAGCGGCGGAGGCGGGAAGAGCGGCGGGGCCGGCGCTCAGAGGAGCGGCGCGGGCGGTGAGAGGTGACCGTGCCGGGGTGCCGGGCGGCGGGGCGGGCGTCGCCTCGGCTCCGTGCCCGGTCGGCTCCGCGCGTTCGGTCCGCTCCCGGCCATCCCGGCCGTAGGCCCGGCTGGGAGGCGGGCGGGAAGCTCCGGGAGGGGGCAGAGCACCGCGAGGTTAGGGAGGACGAGGAGGGGAAGGAGAGACTCGTTGGTGCAGCGGGCGCTTCCGCGTGTTTCGGGGCTGCCGCGTGCCGCCCGCTGTGCCGCCCGAGCGCTGTCCGCAGCGGGATGCCTACGGGGAAACCTGCCCGCGGGCTGCTCGGAGGGGCACGAGGCGGCTGCAGGCGGCGTTGCGGGGCTGGCGGTGCTCCCGAGGTCTCGCTGAGCGTGGGCTGAGATGGGCGCTTTGGGCTCAGCCCGCTGTCCCGCTCGCTCTGACTGTGGCAGAGGCTCGGTGCGTTCGGGTGCTGCCGTGCCGGTATGTGCTCGGGTGCTGTTACCATGCTCCGACAGAACCCAAGTTGCGTTGTTCGATTTCCCCCAACACGACTCCTGTTTCCCTGCCCAGATCGCAGTGATCAGTGTTAACGGAGCTGTGCTGCTGCATCCCCAGGGCTCAGCTGCGATACAGACTCCTTAGTTAACACCTGAACTTTGTCTCAGGGAGGCTGTGGATGCCCCATCCCTGCAGGCATTCAAGGCCAGACTGGATGTGGCTCTGGGCAGCCTGGGCTGGTGGTTGGTGACCCTGCACATAGCAGGGGGTTGAAACGAGATGAGCATTGCTGTCCTTTTTAACCCAGGCCGTTCTATGGTTTGCCACTTACGTGATCCTTCCTTCCCCTGTCCCAAAGCTCCTTGTTTCTACTTCCTTTCTGTTAACCTTTCAGCTGGATGCTAACAACTCCCACGCTTGCAGTGGAAAGGAAGGAGTGCTTCCTTGCCTTTTAAAGGTGGGAAGTGTGCTCTGAATGGAGCCGGGAGCACTTGCCCTTCAAGGACTGACGTGGCTCGTAGGAACTGTTTGGGTGCGCAGGCAGCAGGGGGTAGCTGCTCAGGGGGTGGGCTGTCAGTGGGTGAATCCCACTACTCTGCCCTGATGAGGCCTCATCTGGAATACTGTGTCCAGTTCTGGGATCCCCAGTACAAAAAAGACAGGGATCTCTTGGAAAGAGTCCAGCGGAGGGCCACAAAGATGGTGAAGGGCCTGGACCATCTCCCCTACGAGGAGAGACTTAGGGAACTGGGTCTGTTTAGCCTTGAGAAAAGAAGGCTGAGAGGGGACTTGATCCAGGTTTATAAATACCTGAGGTGTGGGAGCTATAGTGGCGAGGCTGGTCTCTTTTCAGTAGTGCGTGGGGACAGGACTAGGGGCAATGGGCTGAAACTCCAGCATAAGAAGTTCCGCACGAATGTGCGCAAGAACTTCTTTACAGTGAGGGTGACGGAGCACTGGAACAGGCTGCCCAGGGAGGTGGTGGAGTCTCCTTCTCTGGAGATATTCAAGACCCGCCTGGACGCCTACCTGTGCGACGTGGTGTAGGGAGCCTGCTTTGGCAGGGGGGTTGGACTCGATGATCTCTAGAGGTCCCTTCCAACCCCTATAATTCTGTGATTCTGTGATTCTGTAATCCCTGTGGCAGCTTGGTTGTGCCCACTGCTTCTCATCTGTGTGTAAGGTGATCAGAGCGAGCCATTCCTACCATGTGATAGGATTTGGGGCCAGAAGGGTTGAAGTGGCTGCTTTTCTATGACTTCCACGTGCTTTGAAGCCGCAGGTGGGCAAAACAGTCCTGTGCTGTTGCAGTGGGAAGGCAGGAAGGTGGAAAGAGTCACATTGGCTCTCTGGTGGCTGGCTTGCTTTTATAGGTGAGAGGCTTCCTCAGAGTGATTGCAGCAGTAATAGCAGAGAGCTGTTAGCAGGGGGCTGGATTCTGCTAGCAGGCTTTCTGCATCAGTGTTTGTTTGCTGTGAGAAGGTGTGTTGTTCTCATACCTGGTTCCTTGTGTTCTTCAGGTAAAGGCTTTTGTATAAGCTCACAGCATTGTGATTTATATACCACTCAGCTGAGAAGCTTGTTGTTAGTGTTTCTTTAGCATGTAGGCTGACTTGGGGCCGAAAAGGGGCAGTGTCCTGCAAGAAGTGGATTGTGATCGATTGATGTTTAGCTTGGTGTTGCAGAAGCTTTTCCTGTGTGCTCCAAAGAATGGCAAATCCTCAGCGGGAGGAACAAAGGCAGGAAGCTGACTCCTGGCAGCGTGTGATCATGAGAGTCCAGTTTCCCTTTTGTGGAAGTTTCTGTCTCAGTTCTCTGAGGAAACCCAACTTTGAGTTACTTTCTGGCTTCCTTTTTTCAGCCTAGCTGCGATGGATCAGGCATTCCCTAATAGCTCAGAGCTGTGATGCCAGCAGTGATCCTTCTCATTGAATCTGGTGTTGTTCAAACCAGATTTTCTCCTCCCGTTTTTCCCTGGTTCGCAGCACAGCCGTTGTCTGGCCAGACAAAGTACAAGGATCTATTGAGGAAGCTGCTTTTTCAGTGAGAACTGAAGCTTGACGGGAAGGGGTTTGGCTCAGGCAAAATCCTGCGGGTGATCTTGCAAAGCAAACGTGCCAGAGCTCTCTGAAGACAAATTTTGCTGTCAGACCGGCTGCTGGAGAGCGTTTTCAAGGGCTTTTTGCGCTTTTAAAGATTTCACAAAGGCTCGAGTCATTTGAAATACTTAGATCTGTAGGGGAAAGGAGGGAGCTGCAGGAACATGAAAGCTCTTTTTGTAGTGCTGAGGGAGAACTTGCTTGGATACTTTGCTCTTTTGCAGATATGGTGAGGGAAAGGCAGTGTGACCCACAGCACTAACACAGTGACTAATGCCAGTGTGAACTTCTTTTCAGCTACCCTTCCTCTGAATTCATAGTGAAAAGACAAAAGCGTAGTGCAGAGGAGGCTATGTAATACATTCTGTAACTATGTGAAGAATAGGTGGGGTTTTATCATTAATTATTTCCTTTCCTTTTCTGGTCTAGCTATAGGCAGCAATGGCAGGTGAAGACTGTGTAAGAAAACGTCCATCTGGCTCCACCACAACCTACAAGAGCCCCGAGAATGAAGAAATGCAGAGGAGACCTGATGGCGACAGATCTTTTCAAAACTCCAGCAATGGTGACGTTCTTTCACTTGGGATTAATTGGGTTTGCATTAGTTCATACCATGGCCAGCTGGGAAGTACTGTGGCTAACAGCTGGCTTGATTTGTGGATGATTGTGTGGCAGCTTAAGTGGTTTTGCCTATGGACTTTGAGGCAGCATCCCCAGAGTCCTCTGTCATGCTGTGCTGCTTTCCGTGAGGAGGCTAATGACAGAACTGCAGCTCTTATTCTCTCTCTTTTGGAGGCAGGATGAGCAAAAAGCTAAGCTAGTTTGTCACCATGTGCCACATGAATCTCTGTTCCAGAACCTTGATAACAGTAATTGAAGGAGATAACTTTTATTAATGCTCTCCTGAATAATGTCACTGTTTCACTGTGTATCTTTCAAGTGGAACAGGAGTTGGAACAAATAGAAGTTGAGAACAAGTGATATTTCTTCTTCCAAAGGTATCTTTCAGAGAAAGCTGATGCACAGACTATTACAGGAATGCGACTCTCAGCTGTTGGCAATAATGATGTTTTACCTTGGCAGGATGGGGCTGCCACATCAGTGCTGTTTTAGAGACTTGCAGGTAGTTAGTGACTGCTGGAAAGCAATTACAATGTGTTTAGAAGCAGACTTCTACCTCTTTATCTATGGAAGCACTTTAACTGCTAGGAGTAAGTTTGAGTACTTACACGCTTGTAGGTAAAGAATAAATAGAGCTGTGATAATTAGCACTTGATAGGTGGGTGTGCCTGTTTTTTATAAGCTTTTCATGTTAGTATCTCTGAAATGCAGCATCTCACTGCAGGTGAAGCACTGTGAGTGGGCAGCAACAAAACAGTCTGGGACAGATGTACGGATGTCTTGATAGTGTGCTGGGAATTCATGTGCAGGCCCATGTCTGGTGGGTTGGGTTAGTATAAGAAGTTGTGTTTTAGTGCAGTCCATACTGCAGTACAGGTCTTCCATAGGGAGATGGGAGTTGCTCTCTGACTGACCGTGTTATAGGGTGGTGCAGAGGATGGATCCCTCTCTGGTGGGTTATATCAGCAGCTCTGCATCGCAGAGTTTAGAACTTTATGAAGTCAAGGGAGTGCTCTCATGTTGTAGATAGTGGCCCCTTCGTGCAGTCTGATAGGTTTGTGTAAGTAGTTGTAACTGCGTGAAAGCTCAGCTAAGCTGGAAGGATTGCTCTTAAGTAGCACCCATAAATGTTTTCTAGCTTTCTTTCCTCCTGGTTTCAGAGCAACTGTTCCTAAAGCAAGAGTCCTGATAAATGCACAGGTAATTTGAGGCTGTTGATCTGGTATGTCTGACAACATCCATTGACTGTAGCATCTTCAGACCTTATGTTGCATGGAGTTTTAGACAGTACGCATGTTAACTGCAGTTTAGGAATTCTAGACACCTTAGGGCAGTATCTTGCATGCAAATAAATACGTGGTATTTCTGTAGCAATCCTTACTGCAGGAAAAACTGAACCACTAACATGACTTTGTACCCTTTATCCTCCCTGATTAGCAAAGACAATCTGCTTTTTAACTTAATAGTGTTAAGGGCCAACTGACTTGTTTCCAGAAGCACATTGGTCTCATTAGTCTTTACTCCTTGTTTTCAAGGAGAGTCTTAAGCAACTGGTTTTGTCCTGGCATAGTACGAGCAGGTGATCTAGGCAACAATAATCCCTTGACAAAATCCAGGCTGCCTGAAGTTTTGCATGTTTTCAGCTGGAGATGTGTCAGTAAGAGCAAAACTGTTCTGCTTAATGGGATATTGATGTTGGGCAGTACAATAGCAAGAAAACTTAATCGGGAATGGCTGTAATAGAAACTATATGGCAGATGTAAAAGGTTGGAGAGGCTCTTTAGTGTACTGAGGCCCTCTAAAATGCAGAGATAAGACCATTTGAAACCAGTAAACTGATGGCTGTGGAGAAACCAGAAGAAGACCGATCTGCAAACAAGTCTGTTGGGGCATATCTTTGCTGGGTATGAGTAAGCATGTTTGGTAATGCTTGTCCTGGAAAGGTCTTGTTATCTTCTAACCAAGAGGTTACTATGGATCATTCCTGGTGTGAAAGTTCATGAAGCTGCAGGGATGATGTGTCCTTATTGATACAGGAGGAGGGAGCTTTGAACCAGGAAGTAAACTCCAAAGCGTTCCAAATTCCTGCCTGACTCAGGGCAACAAGTGTGCGTAAGCTGCTGAAATTGAGTTTCTTGGTGGTACTTCAGGGAGTTAGATGGAGAAAGCTGTCTTGCCCAAGACTATGTTAAGCTGGTAATTCTTATGCTCTGACATGTTTTGTAACCTGTGGGTTTGTTGAAGGCTGAGAAGCTTCTTGTGACAAGCCTGGGAACGTGCAGTTGTGACCTGGAGAAATGCTGCTGTTTCCAGTCAAGAGGCTGTTTGGGTTCCTTGTCCCTGCAGACTTTGCTTTTTAACTGGATTCCTTGTCCAACTACAGCACAGTGACCTTTGTGGCCTGTGCATTCTTCAATCAGATCAGCTGAGCACTGATGGCGATCTAGTCATAACTTGTTCTCTAGCTGCTGCACAGATGTATGAATGGGAAAAATTCAGAATGAGACTTACTTGTGTTCCATCGTACCTGGTGTGGAATGCATCTGCCCTTTACAGCATCTCTGTGCTAGGCTGGCTTAGACATAGGTGGTCTTTCAGGTAACAACATCTTCGGTGATTTTAGGTTGGAAGCCTTTGAATCTTGATATCTGACAGTAACAGGAAATCCTCCTGCCAGCGCTCCCTTCACCTTTTCAGTGATAAGTTGGCTGATTAAGAAGTAATGAATGTAGTGCTTTTTCATCTCCTTCTATGTAAGGGCAGTACAGGGTACGGTTTGTATAGCATCTGCGACTTTCCAAGAAGATCCTGAAGCTAAATAGCTTCTATAATCATTGGGGAAAATAGTTCTGAACTGAGAGTGGTTATCAGATGCAGCTGCGTACATCATGTCCTAAAACCACCTGGGGATGTACTTTTTTTTTCCCCATGAACAGCCAGCAATAAATTGAAGTTCATTTGTGTGCTTTTCTTAGCTTTTCTGGGAAGAAAAGTTTTTTGTCTTGAATGCGGTGCAGTTCAGATAGAACAACCAAGGAAGATTACTGACTTCTGTGGCTCATGAGGGCATTACCAGCTGGAACTGTAATGCTGCTCACAAACCATGCCTTTGCTCACATGCCTTATTCCCATTTGTGCTCTTGGTTGTAATTACACATTGGAGCAGTTAAACAGAGTGAGTGCTTTTCTTTTAACGCTGTTGATTTTGGGGAGCTTGATTTCTTGGTTGGTATTGCAATCCTAGAGTGGTGCCAAGGGAAAGTGGAAAATTTAGACTTCTTAGTAGTGTGCAATTCCTCTTAGACTCAAAATCATGTGATGATTTTAAGTGACTTTAGGAAACATAAGTAGCAGCTTGCGCAGCAGAAGGTGAATGATTCAAGATGATGATTTATCTATTCTACAGTACCTGCCTGGTAGTGCCCTGCCCAATAGACTCGTGCTGTGGAACAGCAGCATGTGTTGGTGTTGTAGGGGGGCAGACTTTCTTCAACAGGAGACAGTTTGTTCTTCTGAAGAAGCAGCAACTGAGCTTACAGGTGGCTTTACTTAGTTTGCTGCAAGAGATACATGTAGAGAAGATGTTGAGATCTTGATCTAAAGACTCATTAAACCTTACTGTGTTTCTAGACTGTTTGCTTATGCACTGGAGTGGGGGTGGATAAAGTGATAGGAGGGACACTGTGTACAACTTCAGCAATTGCTGTGTCAACAGGTCAGAGACCTGCCCATTTTCCTTTACAGGCATTACAGTCATATGCTAAGCATGGGTGAATATTTTTAATGCCTTGTCAGTGGAAAAAAATGTCTTATTTCTTAAGAGAGCTGCTCCTGAGTAGTTGCAGTGATAGGAAATGCACAGTCAAAGCAGTTGCTGCTCACTTTTTGTTCAGCTCACAAAGGAAATAGTGCAGCCCCACTAAGTGTCGGATGTCCTGGTGTCTTTGGTCCTGTTGGGCACTTTAAAGTAAAGCTGAAGACTGGCGGGTGGATAAGGGAGCAATTCTCACCTTTTGCAGGAAAGGTAGCTGGGCTGGGAGCTCAACAGCTCGGTGTGGTTTGCTTGCCAGCAGATAAGCATACAGAGGTTTTTAGCACAGTAGTAACGGGTAGGCGGGCCGTTAATACAGTTGTGGTGTGGTGGGGTAGTTGAGGTCTTGAGATGTTATGAAGGATATGCTGTCCTGCTGCTTGGGGAATGGTTTCGCTTGTTTTTTTCTATGGGTGGGGGTGCCCATTTGAAACCAGGGAAGTGCATGAGCTGAGTGGCAGAAGCCGTTTTGCACTGTTGAATTGTTCCACAAATGGCAGTCTTATCACACTTGCTGAATGTGCTGAAATGCTGAGGTAACTTCTTGTTTTGGGGAGATGTTTCTGTGAAAAGTGAATTTTGCATGCAGTCCCCCCCAAAAAAATCATGATATTTATCTACTTCCCTGTTTGTTGTGTTACAATGCAGCTAAGTAATAGGTGTTAGCACTTCCCAATCTTCAGTCTATGGACTGTGTATCGCTTTATGTCACAGAACAGTTCTTACTGCCTGCTTGATGTGGGGTGGTGGGAGCATCTGATGCTGACAAATGGAAATAGAAACTGTTTCACTTAAATCTTGGTATTGTTGGTGACAAAAGTCCAGTGCGATTTTTTTAGCATGTGTGGACCTATTTTATTTTTATTTTTTAAGGGAAGAAATGTTTTGGGGAAATACAGTCAGGCTGACGCTTGTGCTGGGGGAAAGAAGGAGTGGGAACAGCCAGGTTTGAATGCAGGATCACAACCTTCCAACTTGCCAGTCTGCTCATCTGCAGGGGTGGTTATTGTACAGATAGTTATGTCTCGACTGCCTCGTCTGGAGGTCCCTACGTTGCCAATAGACAACCTAATCTTTGTCTAGTTCACAGTGCATAAGATAAAACTATGCTAGAAGATCAGCATGCTTGGATATGACCTTCTAAGAGTTGTTCTGATTGCTGCTTCAAGGCTGAATATGTTTAAGGACCTTGGAATGATTTGTGGAGTTGCAAAGCTTTCAGAAATCCACGTTATCAGCTGTTGCCTGCTTTATCATGCCATGATCCTAAATGGCTGTTCAAAATACTTGCTCTTAGCTTACTAACTTATTGTAGTTTAGTTTTTGAACTCTCTGGGACATTGCTAGAAATCAAAAGTATTAATGGAAAACCAGTGAATGAACTGCTGCTTGCTGTTTTTCCTGTGCTTTCAGTCATGTGGGGCACATTGCTGCAAGTGCAGCTGTTAAATATTTGCTTTCCTTCCTTAGGCCGCGTGGATGTGGACCATGTGATAACAAGGAAGATGCAGCTAATAGCAGAAGCTGAGGTAAATATACTCTAATGCTTCTTTGTAGGGAGGAGCAGGATAATAGAGCCTGATGGTCAATTTGGAGACTCATTAATCCTGGAACACAAACATACTCTATTCAGTCATAATTCAAGTGTGGTGACTTTTATACAGCCCTCTTTCTGTCTGTATCTCTTCTCGCTTTGCACAAGAGAAGTAGTGTTGTCAAATGCAGCTCTGTCTTGTTTGACCCCAGTAGGTCAGAGTCCAGTGATAAGGATGAACTTTGAGGCCTGTAATAAAACTGAACTTGCCTCACTACTAACTTCTGACGGTGTGACTGTCAGCCAGCCTGTTCCCTTTGACAGCTGTTTCAAGTGCATCCAGTGTTTCAAGTTCTGTGTCCCATTAATGTCTGTTACCCATTAATGCACCTGGCCTGTATCTTGTGGTTTCCATTGCCCTAGCTGTGGAGGTGACCTTACTTCTTTTCAGTAAGCACTATCCTCAGAAAATAGTATTTCTATTAATGCCATCTGCATCTGTGTGAGCTGCCATTGTCTTAGCTTATGCTAAGGTGATTTACGGCCAAATTAAATGAAGTTACCTCACAGTGAGCTGCACCCTTCTTGCTAACCATTGTTTCGTAGCAGGCATGTTCTTCGGGGCAAATTGTCCTGCACTCTTGCTTCACTTTATTGCAGAGAATTCCATGGTAAAGATGAGGTCATCTAATTGTCTCAGCCTTATGTAGTTATTAGGGATTGGCTATTTAAAGGACAGGGACAAATACCTTGCAACTTTGAGGTCCTGTCCTGTTTTAAAGTCTCTTTATTATATAGATACAATGTGTATTTTACAGTAGGTACAGCTATAGTGTATTGTATTGAAGTGTCTTCCTCAAAGAGTGGTATTGCTTTTTGTGCTGATGCTCCTAGAATTCAACCCATCAGAGGGATAGTCAGCTCTTAATTTTATTTCATGTTGCCTTCTCTGAGTGACTCTTACTGAGGGCGTGATAGAGCAAGTCTCATATCTGCCTCGTATCTTTTTGTCTTCTGCAGACAAATCCAACTGTTGCAATTCACTGTTAGCAACTAATGCTTGCGCAAGCAACCTTTAAAGGACTGTTAAGCGCATGTGGCTGTGTCAGTTTCAGGGGATGCTACCTGGATGCTGGGGGACAACTTGATCTGCGATTTCTTTCACTGAGAAAGTCATCTTTCTGAATGCTTTCTGGCTCCTAAGTTTGAGACATGGTAGCCTGTAGTCAAGAGAGTCTGGAAGTTATATGTTGGAACACTGCTTCCTTGGGAAGGCTTTTGTGATGCTTGAGCGCTGTTGCTTGGTATCTATTTTTTAGCAACTGTTACACCAAAGAAAGCTGAAGCACCATTGCTTTTGCTAAGCATCAGCCCAGGATCCAGTTGACTTTCTGGGTTGTGAGGGCATGCTGCTGGCTCATTTCAGCTTGCCATCCACCAGTACCCCCTCATCTTTTTCAACAGGGCTGTGCTCTGTTTTTTTTTGTACTTGTACTGATAGTAGGGGCTGCCACAACCCAGGTGCAAGACCTTGCACTTGGATTTGTTGAACCTCACAAGGTTCACCTGGGCCCACTGCTCAGCCTCTCTAGGTCTCTCTGAATGCCACTGTGCAGCTTGGTGTCATCTACAAACTTGCTGAGGGTGCTCTTGGTCCCTCTGTTGATGTCACTGATGAAGATGTTAAAGAACACCTCATCCCTGAGGGGCACCATCCAGACACCGAGCCATTGGCCAACACTCCCTGGATATGGTCCCTTAACCAGTTCTTCATCCATCAAACAGTTCACCCATCAAATCCATATCTTTCCCATTTGGAGAGAAGGTTGTTATGGGGAACCGTGTCAAAGGCCTTCCTGAAGTCCAGATAGATGAGGTCAGTGGCTGTCCCCTTATCTACTGACACAGTTAGACTTTCATAAAAAGCCACGGGGTTTGGCAGGCAGGGCCTTCCCTTGGTGAAGCCATTCTGGTTATCTTATATCTCTGCCTCATGTCCAATGTGCCTTAGCATAGTTTCCAGTTGAGTAAAATTGAGGGCAACTCTGGTGAATTTCTCCGTAGCATTAAGTTACAGGGTTGCTTGGCTCAGCTTCCTCTGACTTATCAATTATTTGCCTGCCTCTGCTTTTTATGGCATAGCATTTATTACGTACTTGCTCCCCCTCCTTGTTGTTCTAATGAGCTGATTGTTTTAAAACGTAATTGTGACAGCTGGACAGATCTGCCCTATTCCTTGTGTAACACTTGAAAAACACCATTTAGGGAACAGTTAAACTTGGCCAGAGGAGTGTGCCATATCACAATGAAGACTTGTCTAAGGTTCATTCTCTTGTTTTACATGTTTAGTGGCTTGATCAGTTGGCCTATTAAGTGTGAGCAGTTACTCAACTAGACTGGCCTTTGATTGGCAGTAGTGATGGTTGCCAGTGTAACACAATACGTTGTACAGAATTGCAGTTAACGTGGAGTCTCTGCTCTGGTTGCATCATATTTTATTTCATGAGAACTCACACTTTGTTTTCCCAGCCCAAATACATGCATACAGTGATGTCAGACTTGGAGGGCTGTGTTAGGAGGGGCAGTCTCAGCAGAGTGCTAACTGGAGAAGGGAATGCGTTATTTAAGGAAGTCTTTTCTGCTGAACTCTCGCTGAGAGGAAACAAAAACCAAAATTAAACCAAATGTGGTAGGAATGAATAGTGCTTTTCGGGAGTGGAAATGAGAGCACTCTGGAGGAGTAGGGATTTGTGTTGGACTTCCTTTGGTTAGGGATACGTGCATGTGTGCTGTGAGAACAGGCTGTGCCAAAAAGCAGTCTTCTGTTACAGATTGTAGGTCCAAAGTACTCAACTTTTTTTTTTTAACTTCTTGTTTTTAAAAGATTAAACTGGTGTTTTTGCAAGAGATGAGCCTCTTCTCTGCTCTCCACAAAGCTCTAAGAATAGCCAATCGAGTTTTATCGTCAAGTGTCAGTGCAGCTTGTTTGTTCTGTGCTAGTGGCTGCCAGATAGTGGCAAAATGTTCGTAAGTTTAATATTAATCTACTCCTTCTCCTGCTGCGGCTTTTTTAGTTCTCCCTAAAGCTGACCGCTGTGTAGAGTGTGGTCTCACTTCAGGTTTTGTGTTTACTACCAGAAAGTTGAACTTGCTTGCTTGGCAGCATTTCATAACAAACACATTGCCTGTTACTAGGCTTTGCTTGCCTAAGAGAACTATGTCCAAAAAAGACCCAAAAAGCCAAGCTAAAGAGTCTATTTCCTTGTTCTATTATTCCTTGTGCCTGTTTCTGCTTAGCAAAAACAATGGTGCTTTAGCTTCCTTTGGTGTAATAGGCACTAGAAAATAGACACCAAGCAACAGAGCTCAAGCATCACAAAAGCCTTCCCAAGGAAGCTGTGTTCCTGCATACAACTTCCAGACTCTCTTTCCCTCCTTGAAAATGGATTTCTTGTTTTTTGTTACTTTTCAGCCTTCAGGATTAGAAAATCAGGATCAGAAAGGAATTCTGAAGGCATTTTGGGGAGAAACAAATGTTTCTTGAGCTAACGCTGAGTAGGAAGGTTAGATGAAATAATGTGCAGCTGCCATCTAGAAATACTTGGGCAGTCTGAGAAAGTCTCGAGGAAGAGGATGGCCAGACAAGTTTTGCAAAGAGGTACTTGCATTAAAAAGGAAACAAACAACAGCCATAATACGCAATTAGATTTGTAGTCCCACAAGCTTTGCTAAACATACTTATCTTCTGTGCTGAAGATGACTATCTGACTTCTGAAAGGCTGATTATCATAAATATCTTGTGGTTTTCTAAGCTCTTGGATTTCAAGTGAACACACGGTACTTTAATTCTTTCCTTGAGGGAATTCATTTTGCCTAGTCTTCTGCTTACAAGGATAGTGTTTATACCGCTATGCAAATCTAGGGATCCTGTTTGCATCTAAGGAGCAAGAGAATTTGCACTGCAGTAAAGAGCTGTCCAGAGCCCAATGTAATACTTTCTATGGGAGTAAGTAACTTTGAAGTGAGCGTTTTATCTCTTAGTTTCTTCTAAAGGCATCTTACTTTAAAGCCTTCCTGGGATGTGGAGGTTAGGCCTTAGAACGTTCATGCTGTGAGACCAAAGAGCAGATTGAACTATACTGTAGACTGGAAGACTGAAGTGAATTGTGCACGTTAGCCCTTAGGCGAAATAAAAGTGACATGGAAACAGGATTATAATCTCGACATTCTATAGGTTGCCTTTCTTGCTGGATTAGCTTGTTTTTGGAAGCAATAAGTAATATTTTCCTTTCTGGAAAGTGAACTGACCAGGGTGGCTTGTTACCAGCCGGTTATTACCCTCTTTGTGCTCTGTGTTTTTCCAGGGAGATGGTAAAGGAAGGGGATGCTCATCTAGTTTCTCATGCACCCTTACAAGTGAAGAGCTCTAGCAAACAACATGCATTTTTCTGACAAAATGAGGAGGAAAAAAAGAGGCGGGGTGGGGGGGGGAGAAGCATGAATAGGCTGAAAATGGTTCAGCTTTGTTCCAACGGGCTGCATTAGCTTTACACTGGTTATTTGCTCTGCCTTACAAAGAGGGAATTCAGCAGGCTTACCTTGGGTTATTTGAATCACAAGCATGAAAAGGTTGTCTTTTTTTGTTTCCCTCCCACTGCACTGGCTATGATGTAAATCTTGTTTGCACTTGATTTAAGCACTAAGGATGTAACTGTGGCTAAAACTGAGAAGTGTCTTCTGGGTCTGTGTTACGTTTAGCTCAGCTTCCGTAGCAGCACCACCAAACATGTGAAGTACCTGCCACCCCAGACATGTGTGAAGTTCAGTGTGTTTGCTTTGCTCCTGTATTGCATATGGTAGGGAAGATAAACATCATTCAGAGCTCTCTGAACTGAGGTGTGTGAGCAGGCCTGGATACGTCCCTGATTTTGTCCAAGTCGACTCCAGCCGTAGGCTAATAGTACAGGAGTGATCAATCCCTTACTGTGTTGTACTCTGGGATGAAAAGGAGTATAAATGACTTACTTAACTCTGGATACGTTCTGGTAACTTGCTGCTCTATTCTTGCTTTGTCAGCAATTGAAGCCAGTTTTCATGAAGGAGGTGGACAGTCACTTCACAGAGTTTGTGAACAGTTTGGTGGCTAAGTCAGCACTCCTGGATTCCTCATCTTCAGCTTCCCTCTTCCCAGCTTCCTGCTCTGAGAAGGAGCTACACAAAGCCAAGTAAGTCAGGTTTGCAATAGTAGTACAGCAAGGTTGTTTCCTGGAAGCCTGGTTTCCTTTTTCTTGAGCGTTCTCCTTTTAATTTGCAGGGCCTTGAGAGCCCCTCCGGAACATGGGAAGATCTTCACTGCCAGGAGGTCCCTCTTGGAGTGAGTAGTTTAGCTTCTCTTTTTACATTAAATAAATTGACTGAAAGTGCTCTTGACAGTAAACTGACTAGCTTTTACTTTGAGGTGCTTCATTTGAAAGCTAACGTAACAGAAGTGTGATGTGTGATCTGCTATGTGAATGGCCTGATAGCTTTTGAATCTCTTCCTTAGTGAGCTGTTTGAAGTGAGTCACATCAGGACAATCTACCACATGTTCATCGCTCTCCTCATCGTCTTCATCCTCAGCACTCTTTTAGTAGACTTCATTGATGAAGGAAGGTAAGAGTGTGTTCTGGAAGGACAAGGGCCAGGGCTGGCAAAGGCTCACTCCCAGAGAGCCAGAGCTACACAAAAGCTATAGAATGGTGCACAAAGTAATTCTTCTTGAGATGCTGTTAAAGGGGGGGTGTTCAATTTGATATTCTTCAGACGTGCTGCAATTGTTATTGAGTGGGCAGGGAGATTTCAACTACGATTAGCTAAACATTACAGATAGGTGTACTGTCTGTGAATTATGGACCTAACATGCTTAATTCATCACAAGGCCTGGCATAATGGAGGGGAGGCAGCAGTGAATGTGGGCTGCTTCATTTCGATACCAGTACGGAAGGAGCAGCTTTCAGCTGCTTGCAGTGCTTGGAGGACTGTGTTTAGGGAGAAATAAAAAACAAACACAAAAAAACTTGGAATGCGTTATCAGTCCTTTCTGTGTTGAGAAACAACAATTCTGACACACTGTACTTGTGCTTCAATAAAAATAGAAGCTTCTCATTTTTTCCTGTGGAAAAATCTCAAGGATGTTGGCACAGCCTCTGAGCTTGTGCTTTGCAGGTAGACAGTTCTGAAAGAGATTGTGCAAGGCTGCTATCCTCACACTTGATTGTTGCCTTAAATATCTTTTTGGCAAGATGTATCTTGTGTATGTGAGTAGGATTACACGTGTATCTTGCTGATAATCTGTTGTTCAGCATATAATGCCAGAGCTGTATCTTCATTATTATCATTGTCTTGCTTGTCTAGGTATAAGAACAGGCTCATGCACTATTGAACATTATTTGGCTAATTCTTACTTAATAGCAGTGTGGATACTGGGGGGAGGAAATAGACATTTAGAATTGGCTAATAGGGCTGAATTATCTGTGATTGTTTAAAAAAATAAATAAATTCTGAACTACTAGATTTGATCATATGGATCCAATTTGCAGTTAAGCCTTTACCTTGAGAACAAATACACATTACTTGTTCCTCTTAGTTTGCTTTAGAAGAGCTACTTATGAATTGGTGGCTTTGATAAGTACCAGATGTGCAGTCTGAGAGCCTATATTTAAGTTCAACCAGTGAAATAATATATCTGGTGCACATCACTTGGTCGTTCCCTCCAACTATGATCCTTTTAGGTGGCTTCCAAAAATGTCTGTTTTCACAAAGCAGAATTAATTTAGGTTTGGGTGCTGGATGTTAGAATATCTTGCTTGTATTGGGGGGAGTGGAGAAGGCCTCTCCATGTTAAAGTCTTGTGGTTCTTAACATAGTAGTAGTGATGTCCTGTGAGTGTTCCCCAAAAGCTCTTCTGGGCCCCAGTTCAGCTAGCAGAGGATCATTCAGTGACGTGCTTAATTATTAGCAGGGATGAGCTCTGAGCATATTCTCAAAGCACTTTCTCATCTTAAAGATTCACTTAAGCCCTGTCGGATTTGAAGGCAAGAGCAGCTTACAGCTGTGCCTTACAGCACTGATGGCACGAGACCTTCAGTTTTTATCTTCTGATGTGCTTGCAGGTGGTCACTTAAATCTGCTGCAGGCAGCCCTCTGTTTCTGAGCTTAAAACTGCCTTCCTTTCTTCTGTCAAAACTCAGACAGCATGGTTTGGGTGGTTGGCCTTCCGTAGCCATTTACTGAAACAGAAGCACTTCCTATTGAAACAGTGGACGCTGAATGTTGTCTGTTTCCTTGTTCCTTCTAGGCTGGTCCTTGGGTTTGATCTTTTGGTCTACGTTTTTGGAAAGTTTCCAGTCGTTTTCTGTACTTGGCTGTGCATGTTCTGTGCCACAGTCTTCATTCCATACAGCCTTTTTGTCCAGTGGGCCCAAGGTTACTGCAGTTCCTCCCATCGTGTCATCTACTCTCTCTTCTATGGGACGTTGTTCACACTCTTCCAAACAGTTGGGCTTGGGATGGGGCCAACTTATGTTGCTATATCATATGCCCTGCCTCCAGCTTCCCGTTTTATTGTTATACTGGAACAGGTAGGTACCTATCCAGCATCTTTGGCTGTATCGAAGCTTCTTTTCAAATTGAAAGGTTGTTTTTTTGTTTGTTTCTTTGTTTTTTCTTAAAGAATCAAATGTTGTGGGATTATTGTTTGTTTGTTTTTTCCATTCATTAAGGTAAGCCAGGGCTATGGATGGAGTCAGTCTATGACTTAAACATGTGGCAGGTCTAAAAATCAGGGAAACTGATGGTAGCAAACTTTGTTTAGACATGGAAACAACTTTCTTGGTTTGTTTGTTTTTTCACCTTAAGTTATTATTGTATAATTCTTTCTGAACACGCATAGAGGCTGAAACTGCATTTACTTCTTATGTTGGCATTAAACTGGTGTTCCATTAACTATTAATCTCCCAGGTCCGTCTTGTTATGAAGGCTCATTCATTTGTCCGTGAGAATGTACCCAGAGTCCTGTCTTCTGTAAAGGAGAAGTCTGGTGAGTAACTTCATTTTGGTTGGCAGCTGTGCGTAACCAGCTGTTGCTCTGAGAGAGGTAGGGTCTGGGTTGGTGACTTTGCACAGGGAGGTGATGATGCTCTGTGCTGTCCTTCTGCAGCATAATTTCAATCTGAATGTTTTTATTTGGCATTAGGTGATGAGCTAGACTGTTGCTCAGATCTAAGTCTTGCTTCAGCAGGACTTCTTGTTTCTGCTTTTGTGAGCAGTATGTAGAGGCTGCCTGCACACTCCTGCGCTGGTAATGTGACAGGAGTTCTAGGCGGCCTTTTGGCAATGTATTCCAGAGCTGAACGTGAACCCACGTGTTGGTACAGGCCTTAAGATGGATCTGCCCTGCTTGAGCAGGGACACTGGACTGCGTGATCTCCAGAACTCCCTTTGAACCTCAGTGATTCTGTGATCTTTTAAAGGAGATGTGATATCAGAGTGTCACCACTGCACTGTCTGTTAGTCATCCTGACTAGATAACTGCATTTGACAAGGGTATTTCCATCTGATAGTTTGCTTTATTCCTTGGGAATCCCCTACCTTTAGTTTCAGCCTGATCTGTTTTGATATGATGAGTGTTGCATATTGGGAAAGAGTACTGGGGAAAGCAAAACTTCAATAAGCAAAAAGACTGAAGTGTTATTTTTTTCTTTCCTTCCAGGCTCAGTACCTATCCCTCGAATTTCTCAATACTTGTACTTCCTCTTCGCTCCCACTCTCATTTATAGAGACAACTATCCCAGGTAATATGAGCAACATTAGTAGAATGGTAAAGAACTGAAGCCGATACTAAGGACCCCTCAATGTGATCTTTTAGTTAATTAGAGCTTTCATAAATTCATGGTTAAGTCAGAAACCCGGCATGGACAGGACTTGGTTATGAAAACTCACTCCACTACTAATAGTGCTTTTGACATTACAATTCCAGTTTTTGTCCGTTTGTGAAGCGTGCATGAACTGAACCAAATTGCCACTGAGTATCTGATGGTACCGGTCCCAGCAGTGGACTTGTGCATTGCTTCATGCATTGCTAATCAATGGTCTTGTCTATTGAGTTTGAGGAGGTAGAATGAATCCTTATAAAACTGAGAACTCATGAACTTTTATGTACTTATTATTGTGCCTTCATAGTGTCAAGTCAGCAGTACTTTACATGACTGTTGGGTGGATCGCTGCCTCCTGTGTAATTGTATAATGCTGCCCCTGAGATACTTTTCCCTTTATGTAATTGTCACAGCTGTCTCACATAGCTGTGAGGAGCCAGCAATTTGGTGTAGGCATCTCTTCTCAAAATTCAAGTGGTCAAGGGCTTTGAATTCTAAAACCAGACTTTCCAAAGTAGAATCAGTAACCAAAAGGAGGATTTTGCTGCACTGAGATTCTATTTAGATGTGACATTCTGCATTCTTTATTCCAGGAGTCCTATGGTAAGATGGGGCTACGTAGCTACCAAGTTTGCACAGGTGAGTAATATAGCTTTCTGAAGAACAGATAATTCAGAGGTCATCCAAACTGTGCTGCTAACCAGCTTTGCCTTTGGAATTCATTGCTGCCAACAAGGTGTGAGCTTGCTGGAAAAGAATACTTCTTAATAATTTAAAAAGAAATAAAAAAGCGCCCTTGCTGAACTAAGGATTCTGTCAAAAATATCTGAAAATGCTTGTTAAACCTTCGTAGTGGTTTTCTTCAGCAAGCAGACTCCACTCCGTAAAAACTAAAGCTGCATGCCTGTATGGGGAGCAGTGTGCTCTGGCCCTCTTTCTTTACTGATGGTTTGCTGTGATGGGCTGGCCCAGCAACCTGTCTGCAGATTCTCAGACCAGTGTTGAAATAAGAAGCACTGACCTCCTCCAGGCCTAATTGAGCTTAAGGCTGACCTGATCTTTACTTCAGTATTGAAGGAGAACCTAATTGGACTGTAAACTTCAGCAGCTTCCTGTGGATTTGTTTTCAAGCAGTGGCTTCGTGTGATTGAAACTTTTGCTTTAAAACAATAAAGTCGTGTTTTAAAAACAAAAACAAGTAACAGAAAGGCCTCTGGCTGTTCACATGAGTATTTGCCTTCCAAGAGTATATAAAGCCATGGCTTGCTTTTTGTCTTCAACTTTCAGTGCATGGGTTTGCAAGCCAGAGAAGGGCTGAGGTGGTTTGGCCTCTTACTTTCTTCTTTGGGATTAGGGAAAGTAAGTTTTAATACTAGATATACAGATATACTATATAATATACAGATATATACATATATATATATATACTATATAATATACAGATATACTAGATAATACAGAGTATTCTTCAATTAATTCTGTGCTTGTCTTGGACTTTGATTGCAAGGCACAGTTCCCTGCTTAGTTTCATGTGATGTAAGTCTGTCATGTAATTTCTGAGCTGACAGAACTAGGAGAAACTTACAGCTTCTGTAGTAGAAAAGATGACTTTCTTCCTGGCAGTCAGCATGCTGGAGATCTGGCTGCTGTTTACTTTCTGCCCGGACCATTTTAAAGGCATATTAGTAGCAAAGTAAAATAAAATACTTGTGTTGGCAGCTGCTGTTCTTCTTTCAGAGCTGTCAAGTGGAGATGTGTGAATGTGCATTTCTCTTACAAAGCCAGATTTCTTTTGTTCCAGGTGCTTGGTTCACTTTTTTATGCCTACTACATCTTTGTGAGGCTGTGCATTCCTCAGTTTCGTAACAGTAGTCAAGAAACCTTTAATCTTCGAGGGCTGGTCTTGTGCATCTTCAACTCAATTCTGCCAGGTAAGACCTGGGTCCATGAGTAACCATCTTTACAGATGTGAGGCAGAAAGGAGGGAGAATAACTGTTGCATCAAGCATCCACAACAGGCAAGTCTGAACTTAAGTCATCAAGTTGTAGGTACTGTTGCAACCTGACTGTTGCCCTCTGAGATAAGTGTGACTCTGTGCAGTAAGAAACTGAAATGGTTTTACTGTTGGTGTAGGTGTTGGTGTAGGTGGCATAAAACTTGTATGCGTCAGTGTCTTGGAAAGCCCTTCCTAACAAGAAGGATCTTGACTGTGTTACATGTTCCCCCTTATTGCTGAGTGGAAAATACAAGAAAATCAATTTGATTCTGCTTTGCTTCTAGGGGTACTGATTCTTTTCCTGGTCTTCTTTGCTTTCCTTCACTGTTGGCTGAATGCGTTTGCTGAGATGATGCGCTTTGCAGACAGGATGTTCTACAAGGTAAGAAGCAGGAGTTCATAAAGCAGGCTTTATAAAGCTTCTAAAAACATTACCTTTCCTAACAGGAAGGCACCAGGCCTTCTGAAGAGCTCAGTCAGGATGTTGTTCTTTCATCATCTCAGCCACTGTGGTTTTAGACCAAAGTAAATCCTGATCTTCTTTTTAAAGCCAAAGTCCAGCGGTGTGTTTCATTTTGTGGTGTAAATTGTTATATTGGCTTTATGTTGTTCTGACTGGTGTCTTTAAACTTGATATTCTACAGGTCTCTTCTGGAACATTTGATGCTTAATTCGATTTTTATATTCTTTCAATTTTTCTTCCAGGACTGGTGGAACTCCACATCCTATGCAAACTACTACCGAACGTGGAACGTGGTAGTGCACGACTGGCTCTATTACTATGCCTACAGGGACTTCCTCTGGGTGAGCAACAAGCTCGTGTATTCCCTGTATTTCTAATTAAATCTGGAGCAGGATGGTGCATTTTTCGACACACACCACCACTATTGCTAGAAGCAAATGACTGTTTTTCCCCTGCTGGCTTTGGGCAGCCACAATACTTTTTACAGCCTCTGTTACTATGCCTATGGGAACAGTATTCTGTGGTTTTGTTTTCTTAACAAAACGAAAGAAAACAAGTTGCAACAACCAAACTAATACCACAGCAGAATAGGTGATAATACTCTGTGTTCTTGTCTTCCAGTTCTTTGGCAAGAAGTTCAAAGCTGCAGCTATGCTGTCCGTCTTCACAGTATCAGCTGCTGTGCATGAATATGTTCTGAGCATCTGCTTTGGCTTCTTCTACCCAGTTCTCTTTTGCCTGTTCATGTGCTTTGGAAGTAAGTTCCCAGTAGAGAATGTGAGTGGGCTGCAGCATCGTATATATTTCCAATTTTTTTGCAGTTGTGGGTCCAAACCAGCTGAATGACTCAGAGAAGTGAAGATGTTAATGGGGAGGAAGAGAGCTACGTATGATACACTGCTGTTCATGTGACGCTACATATTTAGTAGCACTGCTTCCTTTTTGCCAAGCCCTAGTTGAATTGCTGCTTGTCAGCAAGTTGGGAATGTTCTTCCTTTAAAGCTGTAGTGCAGAAAGTGTGTTACTGTGCTACTGCAGCAAGGAAGAGAGCGCGTTTACAGGTTAAGGCTCTTGCATTTCATTTTGGGTTATGAGCTGTAAGTTAGAGGGTTTTAAATCTCTAGGTCATCTCTGCCAGCAGGATTTGGTCATCTGCATAACACAAACAGTATCGATCCCCCAGCAAAGAGGCGTTCAGCTGCACCAGCTTGGAGAATGTTTTTGGAAGTTAAGGTCAATTGGTAGTACTTGCTGTACTGCCAGGCATAGTCAGATATTTGTGCATGGCACTGACCTTGGGGAACAGCCTTGTTCTGGAGGTGAAGCAGTGGGGAGGGGGGGATATCCAGCAGAAATCAGGTGGTTTCTGAATGACGCTTCTCATTTCTCCTCTTTCCAGTGCTCTTTAACTTCATCCTTAATGACCGCCGGAAGGGGCCCATCTGGAACGTGATCATGTGGACATCCCTCTTCCTGGGCCAAGGTGTCATCATCTGCCTGTACAGCCAGGAGTGGTACGCCCGCCAGTACTGTCCTGCAGAAAGTGTGAGTGACTGACCCTTCATAGGGGGTAACTGACCATGCCAGTGGCTTGTCCTTTTCTTGCCATGGGCACAGGGCAGGAATTAAATGACACATGACACACTTGTCATGTCTGCAGCTGAACCTGTGCCTTTCAATGGAGATAAGAATAGAGCCTGAGGTGTGGAAATGTGGTTTGACCTTTCTAGTTGGGGAAGTTTGAGTTCAGCAGACCTCACCACAGCTGGAGCTGTCTGCCTGTGACTAACATACTGCCTCTCTGTTTTGCAGCCCACGTTCCTGGACTACTTAAAGCCTCGCTCGTGGTCGTGTCACATGCAGATGTGAAAACTTGTGTGCTCTGGCCATGCCATCGCAGAAGAACAGAGTTTCCTCCATGTATTTGGACCATTGATTAATTCACTGCGGACTTTTTCTAAGGGAATTTTTGCCTCCTGATTATTTGGGAGAAACTGTAACTTTTAAAAACAGTACTGAGGCAACCCAGTTGAACTGGATTGCACCAGGCTTCATAGGCAGCATCCATTATGTGCTGTCCCCCCCCTTTGAGCCATTTCCATGCCAGTGAAACGTTGTGCTGAAGGTGGAGTCTACTGGAATCCCATCCGTCCAGGGGTCCCCCAAGTGGCTGCTCTTCTGGGCAATAGTCCAGTCAGATTTGCTAGTAGCTCATGGTTGGCTTCCGTCCATCTTCCTTGGTCACCCCTTTGTGTTTTTTTCTCCTTTTTGGTAATGAGACGTCTTCAGAACTTCTCTTCTTTGTGATCCTGTCCGTTGCTATGCCACGGACAAGTGACGGAGCAACAAGTTATTTGCCTCCTTGCTGTGAAAATAGCCAAAGCATTCCTGGATGGCTTTGAACTGCATTCTATGTACAATGGCTGCCTAGGGATTTCAAATGGGCAGAGAAAGAGGGCATCGTTTGTGTGGCTGTGTTGGAGAATCAGCTCTTTCTATGTTCAGAAGCAGGGCACGGTGTGCAAAGTTTGTCTTTTATAACTGGAAAACTTAGGCTTTCCCTGTATTAAGTTCATAGCGTTTTTGTCTTCTGAAAGCCCTTGTGACTTGAGGAATAGATTTTCTTGTAGCTCTTCCTTTCTGTTGCTCACAGATAATCATCAGTTTTGTGTTTTTTTGTGTTGTTTTTTTTTAACACAATTTACTTAAAAGAGCTTTTTCTTTTAATTTGGCAGGTGCTTTAAGGTACACAAACTAAGGCTTTCTGTAGTGAGAACGATTTGAAATGCTATGACTGAACTGTAAGAAAATGTGATTGACTTTACAGGTACATCGTGCATTGTCATTTGAGATGGCTGTGTTGGGTTCTTTACCAGCCTGTCATGGTGCCCCTTGCCATCAGGTACTGTGGCAGTCTCTGACACTGTCAGTGGGGAGTTAGGGTTGACCCAGAACTGGAGTCAGAGTCGCTTTTGCATCGGTCCGTGCCTGCTCTTGTCAGTGAGATTTTGGTTAATTGACACCTCTCAGCAGCAGCTTTTCCTTACTAACCTACAGCCCAGGTACTGGATACCAGCAGTATTGGACTCGTGGATCTGTCTCCCACTTAAATGTTTTTTGGGCTTCTATTTTTTATTAAGCTGAGTCAAAAGTAAATTCATGAGCTCTAGGAGATGCTCAGACTCTCCCAACTTTTGAAATGCCTGTAGGAGGAAATGCTGCCCTTCAATAGGGAATGTCGTCAGGTCAGATTTGCCAAATCACAGACTTGTGTCGTTCTCCTCTATAAGCATCTCCTACCAGAACTTGTCTGAGACAGTTGAGTTGGTTTCGGTGGAAGGAATTTGTGTATGTAAGCAACCTTGGCAGTATTAGTATGCAAAATCCCAACAATGAAATACATTCACTCTTACCTTGTTCAGCCTAAATAATCCTAAGTCTTTCTGCTTTGAGAGGAAGGGATAGAAGTGCTGGAGCAACTAACCAGTCTCTCTCAAATCAAGCTTCCTCCTTTAAAACACAAGGAAAGCGTGAATAAAAGCAAACAAACCTTTTGGCCGAACAGCTCTATTGTGTGCTTAACACAGGATCAAACTCAGTGTAGTACTTTAGACTTGGTGCTTGAAGCACTTATGTACAGGCATGATTGTACTCAAACAGCGTGCGATGGTTTTGGAACTCACTTTTTTCTTCTTGATGCCTGTGTCAGGTCTTGCTACTATCTCAGTGTTCTGGGAGGAGATAAAACCCTGGCACTTAGTGCCAAGTTGTAGTGTTGCCCTTGCAGCTGGCGTTGTGTCATATCCCTCATGAAAAATACCAGCATCGTTGGGTCAGTGTCCTTGCTGTTGGAATCCTTGGGGTTTGAGCATCTGGCCAGCAAAAGGCAACAGGATGGGGTGCTCAGCTGTTGGCCCTGGTCTGAAGGTTTTTTGGCAGGTGAAGGTTTTCAGCCTTGTAGATCAAGGCATTTCAGAACTGTCCTGTCAGGGATTTATTTACAATTTCATGTTTGTTTGTTTTTTCTTCAATTGCTTTGAATATGGGCTGACATTCCTTCTTTTCGGGAGTGGAGAATACTGAGTCCTTTGCACGTTTCCTGTTGAATTAGTCTGTTAGAGTATGTTTGCTTGAAAAGAGCTTTCTTGGACCATGAATCGCAGAGCCAATGGTGTGCTGTTCTGGTCAAGTAAATGAATGTTAAGGTTTGTAACCTGCCCTTTTCAAATTTCTAATGGTATATGTTGTTTTCTGTGATTCTTTCCAACACGAGAATTATAAAGCTTGCTTCCATAGTAACTCCTTCAGTTTTAAGGTGGGAAGCGTCCAGCTTTGGAATGGCAGCCAGTACAGCTGCAGCTCATTGCTCAACATCACAAAAATCAGTGTTAATATTGTGAAATACATCCAAAACCTGTCCCGTTATCATGCAGATAATGGTTAGTTCTCAGGAAGACAATCTGTGCAGAGTCTTCACGCCTTGTACGTCCTTTCTGTTGGGGTATTTTGCTTTCTGCCTTCCAAAGTGAGGCAGTCTTGCATTTGAGCTGTTAACCGTATGCTATCCTGTGACTGCCATCTGAGTGAGGCACATAATATGTGCTGTGGTGGGAGGGAGGGGGGAGATCCTAATGTATCTTGAAATATAAAATGGTATTGACATCGGTCGGTCCACCTGCCAATGGACAGCTGAGCTGTTTGATCTCCCACCTTTTGAATGTGGCTGGGCTGGAAGGATGGCAGTCCAGTGTAAGTGTGACCCAGGAGCAGGCCCACCTGCTCTGCGGCACCAGGCTTGTGAAGCAGCTCCGTGCTGTGCCTCTGAGCCAGCTGAGCTCACCCTTGTCCTTTCTGGTGCTTGCAGCCAGGCCAGCTCCCCCTTCCAGAGTGAAGAAGCCATTGCTGTCTCTTCGTTCAGCAGCAGTGTGGCAGAGAAGAGACTTGCAAGGAGAGGACTGCACAGCAGCCACCTGCTGGCCCCTGGTACCAGCAGTCCCACGTATATGCAACCTGTACTGTGTTCTGTCATGCAGAGGAGCCGTTTATAATCTACTGTATTACAGCAGTTGAAATATATTTTCCTATTAGAGGAGAAAGAAAAAACAGTCTTGGCCTGTTTCTTTCCCAATGCACTGGATTGGTTTGGGATGAGGGTGGCAGAAGAAGGGGAAGGGGAGTAGGGCTGGGATTGGGGCAGGGTAAGATGTGTGGGGTTGTTCTTGTGGGGGGAGCTGCTGTGAGAGGCTTCCAGAATGCGGGGCTGGCAGTGCTCTGTTTCCATAGTGATGGAGTCAGTGAGGAGCTGCCTGGCTGGTAATAGCTAGCAGGTATGGGGGGGCTCTGCTGCTCCCTGTGCAGTGTGGGAGCTGGAATACTTGGGAGGTTTGGGAGCTGCTGGTCTGCAGCAGGGACTGCAAGGTGATGGCAGTGGGGTGGCTTGAAAGTGTGCCCAGCTCCACAGAACTCCTAGCACAGCCTCTATCCAGTCCTCTGCTAGAGGAGAGGATGTTCTTGGAGCTGAGGAAGAGCTGCAGAGGAGCACAGCTCTTGGAACAGACTAGAGTTTCTAGCCTCTCCCAGCTCAGCCCATGTTAAATCAGAACAGCTGCCAAAATGTACATCGTCTTGGTGATTCCTGCCTTTGCTTTGGGCCTGGGAAGAGTTTGTGTGCCAGGAACTGTATGTGCTTTTTTCCAGCTGTGCACCACATGCTCGAAGTCAAGTCTTTTCTATGTCCCTAAGCTGTAGCAGTGACGGAACAGCACCATTAATCAATCTTCCCATCCTTTGTGGTGAGAATACAGTGTACTGCCAAGCACTGGTTTTTAAAGAGGAGTGGAGAGTGGGACATATATTCACAGTGTAGGTGAATGCATTGCAGTCAAAGGAATGCTGTTAACCTAACTGGAAACCACGGTCCAAAAGGATACAGCTGATAAGGAGGTCAGAGAGTATTTATAAAGAACAACGTGTCTTGGCAAGGGCCGGCTTCACATGAGGGTCCCTGGGGGTTATGAAACTAACGGAAATAAGATCTTTTCCATTAGCAAGCAAGAAGGAAAAGCAGTAATACTAATGGAGGAGTTCAGTTACAATTAAGTCTCTGGTTGAGTTGTTAGATGTGTGAAAGTAGCAGTTGTTAGTTCTTACCCCCATTTGCAAATGATGAAATCAAAGCCCTCTTGTAGTGGGTGTAGCACTTGGTGAACAGAACTCTTCTGGTGGTCTCATTAAGTGCAGCGAGCCATTGTTTTGTGGTGCCAAATGTTAATGAATTGCACAAGTTATGTTTGATTGAAATGTCTGTGACTTTTCTATATCTATGAATCAAGTTGATGCTGCATTAGTTTTGAGATGTGTCTTTATAAGTAGATAATGAGTAGGACGGTCCTTTGAGTGTCACCCTATGTAGAGCCATTTAAAAGCTTCTTGTTGGGTATTCCTGCCTGGAATTAAAGCATCAGGTGCTTCTTCCTAACTGAGCTGCCTAGTGGCAAGTGCTTTTTTTTCCCTGATAAATAATATCACAAAAAACACACAACCCAAACCCTGTGAAGTACAAAGGTGGATTTGACTCTTTCTAGGTTGTTCATTATTGAAAGCATCCTTGGTGAAGCATAAAAAACCCCAAGCATCTCTTCACCATGCCCACCAATGGAATGCCACCAAAGGCAGATGGAAGGAAAATGAGCGATTCCTTGTGCATGGGATCTGTCAGCAAGGACCGTTCAGGTAGGGCTGGGGTAGGAGACTGGGCAGAGGATGGTGTCCTTTAGGGTTCCCTTTCACAACGGAATGCTTTTCTGGGGGAGTCTGAAGCTTTGCCTTTGTTTGGGCAATTGCTGGTATTTCAGGGTGTTAATGTTTCTGTAGAAATCCTCTAGAAGGGCAATGGATTTATGTAAATAACTTTAGCTGCTGGCAGCATCCCTTGGTGTGTGTGTATCTGACAGCTTGACACGGCTGTGCATTTAGTGCCACTGTCCCTCACAGTTTGAAGGTAGCTTGTTTTAAGCTTCACCAAAGATTCAGCAGCTGCTAAAAATGGGATTAGCTGCCTTTGTTTGAGAGAGCTGTTCCTGCTTTGGGATAAAGGAGTGGGCAACATCTCACAGTTCTTCTTAGCCCTCTGTTTTATCAGCAGAATAAATGAGTTCCAATATGTTGCTTTCCAGAGATTCCTTCGTTAAGGGGCACATTGAGGATGCTGGACCACATCAGGCCTGTTTCTCCCTCCTTGGAGTACAGTTTTGTTCCAGAAGAGATTTGCCGATCCCTGACCTGTGCTAGCAGTTCTGTTGGCAGCCCAGACTACTTACAGTGCCAACGAAAAACAAAGAGCATAGAGGGCTTCAGGGTGAGTGCTTCCATCTTCTGCTTTTTGTTGTCCAGGACTGACTCTCTCTTAGGGGCACGACTTCATTCTGTTGGTGAAAGAGAAGGGTGCCAACCTCGTTAGATAAACTAATCTTGTGTTACATCACTTTTCTGATCATGTCATTTGATACGGATCCAAAGCACGGCCTTACAATGCCTGCAGAATGGTAAACATGCTCGCACCCACATGTTGCTGTGAAGCCCTTGCAGTGACTGTTTTGTCCACGCTGGTTTCTTTAGCCCTAAGGCAGAAATAATTACATGGAGTTGTTCTGACCTCTCCCACTTCTTGGCACATTTCTGGCTAAGAAGTGACAGCCACGTGTGCTTTGTCTGCAGGGCTGCCTGCAAAGCCCAGATCGGCTTTGGCATTATCCTAATCGTCGGAGCAAGTTCAGACACCTGACAGACCACCCTGTCAGTTTGACAGGCGCTGGAAGGTAAGCAAAGAAGGGATAAGGAGTTGACTGCGATGGAAAGACATTAGTACTACAAATGCAGATAGGTCTTGCCATCGGTTTTTCTAGTGGTGAGAGTCTGTGCTGCCTAATGAGGCTGGATGAACGAACCAGCTATCCCAGCTGAGCTGATTTGGGTGAAGTTCAAGGGAAAGATGTTTCAGGAATAATGAATAAAAAGAGTTGCTAAATGATCTCTCCTTGGAAGCATTCTTCCAGTGGATCCCAGGCTCACTGGCATACTCTGAGCCAGGATTAAGAAAAGAAGCTCTTCTGGCTTTAATGGACTTAGCAGGGAATAGCTTTACTCTTCTTTGTAAATAAGCATTACTTAAATAGCACTAGGAATTGAAAGATGCTTTGCTCCTCTAGTGTTTTTATCAGATGTTGGGCATGTATGTGACAAAGCATTGACAGCAGGCATGAAAAAACAGGTTTTTGGCCAGAGACAGGCAATGTGAGATTAAGCTGCCAAGCAAACATTATCTTATCAGTCTTTTTTGGCCCAGAAGAAGCCAGTAGCAAGAGAAAGGTAGATTGCCTGTGTTCTGAATCAGCGTATGGCTCTTCTCCTTTGTTTCAGGGATGTCTCTTACTTGTGTGATGTTGTGATCCAAGAAGAAAAGAAAACAGTGGGTCTCAAAAGCTCTTTTTCTCGGAGTCCTCAGGAACAAAGCAGTGCTACAGCCTCAAGTACTCCTGTGAGTGCTGCTCCTCATTTATTTCTCTGTGTAAATCATTAAGTGGGAGAAGGGAATTCATCACGTACACCCCCAGTGTTGCCATGGGTTGCGGCTTTGCTTGATTTCTGAGCCAAAAGTGATGTTACTTTTTTACCCAATCCTAAAAGCCATCGGTTCTCCCTTCAGTTCACAGCCTCCCAGCTCCCTGCCACTGTTCAGCATTCATTCTTTTCATCTTCTTCCAAATGTGAATTGTTTCTGTCATGCTCTAATGACACAGAGTGGGAAAGAGAAAAGCACCATGGAAAGACACCCTGTGAGCTTTGCTCTCCACGTTGCCAAAACTGTGCCATCTCTGGCGAGGAACTGGGAATCTGCATGTCATCTTCTATGCTGATGTTTAACTGCTCTCTTTTCTATCCCTAGCAAGAAACCCTAGCAGATAGTCTGGTTCCTGAGGAATTCCACATAGTGAGAAAACAGGGAGTTTTGCCCTTGAAATACTTTGATGAGTAAGTGCTTTCTGATTGACCAGGATTTGTCCTCAAGCTGTAGAGCTTCCGCCATTCAGAACAGAGGGGTGAAATGCTAATAGACTGAGAATGCTGGAAAAACAAACTGCTTTCAATTGAGGAGAGTAAAAAAATCAATAAAGAAACGAAATGTGGTTTTACAGATCCCACTGTTATGGTAAGGCTGCATTCAGCCCACCAGAGCAACATGAGCCCCCTTTGCTTTGCCTTTACTGCTTTAGGAAGGGGGCAAAGGAGGATTTCCTGTAGGCTATTACTACTAAATCTTCCTGTATTTGAACATGAATGTACAAGCTGAAGTCTCTTTAAGTCTCTTTTGATCTCTTGAGGAGACTTTTGGAAGTTCGCCACTTATATTTGTTAAGTGGTTTTAATGAGTCTTGTTTTTCTACCTGCCTTCTAGAATTGCTTTTTGTAGTCAGTTCTTCTCACTGAAGCTCATACTGCTAACATCTCAGAGCTGACCATTCTGGTCTGGGTTGGTTGGTTTGTTTGCTTGTGATCTTCAGTTTTACGGGCTGTAAGTTTAGAATTTCATTTACGAAGCTTTACTCCAAAAGGCTTCTGGGTACCTTCAGTGTTCCCACAAGTCTTATGGCAGTGGTGGCAAGGAGGAGCTCCTGTTGGTGTGTCAGCTGGACAAACAGCTGCAGGAGGTTCGATTCTCACTTTAGGCTCTGGTTGCTCCCACTGAGAACAACCCCACAGTTCTTTCCCTGTCTTATTGTGATCACCTCCTATGTGGGATATAAAGATTGAATTAGAGCACAGAATTCCTTAGCTAGTGTTTTATAATGAGTGTTCTGTAATCCACTTTCTATATGTTATTTTTCTTAGTAAATATACAACTCTGCTTGAAGACAGTGAGAAGAGACTGCGTCTGTTCCCATCCATGTATGTACCCTGAATCAAGTTACTACTGGGGGGAAAAAAAAACCAACAAAAAGACAACACACAACAGTTGGAATTCCATTTTGTGGGAAAATATCATAATATACCATATAGAATAATGATGTGTCTCTTTCTGGTCTGGCAGGAAACCTGCTGGGAGGTTAGAGGTCATACAACTGATGGAGGCAATGGACAGCATGTTGGAAAAAGCTGGAGTAGATGAGCTGATTGCAGTAACAGGGCCTTCACAGGTGGATAACTCACTCACACCCAGAAAAATAATATCATTTTCCCTTGTGTTTATCTCCATTGTGCTTGAGATGCTTCCGAGCAGCTACTTTTTGCCCAAGCCATCTGTCTGTGGGTGCTGTTATAAGTGAGAGATTGCCCTCTTGAGCTTCTGGTTGCCTCTATATGATGCTTGGATAAGAAGCAGATGCAAAAATGCTAGAAAGGGGCACATCTGACACTGCTACGGAGGAAGTAAAGCAGCAGCTATCTCATCTCATCTCCTCATTAGCAGACAGGCTGCTGTGTTTAAAAATGGATCTTTGGAAACTTTCATTTACCAAAACGTGTCAAAAAAAACCCTCCATACTTTGCTTGGGCTTATTTTCTATTATTCTCACCCAGTAACGGGGAAGGTTTAAATGGACAAAGTAGGAGTTCTGGAAAATGTATAGCACTGCTTCAATAGGAACTCCTGCTGGAATGAGCAGAAAAGCTCCCACAGATGTTAAAGGGAGGACAGAGCACAACAAATCTGAAATAGAAGCTGTGAATGTGTGCAGGATGGCGCTTTCTCTTCCCTGTTACCTCTTCAAGAGGGAAATTAGATTCAGAAGAATGTAGTGGTCTGTGCCAATCTCAGTTGATGATGAAGTAGATTTGCCAGCCTCTGCAAGGCTGGTGTTTGTCTCGTCTGTTTTGCCAGCTGCACAACATGCTGGAGCTGATGAAGGCGGAGCAGAACATTTACAACATAGTTTTCCATGAGCTGATTCGGCAGGTCAGCGTGGACTGCATGGAGAGAGGACAGCTGCTTTCTAAGCTCAGGTCATCATTTGCCAAGCACCCTCAATCCCGCCCTTGATTTATGGCAGTATCCTCTCAGGAGCAGCATTAGCTATTGCAGATCTTTCTTAATGTCACCACCCAACAAAGCTAGCCTGTCAGTGTCATTGGCATGGGGTCTGATGCTGGAAGTGAAATAGGATTGCCCTGCCTAGTTAACAACCAGTGCTAATGAACCTCTGTTATGTAACCAGGAGCTCGCATCCTGCTGCAGTAGCACTGTCACAGCACTTGACAATGCAGGCTCCTTATGGACGTGACATTTAATGGAAGCTTTCACGTGTGGAATAGCTGGAACTGCTCTCACAGCCGGGGTTCCTGTGCTCTTTTTCACCTCACATTACAGATTACCATTATTTGTAGCAATTGCATTATTCCAGAGCTTTAAAATCCCAAGTCCAAAAAGAAGGTTGCCTTTTAGATACACTCCTGTGCAGCGAAAGGGATGATTTTAAAATCTTCACTTCTAGGAAAGTTTCTACTTTTACTTGTTTTACTGCAGACAGAGGTATGTGGATCTCCTGGAACGTGTTCCTCAGCAGATGAAGGCACTCTACAAAAAAATGATGACTCAGCGACTGATTGACAGACATATTACAGAAGTACTACTCTATTTTAAGGAGTGCGTTGCGCATCTGGTCAGGTCTGAACCCTTCCTGATCCTAAAACGTTATCTCAGTGCACTAAGCTTAGCATATTGGTTCTGTTCAGTTTTCTAATCTTCCTTACATAGGAGCAGGAAATCATTTTTCTAATTTGAGCCAGAGCTACAGGGACCACACTTGAGCCTCCTCACGTCATTAGTCTACCTTATCACTGCCAGCTGTGCAGCATGGAAGCACAGAATGAGGGTTAAACCACCTGCTTTCCTTAGCACTTTGCACAGAAGGGGATTGCCAGAGCAATCTGTGTGCACGGGAAAAGGAGTTCTTCAAAATGCTTTTCAACTCTGTAGTGACATGCTTGTGTGTGTGGTGAGACCAGTCTGTGTTTGGCAGAGACCTTTGGGCTGGGCTAAGTTTATTTGGGCTGTTTCTTGCTGTTTCAGTGAGTTATATGAGGTACGAGAACATGACTGCAAGGTGACCAAAGAAGCAGAAAAAGCTCAAGAGGAGATAGCTGCAGCCATGCGAGAGGCAGAGGCAAATGCAAAGTAAGCTGCTTTCAAAGTGAAGGTTGGGAGATCTCTGCTGTATGCTGGTATCATTCTCCTGGCTGGGAAGAAGTAAGGGGGGCTGTAGACATCTTCAGATACCTAAAAAACTAAGCACTGAGGTGGTTGGTATCAGATTTGTGAGTGTTCGGGATTCACTTACAGAAATCTTGTGTCATGAATAAAACAGAGATTTGTAAGAATACTGATTGTAAGAATACTGATTGGAAACCCAGCATGAGGATATCAACACAGTGGTGTCAACATAGACAGACTTCCTTGTCTTCTTCTTCTAGCCTTTTGGAACAGTATCGAGAGTTATATGAGTTACAGAGGAGAAGGCTGGAAGACCAGGTTCTGGCAGTAGCTCGGGAGAGAAACATTTGGAGCTCAGCTGCATATGACCTGGCTCTGAAGGCAAGTATGGGAAGTCAGTGATACGCTGCAAGGTATAGACCATCATAGCAGGCAGACTTGTTCCAAGAGCAAATTTCATCCCAAAGCATGTTTCTGTTTAATCTAGTTGGGTACTAACACATCTCTTGCCCTCATTTACTGAGGACTGTTGCATTTCATGTTTCGTTTTGGTTTGTTCCAGCTGATTCACACAGCATTTTTAGTATAGACCTCCAGATTCTGTGCAGGAAGGAAGAGCTGCAGAATGAATATTTCCAGTTGGAGATGAAAAGTTTCCTTTTTCCCCATAACTTGGAATATCGTAGCTAGATTCCTTAAGCTTCACAAACCAGCATTCTTGGTTAACTCTGTGCTTGTGTGTTTTTCTTGTTTGTGATCTTGTACTTTTTCCTCAATAAAGTTTCAGTTCATTAGCAGATCTACCTTCTTGGTCTGTCTTGTGGATAAGAGGTTTATTTCTAAGGTAAGTGGCCTCACCTGCTTGTATTCTGTTACACTGATGGTAGAGCTTCATGTTACTGTCATATGTCCCTTCTCTCAAAAGACAACAGTGAAAATAATGTTTCTTTCAGATAATAGAAAGAAACCAGCTCACATTGGTTCGCAGGCTCCACATTGGTGGGAAGGCTCTGGACAAAGTTCTCAAGCATTTCATTATCCTCTTGGGTTCAAAGGTAGGACTTGTCTGCCATGGGTACCTGTTCAAGGTGTTTGTGTGTGTGGTGTATGTAGCCCTCTGATACTCAGTAAAGCATTCACTACTTCTGCTATTACTAGAACTTTCAGATCTTGATCTAGTTTTGAACAAGCATTAAAACTTGAATTTGGTTGCTGTCCTTCCAGTTCCCTCTCTCCTAACTCCATATCCTCTTTCCTCTGCCTAAGGCTTTTCTTTTTCCTCTATTCTTCCTTCTTTGTATTATCCCTCCATCTCCTTGTTCCATCACCATAAAAGCCAAACAGATCCAGGTTAGTGACATTTTGTCTTTGAACGTATACAGTTGCATGGTGTCTGTGTACCATACAAGCAGCAGGGAGTCAAGTGCACACTTCTTGAACACCTGGGAAATGTGAGCCAACTTAGTCCTGCATCAAAGGGGTTGTGAGGCTTTGCAGTGGAATTACTGAAATTTCCCAGCTCTCTGGTATATACGTATATCTCAAAATGCCCAGACTGAAGGGAGAATTCCTTCAACTCGGATTAAAATAGTCACTATATATTTTTTTTGTTTCCCATTCAACGACCGCAGGATCTGAGAGACCTTGCTGATCTACAGGAGGAGACCGAGCAGTTCAAAGGAATATTAGGTCACGTTGGAGCAGAGATAGAGCATTTGGAGGAATCCAGCAAGGAAAAACTGCAAATTGTGTGCAGAAGCCTCAACAAGTGGCTTCAGTACCATAACTTGTGAGTGGCCTGGAGGGACTGGGTGTAGTAGCCATTTCCCCCAGCCTTTGCCCCATGACAGCAGGTCAAAGCACGCACAGAATTCCTTACTCTCAGATGTAGTGAGATTTGTTGCAGTCTGTGTTTTCATGTCCCTTACTGCTCTGCTGTTATGATTGACGTGTTCATTTTGATAACTGGGTAGCTCCAAACAATTGATAATGGTAGCTCCAAAGCGATGCTGTAGGTTTGTGATTGAATTCCATGGTGAGGTTGCTGCTGACTCCAGCAGAGCAAGGATTTTATCCTCCTACTAGGAGCCGGGGTTCTCTTTTTGCAGATGTGATTGCCATGACAGAATTCTTCTGTTTAGTTTGGTTCATTTTAGCACTCACGACACATGCATTAATGCTTCAATAGAGCAGCAAAGGAACAAAATGAGACTGTAAGACACACGAGGTTCCAAATGTAAAGTCTTTTTGTTTATTAACATATATTTTGCAGAATTTTTGTTATACCATCATGATGTGTTAAATGAAGGACAAATGCAAGTGCAAAATGCAGAAATGCACACAGCCTATGTACTAACAAGAGATGTCATTTTACATACTTCACTCATATGTTAATAACCAATTCTCTTAACTACAGTTGTGTTTGCATTATGTTGAGTGAGAGAACAAAAATCACCAGCTAAGTAGGGCTTGGTGTTTTTGGCTTTGTTTTTTATTCCAAGTTATCATTTGTATCACAAACCTGGCATGCACACGGTATATTTTCACTTTGGTTTTACATAAACTACTAAAGGATTTTTTTCTCTCAGCTCTCACACCTTCTTTTTTCCTGCTTAGTTCCTTTCAGATGAAAGAAGAGCTATTGGATGAAATCTCAGAAGATATGAAGCTCTTAATAAACGTAAGATTTCTGGAGGCTGGACATATTACTGAGTGGTATATGCTCAGCAAATCACCACTTGCTGTCAGTATCTGTGCCCATCACCAATGTGAATGAAAGCACATCAAGTTACATTTTTTGTTCTGAAGCTTCAACTGAGAATCTACGCACAAAAACCTTTAACTGACTGTTAGACTTACACACATTTGAGCACTGATTGCCAGTCCTGGTGACTGATAAATTATATTAATCTGTAGAATCATTCACAGTTGTCATCCTTGTGGATTAAGTTTCCCACTTATTGTACTTACTATGACATCTTTATGCTCATGAATTCCTCATCATTCTCTTACCTGATTTCTACCACCTTTCCATTGCAGCCAAGGGGTGGTCCAGCTTTTGGGGACGCAGTAAGCCTGATGCTTTTCTTTCAGATGCTGAAGGAAGACACTCAGCTGTATGCAGGGGAGGCAATTCTAGCCAAGACTGAAAGTCTCAGGAGTGCTGCCAGGATACAGGAACACTGGACAAAGTTAGGAGAAACGGTGCTGAGTCGACACCGGGACTTAACTGGAGCATTGCTCCCACAGCACGCTGCCCTGGAAGAAATAAACCAAAGTGCACGTGAACTCTATCAGCAATATAATACAAGGATAAGTGGGAATAATGGTAAGAAACAACCGTTCTTGCAGTTCAGCCTTTCTTTGGGTATGTTATGGAAGTAGCAGGCAATAAAGTTGGTATAATCAGCAATGAATTTTTCCAAAGCTAACGTCTGATCCCTATGTATATTTTAGTAAACAAAAGGTATGAGCTCTGAGAAACTTGATTCTCAATTGCATACAAGAAGAATACCTGGAATCTGAAATGCAAAGCAATATAATGAAAGACAATTGCAGTACAAATCAGGCATAAGCCACAAGCTGTGTTAAGTTCAGAGCGTGTGTAGTTTGTGATTAGGTGAATAATGTGTGGAAAAGAAAGCAAATGTACAGTAAAAGAATAGATGTTTAAGTCTTAAAGCAAAATGTCACTTTAGAGTTCATTAACCTGATAATACCGTTTCGGAGGGTAATACTTTTTTATTACCTTATCATTAAGACAAAGTTATCTAAATTTAGATATTGATTTATACTGATAGTAAATTATGCAAATAAATGCTTTTCTTGCCGATTAAACTTATCATGTTCTGTGCGAGATAACAAACATTTGTTGGGTAATTTGCAACTAACCTTTTCAACCTTTGCCTCTCCTAGGCCTTGACTCATTTCTGATTTCAGAATTGTTTAACCTCTGGTGTTCTTTAATCATCTTATTTTCTTTTAGAAGACTAAACTGAATATGTGCTGTCTAGAACCGCTGCTTGTGCTTGCTAAGCTGCTTCTCATTCTGTCATGTTAGTCTTTCATAACGTTAGCCTTTGCTGTTTCCTACATTATCTTACGTTGCATGTTATATTTCAGCTAAAGGAGATGAGATACTGTAAGTCCGTCCAGCCTAAAAGACAGCTGAAATACCCTTAGCAGTTCTCATTAAAAAGTGAAAGAAGGAAAAAGAAGCAGGGAAACAATTGGCCAGATATCACGGCAAAAAGTTAACAGCTGGTTGTCAGAAGTCTTTGTATTTATTAGAGGTCTGAACAAAGGGTTAGGAGGCACAGTGCTGACATCTGATACAGAATTGCTTCTTTCTGTTGGTGAAGTCCAGAAAAAGGAGGTTTAACTTATTTTTAAAAAGGTTTTGGGAACTGGATCACAGTAAAGGTATTCTCTTCCTCCATACAAGGCACTGTATTTGAATTGCTTGGACTCATTCCTGCTCCGTCATTTAATGGCCTATGAGAAGAGACGAGGCATCCCACCTCTTTACATTACAGATACAGTGGGAAAAAAAGAAAGTCACTATAAGAAATAGATGAGAGGAAATATTGAAAATGTTGTGGTGGTTGTAATTTTGTTCTGTAAGGCAATGATATTCATTTACCTGAAATATTTATACTCTAAGATCGGGTTACCTGATCTCAAGCACCACGTGACAGAAATACAAAAGGTTTGGTATTCGTTAACAAGGATGAAAGATGCAAAGGCAGCAATGGCGTGTGAGATTGAAACTGATGAAGTTTCACTTAAGACCTTTGCTCTTCCTTGACGGTTTCTCACATTCAGACCTTTTTTGTAAGATCAGGTTTTTGACTCTGAACTTGGTGGGTGGGACCAGAGTGACCTCTCCAGTGAGATCCAGTTAGGTCTTCTCTTTTGCTGGAGCCTTGATCACGATTATCAGATAAAGGCAGTCTTCCCAAAGCAAACCTATCTCGTTGTGGGGCTTCCACAGTGTTTTCTGTTACCGTCCAACCTGTGGAGGGTAACTTCTCCTTTTTACCAGTCTGAACATCCCAACATTGCTTCATTGCTTGACTACTGGTCCAGAGTAGAAGTTAACCAGTTCCATACCACAGCAGTCAAAGAATATCCATTGGCATATGCCAGATGAGTGAATGAACACGTGATTTACTGTCTTATCCAGATATTTTTGCAAATTGATGTATATTGTATTTCTTTTGAAGAGAACGACAGAGCTTTTCATAGAAGAGTTCTATTAAGCCATCACATTTCTTTATGCAACAAGTCAAATCTGCCAAGACAAGAAGGAAAGTCGGCTTCACATCAAGCAGATTTTCTTTCAACTTGCTTTTAATTCGGTGCTTACTAAACAGTTTGTTCTTAGCACTAAGTATAGCCAGATCTCACGTAGGCTGTTCATCCCTCTTGGCAATGGACTTTGAATCGAGCTTTGTTTTTGTTGGCTGAAAGAACGTAATTAAAGGTTTGTATTTTCTTTCCCTCCAGGCACAGCCAGATTTTTGACAGACTTGGTGAGAAGCATGGAAGATTGGTTATTCAAGGCTCAAAAGCTAACACAAGGTTCTGGCATGCATGAAACTGAACTGCACATGTTTTATCACATGATTCCTTCATGGTTGGCCCAAGTGGATGCATTAATGAGCATTATAGGCTCCAGCCAGTTGCATAAAGCTGAAAAGGATATGGAACCGCATTTCCCGTAAGGACAGAGGTGTTAATTATGCCTTATACATTAAACTACATGCATAAGAAAAGGAAAATGTGGTTTTGTGGGGACTCTGGCACAAGAACCTGGCAGAGGGATAACTGTGATCAGCTCAAGTGTTATAAAATGATTGGTGGCTGCCTTTTGTTTGCTGTGATTTGGCCATTTGCTTTGATTTGGCAATATCTGTCGAGGCAGTTGGTGGCTGGAACATCACTGTCTTTCCCAGAACGCCACCTGTTTGGAGATCTTGACATTTGAAGGAAATAACCCACAATTTGTGACTAATTTACAGGCAGATTTGTGGGGGCATACTTCTCCTCATTGTGCTCTATTGCCTTTGGCTAATATCATCAGGAAATAAAGTATATGCAGAGCACATGCGCAACGTGTATGTCAGAGATTATTTGCAAATGACAAGCTTGCCCACAACCACAGTGTTAATAAAACCGCTTGTGCCACGTCCCCAGCATGTGGTGTGCCAAACTTTGTTTTCCTTGAGCTGGGAACAAAGGTGTCTTTGAGACAGGATATCCCAGGCTGTGGTGCATCAGATGGCACTTTGTCTCTGGATTCCCTTTTTTTTTTTAAGGGTGGTACCTAGCAGTTTATTTAAGATGATTCGGCAATGGATTTTGTCCATGAACACTGAGGTTGAGAAGAGTGCCATGCGTCTTAATGAAGAAGTAAGTGGAAGCAAGTAAAGCACTGAATTTAGGATTCACTGTTTCCTCTCATTTTTGTCTGGACAGACCACAGCTGAGAGGAACGCTTGTTTCTCTTTTAACACCGTCTTTCTTCGAGTTGTAGCTTTTGTCTTCCAGCCAGCGAAGCGTATCAAGACTACTAAAAATAGAGCACTAAGCAGTGCATCAACAGAATTTTGTTTTGCTAATCTTTAGCAAGCTTTTCCTCTGGAATGATGTTGATATTTCCTGCTCAGAGAACTGTTTTGGCTGCTAGCTCTCTGTTGTTTTGTGTGTGTGTGTGTTTGCGTTAGTGAGGTATCTTGTAAATGTTTTACAAGCACGATGTGTGATTTTCGGTTTGCTGCTGAAATACGGACAAGAATGCCACATAGCTGATAGAGCTCCTGTTGATGAACAAATGCTTGCAGAAAGATAGATCCACAGTAGGAAAATATTTGTTGGTAATGGGAATGAATATGGGAGGAAAAAAACAATAAGGGTAAAAGCTTTTGTTATTGGGTCAGTTTGCAGCTTGAATTAGGTAGAATGTTGGCTTAGGTGAAATGAACTGAATTCAGTTGACTTGTTAAGACTGTTCATTTATTAGGGGTCTAGATTTGCTCTGATGTCTTGTGCAGGTGACTGAACTGCACAGGAACTTGACCCTGTGGCTGGTGAATTTGCTGCGATATATGATTGCGGATCACTTGTCCTGTGAATGTCCGGAGGAACAAGAGACAGACTTTGAGATGGCTAAGGAGATCAGACTTCAGAGTGTTCAGGAACTACAGGAAAAAGCAGAAGAGCTGGTTGTCAAGATGTGTGACCTGTCTGGTTCTATAACCAGGTATGAACAGAGATTTTCAGTTTTGTCTAAAGGAGGCATATCAATGAAAAATGCGTAGTGTGCCAAGAGATTCCTTGAGGCAACAGATCTTATCAGTTTGGTTTTCCTTAGAGCTTTTCCTGGGTTCTAAATGGTTCTTACTGGAATTTGGAGGGAGCCTAGTAAGACAGGCACATCTAAAGGGAATGGCAGTATCTGCTTTATAGCTGGTACTGCTATAAAACATGCTGGCGTGTATAACTCTGTGGGCTCTGCCTACTGTTCTCATTATCACCTCTGGAGGATGTAAAGCAGTATAGGCAGTGAGTCTGCAGTCCAGGTCACCTGGAGCAAAGCCTGCACCTAATTCTGCATCTGTGTTCACATTTCCTCTATGAGGTTAGTACAGTACAGCTGACTGGGAGGTCATTGTGTGAGTGCTGCAGGTGAGGATTGCTCTCTAGTGCAGGAGTTTAGAGATAGCTCATACATTTTGCTGACAGCAACAGGATGCTTACTGTAAGGCAGAGAGCATTTGAGGGCACTCCTGCAGCATCAGTGACGTTCTCCATCTTCGCAGCTGCTGCCGTGGGATTGTCAGCACAATCGTTCGAAAGAAACAGTCAAGGAAGGATTCAGAAGCTGATTTTGAGCTAGAGGAGCTAAATAAGCTCAAGGTAAAAGGCGACTATGTTTCCAGCTGTCTAAGTCTGTACCTCGATGAGACCATGTTCGCTTTGTGAAAGGTAGAGAAAAATAAATGTGATGATTTTCAAGGAGGAAGACTCTTACCACTCCAGTGAACTACCCTGATCTCTCAGATTTCCTACTGACTCCACAGAAGTGGAAAGTGAATAAAACTGAACATGACTTGGGTTTAATGTTTTCCTTATCCCATTTCAGGATATCCTGCTAGATTTACTCCATATAAATGGCAGTAGTTTCACCTCTATATTAGAGCTGGTCAGAGCCATGTAAATTGAGATTTGAGCAGTGCTTGGGAGTTTCTGGAAGTGTTTGGTGCAATATACCATTATAAAGACTTGGCTGAAGTATTTTGCTGTCAGCTTGCCTACCTTCTGCCTCCTTTACTCTATACTCGATCTCTTACCGAAAATATATGTTGATGGTGGCATCTTTATTTGAAGCAGTGCAAGAAGCACGATAGCGTGTACTTTTCTTTCTCTGGTAATTGCTACCATTGTAATCTTCAGTGTCTAGCCAAGCTTTGTCTGTTTTTCAGGAACCTGAGATATAGACCCTTCCTAAAGCCCAATGCTGCACTGAACACAGAACAGATCAGATTTTTACAAGGAATTCAAGAAGCTTTTCAGGGACTGGGATATTTGTTCTTCTGTTCTGTGCTAGCTTTGCGAGTGAAAAAGTAAACCTTCACATTTTCCTTCACTTCTCCCAACATGGGCTGGGACAGAGACATTCTGACCTGAGGTGGAGCTTGTTGAAGGAACTGAGTGATTAGACAGCGATGGATACCATGTCTGGAAGCCTGGAGAAATGTTTTCCATTTGCTCCGTGAGGTGTGAATGGAAGGGTCTATGCATGTCCCTGGAACAGATGAAGATGGGATTATTTAACTGACTGAATTATTATGATCACTGATATACATACATACATATATATATATATATATATATTTATCAATAACACTTCTTTTCTGTTATGTCTCCTCAGACTGAGTGCTGTAATTGGATTCATGTGTGTAGCCTTCTCCTTTCAGAGATCAAAGGCACTCCAGTTACCTTTCTGCATTTAGAAGAACTGAGAAACCTCTTTGGATCAGAGGTATATATTGACTGCATTTGCTGTTTTAGGTTGAACCCGTTTGAATGAAGATCTGCTTTAAAATTTCTAAGTGAAGCAGCTATGATTCAATTTGAGGGAAGCTCTAGCATGGAGACTTCCATGTACTCAAAGCTGCAGTTAAAACTTTATTCTTCGAAGACTGTAAACTGGTTAAAAATCACTGTGCTTCTTGTAAGGGTATTACTGAGGCCAAACCGAAGCTCCACTGAAGCTAGGAGGTATTACTGCACTGGTAGAACAGTTCAGCATGATGCCTGCTAGCTTTTGCTTCATCCTTTGGTGTGGACTTTGGTGGAATTCTTTTGGTTGGCTTGCCCAAATCAGGCTGAGCTTCCAGTTAATTCTTTTCATGACTGGATAGGTGTCTGACACTGCCTGTGACAATTACTTGTTTTATAGGTGGCTGGCCTGGCATTGATGTAATGTCATACATACCAATCTAAATTCAGGTGACAAGGCAATAGTTTTAGATTTATTATCATGAACAAATTATTTGCATCAGCTCTCAATTCAGCCCTCAAGCAGAGTGATTTTAAACATGAGTGACTGTATACTCATGACTAGTATGTCAGTACTACAGTATACTGCCACTGCTCTAGGCCATGTGCTGTCTTTCTTTTTCTCTATGCAATAGCCTGTAAAAAGCAAATATGCCACAGTGGGTCCTGATTATGAAATATATGAAGTCCAAGTCTAAATGTGTGCAGGAGGAAGTCAGAGACCAGACATTTTGCCTGGGTTATTGGATGGATAAAAGGGACTTGGTACTAACCAAATCATTATGGTGCCTTATAGGAATTGCAATTGAAGTTTAAGGACACTATCATTTCTTCAACTCAAGAAGGGCTTAAAGCTGAGGATGCCAACAGCAAAAAGCAACCAATAGCAGAGAAAGAAACACCAACAGTAAAAGAGAAAATTGTCCCTATGCAGGTAACTGTAGAAGCTGAAATATCCAGCAGAGTTGGGATTTTTTTATTGCTTGGTGCATGTGATGGGAATCGTGGCCTTTACTTGCCCCGAATGTCAGTGAGCTAGTGATGTTTCTTCTATTTTCTGTTCATTTTGTCTCTTAGGAGCAACCAGGTGCTAGTACAGATGATATGAGTGAAGGTGATGAAGCTACTGCAGACATGATCAGATATGTAGGACAAGACTTGAACATCCACCTGAAGTCCCTGAAGTCAGACATCATTTCAGTTACGGGGGTAGGAATCTCCACTACACTATTGTTTTTAGCACGTGGCAGAGATTTGGAGTTGGATTTTAGCTGCCTATTTAGACTCCGTTGTCAGACACTGTTTAATGTTCGTATTGGACCTGCTGCATCAGTGAAAGGTGCTGGTGTTCTCATTCCTCTCTTCTTGCCACTACAGAATATGCATTAGTTACTGCTGCCTCAGTTTATCCATGTGACTCATGCATTCCTGCCCTGTATCTTGAACTTGGGACCAGCAACAGGTGATATGTGTAGTCTGAACTGTGAGAAGTTCAGGTTGCTTTTGGCCAACTGTGCCTCCTGGGTCTCTGTTTTTTCCACTTACCTTTGGGATTGTATTCTTTGGAATAGGAGACCAGGCAAAAGGCATCAGTTTGTAAAGCTGCTCTTCAGAAATCATACAGCTTGCCTTCCTCAGTCACTTTATGGCTAGTCAGACCTTCAGAGTACAGCTCAGATGTACACGAATTGTGGAGCTTTAGCAAATTGTCAGTGGTTGGTCCTACTCCTTAAGTATGCTGTATTGTTTAACGTGCCTTACTCTCAGTGCTTTAGAGGCAGGCAGATAGTGCAGTGACAGTGAGAGACTTAGAAGTGTATCTGTATGGACTTAGATTTGTTAGTAAAAATGAATCTCTGGAAATCATAGTAAACTTCCTAAGCTTCTTTTAATTGGACTCCAGAAAAGTCCTGGTTCTTTTCTTCAAATGAAGAAAATTAATGCCTGCTGGACAATTTGAGGAGCTGCCTCTGGCCACTGATTGTTAGTTACTTCACTCCTGGTCAGGCTGTAGCCATCTTCAACATCTGTAACCCAACAAATACATGAGCAGCCATGCAACCAAGACAAAGTGCCAGTGAGATATCTGTGTCCAAATCAGGACGTGATTTTAGTCTGTTTTTACTGTCATTATGTGATCAGATCCAGTCAAAAGAAAATGCTTGACTTAGCCTCTGTTTTTATGTGATTTACTGATACTGAGCTCTTGTCTGTGTTGTGTCTCTGTTTATGGTCATTAGCAATGTCCAGCTAAACAATATTGTGGATGAAATGCAGCATTGTTGTTTTCACATTCACTTATGGAAGGTTTTGTTTTTCCCAACCAGAGAGAGATGGCTGCCAGCAAGCCATCAACTCCCTTTTCTCAGAAAGAGTTTGAAGCTCTGGCACTGCTGGAACATCTGCAAGTGCAGCTTCTGTGAGTACTGGTCCTACGCTGGAGGGATAAGCAGGGCAGTGTTTCATTTATATCTGTTCTGCTTTCTGATAAGGTTTTGCTTTAGCCATCTCTGTGGGCTTAGTTTTCAGTTTCTTTCTCTTCCAATTGTCTCAAGCCCTTCGTGATGTTAGCTGAAGATGTGACCTTTTTAACACTTCGTTAGCAAATGATGAGTTTAAAATGAATTCACTTTGCAGGGCTTGCATAGCTGTGCTATGAAGTCCCCATTTCTGACAGAACTTTTCACAGTGTCCTTTTCTGAAACCACAACTGTATATTATAGAGTTGTTCAATCCCACTGCACTGTTTCAGCTTTTTAAATCTTTCTTTTAAGTATCCTGGCAGCATTTCCCTAGATTTCAGGTTTCAGCATTATCTTTGCCTCTTTGTTTCAGAGAAACAGAAATCCGTGCTCAGAATGCAGAACAGAGATCTGAAGACTTTGAGAAGAAGCTGCAAGAAGCTCTGGAGAGAATCCAGGAGCTAGAGAGTGAACTGGAGAAGAGGAGCGAAGTGGTCCCAGAACCAACACCTAAAGAAGGGCAAGGTCAGGATAATCACTGATCTGAAACCTCTCCTGGACTCAGAGTAGGAATCAATTTTTTGAGGATACCTCATTCATGTGCTAAATTGGACATTTAGCATATTTAGCACATGCTTCTTTCTTCCTAAGCCTGTCCCAGGGTCTTGTCTAGACTCGCTGTCAGAGGCTAAACAAGGAGGTTATTACTCTCATTCCAGATTGGGGTAGAAAGAACTGCTGAACTTGGTCTGTTTCTGAGAGAAAATTGTTTAATTTTGCCATATGACACCAGGTCTACATATACTCTAGATATTAGATGTCACCATAATTGGCTTCACCTTCCTTTTAAGTACTGTTACAGTCAAGGTCTGTTTAGTATCACTGATTTGTGGGTAGAAAAGAAATGATGTTTCAGGTCTCTTCACATCCCACGTGCCTTTTGTGTTTGTAGCAGAGGGTCTTCTTGCTGTCTCCACTGCTGATCATTTGGTCTTGCCCAGGTGGCGTGGCACTCATTTCTTTAGGTGGCATGCTTATTGTAAGTGAATGCATTTTCTTTCTCAGCTGGATCTGCTCAGAAACAAGATGTGAAGGAGAGTAAGTGGGAATTAGAACTTCATTACACTTCAGTATATACTCTCTTTGATATCAAAGTAAGAAGAGAGAGTAATTTGTTTAAAATACAATACCTTAGACATATTTACTTTAAAGGCTTTTGTTATTATTTTTCTTTTCTTTCAGAAAACTGTTTACAATAAAGCTTGCCTGGAGGGGAAGGCTGCTCAACTCTGGAAACTCCCACCTCTGGCCAGCCCAAGCAACTCAGAAAAGCAAAGAATAAAATATAAGAATACCTGGGCAGTTTCTCGGTGACTGTTCAGAGTAGTTTCTCACTCCAGCCCACTGCCTTTACTCCTTATTAGCTACCCCTCTCTCTGTGCCATCACTTGCGTTGTTCTTCTAGCTGGTTCCACCACTTCCACAGCCTGTCCTGTGCTTGTCCTCTACTTCCTCCCACAGCTCTCTACAGATTGTTCACCCTCTCTATATGCTGATATACCCATATTCAGTACTTCTACAACCTGAACAAACCAAACCACCCAGAGAAGTGGTCACTGAGGACTGGTGATCATCCTGGGATGGTCTGTATGGTTATGAAGCTCTGCCAGGACAGCAGCAGCTGCCTGGATTTGGCACAACTCGAAGTCTGAGCCAGTCTCAGATCTGAAGAGCAGGTACTGAAGCTGCCAAGAATCATCCCTGCTCCAGCCAGCCCCTGCCAATTCCCCTAGAGTAAATTCTATTATGGGACCGACCATATTATATCAGCAACACCGAAGCACATTTTTAAATGATGTTGTCCTTCTTTGAGCTTTTAAATCTGTAGCTCCTGGAGGTAAAATTACAAGTTTCTGCCAACTCTGTGTACGTTAAAGAAAATCCTGCTGGAACAAGGATTCCTTGGAACTGAGGATGCTATTAGCTGCCATTTGCCTTTTCTGCAACTCTGTAGAAAAGTTGCACGTTTGAAGAAAAATGCACCTGATTTCTGCAAATATTTGCTCTGGTTGGGAAGCAGGGGCTTATTCCAGCATCATGAGAAAAAAAAAACAGAACCAGCCTTAGGGAAGTAAATATAAGGCTCATGTTCATCAGCAGAAGATTACAGAGCTTCCCAGAATTAGTTTTCCATGTCTAGATCACTACTGAGTTTTATTACAGGCATACAAGCAGCAGCCAATGGCATCCTGCAGCCAATGGCATCCTGCAGCCAGCCTTCTCCTGAGAGTTATAGTGGTAGAATGAGTTGGATGTGAGGTTACATCTGGAGCTCAGATGCTGCGTGATCTCTAAGTTCACAGGTGAGGCTTTTTTCCCTTTTCAACTGCCTGTAAGGTGGCTACTTTGCTGAGAGTCCCTGCTGCAAGGAGACTAGCAAATATTGGTGGAGTGAAGTATGTGGGAGCGCTGAGTGTTGAGAAGGGGGTTTCATGGAGTTAAGAGTAGGGGACACAAAATTTCCTCTGTCCTCTACTGTCCATCAGCACACCAGAGCTATTGGTCTGGGAAAGGCTGTGCAGGGGAGATCTGCCTTGGAAGCAAGAGTAGATGCTGCAGGTCAAGTAAAAGAAGAGGAGCAGAGTTGATGTCCACCCAAAGGGAACCAAGAGGAAAGAAAGCAAGGGAACAGTGTTATGTCCTTTGACAGTGCCCCGTGTCTTTCAAGGTAAAAGCTTATAGTATGCAAAGTTATTTCAAGTAGCTTTTGGCAGGGAAGATTTTATAAGAATTTTGAGGACTTTCTCCATTCCTTCCCTGTGTGTAAAAGTTACTAACGTGGCTGCATGGCTGCAGTGGGCAAAAGAACTACTGTTCTCAAGGCTTTTAGCTGGCTCTTTTCTTAGTGCTGGATTCCCATTTTTTAGCTCAGCGGGAGTTGGCAAAATGAATCACCTTCCTTACTTTTAGACAGCCCTGCTGGAAGCAGATGCTCACAAGCTCAGATCTTGTCCTGTCTCACCACCCAGTGGAAGCAAGCGGCAGCACAGCCTGCATTCCTCCCTCTACACAGCTGAGAACTGTAAAGACAGAGGCATTACCCCTTTCCTTCTTTTTTCTTATGTTAGTACTAGGGCTAAACATCTTGGTTGCCTACCAACGTATATGTGTGTGCATGGGTGGCAACTGAAGTCTTTTATCCAGTACACCACAGACAGGACCTGTCTCATTCTCTTGTCACAGGAGAACCAGGCTGGCAGCACCTACCAAAGTACCTGCATGTTGAACCCCTTCCCATTTCCCTTGTTTGCCAGGCTCCCACTCACATGGGCTTCTACCTTGCCTTTGTTTACCATCCAGCTGCAGGACTTGCTTTAATTTATTAAATAATAATAATAATAATAATAATAAAAGCCATTTGCAGCCAAATGTGTAAATGGGAAAACCCCAAGGGCCTAAGTGTAAGGACAGAGCCACTGGAAAACAGTGCCCTCTGACAAGATGTTCCCTCCTGGGAGGCAACCTGTACCTGCCTTTTATCCAAGGTAGGGTTTTCCCTATCATCACCTGTAACTAATGATGTGAGACAGGCTGTCTGTTTGGAGTCAGGCTTTCCTGACAGTGTGATGGGGTAGGACATGTCAGATCCCAGGGATCTTTTGTGTCAAGGTACATCAGGTGACGTGTAAGGGAAGGGATAACACTTCTCCCTCAGCCCCCTGCTCGCATTTGCACCAACACTGCTCATCGTGTTCCATATTTTTCCCTTTACAAAACAAGCAGAAGCTTCTTTCATGTACAATCTACTTTAATGTTACAGGTCTGGGCTGTCTTCCCTCCTGCCTCCAGTCTGGTACCTGCTGGTGGGCTGCCCATAGACCAGCCATCTTGCTCCTCTCTGAGCAGGATTAATCAGTGCTTATGACAACCATTTCTGGGAGAACTCTTAGAGCATAGGTGAGTCCTTGTTGTCTTTCATGCTTTCTGGGAGCTCTGTGTTGTCTGTGATGCTGCTGCTCACTCCTGGAGGGCTGCGGGTAGCTGGAGAGACCAGATTCGTGGGATCCAAAGGTAAGGGCAAGATGAAGGCAGCAGGTTTCTCTGCAGCAAGGGAGTGCAGTGCGTGAAGGTAACGGAGCTGAGCAGCAGCAGGGGCACTGGACAGAATCTCAGCTGCCATCCGCAGGGACTCAGAAGCAGCCTTCTCCCCCTCAGCAGCAATCACCTACCAAGGAGGAGAGCGATATTTTTGTGAGGCAGGGAGTAAGGGCTATGGGTTACTTATTACAGAGGGAGGTTGCCACCATGAACTTTCCAGGGCCCCTGTGATTGTAACATCCCTGCTGTCCCGATCATAGCATGCACTAGACCTCATGTCTAATTTGCTTTAACTAAAGCTACATGAACTTTGCTACTAACTCCATCAGAGCTTACAACTGGGCATGTGCATGCTTCAGAAACATGTGAGAGGGCAGCCCACAAGCTAAGCTTGTGAGAATACTGGACAAAAATCCTACCTAGGCTCAGTGTAAGGTATGGAAGACAGCACTAAGTAAGGAAGGTGTGGGGTATGTGACAGTGGTGGCAGCCCAGCTCTGCCCTCCTGGCTGGGTCTCTAAGCAAGAGTGAAACCCGGAGAAGGGGAGAAGGGAATGGTTCTCACAGACATTATGGGTCAGGGATGACACCAGACCTCTTATGTGTCTTTCTGACCTGTGTATAGGTACCAGACCTGGGATTCCACTGGGCTGGCCTATGCTTTTACTGCAGCTCACCTTGCTTGACACAGCTCTTGAACAGGATATGAAGATCTGATCTTCCCAGAGCTGTACCCTACCTAGTGTAGAACGTTCCAAGGACCTCAAACCAGGGTGGGAAAAGGAAAGAAGGATGCTTTGGAAGAAGATGGAAGGTATTCGGTGTTGGCATACCCGCACTTTGGCCTGTCTCTGGGCTTCCGCTTCCACAGCCAAGGACTGCTGGACTTCAGCAGGCAGCTGCACGTTGTTGCTGTGGTAGTGAAGGATGAGGATTAGCGGGGCTCTATGCTCATCTGACAGCCCTTTACTGCCCTCTCGGGCTTACAATGGGCTCACAGAATGGCCTCTACAAAGATGTTCAGGAACATCCCTTGCTCTCTGCATATCCCTCTGTGAATGACTCCCTTCAGCATTCTACTTCAGTTTCCATCTTTCTTCTCCAGACTGGTTTTGTACAGATCCAAGATGGGATCATTAGAAGATAATTATCATGATAACTAGATCATTAGTGATGTACATGATCACTGGGCAACAGAGAGGCCTTTTCTATTTGTGCCTCTGAGGCTTGAAGTTCAGGCTCATGAAGTCTGTGAGATACCAGAGGATCCACTGGGAGACTGCTCTCAAGACAGATTCTGCATTTGGCTGTCAGTACAGGAGCAAGTACCATCTTTGCACATGAAAGTTTTATGTGGGATAGAGGTTTGAAAGGGGTGGTGAAAACAAGGAGGTAAGGGCTGCAGAATAGCTGCAGGGAGAGAGCCAGGGGCAAAGAAGAAACACGAGCAAGGCAGAATGGGTACTTGCAAAAGTGCAAGGAAATCTCCACTACCAGCACTTCCTACCTACATTTCTGTTCTCTCCACTTTGATCCCCCAGCAGCCTGTAACCGCATCCAAAGCCACCTGTCAAGAGGAAGATAATTTAGAGCACAAAGAGGGACTTAGTCCAGGAACATTAATTCAAGGCAGTAAGGCAGATTTATTATATACTGTGTGTGGACTCTCAGAAGTAAAAATTATACCCCTCACTTCTGATTTGTATTTGCCCTGAGGGTTTAGTACGATTTAGCTAGTTGTCCATGCTAGTTTGACTGTAGAACCAATCCAATTCCATAGGAAACATTCAGTTCCTGACTGGTATATTCATGTTTATGTATTGTGGCCACAGAGAACTGCTTCTGAAGATCCCGTGTATTCAGGGTTTATGGCATCTCTCTCACATTGCAGAAAACTATTCTCATGAGAAAATCCTCTCTGGAATAAGCACAGAACCTGAGATACTGCAAAGCACTGATGAAAATGATTTAAGGGGTTCCTTCATGCTTCTCACATCACAATGTTTGCTATTACCCACTGATGCTTGTGAGACCCACACTGTAAATCCTTCCCCTAAAATGATAATTAAAAAGAGAAAAATCTCCCATTTTTCTATGAAGGAGACACGCTATTACACTCTTTTGCAAAATAATGTCTGTGATGCAGGACTGATTATCTTCCAAGCTTGTTAGCAGAGCCTTAATTCCCTGCTTGCTCCACCCTCTGCCCAGCTGCAGAAGCACCTTTATCTCCTGGCTGATGCTCTTTCTCTCCAACAGAAGTTCAGAGAAGGCTCGATGTGCCAGGAGGCGCTTTGTGGTGGTCTGCACCAGCAGCTGGATGGCACTGGAGATGCTGGTGAGAGTGGTGAGGAGAAGAGAGGCATTCTCCAAACGGTAATAGCAGACAGCATCTATCTCCAGTGTAACCATGTCTTTAGTCACCACCTAAGCAGAAGACATGAAGGGAGATTAATATGGTTCTGACAACTTTAAGGTAGCACAGAAAAGTACAAAACTATGGGAAGGAAGAAGACTAACTAGGTGGCTGTGTCTTTGTAGTTGCCAACCCTGCTGCTCTAACCTTAGGCAAACTGTATAACCTCTGGATCTCAGTTCCCTGGTATAGCATCATTGTGTCCGTCTCCTCAGTTTGGTTGCTGGGCTAGAGACTGCGAGCAGTTCAACATCCTAATGTGTCTCCCTGCCCACTGCTGCTTGGTCCATTCCTGTTGTCTGCTATGTGCTCGGTTTCTGCGTACCATCCCCAGAGGGATTTGCTTTACACCATGGGAGGGAACCTGATGATGGTACTAGATAAAGGCAGTGGCACAGACAGCAGGTCTCAGAAGGAATACAGGGACTATTGAGAGGTTTGACCAGTGGGACTGTGGCTAGGAAGGGTGCTAGTTTCAGAGTTAGCAATGAGGTCTCAGCCCTTTCCCTGACTTGTACAAGAGCAGAGTAGCCACTCTTAGAGACACCACTGTAAAATCTTAGCCTGCATTCCTGTCCCCCTGTGTGTGCCCCTCAGTGTGATGCATAAAAATTGCTCCAAAATCCATGGCTCGGCCACCTCCTCTTTGTTACCACCAAAGCTTGTCAAACTGAATGGGATCAAAAGCAATGGTTTTAAAATGTCAGGGAGGTAAAGGACATTTCTCATACATTCACAGGAATCCAGCAGCTAAGGCTTTGCTGAAGTGGCTTGATGTAAGATCTTCAGTGAGATATCCTAAGAACTGGCAACGTTTAATGCTTTCTTGTGGCCAGTGGAGTGACATGAAACCAGAATCAGAGCTGTCATCAAGCACAGCATGATCAGATAAAGAGACCCAAGAATTAACATAAAGAAGGGACGGTAGTCATACCTGGTGGAAGGGGATCTCTAGGGTTTTGAGGCGGAGGTCCACTTTGTGATATGTGTCCAGGCAGGGAAGGTAAAAGAAAAGACCTGTGGAAGGAAAAGAAAGTCTTTGGGTGATCATCAAAACCACAGAAATTTCTTCTTCAGTTCTAGGGAGCAGTAGAGGGGATGGTGTACAGAACTATGAAGGAACAGCAATATATAGGCTCAAATTGTGAGTCTGCTTCTTTATTGGGAAAAGCCATTGGAAGCTGATGGACCTAAGAAGACACTGTGTCTCCTGGTTAACTGTACCTGTCTGGAGGGTACCAGAACAAGAGCTTTGGTAGAGCATGATGAAGAGGGACAAAATGGCTGGGGGGAGCTCAGTAAGTATCTTACCAGGCCCTCTGGCCCTGCCAGGAAGGAGATGCCCAAGCCGGAAAACAATGGCTCTCTCATACTCTCGCACTACCTGCAGAGGGAAACAAAAGCTAGGCTGGAGTGGAAGGCATAGGACTGGGAAAAAAGGCCTCAATGGGTTGTGCATAGGAAAATCTCTGTTCTGGTAAAGCCCTTTGATTTCAGCAGATTGGAGGTAGTGGAGTCAACTGTAAATAAGCCTCTTTACCCCAGAAGAAAACCTGACCTAAAACTGATGGCTGGCTTGCACATAAGCAACCTGTGATTAGGTGAGAGCAGCCCATGCTAGAGTTTCTCAGTGTTTCCCAGGATGAGGCCAGCATTCCTGCTTTATTATGGCTTGGCTGAAATTGAACAACTTGAGCTTAATCTATTTCCTGAGAAGCACTAATCAAAATATGTCTACTTGTAACCATGCTATAAATCAGAGAAAACTGGAGGAAGAGGAAAAATCTGCTATTAATTGAAAGATCAATCTCCCTCTAAATTTATAACACAAAATCTATTTCACCCTGTTGCTGCAACACAACTATCTCTGGATTGGGAGAGCTGAAGATTATGTTTAAAAGTGAACAGACCTGCAATCTGTTTATTAACAAGAAGCTAAGCCAAAGCTGTATGCTTATGACCAACACATGCTGGTCACATCAGTCACCAAATACCAAATCTAAAGAGGTGTCATGCCTGTTCTTACCTTCATGCAGAACCAGACAGATATGGGGAACGTCATTATGATGAACAAGAAAGACAGTATAGTCAGAAGCCACTCACAGATGTTGAGACCAGGAGACTTCATACCTAGGGGGAAATCCAACATGACTGTGTTAGGAAAGTTCCCAAAATATGGCCTGATGATCAGCTTCTGTTGGTTCTGTGCCTAGACTTGGTGTTTGCCTACTCAGTGTTCTCTTTAGAGACTGTGTTTAGAGAACAGTCCCTGCCCTAAGTGGCCAAGAGTTGCCAGGAGAGGCTCACAGATTTTAATTCTGATTTTTTGGCTTCTCCACAGCAGACCTATATGACAGCCAAGCAGCACTGAAAGGCTCAGAATGGGCAACTTGCTGGCTGACCTGGGGTCACAGAAGTTTATCTGAAAATTTAAGCTAATGGCAAACAGAAAGACTGCTAATAAAGCATCACTTTCAACACATACAGCCTGAAATGCCCCTCTCCACTGGGGAATGTAAAAGATCTCGGGGTGTTTTGGAACAGGATTTTAGCCATATTTCAGAGAGTAGAGCTGCTCTCAGAGGCTATCCAGAAGAGAGTTATAATTGTATGCCTCAAGCATTCTCCTTACAGCACAGTTCTTAGGGCTATGAACTGTTGTTAAAGCTAACTCTGTCTGCCTAAAGGAGGGCAAGCAAGAAAATAATGAGAAAAGAGCAGGGGAAAAAATGGGGAGTAGTGAATTGAAGGATAAATGATGCTGGGAATGTATCTGCTTGTTGCAAAGTTCATCGCTTTGCTAGACAGCACTGATCTGCCTGTACTGACTGTAGAAGCTGGCTGGAGCTTCCCATAATCCGTCTTGAGGACAATTACACATCTGTGCAAGGTCTGATAACACTCACCATGCAGAAAGCAAAGTCACACTGTCACCCACACGGTGTCAAATAGCCCATAGCTTTTCTACCCCTTCCCTTCTATAAATCATACCTTCTTCTTGATGCTCGCTGTCCAGCAACATCATTGCCTCCATTTCTTCATCAGATATCACATCATCCACATCCACCACCGTGGATGTGTGCACCCTACCATCAGTCCCTACAGTGCTCTTAATCTCCTTTATTTTCTCCTGCCTTATATCTCCTGTTTCTTTGCTGGCTTCTTTGCTTCTCTCCCTCTTCTCCTGTTTCCTCTGTGTAGCTGGAGACTGTCTCTTTCTCCTTTGGGACTCCCTGGAAGAGCTTCGAGATCTCTTATCCATCCTCATCTGATTCTCTGCACCGAGGAGCACACAGCTTCCTGTGGGAGTGGGATGAACCCCTGCTTGAATTTATTGCTGCAGGCAGAAAATCCAGGCAGGGGAGGAGAAAAGAGGAGGTGTCAGATCCAGGAGGCTTGTTCAAGTTTACCGTAAGCTTGACAGATGTAATGGACAGTGAAGTGAGCAAGCTGTTTCCCTCCTGCTCTGCTCTCATCTCACACAGCTGTTGAAATGACACAGAATGTTAGACCTGAACACGGTGAACTCCAGGAAGACATTCTGTTTGTACCTTCCTGCCTTTGGAAATCAAATGCAATCAAAAGCGTTCTGATGATTTTTAATAGATGGTTTCTGCAAAGCTGTTGAAAAACAATCTGCAAGTTGACTTGACTCTCAAAACCCCAAATGGCCTGAGTGTCCAGCACAACGAACTCCCAGTTCGATGTGATGAGCATGGAGGTCATTGCAAGCACAGAGCTATTGAATTTGCCTGCAAATTGCCAGTAGAGCTTGTGTGCAAAATGCCTTCTTAATTTTGCATAGCAAATAGCTTTTTTACTACAGAAAGAGCTGCCATACGGCACAGACCGTGGTGCCGTCTGTGCAAACCTTTGCAAGGAGTGCCAGAGATCGCACTGTGTCACAGGCTGAAAGAAATCAGTGCCTGGCTGGAAATCACGCTAACGAGCCTCAATCGCACGAGCTGCTCGCGCAGCGCTGAGCTCAGGGTTTCCTGCTCGGCAGATACGCCATGCGGGGGAGCTGCTGGAGGGAGCCGGGAAGGCAGCTGGGGAGGCGCTGGTTTTGTTTTCTTAAAGATTCCTGTTTTATTGCAGGCTATTGGGCTGCACAGAGTCAGGATGTCAGAAGCAGGGGGGCAGGTGCGGCAGCTTGCTGCTTGCTCTGCTCTGCTGGCTGCAGTGATGAAAGCAGGCGGGTAACGGCAGGAAAACAGCTACAACGAAGCGCTGCCAAGAGCAACTCCCGCCTCGGCCCGGGAGGCGGCTCCGCCCTCGCGCCCGGAAGGGCGGGAAGGGAGCGCGCAGGCGCAGTGTGGGCCTCGTGGCGTCGTACTGAGGAGTGTTGATGTCGGGGCTGAGGTAACGGGGCCCGGGTTTGGGAGCGGTGTGGGGTTTGAGCTGCTGCTCTTCTGGCTTTCGGTCGTGATGTGTTCAGAAGCCTTCGCAGCTATGGCCTGAGGTGTTTACTGCTTGCTTGTCGTCTCTCCTAGAGCGCAGACATGTCGCAGCAGGTGCAGCTCATGGAGCTACTGAAGAAGGAGGTGAGGTCGCAGCTGCTGGCTGCCAAGGAGGGCCTCACCCCTGCGCAGCTGGAGCAGGAGTACCTGGCCATGGTGGGCAGGCCGCTGCCGCTGCGTGACCTGGGCTTCTGCTCCACCATGGAGCTGGTGGCCAGCATGCCGGGAGTGGTCCAGATCTGCCCCAAAAGCAGAGGCGGGTTTCTCCTCAAAGGTGAGGCCTTTCTCCTTGTAGGTAGAGAAGGATTGCTTGGAACCATGCGTTGGGGGTGAAGTGGTGTCCCAAAGTGAGGGGCTTGTGGCAGGAGCACTGTTTCTCCGCTGTTGCTGGTATTTTGGGCACTTCCTTTCTGTTCTAGCTGTTTCCTGCTGTTTGGTTAAGTGGCAGAGTACAGAAAGGCAGCAGGTGAAGAAGGTGAGTGAAGATCAGTAACCAGTTCTACTTTGGAGCTACTGGGGTGTGTGTGGACCAGATGACCTCCAGAGAGGGTCCTCTACACCAGTTTTTAGTGTGATTCTGACCTGTTGTTTTTGCTTGTGTGTTAAGATTGGGGGTGAACCTGGACAACAGGTGCCCAAACGCAGCCCTTTTTTGAGTGTTGTTGGCAGCTCCTTTTTGTTTTGTGAACCTTTGGAGCTTGCTGGATTTTAGTATTTGGTTGTGTTTGGTTTTTTTCATAGCCACTTTCAAACAAGACTCAGTTAATCAACATCCTGATGCTCTTAAACTGTGTTGAGATTGCACTGTAATTCAGGCTGAGAGAAGCAGTGTGCATTTGACCAGCCTTCCTTCTTTCTGGGTTTAAAGGGATGAGGGTGCAGATTAGCTGTTAAATATGATTCCATCCATTTTGTAGAGGGAAAGGAAAAGTGCTTGCTGTACTAAAATCCAGACATGGCTTAGTGGGATTGCTTCTAGAAGAGACACCTGTCTATAAACAGAAATGGAAGAAGTGGAAAGAACTATTTTGCCTATGTTGAGTGTTTAATGGTTTACTGTTCCAGTCTTCTAATAGCTAATAAATAGCTAATTTATTTTTATTTTTATTTTTTTTTCCTATTGTAGCTGTTACTGATGAGACAACCAAAGATATTTCCAAACTGATTTCCAGACAGAGAACAAGTGGTAAAGCACGGAGTGTTGCTAGGAAGCAAAGAGCTGCTTTTCTCTCTCGAAATCGACAGGGTTTGCCTCCAAAGGGCAAGACTCGTGTCCTGCCAGCAGCAGTGAAGAGGGAGTTGCAAGATCTCTTGAGTTCCTCACCAATTCTGCTCTTGGATTTCAATGATGCATACTACGCACGCTTTAAGCGAACGTTCCAGTACACACAGTATGGATTTCTGTCTATATTTGAAGTCTTTGAAAGCATGTCTGATATAATTACAGTTAAGGAGACAAGAGGAGGTTCCTTGATAACCCTGAAAAAGAGCTCATCGAGTGAGATAGAGCAGGAAAAGATGCCACAAGGTAAGGCTGTGTGCTAGTTAGCTGGAAGCATGTAGGACTTCTAAGCATTGTGGACAAGCAGCCATGTTTCTAGTAGGTGTTGCTGTGTTTTCAGTTGCTGTAATTGTCCCTGTTCCCCTCTGATTTAATAAGAAAGGTCTGTGTGGTACTGCATAAGTAGTTATAAGGAGTTGTCTCAGTAGCAGAGGGCTTAACTGGAAGTTTTCTACAAGTTGCCACTGGTTTTTGGTGGCAGGCAAAAGAAAGGGTCTACCTTCCAAATATGGGCTTTCTGAACCTGTGTGGAGGACTAGAAATGCTAATCATTGCAGGCAGCAGATAACAAAAGTAGAAGCATCTCTTGAATGCCCTGCTCCACAAGCCATTGGAGCCCTTCCAATGCACTTCTTGAGACTGAAGATTTAGTAATACTAGTCTGAAAGATTCGGCTATAATCATCCACAGAAGAGTCTGTGTGTGTGCTCAGTGTTCCCGTAGCAGCTATGGCAGAAAATTGTTCTGACTTGACTGAGTAGAATTCGTTTATGAAGGATGCCTCTCTAGCAAAAGTTTGTGAATGTGGTGACTGAATGCTACAAGAGATTGGGAAAATGCCACCAGTGTTTTCATTTTTCAAGTGTTTTGTCTTTCTGTTTAATACGTAACTGCATCGGCCCAAGAGAGAATAACAGCCAAGTTACTGTCTTTGCAGTACTCATGGCTGAGATGCCTCCTTTGGAACCCAGCTGTGAGACAGAAATCTTCCATCAGGCAGCAGAAGAGGAGTCGGAACCTGTGAATTCACAAGCAATAGGTCCGAGTGATGGCCTGAAACAAGTGAGTAGCTGGATGAGTGCTCTGTAGGTTCTTTGTGGCTTAACTGCAGTTTGGAGGCTCTTATTTCACTTCTGTTACTGCTGAGGTTGTATTGTTGATGCACTGCTGCTTACAAAATTTTAGTACCTATTTTAGATAAGTCTGAAAGTGGCGAGACTCCAGGTTGGTATAGAGCTTCATATGCTAACCTAGGTCTTTCTCTTCTCTCTGGTCTTCTGATCTGTGTTAAAGACCACCTAAGGTCAATTAAGCATCATCTCATTCCCTGATAGCTGTGGTGATAATCTTTAGTAAGTGTATTTGTTATTACACCTTAGTAGTCTGAAGATCCGTGGAATTTCCTTGGCTGTGGTAGGTAGAGTTAAGTGTCTTGTTCAGTCTGGTTAGCCAGGAGGACAAAGCTGGATGATGATTCTTTTGGACGCTTTGATTCCCAGTTCCAGTTCGGTGACTAAATGATATGGTCAAGTGGGGCACAAAAAGAATTGTTGTCTTTTTTTCCTTTTACTAAAGAGAACCAGTAAGAGTTTGTTCACTCTCTGGCAGTCAGCCGTGAGCTTGTAAAGAAGTTTTAGATCAGCGTGATGAAGTAGACAGAAATTATTCTTAAATCGAGTGCAGTCTGCCTTTTGAGTCTGAAGGGTAAAAAAGAGGACTGTGATAGCCCTGACCTCAGGTGAGGTTTTTGTGCTTTCATATCACAATGGGAACGTGTTTAAAGACTTAAACTGCTTAGGTCACTGAAGGTGTTGTATTCCCCATGGGACATTAAGCTTGCTCTTCTGCTTTAAAAGAGACAGAAAGGGGAGGAAAGCTAGTTGGAATGTGGGATATGCAGTGAATGCTTGTTCATCAGGATGCTGCAAGGTAGAGGGGAAAGAAGTGAACTGATCTCTGTCCTGCTGTAAGGTATCCAAGTATCCTGTCGCCAGAAACTAATAATGGAAGGGAAACTAATAATATGAGGAACACAGGCTAAGTCAATCTACTCTGCTCTGAGAAGGGGAGAGGTGTATGGAATTGCTGCTCTCAGTGGCTTTTCTTGGCCTCAGTTGAAGGAAGGGGTCTTTCACACCACTGTGGCAGCTGCCCATCTATCTTAGGGAAAGGATTAGCCAGTCTTACAGGCTGTGATATATTACAGAGGTCACTTGTAGTGTTTTCTTGTTTTCTCTTGTTATCCTTGTATTCCTGCTCAGGCAGTAATTTCCTCAGCTGCTATTTAACTTAACATTTCACTCAAAAAGCTGTAACTCAAAAAAAACTCAAGGGCATTAGCTCTTGCTCTGTCTATAGAAGAAGAGACTTGTCTACTTATTGGGAAAAAAAAATGTTTAGAAGAGCCAGTGTTGCAAAAAATGTTGCTTGCAGTTGGATTAGCCAGATAAGCGATGGTATATGTGCTGGAAGACATTCCCCATGTGTTGCTTGATGTATAATGCAGTGTTAGCTTCTAACTTGTTCATTATGGGACAAAATGAAATCATTCTGACTTCTGATCTTTGGAAGGATGCTGTTTGCTGTCACAGAAGAAAGCTCTCGAGGCAGTGAGAGAGTAACTTATGTATGATTAAGGTTCCCTTCCACAAAAAAAAATTGTCAGCTGCGCTGGCCAGTCACAGACAGATCTCTTGAGTGAGGAAAGAACAGAATCTGTAGATCTTACTTGTTTTTATCCTTGGGAAATAGCTCTAGTGTGAAAATGTCACTTGAATCACTTTCAGATGGCTTTCCTGGTTCGTTACTCTTTCATGGTCACAGAGCATACAAAACAGTATCTTTTGGGTAAAAATCCAACAAACCTTAAAAAACATTGTTTTAGCAATAGCTGTTTTCTATTTTTGTCTAAATACAAGACATGACTCCAGCTCCTTTTCTCCTTGTGCAAAGTATTGTTGTTACAGTACTGTTATTTATTGATTTCCTTTGTTCTTCCCTCTAGGGGGAAGAGAGAATGAATGCCCCCAACACAGGGGAAGTTCTAACCCAGGTTTGCACATCTGCTGATTCAGTAATTCATAGGCTCAAAGCAAAGCCTTACTGGGGCAGTTATTCACATATGCTCAGTGAGTGAATAGATGCAAGTACCAGCTCCCTCTTATCTCTTTGTAGCACCAAGATTTGGAACAGTCCAGGCTGGACATAATGATGGTGACTCCAGACATCCCTCCAGATGCAGTTCAGGACAGAAGGCTTTGCAGTTTACCTCCACTGGAGACAAGGTGCTTGGTGGGAGTAACTGTGAATTTAATAGTCTCTCCCGGTGAGTTCTACATCCACGTCTGCAGCGCAGAAACTTCTGACAAACTGTGGGATCTCATGATTGAGATGAGGTGAGAACGCTCTGTGCTGATTGAGAGATACTATTGCCTGTAGTGTTTGTGCTGAGAGAACGGGGCACCCAGCTGGATAGTTACAGTTACAGCTGGTTTGGTAACTTGAAATGGAGATGCCTGTGCTGTCTGAAATGTGTTCATAATACTTATCCATTCCTTTTAATTAGCAAGCCAAAAGTATGATTAGTACCAATTCACAGTTGCTTGGCTGTGTCCTAGATAGTTCTGAACTCTAAAAGAATAGAAAGGTTCCAGAAGAGGAACTTTTGTCTTCCTTTGCTTCTCTTTTCTCTTTGATATTAATGGGCTCAGTTAAAAATTTTAGTTTCATCTCCAACTCTTGTCAAAAAGCAGCACGTAATATGCACTTGCCATTATGTACAAGGGCTGCTTCAAAAGTAATGCCTCCTGGATGATGGTGTCTGCTCACAATGTCAGAGGCAAATGTTCTGTAATTGTGGTGTTGTGGATTGTTGTGGTTACTGTGAAAATAAATAGGAGGTATTACTTTCGGAGCAACCTGTGTATATTGGAAAGCAAGTGAAGGCTCATCAGTGACTGTCAGTTACACCATGCATTTGAGGTTCTGCTCCACCACAGCAGATCTGTAATTGTTGTTAACTGTGTGTTGAGGAAGCACCTGATGTCCATGGGGCACATACGAATGAAGTTATAAATTCTGCAGGCAAATACTTAAAAGAATGTGTAGTCAATACTCTCAAATCTGATTTATAATAAATAGTGATGTACCCAGATCATGTTAAAAGTTAATGACTAGAATGAGTGCATTTAGCTTTGGAAATTCTCTTTGAATGTTCTCCCTGGGGTCCAATTAAATGTTGAAACTTAGGTTTGCATTTCTTATAGCCATTTCAGTTTTAAGCTCAACAGAGCAGTGGTGTAAATCATCCATTTAAACCTCTTCTGAAAATGTGTGTTGTTGGGATTTGAGAAATCGGGATTCTTTTGAAGTCCTATGTATTTTTGTGTTTGTCTTTTGCATCCTTCCAAGCACAATCTTTCCTTATGATGTTTTGCAGGTGCTGTTATTCAAATAAGCTCGTTTCTGATCGTTATATCATGCCTGAGTCTTCAATACAGCCTGGACAGCTTTGCTGTGTGATGTTCTTGCAGTGGTGGTACCGAGTTATCATCCACCGTATAATCAGTGACCAGGAAGTGGAGGTGTTCTACCCAGATTATGGGAACATGGGCATTGTCCAAAAGTCTTGGCTGAGATTCCTCAAGTAAGTGGATTACATGTGGTTGACAGAATCGTAGAATGGTGGAGGTTGGATCTCATCCCTCATTTCAAGTTCCATGAGTGGATATAAACATTCTCTTCAGTAGTCATCAGTTGAAATGGGCTGCATTTTTGGTGACAGAAGTACTTGTTTGCCTCTGCAATTTCATATCTTTTCTGTGGTTTGTTCTTTGGTTCAAAAGCCATTGTTCTCTGTCCTTAACTTTGTAGTCATAAGGGGTTGTGATAAAAAGAGGCTTGAATGAGGGAAGGCATAACAGATGAGTTGTTAGTGCAGTTTCTGCTGTGCGCGTTCCCTGGATATGAAGTGTTTTCCAAAGTTACTGTTGGGTTTTAATTATAAATGGAAAATTCAGTACTTCACCCTTTATTCCTAAGTTGATTTTCTTAAAACTCAAAACAGGAGTGTACGTTCTGCTCTTCTGGCTGTTTGCTGTGTGTTTGCTCTAATGACCATGCCTTTGTTTTTTGTTGCAGATGGTGCTACTTGAAGCTCCCAGCTCAGGCCATCCCGTGTTCCTTGGCATGGGTGAAGCCCGTGGAGGTGTGTTCATATACAGTTTTTGTCTACTGATTTACATTCAGAGACTGTCAAGAAGAGAGAGGTTCTTTCACCAGATAAGGACAAACATTCAGGTCCCTCTGATGTTTACAGCAGAATTCTTGCTGTTGTATTCAGTGGAATACGACTGCTTCTATGCAAGTGATCACCCTTTCACTGTTTCTTCTTTATGCTTGTAGTACCCTTGCTTCTGCTGTTTCAGAAACAGATGGCTACTGTTAGAAAAAAAATGCTCACTCATTTTCTCCCACCAGTGGTTCTCCAGGGTCCTTCTAAAACATTGGTAGTTTCAGCCCTGTTTTAAAATGTTGAGACCAAGCTTTAAGTGAGTTAGATGCAATCAAAAAAGCCATAGAATTAGAGGTCAGCCTGTCTTGACAAATCTCATGGTCAGGAACTCTGAGAAATGCTGTCTTTCCAGTCGAAAGGTATGGGAGCACAGTTCGAATTTGTGTGTTAAAACATTCTTAAAAGCTTTCCTCTGCTTCTTGAGAGCAAAAGATCCACATATTTTGTTGATGTGAGGTGTTAGCAGCTTCGTAACAACTTCTGATGCTTAACATTCATAATCCTGTGGTTCCAGAAATTTTCCTCCTCTCCCTTTCCATAAAATGACTGCGCTTGAAAATAGATACTTATGGTGAAAAGGCATTCCCAGTGTAACTGGCTTTGCAGGCTTTGGGGCAATTTGATTTAGTTCAGTTCTGGGAATTTTCCCTGCATTTTTGTCCTTAGCTTGCCTTGCCCTAATTGTCCTCTTGATGAGTGCTCAGAAGGGAAAGTCTCAAGTGATGGATTCTGGTCTGTTTATAGTAACTTTATATTCTTGTTTCTTCTTGAGGATACGTGGACCAGTGAAGCAATTCTCCAATTCCAGGAGCTGTGTTACTCGAAGGTCCTTGTGGGCATTGTGGATGAATATGTGAATGGCATTTTGCATCTCTTTCTGTGCGACACATCCTCTGAGGAAGATGTCTACGTTCACTCTGTCTTGAAGGATAAGGGATATGCTGATATCTGCAAAGAGAACTTACATTCCCAGGTCAGGAGGGAGGAATGTGCTGCTGTAAGAAAGGGCACGGGTAGGACCTGTTGAGTGCCTGTAATGTGAAGATCTTTAGTGTTCTCATTGTTGAAGTTTGGTTATGCTGTGAACAAACTGAATTACAGAGATGGTCTTGATTAAAAGCATCTTATTTTGCCAGTGAAATGTTCAGTGTGGGACAGCATAAGCCTGGTGATTGCATGCTCCACCTAGGACCGATATTCAGGGTATAAACCATGGACCAGGGAGTGGTTATGAGTTAGGTCAGTTTGTATCATTATCTAGATGTCTCGGCTCTCTATTGGTAAGAACTGTGTGGGTCTGAAAGCCATGAGAAAAATGCTGCTGTGGTTATGTATCTCAGCAGGAAGTCAAGCTTTACTGCCTGGAGTATGCTTCTTTTTTTCTTTTTAGTACTGGGGGTATTTACAAATGAGCTTTCTTAATTGTACTGTGTGTTGCTCTTTGTTATTGTTTGTTTGTTACTAGGGGTTCAAGAAATTGAATCCTTTAGCCTTGTATGTTCAGTCCAGTGCAAAGCAGGAAAGTGCTGAACTGGCGGAGCCAGATCTTTGCTTGCAGCAGGATTCTCTAGGTGCAGATAATGAAGCATCAAGCTCCAGACTGGACGGGGAGGAACTGTGTAATCAGGTGGGCATTTGGCTGTGGTGTAGCCATCATTCAAAGGAATCGACTCCAGAGGTTGATTAACATATATATTGGTTTAATACCATGCACTTCTTCTGAGGGCTTGGAAGCAGGACTAAAAAAAAACCCAACACTGTTACCATAACATGTTCTGGGTTAAAATGAAGCGAGTCTAATGTGACACTTTTAACTGCTCAGCTAACATTTTCTTGTAACTGCTCTTAATGCTGGGGAACTCCCTTGATGTAGTCAAAACTTAGACTTGCCCTGATGGTCTTAACAACTTGCTTCTTCCCCACCACACACACACCTCGATTCCCACTTAAATATAAAATATGTGGATGCTGTTGTACCAGGTTTCTTAGCTTGGGACATTTCTATGTGGTGATGTTCTCAGAAGGCTGTGTGAACTGGGCAACATTCTTGAAGAGTATGATTTTAGCCAAGGAACTAGTTTTATGGTGGTGGAAGGAAGTTAGGGTGACAACTTATTTCTTGTTCACGCTATTTCCTTTTCTCTGTGTTCTTTCTGTCCTTAAGAGTTGCCAAAACTTCATGAAGAGCAGGGTGGGAAAATTTCTCTCTGTTAATCTGTCAGAGTGATACCATCTGATTGCTCAGCAGCTTGCGCTTCAGTAGATTTGCTCCAGTGCCTCTTGATTTCTTCATGCTGGTTATGTCCTTTCTTGCTTTGTCCATCTCCTTAGCAACAGAACCTGTGTACAGAGGAGAAACGGGATGATGTGCAGCCACTTCCAGATGAAGTGAATGACCCCAAAACAACAGACCAAGACCCTGAATTCACACAGGAAGATACAAATAAAACTTCCACTGACCTTATGGCAGTGGTTAAGGTAAGTTTTTTGTTGTTTTTTTTTCTCAACCACAGCTGTTGGGATGGAGTTGTTTTAAACTGTAGATAATTTTAATATCTTAAAAATAAAATTAAAGTTACTAACGATGAAACAATGACTGGCTATTGGTATGAGCCCAGAGGTGTACGTTTACCTCTTTGCTGTTGTTTCTGGTTCTGTTGATAATACAGTAGTGTTTCACTGGTACATCAAAGCATTGTGGAAGACTGTCAGTGTCAGCACTTCATGGATCAAACCTGTCCCTTCTTTACTCCTTGTGAGCTGATTTAAGCACAACCCTGCAAGTATGAAACCATTTGGGTATAGAAGCACAGGAATTTCCTAGCTGGATCATGGGCATGTTGTCTGTCCCTGGCTGCAATCTCTTTAGAAGCATTAGAGTAAGCAACAAGATTTTCTGTTAAGGAAGACCATGGGATGAAAAGCTAAATCCTGCCTATATAACTGTAGGGAAAAAGTGCTCTAGTGAGCTAGTTGTGACAAACAGAAGCTTTTCCTTTCTCTGTGTTGTCCTCATCTCTTGGCAACAGTAGACGTTGGTACCTGTAGTGTTGCCAGCATTCCACACCCTTTCCACTTTTCATTGTTCTTGCTTTCCTTTTAGTGGTGATGATCTTAATTGTGTGAATTGGGAGGAAGTGTAGATAGTGCCTTCCTTATTATTTCCTGCCCCTCACAGCACTGTAGGGCATGCTGTCTCTTTTATCTTTTCTTAACAGCTTCTTTATGAGTTATGTGCATTCCAGCTTCTTCCGATACTAATAGATGCTTCCACTGTCTGCCCTTCCTCCATGAATGTTCCTTCTGTGTCTTGAAGTGGCAGTGATACTTTGAGTCCCCCAGCAAAGACAGCATGGCTAGCAAAGGGGATGATTACTTTTTAATGTTGCTTTTCTTTCCTATTCTAATGCTCTAGTTTCTACTGTGTGTTGGGCAGAAGCTGCTAGTAGGCTGGTGGTATCATGCTGAATAGCTGGTTAATTAGGCTCTCGTGCTTGTTGTTCAGGTTATTGCCTTGTTATCCTACCAGCATTATACTTCTCTTGCTCAGCCCTGTGGCTGTCCTTGCTGCTTCAAGAGCTTCTCACAATCCCACTGTGAGCGGCCAACTTAAGCTTCCTAAATCACCTTGTGTAAAATTGTTTTGTTCTGGGCTGATCATCTGAATGCTCTCACACCAGTGGACAGTGCACCTCTGGGTGATGATCCTCCTCATCTGAAGGTGGGTGCCTTTCTTCTGCTGCTTCAGCAGAAGAAGCCTAGAGAGCAGGCACCTAATTTTTGAACAGCTACAGTTGGGCAGATAAATTGCACTGTTGCTTGCCTGTTTCTCTACTTTTTCATGCTTCATGCTGAATCAGTGAATAACAGCATTGGTTTCAGTCCCAGTTTTTGACTGAGATGTAGGTGGTCATCTCTGGAACTTCAGTTTAATTTGTATTTTTGACAAAAAGCGCAGAGGAACTTCCTCTGACTCAGTTCCCACTCCCTTGTGGAAACTCCCTCTGTCATCCCTGTCACTTGTTCTGTGTGGGGCTGCTGAGAGATGAGCCAGCTGTTAATTCTTTGCCTAAGACATGCTAATTTGTATCTTGTAATAATCTGCCACTCTATTCAGCTCACTGTGCAGGAAGAGCTGCCCTTTGGCTGGGGTTGCGAATAACCAGTACTTTTAAAAAAAATCCTGTTGCTGACATTTCAGTTCTTTATGAATTCTGAGGGAGATATGAAGGTCAGGACAACTAATGAACTGAGTATGCACTAATCACACCCTCTCCTGAGGGTTTATTGTTTGTTTGTTTTAATATAATTGCAGACACCTCATCCTCTTGGAGAGTCCTTAAGGCCTACTGTCTTCTTCAAGTCATTGGAAGACTACTTCTCCTTCCTCTATGTCAAGCAGCCGTCAGAAGTGAGCCAAAATGGCCCTAATAATATAGAAGGATTTTCCAACAAAGCCCAGACTTGTGAAGTTCTACATGCCTCTCTTCTGCTTATGGCAGCACCATTTATGCTGGACAACCGTAACAGTACGAATAGATTTATCAGTAAAGTTTAATGTAGAGGAAAGCTGAGCAATCTCTTACTGTGCCTTGAAACCTACAGTCAGTGTGAAAGTATCCTAGGACTAGTGCTGCTTCTTTGCTAGACCTGATGGACTTGGTATTTCTGTGGGGTGAGCTGTGGCAATAATAAATGGCTGGATGCAATGCTTTGTTTTAACCTCTGTGAGCAGAGTGGATAGAGGTGTTTTCCTCTCAGGGATATTTTTTTTTGTGGTTCCTAGACTTTCTACTCTTCATGCTGAAGCTTTTGTTTTTTCAATTCTATACGTTAGGCTATGTTCATTTCTTAATGTGCTTCTCTCCTTCTTCTAGCAGTAAGGGAGAAAAGCACTTTTTTAACCTTAAAAGGTCCATGAAGGGGGGTATGTTGTTTCTCTGTTTTCAAAGTAATGAAAGAATGGACAGCCCGTGTGTGCAGGTTGCCCAGTTTACAAGCTGAAGTTAGTTGCCCGGGTTAGTATGTTTGTTTCTTGAAATAGAACAGTTGGTGGTTTCTCTGGAGTTGAGGCCCCAGTCATCAAGATAGGAGCTATTCGCTTTGAGTCTACCTTCCCACCTCTGGGGGGAAATAGGGATGAGAGATGGGGGGAGACAGAGAGAACCTCTTGGATTTCACCTTTTTCAAGTTCATTCAGTAAGTCTGCAGTAGGAGGTAGTCACACAATCAGGTAATCAAGTCCAGGCAAGCAGATATTGCTGTCTAAGCTGAAACTCTTTAGAGATACCATGTGGATATTTCTGTCTCTCTCCTTATGCAGATGATGAGAAAATGAAGGACAAAGACCTTCCTGAGAATCTTGCGCTTGTCCAGCACAAAGGCAGTGCACTGTCTGAGCAAGAAGTGTCCTGGAAGCTCTATGTCCCTCCTACCACATTGTCTGCAGTGTTGGCAGCTGCTGCACGCTTAGCCACTTGTCGTGGCTACTTCCGCTGGCTCCCAGGTCCAAGAAAGAAGTTGTAAGAAGAGGTGAGAGAAGCAGATGGAGCTTCTGCTGAGGAGGGCTCCATGGAGCAGTGAAACTTTATTGTGCTGTTGTTCTTCTAATTAAAAAGCACTTAATCATTTGAAAAACTTGTGTGACATCTCAGATGTGCCTGGTGCATGTAGCACGTGTTACTTTAAGTTGAGGAAAATACTGTTTTTCTTGTACTGGTGTTGTACTGCTTTATTGCTCTCTAATGATTCAGAAGAACATCTTCAATGTCACGCTGTGTTCTAACTTCAGGAGAGGAAAACTGGAAATGCATCCCTCCCTGGGTGTCTGTGTGGTTTTAACGTTGTATACAGGAGGTGGTTATTTTTTTTCTATTCTTTAACAGAGTTGGTGCTCTTGCACAATCTTTGCTGTTAGGAGTGCTGTATGCCAGGCAAGCCCTATCACTATCCACCCTTGTAAACAGCCATTCCCCTTCCTGTTTATATATGCTCCCTTCAAGTACATTATGGTTGGAAAGACCGCTATGATAGTGTAGTCCAACCATCAGCCTTATGTCTGCAGACTGCTCTGAGCTGTCAGTCAGTGCAGCATCTACCCTTTGCTGGAACACCTTCAGGGGCAGTGACCCCACCACCTCCCTGAGCAGCCTGTGCTGGTATCTCACTGTTCCTTTCTAGGAATCAACTGGGTGCCCGGTTGATTCAGACCTATGAGTTTTCCCTGAGAAGTACTGGTGAAGGAAAGATGACTATCTTCTTTGAATTTCATCATTGAGTTGTAACTTTTGAAGGTGGATAAGGGTAAAACTGCAGAGTGCAAGAAAGAAAGATGGTTGTTAGGGAACAGCTGGGCAGAAAGCCAATGAAAGGAGGTGAAAGCAGAGAAGCTGAGAGCTGTGGGGGTTATGTGTTGTGCAGCAGCCGTGTAGCCCTGCAGGAAGTGTCAGAAGTTGTCTGACTTCTTGTGGCCCTGTGTTAAGGCCCTGGGGTTGTAGCAAAAATGTTTGTTTTCTAGCACGGAGATGGGTGAAATGTTTGCACTTGCTCAGAGTTGTATGGGCAATGCAGCTGGCTGGGTTTGAGTGCTTTTTGTCTTAGCTGTTCTGCTCATTGCAACTTAATGAAAGTTCTCAACTGGGAGAAATCCTACTTCTCCCTGGTGTGATGGGGAGGTTTCTCTTTCCTGGGGTAGTTGAATATTCCCATTTCTGTGGGAAACCAGTTACTGTGATGCCTTTTTGGGATGAGAGCACAGCAAAATTGGGATGTGCATCTCTGTGACCTGAGTAGTGGGCAGTCCGAGAGGGAATGGAAAAAAAATAAAAGCATATTGTGTCCTTTTAAACACTAAAATGAGGTCATTTTATTTAGATATACTGGATCCTTGTTCCCCATACAGCAGGGGCTGTAGCATCTGCTTGGTTCTGTAGCTCAGATTTGAGTGAGCTGAACACTGCTGGAAGGTCTGTCTTCCTCATGTCCCCAGAGAGGAGGGCAACATCTGTTTTTTTTCTTCTCAGAGATCTACTTCTGTGGCAGCTCCTCTCCTGTGGAGGAGGAATGGCATCTCTGAGGGAAGGATAGGAATGCTGGACTTTGGGGCTGTGCTAAAAACCTAATTGCTTGGTAGCTTTCTGCCCTGCTGCAGGAAGTGCAGGCAGGTATCTTGGGGTGTCTGCTCTGGTTTGTCCAGAGTCACTGGGACTTGAATGGCTATGCGGGGACTGTCCCCCAGGGCAGCTCAGTCAAATCCCCTGCACTCAGAACTGAGGGTTGTCCTCAAGCCAGGCTACCCATGGGAGCTGCTCATAGACAGCATCCTGCTGCTTTTTGGTAGCTCATCTGCACTGCTCGTCAAGCCCCGTAGTTCTCCCATCTTTTTTGTATTTAGTTTATTTAGTGGTGGGTTTTGTGGCTCTGCTGCCTCATGCTGAGGATAAGATCTTGCTGTGAAGTGTTACAGAGAAGGGAGCCAGGTGGTAATTGGGTCAGGAGCCTCCTGTTCCAGACTGGGCCTTGGCTTTATCTAACTTGTGGGTGTATGGGTGCCTTTCTCCAGGCCTGAACTCTGCTCCGGCTCTACTCCCTCCTTTTGTTTGATTCCCTTTCCCTGCTGTTTTGTGGTCTGATACATCTCTTGTACTACCTCCAGCACTGCTTGGATCAGCCCGAGCACCTTCTTCACTGAAACACAGGTAAAAGTAGATGCAGCTTGGCCTGTCTGCCGTGTGTTTGCAGACTGCTCGTGCATTGGATTGCACAGTGCCTTGGCGCAGCTCTGCTGGCTGGCTCAGTGTCCCCAGCGCTGCTGGGTTGCTGCTAGGTGGCAGCCGAGGTACAGCTCTGCTCTCTTCAGCCTGAAACTGTTCCTCTAGGGGGATTCCGGAGGGAAGGAGCTGCCGGAATGACTCTGCTGGGTGGGAAACATCGCTGTGCCTCTCAGCAACCCCAATCGCTCAGGCACAGCTCAGGTGGAAGCTGGCCAGGGCAGCTGCATCTCACAGATCCATAAAGGTTGGAAAAGAGCTGTAAGATCCTCAAATCCAAGCCCACCCCATCCCTGCCGCTGACCATGTTCTTCAGTACCAGATCTCTGCTGTTATTGAATAGCCCCAGGGTGCGCTGACTCCAAGGGCAGTCTGTGCCAATGCACTGCTGCGCTTTCTGAGCGATGGGCCCCCGGGTGCAGCTCAAGGCCATCACCTCCTCCAGCTCACCTAGCAGTACATCCATCTTATTTCAAAGAACGTACTGCACTCGAGACTACTAAAAAAGCACAGCCTAATGGCTACTCTCCTACAATGTGGTAAGGGCTTAGTCTGAACAGTGTTTTGCTTTAGTCTTACAGCCATACAGAAAACAAGTTGAGGAAACAAAAGCATATGATAGAAAGATATTAAAGAGATGAATTTTGCTTATGGAGGACGCCTGAAATTTCTTAAACACTCAAAGACCTGATAAAAGGAAAGGTAAAATTTATTTTGACTCTAATTATTTGTTTTTTTCAAGGGGCAGAGCTTGCATTTATATTTTAAAAATTAATTAATTTAAAATACCGGGGGTATTGAACCTCTACCAAAACTGAAAGAAGAATTCCTGTACCAAAGAGGCATGACTTTCTCCTTTGTGTATAAACAAAAACAAACAAAAAACTGCTAAAGCAGTTATCATCTTTTTAAGTGGGAATTGGTGTTTATATTTTTGTTTCTTAGTTCTTATTATTACTGCTGTTTTTTACTTTCCGTTATGAAGTTTTGTGTGGTAATGATAGAATTGAAGTCAAGCTGATAACTGAAAACGTTTTCTACTACTGTGACCAAATGAGTGCTATTTTTTAAGTTTCATGTTCATATTTTATACCCTTATAGTGCAACGTAGGTTAAAACAAGTCAGTTCTATGACTTAGGCCTAGTGATTTTATGGTGGTTGCTGCCTCTCCCTTTCCATCTGAGTGAAGAAAAAGATACTAAACATCAAAAATAAGAACAAAGTTAAAATGGTATAAATAGTCTGTCATGTAAATTCTAATACTGGGACAGTTGTTCTCCTTTTGTCTTCTCTAATGTCTCTTAGAGGAAATAGAATGTTAAAAATGTATTATGATTGGAAGCATGTAAAAGGGAGTGGTGAGCAATAACCCCTCTGCATACCATGATAAAGATTAGTTTTCTGCCTGGACTTTGACAAATTTACATGGGAATTCTTCATTGTGAGCTAAATCAGTGATTAAAATACTTAATTATGTAATAATAAAAAACCTTTTTCCAGTCTAATTAATCACTGTTACTGATTAATAGCACTTAATGCAGTACTGAGGATTTTCTGAAGCTCACTTAGCTTTCAGATAAATACTGAAAGAGTAAAAAAAACCAGTCGCCAAAACTAGCTTCCTTTTAGTTTTCATTATGAAGCATAATGAATGTGTTTTCTTTCACAGCTATTACTTTTATTGATCTTGTAAGCAGTTTATGGGTGTCCAGTCAAGTTCAGCAAACTAGGAAGACATTAAGAATGGTAAATGCTGGGGGGTGTTGCAGAATTGCCTCATGTGATACCTTCTATTCTCAGCATAGGCTAAAATTAGAACTAGACTGACATTGCATTGGAGTCTGAGTGAGAGTTCCAAATGGTTTTGATAGTACAAGCAAAATTTGTAACTTACCTAGGCTCTTGCACAGAAAGCAATGAGTCATGGAAAATCTTTGAAAACCAAATATTTAAGGTAAGTTGTTCCAAACTCTCTCAGATGCTTGGAGGCAATTTTTGGGGGGATTACATGGTAGTAATCTGTATTTATTTTGCAGCCACGTTTGGGAATTCACTTCTGAATTGTCAGCAGCAGTGTGATTATTGTGTCTTATTGTTTGTCAGGAAAATATCCAGAGGATTTGACGATAATCCTGGTATTACATAATTAAATATCCTTGAAGGTTGAGTCATATACTTATACATATACTCTTGTACTTCGTAGTTCTAAAGCAGTGTTCATTGAACTGTATGCTGTCCACTTTTTTCTGAGTGTAAGCTTTCACTAAAAAGAAGTGCTGTTTTGATTGTATAGTCTGAATTTGGCTTTAGTAGTGCATGTATGAACAAATTGGTAGAGACTGGAACTTTTAATGTATGTTTTCTGTACAACATTCCTCAAAAGATTTGTAGTTTTCTACCTGAAAATGTCTGAACAACAGGTATGATTCATCAGGTAAATCACTTTTTCTCAGTAGAAGACTAATTCTGGAAATAAGGCAATTTAAATTGCAACTGCTGATTGGAGCAGAAAGCCTCATACAGTGTTTTAGTCACAGTATTGCATGTTGGGATGAGGAATGAAATGAGTATTTACTAGGAGTACCACTGAAAAAGAAGTTAGTCTTTCAAAGTACAGAAAGTAAATGTGATCATACTGATGCAGGGGACGGAAAGATGAGAAAAATCTTCTTGTTACAGAGAAGAAAGGATTGAATCCCTAAAAAGGGATTGAATTCCCAGTTGAGTGCCAGACAGCGCTGTGGGATGCCTTTTGAATCACCTGCCAAATCCTGTCACTCTCCCTTAACAAGTAAAGAATGGTTAAGAATTCTTAGTATAGAAGTATTGGACCAGATTCTCTTTTTTTTCCGGGGGGCTGAGGGTTCGAACTTTATAATATGAATTTATGCTGTCTTTAGAACAGGAAGCAATATTGCCAATTTAAAATTAGTATGTGCTTGACTGTACCTTTTGAATTGATTTCAGTACAATCAGACTTTACAAACACCTGTGTTTGCAAAAGACATGGTAAACATAAAAGGGCAATAGAATGCTTTTTAGAAGTGTGTACTTATTGGGATAACTGTGTGCCTTCACTGCTCTTCAGAAAATCATGTATTAATTATCTCCCTAAGGAAAAGATGATTTCAAAACATTAGCCTGATTTGATTTGGATCTTGACACTCAGGAGGTCTACAAGATGGTAAGAAAGATATGAAGAGTATGGGAAGTCTTTTTTAAAAAGGTAATGCATTGCCCACTGTACACTACAGTGTGAGAGATACTATTAAGACAGATAAATAAATGTACATGCTAATATGTTTCTAGCAACGTTTCAGTTTCTCTGAAGTGCAAAATTCCTTTCATTGCAAGTATTTATACCACCCAGGATGCAACTGTAATAATTGGAAACCTGAAGTTGCACACAACACCAGTTTCTTCCTGGGAGGGGAATAATGAATCCTTACATCCACATTTAATTATGATGGTTGTTTTCAGTCTGCAATTGTAACAAACTGACAGAAATGGTTGTTCTCAAGAATGCAGAAGAGACTGTAAAAAGGCAGGTACCTTTTGGGGGAAAAAAAGTTAAAACTGTACATTCAAGTTGGTATTTAAGTTGCTTCCCAAAATGAAAGTTGAAATTCTTTTTATATATATATATATATATATATATATATTTATATATATTTATATATGTATATATGTATATAATTTATTTATTTATTTATTTTTGTCATTATTTATCATAGTAGTGTCAACATCTTTGATAATAGTGCTGTGGTTTAATGATCTCCCACGGTAAATTCGCTAGATCATTATATAATTATTTTGATGAAAACTGAGTTTTGAAACTAATTACCATTTTTTTTCTTGCTTATATTGTAAATTTTTTTTCAGAAAATGTAACTGGGTACAATTATTTTGTACATAGAAAGCAATTGATAATATTCTGTTTAGCTCTACATTGACTGTTTAATGATATAATCAAGGAGATATGTCTGTATTTTAGTTTTCATGTCACTGCCCCCCTGTGGTACATGATACACACACTGAGGCACTGAAATTCACAGCTGGAGTCCTGTGATTGAACCTGAACATGTAAGAACCATGACTGAAACTGCTGTTTGTATTGGATCATTCACTGCTGTAAAGACACTTTGGGAAGTGAGAATACAGAAGATAAATGAAGAATTACGGAAAGAAAAGGAGTTTAGAGAGAGGTCTGCAGGAAGGTAGGTAAACTGCAGGTGATAGGTGGAAAGCTAGACTCTAAGTTACATTGCAGAAGACTAGAAGTGGTCTTTCCAAATTCATCCACAGTCTAATTCTTTATTCTGCAGTAGAATTCCCACTGCTTAGAATCTGGCAATATGTTCAGATCAATCAATCAGATGTGTTCTGTGATTAAAATCTTAGCATATGCACTAAATCTATTAGATACAGATATTAAAATCCTCTTCTGTGTGCATGCTCTGATTTGCTCTAATTTGTTTTATTCTCAGTGGGAACATTAAGAGTTATTTGGTCTTCTGAGTAGCCAGCAATTTCATGAAATGTGAAGAAATTTAGTATTTTTAGAACCCTTCCTCATTTGTCAGGTGTTTGAAATGGAATAACAAATTCAGAAGTTATAAACAAAACCAGAAAAGGAAGTTGGTTAATTATTAAAATTCTTGTTCAAGTCCCCACTGAAAACAAAGCTAAAAGAATCCCCGTCTGATTGACCTTGTTTGATTGAACTTGTGTTTGGTGGAACTGAAAGCTTTCTGTCCCACCACAAGACTGTTTCAAAATGCATGATTTTGGTCCTGTCACTTCACATGAATTTACTTTGTTTCCTGGCTGCAATGTGACGAAACTGAATAAAGTTTTATTTTCCTTCTGACTGTAAAACTCAACTCTGCAGAGCTGCATGTGAATAGAATTACTATCAATTAACTCAGTCAAACATTACTTTAAGCTCTTATCTTCCCCCAGTTGATAATATAATTAGCACCCAGAAACAATACTGTTACTCATTCAAAGTAATTACTGCCTCTTATTGCCTGTATTCATAGCTGCACCACTGACAAATTTTCTTTTATAGGTTACTGCTTGTCTGGGAGGAGAGAGCCGCTTTAGCAAAACTCAAAGAAAAAGTAATTAATGAAGATGGAAGAGCAGTTTTAAGGATAGAGGAAGAAGAATGGAAGGTATTGTGTATAGGTATTAATGTTGCAGTGGTCTGAATGACTGGATGCATTTGAAGACCACTGTTTACATTTTTACTCTCACAGCTGTACTATTCCTAATCATGAAATGCTCATGTTTTGCTTCGCTGACCACAAATTGAGATGCACAGTTGTGAGAATGAAAAAGCAAGCCGTTTTTTTTTTAGTTCCAGGTATTAAGCATTACTCTGCAAAAATAAAGTCCGAAAGACTGTCTTGCATTAGAAGTGATTTTACATTGCAAAATATGAGTTTAATTAGGTACATGTTCATTTTGTTAATGCACCCAAACCACTGAAATATCTCAAGGTGAAAAACATCTGTGTTTAGATGCACAAAAAGGTTTTTTATTGTTGCTTACTTTCTGAGTGACAATGAGAAAGTTAGATTCTTAGATTCATATTTCTAATGCATATAGGAAATTGGCTAACTGTGGAATCAACAGCAGAATGGAATCTAGCAGTGGGGACAAGTTACAGAGCTGGTAGCTTTATTAATGCAGAAATGCAAGTGCCAGTTCTATGAAGAGAATCAGAGTATGTTGAGTAACAGCCCTACCAGCAATATTCTGGTGTTCAGAATAGGAAAACTCTATTCTTTGTTTGGAATTCCTAACATGTAAACACTGGAGTGTTTCTGTCCTTCTGCTCTCAGCTGCTTGCTGTTTCCCTTAACAGAGCAGGAAATGTTATTTAGATAATTGTTCAAAGACAACAATCCATACAGAGCAGCGTAATTCTTAGTTAAAAAGCCTGAAAGTTTTCAAGCAATAGTAGTGCAGGTGACTAAATTCTGAGAGCAAACAGTGTGCAGATGAAACTGATGGGTAGGATGACCCACAGTAGTGTAGCTTGAGAAAAATATAGTATCTTTTTTTTTTTTTTTTTTTTTTAAATCACAGTACAAACATTAATGAGAAAAATCTTACCACCACTTTCTGCCTAAACCCTTATTCTTCTTTATTATGCTGAATTTCTTTGGATTCATATTTCTTGTTTTAGACATTACCTTCCTGCTTACTGAAATTAGTCCATCTCCAAGAATGGCAGCTTCACAGAACAAGCTTGCAGAGAATTCCGCAGTTCGTTGGAAGATTTCACAATCTTGTTGTTCTTGATCTATCCCGGAATTCAATAGAAAGCATCCCTAAAGAAATTGGTGAGCTGTACTTTCTTTTATTTTATGTTGCTTTTCTAAGAAAAATAATGTTATACAAGCATGCAATTTCTTGGCATTTTATCTCTCTAACTTTACAACCGTGTAGTTAGAAAACATTACTTGTATTTGGCAGTTAGAGATCTTAGTGCCACCAAATACCTATAGATGTTTAAGAAAACAAAAAAGTTCATAAGCACAACGGAGATTAGACATAAGAGAACCTGCTTAGAAAAGTGATACTAAAAACAGGCTTCATGTTCTGAGTTCATGGCATGAGTTGTTCTTTTCATAGGTATTTTTTGAAGTACTCATCTAGAATTCTGTACTAGAGTCCTGAAGTACTTTAATTTAGATTTTTACTTATTTATATCTTGTGAGAACACAGAACTCTTCTATAGCATTATTAGGATAACAGAAAAACATTAATGCTTTATTTCAAATATGATAAATATTCATGTTCATTCTTTCTCATTTGTGCTCTCTGCAGGCCAGCTGACTGGCCTCCAAGAGCTGCTTCTCAGTTACAATAGAATAAAGTCTGTTCCTAAGGAAATTAGTAATTGCATCAGTCTGGAAAGATTGGAACTGGCTGTCAACAGGAATATCTGTGATCTTCCTCCACAGGTTTTGACTATTCTGATTTATTTACTTACTTATTTATTTTGTGATGTATATTTTAAATTTACTCTGTGTTCTTATATTTGTTTTGGTGTTCTAATGTTATAAATAAAATGCACGTGTAAACAGTATTCATACCACTAATCCAACTGAAGACACATGACAAGGGCAAATATACTTGAGTAGTTGCAAGAGCTAATCACTGTCTAGATAAATGAGCACAGGGGACAGCAATACACTTTGATGTTAGTTTAGGCTGAAGATCTTCACTGTGTGATTTACCCCACTGTGGATCTGATACCTTAGCACAGATGAGCTCCCTTTTAAGGCTGAGAATACAAGTTCATGCCTTTTGCCACCATATAATTGAAAGCATATTTACCTGGACTTCTAGCTATGAAAAGGTTTTGTGTGATTTAGACAATTGCCTATGTGCAAAAAGTTGAATTAATCTTGTTCTGAGAAGATGCTGAAAGCAATTAAAAGCGAATAAAGCAGTTGCTAACCTACTGTTGAGATTTAATTTGGTTTAACCTATATGTGACAAAGACCTGCATCTCCAGCTACTAGTCTCTTAGGTACAGAAATGTCAAGTGCGTAACCATATGTACTTCTTCTAGAGTATAAAAAAAAACACAGCAGTGGAGTATTGCAAAATTGTGTCCAAACAACAATACCCAACAAATCTTCAAATCAAAACATACACCATTAGTCAAAATGCAGAATTGACTAAATCTACATGGATACAAGTTAAAAGATCTAATACAGAGCAATAGCTTTTGAAGTAACAGCTCATGGTAAGTAATAGTAAATACATAGTTCTTTCCTTTGGAAATCATCGTGAGATAATCGTTAGATAATTAGATAATTACCTGAGATATGAAGTGCAAATTTAGGTTGGTTCTATGTACATGCATAGCATTACTTGTTGGGCCAGATTTGTAATCAGTCATCTTTGCATTACCTGAAAATTACAAAAAGCATTTGAATATGTGATACAGCAAGGGACCGAGGCGCTGCAGAGCTCATTGAGGCTATGTTTAATTTTTAATGTCTTGGCAGTACTAATGGACTTAGTAACAAGGAAAGTTTCTAAGTTTCCTCCAAAATACAGTCCATGCGATATGAACCACAAAAAACTAAATATCTGCTTGATGAAATACAGCAAATTACATGGAGAAGCACCTGCTGAGTACAAAATACTAAAGACAGTCATCACAGAATGTAATCACAGAAACATTTATATTGGAAAAGACCTTTAAGATCATTAAGTCCAACCTTTAATGTAGCCACTGCCAAGTCTGCCACTAAAACATGTCCCTAAGCACCACATGTACACATCTTTTAAATAGCTCCAGGTGATGTCTTTATAACTCCTTTTCTTTATATTTGGGATGTATCTGCATTGCAGTCATGGTATTCAGCTTCTCAGCATTTAGGGTGCTCACCCTAAGTGAGATAAAGTATTAGCACCTGAACAGTTTCAAACCTACGCCCCTACCCTCCAGATAAGTGCTGTAATTGTAGACTGAAATTCAGTTAATGTAACTCAGAAACCATTCTGTGTTTACAAACTACAAAATGTGTTTTAATATTAAAACTTGCTTTTTTTCAGTAAATGTGACCGCATCGGTGCTGTAATGGAACATCAATACAGAATTACATTAAATCTCTTTCCTTTCAGCTAAGTGATTTAAAGAAGCTTTCACACATAGATTTGTGTATGAATCAGTTTAGCACCATCCCTCCAGCTCTTCTGAACATGCCAAATTTAGAATGGTTAGATATGGGAGGAAATCAACTTCAGAAGCTTCCTGATGCTATTGACAGGTAAATACAGCTCAAAGCTCGCATCATAGTCTGAATTCCACTGCATTGAAATTCTAATGATTAAATCCTGTTTCAAAAGCTATTTTGATATTAACCTGATGGCTAACTTAAGATTGATCAGCTTTTGTGTATTTTTGATAAGTTGGAGTAATTCATTTAGTAAATAAATAAATAATACACTCACTGTCACCAAGTTAAATGCTTCTAGCTAGTAATTTTTTCACGTAGCAGTTTAGACAGTTATTTTGGATATGGGGTTTTCTTTGAGATTTTTATTACTCTTTATGCAAGTCCTTTACGTGGCTGTTAGAAATAATCAGTTAAGAAAATAAATCTTACCACTATAAATTTTCTATATCTTGGCTGATTGAAGAAATACTTACTTTTACAGAATGGAAAATCTCCATACTTTATGGCTCCAAAGGAATGAAATTAACTCTTTGCCAGAAACCATTGTTAATATGAAAAATCTTAGTACTCTTGTTCTTAGCAACAACAAACTTAAGGATATTCCTTCTTGTATGATGCACATGACAAATCTGAGGTAAGAAAAAGCAACAGAAATAGAAATACCAGCAGATAAGTATTTTAAAGCCACTCTTAAGTTGTATATCATAGAGTGGTGCTAAGGAAGTGGAAAAGGTATGTCCACAGTTATACAGCATAATTACACAGATTCACATTTGAGAATCTGGTCAAGAAAGCTTTGAGAAGCACAATCCATTTGAAGAGTGTAAGCTATGATAGTTGCACTCCCAAAGGTTAAGGAGACTTAACACATTTTTGCACATCACGGGGCAAGTAAGCTTGTATAAGCTTTAATTTGTAAAGGGAGGTCTGCAGGCTTTATCTACGTAGTCTCAGTTGTTCCTGGGTAATGATAGCTACTGTTGGGTGTAATGGTTTGGGGGAAGATTCAGAGGTGACATTCTTCTAAAGTAGGGAAATGTCTGTTATATGGGGTTTATTTGGCCTCTTTCCTACAGCTGTTAGAATATTCTGGGCACACTGTAGTATTGCCCTAAGGCAAGCATCATAAATGGTCAGGCCATGGAAAAGATTATGGCAGTGGACTATGAACAGAGGGAGATAAATCTTAATTCAATTTCAAAAGCTCTCTCTGGCCAAGATGCCGTGCAAGCATAACCTTTTCCACTGACTTGGCAGATTTGTCAACTTCAGAGACAACCCACTGGAGTTAGAGATAACACTCCCTCCTTGTGAGAATACAGAAGAAGAGGAGCAACAGGAAATGTTCGGCATCGAATTCATGCACATGTATATCCAGGAGTCACTGAAGAAAACAGGTATGGTTTTTTATTTGTTAATTTCAGTCCCTCTGGAATTAAGCAACAAAGGGAAGGCAGAGTTAAATAGTATGGGTCTTCAGTTCCCAATAGTATGGGAACTCAGTGTTCCCTATTTTTGGGTGTTGTCCAGATGGAGACTACTAAAACAGGATGTAAATTTCCAACATTTTTTAGTATTGAAGTTGCAATACCTGATAAACAGATGTTACAACTGATAACATCAAATTCTGTCTCTCCCTGACAAAAATCCAGTCTTCCTAAGCAAAGCATGCCTTACATTTTCATCTCACTTCTAAATTGCTATATCAAAAAGCCTGCTGCCAGTAATGTCAAAGGAAACAGATTAAACTTTTCCGCCTGCTTAGTGGTTTCAGTAGAAGATCAAAATAAGCACTTCTGAACAGATGTGCAGGTGGCAGCTGTTACTTGTGGAGAATTCCATCCATTGTAAGATGTAAAACCATTTTCTTTGATCTTCCATTCTGTATGTCACGAAGGCTTAAAAATGCTCTTCAAAACCCTAAGCTAGCTTTTGTTTTATCCATGTTTTATGAATGAATATTTAAATTAACAAGAATACATCAAAACAAGTGGTTTAAAAATAAGTTTTATTCTTTAATGAATACTCCCGGAGCTGATGAAATTAGTACCTGAGAATAGTTAAATAATTTAGGAGGAAACACAAAGCTATTCTGAACGTCTGACTGGAAACAAATTATGTTCATTTCTCTTATTTTAACCCACTGTCTCTTTCAGGATACGCGGAAAGCTGCACTTCCGATGCTCCTATCATAACTGCTAATGATGAAAGAACTTAACTGTGAGTAGAAACTATCTTCTTCCTAACAATATGGCTTGCAATTATTTGCAAGTATTCTTAGGTATTTCATTTTTCTAGTAAGGAGAACTGCTTTGCTTACTTTTAATTTCCATTCAAACTAAGAAATATAAAATCTTTTCTTGGGATAAGGAAAGACTAAAACAGGTTTTCTGTAAGCACTGAATCTGCTTTTTGTACAGTCCAGATAGATTTTATAGTTTTTCTGCCAGTTCCAAATCTGTATCTTGTCACGTAGTTGTCTCTGGGACAGCTGTCAACAGGACATTCTCCAAGGACACAGAGGACTCTGTATAGTACTGTAGTGCAGCCTTGTATCCTCTATGTTGTAAATATCTGATCCGTCCGTGATCAATCAGAAGTTTACAGAGGGAACCGATCTTCTTCCGCTCTTCAATAGTAAGGAGCCTAGTTCCACAAAGAGGGGAAAAAAAGACAAACAGAGACTGTGTTAGGAGAATAATTTTGTTAATTAACATTAGCAACTGAGCTTAGAAAGACTACAGAAATCAGTCTAATTTCAAATCAGGCAAGCAGATATATTTATGCTCACAAAAACTGTATTTTTAAAGTAAAATTATCTATACAATAAGTAATTATATTGCTTGTGTAAAATGAGTTATTTTGAAGACCCAAACCAATTCCATGTTCCAATATACATAATTCTGATTTTTTGCAAGAGTTTGCATGCTAGAAAAAAAATCCTGTACCCTTGTAGAGCGTCAGAACCAGTCTCTGTTTTACTGTATGTTTGCTTATGCTCTTCTGTGCTGTTAGTGTCATCTTCACTTTCTTCATCTGTAGAGTCTTTCGTTATGGTTCCTCTCATGCCACAAGTGGCCCAGCTACTCATCCTCTGAAAATAATGAAATTCTACTGGTCCAAGTCCTACTGATCTAAAGAACTCTCTGCCTACATAATGTGTCCAGTCACATTTGTGATGGCAACACAGCGCAATAACAATGCCAGCTACGGGCTTAAAGTCTTCTTTGTTCCTTTCATTGTCATCATCATTTGAACTGTAGGAAGCCCCTTCTGCCTTATTCTTAGTACGCTTTGGTGCAGGCTCTTCATTTGCTTCATTACAGCAAGCTGCATAACTTTCTACCAAACATCTCAAAGCAAGATCTGGGAAAAAAAAAAACAACAACAACAAAAAAAAAGAGAGATACTGTAAATAAGAGCAATGTACACCTTGCCTTTACTTACATAGGCTGTATTGCTGCTGGGTTGGTGCTTCCCTAAAAGCAACACCTTTGAGGATGGCTAAAAATGAGAAGCATACTGTGAAAACATGAAAACCTTACATGCTAAATGAATATTAGAGTCCTGTACAGCTACTAAGTTCTTATTCTCTTCAGTCTTTCTTCTACCCCAATCAAGCTGAAATATTTTGTTTTCTAGACTGGCAGACTGTAGGAGGATCTCCTCCCTTATAAAGCATACAAATATTTGCTCTAAAAGTTTCACATCCAGGACACAATCTATTTAATATATATGCTTCTTAATGTCCAAATGTTTATGCTTCTTAATAATATACTTTTTAACTGTATAACCGTGTCATCTTTGTAACAATACCCACAAAAGATTCATACACGAGAGGTCTTTCTCAACTTAGTTAAAAAGTGTAATAGTTGAAAATTATCAGGACAGAAAAACTAAGTTATTGTTGTTTGCTTGGGATATGTGTATTCAGAGAGAGCCAATATAAATTCAGGAAGAAAATGAGATGGTGTAAGAAAAAAAAAAAAAACAACAAAAAACTCTCAACCGCTGACAAATACGCAGCCAATGCCACACACTGTCCTTTGGACTGCTCTGTAATAAACTAGAAAGGTTTTCCTGTTGTCCTGTGGCTAACACGTAGAACACATACCTGTGGCAGCACCACACAAATGTTTCCCAATTCCTACCACTGGTAGTTTTTTCTTCTCTAAAATGGGTACCTTGTCTGAAAAACAAACAAAACCAAATACGCAACAACTTGTATTATGGTAGTTGGGCAAATACTTGTTCTGGATGTAATGTTATTTCAGCACATTTAACAAATGTATGTTTGCCAGTACTAAAAATACAGTGGTTTGTACACAGAGTTTTAAGCTACTGAAAAGATAATATTTTTTAAATGACAAGCAGCAGATGCTGTGTCTGAGAAGCATATGGTTACGCTATTCCTCAGCCCTGACTAAAAGCAAAGAATATACTTTAACGCTGTTAGAAATACTCTTTTCTTCCTAAGCAGCAATAATATACAGCAGTAAAATGATTACCTGAGAACTCAGGAATTATCTGAGAGATTAGCTTCAGTTAAACAGTGAATTAAATACTTTGCCTTTTATTAAGATGCAGTATTAGAAATACAGGATTTTGCATTTAAGCTAAGCTAAATTTATCCATTTAACCATTCCAGCCTGTCCATACTAACTATGAAATGTAAGTGTGACATCAGTGCAGCTCCTGAAGACAGCTGTTCCTACATACTAGGAACAACATAGTACTGATTTGAGTATCCCATCAGTGATACATACGACTTATTTCTTTCTGCAGACATAAAACTAAGTCGTGTATAAATGTGCAACTTGTAAAAACCAGCAATGATGTATCACTTATTTTGGTGTGCTGCCTGAAAAGCAGAAATTTCAAATTCTTGCTTAATAATTGTTGCTTTTTATATATGCATGCACCATTGATGTGTCCAAGTAACCACCGAGAACCAGATACACATAAGTGTGCCACGTATAAATTGACTTGATATCCAGTATTCCATTCTAAAATTAAGCCTCTATTTCAGAGGTATAAAGGTCAAGAAATAACTTACTTAAACATAAATGCTGAATATCAACTTGAAGCCTTTCAAATATAGAATCTCTCTTTTTATGTTTTCCATCCACCTATGTAAATAAAACAGGATAATTAAATAGGATTGTCTGCTAATAGTTAAGGTTTTGCTGCAGCTCTTAGTGACCAGCTTTGATGACCTTTGAAGTTAATTTCCAACATTAAGACGCCAAGACTTTTTTTTACTAAGTGTACTATTGGCAAAGCAAGGAGCACATAGTCACACTTCTAGAACTTTTAATGGTTCAAATACTTTACGTTATTTTGGAAGGTGAAAAGCAAATGCTAACAGCTTTGATGACAACAGTTTAAAAATCATACTCTGCTATATGACAGTATCCTCTTTTACCTTGAATCTTGTCGTTGCCCTTTCCACAAGCAAAAATTGAATATTTTCAACATCTTGTAAGGCGATATCAACCCAATGAGACAGCTTTCCTCGCCCAGCTCCAAACTCAACAAAACATCTTCCTGGACCAAGCAAATGTAGTTTTTCCATGTTACCTAAAATAGAAGCCTACAAATATCAAAAGATTATTTATGAACCGCACAAATATATGATGATTCCACCAAATTGCAGAAAACTTTTTCAGGTCTCCCTTGACAGATTAGTAAAGAGGACCTTTTTAAAGACATCCATAGCAGTAACCATACCTGTTGTTTCAAGTGTTTGAAAGCAGAGTCCCCGTTCTTTGGGTCATTTAAGGCTTCCTGTAAAGCCTGGTGAGAGAGTACTTGTTCTTTAAGGTCAAGTTCCAGACCTGCATACAGATGCAAAACTTTTCAGTGTAAGTTTCAAGTGTTTCTGTTTTTGCAACACATATGTTGCAAAACTTCTGCTCAGATGCAAGCTCAAATTATGGCACAAACCAAATAGCCTTTTGGGTGCTTAAGTCTATCATCATAACTTTGAAACACAAATATGTATTTTTTTATCCGTAGTGGTATTTGAACAGAAAACAAACAAAAAAGCACAGAAGGGAAAGTAGCTATATGGAGAACAGATCAATGTTTTATCATTCCTTCAACCTAGTTTATTCTGCTGAGTGAAATTTAGCTATTAGAGGATTGCTTAAATCTTAATTACTTCAGATTTGTCCAGTATCAAGTTCATCTCATCTTTTCACAAATATTTAAGAGCAAAAATAACATGGAAACATTTATTCAAAATGTATTATTTTTAGTATTAGGTGAGCTCACCATGACTTGCTTTTTTCAGCTTGATAATTAAGTTCTCGAGCTCTTCTTTGGGAAGGGAAGAGAGAATAACCTTTTTAAGGAAAACAACACAAAGGGAAGACATTTAATTTTTGCCAGTTCTCTAGCCGTACCATAGATGGCAGAACGTTATGTAGCGCAAAGGCTTGAGAGCAAATGAACGTACTCACCTGATTTGCTGGTATTTCTGCTACATCTTTTACACCTGCATTAATATCTTGAACAAAGTAGACCTTTGAAAAGCAAAAGAAAACCAGTCTGATTCTATTCATTACTCTGAAGCCAAAAAGCTAAGTTCTTCAGTGCTTTCAGCATAACGTACACAGCAACAGGAATCCACTGCAAAAGAGGAGATTCCAAAGGGAAAAACACATCTTTTCCTGAAGTCCAATCTCGAGTCCCCGGCAGAAGTTACTGCTCTAGCACATTTTTACAAGGTCAAACACCTTACTAAGAATTAAGCTGTTCATGCTTTCTGGACTGTTAATAATGACAGCTTTACAACTGCAGCAGTTATTATGTTGTCTTGGAACAGCTGCTGAAACATGCATCCTATCCTATTCGTTCTTTCAGCACTGCCTGCATTTGTCAGCCTAGCTTTCCATGACTCACTGCTAACCTGCACGGAGCTGGCAGAACTGGGTGAGGAGAGTGCCAGAAGCAAGGAAACATCTACCGCTCCCTGTTAGCTTTGCTTTTCCAAGGTAAAATGAGTGTTTTGGTGGTACTGCAAGAGACCACCCTCAAAGAACACCTCTGAGAAAAACCCATGCCACGTTTTTCATTCATAACGAAGAACTGAAAAGTTACACCAAACTACAGGGGGATACAGCAGGCGGGGGGCACAGAATGTGAATTCCATGTCAGCTGAACAAGTGCTCTCCTGCCGTGCTGCAGTGACTGCACTGCCTGCTGCTGCTGGGCTTTCCCTATGGCACCGCAGGGGCTGCTGCACAGCTGCGGTTACACTCACCGGCTTCAGCTTCTCCCTGGAATTACATTTTTTTAAATGTCTTTGTAGTTGGTCTTCATACACGGTGCTGAAATCCAAAAGGAAAAGCAAGTTACGCCAGTGAGTGTGACATCTCTGATGCAAAACACACAAATACAAACCTTTTAAAAAGCATTTTGCATCTACTTACTGTTTCGGATCAAGAGGGCACGGGATTCTTTTCCTGTCATTTTCTTTCTGGTTAAAGAAAGCGTTAAGCAACACGTCAGCGTGCACTCAGTGCTGCTGTGCTACAGAAGCTGCTGCGGAACAGCTGAGAATCGCGAGCCATCAGTTCAGAAGGGCATGAAACGGGGCACGAACCGACCGCCTCAGCACAGCCCGAACCCGTCACTACCGGCAGCGCCGCCGCACGGCTGGACCGACGGTCGCTCCGTACGGGACCCGGGTGCCCCGGCAGCCCCTCCTGTCGCCCCGGGACGCGGTACCTCCTGCTGCCCGTGCTCCCCGCAAAAGCGTCTCCCGGGTGCCGGGACCATCTTGCAGAAGCGCCTCTTCCTCTGCACGAAGAAGGCGCAGCGCCCCGGCAGCGGGCCTACCCCGGAGCTCAAGCCGCCACCGGCCGCCTCCTGCGCCGCCATTTCCTTCCCGCCGCACCCCGCGCGCGCTGGGGGGCGCCATCTTGAGGCTCCTCCTCTGTGGGAGCCGGGCGCCAAACTCAAAGCGTAAGATGGCGGCGGAGCTGCTGTTCAACCGCGAGGTGTGCGTGCAGGCGCGGGGCCAGGGCTGCGAGGAGAGGTGAGCGGCGGGCAGGCTGTAGCCGGGTCTCGTCTCTAGGTGCGGGGGGTTCCTTCCTCCCTTTTGGAGGAGTTCTCCCGTCGCTCTTCGTCGTGCCCGAGCAGTTGCGGGTCGCGTTCCTGCTGTGAGGCCGCTGGTGGGGCTGATAAAGGACTGTGTGGGAGCGGGCCTGCAAGCGTTCCGTGGCGTCGGGGTGGCTCTTACGGGTCCCATAGAGGAAGCGGAGTGACAGCGGGTTGGGGGCGGATGAAGAACGGGTTGTGCGGGGCTGCGCCCGGATCCGTGGGCCTGCCGCCGTGCGGGCCGCGCCGGGCGGTGTTCAGCGCGTCGCCAGGGCGCTGCCGTTACCCGGCGGCCGCTCGCAATATCCCGGCGCTCAGCTCGGCCTTCGGGAGCGATCGTGCGCCCGGTGCTGCCTGCGGCGCTCGGACAAGTGCGGGCACGGCACCCCATCGCTTCGGGAGCACTACGGGCGGTTGTGCGCGAGCCGAGCCGCGGCAGCGCCTGTGCGTGACCGAACGCGAGGGGTTGTTTGGCGTGAGACGTGTTGGAGTGCGGAGAATCGCCCTGACGGCAGGACGAGCCGCGGTGCGCTGCGGGATCTGAGCGGACGGGGGGTGCGGGATCTGAGCGGACGGGCGGTGCGGCAGCGCGGTGACACCGGGCCGCTCTGAGGGAGCTGCTACGAGGAATCGGTGCTTAAACGGCCGCGCTGCTCTTCTGCGAGCGGTAGCAAATGACAGCAGGGCTGTGCGGAATTGCTGGTTTGGGAAATAAAGCTTCCGCGCTGTTTGATGTTATGGATAACAAGCAACAAAAATGAAAACAAAAACAAAACCATAAAGCCCTGATCAGACTGAGGAGCTGTGGCGGTAACTCCCGGGTAGCTCAGAAGCAGTCATCAGTTCTTGACGGGTCTGCCCAATCTGCCCCTATCTGAATGGCCCCCAATTCCTGCGATGTAGCTGTGAACGCGTCTTTTGAAGGCCATTTCCTCGGTTTATTAATGAGTTGCACCTTTTTATATGCAGGAGATTAAATGTTCGAGTGAATGTTGAGCTGCTGTCAGTTTCTAACCCTGTTCATAAAAAGGTTTGTGGATTAGTTGTATTTATGTTTTCCATTGTTTTATTTGTATTTCCTTGTATGGTGGGACAAATGGGCAAAGGGAAAGCAGAATAAGATGTTGCTCTGTTTGTCATTTGAGTCCTGTGCTTCATAATCTTGAAGATTAGAAGTATTTGGGGACCTCTGGGGGAGGTAAAGGGCACGTCTGGCCTTGGCTCTTATTTTGGGGTGGGGAGCACCAGCAGTCCTTGCAGAGTCCTCTCCTTAACTAATGAGAACAACAACTTCTGTGTGGGTGCAGCATCTTGTTGTGTATCAGTGTGTGGGCTGCTGTCCTGGAATGCTTGGGATTAATCTAGAGCAGCAGGAAAGAAATAACACACTAAATGTGCAGTAAAAAAGACCTAGGAAGTCAGCAGTAAGATTACTCTTGGGGGTTATAAAATCTGTGTTACGTCTACTTTGTCACTTAAACTTTATTTCTACCTATCAGGATGTTTGAGTGGCCTTCAGTTGATGGTAGAGTTAATGAAGAAGGGCTGGTGTGTGAGCGCAGTGTGTGAGCGCAGTGTGTGAGTGCAGTGTGTGAGCACCTGGCAGGTACTGGGTTGTACCTGGTGTTTTTTTTTGCCCCAGCTTTGTAATGAGAGGCCAACGTTGATGGAGAAGGCAGCTTTTCCAAAATGCTGCGCAGACTTCCAGTGAACAAATGAGTTCATTTTTAGAAGCTAAGCAGCACAACGTTGCAATGTTCCTGCTGAGTTTACTAGATTCTAGCAGTATCAGTTTTGTTTGCTTTGCCAAGCTCTGCATTCAAAGGGATGGGCTGCTCTGCAGGTGTTGTCTCTGATTGCTAGGAGCAGCGTGAGCTAAAAAGCTGGCAGTTATGGGAGCGACTGTTTGTGACCGACTGCTGGCTCACAAGTGGGATCTGCACAATGAGAGGAAAAACTGCAAATAAGTTTCTTGATGTAAAATAAGAAGACGTGTAGGGTTGTGAAATATTGCTGCTGGAAGCTGATTGGCTTTTGCCGTGTTTATTGTGGTGAGAAGTAGTTTTCCTGAGCTGTTGCTTTTGCTTTTTCCCACAGTATTATTTAAGATGGGGATTACATTAAACATTAATGCTTTCTCCTAAACGAGTTGTCACAATTCTTACTCGTGGGTACAAAGTAACAGTAATATTCAGTAGGCCGTTTGCAATGCTGCTTTATGATACTTGAACGGATACTACGGAGTGGCGTATGGTATTGAAAATCATATCTCTCTGTCTTTCTTTTCAGGATTTGGCTGTGAGACTGACTGATGATGCTGATCCTTTTTTCCTTTATAACCTTGTCATATCTGAGGAAGATTTTCAAAGGCAGGTGAAGTTGTTTGTGAGTGCTTAGAAATGGTCGTGAAGAATGAAATAGAGCTTTTAGCCTTTAAAGATTTATCTTAGAATTTGAGTTGTAGCATTTCTCACTTGCAGTTTGTTGCCAATGTTTAGGCAGTGCTGCTTTCCTTCTCCTGCTGGGCAGTGAGCGGCTCAGGGCGCTGTGATGTGACAGACCCTGACACCCAGGTCCCCGCACAGCTGCAGTGCTGTGGCTCGTCTCACTCCCTGCCTCTTCTGCCTACCCAGCTGCTTCTTGGAGATGGTTATGTTTGTGTGCTATTTAAGAACATATTCCAACAGGAAAGCATGCCTCCATAAACACAGATTTATAGACTTGAGGTTTTGTCTTGTGGATTTTTCTTGTTACATTTTTTGCATTCTAGCTGGGCACCACACACAAATGGTTGAGGTCCTTTTTCCTTTATAAAAGCCCACCATATCTGCACGTGATCAGCGTGAGGCTCCAAGTAAAACAGTATTTACAGACAGCTGTTCAGAATTCAGTGTATCATTAAACAGTCAGCATACAGTTATGGCTTCTGCATACACTGCTTTGAGTCCACTGCACCTGTGATGAAGGTGCGCAGTTAAATGGGCAAGTGGTGTCTGTAGCAGCTGAGCCTCCCCTATCTGTGTGCTGTGTCCTTTGGTGCTCCACGTGCTTAAGGAAGCTTTGTAGCTGAAGGAATGCTTGTTCAGCCTCAGGAACTTCCTCTGAGCAGCACATCTGCAAGAATTGTTGAAGTAAAAAATATCCTCTGCTGGTTATTGTCCAAGACATGAGTGCATTCCTTCAGTGATTGAAAAGAACACGTCAGACATTTATGACAGGATCAGAATTGGTTCGATCTACTTGTGAAAACAAAATATTTTAGGAAAGAAATTACATTTCTATGTATTGCTGATATTTCCCCCCATTTGTTTCTGTAGTTTAAAATCCCAGCAAGGTCTCTTGGTGGACTTCTCTGCTTTCCCACAGAAGTTTATAGATCTGCTTCAGCAATGCATTCAAGAACAGAACAAGGATATCCCAAGGTAAGTACTGTGTCCAGGTGTGGAGCCCTCAGTACAAAAAAGATATGGTGATTTTGGAAAGGGTCCAGAGGAGGGCCACGAAGATGATCAGGGGGCTGGAGCACCTCCCCTATGAGGACAGGCTGAGGGAGTTGGGTTTGTTCAGCCTGGAGAAGAGAAGGTTGCGGGGTGACCTCATTGCAGCCTTTCAATACCTGAAGGGAACTTACTCCCAGGAGGGGAGCAAACTCTTCGAAAGGGCTGATAATAGCAGGACTAGGGGAAATGGTTTTAAGTTAAAAGAGGGAAGATTTAGGTTGGATGTTAGGGGGAAGTTCTTTACTAGGAGAGTGGTTAGGTCCTGGAACAGGCTGCCCAGGGAGGTTGTGGATGCCCCGTCCTTGGAGGTGTTCAAGACCAGGTTGGACGGGGCTCTGGGCAACCTGATCTAGTAAAGACGTATGTTAGGTGGCCCTGCTAGGCAGGGGGGGTTGGAACTACAGGAGTCTAAGAGGGCCTTCTGAAAACATTCAGAAACCCAATACTCGCTTCTGGTTTTGTTTGTTTATTTACATTCCTCGATAAAATATGCAAGCATTCCAGTTGATAATTATTGATAGGAATTGAAGGTCTTAGTGCTTTTCAAAACAAACACGTGACAGCCTTTTATTGTATGTATAGAAATGTATTTGATTTGAAAATAGCTTGGAGGACCTACTAATAGATTCAGTAAAACAATGTTGGGTTGTTTTTGTTTTCCCCCAGGTTTTTGCTGCAGTTGGTTTCTTCAGCATCTGTTCTGGATCGCACACCTGTCTCTTTAAATGTAGTGGAGACCAACCCTTTCAAGCACCTCACCCATCTCTCTCTCAAATTCCTACCGGGAAATGATGCAGAAATAAAGAAATTTTTAGCCAGCTGCTTGAAGTGCCTTAAGGTAAAGTGAAGGGTGCCATGGCTGCAACAAGGCCTTGATGCTGGGTGTGTTCAGGAATGGTTCGTCACGTTTTTTTCAGTCTTGATTCTTCAGAAGTATGCAGGAGTTGTGTAGTTCGCTTTGCTTTTGTCCTTCTGTTTGCACGTCATTGCATGCAGGTGTCCGGCTGCCTGGTAAAAAATTCAGTTGTTTCACTCTAGCAATGAAAATCTTAGATGTGCACTCAACCAAGTGCTAGAATGGAAACTGGCAGAAAACCAGGTGTTTTACATACACGTCTTGTTCAGCTGTTGAATGCTTCAGTGTTTGGTGTTTCATAGTCTTGTGCTGATTAACAGATCAGTGCCGCCCTGTAAGCTTTCTGCCTCTTCTGCAGCCCAGTGTAGGAAATCACATGTGTGCATGATTCTGAGGCTTTGTGGACTTCAGAGGGCTGCTGCTAAATAGCAACTCAGTTACAAAGTCTTACTACAAAACTAATGATCTCCTAGCGCAACTGTTGCCTCTTTCATAGCCTGGCTGTTTGCCTTTCATTGCACTGTCATGTTGATAGCCACCTAATGAGCCATTTTAACTAGTTAAATTTCCAGTATTTCAGCTGATCTGTTACTAAGGGAACTGCTTTGTAAACAGGTGCTTGATTAAAAGCATAATGCGGGATATTTTCCTTGCCTTTTTCTCTTAAATGCACATTTTATATCTTATTCAATATGAAGTTTGTTTCATAAGATGCTTTCTCCACAAATTGAGTGTAAGCAGCCACATACCCACTGTACGATGCTGAAGTGGAAGCTGGATAGTGGTGTTTTGGGAGCTAAGATTGAGTCTTGATATCAATTTTGCCATAGGAAGACAAAACGACATTGGAAGAAAAGCTTCGGAAAACTGAAGAGGATTTTAGCAGACAACTGAGCTACACCCAACAGGTAACGTACATTTGTAGCTCTGTTCTGTGAGCGGGTGGGAATCCTTAGATTTGCAAAAACTGTGAAACAGAAATAAACCAGAAGGGCTGGAGGTTACGAGGTTACGCTGCTCTGCTCTGTGACTCTTTTTTATAGTCAGCTCAGCGGTAGGTTCTGTATTTCCACTTTGGTTGGATGGTGCTGGCTGTGGGTCATTCTGCTCCACAAACTTTCTGACCAACATGAAACAGGAAAAAAAATCCATTGAAGCTCCAATTGTGGAGATCTTTGTGTAATGGAAAACTTACTGATCTCAGTGTTGGGGGCTGCCAGACTGCTGAACTGGAACGGAGAATTCCAAATTAAAAAGACAATTCTGCTGCCCTTGCTTTTTTTCCTCCCTCCCTACGAGAGCGGTTGATTTAAAACTCCTACGAGCTGCAGCGCTAGGAGCAGCAGCAGGTGGTTCTGTCACTCCTGAGTCGGGAGAAAATAGAACTGGAAATGAAGGTTGTTGTATTCACACAAAGTCAAAAAGCTGAGCTTTTCAGTATCTCACTTCTCTGTTGATACAATGAATGGATACTTGGGCTCCTGCTGAAATACAGACTTTGAAGAAGGAACAGGAAGGAACCGTTCGGTATTTAATGAAATGCTGCATTCTTAAAATCCACGATAGTTTTTCTAAAGCCCTGAACGGTTGTGTAACCTGAACAGAGCTTGGCAGAGAAGAGCCGAGAGCTGGACAAGCTGAAAAATGAGTGGGCGTCATACACTGCTGCGCTGACAAGCAAACACACGCAGGAGCTGACAGCTGAGAAGGAAAGAGCTCTCCAGGTATGACAGTGGAAAAGGATTAGCAGTATTCGTACCTAAATAGTTTCTTAGCTTAATGTTCAGTTTCACCGACTGACTGTTGTTGTTTCCCTTGTCATTACAGGCACAAACTCAGTACCAGCAACAGCATGAGCAACAGAAAAAGGAATTGGAAAGTTTGCATCAGAGAAGTGTTCAGCAGCTGCAGAACAGACTCTCGGAGCTTGAGGTCATCAATAAAGACCTAACAGAAAGGAGATACAAAGGAGACTCTACAGTCAGAGAACTGAAAGCAAAGCTTGCTGGAGTTGAAGATGTATGGCTTATTAATTTCCCTAACCAAGATGATGATTTTTAGAGCATTTAGGCTTGCAGTAATTAATATAGGATATTAAGTTTTACTTCTTTCTACTATATGCTCGTGATAATTTATATATATCTTTTAAATTTTGCTTTTGTTTGTTTGTTTTTCCAAAGAATAAAAACCAATTCCTTCCCAACACTGTAGGAGTGCCAAAGAGCCAAGCAGGAGGTGGTGTCGCTGCGTCGGGAGAACACCACTCTGGATGCTGAATGTCATGAAAAGGAGAAACTCGTTAACCAGCTACAGACACGGGTTGCTGTTCTGGAACAAGAGATCAAAGACAAAGATCAGCTGGTTGTTAGAACAAAAGAAGTGCTGGATGCGACACAGGAACAAAAGGTGCAAGTTTTGGAATCATTGTTTCTCTGTTTCTGCTCTGCAGAACTTTGTTAACTGAGGTCTCTAAAGGTTACTGGATAACCAGACTTCATTAGTGCAGCAAGGGAGCTTTAAATGTAGTTAAAGACGCCGAATTAAGGCATCAAAGTTATGCTGGATTAATTTTGATGAAGGCAGCTACTGCTGCAATATTTTGTGGTACTTCTTGTAAAGTGGGTGAATTGAGAGATCTCTATTTAAGCAATAACATAATTTAACCAGAAATCGAGGGCAGATGGAAAAAAAGTTGCTGAGGTTGTATTTACAGTTGGAAGTGCTGTGTGTTGTATCTGCATCGTTATAAAGCATTTCTGATTCTTTTGTAGGTGATACTGGAGGAGAATACTGAAAAGAAACAAAGTCATATTGAGAAGCTGGAGACCACAATTAAGTCTCTGTCAGCTGAACTTCTTAAGGTTGGCTGGAACGTGCCATTCATTTGCTTTATGTCATCTTTTGTTTTCAGGAGTTACTTTGAAAATATCCTTCTTTGTAGGCGAATGAAATTATCAAGAAGTTACAAGGAGATCTGAAAACCCTGATGAGTAAATTAAAACTGAAGAATACAGTAACAATTCAACAGGAGAAACTGTTAGCAGAAAAGGAAGAGAGGCTTCAGAAAGAGCAGAGAGAACTGCAGGAGACTGGCCAATCTCTGAGGATGAAAGAGCAGGAGGTGCTGTGACGGGCTGACCCTGCGTCCTGCGTGTTTCTGTGTGCAGCATCGTTGGTGTTTTTTAAAACCCTTAAAATATTTGTGAACAGCAACAAGGTCTTGATTTTTTTTACATAAGAATTTACTCTTTCGCACTTAATATGTTTAAGTGTATAATCAGCGTTTCATTCTTTTCATGTTAGTGACTTGCAATAGAGATTCTCTCACTGCAGTCTTGTCCTCAGTCTGGCTAGAAACAGATCATTTCCAAAGAGTTATCGTACTGATGCTGCATAAAGTTGAGTTCCGACTTCTTTAAGTAATTATAGAACTTCTCTGATCCTTCACTTCTTATTTATATGGTCATTTTTCTTGAGTTCCTACTGAGTGCTACATTTCCTGATGGCTTTATAATCCGTGCGGTGATATTGCAGGTTTGCAAGTTACAAGAACAGCTCGAAACTACAATACAGAAACTGGAAGAAAGTAAACAGCTGTTGAAAACCAACGAGAACGGTAGGTTTGTACATTTATATCGTCTTACAGATAATGATTGAGCTGCTTCTGAAAGTTAATGGAAGGCAGCTGCACTGATATGTCTGCTTGCTTGTGAGAAGCTGCACTTCCCTCATGCTGTCACTTTTCTGTGAGGAGGGGCTTGACCTTTTTTCATCTCTTTAGTAATCACGTGGCTGAACAAACAGCTGAATGAAGTTCAGATGGTCAAGAAGATGGAGACTCCCAGCAGCATGCATGGCGGCGTTAGGACTGCCCCGTCACCTCACGGCATGGTAAGATACAAGAACAGATAACAGTCATCTCTCCTTGAAATGCATGGTCTAAAAAAAGCCTTTTTGCTTTTCATCCTGTATCGGTGGTGTGTTTGCTGTACTGTTATGACATAATAGCCCCCTGGGTGCCAGTTGCGGTGCTGGCCCTGGGGGCTATTTCTGAAGCTCTTATTCTTTAAAATTCATCTAGCAATGTTACAACTACCCTTGAGAATGTAAAGCATGGGATGGAAACAAAACAAACCCTCAATATTTGTGCTGTGAGGTTAACTTACCCCCTAATGATCTTTGTATGGATTTCAAAATGAATTTTACCCTTACGTTGTTGATACGGCGTAAGTTAAAACTACATATATTACAGCTCTTAAAAAGCTACCCTTCTCCTTAAAAGGTTTGTTTTCCCTCCCATTAGAAAGACTGACCTGGTTTAAGTGTGTATGGGAGATTGGTAAGCACAGCCTGAACCTCTGATTAAGCAGCCGAGGCAAGTGTTGGGTCAGCTGTGGGAGCACAGGTGGGAGTAATTGAGCTGTGCTCCCAGAAGGGGTTGAGTTCGACTCCACCTCCTCTAGACCTCATTTAAGGGCTGACCCTCACTGAGGCAGCATCTCTTGCAGATTGCTCCCTGGTGGAGTTTGCCTCAGCTTTTCCAGCCATCAATATCAGTGAGTTTCCCTTTACAAATAGCCTTTTGTATCATCTTTTGCTACCATCTTCCTATCATTCAACCTTACAAAGTGTCAGCTTTGCAAATTTGGCTACTTGTTAAATCTGGAGTTATAAATCTGTTCAGCAAATGTATTTCCATACCCGTTCTTGTCCTTTACAGATGTATTCTTGTTCTCTTATTAAAGTATTCTTTCTCCACAGCTTGACCGACCTTCCTTTCTCAGCTCAGGGATCACTCATCCCATTTCTCCCTTCTACGCCTTCCAGAAGTTTGCAGAACCAGCACGTAACAAAAGCAGCAGCCCCCACTGTCCAGTGCCAAAGGTGGGAATTTGGGCCTTTCTGTTTGCCTCACAATGTAACAGCATGAAGAATCCAATCTTATTTGTTTTAATCTTGCTCAGAAAGCATTAATACTTACTGTACATCCCAGCGCTGCTTACTAGGGGGCAGTATGCTGACTACCAGTCAGTGCTTTTCTGCCCTTCAGTGCTCTTCAAGGTATGGACAAGTGAATCCTTGCCAAGCCCGCTCTGAATCCAGCTGCTGCTGCACCATTAATCTGGAGTTGCCCTGTTTAACCTGCAGCTCTTTTGTTTCTGCAGATTCAGTTTAACTCACAGGTTTCAAAAACAGATCAGCGCTCAGATGTTCAGGCCGTGACTGCAGCATCTGGTCATCCAGCAAATAAGGAGAAGTAAGTATCATCCATTGCTTTTTTAGCTGCTTTTTTTTCCTCTTTTGTATTAACACCTGCAATACCAAGCTCATTCTGTGAGCTGCTCTTCATCACTCCCATGTTTATGGATTTGTAGCCAACTTACTGCTCACTAAACTTGGTTTGTAGGCAACAAATGAAGATTGTCCCACAGCACTCTGTCCCTTCTGGTGCCAAGTTTGTGGCTACCAGGTGATACAGTCAGACCGTTAGTTGTAGGTGGTTCTCGTTTACTCAGTCATAGTTAACAGCTGAATGATAAAGTCAATAGGAACTGTAGTTCTACTTCTGTTGTTTTTTGCTGAACGAGCCCCATCCACGTTGCTGTTAATACGCTGCTAACTACGTTGTGTTTTATTTCCAGTGGTGATAACTTGGGGCTGGAATCCAAGTACTTCAAGAAAAAAGAAGACAGCATTCCTTTACGAGGGCTCAGCCAAAACACACTGAACTCAGGTATGTTTGGAAATAGTTAAACAAGGCCTTATTTGAGATGTACTTAAAAGGTAATGATAGTTACGACTCTATGAACACTGTCGTGTTTCTGCTCTTCTACAGAGTACTTGAAACCCTACTTACCCAAAGTCCAGCCGTCACCACCAGCTGCAGTGACAACAGCCTCAGCTTATTTTCCAGGATAGTAGCCAGGGATATTAAGAACTGCCTTAGAACTGGGGATCTGATGGTGTCCTATACAAACATTAGTGACAGTATCAGCGTAAACTGACAGTTTTGTCTGAATGGATTTTCTTTGAGAAAGATGTCTTATTTGGATGCCTTTTCAGCTGATTCAGAACAGATAGAGCTCTAAGCAGCCTCAACCTTAATGGTAGCGCCACTGTGTGCTTCAGTCACTGAACTAAGTGCTGGATTTTCTCCTGGCTTGTAGTCTTCCAGAAAACCCAAGTAAGTGGCACTGACTTCTTTTGACTTCTTTGGTTCCAGTATTTGACACATGTGACTATCGAAGTGTATTCTCTGCTATTCCCTGATAGGGAACGTGACTCCTTGCAATGCTTTCCTCTTTCTGAGAAAGGATGTTGCAGGTGGTTTTCCAGCACTTTCTGGATGATGTTTAATTTAATAATGGTCAGGTTTGTGAGTGAGCACAACCCCTGCCTCTCTTGCAGTTTTAATTTTGAAACGTTGCTTAATTGGAATTTTATATAGATTTATAAGCACTGTAATGGAAGATCCTAAATTATATATACCTCCAGTGACAACAAGGTTTAAAGATCTCAGCCTGGGCTACCTGAACTTCTTACCCATCTGTCAGTGCTGCGTTCCTGACAACCAAGCATTAAATACTGCAAAGCAATGAATGCTGTAACAGAGGAACTGAAGCTCTCCCATATTTACTAATCCTACTTTACAAATGTAATCCTGCACAGAAACCTACTTGTTTAAACTATCCCACCATTCAAACTGCAACAGACTAAATCTGTTCAGCACATTCCACTATTGGGGTTCAAATGCCAGAATCATGTAACTGTATTTCATTGTTACCTATGGCAGGCAAGTGCCTGGAACATCCAGAGCACGCTGTTATTGCAGAGACTGTCTTCATACTTGTGTTTTTAAAGATCCTTCATACCTTAGATGTATTGAACTGCAGCTGAGGGCTGTGTATTTAAGTGGTTTGTTTTGCAGTGCAAAATGTGTACATTTGTTTATAATCAGCGCCATGTTTGTGTACCCATTTGTTTTGACATGTACAAGCTTCTCTAGAAATATTAAACGTCTATCAAACCTCTGTTCTAAGAGTGCTGAGTTACTGTTTCCAGTACTGCCATGTGCCAGAATGGCGGTGTTTGTTCTCCTCTCCTTTCTCTGGATTTCCTTCCCAGCTCCTTTGCATCCCCACGCACTGCTCTAGTTCTGGACCAGCGCTGCGCTGCACGTGGGGTCCCCGGGGGGCAGCTGCCCGTTCCTAAGGTGTGTGCTTGCACTGCTGCTTGCACTGCTGCTTACACTGCTTTGCCGAGTTCAGTGTTAGTGGGTACAGCTGAAGATGACTGTTTCACATGGAACTATGTATAAACTGCTATTGCAGAAGAGGCTGTGGTCATTAATGGAGATGTGCTAAACACCTCTTTGTCCTGCTGGAATGTAAAAGAAAACTGAAGAGGATGTGAAAAGATTTAACAAATTCCAGAGCAGGAAGGGCAGAACTGCAGCGCAGCCTCCATAAGCGACTAGTTCCTGCAGACCTCGTCCGTACGGACACTGAGGGACTGGCAGCTGCAGGCAGTTGGTGCCAAATGAAAGTACTGCAGGCTTTCTCAGACCCCACTGAAGTCCAACAGCTATGTGACATGGCTTTGATTAAGGCTGCAAATGACATGAACAATTATTTAAAAATTCATTAAAATATTCAGCTTTATTACAGTATATTTACATAATTATTCCTGCTCTTGGTCAACCATGGTGAATGTTCATAGGTAAAAAAGCATTAAGCAATAACCACAAGATGAAAATGTTTTAAACCTATACAAGACTTTATACACAGATTTATACAAAGGAACACTTAAATAATACAACCGGACACAAAAATATACACTTTTAGAGAAATTCACATCTGTCGTTGTATATAAAGCTTTCTTCTGTACTAAGGGGTCCTGAAAACGTAGGACTAAAACATCAGCTCTGTAATGTCGAAGGGTTACTGCGCAGTCCTCAAAGGCCACTCTATGGAGCACACTGACATGTTCAAGGCTATCAGCTTATAGTTCAGGCTGGATTCAAGTTTTGAGGTCCTTGTACGATTACGCAAACATCAGAAATATAGTGGTATAATAAACAGTATTTATGAAAGCAGAGTTTAGAGCCCGTAATAAAACCTGTAGGCTCAAAACACCCACTTGAGCTTTAAACAAATGTTTGATACTACCATTTGTTCAAAAATAGAGTAAATGCACTTACATAAAAATAACTTTTACTGTTCAGCAAGCGTGCCTCTATTTCTTAGATTAGTACAAACTTTAAAAAACAGAAAGAACCACCAAGTCCACCATACGACTCTGTGAAAATAAATGATAGCAGTTCACCTTTTCCCTACTTGAGGACATTTACATTAAGGCTTCGAATCATCTGACCCAAGATTTTACACCATTAAAATGAATGGGTCCACACGGATGCTTGTATGTCTCATTGAGACTCAGCATGAGTTAAAGCTCACCACCTTAAGGAAACAGAAGGACACATGCTCAGACCTTGACGAGATTCTTTTGTCTCCAAACTAGAATGTAAAGTTTAGTAGTAACAGTGTTTCATGGCAAGAGATAAATACTGAACTCTTCTTTAAGAAAGAAAAAGCATATTAATTTAATGGCAACATCTTTGGAATTATTTTAATTCCTATGAATTTCATGCAGAAAGAGAATTCTTAAGATTACCTTAAGAAATAGTTTTCGATGGAATGCGTTTCCAAACTGCTGATGAAAAATGCCTAAAAAGTCTTCCTAGGTTCTGCTGTCATACGTTTGTGTCCTGCAGTAATGGTTCTTTAGCCTCGGCAGGAGCTTGTGGACTGTGGGGATGGCCGTGGCTGCCACAGTGCTTCTTCCAGTTGCTGGATCGTACTGTTAGGTTGGTGTGTTCGGGAATAAACAAGGCAACAAGTAGTGCCAGCAGCACCGAGCACGCCCCAAACAGGAACGGGGGGCCAGGGATGATAGAATTCTGGAAAAAACAGCATCAACACAAAATATTTATTAAGCCTTCGCATGAATTAATGTAATGTAAGTAATGTAATTAAGATGGCTGAACTGCACACATTGCCTAAGTGGAAAGAACTGTTTTGTCTTGCTACGCTTGGCAAGATGACACCTGCCTCCGAGCAGAATCCTTTAGGAGAAACCTGGGCAGATGAAGCCTTAGACTTAGGAGAGGGACTATGTGCTGCTTACTGCTGCTTGCCAACTTCCTTTCCTAGGGCAGGTTTTGTGAAACAAAATCACACACCAGCAGTTGGCTCATTTTCTGTGCTTTTGTGCATCTGAAGCTGGACATCGGCTCACAAAGCGTGCTCCTTGGGAGGCAGCAGGACACATTCAAGTCTAGCATTCAAGTCTAGCATCTTCTCCCTGCTGACCTTAACTCTTCCCTTCCTCTCCAAGTGCCATTTGCCATCTAGAACTAAAACAGGCAGCAATACAGGCACACACTGCAACTGATTGCAAGTAGGGCAGAACAAGTTCTTCTGCAGCATTTTCAGTCATTCACTTTCACGGCCATCAACAGACAGCACAATCTTATGAACCCACCATTAACAAATAGAAGTACCAAAAAAAAAAAAAGATTCTGCTCTAAAATTGACCAGTTAGTGAAACAGAGCTAGACAGCACTGAATCTAACAGCTGAAAATAAGCACTGCCGTGTCCTGCTGCAGCCAGTACAGTCAGCTGCTCTAAATTCTTATCATCAGTTAATAAAGGGCTTGGCTAGATGTGAGGGAACACAGCAACTAATGCACAACATGTGACAAGAAAATACAACACTGGCAAACTGCACAGGAGACAAGAAAGCTTGTACCTATTAGTCTGTTTTCCTTCTCTTTCTAAGGGGGTTATCTGCTGCCTATTAGTTGGATCTCTTTAAAAGAGAAATAAAACTACAGCATCTATCTAGTTAAAAAATAAAGCTCTGTGAGAGAGATTTAAGCAACTCTTTTTACACGCTTCATTCCAGTTAGCATGAGGAAACGTAGCACAGCATCATACTCAAGAACCAGTTCTGTTTTTGGAATCAGCAGTAAGAAAAAGAATACCTGTTGTAAGTGGTACTGTGTGACAGCGGTACTTCCTGATGGTGATTCAGGCATAGGGAGTTCATTCAGTTCAACATGAAATATGTAGAATATAAAGCCATAAAGTGCAGGTCCCAAACCATTACATAAGCCTCGTATTCCTGTGATCATCCCTTGAACGACACCTGAGAACAACAACATACACTGTCATCTATTTATATTCATACACACACAAACACTGACTCCTAACTGGTTTTTTAAGCCAATGCAGACAGGAACAGTGTCAGCAGTGCTGCACCATGGGCAGCGACAAACAAAGCGAACAGAAAAATGCTCCTCTGGTTTATTCAAGGCCCTTTTTCCATGTCCCTGCAGGCCTAGAGCAGCATTCCCTATGCCATGCTTATTCCAAGACCCTGTTATCAATCTTGTACAGCAGGGGAGGAGCTGGACAGCAAAGCTAACTTGCATCAAAGTAATGAAAGTTGCTAAATATTTTTCTCTGTTGGGATTTGTTCATGTTCTGCCTCTGGGACAGGACTTGATGCACACAGCACAGCTTTAACACAGCTTGGATCTGTGCTATTTCTGACCTACGCTCAGTGCATGGGCTACCGCGGTGACGGCTGACTCTAGATATGTTGGCTTCATAGACTTGTTTGCCTGGCATTCAGTGAGGTTTGGGAACACCCACCTTGTTGGTCGGCATCAGCAGTTCGTGAAACCAGCGCACTCACAGCTGGGAAAGTAATACTGGACATGGCTGCAACAGCTCCTGCTGCCCACATCATCCTGCGGGAAATAGAGACTGAGTAAGTAAGCACTGCACAGGGACAGAGCCTGCAGATGGAACGTGTGGCTGTGAATCCACGCATGCACAAACACGAGCGTCTCTCCCGGATAAAATGCAGAAAAGCACCACATGAATTCAGATGTTAAAATGAAATGTACGTACCAGGGTTCGGATCCAAAGCCGTACCACGCAAGCTGCAGTATTTGAAATCCTAGGCCCAGAAGGATGGTGTTTTTATTTCCAATGGACCGCATAAGTAAACTCAAAACTACTGTCTGATAGAGCAGGGGAAAACGTACAAGAAAACAAAAATAACATTTTATTCTAAATGTTAAATACATGCAAATCAATTAATGAATTAAAAAAGCAAAGTCCAAAAGCAGTATTTGCCAGGGAGCCTTGCCTCTACCCAAACCATCATCAATTAGAATCACTTAGCAAGTAATACAAGCTGTCACCCTTTCTCTGCACAGAAGGATTTTGTTATCCCAGCACAAAGCACTTTGCACACTAATGACCTTTACTCTTATCTGGCAAGCAGTTCATCTAAGTACATTAGTTAAAGTAGGAGTGTTAATCAACTGTTAGAAGCCCAGAAGAACAGCTACAGAAAAGGTGAGTGATATTTCGGGGCCCACAGCACTACGGAAGCTCTCCATCGTGCCTGGCTCTTCCCAGGTCTCGCAGTGACTCACCTGTGCAATAATGGAAAGAATTCCAAGGACTGCTATAAACGCTGCAACGCTTTCAGATGAAAATCCCATTATCTATATATATAAAAAACAAGTTGATTATTCAGTGTGAAGTGCGCATCACGTCACACAGATCAGTGTGAGAACAGTCAGTGCACAACACTGACATTACTCAACTCCAGCACAACTTAATTCTTTTTTCCACCCAATAAAGTATAAAAACCGAGAGGGGAACCAACACAACCAGTGAATGGTTCTCACGTCATTAACAAAGCGTCTAACAACGACTTCATAATCCAGGAGGACAAAACATGTGAAGCAGAATGCATTTATTCCTCTGTATCTAAAAGCAAGAGAAATCCCAACTGCAAGAGAACTTAACTGCTGCAAGCTTTTAAACATCACTCGATACCTGAACTCCTTGTATTAGCTCAGCAGCACTGTAAGCTTCCCACTAAATTTACTCCCATTCAAATCCATATCAAAATGTTAATTTACCTGTCTGAGGTACAGGAAGAAGCTGGAATATTGACCTGCCTCCGGGAGGTAGGAGAGAAAGACTGTGATGCAGATTAGCAGCACTACGGAGTCCTGGCCAACCTTCTTCAAGGACTGCGGCAAGAAAAAAATGGAAAATATTTAATGGTCATATTCAGAAAGAGCACACCTGGTAAACGGGAGTGAAAGCAGCTCAGCTAAGGCACACAAACGTCTGTATTTTCTTTATAGTTCAGCATTTTCGAATATGAAATGCTCCATTATTTCACCAACTTACTGCAAAAGGGTCAGCCTGCTCCCAGGAAATGGGTGCTCCCCAGGACGCCGGCCTCATCTTCTCTGGCAGGGATTCTGGTACAGCAACAAGAATAAAACAAATGTCCAACAAGGCTATTGCTGTAGCCAGGACCACAACCAAGCTGTCCCCATAGACTCGACCAAGGTAGGCACCGATAGCAGGGCTGGTAACGAGGCTTGCTGCAAAGGTTGCTGAAACCTGAAACAAAGAACAGTCGGTGAGGGTGTCAGCCATGGAATTCAGAGGTTATTACTCCCTTCTCCTGACTTTCAGAACCCTGCCCATTTTATCAGGTAGAGCTTAAGGAAAACGTTCTCCCCAGCTCCACACAGTGTGCATTCCTGACAAAGATTTAGAAGACGACGATTTTCTGGCTAACAGGACAGCGGTGTGAAGCTCGTGGCACTCCCAGATGTTCTGACATAGAGGTTTAATTAAATATACAGCTGCCTGTTGCTATCTTTGGGAAGCTGTGCTTCACATTGGTGAGATATTAGTAATTCAATTTTAAAAGTCTACTAAAAATACCCACATTCAAGGGCACGTTAAATTTCATGTGCTGCTTAACCCAGCTCGTTACAATGGAACTTTACAGAGCAGCTCTGTTACCTGCCTGTCCTTGTGGAAAATGTCACACTTTAACCTCAGACGGAACTGTCTCAGAATCCCTCAATCCCTGATGCAAACATGCAGGACGAAGCGATTCAGCTCCTCCCCCCCTGCTTTCAGCTATCCCTGCTGAGTATCGTCATCGATTCTGCAGCTTGAATACAAGAAATGGTTCCACTAATCCACAGTAGATCTAACCCTACTGCAGGCTGAAACTGACTTGCCAAAGGACTGAAAATAGCACTGTTTAAAATCTTTATGGACTGAAGCGTCAAGTACTGAATACAACACAAACAACAATAAAAACACCAAAAAAGCAACCATACCAAACCATAGGCCATGCTTCTTTCGTGTTCTTGGGTTATGTCTGCTACATACGCAAAGACCACAGAGAACGTCACAGCGAAAACTCCAGAGACAGATATAACAGCGAAGTACCACCTGAAAACATTGCAAAAACATAAGTAAATCACCAGAACAGCTAAATAGGAGCAACAAGTCTCGAAATCCAAGCACGGCTCAACAGTAACGGCCTGCTCCATCTTTTCCTGACAAACACTCCAATGGACTTACAGCAGTCGCACAGTTTATACGGCTGCACAACTTCTTTGTGCCCCGACCATCAACAGCAAAACTTTGCCAAAAGCTGCTGTGAGTGAACTCTCACAGGAAACTAGATGCTGATGTCAGTAACCAAAAGCAAGTCAAGAACACGAGTATTTTGAGGACTCGGGCACTGGGAGATCCCAACATTAGCTTTATCTTTATGCTAGACACTGGTAGGACGTCATTAGAAACATTAAGCTACCCTTTGAAACAAGCTATCCCCAGGGAAGGGATGAAGTAGCCATGAGGAATCCATGTGACCAAAGAGTAGAACTGAAAAGGGGTACGGAGCTACCTGAATAGTTGCCTCTGCCCTGCGTCAGTGCAGTCTGTTATTGCAGCTACACCCTGAGGTACAGCACGCGGGTAGTCCAACAACACTGAGAATCCTGACTCAAGCACTACCTGCAGAATGTACGTGCCGGTTAAGAGCTTACTAATCTTGTGGACAGTGTGAAAGCTGATGGGTTTTAAAACTAAAGAAACAAAAGTATAAAACTGCAGTAAAACTTTAGTTTACAAACGGTTACTTCATGCGTAAGTTTTCCATCCTTCTAGTTAGTTAATGTTACAATTATGTGGCCACAACAGTGACCAACAGTAAGTAGAGGCTAAGCAGGGCGGCAGCTCACACCAGCTACTTCAGTTTGCAAAGTTAGGGGAACTGAGTCAGTCTCCTTCTAGGACTGAGTGACCCACCTGGTGGATGAGGGCAAGGCTGTTGGCTGCTAATGTGGTCTGCCCAGACTGCAGCAAAACCTTTGACATGCTGCCAGTGTTCTCCTGGGGATGCTTGCAGCCCATGGCCTGGACAGATACACCCTCTGGTGTGAAGAACCAGCTGGAGGACTGGGCCCAGAGTGTGGTGGCAAATGGAGTCACATCCAGCTGAATGTGAGCCAGCAATGTGCCCAGGTGCAGTCAGCACGAGCATGGAGTGATGGTCCCGCTGTGCTCAGCGTGGGTGAGGCCGCACTTTGAGTTCTGTGTTCAGTTTTGGGACCCTCCCTACAAGAAAGACACTGAGGACCCGGGGTGTGTTCAGAGCAGGGCAACAAAGCTGGTGGTTGTAAGTTGTATGAGGAATAGCTGAGGAAACTGGGGCTGTTTAGTCTGCAGAAGAGAAGGCTCAGGGGAGACCTTATTGCTCTCTACAGCTACCTGCAAGGAGGGTGTGACAAGGTGGGGGTCGGCCTCTTCTCCCAGGGAACTAAGTGACAGGATGAGAAGGAATGGCCTCAAGTTGCACCAGGGGAGGTCCAGGTTTGATATTAGGAAAAACTTATTCTCCCAAAGAGTGGTCAGGCACTGGAATGGGCTGCCCAGGGATGTGGTTGAGTCACTGCCCTGGAGGTGTTCCAGACATGTGCAGATATGGCACTAAGGAACACAGGTAAGCAGGCAATATCAGTGGCAGGCAGACAGCTGGACTAGACGATCTTAAAGGGGTTTTTTCCAGCCTTAATGATTCTATAATAGAAAAGCCTTAATGTCACATAGAGCCCAAACAATATTTTATCAACACTATTACAAACAAGTATTACATAATAACCTATACAAGGAACCAATCAAACGTGAAAGAATTTACTAACCATGGGCTGATCTTCATTAGTGGTATTGGAGCACAGGTGAAAAACACCGTTAGCAGCAGGAAGGACTTTCGTCCCCACACATCAGACAGGGCACCTATGAGTGGGGCACTGAGGAATGATAATAAGCCCTAAGTGAAATAAAACATTTCAGTTAGAACTGAGTGCTTAGAATTGTGATAGGCATCCACACTGCAAACTGATGGGGGAGCAGGCTCTCTTTCTACTAAAATTAACAACTACGGTGCAGCACAAAGGCAGCATGGTCAAGCACTGCTAATCTGTTCCATGTTTGCTAACACATAAGTTGATTTTTAATATCTCAGAACTAAACTCAAGCCAGATGATCCATCAATACAAGCAGTTTGGAATTCACATCAATGTAACCGAAAATACCCAAGTGGAGCATCAAGCTTTAAGATCATGCGTGTCATTCAGGATTAGTCAACAACCTTTTATTTGGTGAACTCAATCAAGGTACACACAGCAAACACAAAGTAGCACCACAAGTCAAATGATACATACTAGCTTCGCTGGCAATACTTTATTCTCACATTCTATTTATACTATTAAAGCTATACTGAAAAATCTCTGGAATGTTTCTCTCATTGGACGCAGCCATTTCTAAACCATCATTCACCTGAAATTGTCATTACTTTTGTCAGCCTACCTTTACGCCTTGAATTAAACCATTCATTAGAAACGTGTGCTTTGGGAAGGTCTCGTGCAAAACCTGGAAAAGAAATTCCAACACAGTTGTTTACACAATATTACCAATAAATACTGCTCATCGTGCATCCACCTTCTACACTGTGGCACACCCACAGCACTCCCTGTTTCCATGGATTACAGAGAGATATTTTTAACTGTAAGACAGCCAAAATTATGCAGAATTAATCCACACAAAACAAAGATATTTATTGAAACTACACAGAAAGAATACTGCAATTACATTAAATCAGTCACCTCAGATGAGCACAAGGGGAAAATAGCTAAGAAGGCTCCTTCCCATTATTGCTTTGCAAGGAACAGCAGAGTAATTTCATGCCAGAAGTGGCCTTTAGAATGCTCTGTGGATATGCACTGCGCATCACTGGTAAGTGTTACATACTGAGCCTCCCTTTCAGCAACAGGTAAGGTCTATCTGTATTCTTTTCACCTGCATAACAGAGCCGCTCAATGATGCCCAATTTTCATTTAATTCAGGTATTTAAAGCCTTCTGCAGTAATTACCCCATTCCCAAACTAAAGAAAGAACTTCAGCACATCACTTACCACCAGAGTGGGTGCTGTCAGGAGTCCCCAGGCAAAAAACTCCAAAAATATCACTATCACAGCATGGTAGACACTAGGTGAGCCTATTCCTTGAGGCTAGAACAAAAGGAAAAACAGGTCATTAAAGCATCTGACAAGCTGTCATAGTCACAAGAAATGCATCTGAGCACTGTAAACAGAAGGGCTAGGAAATGAAACTGGAACTCAGCACATCTCAGAGGAGTCAGAGGAGTTGCTCAACCTAATGTGCTGAAGTGCCTAAATGCTTTGAGGAGTACAAAGTGCGCTCTCATCTCAGAGAGAAAAATGAACCACTTACACTGCCAGTCTGGGATACAAGGGTGCTACTGAAAGCAGCAGCACTCTTAGAAGGACCACTTCTTCTTCTTCCTTGAGAAAAACATTCAAGCCCAAGCAATGCTGCATGGAAATCTAGTTTTCATGATTTCAGAACATGGTAACCTTAAAATGCGGCCTCAACATCCCAGCTTCACATAAGGACGTGTTGCTAGCAGAGTGTCACTGACCTGATGAGACCCAGCACTTCTACTGAGCAAACACTGCCCACAGTCCTTGGTTCCCTTCTCTAGGAGGCTGAGGGGGACCTTAGCAACGTGTATAAATGTCTGATGGGAGGAAGGAAAGATGACACATCCTGGTGTTGTCATACGTGCTCAATGATGAGACTAGAGACACCAACTAAAATACAGGAAACTGGACTTAAACTTGACACAAAGTGGAAACGGGTCACCTAGTGAGGCTGTGGATCCCTGTCCCCAACACAGGTGGACTCAGTGCAGCACACACTGCTCCAGTGGCCCTGGTTGCAGCAAGCAGTGGGTAGATGAGTTAGAAATCATTGGAGGTGCCATCCAATCTCAAGTGCTGTACAATTTTAAGCTCCAGTTAGGTGACATCAGTCTTTAAATACAAAACATACATAAGTTACCTCCAGCTTTTCCTTCTGGATTCCAATTTGTCTCAACAGAAAAAAATATAAACCTTCTAAACTATAAGAAATAAATACAGAAAAGCCACATGGACCATTCACCCCTACAGCTAAAAAAGATCAGTTTTAAAAAGTAACTGTGTCAATACTCTAAAGGTAAAGCTACAACAGTCCCTTCATACTGTGCCATTTTTCTTTCCTGAGCCCTCTCCAGTAAGTGCTCACACAGATCCCTTTGCTACTTTCAGTCTTATTCTCTTTCTGCAGTAAATTAAGTCTCCAGTACCTATGAAAGTGGCTATAATTATCTCGCCTTCCCACCATTCCTTGCCCTTTCCACCCACAATCCTTATTTTAGTTTTGGATTAAAATTTCCTGCTGCTCTGTGCAAACCAGAAGTAACAATCTCAGTTGAGCGCCTCAGCCTGCTGCAGGAAATCAGGTTCACTCTCATCTTCCCCAGATTGCTTTCGAGTTGCCACATCACTCCACCAGCCCCCATGTTGGGGTGGCAGCGGTGCTGTAACAAACCACTCCATTCTCCCAAATACCACAGGTCATACCTGTCCCCACTCTGTCAAAGCAGTGCCCATCACGGTGGCAGAAACAAACATCCAGTGGCATCCGTATCTCTGTGTTAAACTGCCTTTCTTTTCTACTGCCAGTGCCCACTTCTCACAGGCACTGCTAGTAGCTCCCACCTACAAAACCGGATGCAATCTAATCACATCTAAAAGGTGGAACTCCTAATTTGTTTAACGAGTACTTAAAAAATGCATAATCTTATTCTAGGTGAATTCCAGTAGGTTGTGAGGGAAGGCAAAATTAGGAATAGCAAGCAACCCACACAACTAGTGTTACTGCATCTCCTTTTGGTCAGCCTGACAGCAAACACCATCACAGGCTGCTTTCTGTGATACAGCTACTAAACTGCAAAGACTAACACAGAAATACCAGGAGGCAGTTCTATGGAATACTGCTGGCACAGTCATCCGTGACAGTGAAATGCTGGAACTACTTACTTGTAACAGTATGCAGTCAGCCACAGCGTGCTTCCTCCACAGATTTTAATCTAGTTCAGCTAAGATGATGGAGGGAAACAAAGTGAATTACCATCACCACAAGCTTAATGCTTGAGGAAGAACCATCCTATGTTGAGTACCAGGATGCCGAACGTGCTGCTAACTCCATCCAGGGCTCAGGACAGAAGTACTGGCTCAGGGCTGGCCCCAACCGGGCTGGCAGGGTGCTGGCAGCAGGCAGAGCTCTGTGGGAATGGGCAAGAGGGACATGCTGCGTGCCAGGAGCATATCAGCCAGAGCCCGTAGTGAGTTTATAAAGCCTCTGCATAAGCAATGAAGTGGTAAACACCAAAATACAGCAATAATCAAACATACACCCAAACCTATCTGTGCCAGGAAAGGGTTAAGAGGGGCAGAAGCAGCAGGAGGGAGAGGCTGGGGGCGGCATGGCTCTGCTCTGCATAGGGGCCAGGGCACAACCAGTGAGACCACAAGCAGCACCATGTGCTGCCCCAGCCTGCAGCACCTCATGGCAGGACCCAGCATGACCTTCAGGGCTGGGAGAGGTTTCACAGCGGCACTCAGTGGGTTCTTCCCCTTTTTCTTTTCTTTTTTTTTTTTAATCCCTCTCCTTGACCATCACGCTCAGTAAGCAGAAGTGACAAGAAATTAAGTTCCTCATCAATAAACTATTTACTCCATGACAGTGTCTTATTAAGCAGCCACATACCCTCACAGGCCAGAGTTTTCTTTGATGTGAAACAGCTTCAAAATAAACCACCGAGGCTGGAAACTGTACACTCAGATGCCAGCTTAATGACTGGTTTGCTAAACGCACACATTCAAGACACAAGCCCTTTTCATTTACCTGTTTCCCATCACATCCCATAACACACTGGGCAGACAAAGAAACCAGGAAGACTGGGCGCAGAAGAGCAGACAGGATGTTCCAGCACTGAACAACAATGGCAATCCAGGCATAATTAAGTTCTTGCAGGCATTATGGAGATGTTATACTTCGTAACTTTAAAGTTGTACAACCCTTTCCTGTCTCTCAGCAGATATTAGTTGAAAGATGAAGGGCGCTTTGAAACACGCTCTATCTCAATCAGTGACCGATCAGTTCCAGAGAGAATTCCCCCCGCAGCACGCTATTATGGAACAACAACCCCTCCGCTCCTTCTAAAGCTCTGCACAGTAACCGTGCACACGTGCACAACACCTGCCCTCACTCCCATCACTTCCACGCAGAGTCAGTGAAGGCCCCCATGGGCCGATGCATCTCTGCGTTTAAGAAACAACAACACCGTGTTAGCAGAGTATACATCCAATCTACGATATCGCACGGCAGAAGATCCACAGGCGACCATGTGCGGTCAGCAGCACCGCTGACAGATCAGTCAGAAGACCAACCTCTAGCTGCCCAAACGGGTGACAGCCCCTACAGCCGAGGCCCGGATAAGACCCGACACCATGCGGTGAGCAGGCCGTGAGGAGGCAGCGCACCGCACACCCGCTCCCTCGGAGGACGCCGCGTGCCGCCCCGGACCCGCTCGTGCTCGGCGCGCTCAGCCGCGGCCCGCCGTGGGACATCCGCAGGTGTCGCAGCTGCTCCCAGCTCCCAACGCGACTCCGCGATACCCCCCGAGGCCGTTCCTCACGCGGAGGCCGCACCGGGGGAAGCGCGGCGCAAACCGAAAGCGGGGCCCCACGGCCGCGGCTCTCCCCGCGCCGGCCCCTCTCGTCAGCCCCCCCACCCCCCCAACCTCCGCCGCCCTCCGGCCCCGCCCGGCCTCACCGTCCCTCCGTCCTTAATGATGATCTTCTTGGCCAGCATGATGCTCCGGTTCACGGCGCGTTTCTTCTTCTTCCCCCCCTGGGTCATTTTACCATCCTCCCCGGGAGGGAGCGGGGGCAGCGCGGACCCTCCCCACAGCCGGGCCTGCCCGTCCCTCCCGCGCGGCCGCCGCCACCCCTCAGGCACACGCCGCCATCTTGGCCCGCAGCCCCCGCGCAGCGGCCGCTGCGCATCACGCGATCGCCCCATTGGTCGGCACCGATCACGTGAGCGGGACGCACCACCTCGGCGACGCCGCAGTCGCCTCAAGCTCGGCCCCGAGCCGCTGGGAGCCGCGCGCAAGCGGGACGGGACAGCAGCCGTGAGCTGCCGGCCCTTCACCTCTGCTACCGAAGGTGCGATAGCTGTGCACCAGCAGCACACCGCGGGCTACAGAGCAGCAGCTGCCAGCAGGGAGCGGGCACGGCTCGGCTTCCCCAGGGCAACGTACAGCCACTGCTGGAGAACGTCGCTGAGAAACACGTACTGCTGCTCTTTACCTACAGCCTTTACTGATCTGCAGCTGGTTTATCTGCCCGTGTCCAACAGCATGAAGCAGCACCGCCCACACCAACGCTGCCACAGGCACAGACCTAGTGCAGCTCCTCTGTCCCCATTCCAGTGTTTTCTCCATGCTCTCCATGGAGCATTTCCCCACTCCATCCTCCATCCCTATTTCCACATACTGGTATCCCCAGCTCCTACGACAGCCTGGTTTCTCTCAAAGCCGTGTTCCCACATTCCCCATCCTTAACAGCGGCCGTTACAGCACAGCAGCGTTATGTTAGCAAAGGGCTGCAAATCACCTGCCACCTAAACTCATCTGGGCTTAAGATAAACCATTAGCCTTGAGATAAAGCATCATGATGCAGCTTTTATCTTGGTAAGTCATGAAGCAAAGCCCTCCTCAGGTCCATGGATTTACTCTGGTCTCGCATGGAGACACAGGCAAGCAGCAATCCAGATCAAGATGCACAGAGCAGACTTACTGGGCTACCCATGGGGAGACTGCTATTATCAGTCCTTTGTTACACGTCTTAATTAAATTATGTCAAGCATGTGACAGTTCTGTGGAAACATCCCACTCTCCACAGTTTCTCCATGGGGACCTAAAGATTTTGGCATGGTTTCAAGTCTGCTCCTCAGAAAGAGCACTGCCACAGTTCGGTGGGCAAGTCACATGCAAACATGCATCATACAGAAGGAATTAAAGGTTAAAATGGTTACATCTAGATGGCAGCAAAGACATTTTGTGACTACCCTGATTAAACAGCTGTTTTTTCATCATACACGTAATTAGACCATCCTCTGTTAGCCATGTCATTATCCAAAAAAAACCAAACCACATATGAAGAGAAACACCTAGCTTGCTTGTACAGACTGAGCAAATGGCTTTAGAAAGGATTCCTAGTTTTAGAATAAGCTTCAGATAAATACGACTTGCTTTTGCTGTTGTGAATTGCAGCCAGCCACATACCTTCAAACTGCAAACTCCACTTTCCTACGTAAGTCCTGACACAACTCGCTCTACCACGATTTAACTGAGACAAACTCCTGACAAGCATTTAGTTTCCTGAGGAAAAGAGCAAAAGTTTTGACTGTTATATCTGAACACTTGCACTGCACTGTTCAACCTTTCATGCAAAGTAGGAAGCTGCTGGGAAACACCATATATTAGAATTGTATTCAGGGTAGTTACACACAGATCAACATAGAAAAAAATCCTAACTCTACCCTAAAAATTTTGCCACAAAGTTTGACTGCACAATTTATATTTGGGTTCATATATTTAAAGCTTCATTTAAAATACACTGACAGTAAAGAAAACTTCAGAAATCTAATAGAGTTACTTATAGCCACAAGGACGTGTTTAGCACATAAGCGATTCTTGCTCAGCTATCAATTGCCATGGAAATGAGAATGGAAGACTACAGGCACCAATCAAAAACATCACGGCCGAATTTTCATAGCAGTCAGTCACGAACGAGCACTGAACTGCTCCTCAGGACAGACTGCTTTTTGCTCCTGCAGAGTTATAAATTCACCTAGCAGGAAATAATTAGGCAAAGGTATAAATTTAACTGAACAGGAAATCTGGGCTCACAGTAACTGGAGCAAAAGTCATCATTTAATTTATCCCACTTATTTTTCTGCATTTTTTCCTACTAAAAAATCCTCATTCTAGATATCTAAAAATATATAACGAGCTCACCTGGAAAGAGAAGAACTCTTTAGTTCAAATAACTTCCTGTAGGAAAAAAAAATAATAAAAATCAGCATTAAAAATGCACACAACAATAAAAGCCAAAGGGTACACTTGGACTTTTTTACATTCCCAAAGATACGGTGTAACACCACACTATAGGTAAACGCACCTTCTATGTACACACACACACAGCTGACCTGATAAAATGATCTCATTCTTACAAAAGGAAGGAAACAATCACCCGCCTCCCTCATAACATCCAGCAAGAAACACACAGGGAGTAACAACTTCAGATCTGTAAGTGACAATTGCTTATGCACAGCAGAACATACATGGCGATAAGGAAACACATTAAAAGAGGAAAGTTACTGACAACAAAAACCGTAAGAAATGTAAAGTCTCATTTATCAGTGTTAAAACAATTTAACAAACTCTATTACAGCCGCTTGAATTACAGCCATAAAACTACATCAGGAACACAAAATGATCATATGCTCTTAAAATCTGAAAAAGGACCACATGAATAATTGAAATGTAAGTATATGCTAACAAAACATAATCATTTCTTTGAGCACAAAGATAAAGGTCTTAAAAAGTTAAAGCATAAACAGGTATTATCTTGTACAAGCAGGAAATAGCACGAAATCTACCTCTTATTATTAAAGCAAACAAAAAGAGTTGTTGCAGTTTGTCTAAAACAAAGGACTTTCAAAAAGCTGTAGAGTTATCAGAATTCTTTGAGACAAAGATCACTGGGCACTTGTGAACAGCACAAAAATACAACGTTTAAAGCAAAGTCTGTCTTACCACGTCAGATTTAAGAGTTTTCACCACTGAACCGATGATTTGTTTTGCTTTGAACAAAGTTCTAATAGCTTACCGCTATTTCACCATTTATCACGTATCCCAGAGACTAAAACAAACAAACACAGCCCTACTAAGTGTCCCAGCATTCAATAAATACTAGTGATCCTATTATGTAAGCCTTAAAAAAGAAAGACACAATTCAAATTATGCAAATAAATACCTAGCTATAACTTTATAAATATTTCAATAAAATTCTGTTGATTGTGGATTAGCCTCCTCAATATACAGCTCAACTAAACAAATCTGTTGTCTTAAATTCAGAAACAGATCAGAAAGGTTCACTTTTGGAAAGTTATACTCCTACAGACCACTTCTAGGGCAAACTCAAAGCACGCTACTCCGTGCTTCCCAGAGCCCTGTGCCAACTAGCTGCGTTTTCTTGGCTAGTTAATGAATGATAGATGTTTAACTTCTTTTTCCTCAGATCCAAAGCATCCCAAAGGGAAAAAAACACTTATGCTCTCAGACTGATTGCTTTCTGTAACTGTTGCCATCTTCCTCAAACCATCACCAGAAGCATGCAGTGCCTTCCCTCTCTCCTGGAAAATGCTTTTTAGCCTGCATGACCTCCAGGCTCTGTAAACAGCCGAGGAAAGGCAGCCAAAACTGCAACCTCTTATTTCCTTTACTGTCACAAGCATGTTAAGAGATTTACACTTCTGCTAGAAAACGTAATGGACTGGAAACTGACAGTCCTTTATCTACCCACAGAAGTTACTGATCCCTAATACAGCACATTAACGATGTTCCAAGGCTGTAAGATGACATCCTATTCAAAAGCAAAGATCACATATTCCTGTTATTTCCTAAAAGCTTACGCCTAAAGACCAACTTGATGCTCCTGATATATTAAAACCATGTAATCGTTTGGCCTATTTGGTCCCTTTTTATGCAACTGATTTTACATTCTTAACCTGCTTCTCCTGATTTTTGAGAAACTCCTCAACAAAGCATCCAAACCTGAACATTTCCACTACTGTGATTTGTGATTCATGAAATCAAAAGTATTACCACTGTGTAGGCCAAACATTACTACAAGACTCGTCAAATCGTTTTAGTCACACATACCTCCCGTTCTGCACTAAGCAATGCTGTGAACCACTATTCTCTGCATACATCTCACCTCACGTTGCATTTCAGCGGTGAGGTGACTAAATGTCATTTTTCACTTAGGCAGACTGAGCGTTACAGGTGAAACGTTAAGATTAAAGCAGGATGTCAATTTAGGGTAATATTAGATAATTTTAACCACTGAGTAACATAGCTCTTGCAATTACGGCATGCTGGGGTAGATTCACAGTTCAGAAAGCTTAGTCAGCCCTTGGCATAACTGAACTTTCTTCACTGGCTTACCCTGATGCTACAGACATAATTCATGTTATCAACAACAAAAGACTATTTTTACTTTGCTAATTAGATTTTTTCCTTATTCTTTTACAATATTTAATTAAATATTAATTAAATATGTAATTAAAAATCTCAGAGTCCTCATAGAGAATCGTCTATTTGCAATCCATGACTGTGGAAAACAGACTGAGGTACTTTGGTAAACATTTTGAAACACCCCTCTCTTCACATCATATCCAGTAGCACAAGAAAGAAGTGTGATAGAACAGGGGGAAAAAGAACAACAGCAACAACAAATGTCTTTAACACCTAGCTGAATGGGAAGAAGGAACTACAGATATGTTTCTGTATAACGTATACCTTTACATATGTAATGAATAGGTAAGAAGTCACCTACATTAATATCCATTGTGAATAGGTCTCCAAAACCCCAGTGATTTTTAAGCCTTTTCTTTCTCTGTTTACTGTTCCAGCACTGTTTTTGTGTGTTTCTTTCTCAGTTCACTATACACAAGTACTTCAACAAACAAAATGTTCCTAACAGTTGATTCTGCATATGTATCTTTGTGATTTTTTGTTGTTGTTGAAAACAAAAGAACAGCATGCTTTTATATTTATCTATTGCACAATTCAGTACTTTTTCATTCTCCTTCCTATTAAAGTAATTCCACTACTAGACTGAATAGCCCCACAGAATCCATTTGGTCTGTTAGCTCAGGGACTCCCAGAACAAAATTAATAATAATAATAATAATAACAACCCTAATTATGCCATTAAATACAAATGTACTGAGACAGCCTTTGAGAGTTCACGAGTAAACAGCAATTGTAAAAAAGAAAGACTAAAGCCTCTGTAATAAAATACAGTACAGTACACAAATTAATGTAATACAATGGCTCAATCTGGAGCTGTAACAGACAACAACAATGCATTTAAAATGTTTATTATGGGCTGCTTCTTTTTCTTTAATTGCAGGTAAAAAATAAATCCTCAGAGGATATTTAAAGCAACAACGAAAAAACAAAAAACAAAAACAAAACAAAAAAACACACAAAAAAAACCCCACTACATTCTACTTTAGAAGTTCTACCAATAAGTTGATTTATAATCAATAAAAATAAAAAACAACGAACATTACATCTGAGCAAGCACTCCATTATAACCCACCTCATAGTGCCAGATTACTGCAGCAAACTGTGTCCTGTGCTCAAAGAGTTATTGCATCTGCTGGAACACTACAGGTTATCCTCACGACGGCTGGAGTATCAACACAGACTTCCAGCTTTCATTCTCAGTTTCTCCCTTAGCGCACCGGTGAGAACGTTAACATTCTTACAACAGCTTTATATAAGCAACAGAACACAGAGCTCTGTTATTAAATCAGCCTTCTAAAATATAAAAATATTTGTTATTGTGAAAATGTCTTTCAATCATACTTTGATTTTCATAGTTTTAATAAGGAATTCCTAATTAGAACCACCACTTTAGGACTACGATGTGCATTCAGTTGACTTCATGTAAATAGACAAACAGTTAAAAACATGTACTAACATTAAATAGAGTCAAACTGCAAAAACATACAATATGACAACGTTGTCATGTGCTCTTTCAAAGAGTGCATAGGACAGAGTGCAGCAGTCAATACAGTAAGTTCTTTTGATGCAATCCCAGGTCAAAGCTGTAAACATTCCTAGTTGCAGTTTCTTGGAAACTTTTCATTCATTTCAAGTTTTTATTAGCGAGTTGCACTGGGCTTTCCCCTGTCTTTTTTTCCACCAGTCACAGACGTATCATCTTCCATCTTTAGCCCCTTTGGCTGCTCAAAACTACTCAAAAATTTCTTCACTAGATTCAGGGTAGTAATCCTCTCCTTGCAGTGGACAATGGCACCTTCCACATGCCATTTTTAGCAAGGCCCCCAGTGCATGATCTTGAGAAGCACGTTGATGAAGAAGTCAGCTATGCCTTAATGGGATTTCCTGCAGGTTTTGGATCATAACCATATAGGAAAGTAGCTGCTATTACAAGGATGGCTCCGAAGAAAAAGACACTGAACGGAATAGGAATGGAAGAAAAAAAACAAAAGTTAGCTGGTTTTAGTTAACATGATTTTATGCAGTACAGTCAAACAAAGGACATCAATCCTGTGGGAACATAGAAAGAATAAATCATATTCATCCAATTTTTAATTTAAAAAGTCCACTTATTTCTTGTAGAAGAATTCAGGAAAAAGTTGAAATAAAAGATCTGCATCCAGATAAGCAAAGTAACCTATCATTACACTGACATATTCTGAGAATTAAACATATTTTCATGGAATAGCTGTCAAAGGTAATCAGACTGATCTTTCATTTCTATTCCTTTTAACTAAAGCTCTATGCAAAGTGCAAGCAGAAGCTAAAGAAGTGCAACTACTGGCCACCCAGGTATTTTTAACTTCTGCTAACACTGCTTATTCTACTTCTGAGTAAAAAGTTTATATCAGAAATAGTTTTATATATTGAACGTGTAGTATATATGACAAATTTATGTTCACTACAAGCAAAATCCTGTTAATATATTTGAAAATCAGAATATTATTTTCACCCCATACCTTAGGAAGACAACTGCTCCACAATCTATCGATTTACAAAACACAGCTCCTAAAATATTTTTCGCAAAACTTGGTGCACTGCACCTAGGATCATACAGCATTTTTCTCTCCTTCTTAGTCAGGTCTTTAATAAAGTACTGTTTTTAGAAAAAAAAAACACAGCACAAAAACACCACCCTGGCTTTGGGCTCTTGGGTGCCTACTAATCACTACAGTGTAATTTTGTGTCTATGACTGGAACGATCTCTTCTAGAACTGTTTAGAGATTGTATGAAAAGCAGTATAAATAGATGGCCATCACTACTGTTGTTCAGTCATAGGTCATCTTGCAATGAGGTGACTTGTGGAAGATATGTCAGTTTAGAAGACAACAAATGAACAAGAGTAATCCCTTTGTCCCAGTCTTACTCAAAACAGACAGCCAGGGAGAAATTGATTTCAAGAACAGAGCCAAAAACAGTGGAAGGCAGGATTTAAAGAGGAATGAGCTGAACAAACTGAGGGAGAGCAGATGAAAAGAAAAGAATATAAACTGGAGAGAGGTTTGTCAAAAGCTGAGATTTGAGATTCAATTATTCTTTATCTGTGGGGGGCTCTATCTTATGAAAAACTTAATCTTGATAAGTATACTGCAAAGTTTTAGCAATAGCTATGTTATGAAACTACATTTTTCTGTGGAAGTTGAACTTACCTATCTTATAAGGCTGGCTTAGCTTGTTTTCATTTATTTATTGTTGCTATTATATCTGATAAGCATTAAGTTTTCAATCACTGCTTTCTTCCATACAAGCGTAAAATAATTCTTACCTTGTAGGAACAAAATCCTGAAGCCAGAAATAGGAGATCAATGTTGAAAGTATAATAGAGAGAGAAGTTGCAAATCCCTTTAAAATGTTGTCTGCGTATTTTATAACGGCAGCAATCACCAGGCCTCCAAGTGCCTGTAAAATAGTGAAGTTTGGATTTGCAACATGGTCATTCCACTGAGAGTATCCATGTTAACAGAACAGTCATGTTTTAGGAAAAGCCTTTGTCTACGTCTAAAAGCATTACAGTTGTTCCATGTTATGTAAATCCACTCTATTTCCCAATTAAGAAGCTGTTTATCATACTACCACTATTAAAATTAGCAGAAAACACTTGTACTGTACATTTGTAGCTGTAAGGGAAAGGGCACACGTGTACTTAATATATACATTTTTAAGCATCGCAAATGAGATAATACTTACATAATTTTATGTTGCACAACAATCACAAACCTGCTCTGAATTTTCCAAGTTTTTATTTAGAAACTTTTTTTAATAGTGCTACGTTAGACTTTTGACTGTAGACATCCCAGTAGCTTCACCTACACTCATTAATTTCCCCTGCCACTTACAGAAGGGTAAATCTCCAAATCACAGAAACATAATATATCTTACCTGTAGAACCACAACTATCCAAGTAAGTTTATTATATCCTTGAAAAAATCCATTTTTTGACAGTTGCTCTCCATCATATATATATACACCCATCAGTCCAAATATGCTGCCAAAGAATCCTGAAAGTACAAGATTGATTTAGAAGCTGCAGGTGAAAAAACATGCAGACAAACAGGTTTCCTGTCCTCAAGCACTGCTCACACACATCTGGTTTTAAAATTGGTCTGCTACTTGCAACATCCAAATGCAATCAGTATTCGCATAGATTCTTTTAGAAAGCAATTTTTCTACACTTATCAGAAATTTTGTCTGTCTCCACTAGGAGTTTTTCATACACATTTCTTTCATTGCTTTCTACTGGAATGAGGTGACCCATCAGTTCAATTAGTTTACTAGCAGAGATGATGTCAAAAGAAGCAACTGAGATTTATAATTTGCTGAGTATGGTTGTGTACTGTTAGGTGGGAAATGTTCTGTAATCCCCTCGGGAATGAAAGTGATGGAGACATCTCCTCTCTGACTGATCTAGGCTCTATTCCTCTCCATTCTGTGAAAAGCTCACCACTATTTTCACTGCGTTTCCTTCCATCTGACAAGAAGGCCATTGTTTAGAGTGAAATAAAAACTTCCAGTGTCTTAAGTGAGTAGCTACCTGGCACTCACAGATAGGATACACTGCGGTGTTCCTGAAATTAACTCTGCTGCATTAATATCTAGGCTCTAGCAGAACTACTTTGGAAAGAGAAGGCGTTCCCTTACTGACAGGTGCACAATAAGTAACAACATTAAAAGTTAGGATGAACGCCCGTATGTATGTACATACAGTTATTTGGTGATTACTCAGACAACTAAAACAAACTGATCTTTGTACTGAAATAAACATAAATTCATTATTTCATCTTTATTCACAAACATGCATGCTTTTTTCTTGTATTAAAATTGCCAACTTATAAAATCTGCCTATCTAGACAAGAGAAAAAAAAAAATCTCTGCTGTAAAATAGGTCTCAAAGCATTTATTTAGGAACATATTTTACTTTAATGTTCCATGTTTAATGTTGAACAATCCAACAGAAACTAAAAATACAGAGGGAAGGATACTGTATGTACTTATCTGATTAATCTGTGCAAAAGACACACAGGATACACAAAATCTGCGTAAGATAATATTCTTTAGAACATATTACGTAAAATTTAATGGACACATTCCGTGCAAACTTACAAACATTATAAAAAATTAAATCAAGAACAAGGTTGACAGCAGGAAGCAATTCCTAGAGTTCTACCCTGCATACTACTCATTTATAAAGCACACTTATGCAGACCAGTACGTTTTTGATACTTCATATTTTTGCACATTTATCTTAAATCAGAAGGCAGTATTCCTGCTCTAAGAGGTAACTAAAATTAAACTTACCAAGCTGAATGTTTCTTATCCACACAGACTGCTTAGTTTCCTTTAAAATTTTCTCAAAATAAACGCCTGCAAATCCACTAGAAAAGCATGCTATAAGAACTGCCATCAGGCCTACAAACTGAGATCCTGCTGAATGCTCCTTAGCAGCTGTTGCTTGAGAGTCTGAAGGCCACTGGATGTAAAAACAGTTATTCAAACTTACTGTTAAAATCAAGTCACAACCATCTATAGAAGTTATTTTTTTAGCAACAATAGTAATTATTAAATGCAGACAATCACATGCTAGCAAACTTTTCTATTTTGCATCACAAATACTTCTAAAGAACTGCAAAGACGTAACTTTTCTTCAGCACTGACCCTGAATTCCAGCACAACTTATCCTGGTCATTCATTGTCACTGACTTCTAGCACTCATCAGTTGGTTACCTCTTCTATACACAAGTTTAAGTCAGGGCACCACTTAGCCCAGATGTCTTTAAGATGTGATGAATTGCCTTAGGCATGTGCATTTCTTTCATGATTTTGTGTACAAATAAAACAAGCTAAACTTTGTGAAATATGTATCATGCTAACAGAATAAAAGGTAGTGCAATAGACAAAAACATGCTGAAGAGTCTGTTAACTTTTGTCAGGATGTTTTGCTCTTATTTTTAGTGATTAAAATTGGAAAAATCCATAAAATTTAATCCTTAGTTTTTCTTTTCATCTTTGGATTTACAATAAGAATTTCTAGAATACCCTGAAATCCACTAAGAACTCTTGAACAGTCTCTTATCCCACAATCCCTCTAAAAACTACAAATTCCTATACCTCCATCACTTGGAAAAGATTTTGCTATTGAAACAATTCAAGTCAATTTGGCATGCTGAAACCATACAGGTCACAGATCTGCAATCTGACTGTGCTGTCACAGATCTGTGAATCCAAACTGTTAATGTCAGAGGCTACAAATACTTTTACAGCTGTTATTTGCAGGCTAATCCAGAGTCACAAGAACTCAAAAAGAGATGTTATCTTTTGCGCCTTTGAACTGTTTCTGGTGTCCTCCAGCTATGGCCAGTTGTGGTTCATAGCTCCTGGCTGTGCTCTGGTACTGGTGTGCAGCTGCTACATCCAGGAAGCTGTACTATCAGTATAGAAATGCACGTTCCTTGAGTAAACATTTCACATTTATTTACCTGCACGAATGCCACTCCTGTCATCAAAATTACTAACGATAGCCACTGGTATATACCCAATTTCTTGCTTAACATGGACACAGAAAACAGTGCTGTGGTAAGAATTTTCAGTTGATATGTAACCTAAAAGAACCAGAAACACTTATTACCACATAATTCATGTTTGTTTTTTGAAAGTTTCAGAGCAATCCAGATGTACAGTACCTGGTATGTGGCTGCATCTAGGTTTGACAATGCTACATAGAGCAAGTTATTCTGAAGAGTATAAATTCCTGAAGGAATGGCAAGTTTAAGAGTTTCCATGGGCTTATTAAGAATTTCATCATGTAGCACTCTGTTCAGGGTCCGCAAATTGCACTCTACCAAAGAAACACAGAAATAGACACATGGACTAAATCGAGAAGGGAAGAAAACATAGAGCAACGTTCTGTACTTCAAGATTAATAATTTCCCCCTTTTTATATCTATCATTGCTACCACGAACCCAAAATACTACACAATAGTTGTCTTTCATAAACCTGAAAAATGTGTTGGTGTAGCCTGGAATAGAACAAGCTCCCCAGGGGAAGTGGTCATGGGACTGAGCTTGCTGGAGTTCATTCATTCAGGTCTGATTTTTGGGTGGTTCTGTGTGGAACCAGGAATTGGACTTGATGATCCCTGTACATCCCTTCCAGCTTGGGATATTCTATGATTCTATGAATTATTCAATTGATATTTAAATGAAACTTATTCATAGTCATATTTGAAGCTGCTAACTTAAAGAGCACCGCCTACAATGCGCATGTTTAGAGGCCTACAGAATCATCAATATTTATGAATATGCAATGATATTTTAAAACTGTTGAAAACTTAATGCACATGTCAAAGAACTGGAGAAATGCAGTATAAAATGTACTAAATGAGAGTAAATCCAAATAGCCTTTTTTTTTTTTTTTAATAAGCTTAAAACTGCACTTCTTTTTGTATAGATGAGATTGCTATTTCCCTCCTGTACCTGTGTAATTTAGTTATAGGCTTCTACATAATCATTCATGCTTCAGACACGCAGCTTTTCATTTTGTCCTACATTTATTTATGAATTCCTTAAAATATCTGAGCAAAAAAACAAGCTTCAAGCTGCTAGTAGAAAATTTATTCTTGTACACCTCAGCATGCATCGTTATTTAAAGAGAATTCGCTTCAGCAGACACAACATTCTAACGGGTGTGCTGAGAAGTGAAGTATGACCACAGCCTTCCCAAGGCTGTCTCTTTAATGAGAAAGCAAAATGCTTTTTTTGTGAGCCTCTACTCACATGGCTGCCTTGCAGTTGCCATTACAGTACAGCGGATTAAGAAAATTACTTGGTGCAAAACTGAACACATACTGCTGTCTTTGTAGACCAGGAGAACACAGGACAAAATCTTCAGAAGTTCAGCAAGAACTACTGCAGTGGAGGACAAGTAACGAGGTCCTTCTTCTTTCAGTGTCCGAGAGTAACGCATTGTTAACACTAAACTTGTGGTCTGAAAAACCAGGATGCCCAAGGAAAGGTACTTTAAATTGGTAGACATTTCTTGATTATTTTCTTCCTGAAATAGAAAACAAGTAAACAAACAAACAACAAATCAGGCTTAAAATTTAATACTGCAGATGGGCATTTTCATTTGGAATCAGCATATTAAGTTACCCAGAGACCTCTCCAGCAAAGGTAAAGGTAAACAACCAATGTAATCCGATATTTCACGAGGAAAAGGAGATTAATACTTCAAAAGCATTTTTAAATACACGATCAGAAATAGGAAAGCATATCTGGACATTAGATGAGGTGGCAATTACAGATTTTTTAATATATTTTTTTTAATTTCTCATCTGTAAAAAACCAACACAGACTACTCACATCATCACCTTTCCAAATACTGGTTTCACAGAATAAATCTTTAAAGTTAATCCAATCACAGATCTCTTTACACAGATGAAGGCTCAGAAGATATCTTTGGAATAAAAAATAAAAAGCCCCATACTGCAGTGCTGCAGAATGCCCAGTATCCCACAGCAACAAGCTATCTCCAGAATGCAGTGCCTTCTCATTCTTCCAACTCTCCGAAGTTTTTCAGGTTGCAATTTTTGCCTTGACAGATAATACAGCATCACCATAAGACTAAGTCAGGACTGGCCTGACAGGGTTTTCTTTGCACTTTGCTGACAATTAACACCAAGTTAACGCAAGAAACTAAAAGCAATGCTGCTTCTGGAGACACAATATATTAGAAAGATATACTGCCACTGCTACTCAGAACACTGTATCACCTCCTGCTGTTCTTTATGCACGTTAAATATGAAGACAACCCATACACAGAAATGTTCATAAAAAGATGAACAATTACTGCCTTCACTACCCACTTATTCCAAAAACCATGCACTATTTTTATAATGCCAAAGCAGAAGAAAACAATTGATTTCAAGAAAAGTAGTAACAAGTCAATACATTGCATGCAGTTCTTATTTTCAGAAGCCCAAAGCTGACACATGTAGTACAGATTGGATGCTTATGCCAGAGCTGTCCCTGTGAATGTTTCGCTCCTACAGGCACACAGAGCTTGACTCAACTACCTACTTTTGTACCCAATACTGAAGCATGCGCTTATACCTCTAAGTACTCTACAGTGGAAACTGAAGCGTTTCCTCACTGACACGACTTCTCTAGTTCAACAAGAATTTTTTCAGAGATCTGTAGAGCTGTTATTCAAATATTCCTGACTGCCCTGACCTGTCCCCAAGCTTCAGGAGATCTTCTCCAGTCGAGCACTGAAGGTCACAAGAATATCTATATAGCATCAATATTTCAGAGACATTGCAGTTACCTGCCAACAACTACTGACTGCCAAGCCACAGAGATGTGAAGTACACACTCGTTATCCTACCAAATAAAATCATTTACTTCAGAAATTGTATGGCTGCAAAAATATCTGTGGAAGCTTACTAGCAAAGGAGAAAGAAAAAGATGCCTGGATGCAGAAACAGAGAAAGCAATACACAATAATTCTCTTAAGGAAATGTAACAGTTGATGCTTCTGTAATAACCATGGATTCGCTCACCTCACTGAAGAAACAAATGCTGTATGTGCAGAGGACAGTATGAACCAGACAGAAGTGTAAAGGTAACAGAGAAGCAAACTGCAGCCAAAGCTCACTATCTGCTGTTTCCAAATAACGGGTTCTGATGGACTAACCCTTTACATTACGATAACTGAAACTATGCACCCCCAAGAACCAAATGAAGGAGATCTTTTAGTCAAGGAGAAACACATTTGTAGCAGGACGAGAAACAGAAGCAGTTTCCTTGAAGAGATGTAGAGGTACATGAAAGGTCAGAGCTCATACCCTAGAGACATGCCAAAAGAACAGAGAACATAGAGGTAGAAACGGGCAAAAAAACAAAACAAAACAAAACACCAAGAGAAAAGACACAACTGAGCTTCATAAAAAGGGCCATCTGTGCTACTGGCAAACACTGACAGCAAAATGAGCATTTAGATGCCAACACACACCGTTTCTCCCAGTCATCCCATCTACTTAATTTTTTAGTATTGAAACCTGACAGTCTGGATCTAGAAAGAACACACAGAGATGGTCAACACTTACAGATGTTTCTTGTCACTTTTCAAAATGCTTCAGACCAAAATACAGATAATCGGAACACATCTTTGCTGAACTAAGACTAAAATATTCGCATTTTGTGAGCCCGTAAAGTGACAAAATGTCGTAGGACTTTCTCAGAGCTCAGAGTTCAGTAACTTAGCTGAAATGTCACAAGAACAAGAATTAACACACACATTTCTTGCTGATATACAACCGTCTATTTATGAAGCTGCTTACAGTGATCAGGTGTATCACCGATACATTGTTTATGAGCAATTATCAAAACGTTCAGTATGGAAACATAACAAGAAGCACAACAGTCTGATAAACCCACCAGAGACCCATTAAGAACACGTACCACATCATCACCTTGGACTACAGTATTTTCCTGATCAGTGATCATGGTAAATAAATAAATAAATAGGAAATTCTCCGACAGTAACAACATCAATTTAACCTTGCTTCCAGAAACACGGCCACAAATCCACCTTGTCCTGTTCACCACGTTGCATTCGGAAGGCAGACAAGGTATTTCTACAAAGCGCCAGCAGCAGAACACATTCCATCACAACGATTCACCAAAGCAGCTTCAGAGTTTCCAAAATTCACACCAAATGGACTCCAGGAGTCCAGCTTGATAGCTGAACATAGATTACAAGCTCTCTTCTCAGTGGTCAGCATGACAGGTGAGCAAAGAACAGGCAGTTTCATGTGGGACTAAAGCTAATTGCTTCACAAAGCAGGAACTGCATACTTCTGAAACCTACGCACACCAATAAAATTACCACCCTCTGCTGAGCACACACAATACCTTATCAGCTCTCCTTGTCTCTCTTCCTCTTTTATAACAGTTGCATATCAGCTTACAGAACTTGGTGCAAGCTGGGGACTGGATCCTAAAGAGGAGCTGCGTACTGAAACTGACACAGCTGAACTGTACAACTTAGCCCACAGCAGGGCTGGATTCACACATCGCTAGCAGGTGAGACACTCACCCAGCTCCTGCTGCCCCCATTGCAACAGACTGCACAGTCATAAACTAAATTAAACACTGTCTTCAGTAACAGTCCACACCCTGATGGCCTTAAATCAATAATGAGATGAAAGCTCCCAGCACAGTGCTTGTACACAGTCATACACAGTCATTCCTTCTGGGCTTCGATCAGTACCTGAGTTTGGACAGACTACCAAGTGCTCTGCGAGGCCACAAACTCAGTTTACACCTGCTAGTTCAAAGGCTGGGAGTTCAGCTGTCACAGTAACTCTCAGGCTCTTTCGGGATCCTTATCTTCCTTTTATTAGTCCAGGTAAAAAAAGAAAAAGGAACTGCTTCTATGTAACTTACTTGGTATGCCTTGAGATGCACCCTACAGCAATGTGGAACACAGGGGAAGAGGCCGAGGGCAGCCTGCGTGGCAAGTCACCGTGGGCACTGTGTACAGCCTGTGTGCACACCAGCGTGCGGAGGGAGAGTGCAGAAGGATGCTACACAAAGAGCTGTTCTCTTCTAAAATGTAAGGGGAAAAGACTGGGAAAAGGATTTACAGCACGAGGAAATGATTTAACAAAAATCAGTACGGTAACTATTCGGTTCGTGAAAAGATCACACTGCATGAAGTCTGAAAAATGCCTGCTCAAAAGGAAGCAGAGTTTTTGAAGTGAAAAATCATTAGCTTCCACCCCATGGCATTAATTCAGAGCAAATGAATGAATTTCTGATTTGCAGGTTTCTATTTCCTTCAACAACAAGCAAACAATAACAAGAACACACATAACAAATCTTATGGGTCCCTTATGCTTCCCATGTTCACAGTGACAGCACTACATGAACTGCGTTCCTCCCAGCCCACCTGCAAAGCACTTTCACTGCTGAGGTTCCCTCAGCACAGAAGTTACTGCAATGCTTTGCTCTTATTCCATGTTACCATGAATGAGTTTAAGGTTGCCTAACCAAACAAATGGCACTTGCACCTTATTTACAATACAAAGCTGAGCAGAATGACACAACCAGACTCTTAAAACAAATGCAGAAGTTCATGAAGCTGTGTGTGCCAGTACACAAGTTCCATGCCCAGGACCTGCCAGAACGTGAAGGCCGGTCTTTCCTTCTGTAAGGCAGACTCAGCACAGAGCCCAGCAGCTCACCCTGGTGAAACAGGCATGGACACACATTCTGGGCATTGTCTGTGAAATCAGGATAGCAGATTAAAGAAACCAGACTGCATTCTCAGAAGAAATTTGAACCCAACACCAGTGCTATTCCTACACAGATATAATGTCAACACAAGGAAAAGCACAAGAGGAAGGTGGGTAAGAGCTAGCTCACAAAACATGAAGAAAATACGGGCTTTTTTTTTTGCTTTTGTTTTGTTTTCCCCCTAAAACTCCTTCTACACTTCAGCAGTGCAGTGCCTTCTTCCCAATGCAGGACAACACGCACATAACATGCTACTTTCTATAACACAACTGCATTATTCAGAGGGAGATTCTACTCCATACATTTCAAAAGTGATTGGACCCAACACGATCTTCTTTACCCTTAACAGTAATAATGTATTTGTTGCAGAAATTACATATGGAAATAAATATCCTAAATGAAGCTGAGGGTGCAAAGACCATTCACAATCTACCGAGTGCTGCTCAACTGGTTTCTGAACAGGATTTGACACACAAATATTTAACCTCTATCATTCAACAATGCATTTCTCTTTTCCCTTCTGCTCCAAATACATAAATCTTTCATATATCAGTCAACATTCTGTTACAATTAATAATGCTGTAAACATTTGTATTAACCCCACACCCTCTCACTTTATAACGTGACCGTTTTCCACCTTCCTCGTACCAGGTATGGGCTTCTCCACTATTCCCCATACAAGCAACCTGTAATTGTCAGCTTCCTCCCCACACACGTACTGCTTTTCAGCTAAACACCGCAAAACACCTTATTTTAATACTTACCTTGTTCTTTCTCTTGCGTTTCAGTTTGTTACTCATCCTCCTTGCTCGACAGTTTAAAATGTATATTATTTTTCTTTGAGACTGTATTCTTCTTAGGCCTCACAAAAACTAAATGCACCAGCGAAGTTTTCTCCTACCTTTTTGAGCTGAAGGTAGAAAGGTTTCATTACAGTAATATTTTCAGTTTCTCAATTGACGTTTAAAGAAATCTTAACTTGTGAAAAGAAAATAAAAAGCGTTCCTGTATTCAAACAGTATTTGATGAGAAGGATATATCAAGTACAACACAGCACAACACTGACAGAACTCTGAACCCCAGCCTTCAACAACCACACTTTTAGCACCTTTTAGCAAGAGCAGTTACTCTCAGATGGCTTACACATTAAAACGTAACTGCTGGAGACCAACCAATGATTTCTTTTCAACTTTGGTTAAGGTCAGGGGCCAAGGACCCTATTAAGCTGTACCAGTGATTCACTGACAGAAAGCTGACATTGCCAAGTCCAACAAGGAAGACGCAATTACACATTAACTAACATCTGTTTCCAGATTGCACTTAACTTGTTTGGGACTCAGGTAAAGTTTTCTTCCATTTTTACAGAAATGCTGATGTTTTCTGGGTGCCCTCAAGAAGAACTTTTGATTTTCTTTTGTATGGAAAAAACAGTTACAATTCTAATCTACGTATAAAAGAGCAGAATTGGGAATGGTGAATCTCAAATCTTTCCTATGGCTAAATACTCTTCAATCCCCCCTGTATCTGCTAAAATAAAACCCAAAACAAAACCAGCACAAACTCCAACCAACACAAAATTCATCCTTTACGGCAAAGCTAAGAACCCAGAGATAAGATTTTCTTGGGCTGACAATAATTTAATTTGATGAGTGTTAAATAAATCACATACTGAGCATAAATATTCAGTGCTCCAGAAAGGCAGGCCCTCACTGACCTAAACCTAACATTGGTACTGCCTATAAGATAAATGAGTTCTTATATGTGCACAGTAGAGCAATAGTTTTATATTGACTTAGGCTATGACGTCTACGCCTGCCTGCCAGCACAGAAATCTGATACAACCTGCCTCTCTTTTTCAAACAGTACACACTGCATTCATTGTACAGATCACGGTATGGAAAGATCCAGGCTGTCACACTCAGGCAGTGAGCAAGAAGCCATTCTGTTCTTGGTTTTAGCTCAAATCCTGATTCTTCTGCAAGCACAGGAGTGCAGCACCAGGCTGGGATGAGCCAGGTCATGCCCCTCCGCAGCTCCTGCAGATGCATCAAGGCAGTAGCATGGCTCAATGCGAGGTGCTGACCATGAATGCACTGCTGGGGTTCAACTACAGCTATTTCTGAATCACCACCCAGGTCTGGGACAATCCCAGGTATTTATGCAATTGGATAAGAACCCCTTGAGAGCAGCCTGCAGAGAAGGACTTGGGGGTCCTGGTGGATAAGAAGATGGACATGAGCCTCATCTGGAGTACTGCATCCAGGCCTGGGGCCCCCAGTACAGGAAGGATGTGGAGCTCTTAGAGTGGGTCCTGAGGAGGGCCACTAAGATGATCAGAGCTGAAGCGCCTTTCCTATGAGGAAAGGTTGAGGGAACTGGGCTTGTTTAGTTTAGAGAAGGTTCCAGGGAGACCTCATTGTGGCCTTCCAATATTTGAAAGGAGCATCTAAACTGGGGGGAGGAATGGCTGTTTACAAGGATGGACAGTGATAGGGGAAGGGGGAACGGTTTTAAAATGACATGGGAGATTTAGGTTAGATACTAGCAGGAAGTTTTTTTACACAGAAGGTGGTGACACACTAGAACAGGTTGCCCAAGGAGGTTGTGGATGCCCCATCCCTGCAGGTATTCAAGGCCAGGCTGGATGTGGCTGTGGGCAGCCTGGTCTGGTAGTTGGCAACCCTGCACACAGCAGGGGCGTTGAAACCAGATGCTCATTGTGGTCCTTTTCAACCCAGGCCATTCTGTGATTCTATGATTTGTGTGCTACAGGCAATGCAGCCACCCCCAGACATGGTCACGTAGCTTGAGTACAGAGTGAAAACAGATCTATGGAGTTACTGCAGAAAGCCAGTAATTACAAATAAGTTTGCACAGCTAAACAGTGAACAGAAAGGGTCTGAACATAAGACAAGAAAGTGGAAATATTCAAATGGGAAAATTCAAATCTGCCCATCTTACATTCTAAAGCTGGTTCCTAAGAGGCACAAATCATAAGAATCCCCCCTCCCCTGAAGACCCCTGAACTCCAGTTAGGGGACTGAGCCTGTGGAAGCACCACACATACAGGCACAAACTGAGGTAACTGATGAAGAATAAGACCACGTGGCAAGCAATTGAAAAACAATAGAAGCTACATCAAGCAAACCTGTCCCAAAGATCAAGAGCATGTTACCCTATTTAACAGAGCCAAACCCTGAACTATTTTAAGCAGACAAGTGATTTCATTCTTCTAGGTAGCTGGTTAGGAACATGGAGCATCTCAAGCACGAGGAAAGGCTGAGAGGAACCTGCTTCAGTAGAGGGTTGGACTCAATGACTCCAGAGGTACTCTCCCACACCTCCAATCCTTATGATTGTGTGATAACCAATAAAAGGGATTAGGCCATACAGGCAGCCCGTAGGATTGTAAGGTACCTAGAGTAGCTTCAAACAATACATTGCTCTAAATAAATTGAATTTATACTTGCTACTACTACTGTCTATTCTCAAACCTGTACTTTCGCTGCACATACATCTTAACTCTATGCACCCAAAACCAGTAGGTCCTTATCTCAGAACTTTAATACCACAAGTTCACACAATGCCTAAGAATGGGTAATGGAATCAAAACTTACAGTTTTCCGAAGGAATAGATTATTGTAAATCAGTTTATCAACAGTTATCCTCTGCTTAATATTCACTTATCCTCTGCTTAATATTCACTATGTAAAAGAAAAGCATGTATTACTGAGCTACAACCAAGCCCAGCAGAAGTCATCAGGCCAGGCTACTCCAGCAGATGTCTACACAGCTACATGATGTTCTCTGCTGGGAACAACTGAATGGGTGAGGCCTACAGGCACTGCAGCACATGCCAATGGGTAATGTGCAGTGCCTGTGAAGAAGGGCAGCCCCATAGATTTCAGATGAAGCAGTCTGTCAACTGGCTGTTTGTTCCCAAACCCACTCTATCAGCCTGCACAGCAGTTCTCTGAGAAGTAGGGGTTACCTTTGATCCAAATCCTTCTACGCAGAGGCACTGTACCAGCCCAGCTTTCTGCTCTGGTGCTCCCTTGTAGAAGTTTGTTGCATACACTGCATATATCTCAGATAACACAGCCCTCCACTGCAGAAAGCAGCCTCGATCTCTTCTACCAAATCAGTTTGTAAAACTGCCCTGGCTTCCAACTCCTTGTCACTCTTACAACACTTTACAGGATTCACTAAAACACAGTGCAAATCGCAGTCAGTACCTTTCGGTGTTTACCTTCCACCTTCCAATCTGTTTCATAACATATACCTTACCTCGCTCAAAACCTTAGTGTTTTTTTTTAAACTAAGCCCTGAGCTTTGTCCCGCTGGAGCCCTTCTCAAGTCAAACTCCCAGCGCGATGCCACGCACACACCTGAGCACACAGCTCTCCCACCCCGCCGCACCCCAAGGAGCCGTGCAGGTGAGCCGCCCCGCCCCGCTGCACCACAGCCCCACCTTCCCGCTCCCGCCCAGGCCACGCCGCTCACTGACACCTCTCTGTACCCCCCCCAGTCCCGCTATTTCCCTCTCCCACCCCGACCGGCCCCCGCCCGCCTAACAGCCCGCTTCCCATTCACCCCCGGCCCAGACACCTCCCAACTTCCACGCACACCAGGCCTCCCCCTCAGGCCTCTGCCCCCAGATCCGCGCAAGGCGACACGGCCGGGCTTCCGCCGCCGCTCCCGGTAGCAGCCTCCCACCTGCAACTCGGTCGGCGCCCAGCTCGCCCCTCGCCGGCGGCCCGGCTCGCCGCAGCCACCCGGTGTTTCCGGGTGCCGTCCCGCAAAAGCTCCGGCTGCAGCCGTGGCCCCGCCCGCTCCGTTCCGAGGGCCGCGTTGTACCTCCCGCCCGGCCCCGAGCCGCGCCGGCGGAGCGCGGGAGGGCAGAGCCCGCTGCAGGGCAGGAGCGGCGCCGGATCCGCCCCCCGCGGCCCGCCTAGCAACGCGGGTCGAAACGCGAAGGTCCTGCAGCGGGAGCCAATGCAGCTGCGACGGACGCGGGGGTTCGCGTGAAATCCACCATCAGTTTATTAAAGAAGTGCAATGCCAGCTCACAGCGGACATTCAATTAAAAGAACGTTATTGCGTAGTCCAAAGAAACAACTGTCAACCAAACGGTGAAGGATCGTATTTAGGCTTCTTTTTTTTTTTTTGCTTTGCAAGCACCACGTTGAGTGTGAGAATTTGTTCACACTGAACTAAAGCTGACAGTATGACATGATTTTAGCATTAGAGCTCATCTTTATTGTATGCAGTGAGGGGCAGTGACAGCGCTCAGTTTACAAATAAAACCACGTGTCTGACATTCTGTGTTGGTTACTAACCCAGTATTATCTAAGCGATTGTTTCTCACGTCAATCAGTTTTCAGGTAGGTGTTTCATCACATTCTCCATTGGACATAAAAATAATTATTTTAAAAAAATCATACAATACGCTCTCTTAAAATGCTGCCTAGAACGCTGACAAAACTAATGATATCTACCAGTGACTAAACCCAAAGAAACTAATGAAAGACATGACATAGTAACCAGACATGGAACACGATAGCCCAAGTAACATCTGACAATTTGACTTCATGGTGTTGGTTTTTTTTTTCCCTGACATTAATTAATCTAACATTACTGCGTATTATCCATGTCTAGGATGCCGAGGACTTCTGATGTTCACACAGACCATTTTGATGTAACAGCAGAGAGTGCGAAGGCACTCAAAATGCTAAACAACAGCAGGAGTTGGGGACTGGAGTGTTTCCCAGCAGAGCTCTATAAAAACAGAGAACAAGCATGATGAACCAAATTCAAAACAGTTCTACTCATTACTATTATTAAAAAACAGGCCAATAAAAAAAATAACTTTTACCTGTTAGACCCTTCTATTATGTAGATACTTCTAACAATAAAAGTCAACAATAAAAGTCTCCAAAAATGTTCAGCAAATGTCAACAAATGGCAATGTGTGCCATTTTTTCCTCATGGAGGAATTCACTTTTGTCTCCTATGCACTTCCATGTCACATATCATTCTGTCATACTGTCCCTCTGCTGCCGTCTGTCACATGGCAATAAAACATGACAACATGGTTGGGAAGGTTCAACCTTTACTGCCATACCACAAACACTGCCTCTGACACCAAGAGCCAACATAATTAAGTAGGAATGCACTACTTTTGGAGCAACCTTCCTACATACTCATGTATTCTAAAATACATACTCATATACAGGAAATTTGACAGATACTTCACAAATATAAACAGTACTTTCATTTTCCTACAATACAATACAAGAAGAAACCAGTGGAAAAAGCTTACCACTTGACTACCCCCTGAGGAAGGTGGTTGCTGCAAACAAACAAATAACAAGTAAGGAAATCTAGAAATGTTACCACTCAGTGTTTTTGAAGACACAGTTTTGTCCTTGATCAATACAATTTTAACGACTTAACCCAGAGCATAGCTTTAAGCTGTTAAAGAAGGCAGTAGGTTTAGACAGATGAAGTACACACTTTAGTTACACATTCTCTTCATCCTGCCTTATACTTGAAAACAGAAAGTGTGCGGGAGGAATAACTGAAATGTCATTGCAAGGCTCAAGAGTCTGCTTCATTAAAAAAATAAAATTAAACTATAGTAAAGGATTAACTGAGCGGGGCCCACAAAAATCTACCAAGAAAGCAGGAATTTAAAATTGGAGGACAGCAAAATGTAATGGGGCCACAAACCAGAATGGAAAGCAAGACAGACTGAGACTTAAAATATAACTTAAAATATAACAGCTTTCCCAAGTTAAGGCCATGTTTTTCACAGCAGCTTTTTAAAATATTGTTTAATACAAAGGGAACTAATACACAATGCTATCTGCAGACCAAAGCATTCATAAATTACTTTATAAACTATCCAGGTTCTTTGCTTACCAAGAAAAGAAGAAGAAAATGCTGTGATGAAAGCTTTCTTACCTGCTTCCCAGAATAAGTGCTTCCCGAGGATCCCTGTAAAACAATAAGCCATTTACTTCTGTTGTTATAAGCTCCTCAAGAACTGTGTTTGAAGAACACACTTAGTCTTGAAAATGCCCTAACTTTGTTTCTGATTTTCATTTTACATTTTTTCCTTGCAGCCTTTTTTCCCCTATTTCAAGTGTATGAATTTAAACAGAAATAACTGTTCTGAAAATGTTCTGAAAACTAAAGATCCTATAATCTCATTCTGTCATTGCTAAGAAAGAAATTTAAAGAATGACAAGAGAAGTCCACTGACAGAGTAAAATGCTGACTAAAAAAAAATACTTTTTGTATATAACAGAGTAATGAGAAAAATATAAGGCAAACTTAACAAGTTTTTACTTACTGGTTTACCATGTTGTCGGCCTCCAGAATAAGATGAGCCCTGCAAGAAGAAAATGAAACATCTTTTATTAGAATACAAAGCATTTCATCATCACAGAATCACAGCATTGTAGGGGTTGGAAGGGACCTCTAGAGATCATCGAGTCCAACCCCTCTGCCAAAGCAGGCTCCCTACACCACGTCGCACAGGTAGGTGTCCAGGCGGGTCTTGAATATCTCCAGAGAAGGAGACTCCACCACCTCCCTGGGAAGCCTGTTCCAGTGCTCCGTCACCCTAACCGTAAATCGTTGCCTTCAGGCCATTCAGACACATGCTATACTTAGCACAAAATAATTTGGCTGTTGTTTGAACAAAATGTGACTGGGATACTTCAGCTATCCACTGCACAAAACAACAGCAATATATAATTCTGAATGTTATGAAACACTGCTCAAAAGAAATGCTTTACACAGAGCAGTAATCAGTTGATTCTAACCAATTACATTATTCAACTTGCTTAAACTAATCAATCTATACAGTTACTTTACATTAAAGTTTATCAATGCTGTTTCATGTCTGTTACTAACAGTGCCTGCTTTCAAACACCTAGTGAGCATAAAATGACTGACTGAAAAACTTTCTGGCAGTAAATGCACAGCATCATATGTTCCATTTAATAAGTAACAGGTAGTAACAATGTCTTGAAAGAGGAGTTGCTTGCCTGTCCTCCATACTGACTACTTCCAGAATAAGATGAAGCCTGTAAAAGAAATATGAAACTCACACCTTTTGTTACTTTTTTTTCTTTTTAATACTACCTGGCACCAAAAAGCTAGACCTAATCTGAGAAATATTTATGACACCAATTAACCAGAAGAACATTACACAGTCAGTAATGGAGGGGCAAATAGCTCTTTAATCAGCACACCATATTGATGGTTTATGCAAAGAGATGAACCCCGTGAAATGTTATTTCAATTATTTTTTCAAAGTAAGCAGGCTTCTAAAATTACAGTTTGGGCTACTATTAAAATTTTGTTTCCAATAAAGTCAAGAGATATTTATGAAAAGTAATAACAGAAATGTAAAGAGACTGATTCCATAAAAAGCCAGATACGCTTTATGGAAAGCACTCTTCCCATTTCTGTGACTAAACTCAGTATTTAATTGCTTCTGGGCAAACGTTGCAAAACTGAGCCATGCTTACTCATCTAATCTGTATCAGTGTGAAACAAAAAAATGCTTACCTGTCCACCATGGTAGTTGCTTCCTCCAAAAGAGCCCTGTATTTAACAAAAAATAGCGACAGTTACTTCATATAAAATTCAGTTTCAGGTAAAGTAAAACCACAGGAGGACATCTTGAGCTAGCACACTGAGGAAATTATTTGTACTGGTTACTAGCATACTTTTCTACTTTGCTAACAAACAAGTATTTCATTTCAGTTAGTCCTTATTCTTTCATATTGCTTGCCTGCAAAGAGAAATAAGCTGACAGTTTATACATTGTTTTCAACAATTCTAATACTCAGTGGTATAATCATGGCATGTGCTTGCTTGATTTCATAATCTGAGTAAGAGAAGAAATTTTGACAGAAAATAACTGAATAATCTTCAAAAGTAAATTAGATTAAATTTCAAAGCAGGTGTGTTGCTTTATTTTTTTAATATTTACAGATGCAAAGCAAATATAGAATCAGAGCATTTGTAGAGTTGGAAGAGATCTTTGAGGGCCATCTAGTCCAACTCCCATGTACTAAGTGAACAGAAACATAACAATAGCTCTAATTTTTAAAATGTGTTGGTCTGCTCCCAGTTGGAAGCACTGTGAGCCAAGGTTTTTAGATTTAAGTTTCATTAGTTCAGTCATACTGTTAATATATATATACATATATATATATATATATATATATATTTTTTTTTTTTTTCCAAAACTTTATCAGGTCCAAAATATCTCACTTAAATACAATGCAGGACAACTTTTATCACTTGCATAAATTCAGGGAAAAAGTTAATTCAGTAAAGGTAGTACTTTGGGAACTTCCTACTTACACACTACTATGAAAGGCATAGAAAGACAAAGAATACTTACCGGGCTCCCACCAGGACAATGACATCCACCCTGTATTACACACAAAACAAACAAACTCATTGTTGAGAAATTATATGGTCATAAGAAGATTCCGAATTAAGCCAAACATTTATTTTGCTATTGCAAGAAAATAAACTCAAAACAGACTCACTGAAAATTAGCTTCTTTCTCTTCCTATTGTCCCTTCAGGCAAACTGTGCGCTTGCTAATTTATTTATCTATTTATTTTTAATTTAGTCCAAGCTGTTATTTAAGTTTATAATAAAAATTATACCAAAATGGTGAGTAAAAAATTCTGAGCAGCGCTGCATAAAAATTGTTTCTCTTCCCTAACAGAAGCTAAAGCAGCTGGAAATATGTGCAGGACTCTCACATGCTACAGATGTTATAGAAAACACTAAAGATGATTCTCAGTGGAGGCCTGTAAGATGATTTCTAATCTGATAAAAATAAGACATGGCTGAGGTCTGCCATTCAGTGTCTCAAATGCAACATGGATGAAGTGGGTATGAAGATAAAGACAACTGACATTCAGACAGATGGCAACTTTGGGTCTCTGGGATCTCCGAATGACACGTCAGAAAAAAAATGGCACAGTACTTAGGTGGTGGGCAAGAAGGACGGTGGTGAGGAAAGATGCTTCTTGTGAAGGAAAACTACAGAAGGTAAACTGAGAGTGTCTGTAATGCCATAGCAGGGCTGGATGGTGTTGAGAACAAAAAACATACCTGTCCACCAGACTGGCTGCCTCTTGAAGGCATACCCTGTCCACCTCCTGAAGAAAAGCCCTGTAATAATAATAATAAATACATTATTTCTGTTACTGAATAACATTCTCACTTATTGTAACTCCGGTCCTTACATTTTTAAATCGCTTATGTTTCAAAACGATAATTAATAAAATGTAATTTGAAGAAAGATCAGCTTAAGGAAGCATTTCCAATACAGCGAAGCAGACCACTCTCTAGCATTCTCTCATATCATGAAATCACACAGTCCTATTCTTTACCATCCTTGCTTAATTTTGCTCAAAAAGTTGCTGGCTTTTTTCCTTTCAAAAATAGCACAGAACAGTCAGTTTTCTTAATGAACTGTTTACCAAAACTGCAAATATAATGGAAAGTATAAGTTTTACTTGTCAGCTACTCTGGCAACTTTCTGTAGAATCCGTACCACAAAGAAACATGAAAGCATTTGTACTTGTTGCATTTTCTTAAATGTATGACATGTTATTGGAAAATACAATTTTATTTGTTCTCTGTGGATTTAAACACCACAGGAACATGAACTCTGTTTTTAAAGCTATTTTAAAACATCAATTTATTGTTTTAAACTGTAACTATGTGTGGCCCAACTGCAAGTGCTTCACTGCTCAGGGCAGACTTTGTGTTTCACTTTCCTGCATGGGCTAACACAGAAGGTCTCACATTCACCTGTTCTGCTTGAACAGCGCTTTGCTGTAAGCCAGCCCTTTACAAAGGACCTTCTTTTTCACAGAAAAGAAGAAGAGAGAAAGGTGAACAACTGAACAACAAACCATATGTAGGAAAAGCAGTTCTCACCTGTCCTCCATAGTGGCTGCCACCTGAGGAAGATGGACCCTGACACAAAGAAACCAATCATTTCTATCAAAAGGGTTCTTTGAGAGTTTTTGAAAGAAAGGCTACTTTCTTTCTCTGTTGTAGGATGAAAGAGTACAGAAAAGCAATCATCCTATTCTTTTTTTGTTTGTTCTGTGTGAATTAGGGACTGTCTGTAATCTTCTGTAAGACCAATAGCACAGAGTGATCACAAGCTATTATTATTCTATACATAGAATAGTGTATACATACATAGTGTATTCTATACACTGTGTCTGAAAATTTTTATCCCCTAATTCCCTTTCCAGTAAGCCTGACAAGAAATATCTGCAGAAGCCAAGGGCCAGTTTGATGGGAATTTCACTGAATATGAAAGGCTACACCACAAGAGAACACTGGGATCCCTCTCAATCCTCTTTCACCTCATAAGAGCATGGAACACCTTCCCTTAACAACACTTAGCATTCCCCTCTGTTCCCTTCCTGAGGCACATCACTTCTCCGGTGCCACTTCTGAGAGAAGTGAGGTATTTCATTAGTTGAGGTAGAGGAGAAATGCAACCCACTTCCAGCCACTCCTTATGATTAGAGAGCTAAAGAACTACATCAGTAGCAGAAGACAAGTAGGGTCTAGAATTAGGAGAGTTAAGTCAGAAAGTAGAACAAGGCTAAAATTGTATTTAATGTGATACAATGGAAGTACAGGCCCATCATAATTTTTCTATGTTTTCTCACCTGTCCTCCATACTGGCTGCCTCCCGAGGAAGGTGAACCCTGAACATCAACAAAAAAGAAACTGAAACTTCTTTATACCTATATCATGAGGCTTTAAACATTTTTCATCAGCCTCACAAAGTACTAATTTATTTCAGAAAGATGTGACACGTTACCCCAAAGAACTGTATTTACACATATTTTTACGACCAAGTTCTGCAAATGTCAGGACCCAACTGAGTCAACCACATACTTTACTCTCCATTTCCTCTTTATCTTAAATATGGTCTTCATCTAAACTTGTTTTGTTTAATCACGGTAGCAAACACAATGCTACAAGAAAGATTTACTTAAGACTGACATACACTAAGTTAAGGTAGACAGGTGGGTAGACAATCACAGCACTAAAGGTATGCATAGGTAAAAAAAAAATCTAAGGGAGGACTAGTAATGCTTACTTGTCCATCATAATGACGGCTTCCATAAGATGGAAATCCCTGGAAAAATATTAAAAATCATTTTTTTCTATTTCACATGGGTGAGCAATGGATATGAGAAGCAAAAATATCAGTATTTTGTTATTTCATTGTGGGTTTTTTTGTAATCTTCATGGAATAAACTTTGTATTTTATCTTCCTTGACTTCCCAATATTACTAGAGAGAATACATTACTATAATGCTTTCCCAATATTAAACTGAGATATTTATCTTGATAATGCTTTACTTGGTAAAAGTACGATACTGGTAAAACATATATCATACAGAAATATTGAAAGGTAGAGCTTACTTGTCCACCATATTGACTAGCTCCAGAAGAGTATGACTCCTGTAAAAAATGCCAGACATAAGTTATCTGTTGTAGGTTTTTTTAAATTAAAACATGACTCTCAACAGGAGCAAGATAGCAAGATAAGAGAGAAGACAACTGGCAAGACTTTCAATATACTTTAATTGCTAGATTTCAAGACTTATGCTGTCACTTCAGGAAATACTTGAATTGCCAACTCATACTGTTTGTTACTCTTGTATTTTAAGAGCTTCTGTTTTCCTTGATAACTGTACAGTAAATGTCATTGTAATCCTGAAAGCACTTTCTCTATTGCTATGCAGCCATAATAAGGAGGCTTCACTGTCTTTGTAAATATCATGATGAAAGTTATTTTCTACCTTGCTGCTCCAGATTCCTGATTTCTCTCAAAGACAAACAACAAAAAAGTTATTTGTGCATAATGTAGCACATGCCCCTACATGCTTCTGAGACAAGGGCTAACAAGATGAAAGATAGTCTTTTGGAGAAAAAAATCACATATGCAAATGAAATTCTACCTGCAGACAGTACAGAATAAAACAAAATATTATTCACTCTGAATCAGGTTTCTTTGCCACCAAGCCTGGAACATGGCTCCAGAAACAAGCCTTTTTGCCTTGACATGGGTTGTTTTCTGATTTTTAGGCTTTTTTTCCCATGAATCAAATTCTTTATTTCTGGTAAATCACCGTATGTCACTGTTAATGATCATGCTCAGTATTATCCTCAATGCTTCCCTGTCACTGTGCTTGTAATTTTGAGTCAGAGATTCAAGTAGTACACTTTAGGAATCAGCCGAGATTCTTCATGGTACTTAAACACTTCAGCCATAGTCTCATTCCCTCTGTGCCTCAGCTTGAGGACTTTCTACCCTACATTGAAAACTGCCACACCAGCTCCCACACAAGCAGTAATTCAAAGGGGCAGTACTTGCCAGTCCTAAAAAGCACTGGGGCAGAGAACGCAGTAACATGAAGTGCTTACCCGTTCATTCTGACGGTTGTAAGATGGTGAGGAGGAATCCTGTAAAATATTAGAATCCAGATATTTCATGGCAAATATATCAATTTTGTCTAAGCAGAAGGCAATGGAAACTACTGCTTTGTTTGTGTGACTTGTCAGGACAGTTGAATTTGGAAGCTGTAGGATAAGCAGCATTCTTTCAAGGTTTGCCTCTGCTCACTTCCGAGAGAGTGGCATTTATTTATTTGGAAACCTGAATGTCAAGGCCAAAGCTAGCAAGAAAGAACTGGCTAATTGAAGGATCTTTGAAAACCAAATCAAGTAATCTTTCTTATTGACACCTCAGACAGCAAGAAATCTCCTTGAAGAGGGAAGAATGGATTTATCTTTTCTTTTTCTTAATGAAAGAAAGTGGACTTGAGATAAGAAATGCTGCATTTCCATTCACTGTTTACCACACCTTTTTTGTACGAGCTACAGTAAGCAAGTTCCACAAAAGTAAAGGTAACTCTCTGACATATCAAACTCAATGACAAATTTCATTAACTGAGTTTTTGTTCTTCAAACGAAGTTCCCAAATCAAAACTGAACCCGAGTTTGAGAATAGCCACTATTTTTCAAAATGGCAAGCTGGCTCTTCTTTCAAAACCAGTACTTACATAGCTACTGTAATGGCTTCCTCCAGAATAAGATGTGTCCTGAGAAAAATCAGTTATTTTTTTTATAACAGAAGTTTGTTGAAGGAAGATTTATTGAAGGACAGTAGTACATAAAATTCTATTTTACTCTTTTGCTTTTAAAAGCCATGCAAAGTCTATTCTTCCCTGTTGTTCTAATACATCTAGAATTTTATGTGTCCCTATTACTTGAATGGCTGCCTCCACAGTCCTTTCAGAATGGAAACATCAATTATATTACTTCAAAGAATCTGACTGGAGAATAGTTAGCTTAAGTCTTTCAGTTTAAAACAAGTGAACATGCTAAAGAACAACACACTCTCAAAAAGTTTTTAATATCCATTATTGCAGAGTTGTATTGTGAGTACTGCTTTTTTTTTCCCACAACATCTATTAAGTTCACTAAGAAAAGAAACTGTTTTGTGGCTAATACATCATGTTAAGCACTTATCAGTAACATGGACTTTAATATTAACTGAAGTGGGTTATTTTTTAGAAGTGTATGACTATTCAGTACTAAATCTTTTTAATCTTTCTAACTGTCATACTGACAAAACAAACAAAGGGTACCACCCATAAAAGGCTGATGAATACTGCTTACATTTGAAGAGGAATTACTTCTGTGTGACGAATATGATCCAGTCTGTAGGGGAGGAGAAAAATAAAACAACAAAATCAACAACAACAACAAAAAAGTAAATCAGCCCTTGTCACTGATCAAATTAAAAATGAAACAAAACTTTAGATTGCCTTTCTGTTTTCCTTTAAAGAAAGAATATCAAAATCTGAACTTGAATTACACTGAGGTTTCACTTCTAGTAACTTGCCAGTTAGCCAATAGTTGTTTTTTTTTTGGCCTGTAGGACTATAAATCAGAAATAACTGCTTTGTATCCACCCATGACTGAATACCTAGAAAATAAGAATTCTACCCAAGTGTGGAAATGGCCTTTGTATACAGCAGGTTGATTTATCACATACTACTTGCCTTGAAAAGCATATGTTACTGTATTTAGCAGACTTCAAATACCCTAGAGGAATATCATTACTACCTTTAAAATATTATTTATTTTGGAGAAGGTACATACACATCTATAAATGCTTTATGGCAATGGACAGCCACTGTTCAGTGAATACATCATGCTGCCAGATGTGATCTCAAATCTTAGCATAATAAGAAACAACTTCTATCATGTCAGTAATGCATAGTGCTACCAAAGGAATAATGAATATAAATTTGAAGAGTACGTTCAAATAAATAATTAAATAACTTAGAAATAAATAGGCCTACAGATAATTTTCCAAATTATATAAACATTCTCATATGTGTACACGTGTGTATGAAAAAAAAAAAACATACAATAAACAAATAACACTTACAGAGCTTGCACCAGAGCAATCACATCCACCCTGTGAAGAACGCAGAAAATATATAATATCTCAAAAACGGTACTAGAATGGACTGTCTTTACAATTAAGATTTCTGCAAATCCAGTTATGCAAACAATAAAATTACATTTTTATCTGTTCAAGTGCTTTCTAGAACATAATCTATTTTTATTGTTTTCATTCTCTGTAACTTTTCCTGAACTTATTGCTCTGATGGGGTAAAACTTTCTAATTTTAACGTCAATTTTGTTATCTATAGTCTTTACCTTATGAACTGTACTCATCAAAAAGCCAAATAGAAAAGTTTGAGAGCTGCATAAAAATCACTGGTTATTTCCCTTCCCTAACAGAAGCTAAAGCAGCTGGAAATATGTTCAGGACTCTCACATGCTACAGATGTTATGGAAAACACTAAAGATGATTCTCAGTGGAGGCCTGTAAGATGATTTCTAATGTGACAAAAATAAAACATGGCTGAGGTCTGCCATTCAGTGTCTCAAATGCAACATGGATGAAGTGGGTATGAAGATAAAGACAACTGACATTCAGACAGATGGCAACTTTTTGGATCTCTGAATGACACGTCAGAAAAAAATGGCACAGTACTTAGGCAGTGGGCAAGAAGGACAGTGGTGAGGAAAGATGCTTCTTGTGAAGGAAAACTACAGAAGGTAAACTGAGAGTGTCTGTAATGCCATAGCAGGGCTGAATGGTGTTGAGAACAAAAAACATACCTGTCCACCAGACTGGCTGCCTCTTGAAGGCATACCCTGTAAAATGGTTATATTTTCATTTACATGATCATCTTTAAGTTTGACATGTCTATTTGACCAAAATGTATCATCTTTTACTCTACAAACTGTGTTTGAAATGATCTATACAATTATAAATCTAACTTTGTCTACAGAAAGAAAAACAGAATAAAAAATTGGGCATTGCCAATTCTACAATATTTTCTTGAAACACATACTGGGGGAGTCTAAAAAAAGAAAAATTTCCCACCTGCCCACCATACTGGTTGCTTCCTAATGAGGACGAGCTCTGAAAAACATTAAGAATCATTTACTTTCTATGTTAAAGGCACACTTTACAAATAGTACTTATTACTTTCATTTGTTTCTTAACATCAGAATATCATTTAGTCCATGTTAGCATGGATTACATGTCTATACAACTGGACATATATATAAAGCAATAAGAAGTATTTAAACACACAAAAAAATTATTCTTCATAAAAAAAATTCTGTAATACAGAAGTTTGTTTTGTTTTTCAACAAATACTTCAAGCAAAAAATAGAGAATATTAGTATTTACCTGTCCACCGGAGTAGCCACCACCTTGAGAAGATAATCCCTGCAAAAATAGAACCTATTTATTTCTGTTTACAGTGGCTTCTAGAAAACAAGACTGTGTTGCTTAATAGCTGTAAACATTTTTATAAAATAGTTTGGTTTTCATAAAATTTATCATTTCTTTTCACAAGACATGATACAGATGTCATGAGAAATTCTAGAAGGAGACAAATAGTTAGGCATAATTTACTTGTCAGGATCACTTTTAATAGAACAGCCACTTGGGGAGGGAACTGCAAATAATGAATAAAATAGATGCTTACATGTCCACCTGACTGGCTGCCTCCAGGGGAATAAAAATCCTGGAAAAATGTATTGAAAGTACATGAAAAAAAAACAAGACTTCCTTTCTTTTGTATTATGGAAAGATCAGGATGGAAGCTAAATGTTCTTTCTTGTGCCTCCACATTCCTTTATTTTCTCTCATGGACTGTTCAAGAAAAAGAAAAGGTTCTTTCTGCACTGAACAGCACATGCTTCTTTATCCCTGTTGATAAATGGTCTATTGGTGAAAAGATATTTTGGACACAATGACTAACAAGTTCTTGTATATCCATCAAAATAATTTCCTAATCACTGTATTCTCATATGAATTAATGAGTGCCAAGTAAAAAATGACAGGAAAATGGAAGTCCTCATAAATACAGCATAAAGCACAATAAAGCACAGGGTTTTGCATAGAATAAATGCTGGATATGCTACAGTATATACAGCCTTTTGCAGTAAGACCATGAGCAAAAATGTGCAGGAACCTGAACAAGTAAATCGTGGCATAGCATTTGTAGTGGTGAGTCTGAAATTCAAGAGTAACCACAGCCATCAGCTGGGATTATTTGTAGTGCTTAAATACTTCAGCCACAGTCTCATTCCCTCTGTGCCTTAGCTAGAGGACTGTCTGTCTGAAGACTGCTCTACCAGCTTCCACACAAGCAGTAATTTAAGGGGCCAGTACTTTCCAGTCCTAAAAAACACTGGGACAGAGAACATGGTAACACATGTAAGGAGTGCTTACCCGTTCACTCTGACGGTTGTAAGATGACGAGGAGGAATCCTGTAAAATATTAGAATCCAGATATTTCATGGCAAATATTTCAATTTTGTCTAAGCAGAAGGCAATGAAAACTACTGCTTTGCTTGTGTGACTTGTTGGGACAGTTGAATTTGGAGGCTGTAGATAAGCAGCATTCTTTCAAGGTCTGTCTTTGCTCACTTCTGGGAGTGTCATTTTTTTTTCTCTATTAGATATTCAATATAGAGTAATAAAGGAATGAGGTCTTACTATAATCCTCATTATTTCCCCTAAGAGGGCTCTAAGATATAACGTAGTACTTTAGAAAATCTCTTGGATCTTGTAAGACCCCAGTGCTAGAAACCAACGTTTCCATATCTTAGCTTCTTTCATAGGCCTTTTGTCACTGTCCAGTAATACATTTTCGCATTGCTGAATATCCACAAGTAAATTTTGATTAAATAAACTTGTGGAATTAATAATAATTACGACTGTAATGCAGAACTGGGTTTATAAAAACCTGTGAAGAACCATTTTCTACTAACCAGAGCACTGGAAAACAGACTGCATTTTCTTTTATCTATAGAGACAATATTATTTCAAAGAAGTTCTTACAGAAACTTAGTAAGCAGCACAGATTATTAGAATTTGCTATGAAATAGCTCTTGAAGATAAGATTATGAGATAAGTAAAGGTCCACATCAGCACCTAGTTAATTCAAAAGGCAGTAAATTCTGAGATTGATATATTTGAGAGCAGGAATGCTTACACTGTAATCAGATTCACTAACTCCCATGGACGGTGAGTCCTGCAAAACAGTAGAAACACATTAAAAGAAAATAAAAATATATACTACTTTACCTGCTGCTTAAGCAGAGAAGGTTAAGAAACAGTAATAACACACACATACAAGAACACAATAAGACTTCCTGGTAAATATGTTCTTTTTTAGGAAACATTTTAGATGAAGTTGTTGTGAAAAAACTATTCTTTACATTCAAAAAGCTCGTTTTCTATGATTCTATGATTATACGTGCCTTTGGGTGGTTAAAATACTTTGCTTACCAATAAAGAATGTAGTCCCTACAAAATGGTTTTACAATGAAGTGCACATCAATAAATAAAAACTTATAGGCAGCATGTGCAGTGGCATATTAAGGAGGAAAGTGCATATAGTGCATTACCTTTACTCCGTTATTGAAAATATTAGGAGTTGTAGATAGGTAAATCAAAGTAAAAGACAAACAGATGTTCATCACTTAAAAAGAATTGAAATATAGAAACTAGTGCCTGTAAGAACCAGCGCACTTCAGCTTTTGATGCATGAGAGAAATTATATTTACCTGACCATAAGAGGCAGTGCCACCATATGCAGAAGATCCATCCTGTTCAGATAATACAAATCATTTTCATATTGCAAACAGATTTCATTTTAGAAGCATACATATTTTAGGAATCTTTTCCTAGGGAGATTTAAAATATACAAATACTGATTTCTCAGAATGCATATTAAGCAACTCAGTTATATATCCCTGTAAGAAACTAATTTTAAGATACTAATTTAGCAAATTCTTAGAATAAACTGTATTTCCAATTTGGAAGAGACTTTCATCTGGCTGATAACTTAAAGTTCTACTCCAGCTTGGGCTGGAGTAGACTTTAAACATCATCTACTTCTAAATCTTTTGTCATGTGCAAGGTTAAAATTAGTTTTGTTGAGATCAATAAACTGCAACCATTGGAGACACCTCACTTTTTGCATACTCCCCTGTAAGCTTCCATGGTATGAACAGTATATGCAACTTCACTCCTTTGAAAAAAAAACTTCATTAAAATATGAGAGCCAAAATATAGAATATAGCTCTATAAAGGAGCCAGGGCATTGGACCTAAGCACAAGGGAGGAACAAAGGGGATTTAAAAAAAAAGGAATAATAATAATAAAAAAAGAGGATTTACCTGACCATAGGATTCATTGCCGTTATCACTGACAGAAGACCCTCCCTGAACAGAAAATAAAAAGTGCAACATTTTTATTCTCTCAATTAAGCTTTTTTCTTCTTTCAATTGCAGTACAGGAATGAAGGTTACGGAAGGCTCTGTTGACTGGAAAGTTGGACTGCATGATCTATATTAGTCCCTTCCAACTCAGCAATTTTGTGGCTTCACAAATGAGGCAAAAAATCTTACCTGTCCATAAGATCCACCAGGAGAGTAGGAAGAACCTCCCTGTGCAGAAAACATTAAGTTATTGCTTTGTAGTTTAAATGTCTGCTCAATAAAGATACTTAAGACTTCTCCCATGCTGGTACAGCAACCAGAATATTTACCTGGTTTTCAGAATAAGAGCTGTGAGAATAACCTGGACCTCCCTGAAAGGAAAACAACAGACCAGCTATTTTCTTGCAGGCAAGATGAATGCATCCCATTTTCATTTTAAACTTTTTCTCCTAGTTTTGAGTTAATCTTTCGTACCATACTGAAAATTAAGATCAATATTGTAAAAATAGAATAAATCTTCTGGCAGCAATTTTTGCAGCCTAATAAAATATGATTTCTGCAAAGAAACTGTACGCACTATTCTGTATTGCTCTCTGTCAGACTTCACTCTGCAAGGTTCTTTGGGGCTGATGTAACTTAGCAAGTCTTAAAGACAACTGTCCAATCTATAATTATGATATTCTGCATCTACCACGGTACTGGTAGTCTAGAAATCAGGATAATGGGGATCTGGGTTATCCTAACAAGAGCAGAGGAACAACTACCTGTCCATAGGATCCTCCATGGTAGAAGGAAGATCCCCCCTGTGCAGAAGAGGACAGAATGGGTTACTGGTTTATGTTTGTCTACTCCATCTGGAAAGGTATGAGATGGGTATGGTGCTTAATCTGAATGTTTACCTGGTTACCAGAATATGCACTGTGTGAAGAACCTGGGAATCCCTGAAAAGAAAGCACGGACTACCTATTTTCCTGCAACAGGATGCTACAAATAAATGCACCTGATCCTCAATTTAGGATAAAATCATTAAAGAATGAGAAACTTTGTAGCAATAATATTCTCAGCAGATCGACACAACACACAACTCTTTCAAAGTTCTAACCACAAATTAGTGGCTTTTTGTTGTGTGGGGCTTTTTTTTTTGTGTTTTTTGTTTTGTTTTGTTTTTTCTGTCAGGCCTCACACTGTAGTTTACATTATAGTTGATTAATTTGTTGGGAGTTAAGTAGGGTGTTTCCTAACAGTCACTATATGAGGAGTTTATGAATGAAGACAATGAAAGTCTGTGTTGACTTTACATATGAGGAAAAAAATCTTACCTGTCCATAAGATCCACCAGGAGAGTAGGAAGAACCTCCCTGTGCAGAAAACATTAAGTTATTGTTTTGTAGTTTAAATGTCTGCTCAATAAAGATACTTAAGACTTCTCCCATGCTGGTACAGCAACCAGAATATTTACCTGGTTTTCAGAATAAGAGCTGTGAGAATAACCTGGGCCTCCCTGAAATTAAAACAACAGACCAGCTATTTTCTTGCAGGCAAGATGAATGCATCCCATTTTCATTTTAAACTTTTTCTCCTAGTTTTGAGTTAATCTTTCGTACCATACTGAAAATTAAGATCAATACTGTAAAAATAGAATAAATCTTCTGTCAGCAATTTTTGCAGCCTAATAAAATATGATTTCTGCAAAGAAACTGTACATACTATTCTGTATTGCTCTTTGTCAAACTTCACACTTCAGGGTTCTTTGGGGTTTTCTGTAATTATGATATTCTACATCTACTATGGTACTGGTAGTCTAGAAATCAGGATAATGGGGATCTGGGCTATTCTTACAAGGGTAAAAGAACAACTACCTGTCCATAGGATCCTCCATGGTAGAACGAAGATCCTCCCTGTGCAGAATAGGACATAATAGGTTACTGGTTTATGTTTGTCTACTCCACCTGGAAAGGTTTGTGATGGGCATGGTGCTTAATCTGAATATTTACCTGGTTACCAGAATATGTGCTGTATGAAGAACCAGGGGCTCCCTGAAGGGAAAAAAAAAAATGACAAGTAGTTTTTATTGCAAACAGACATTTAAGTAAATGAGTCTAATTCTTTGTTTCTTTGTTTCTTTGTTTTTAATAGAAAAAATAATCCTCAATGAGTTTCTTGTTGAAACTGAATACTCTACTTGTAGTTGGAGAGCAAAAGCTAGAAGTGCTCTTCACTGACAAAAGAACCTTCACCTGCACTGTGAAAGCACTTCAGCCATAATGTCCATTTAAGCTAATTCCTAGTGAATTTTCCTGACACATAGGCACTGCCTAAGAGACAAATGCCACTGAACATGAAGTTGCAGTGATACCCTTTATGGGGAAAAAAATACTTCAAATATTGATTTAAGAGATGAACATTTGAAATATTTATCAATTTTTGATATTTTAGTCAGAATATTTTATTAGACAAGTGAGAAGTACCAGGAATCTAATCTGAATGCAATCAATTGTGGTTACTATGAGACATATTGACAATAATGTAAAAGTAGCATGTAGCAGTCAACAGACAGCATTTGTATTACAAAGTACAGATACAGAAAGTTAGTGGCCAAATGGTAACTACATACTTAAAGTAAAACTCACAGTTACATCTCACTGTATATAATTCTACCTATACTTAGGAAATTATCAGTAATGCTCATTGTTACCCATGTGTCCATACTTACAAGGTGATTAATTCAAAATATTCTATTATATAGATGAAAATATAAATTAAGGAAAAAGAATCACCTGTCTAACACCACTGCTTCCATCAGGACAAATGCAACCACCCTATAAATAAAAACAATGAAACTGTTACTGATGTGTGGAAATTTGAAATGAAACCTTACTTCATATGCCAAACTATATTTAGAGGAAGAATGACCAGAGGACTACAGAGTAGCTGTGCCTTTTCTATAACTGAAATGTACAAGAGTACAGCATAGTTCTAGATGTTTAAAGTTAGCTTTGGAAGTTAAAATGATGTTACACCTCTCAGTGCTGCCTCAATTTTAGATGCTTCATCAGGAGAGAGCAATCTGGGAAATCAGGAGTATCAACATTCATTTATCAATTAGCCATGTTTGAAATTTGAAGTGTTAAAATGCAATTTCACGGAGCCATTTCAAATGAATGTTATCTGAAAAGGGTCATTTAATTTACAATTTAATCTACAGCATTACCAAGATTCCATTCCAAAACTACTGGACTTAAACTCCAACTCCTGAATTTAATTAGTTAAATTACCAGGAAGCTATCTGGACATGACCAGATAACAATAGAGAAATATCCAACCTGACCACTTGATCCACCACCAGCTGCAATGAATGATCCACCCTGTGAAGAAAACAATCATTTTTATAGAAGCATTTCATCAAACCTAGGAAAGGAATCCAATGACTTTAAACTACTGTATTGAGATGTAAGGTCATAATCTCTGTATGACTTCCCTGCACTAAACAAAATTATCCATTTGGAACTCTGAATATAACTATAATCTTCATACAATATTAATATAAATGTGAAAATTTACATTTTTAAAATTTTTCTGAATTAAATTTTCCAAATAAATTATTTAGTGACTGGGTAAAATACATATCAAATAGATGCCAGGAAAACTAATGAAAAAAAGTACTACTCATTAGAACTGATAGTACTATTAATTTAAACTCTTTGAAACAAAAGGCTATGCTAATGTTATATCTATGTACTGCTGAGCACAGTGGTACTACAGATCTCCAAGAAGCTGATAGGTACCACAACAGTACTAAACACTAAAAAAACCCAACAATACTGAATCAGAGCCCACTCTGGATCAATCAACTTTCACATAACTCTGGAACATGTACACTACTGCAACAGTACATAGATTGACTGAACACCTGGATCTGCTTTTGTGACAGAAGTCACAACATGTACCTTGTTACCAAACTCCAGATGAAACATAATCATATATCTGACCATTAACCCTCGCTTGCTTTTGTTTCTAAAAAAGAGATTTTGAATCTATTGATTTTGTGCCACCTATTTAGTGAAGCCTAGGAACACAGCAGGTGTTATATTCTGGGCCCATAATTATTATTCATTTCTGTAAAATTATAACAGTGTGGAAAAGAATTTGCCAAATACAGATGAATTAATGGAGATTAATTTTCAGAAAGTGAAATATAATTTATGAAGAAGATCCCTGCAATAAGATGATATGGTAGACACTGCGTTATTACCTGGTAGTTAGAATGGCTGTTATTTGAAGTAGAGGACTCATTCTGTAAAGTAACGAGAAATGACTCATTTTTAGTAAGGGTAATTAAGTAAAATACACAGTTCTATTAGAAAAGAACTACCTAACACTAAACAGAAAAATCTGTTAGAAAAGCAAAATCTTTATGCTTCTTTTGTAAGTAATACACCAAATTAGCCGTAACCAGCAGTAGTTCAGAAAAAGCAATGAATATGGTTACCTGGACATCATAGTCTCTTTTGCTTAAAACGTGTGAAGTATCCTGTAATAAGAGAGAGAAATTTGATATTAAGAGATGGAAATTCTGACCTAGTCATAGACCTTTTTGTTTTTCTGTACTCATTATTTATAACTGCTCCAGATCATTTAAGGCATATATTGAATAGAAATGCCTTATTATGAAAGATAATTTGCTCAATTTTTACAGACTACTGCAGTATGACTGGAGGGTATATAACACAATAACTGTATATCCTTCAAATAACAGAAGGCACAATGAATTTCCAAACATTATGTTTTTACTTAATTATTGTATCTTCATATATACTTTGACTGTCCTCTGTTTGCAAAACACATCAATTTCAACTAATCATAGTCTGGAGGAACTCTGTGTGCGCTTCTCAAAGGACAGAAATTCGAATTGCACTGTATCTCACAACGAGTTTTCATGTCATGTATTTTTTTCATATATTAAATATATGATAGGCATGCACACACACACACCCCTACTTTAAAATAAGATTTCCCAAAAGAGCAAATGGAGAAGCTCTTTTATTTTAGTTTATCTTTAAACACCAGAACATTAATTAGGTCAAACATAATTTGGGAAAAAAATAACTAAAATAATTAGGCATCGTTTGGATAAAAATCCTGCAAAACAGTGGGAAAAAAAAGACACTTACTCTGACAACAACTTTCTTCTTCACACAGCCAGAACTCTGTAATGAAATTGGAAGCTATTTATTGCTTTATAGACAGAGATATCTGTCTATAACATACTTTTTGAGAGATTCTATTTAAAAATTTCAAAAGTAATACATTCAGGGAAAGAAAAATGCCTTTCCTTGAAGAAGACATTTTGGTTGACCTCACTTTCAATAGATGATACAGTGGTAAATATTTGTTTCAGATAGTTTTATTTTCAAATAACTTTAACATCGATAGACCAGTTTTGGAGCAAGAGAGGAAAACATCATTTATTTTCCAAAACCGCTGTACTGTAAAAATAGGAATGCAAAGCTCATCAGTTTATTTCTTGATGTGCAAGCAGTTTAAATTCAGTCCTAACTATGCCATAACGCATGCCTAATAAACAGTGAGATAGAAAAGTCTCTGTTTTTAGTGCGGTGTCATGTCCCCCCTCCACTGAATTCAGTATACTCCATGCAATACATTCACAGGAAAGCAAAGAGTGATTCCAATTTGTCTGAATAGTAACAAAATCAGAAGTTACTAATGTAATAGAAAGGAAAAACAGGGAGCAGAGTGAAGTGGTAGATCACATGGCTGACAGTTGAAGAGAATACAAGTAGCTGATGACAGAAGGTTACTCTAGATGGCAGTAAAAAAGGGAGAAAATGAGAGTTTCTATGAACAGAATGTATGGAATAATTGCTTGGTCATAATCAATCCACATAAGTCACTGTTTCTGATTGCAGGACAGAAGCAAAAGTCATGACAGAAGGAGTATCACCAGAGGACTATCACATATGCATGTTTAAATTAAAACTAGTGGCAAAAGATTGAGGCAGCTACATGTCTCACGGATACAGATGGTTAATACCAAAGTAACTATCCAGTCAAGATACATATCATCCTGAAGGGTCTAATAAAAACTCTGCTAGTGTACATTCTTAGAAGTGTTCAACGTAGAAGTGTTCAGTTACTAACACTGTCATTAACTGCAAGAATAAGAACACCACAGATGAAGAAAAGCCCTTACCCGACTATTAGCACTATACGTAGTGTCATTCTGGAAAATAAAAATAAAAAACCAAAACAGTTATTTAAATACACTAAGCTCATAGAAATTCAGTTCTTTCTGATGTTGTGTACAGACTTAAAATAAGTCATCCAAGCATCAAAGCTCAATTCCTCCACTGGTTTACTGGAAGTAGTTTGAAATTCTACCATCCACATGTGAGATAATTTTAGCACTAATCTTAGATTGGTAATAACAGAAAGTGAAAAATCAGTGGAATATCTGCCATGTTGTCTCTTCATCTCTTTTGCTTCTTTCAAGGTATGTATTCAAAACTTGTTTATGGAATTTTTAATAATTTTTAGAGTTGTTTAATTAATTTGCTTAAAGTGTATCTTTACATTTTGTGAAAAATAACCAATTCTGTGCAAAGCAACAGAAATCTTTTTATTGGCATTTCATTTCATCGAGGTAAATGCATTTAAAAGTACAAAATGCATCTGTAAACACTTAAAAGTTTTCAGTAAGAAAATATGCAGCTGCTGAAGCTATCAATGTGAAGACTATTCCCTGTGGTTAAGTCTGTTCACAAGAGAGCATCTCATAGAGCATTCTTTTCTCATCTACATGAATAGAGTTGTGATGAAAATATATTAGAGAAAGCGTACTCACATCATCACAGGAATTGGGATTATCATCTGAGAAATCCTGTGAATCCTACATGGACATCAGATATCCAGTTATTTCCTCAGTAAAATGGATAGTTAAAAAGATACTTTAATCTTGCACTCAGCAAGACAGAAGTGAGGTTCATGAAAACAAAAATCTACTTTCTGAGTTAAAGATTTTTTTAATAAGAAAAACAGTCAAGTACATGGTTGTAATAGTTGCTGACAAGGAACGCTCCATTCTTCAGTAGAGGAAAAATGAGAAACGAAAAAGAAGAGCATAGAAATTATTACCTTTTCTTTCATCTAAGAGAAGATGATGCAATAAAGTGGGATCTACAAAAACCAGCATGAAATAATACATAAATAGAAGAAAGAAAGTAGTTACCTGACCATCATAATAGGTGTCAGAGGAGGATGATCCACCCTTTAAAACATATGAAACAAACAACATCAGAGAAAATTAGGATTCAGGAAACCCAATTTTGAGCAGAAGCCCAAGTTCATAAGGAGTGGTGTACAGAAAGAGAAAAAGTATTACTTACTTGGCCACCACCGTAGCTTTGTGAGTATGATCCACCCTTTAAAATTAACCAATAAAAGTTAGAGAAAATGTCACAGAAAATCCAATTTTTAACAGTGACTAAAGCTTGTAGGGTGCGATTTGTAAATATGGAAGTAAAGTGTAACTTACCTGGCTGCCACCATAGTTTTGAGAAGATGATCCACCCTTTAATACAAACCAACCAACAAACATCAGAGAAAATTACAATACAGTGAAAAATACAAAACAATTTTAAGCAGAAGCTAATACTTGTAGGAAGTGATGTGTAATTGGGGAAATAAAGCACTACTTACTTGGCCACCACCGTAGTTTTGTGAGTATGATCCACCCTTTAAAAACAAACAAAAAAGCCCAACAAAATAAAAACAACAGGAAAAAAAAACACACACACACACAAAAGAAACAACCGACCAGCATCAGAGATCATTAGGATACAGGAAACATGATTTTGAGTATAGGCTAAAGCTTGTAGAATGTGATGTATGAGTAAGGAAATAAAGCACAACTTACTTGGCCACCACCATAGTTTTGTGAATATGATCCACCCTTTAAAATAAACCAACCAAGCAACATCAGAGAAAATAAGGATATAGGAAACCTGATTTTGAGCAGAGGTTAAAGCTTGTACAATGCGATTTAGAAGTACAGAATTAAAGCATAACTCACTTGGCCACCACCATAGTTTTGTGAGGAAGATCCACCCTTTAAAAGAAATCAACCAATAAACATCAGAGAAAATTACAATAAAAAAGCAGAGGCTAAAGCTTGTAGGATGTGATACGTAAGTAGAGAAATAACACGTTCACTTACTTTGCCACCACCATAGTTCTGTGAGTATGATCCACCCTTTAAAATAAATCAATGTCAGAGAAAACAAAGATACAGAAAACCTCAATCTAAGCAGAGCCCAAAGCTTGCAGGACATGATATGCAAGCAGAGAAATAGTGTTCACTTACTTTGCCACCACCATAGTTCTGTGAGTATGATCCACCCTTAAAACAAAGCAACCAACATCAGAGAATGACATAGAAAGCCCATTTTTGAGCAGAAGTTAAAGCTTGTTGGAGTTGATGTTTAATTGGTGAAATTAGGTGTTACTTACTTGGCCACCACCATAGTTTTGTAAGGATGACCCACCCTTTAAAATAAACCATCCAATCAACACCAGATTAGGATACAGAAAACTTGCTTTTGAGCAGAAGCTAAAGCTTGTAGGAAGTAATGTGTAACTGGTGAAATAAAACACTACTTACTTGGCCACCACCATAGTTTTGGGAATATGATCCACCCTTTAAAACAAACCAGCCAATCAAGATCAGAGAATATTAGGATAGAGAAAACCTGATTTTTAGCAGAAGCTAAAGCTTGTGGGAAGTAATGTGTAACTGGTGAAATAAAACACTACTTACTTGGCCACCTCCGTAGTTTTGTGAATATGATCCACCCTTTAAAACAAACCAGACAATCATGATCAGAGAATATTAGGATAGAGAAAATCTGATTTTGAGCACAGGCTAAAGCTTGTAGGAAGTAATTTGTAATTGGTAAAATGAAGCACTACTTACTTGGCTGCTACCATAGCTTTGTGATCCTCCCTTTAAAATAACAAATGCAAAGCCAATGTCAGACGCAACTGTGATTTCATTAGGGGATTGTAAAGCTATAATTAACAATTGCTGGAGATTATTTGAACAGTTACAACTTTCTAGATGACAGTAACTGTAATACCAGCATCTTAATCAGGCATGGTACAGAATAGTCACCTAAGAATGCAAAACAAACCTGGTGAAAAATGCTTATCAGATAGGGTAACAATTTTTTACAGGAGAAAAATAAATTTCTTCCTACCTGGTTGCCACCATAATTTTGTGAGGATGATGATCCGCCCTGCTAACAATAACAAAATTTGAGTATTACAACATTACAGATACAATATTGATCAGAACTTTAGGAATCTATGTGAAATAAAACCTCATTAAGAAATAAAAACCACTACTTACTTGGCTTCCACCATAGCTTTGTGAGGTGTATGATCCACTCTATGAAAACAACATAGCAACAGTTAGTACACTTGCAGAGCTGATGCATATTTAGCTTTATTAGATTATAGAGTTCTTTCTATGCAAGTTCCAGGGTTGATATAAAGCACTGGAGATTAATTAAATGAGATGGGGAGGTTATGCAAGAATCTACACCCTCATAATTAACAAAATTATACTACGGATTAGAAATTATTAGACAGTTTTGATCAGCGGATAATAGGAAGCATCCTACCTGGCTACCACTCTGAGATCCATCCTGTAAATTAAACAAAAATTATGCATAATTTTTACACTTGCTGTTTGATTTAATGAAACTTAAGATATTTTTTTCTTTCAGAGGAAGAAAGAGCATAAGCAGATATGCAATGAAGGTATGATTTCCAACTTTGTAAGCATGGATTGTTAAGACTGCAAAAGTAAATATGCCATGAGACACATGGCAAAGTAGCATAAACGTGTTTTTAATTAATTCCTAGCAGTGATATGCTTCATTCGGAACAGTGTCTAGAGAATGTATGTTTTCTTCTCCTGTAAGAAACCTTATTTACAGGTATGGAATGAAAAATTCCTCTGATAGCATTAGTACATAACAAGCTTCAAGATAAAGGGGCTTTGAGGAAAAGGATTTAAATAAAACACTCCATATGCTTCAACACAACCCCTTTAAAAAGGAATATAACTTCTCAAAGTGAAATAACAGTTGAGTAGAGTATTTGCCATTTGGTTAAGTGGGGCTGAGACTTCATCTAGAAAAGCCAAAGGAAGCAAACCAAAAAAGTACAATATTTCAATGTCTAGCAATTTTTAGAAGGAACAAAATTTAAGTAATTACTTTAGTTTTAGAAATAAATAACTTCTCATTATTGAAACATTTGAAAAGTTATTATAATTAAGTTATTGTTTACCTACATATTTCACTTACAGTTACAATATTACATATGCAACTGTGTATACTATATTATGATAGCACACTAAACCATCACCTCTGTTGTGCGTGTATTTATAAATACAGTATATATTTCTGCAGTCACACGTTATATTTGGTAATACAATGAATCTAAATGATTTCTCTCCCACTTAGCTTGTGGAAAAAAAAAAATCAATAAAAATCAAGAGAAGTAATAAAAAAGAGCATATTGTTTTTTGTTTGTTTTTGTTTTTTTTTATTACAGATTTTTAGCTTTCAAATAAATTACTTCTTTGAAAGTAGAAGAAATCTTACAGGATAGTGACTTTTGGAGTTCCAGCAGTAAAAAATCATAACAAATATACACTATCTACTGATACCTCACTGTACCAAACTCAGTGAAGAGTTACAGTACTCTCACATTCAGAAATCTCAAATGGTGCTCCTAAAATGTGTTCCTATGAGCTCCTTGATTTACATAATGTCTGTTGAGCAGCTCTGAAGTTGATTCAGACATAATGTTAGGGGAAAAAGAAAAAAGAAGGGGATAGGAAAATGGACATGAAGCTCCTGTGTATATGAAGTCAGTTCTAATCCCACCGTTAGTAACGATTGCATGGAACTGCACTCTATGAATCTGAGGACAGGACCAGCTGAGTCAGTAGCAAAACAAATTTTGGATATTACTTAAAATTAGTGGAGGAAGTCTATTTACCTGGTGGCAGGGGTTGCTATCATATGAAGTACCCTGTCAAAAAAGACAAACATAAAGGTAAATCCTCAAATATTCATTTTCTGGAAAAAATAACTAGTTTTTCTAGTTTGTAACATAACAAAAGTTCACAGAGTTTAATGAGTTTAATTTTATTTAACCCATTCAGTCAGTGTGTCTACCCTCTTTCTGATAAAAAAAAACCTCATCTCTTGTGGAGCTTTAAGCTAGATATTTTCATGTGACAACAAAAGCAAAAGGTTCCTACTAACAGACATCATACCGTTTCTTAAAAAAAATTTTACTAATACATAGAAAGAAGAGTCTAGTTTTCAAATGCCTTCGAGAATGGGCACTTACTTGTCCACAACCTCCACTGCCCCCTGATGATAAAGATCCACCCTGCTGGGAAGGGGAAAAAAACAAAACAAAACAAAAAACAACATTAAAAGCATTTCAGTAATTCAAATATATTTTTTCCTCATTTCAAATAAAGAAATAAAATTTAAAGGAATTCAGCTGTTTGTCTGCTTAAAAGGATGAAGACTAGCTATGAACTGCTGTGAATTTAACTGTAAAACCTTGTGGATGTAAGATCATATCTACAGGTACTCCTTTCTATGTGAGAAAGACCTTTTTAGTCTTTCTGTAGTTGCTGTTGCTCCTGCTGTTCCCAGACTCATTTAAAAAACCAAAAATATCTCACTTCTAATGACAACTTACTCTTATTTCAAGAAGCAAGCCTCACAGAACCCTCAATGCAATATGAAGACACCACATATATGCATTATAATTCAGCGCAGTGTAACTATTATATGAAAGTGAGCTTTACACTCAAATTACATACTCTGAATGACAGCTAAATGCTTTTGCAGAGCCATGGCACTTTACTTTCTCAAACACTGTATACTATCTAGTAATTAACTGTTGCTTACCTGGCCATATGAAGTACCACCTTGCGGCTGATAGACCTGCAAGAAAAGCAAAAACCTATTTGTAAATAAAGCTGTAGTCCTAACAAAACCACAACAGAAAAGCTTATGTTCCATGAGTTATTCTGTGTATTTTTTAATACATGGCAGCTTGGGATGACCAAAAACCCAGGAATATCTTGCAATACTGAAGAGGAATAAAACCAACACTAAATAAACAGAAGGTAAACATTCTGCGCACAACACACACACACACACACACAAAATAAAAGCAAAACCAACCTCGTGCCAACAAACAATCAATGTTCTTTGGAAAGGCAGATCCCTAAAGTAAAGTTCAATATACTTCAACAAAAAAGCCTCACCTGACCATAGGACTGGCTGCCTTGGAAACCCTTTACAAAAAAGAAGACAATGACCACCTTGTCAAAGAATGTCACTGTTATATAGGACTTTTATAAAGTGCATAATGATTATGCAAATACAGTTGGACAAAGGTTTTTCAGCAAGGCTGATCCTGAGCCCATAAAATGTATCATCTTTCTATGGCAAAAGCCATAACTCAGTCTGGGACTAACACTGCCAAAGGAAACATAGAAGAATCTGTCAGCCCCACTGATCACAGAGAAATCAGTGAAGAACTCCTTAGAGAACATTCAGTTTGCTTACCTGTCCATAAGAACCACTGCTGATAGTGTAGGTTGGCCCACCCTATGGCAAGAAAATCATTTGGTTAGTATCCTTTTATAAGGGATCAGTTTGCCTTAGCGAAAACCAACAACTACATCCTAAAGAAGCGCAGGGCAGAATGAAGAGCCAGGATTTCCTCCTGGACATCACAATCATAGAATCATTAGAGTTGTAAGGGACTTCTGAGGGCCATCTAGTCCAACTCCCCTGCAGTGAACAAAGACACCACAGCTAGATCAGGCTTCTCAGGGTTTTATGCAGTCATGTCTTGAAAGTCTCCAGGGACAGGGCATCAACCACAATACTAGGTAACCTGTTCCAGTGCCTCATCATCCTTTCTGTAAAAGATTTTTTCCTTATATTCAACCAAAATCTACCCTCCCTAAGCTTGAATCCATTCCCCCTTGTTCCATCTCCACAGACGCTGCTAAAGAGCCTGTCTACTTTCTTCCTGTAGCTCCCCTGTAGATGCTGAAAGGCCACTATCAGGTCTCCTGGTAGTCTTCTCTTCTCCAGGCTGAAGACACCCAGCTCTCTCAGCCTGTCCTGTGCATTTTTTTCTTACTGTTCAGTTTAACCAGCACAATGATGCTGAATGAGATGATTTCAGATGCCAGAATTCCATACAAATAAATAGCAAGTAGATAATTTATAAACATAAGAACATACTATCAGAGAAAAAGTTAAAATTCTGAGTGATTGCTAATGCTTTTGCAGTGCCATAGAACTCAATCATCTCAGATGATGTATCCTGGCTGATGATTGTCTATGCTTACCTGGCCATAGGAAGTACTTCCTCCACCACCTCCTTGTGGCTGGTAGACCTGTAATTAAAGAAATCAATTCAAAATTATTCTACTCGTGATGTAGATGCTTCTTTCACTTTTATAGAATAAGACAGAATTTACTGTTTTTAAACTAGAATTATTTTGATATATGTTATTCAGGATTAATATTCTAGCATTCCGTACATATCAAACAACAATCAGGGATTGGTTTTACATCTCAGATGGGATTCTAGGTTTATGGAAGCTTTTCAGGACATTGAAAGGGTGCAACACTTTCTGGATATTTCTTTTGCCTATTGATTCACAGAAGCTGCGCTTAGATGGCCAATAATAGCTGCAATGATATTATTGTTTGCATTTTTGATGTTTGTATTTTAGATGGGGCTCTGATGCATAATTCCCTTCCTCTTTGGGGAAATAGAAGTGGTATAAATTGAATTAGCAAAAATTCCATTAAAAATATAGATTAATATAAAGAAAACAAAATGATGTAATTAAAAGTAGCCGGTCAAACAAATCAGTCAAGGATGCTAATATATTTTTTAAAACTTTTAGTAACAAAGACAACAAGGAATTATTAGCTGCTCACATAATCTACCATCAATAGTGTCATAAAAGAGAAAATATTTCATATATGAACACAGCTATACCACGGCTGTCCGGGAGAGTTATGGAGACAGGAACTGACAATAAAGATTTGAACCATCTTCTATATTTCTTCTACTTTGACATAAATCATACAAAAATTTTAATCTACCTTACAATACTTTAATTCACATGTCAACAGTAAAAGGACAAATATCTCAGAGCTGAAGTCTAGAAGATCAAGTCTGCCTGGAAAGAAGAACCTCATCCAATGTTTTTTAACTCCTTAAACACTTATTTGTTCTGTGATCGAAGTAGACAATGAAGAACTGACTATAAGTTTATCTTTTACCATGTCAATCAGCTGGAAGAGAAACACTACCAAGGAGAATATTTCTACCATAAATTTTTAAGTTCATATCTTTTTAAAAGATTAGAAAGAGATAGGCACCCATGCTATTGTAGATATCCACTGAAAAAAATATAATTTTCACAATAAAAGTTTTGAAATGGATTTGGAGAATTGTTTTAGAACTCAAAACAAACAGAAAAGAAATATCACTAAGTGATTTTAAGCTCTGTAGTGCCACGAGATACCACTTTTTCAAATGGTATATTCTGACTAATGCTTGCTTACCTGGCCATAAGAACTGCCAGGTTGAGGCCGAGAGATCTGTAAGAAAACCACGAATCAATCTGTACATAAAGCTACAGATTTAGCAAAGCTACAGAAGAAAAAAATAAAAATATTGCCCAGTAGAATTTCTCCATTCCATATTCTGTTTTATAATCCTGTGAGTCTATAAATAAACAGGAATTGTCCTGAAACACCAAGAAGGAAAAAACAAGCAAGTTTGCAAACAAACAACAAAAAATGCTCAAACCAACAAACAACCAATGTTCTTTTGAAAGGCAGATCCCTACAGAGAAGTCCAATATATTTCAGAAGAAAAAAATCTCACCTGCCCATAGGATTGGCTGCCTTGGGAACCCTTTAAGAAAGAGAAGACAGTGACTACCTTATCAAAGAGGATTTATAAAGTGCATATTGATTATGCAAATACAGTCGGACAAAGGTTTCCCAGCAAGTCTCCTCTTGAGCCAAAGGTGACAGAGTAGTACAGTAGTACACTGTCACCTGTACAGTGTATCAATGGCAATAGCCATAACTTAAATCGGGACTCAGACTGTCAAAGGAAACTTCATTATTGAAGAATCTGTCAGTCCCACTGATCACAGAGATATCAGTGAAGAACTTCTTAGAGAATATTGGGTATACTTACTTTTCCATAAGAACTGCTGTTGCTTGGGGAGCCTGGTCCACACTAAGATAATTTATGCTTGTGATATCCATGATGCCTGTGGCATTGAGGCCCAGAAGTCAGACCTACCCTCAGTCCAACTTCTTCTCACCACTTACAGTGATACAGATAATGCTGACAATTTTTTCCTTTCCTACTGTCCCTTACCATCACAGCTGAAGAAATAGGAAAACTTCATGCTTTTGTTCACATGAAGAATATTCTCATGCATTACTCCAACATAAAGTTTTTAATCATTATGTTAGTATTTTTGCCCATTTATTCTTCCTACAAGTAGCTTTAGCTTTTTAATCTCACCTACCTGAACATAAGTAGAACCGCTGCTCTGTTGCCTTTGTCCACTCTGTACAGGAAGAAAATAATGTTATTCATTTTAAAGAGGAATTAAGTACCATGACATTTAGCGAAAAAACCCTATTAAGCCTACTGGACAGTTTGAATGAGTTTCTTCTGTCTTTCCTTGCTTTATTTATGCCATCTCAATGTGCTACAGTGATAAATACTTCAGCATACAAAGATAATTCACAATGACAATTATTTATATAATCATTATGTCATTCTGTGGTATTTCTGGGAAAATACGGAGGTTTTCATGTTTTGTGCTTACAGAACACAGTTGCAGTAATTGTTGATCAGCAACCAAAAAGGACATTAACTTTGCTGTAACTACAGAAACATATCTACTTTAACACTGTAGTTTGTGTACCATTGATTTAAGAAATCCATACTAATTTATCCTCAAATAGATGAGTCATTGCTTAGTTTACTGAGGCAGAACTTGAGATAAAACACAAAGACCATGAAAGAAAGAACATCTACCTGTATTATGATCCTAGTAGCAGAATTGCCCAAACTCTGTAAAACAGAACAGAAAAAAAAAGCAGCAGAGATCATTGAATTTGATTTGGTAAACAGAAAATTTCTAGTTCTACCACCTTGCTTGGAATAATAAAGGAAATGGGAGCACAAAATGGGACACCATTTTGAAGTTTGACCATTTTGAGGTTTGACCCCATAAGGAAATAGAGAAATCATATTAAAATAAAAAAAATAAAATAAAATAAAATAAAAAATGCTTACCTGGGGATAGGTATGACGCTGCAAATGAAAACAAAAATATTTAAGTATTCTGAACAAAGGCTTGTCTAAGCAAGATTTTGAAGCACAAAAGGAGCCCTGTCTTTTCAGTACAATACATGACCAAACGTGGAAGAAAGATCTAGGAAGGATAATAGATTAGAAATGGATTTTAGTATTCATTCACACTGGAACAAGTTTGAGAAGAAAGTGGACATCAGAAAAAAAAAAAAAAAAGCAACAACCAACCACATGTATCAGTTTTGACATACAAACTCAGTTTAACCACATTAAAGTAAAACTTTCTTTTGGCTGATTATGAGCTCAAAGTAAGTAGAGTGGAAATGTAGTTCTTTAAAAATAAGTATAGAAATGAATTTACAAAAGACAAAAATGCAGTGGAAGCAGGAAATCAAAACTATTCAGAAACATGCACATTATATTTATCAAGACATATAGAATCAGAAGTTAATCAAATATCTCTGCAAGTGGTACTAGTAATCATAGAATCATGACTAAGATTAAATATTTGGCCTGTCGTATCATGTAGATGCAGTTACTATCTCACTATCGTCTATCACTGGAAATAATTATGTTCCTAGGACAAACCCTGTGTGACAAAGATTTGTCTCCATATGTGTAACAAATCTTTCTGACAAATTAAAACATGAAGCTACTGAAATGCTCCTTGAGTCAAAACTTGGAGTGGTAGAGAGAAACAGCTTACCACGGGTGGAAATGGGTTGCTGTTGGGAATGACCACTACCTGTAGACAGAATGGATAAAGCTGTTTGTTTACTCATCACAGGCTTTCTTTAAATAACTTATAAAAACAAGAAAATGCTGAAATCTCTAAATTTGCAAGAATTGATAATAATACTATGGATCATTACCTTCAAAAAGTACTACTGTCTTTTTTTTTACAGAAATTCTTAACGTACACTACCTGTCAAACAAGAACGTATACAAGGTTTACAGTAGAGCATAAGGAGACTTGCTTCCAATCAGACAGTGACTCATCTGTAAGGGCTGTAATGTACTACATCCACTGGTTTATACATGTGTCCTTTATGATATTTTACTATCCACCAAGAGGTGGAAGATCAATCCAGTCTATATTCAGTGTTCCACTATAGGAAGTATTAATATTAGCTTCATTTTTCTAATAACTATTTAGATACAGCTAAGTCAACTGTCAACAAAAGCCACTGCTGCACAGGGATGTATTATAAGGCAATGAAGATTCAAATCAAATTTTTGTATAGTACCAGTAAAATAAAAGGAGTCATGCCAAGTTACACCTGTATGAAATCTTTCTTTGAATTAAAAAGAAAAGGTGTGCTTACCTTCTTACTGGAATCTGAACTACTTGCAGGAACAGACTGTAAAGAATACAGGAAGACATACTTTGCTTAGGTAAATGTTTGACAAATTAACTACAGCACTATCTTCCACACAAATGTTACAGATAATTACAGTATTTCCCTAGATTCCTAAACAAAACAACATTTTGGAGGAAAATAAGAGCGTACTGGGAACTGACAAATGAACAACAGGAATAAGACACATAGCTTATTTCTTTTTCAAACACTAAAAAGTTTGTTTGTAATAAAAATAAACTGCTGGTAGGAAAAAAAAAAATCAATCACTTCTACCTTCATCGAAAACATGTAAGAAAAACAATAAAACCACTAAAAAAAAAATCTACTGCTGAAATACAAGCTGGTATAAATTGGATACGCCATAAGAATAGAATTGTTGGTTGAAGTCATGTCTGGATATAATAGGTAATTATTGGAAGACCCTTATTCCCTTCCATATATTCTGCTATTATTCAGCAGAATTTGACTGCAGCTGCTTAATATGCTGAAAATGAAAGCATGTTGGAGAGCACAGAGTTACCTGGCCGTAGGTAAGACTGCCATATGAGGATGCACTCTGAAAAACAAAATATAAATCAGTTCTTTATTTCCACAATCAATAGTTAACTATTGAAGTTAATAGCTACTGAATAGTTACTGAAGGGAAACAGTGACTTCAGTAATACTTCTTAGAGTATTTACACCTCAAATGAACTTATTTTTAACTACTTAACAAGCAAGGACAACATGAAATGATTCGGAAATTGCTTGATGATGATTGTAGTAAAGTTTTTCACACATTCTAACAGTCACAAAATTAATGTGACTCTATCACAAATGAAGTTTACACTTGCATATTAAACAAAGATAATAATTTAATTGGTATAGTAATGATTTAATATTTCAGAGTTAGTATAACAAATCTTATACATGAAGTTAAGCACCTGATTGACTGGTTTTCTTAGCTAAGGTTTCATTTCAAAACAGGCAGTAAAAAGCATAATGTATTTCTAACAGACTCTTTACATCCTTTCATTATTTTCAAAATGAGAAAGAAGTTAGATTTTAAAATGATTTTTTTCATGAAGTGAGACAGAAAGAAATATGATTATGAACATTTCCCTATTAAATACAGAATTGCTGGATTTAAAGTCAAAGATTGTTTATGAAAAACAACAGGACTTACTAGGCAATATCTGAACAGATAGGCACTAATACATACATTGTACATGCATTAAGAACTAAGATAAAATCCTGAAATTTTGGTAGACTAACAAGATTTCTTTGAGACGATGAATGAGTAATAATTAGTAACTCCTGATAGGAATTTCAGAATAGTACCTCAGATCACCAACATTTTCTTTAATATATTTAAGAAAAATAATCTAACCCCGCATAAGCGAATCTACTGCAATCTGCAATGAGGAGGTGAGTTAATAATCGTAGTAATAAGAAACTAGTAAATAAATAAGCAAATAAATAAGTAAGAAATAAGTAAACATATAAGCAGCTTACATCTTTACATGCATTCTGGCTGTATGCATTGGCAGCACCTCCCTAGGAAGAAAAAAGACCAAGCAGTTATTTCTCCGCCATATTTGCCTGTAAGTAAAAAATGTGCTTCAGACAATCTCAGTTTTAACTGATCCTTACATGGAATTTGTAAGGAACAGATGATAGGGAGAATGCAGTTAATACTGCTAATATGTGAATACCCACACATCATAGGTAAGAGCAAGGCACACCATCACTTTACATATTAGGGAACATCCAGTGGAATACAAGAATTCTTTCAAAATTCACACTATTAGGAAATTATTTTAATTAATTCACATTAGATTAACTAATTCACAAGTGTCCCTGCCACATGTGAGATGATGAATTCCAAGAAAAGAAACTATTTAGAATGTGTAGATCGATTTTGACCAGTCTTGTCTTAGAAGGGCAAAACAGAGAACTCGTATCAAGAGAACTACTTTAGTGCAAAAAAAACCAAACAAACAACAAAAACACAACAGAACCAACGAACAAAGAAAAAACATAAACAACCCTTCAGTGTAAAAAGTAACCCTTCCAGTCCTTTCTTTTGCTGACTAAAATCAGTACCTTTCTGTAAAGCTTTGTAATACCCCAGTTTCCCAACTACGTCATACCACTGGATAAACTGTAACACTTTTCTCCTTCAAGCTTTCTCCATTGTTTTCCTTTTGAAACAGAAATTTCTAAAGAATACTTGCATAAGTAACATAATTGAAGTTTCTATGAATATAGTTATATTGGCTACAATAAAATAAATATGAGAACAGTTCTTACTGGAACACATCCACTCTTGCTTATTGTGTAGACAGCTCCACTCTGAATAAAAAAAAAAACCACAAACAGTAAATTATAAGCATGGCCAGGAAATAAAGAAATAACACAAGAAATCCTGCTATTTGTGGCACAAAAAGCCAAGCAGCTGATAACGTGCACCAACAACTTTGGTACAAGGAAATACAGAAGTTACCTGTTCAATCACAACTGCCTGGAACAGTTATTTTATTATGAAATATTAGCCATCATCTGGATTTCATATAATACTGTCATTGGTCAGGCAGCCTTTCAGAGTCCATGGGTTATTATACTATGTGACTCATATTTTAGAATAAAAATAATAACTTCAGGCAGTTATATGACCAGACGAAAAATTAGCCCTTAGAAAAGAGAATATATTATGAAGGAAAGAAAATGAAATGTAGAAAAGTCTGAATTTAGTTAAAGCAATCTCTCAAAGTCTGAGTACATTTTCATTACACCAGATGACTCTAGAACTATCAAACAGTGTTTAAGTTTGGATGAACATGCATACACACGGGTGGGAATCCTCTAGGAATATGGAATAAATGTTTCCTTCTCCAATGAGTCATGTTAATGCTTTGTAAATTTGGTCAATGGTTGAAATCAGAGGTGGTGAATCAGCTTATAGGTCAAAATGCTGTCAGTAAACATATTGAGTTTGACAGCATAGCCTAGTCCAGCTCCTGCACATACATTTTACTGGAAGAATAACTTTGGCCTTCTGTTAACTAGCAGAGACATTTCATCACCTCAGTATTGTTTTCAACTTTATTTGTTCAGGGTTACTGAAGGTAAATGTATAAATGTTGGAAGTTAGGATCCTTACCTGACCACTAGAATAGCTGCTCTGAGAGGAACCAGAGGGCTGAACCTGTGAAGAAATCAAAATGCTAGTTGCATTCAAGAAAACTGATTTTCATGTAAATTACTTTCAGGAAAGAATGATCTAACTTGTGGGGAAAAAGGAGAAAACAAGAAGTAGTTTTACTGTGACTTGATTCCTCTGATACTATTATAATTATTTCAGAGATCTTTAGAACCAATGTATAAAGTGGTTCAATTGGTATAAATTAACATCATTCTACTGCTTGCCATAGAACACTCCCACATCACCTCTCTCTGTCCTCATATACCATATCCATCATCAAGAAGCAGGTTTAAACTGGTAAGATCATTAAACAGTGTCAAATTATGCAACACTCAAATGAAAACTTTTCAGTGATACGAGTACATAGTTATTAGACAGTATGAGATGCACGGCATGTTTCTGTGAGGAGGGAGAGAAGTGAAATGTTTTTTCCCTGAGCTGAATGACAAATTTCAGGGAAAAACTATCAAATAGGTTGTATATATCTATATGATGATTTAAAGAGTATAACGTTTTATAAAAAATAAACAACACAACATTGAAAATAAACAATACTGAAAAGATGCATAAGCAAAGAAGTAGTACAACTATAAAGACAGACAGGACAAAAATAAATTGAACCACAAAAGAATAAAGATGTGATGAGAAGTAGCTTTGGTCGAGGTTTAGATATATACACACATATATACATGCGCATTTTTATTTTTATTCTATTAAATTTAGCAGTATAATGATATCTTTACAAAAGTAATACTTACCACAACACATCCACCTTGTCTTGTGTATGTCCCTCCACGCTGTAAGAAATTACAGGTTCAAGTTACTGTTTGATGATTCTTTTATAAACACCAAGTTATTTCTAAGAAGAAACTAAACTGAATCCACACTTGTGGCCTGGGTAAAAAAAAGTAATTTCTTGATTGCTTATAATACCTTACATGTTGTAATGATCTCATTTGATATTTAACATTATCTCACTAAAATACCTTCAAAATTAAATACAAAAATGTATGCATTAATAAAGTTCTCACAAGAAATATAATTTGGATGCTATTATAAAAACTTTTTGCTACAGCTATGAAATAACTGGACCAGCAAGACAGGAATCCTAAAACTGAGGTAACTGAAACCTATGAAATTGTAAATAATTTGTTCTTACCTTGCTGCATTCAATTTCTATCATAAGCTGGGGGAAGGGAAGGAAAAAAGAGGAAACAGTTACAAATTATTTAAAGTTAAGGAAAAAAATTATTATAAAAGGATTATTATTGGAACTAAGAAAAACATTTGGTGAGGCAAAAGGCAGTAAGATAAGTGTTTACTCAGAGTTAAATCACAAGATGACATACAGCAGGGCTGCTCCAGTAAAGACCAACTTCACAGATTTGAAAATATTTGATTTATTTAAGCTGCTTCTCTTGTTTAAGATGCTTAATATAAGAAATATCTGGTCCATAATAAATGAATGAACAAATAAATTTATAAGAAGATTTATGTTTATAGTTCCAGGAACTGAGGCAGCAGTAATGTACACAACAAAAGAAGAGTCCTTTTTATCACCACTTTTCCCTTTTCTCTGTGCTGTGTAATATTTTGATAACCAGATTATTTGCTTCCTTGCTTCTATGGAAGATAGAACTTCCCTTTCCCCCCCCAGCCCCTTTTGGTCACTTTATTAAGATGATTAGGCAGTTAAAAACATTGAAAATATCTGACGACTATGGCCATTGTAATGAATACATGACACCAAACATATCCCTCGCACCAAGTCAGAAATATCTTAACTGACTGCAGAAATTTCTAGTATGCCAATGAACTCAAAGCTTACCTTCCTCTTACTTTTTCCTGTCCCATTAACTGACTTAGCATGTGTAGATACGAGAGTTTTGCTTTCAATTCCAACCCAAAATTTCTCAAGATCTTGAACAACAGTTGCACTGCAAAAGAAATAAAACAATTCATTTATCTTTTAACAAAAAAACCTTTACCAATAAACTTTTTTTTTTTTTTTTTTTTCCCTCCTTCATTCAAGATAACCTACTCTATATCAATATTGAGGGGCATGGAGGAGAATTTTGAAAAGAATGGAATCGTTTTCCAGAACACTTATGACAAACTATGGAAAATGGCTGTGACAAAACAAAGTTGTCAGAAACGGCAGCATAAATTCACGTCAAAACATCACACAGAAATAAACTTTCAAGTCAAAGAAAAAGAAATATTACTTACATGAACTGAAGATCTCTAATGTCATTTGGAGCAATCCATGTTGTTGTAATCTTTTGCTTCAGATCTGAATTTGCATGACTTACTGCTGAATTCTGCAATTAAAAACAAATTATATAAGACAAAAGTGATTTTTGTCTATACTTGGGTAACTGCCTTTACTACATCAGGTAATGATGTAATAATTAGGTTTTCACATGTCTTTCTCAAGAAAATCTACATTTTTAAACTCTGTAGATGAAATGCCTTTTGCCATTAAAACTTCTTTTGTCAAGAGTGAATACGTACCGTGATGTTGTGACATTCCAAGCCTTTTGTGTTTGGATCTGTAATTTTAAAAGTACCAACGGGAGCATCTCCTCCTGTTTCTCGAGCCTGTAGATTAAATTCTTTAAACCCAACATCTTTGAGGGCTTCTAGAGTCACTGTAATAACAGACATTTTGAGAAATGTAAGTTTCATACATTATCTTATCTTACATACTTAAATGTTTAACATTTAATCTCCCCCCTCCAGAACATGACTGGATGTGCAGAAGTTAACTTTTAAGAAGTTAAAATCTTTTACAATTCTTAAAAAATATTAAGACTTACTACAGTTTTTGTTGATTGTTAAGACTGACAACAAAGGAAAAGAAAGAAGTTTGAAGAAGCATTTGAGTGTAACTAAGAGTATTAGAAAGCAATGGAACAAATTCCTGACAATTTTAAAAAGTAATTCTGCTCTACTAAATGTCTAAAACTTTCTTATTAATTTGATTTGCTCCCCTGTGTACCAGAATACTGCATGATGGTCCTGATGACCAGGATGTTATTTATTATCTGCCTAATTAGGCCCAAAAAAAGTCAAAATTGAAAAAGAATTGCATTGCTTTCTACCTCTTTTTCAAAAATACTAAAATTTTAAAAAAGATTGACCTTTGCCCAATTTGAATTGCTGAATCTTTGTGTGTGTGTGTGCGCGCGCGAGCGTTACAACTGGAAAAAATAAAAGCTAAACAATTTGTCTCTCCTAGATTAAAATGAAACATCAATAATTACACTCAGTTTTACTCAGTTTACCACTGAAGGAACTCAAATTGAAAACACAAATGTGAAAAAATGCAGTTTTGTATTATAAGTATCCAAACTGAAGCTAAGTTTTAAGAAGCAATATCAGAATTGCTATAATGTATTATAAACACGCTCTGATAGTGCCGGTATTGGGCACCTTCACAAATTAAATCAGAACGACCCTTTCTGTGAGATAGATGTGTGGTACTCCTCAAAAATTAGTGTCAGTAGTTAAGAACAGATAAACTGGGAATAGCAGTCAAGTCAGGGATCAAGCATATCTAACAATTTAATATTTCAAAACACCCATATAACTAACCTTTCAATTTGCCATCAATTTCAGTCCTAACACAATGCATAGATGGGATAGCATTCAACAATTTAAAGGAAGCACAGATGCAACTGTAAGGTTTGCTGTATGGCCTGTCATAGGTGCAATAGGAGCAATACAATTAATGGAAGGGTAGCCTACTGAAAATAAGTATGTGATGCTTATAAACTGATGCAATAGAATCAAAGAATGGCATGGGTTGAATAGGACCTTAAGGATCTTCTAGTTTCAACCCTCCTGCTGTGGGCAGGGTTCCCAACCACCACCAGACCAGGCTGCCCAAAGCCACATCCAGCCTGGCCTTGAAAGCCTCCAGGGATGGGGCATCAACAACATCCTTGGGCAACCTGTTCCAGTGCATCACCACCCTCTGAGTAAAAGACTTAATTATGCGATACTAGAGTGTGGTCAGACAAAAAAGGCTAAAAACACATCAAGACTACTAACATCTGGGATTTAATATCTAAGTCACAATAAATCTTGTATAACCTCACGGAACAGTCTGTGTACATTCAAAACCCATCCACCATTCTGTTGGCAATAGTGTTCTAAAAACAGCTCTCAATAACAAAACAGCAATCCTATTCTTAAAGGAGATATTCAAATGTGTTTTTCCAAGAATGAGAGTTATAACAGGACTCTAATGCTTCTCCATTCCTCCCCCTAGCCATCACTTGCCATGGAAACATATCTGTGCTACAGAGGTCAGATAAAACAGAAGCCCAGCAGAACAACTGGTATGAACAATGCTTACTTTGAGCTACTGAGATACAGCAATGGAAATGTGACACATTACAACTCACCTATGCTTCTGTACTTGTTCTACCAAATGATTAAAGCAGCCCTCTCACGTCACTAAAGCATGACAGCACCATGAGATGGCAGCGTAGTGTGGAGAAATAAGGCTGTCAAGGTGCTCCATCCAGAGAATTACTCAGGATTAGGAAGATAAAAAACCAAAATAGCCCCACCTCCTGCTACCTGATAAAATCTGGGATGCGGCTCTGACAAGCATGACTCAAAGCATTTCACTCTTGAGTTGTCACATACAGTATCCTGAATTTTTATTCTCTTGTAGGTTTACAGCATGAGTGTCACCCCTGGATCTCTTTGCACTGCACAGAGCTGATACAACAGCAAATACTCAAACAGGTTGTTAAAGAGCAACTAATTATTAGTCCAGTCTGACCAGATGTCTCATAGGATTTTACTTCTGTCACAAAACTTACAGCATAAACTAAAATGTATTTATCAGAGAAGGAAAAGAGAACGTAAATTGATAATATAGTTTTAATTATATAGACATAAATGTGAAAACATATATAGATGTGAACTGTTAAAAAAAAAAAAAATCATCTCAAATAATTAGATACATCAACAGAGAAACAAGGCAACCCTGGTTAAGATTGGTAGTTCTAGAAGACACAAATAAAGATTTTAGGTCATTCAGATTATTTTACCTTGGATTTCATTTCCTGGTTCAAAGCTATCAAAAGATACAGCAATAATATACGGTGGTGGTGATGTCTGTGGTTCATTTTCATAGTTTGGTAACAAGGAATCACAATCAATTGAAGTATTTGCATGTGGAAAACCAAAGATTCCGGGCAAAAATATCCCGCAGACCAAAAAAACTAAGCAGAAGCGTTTCCTCATCTGTGGAAAAGAGGGAAACAATTTATAGCAGCTGCTTTTTAGTAGTTGGCATAGCTAACAAACACCTGCCCTTCTCCAAAGAATGAAGCAGAAGAAACCTATAAAGTCTGGCTTTTGTTGCTTTCATATATTTCGAAGAAAATAAGATACGTATATACATTGTCAAAACAGTGCAATAAATGAATGAGTGCTTTCATTTAAAGACACTGATTTATTAACTGAAGCTTAAATGTCACATGACAGCAATTCATAATTGCATTATGACTGAGGACTCTAAAAGGATTTGCATAAACTTCCACATTGTTGAGCTGGCAGATTAAGCCCAGATCTGTATACAAGAATTAAGATCTAAGTCTTACTCTTTCAAGCTGTTTTTGTAGAAATAACCGTGACTAACAAGCTCTCTTTTGATTGCTTTGCCTACACCCCCTTCAAAAAACAGCCAACAGCCAAGAAATCTACTGCTAAACGCCATAGAGAACTTCCAGCTCCTTGGAAGCATTTCCAACACAACGTATGAGATGTATCCAGTCTGTAACATCTACCTGTGCATCTCAATTTGTGCATGAGCACATGAGATCATCTGCTTTTGTGCAAGCTAACTAAAACGAAGAACAGAATAACCAGCAAGAGTGTGGGGGGGAAATCTTCACAACAAATATTTATTTTTGCCTTTGTCTCTGAAGTGAACTTAATTTTTTAAAAAAGAATCAACAGACTGAATTTCAAAGAGATTTCCTAAAACAAGGTGATAGAAGTTTGCATGGTGTCACAATCATTAAGTGTAGCAATCAGGGAAGTTGTATATACTGGTTATCATGTCTTTAAAGCAGATGGAGAATGTCCCCCCCTAAATTCTGATGAAAATATCATTTCAATAGACCCTTGTAAACATATTGTCTTGGTATCACAGCCTGCTGGGTGCGGCTGTCCAATTTCTTGCGACTATTTTAACATAGTCCACCTCTAATTAAATTTTAAATGCAGTATGTAGGTGTTATTATATTAATAGAGGTGGTAAACAGTGATTTAATATGAACTAGAGTACGTGTTGTTGAAATCCTTGTCTGACTCATGCTTAAGACAGAAAAAATCTGTTTTTAATTAGATGTTCTACTTCAAAGCAGAGAGTTCTTAGCACTTGTACAGCTAGGACTGGAAAAATCTGAAGCTGCACTCTGCCTTGAAAGAAAACTTCTCTGAACCCTCTTCTTCCTCCTTTTTCTGCTAAGAATACAGCCAGAAACAAAAGCAGATAAAAAATTTCTGAGTTGTCTTCTCTTTGCATTTGCTGTCTATATAAGGCTACCCAGAAGTCTCGTCCTATCATCTCCTCAGAACTGAGAATAAGAAGAGATGTTAGCATTTAACAAAATTCCAAGGCCTGACTTGAATTCCAATACCTATTCAGTGAAACTATGGTATCTTCCAACATAAATTTACATTTATTAAAGAGAAAAATGTTAAAAAAAAAAAAAAAAAAAAAAAAAAAAAAAAAAAAAGCTAACAGCAATTAGTTATCAAATAAAAGCATGGAATTCTAAGAAAAAAAAAAACCTACTAGATTCTAAATAACTTAATGAGAAAAAATAACTGGTTCTTTCAGGTATACATGGTCAGTTCCATCTGAACATTCTTCCCTGAGTTGCCTTCATATCATGGAAAAAGTCTGATTTTTTTTTTTTTTTTTAAATCAGAGATACAATTTCATCTTCCTGTAAACCTGTATGGCTTTCATCTCTGCAGCATTTGAGATGCTACCTTAAGCGTCCTCTTCTTCATTTAGTCTAATATGACTTCAGGTCAACAATTAAATCCTTGAGTGGTATTTTGTTTCCTACTGCATTCAAAATCTAGTGGGCCTGGGAAGAGCCACTTTGGTGGTTTTGCCTTGGGCAAACTTCTGCACTGAAACAAAAGTTGTTTTAAAAGGCTTAAATCATAGAGGATTTCATTAACATGATAAATTCTTTTCATGTAGTTTGAAAAAAACTGCAGTCCTAACAAGTGTGTCCTGCCAACAGTTCAAGACTTGGTCCCATATGCCCTCTCCAACTCATTCTTTAGGAGTATTTTTCTCCTTTCTTTTCTCCTCCTAAACATTCCTGGTAAGCCGTAGTGTTTACCCCTTGAGAATCAATCTGACCAGTCGGTGTGCACCCTGTCTACCACATCCCCAGCAACACACCTTATCAATCAAGCGCTGATGTGTGGGCATCCTCCAGTCCCTCAGGGGTCAGCGTGGATGAGATGCAGCCCAGGAGCACGAGTGCTCAGCAAGATGAGAGAGAGGAGGTGACTGTCTTGGCCAATCCCTGGCAAGGCGGGGAGCCGATGCAGCCAATCATGCTTCTGCCTGGAAATTAGGACACCGCAGGTGGGACTCTCCTGCCCAGATGGGGTGATGACAACACACCTCATGGATGAATCATGCCCCCTCTGACCTTCAACTAGGCATTAGGGACGGGTAAGGCTTCTGAAGGCTGGCAGCCTCAATATGTTGATTAAAATCTGCAAAATTGTGCTATACAAAAGCCTTACTAATATTTCATGAGCAGTTTGAATAAAATATTCCATGCTAGTCTATTTAATTTGACCTCAGAGCATCCTGCTGCTAACTTTTTGCATTTTTACTCCTTTCTATTCATTGCAAAAGACATGGAAAAATTCAATTCATGGTAGTGCTGCCAAGCATTTTCTCATAGCAAATAGTAAATGAGGCTGTTTTTATCTCGTGTCTCTTGAGAAAAGGATCTGAAGTTATTGTGTCTGACCTGCATTGAAAACTAAACAGACTTTATATGTATTTTCACAGTCTCTCAGCTGAAGATTAGAAAAAGTCCAGAATCAGGATAACGCAAAACAGACACTTGTGTTTAACCAGGGAATACCATGAAATCCTTGAACCTAAAGCTGTTCACACAAAAATTCTTCAATTTCTTCATGTTTTTACATTTAAAATACATTTATAATTTAAAATGCTGATGGCATTTGAAAGATATCGTCTATTTTTAAAAATCAGCATATTTAACTGTATTCTTCTTCTGTTAATCACCTTTAATTACTGAGAAGTATTTTATTTATCGTTCCACTATGAAAGACACCACTTCCTATCTGCTACTGTCCACTGAGGAAGAGATTATAATCTTCCTCTCCTTACAATACCACAAAACTCACCGATGTTATAAACAGTAACGAAAATGTATGCTGCACAGCACAAATACAATAGCACGCCTTGAACAAATGACACAACAAAGAAATGTCAGCTGATAGGAGACAAATAAACTGCTGGGATCTTACAAATGTATACATGCAAGACCTTTCTCGTATGAAGCACTCAGGCCTCTACAAAGACTGAATGTCAGCAGAAAGATTGCAACACCTTCACCACCAGCCAGACACTGATGGGTGACCAGAGCCACCAGAATTATTACTGCTTGTAGCGATGCACAGGACAGAGTAGTCAATGAACACTAGGTTTGGCAGGCAGATTTATAAATGTCAGGCAATGAATTGTTGCAATCTTGATAATGTTATGAAGAGGCATAGATAAGGCAAGTAGCATGCTTATGTTCACTACAGCACTAACAGAATACTCTAATGTGTAAGCTGGTAAGACTTCAGACCATTAGTTACAATGTGACAGTTGTAAACTTGGTCTTCTAGCCCCTATATAACATTGTTGTTTGTGATTTATTAAAACAAACAAACAAACAAAAAAACAACCCACAGTATTTCCACTGCATCAAACGTGGGACGCTCATTCAGTAATAACTTACCTGTTCTCCAGAACTGGCACTAAAAAGGAAGCCTTTCTCAGGTCTCCATACTTGAAAGGACAATTTTGAGTTCATAAATTACCTGCCGACTGAACTAGTGGTGGTTTTCCTGCTCTGGTGAAACTGTGATTGCAAAGTTTGCTATGCACTGAAGCTACAGTGAAAGTGCAGATCAACTCTACGCTGTATGCATGTGGACTTCCCTGGTGTATGGAATGCATATCCTTTCTTTAGAATAATGACACGAGGCTTGTGGCACCAAGGGTTTGTCAATTCATTCTTCAAACAAGTTGATCAAAAGGGGAGAGGGGTCAGAGTCCAGCAAACTGGGGGGAACAGGATCCCTGCCAGGCAATGGGCGAGAATTTTAAGTGATACATAATGGACAAAAGGAAAACCATCTACTCACGCAGGCAAGCAATAATTCTTTGATATATGCAAACAGTAGCAATGTCTTGTTTCTCCCAAAAGCTGTTTACACCAAAATCAGACTAGGCAGGCTGCTTCCTTTTCTTCACTGACATCAGGACCTCCAACTGTCCCCTTATTAATGAAATGAAGATGACAATCTCCAGCATGTTATCTGCAATGCAAGAACCAAAGATTCATTCTGGGCTGCCAAAATACACTGCAGCCAGTTATGCAAGAAAGAGTAACGAAATTTCATCTATAGTAAACACAGGTATATAAATAACAAGGTAAAAGATGTAAGGGTTATTTTCATTAGGGTCTGGTATCCTTATTGAATCGCTTTGGTATTTCCAGTAGGCAGTACTGATAAATCACTGCATCTTGGACTTTGCAGCAGAACTGAGAATGTTTGCTTATATACCTCAGGTGTACTAGCAGATAAAGCAGCGCAACAGTAACTACTCCAATATTTTTTCAAGAGGAAATGCGTATAAAAACTGCAAACTCTATACAGTGATTTGTATGATTACAAGTATGCACTGTGCCTAGAATAAGGCTCTACCAACGGTGGAAGTCAAGCAACATATTAATCATTTACTATATATCATGTTAAAGGTCAGGTCAGGTCTATGAATACGAAGATGCAAGATTATAACAAGTCATCTTTCATGGATAACTCTGAACTGACTCTACAAAAGAATAAAACGAGCAAAAAGGGAGAGAAACCCCCACACACTATTCTCCATAATTCTGACAAAGAGAGAGAAAAAAACTGAACATACTTTCATCCTCTGAGTTGCCATATGCCCTCCAAAGATCATTCAGAACTTTCCTTTGTTCTCTTCTCACTCAGAAAGGGAAGGTCAAGAAAAATTCCTACAAATGCTAAAATAAAGTTTGCTTTCCTAATGCTCACCTTGAAGATCAAAAGGAAATTTCTGCAATTTAAATGAAAACATCATGCATGTCCAATCAAAATGAAAATGGCTTGTACAGTATTTTTGCTATTAAGACAATATTATCTGAGCTGCAATCCTCCAACACACTTTCAAAACCTGGAAAGTATTCAACTGAAGTTTAGAAATGCATTTTTGTGATCTAAATTTACTGTTGAGCTTTCTTACTAAGCTATGTGAATTATGCCATTGTGATTATGAAGACATTTATTTACATTTTATTTATAAACAGTATTTCTTCCTTGCCACTCTTCATAGCCTGTTGCCAAGGCCTCTAAATATTCCCACATTTTTTTGCTTATAGGTAAACATTGTACTTCCTATATTGCAGTTGTTCTCTTAAACATTCATCAACATGTCAACACATAATACAGTATAATTCCATACAGCCCCTAAGGAAATTCATTACATGTACTCTTGATAACTTTAACCAATAATCTAGCAAAACAGTAATTTTTACTTTTTTAGAAAAAAAAAAAAAAAAAAAAGAAGTGAAAACTTATTTCTCACATATTAAAAACTTTCAATTCCTTGTTCTCTTTCATTTATTGCCTTTGCTCATGTTAGCACTTTTCTAGTCTGATTTCAACCCTACCAACATTAATATAAGTCTGGTACTCTGTAAGTAATAATAATGGCCTACACCCTGAAATTCTTGGTTAGATGATGTCACTAGCAGAATTAGTGACTTTAAAAGTTCACTCAAGTACAAAAGAATAGAAATGGAGTGATCAAATGAGCCACTTCTACTGATTTTTTTATTTTTATTTTTTGATACAGCAGAATGAGGGGTGCAAAAGACTGGCTTACTGATGGCATATGCGTTTGTCAGGAGAAACACCTGATGTGAACAGCATATACAACAGCAATGACATATGAACATTGCATCATATTATCTTGTGTTGTGCAAGCTACCAAATGGTATTGTCCCTATGTACTTTCAAGGTGAGTTTTTGGGTGTAGCTGCAAGCATATGCAATACTTCATATAAACGACAGTAAGTACCATTTGCAATTTACCAGACTCTAAATTCAGATCGAAGAATAGAATTTAATGGAAGACACCTGCAGTTAATGTACTGCACATATATATAGCATATATGCATGTATTGCCTTTTCATGAGTGAGCAGCTAGGATTTGGTGATGACCAGCTTTAGAGAGCTTTGTAACTCAACAATACTGGATCAAAAATACCATAGCAACATGGTGCAAAACGCAGGTTGGTATAAACCTGTTTTGATAATGCACATTCATCAACAAGTTTTGACTGTTTAGGGTAATTGAGTTTGGGGTCACTTGACAAAAAAATATTCATATATCCATTACTTATAACCATGACATTTGCACAATTACATGACCAAATATAGCATTGACTTGGTATTAATAATCATGTAAGTCACTCTTAGGCCAAGATGGAGATTGTCACAATATCAGATGTCCTTTCGGATTTCCAAATTGATGCAGATCCCCAGGATCTACTTCTACAACACTGTAGCCCACCAGGAAGTTTATAATTTATCTTTATGCCAAACCAATACAGGATACCCTTTAGTAAGGGAATAAGACTTTAGCTTCGGAGGTCTAAGGTTCACCATTTATAGAAGCCAAAAAGCAGACGTCAAAGAAACATGCTTCTCTGTAGGCAGAGAAGCTGTCTAATTTCACCTAATAACGTGTGCACAATTACTTGAACATGAATGTGCAAAGGAAACAGAAGCAACAGGGAAGATACAATAGGCTTACATGGTTTCTGATAACAGCAGCTTCCCAAGCAAAAGCCAGCCAACGATATATATTTCCAGGACTTGATTAACACATTATTTGATTTTGTACAGGTTTCCAGTAATAAATATTAACACTTGTATTGTATCTTTTCTATTCACCTTCGGACACATCTTTCAAACACTAATGAGGTAACTCTCAGAGCTCCTTTTGAGGCAAGGAAGTAATATTATCACTATCTAATTTTACAGATGAGGAAATCAAGTCACAGAGGGATTAAGTGACTTGGTCAAGGTCATACAGAAAGTCTGCTGCCATACATGGTATGCGTCAGTCTTTGTCAGCATTCAGTGACACTCCCTGAGCAGTTCACTCAGCTCCTTTCTCTGCATAGAGTGAGCATCTGTAAGATTTCTTAAGTATCATCTTCTACCCCAATCTTGACAAAAAGGAGCATAGCCAGTCTTGGTGAGAATTGGGATGAGCAAGATCTCAGTTAATGGTTTTTCTGTTATTTCATTCAGGAATCCTGATTATCTCCAGGACTGTACTTTGCTTTCATCTCTGCCAAGAATTACTCCTAATGAACTCCTCTAATTTAAAACTGCCTAGTTAGGCAGGATAATGTTGCACAAATAAGCTATACAATAAATACACAAAGTAATTATTTTATATATGAATATATACAAATTTTGCTCAGAACATATTTGAAACACAAAACTCCCAATTTCTAAAAAAAATTTTAAAAAATCCTTCTCTGTGTAACATAAACCAGACAGATAGAAGCTTTGTAAAGTTCACTTCTTACACGCATATACGCATATTTATACATATACACAACACAGCACAATACCTCCTGTATAGGTGGTTACACTACAGGGCTAAATCTGTAAGCACATAATCCTCACAGCCAATAAGAGCCAGGGTAATATAAGAAAATCAAAACATATCCTGAAGTTTTTCATTTTTGCAGCAATTTTCTAAATAATGCTGACTTTTTTGTAAGATCAACATGACAGACAATAAATAGAGAGACCAATTCTATGAACTAAAAAGAGGACATCAGTAACAGAATAGTCAACACAGATTTTGGACGAATGTTATTAACCTATAAGCAGAAGTCAGTTGTGCTGCACTGGAAAATATTACTCCTTTATCTGTGTTAAGCTGTAAATTGAGAAACCGGACATAGCCCATGAGTCAGCAGTTAAATGTTGGCCACATCATATACAGCAAAAGAATTTCTGGATGTGCAACTGAAGTGATCTGTGCTTTTTTCCCCACACTGTAGTTGAGAAAACAGCATCAAACCCTGCAGGCCCATACAATGAAGACTGCATTTTCCTCACCTGAAACAAAAATGCTGAAATACAGACACAGCCAAATTGAGGAGTCCAAGAATGAACTGGCATGCTCAAGACTCAAGACCAGATTAAAAGCTGTTTCTCCAGTGCTGGTCATACTCAATTTCTGGGGGCTGGTGCAACACCAAACTGCTGAAAAACCCCTTTCCCTTCCTCACTTTCTTCAAATTCAGGTTCAGATTAGTACAATCTTTATGATCTGTCATTACTTAACATCATTCCTATGCTTCTGTAGCTCCATTCCTCCACTGTTTTAGAATAGAAATAGAGCTGCTGCTGTTTTCTTATGTCACTTACTCGGTAATCCAACTTCATACTTCATGCATTAGCAGCACTGCTACGAAATCAGGAGTGTCTTTTTCGGGGAACCAAAAGAGACATTTTGTGAATAAAACAATAGGCATAAGAGCTGAGGGAGCTGCCATCTATTGCTCTGTCACCAATTTCCTGTGTGACTCTAGCAAGTCATTCATCTCCATATGCCTCACCTAGAAAATGGGATAATAATATTCACCTATTTCACTAGGAGGCTTAATGGTTGTGAAATGTGCTGAGCTCCTTGGATAGAAGGAAGCTGCTGTCGGAATAAACAGTAATAGCATGATTATGGTTGGTGGGAAGGTGGTAGGAGAGTCACTTCGTAACATCAATATCATAATTATGCATTACACATACAAGACTGGCTAATCAAGTGAATCAGTTACCAAGAAATTTGTGGTTTACTTCAGTTGAGGCATCTATGAACACTATGGAATCCAAAGGTGAAAAGTTAACACCCTCTAAGCCTGTGAAAAGAGGTACCTTCTTTAAAGAATGACACATTCTTTTCTCTACTCTTAGAGACCAACTGAAAGCATCAGCCTACAAAAGGCTTAGAAAAATGTCTAGGGGCTCTGAAATTTGCTCCAGACAAGTATGCCCCATTATATGACAAAACAGTCATAGACAATAGAACAGTTATTAGTTCTTCATCGATATTTTCATCTTTTAGAAAACTGTGTTTTGAACTAATCAATCTACGTTTCCCATACTCTTAAGTAAGAACACAGCTATGGATTCTGACAACCTATGTGGAAAACTGCCTAATCCACAAAGTCAGTGGGAGATGTAGGTGCTCAGCATCTCAACAAAAGTAACACAACAGTTTTTGGAACTTCACTGTGGATGTAGGTACCAAATGTTAGACCTGCACACTGGGCAGCTAAAACTTCTCAAACGCTCTCTTCTTTTCAGTGACTCACCTTCACTCTCCTTCATATTAATATTTCAAGCCTTACTGTTGTTCTTTTGTTCATTTATTTTTAAAGGTTTTAGGCTTACATTCCTTTAATTCAGAAAAGAACACGACATTAATAACTTTCATGCACCTTTTGGCCAGCATCACACAAAAGATACTACAACTATCTCCTACTAATTCAAATCAACTGATTCTGACAAATTAACTGACAAAGTATGTAGAGGCACAAATCTGAAATGTTTGCTTCTGCTTCCATACCAATCCTCAGTTCATTGGTGATGAGGAACTAATGCTCGTCAGCTAAATCATCTCTAGTGTTATAATGTTGATGGAACATCAGTGCAAGTGTAGTTATCCTCTTCAAATTAAAAGGTAAATATGTTTATACACACAGTTTGTAAACAATTATTTCTTCCCTCACTGCTGATACCTATTAAAAAAAAACAAAAAACAAAAGAAACAAGATACCCACAACCAATACCTGCCGTACCTTGTCTACAGGAAATAGCATGCAACTTTCTTTTTTTTTTTTTTTCTTTTTTTTTTTAATTTTATTTGAAAAAGGATCTCTGTTCACTTTCACCTAAAAAAAACCTCAAACCATCATGTTGTGGTTACATTTTTTAATGATCAGGAGATCATACCACATCACACTAGTGTGTATTAAATTGCTGTATGATTGCAAAGTGACTGATTCCAAGTGGAGCCAAAAGATGTCATTTAAGATGGATTTTTAAGTAGCAGTAGTTTCGAATTCTATCATCAAATAACTTGTTTCTTGTCAACCAAACTAGAACAGAACTGTTATAACATGGTAGTGGTCAGCAGGCCAACAAGTTAGAATATTCATTCTACCACCAGCACCTTGGGAAACACGCTGAAATAGTCAAGCCTCAAAAGAAAAAAAAGTTACCGTTTACTACAGCAGTTTTCAATAACTCAGTCATAGATGAGCACTGAAATAGGAATTTGTAACCCAGAACAACTATGGCTGTTACTGCTTGGTAGTATCTGAATAATGCAAATTCTATTAGGAGCAACATTTAGCATTGTAAGCAGAAGACAATTATGAATGATTTAGTTGAATGTATAAATTGGATGTAGAAACATCTTAAGAGACTGTGTCTGTTTTCTGCTTTTTGTAAAAAAAAAAATTGTTCTGAAAAGAATTTGTGACAAGAATCTGTTTAATATATACGCTTTTTGAAATGCTGTTATCTTGCATGCCAAACCTAACAGATACGCCACAGAAGAGAGCATTAAACCCATGAAAAGCCCTTAGATTACCTGTAGTTCAGGAAATTCACGAATATAAAATAAGTACCTATTTTATCACAATTATTTATTTACTGATACAAGGCCTATCCGTTATCTGAAATTGACCATCCACCAAAGCTAGGGATTGTCTATTACAAACTTAGAATCTGCAGTTCTGAAATGAAATCATGTCACACAAGTTCCAAATATTCACTTCCAGCACAAGTTATGCACCAACAATTATGTATAAACAGACATCACTAAGAGATCTGTACAAGACTACAGCTGCTTACTATGATAACAGACATTTTCAACTGAGAATTCAGCCCTACTTTTGACTCAGTAGGCAGTGCCCTGTCATCAGGGCCTACCAATCAGCACAGAAAAATATGAGCTTGGCATGACCGAGGTTGCACTTCCAGAGCTAGGAGTGGAAAAACCAGAATGGGCAAGGTGGAGACTATTAAATTCTAGCCTATTTCTTCTCCTGAAATTCTCAAAGAAGGATTTTACAGGGATGAGGTAGCATGCAATTAGCATGCAAAAATAGTAAGAAATGCATAATTCTTCCCAAAAAAATGTTAGGAAGGGGAATGTATATGACAAGGTTCATGATTTTAGATTTCATAAAACTTAGGAAAATGTGACGAGGCATCCGAGAAACTAAAGAAAAAGTTGATTTTGCCCTAAATCTTGCTCTAGACATTCATATACAGCTATACAAGTGGAAGAAAGGATACAACATTGTATACACTGCACAGCTCATTCTTGCACCCTGCAGTTGATTCTCTTTCCATCTAATTAGAATTATAAGAACTTACAGCATATCATACCTCATCACTACAGAAAATATTTTACCAGCACTGTAGAATTCTTACAATGCATAAAATCTATGCCTTGCTCAAATGTATGAAATGGTTTAAATATGAAAAGTAAAAGATGAAAATGGGAGCTGGAGAAGCAAGTAATCTGCAGACCTCTGCTGGAGTGAGCCCCGGGAATAAGAATCTTAAACAGTAAGGCATTTCCAGTTTAGTATTTTCAAAGCTTCAAGCCCGTGTGACCAAAACAGCAATACAGTTCTATTGTCTTCAATATTTTGCATTCACCTTTCAGTACAAGTAACACACAGGGCTTTGAAAATCATCAACTTTCCATCTTTCTCTCAATGCAAAGCCTCAACACAGACAGTTGCAAGTGCAAATCATATGTAACAGTATGATCATTGACCTAACTACCATTCAAAAAAAGTCTGCTCCTTTTTCCCTTGTAATCAAATTAAGTGTTTAAGTAACAATAGGAAACTAATAATATCACAGTCCAAAAATCAAATTGCATTGTAAATCACATTTGTAATGTATGAAGATGAAAATGATAAAGTAGAAAAATTAAAAGTCTTTAAAATACACATATATAATAAATCCCCAAAGGTGATGTTTGTGTGGTTAGCCACAAGGTATTTAAACTTTTATACGTTTATAATTTATACTTTGAAAGTGTTTAAATGACTTTTATTTGCAAAGGGCTGCTTTGTTGGAAGGGTGCAACCCAAAGTCCAAAGGCTGATCCTGACCTGTGTGGTGATGACTTGGAGCCCTGGGAACTGGGATGTCCCTTAAGTTATTATGCTGGCTGAGACATCACAAGATTTTATGACCTCTTAGTTAAGGGTAAACTTGTTCCTCGTTCCCTCAGCAGAGAAACACAGCATTAGCATATACACTTTCCCCAGTACACCATAGCAGATTTATGCAGATAAACTGAAAGGGAAAAGCAAACAAACAAACACCAACCAACCAGAAAATTGAAACCCATTTGGTGGTTTTTGCAAAAGAAAGAATTTTTTTTTAAAAAGCATTCTAAGAAACACAGTAATGTCAGTTCTCATAATTCAATAATGAATTTCTTTAGGCCCAGAAGTGATTACATAAAAATATCAGCTTTCTTATTTTCATTCTAGTTATACATAAAGAAAACAAAAAAATTAATCTGTATTTTAAAGACTGAGGACAGAAATTACTATTTTTAAGCCTTGTATATTTTCAAGGCTAAATTTGCAATACTGGACATCACCTCATTGCTTTTGCTTCGCTAGTGAAAGAGCAGACCCTCCTGCTGCACAACCCCCTCAACACAAATAGGAGACTGGGCCAAATGTAACTGGGGAAATGACTGCCTGAACTTCTAAGGTGCTGAGAGAAATCTTTCAAGCAACTATGTAGCTATTTCTTATAATTGCTACTATATTTAAGAAATGCAAACCAGGGTATATTAGAGCAATGTTTTGTGTGTGCTGCTAGAACAGAAAGTATGCATTCAAATCATTTCAAAGCACAAACACCTAGGTAGATTCTTATTTTAATCAGTCCTTTTAATTCTTTCTGAAATGTGAATAATATCAGAAATAGATTCTGTACACAGGATGCAGTAAGGCTGAGATAGATATTTTTCACTATGGTGAAAAGTCTTGAATGCAAAGTTACTGTGAGTTGTTATTGCAACATAGGAGCAAGTTTAACTCTCCTACTTCTGAAGAAACAACGGTCCAGTACAACCCAAAGTAAACAGGAATGCTGGAAAACAGTTTAGTGTCTAAAATAAGAAAAAGGACAAAAGACAGGAGGCAGATAAAAGTAACATCTATGTAAGACTCAGTCTTTGGTATTTAACATCTACAGCAACCTAGAAACTAAAATGGAAAGCACAGTCCTAGGTAGCATTCTAACTCCAAAACGTCACAGCACATTTATTTTGACTCTACACGTAGGTGGAAAGGGGAGGGATTTGTGAGAGGGAGTGCTTTGTGTGGAAAACAGGATATGGTGAAACAGCTTCATTAGGCTTACCCTATAATTAATTTTAGGAGCACATTAGGCAGCACCCTAGGGACATCGATATCTACTCTTTCCTGGCTTTGTGCTCCTGAAGCTCATACTAAACTATTTTAATTCTAGACCAAAAATTTTTCCAAGCTCTTCGAGGGTCAGTAAAGCAAGATACTCACTGCACTGCAGAGTTCTAGACCAAAGTGTGTTAGTCTTTATTACTGGCATCTTGATAACACACCTTGGTAACCTGAGTTACCTCCTAACTAATTACCTATCAGTTATTACTATTATTTTGGAATTTGGGATAGAAAAAAAAAAAAAAAAAAAAGGAAGCCTGAAAAAATGGCTCATCTGACATATGGAAAAATCAGTGGAACCTACAAATTTACAGCGTTAATGAAGAATAAAATTAAAAGCATGACATATACTCTAAGATGGTCTAATCTACATTCAGTTAGCAAGACTGGATATCACAACTTATAGAGCAAGTTCATTAAAAAGTAACACTAGTAATAGGAAAAAGACTAGGAGCAAGTTAAAAGGTACAGAATCTTCAGATTCTCTTATTTTTCCCCAGTAAAGGCGTTACTAAAAATAACTAAAGGTTAAACAATGTGAGAGAAAACGTATTAACCGACTTGAAGTTGTGAGATGTTTTCCTTCTGGTACTCAACAAAAACAGGTTCCTAAAAATGAAGCTTGGGAACAAAAAGCAGCAATGCCACTACGAGCACCACAACAGTAACAATACCTCCAACCCCTAAGCACATCAAGGTGGAACACAGTATTATGAAAATGGGAGGGCGTCTGCTTCAATCTGTCTGTCAGTCTAGATGAAGGACCCTTCTGTGCTCCGAATTAATGGAACAGAAGAGGTGTGGATACACTTTCACACGCAAAGAAGACTATTTATTGATGCGGCCTGGGAAACAAGAAGTTAGGTGTGACAGGCTTGGGCAATGCCTGTTACCATTTCTGCAGATAGCTTGCTGCACTGGAATCAGTCCTGTGATGCGGATTTCCACAGGGTTGATAGGGTGGAGCTGTACTGTAACTCATTTTCAACTTTGTACCCGAACTATTTTTGCAGTTTTATCTAAAGCATCCAACAGGAATATGATGACAGGAAATGTATTTAAAAAAAAAAATAAATAAAAAATGAGGAAGAACACAGATGACACAGTAAGAGGCAGGTTAGTTACACTGCAAACACTACACTTATTCTCTGTTGATCATCTATGAGAAGCGTGCTGCGTACCAACGTCTGAACATGATTCCATTGGTAACTCTCAATAACAATCTGTGTTTGTTTCTTTTGAAGCAGCAAAAGAAAAAGCTGGCTGGATGGCCCAACCAACTCAGTTATATAGATGAAGATTTCTGAAAGACTTAGAACCATTTCTCAAGCATAAGCTTCTTTCACATTTAGACATGAGTGCATCTCAGATAGCTAAGATTTGTTATTGCTGACAGTCAGTACTATCCTCACACCCTTAACATGTGATACTTCTAGTCTGTGAAATGGAGCATTACTACACAAGCAAGCATACAACTCTGACACTAATGCTAATTTTATGTACTTTTAAAACAAGTGTATAGAATCATCAGTCAGGAAATGCAATTTCTATCTGAATCTTCACATTACTCTTTTAAGTCATATATAATTCAATTCTGTAGAGCTTTTAATTTATTTACAGTGACTATTGTTGGATTATTCCTAGGTTTTCTGACATTTCTGAGATAACAAAATCAGATTTTACTTAACCTTTTTAAAATACAATGGTCTGTACGGCAGTACAGATCTTACCACAGAGATGCAGCAATTAAAACCACAGAGGAAAGAATAACAAAAGAAAACACGATTGTTATGGCCTTTTTTCCTCAGAGGTGTTCCATTCTCACTGTACTAACAATGTATATTCAAGAAACAAACAAACAAAGAAAAAGACAACCAAAAAACAAACCATTGACAAAGCAGTCAAAGAAAGACAGCAGCCAGAAAAGACATATTCATGTTTTTGAGATTTTGGAAACACTACCATCATGAGTCTGGTTACTTTTGAGAAATAAATTACATATCCCAGCTTCACTGTCATATAAAAATGATCGCTGTTCACATTTTGCATAAATGTAAATGACTTCAGATACTCTCAAAGTCTGGAAGCTGTTTCATTAATTGGTCTAAATCTCACTTTGGTGACTTCTTCAAGTGAAAGATTTCTGTTTCGTATTTCTTTGAAGAAGGCTATCAATAAACTATAGTGAGAGTGCTAAGGAGATGTCACATGGATCTATTGGGCTGCATTTCCACTACAATGATTCTTTTAAAGAATTGCAAATTTCACGGGATAACAAATTAACATTTTCCACATTAACTTCTCATTTAGATGCTTTAAATTAGAAACAATGAGGAAAAAAATGTTTTAAATAAATAAAAATGATTGCTCACATTGAAAACAAGAACACCTTGGGGCTTCCACATATTTTCTTAATAGAAATGCACCAGTGTTCAGATTTGGACTTGCAAGGCATAAGAGAACCCGAAAAATAATCTGTTCAGCTATGGACTTTCTCAGTAGAATCAGCTGATCTTTGCTGTTTAATATTTAAGGATCTACTCTCAACATGCCAGAACTGGGACGAGAGTCAACCAGTTAATCTAGAGAGTTTCACATGTATTTTCTGACTGTTCACTCCCTTTCACTCCAAGTAGCAGTGAGAAGTCACTACAAGATGTGCTCTCATGATGCTGTATCATTAGGATTGCATGGAGTTTTCACTTTCAAGGGCAGAAGCAGGTGAAGTTCCACCCCTTCATTAAGGGAATACCAACACAACAATTTCTACTCAGAATTCTTAACGTGTTTTTTCACAGTCAATTTGAAATGTCTCTACTGAAAGGAAAAAAGAAACCTACTTACTACAGTCAGTTCCCCAAGATTGGAACAGTCTTCCATTTTGTTTTTAAATACAGTGCAAAACTGGAACCATTTCTGAAATAAATAAAAAATAAAAACGATAAATGCATGACAACTTAAGTCAAGCACAGATTCATTTCACTTAGAAATTGCTGTAGGGAACTCTATTCTGGAATATGACAACACCTCTTATTTACCTATTTACTCAGTAATACTCAGTAAATCTCAGTAAATACAAAAATACTTAGTTCATCAATAATTTTTTTTTTCCATTCTTATAGCAATAGAGAGAAGTGCAGCAACAGATGGAAATATTACAGAATCATAGAATAATTCAGATGGCAAAGAACTGCAGGAAATTTGTAATCCAGTGCCATTTGTATCTGTTGAGACTGTGCAACCTCTTTGAGAAACCTTTTCCAGTACCTGAATACTTTACTTTAGGAGAACTCAGCTTCTTTTCTGGAAGGAGTAGGGGTGTGTGCTTGTGCTTGATGGCATTATTCTATCTTTGTACGTTTGAGGCACTAATGGTTAAGATTTTATAGGACTAGTGAAAAAGTGCTAGTAGAGAGAGGAGGCAAGAGCATTTCTTGCAAGTACAGTTACGCAGACACACATGTACTTACCAATCTGCAATTGTTTGATTGGGATATGGCCTGTTAATGCCTACCAATATTATTCCAAACATGCCCATCACTTCATCCTCAGAACAAAAGCATTTAGCTGCCATTAGTCATCATCCTTGAATAGCAATCAATACACAAATACAATCTGTTTTGGAGGACAGAGCCTGTTTACAGGAAAGCGCAACTCATAGGGAAGCTTCCTGTGAAACTGAGGAAGAGTCTCTGGTGTACATAAGACAGTCCATTTGCAAGAGTGGTTAAATGTACATGATCTGCACATTGGATAAACACAGCTGCCCTTAAAAGTTTTCAGAAATAGACAAGTAAAGCGTTTCACACTAGTAGCACTTGCACTCATATATCCTTCATAAAACAATCTGAATACAGGGTTTACTTTATTACAAACATCTAACAAGTTAGCCAAGGTGAAGATTGTGGTTTAGTATTGTTGGCTCATTTTCTGTTTGTTTGGTTTTAAGTGGCCACTCTTCTTCCATCCAATTTTCCCCTTGTCTCTTGCTATCACTTGTTATGTCTAAACATATGATTATCACCTTCTGGAGGCAGACATGAGGTATTTTGTCTTTGAAGCACAATGAATCCTAATTAGGTATAATCAATAGTAATTAAAGTTATGTAATAGAAAACAAGAAGATGAGGAAAAGGAAACAGCTGGCATCATCATAATTACTTGGTTTTATGACTGGTAGGGAAAAGCTGGCTTCTCAAGTAAGCAGGTTCTTTTCTTTGGCATTCTACTGGAGTAGAAAAAGCAAAGTGTATTAAATGTCACAAAACATGATTAATAACTTGAACACTTACAATCTCTGAAATGAAGCTATGCTTTCTCTTCACCTGAGGTACAAGCAACTCCGAGGGTTTGCTGCTGTAATCTCTTTGGAATGCAACAATTACCGCTTACGTGTCAAATTGGAAGAGTTGCATTCCTCTGCTAATAATCCTCTCCTCTATTTAGCCAGAGGACAGGGAGGGGGAGGAGGTGACTCCAATGGAAAGAACAATCTGAGCCACAGAGCGTTCCAGTGGAAGAACGAAGAAGCACCAGGTGTTAACCTCTGTGAGTATGACTTAAAAGCTCTCCATGGAGAGTGTAAAAGCCTTCTACACTCATAAGATACAAGACAAATTGCTTAAAAATGAAATTGAGTTCCATGACACACTTTATGTTCATACAAAACACAAAATTTGGCATTCCCAGAAACATTGCACAATGCTGTCTTCCTAACCCAAGTCAGTTTGTTTTTTTGTATTTTGTTTTCTGACAGGCTCACATTTAAATGCTACACACCCGAAAGATAATTACATGTTACAGCTATTTTTTGCTTTCCAGGCCATGAAGAAGTCATGCTACGTCTGTAAAATGGTATCAGCACACACACACACACACACACACACACACACAGAGGTATGCATTTATGCATACATATAAACATATACATATATTTGCTAGTATGTATCATCACGATACTAGCATTTCAAAAATCAAGTTTAATAAATAAAATAATGTTTTATCCATGTAGCAGTTGAGGGTAAAAGAGTTACAAAATAAATTAGTAGTTTAAAGGAAAATATAGTAATGCTATACAGGTGTAAGTTTCTTAAGTTATTTTAAGATTCATAAGTTATTTTAAGAACATACAGCTGTGTTGTTTTGAACAAGTCCAGTTAAAACATGACAATACAAGGAAATCACATCTTTTTGGTTGCTGTTCAGCAGCCTTATGCAATCTTCAAGACCAAGCACAAATGCTTTTAGTTCTCAATCTGATTTAATGACTATATTTAAATAATCACTAAAAAAAACCCCAACATACTTGTCAAAGCTGTTTTCTCCATTGTCTTTACTACTGTAGACTCATATGCTGCTTTTCTGCTAACAAAGAAGTACTTGTGTTAATTTTAAAAAGCATGTTTGGAATCAGCTTTCTCTATTGCGCAAATTCCTGCTCTTGCTGCAACCTGCAGAGTTACATGAATGCTAACCACACCACTGTGAAGACCCAGAAATACCAGACTCAGTTCTGAACAGGTATAACAGATGCTACAGAACATGGTGTCAAGGAACATTAGATGATCTTAAAGGTCCCTTTCACTCCAAACCACTCTATGATTCCATGCATACTGAGAAGTTAATTGTTCCATGGAGAATCTGCTGACCATGGAGGCTGATGGGACAGGGTTTTTCACAGCTATGCTAGATCTGTAGTGCGCCAGCTTATAGGAAATCAGGGGAATAAGTTTGTGTGTGGCAAGTCTGGCCAATCCAAATTTTAGATCTCCAGAATTTTTTTTTGTGGTTTTGCTCTGCAATAATAATCTACTGTCCAGCCTTTTTCAGGCCATCAGATCACTGCAATCAGGTAAAGCTTTAGCTCAAAAGGACTTGGAAGTCAACTTATTTGAGTTCCTCCAGACTGACATTCCATCTATTGAACAGACTACTTAGAGAATGCATTACTTTTTTTGCAGTAAGTTTGAATGCAATTGTATTACATGGCATAGACAACCTAACTGATATCCTAAATAATGGTTACAATGCCGTATTATGTTGAGTAAATGGTGCCATTGCACAGTCATCCTTATGAAGAAGTATTCATCTCTTCTGATAAATGAAAGACTTTCACATTTAGTATGCGTTTGTTAAACAAAAGGATAGCATTCTTTTAGGAACTGTAACAACGAGAAAGAGTAAAATAAATATACTTCATATGTCTTTTAAGTAGGTTTAAGAAGTGAAAATATTTGAGAGTCAATTAATGGTCAGATGTCTAAGGACCAGCTGTCAGTGATTTACCATCCTGCAGTGATTCACAGATTGAGAACTTATGCAAAAACTCAACTACTTGCTATAGCTCCATACTCCCACCCCTGTTTGTATAACCTGTGCATAAATATGCCTCCTGTAAAGGTTTAAACCATGTCCAGATCCACAGTGTGTGATATTAATTACATACTTGAAACTAGGTCACTGCATATAGCTTTCAACAATAATTCAAACTGAGCACAAATAAAAGGATAATCGAAATGAATAATAGGGTCTGAAAAAGTAAAAAGGAAAGCATTTAATAAGCACATCTCAAGTCAGAAAGAAGCAATGGAGTAGTCTTGCAATTAGGTAATCCACAGGATTCAGCCATGGTGCCAGACACTCAGCTTCACATCAGCGGTCAGAAAACTCACGCTTCAGCTTTAATTTATGGGATATTGGTTTTTTGTTTGTTTTTTACATTTCCATCCCTTTCTCCATCAGTGTGAAATTAAAAGAGCCAAAAGAAGTTCGTGGCTTCCAGTAATATATATTAATATAACTATTATTATTTGTTTCAGAATACGCAAACCTGTTGTCTTCTGACACAAATCACAGAATAACCTTAAAAATATATATATATATTCCAGCCACACTGAAGTGAAATATAAATTTCATACACCAGTTCTTACATGCCATGAAACTTTCTGCAGAATGCAGCAGGACAAATTACATCACAAAGGCATCTGATGAGAGTTTAAGCTACTTCATCAGATACTGCCATCCAAGGATCAAAAGACAGAGCAGTTCAGGACCTTTAGAAAACTGAACTCAGCCAGAAGAATGTCTCTCAGTGTCTGATCAGCTGTACACAGTTAAGTCACAGCACAGGCTGTGAGGTTTCCTGACAGCTAAACATGATATGACACGACAGATACAAGAGTAAAGCAGCTGTAAATTCTAAGAGATCAAGAGTTAGTTCTATAGAGTTGGCTGCATCATTAACTATAGGCAATGATCTAAAGACATCCACAGGTGGACCTCAAGACCTACTGCACAGTGAAACATCATGAGATTGGGCATGGTGTATACTGCTGCATAATGCCTGACAGGTAGACAGCAAGATTACACATGAGGCACATGCAGAGGGTGTACCCAAAATCTCACCACTTCTTATGATAATCCCGATAATAGCACAGATTTAAGTAACTCCTGATGAGTATAGCTCACAGAAAAATACTGGTATTACTGATACATTGTTGGGCAAGATCTAAGCAGGCAGAATTGAAACTGTACAGACTGGAAGCAAACTCTCCACATTCTGTTTTTAAATGTTTGAGTTCTGCTGAACTTAACAGTGTATATTACCTACAAACTCATTAACATGAGGTACAACATGACAGCAAAAGCAAAACAACATTTGCAGTTAATTGTACCACTAGAAGCATCAATATTTAGAGATCCCATCCACATCCAACAGTAGCAGCAAGAGTGATGGTTCTTCACTTACACTACATCTTTTTGGCCAAGCAGGAGCTTGGCTAGGAGCATTATGTTACTTAGCAGAAAAAGATTACTGATTAACTGGATATTGGAAATGATGGGGCTGTAGAACCAAATCAAAACTACTCCCAGAGAAGTGTTTTAACCAGCCAGCACTGCTGCCATACACTTCCAGGTGTCCTGAGGATGCCAAAAGTTCTCAGGGTGCAACAGTCATAGTTTTCCAAGAAAGGAAACGTAAGCCACAGAGACATGTCTTGTGCAAGCATCTCTCCAGCTAGTTTAGGTCAAAACATAAATTAACCTTAGATAATGAAAATGGAAATAAACTAGTGTTAGGGGTATGTACTAATTACTGTCACAGCTACTTAGAATTTCAAAGCTTTCTCTAAGTTTCACACCAAATTTATAATGTATTATAACATACAGTAAAGCAGTCATACTAAAAAAAAAAAAAGCTTACAATGATGTATCCTTCACTTCTATTTTTTTTCTCTCATGTTTGAAAACATGTACATCAAACACTGAAACAGTATATTTATTACCATCAAGCATATAATAAAAAATGAAACAAAGTTAGTTCTGAACATTCTCTAAGACAGAAGTTACTATTACGGTAATTAGAATTGTGAGTCACTTTTGTATATGGTATTACATTATGATAAACTCTAAACTGGGAAGTTCAAGCACATAAAAACATAGGGTTTGATGCAGCACTTACGTTTTCACAGAGTTCAATGATTCCTGGGAGAAATTCACAGCTGTACATTTACTATAACGAAGAAGGGTGAAGGGCAGACAAATTGAGAGTTCTATAAAATATCATAGTGAACTAATTGAAGAGCTTGAAATGGAGCTTAGAAAATACAAGGTTTTGACCACATTCAGGTGGAAAATGTCTTTTTCTTCTCTACAGCTGATCATCTAAATTTAAAAATTGTTGATAAAAGTTTCTTTGCAAAGTTTTCTTAAAATCTGTAACCCAAGGCCCATCTTTTTGCATTCAGCTGCTTCATCTCAGAATTAACCTCTACAAGCCCCCCCCCCAAAAAAAAACCAACAACCACCCAACAACAAAATAACAAAACAATATTAAAGGGATTATTTCAAAGAAACATTAATAAAACCAATACAAGTCAAGTGACATGAGCTCAATAGTTTCTGTGAGATTATAATGTGGACGAAGAGCTAAATGTGAAATGCCAATTTAGTTGCCAAAAATCTTTCTGATGAAAGCCTTTCTAGCATGAAACGAACTAAAAGCAGAGCTCTTATCTATTGGAAACCGTTAAGCATTTTCATTCATACAACTTGATGGCAACAATCTAAAATGCTACCATACAGTTAAAAACTCAAGCAGTGCTGAAGATAAAATGCCTTTTTATTTTCAAAGCATCTATGATACAATAAGCTATTGTTGTAATCCTGTTAAACAACAGGCTGCAACATGCTGCCACGCAAAACACTGGGCTTGCCTCCTTCCTGCTTCCTCCATTTGAAACACTCTGGAGCAAAGCCTACTTCCTCCTTGTCCCTCCTTGCTATCATAGGCCTTTCTCTCATGTGCTGCCCCTAACCATCACCTCATCTCTCTCTACCCAGAAGGATTTGCTGACCACCCAAGCAGAAGGCTGCTCTGCAGTGAAGCAGTCCAGATTAAAACAGAGGTTCCACCTCTCATGAGAATTTAACAGATCCCATTCAATTAGCAATTCTGCATCTCTCCTTCCCAACAGAAAAAAAAAATAAAATTAAGTGCTTCATAATTTAAACACTGGCACAAAAAGCGGAACACACACGAAAACCCGTTAAATAGGGCCTTTTATGCTAAATGAAGTAAGAGAGAAGAGGAAGAAGAAACAGAGCTCTTGAACTTCTGACTTCACAGCAACTTTCAGTTCAGAGCAGTAAATTCACCACAGACACAAATACACTTGAGGTTTCTCACTGCCTGACTCAAAGCTGCTATTTCAGCTGCCAGACTAAAACCTCATTTTGAATATTTTAACTTTTAAACCTCCCTAGTCAGTCTTCCAGCAGAAACAACAAAACTTCCCAACAGTAGCAGAGCAAATCTTTTAACACACACCTCATCACCAACTAACTTAATAGTCTTACAGCGAATGTTTTTTACAGTTTAATAAATGCAAAGGATGAAACTTTTGGGGAACACATCAGAATATGCCATCTGTTAGATGGGGACACGGGCACTGACCTTCCACTTCATGGAAGGAAAAACCAGCTGTGCAGGACTAGTTTAAAGAACTGACCATGATGATGCACCTGACTACAATGCAGGCTCCTACCCTGGAGCAAACAATAGCTTGCAGTCTCAATACTTCTGTTTTCTATTCTAAGTGCTGTTTGTAAAGGTGTCCAAACCCAAAATCATACCAAAGTTAATCTACAATAACTCACAAGCTGAATGCCATAAAAAAAAAAATCTGCACACCAAAATACTTAGGTTAGAATTACCACAGTTATTATGAAAGATCTTCGGTAGATAATTATTTTCAGGTTTCATATTAAGTATGCTTGTATATAAACAAAACATCTAAGGAAACACATGGATGTAAGCAATTATAGAATAATTTGATGAACTACAGGGCAGATAAAATTGAATATGCAATGTATGTCTGGCTTTATAACCTAGCATTTCCCACTCTGTAGGAGATAAGCAGATTCCTGGACTTCATGACAAAACAAATAAGCAATTTCCTCATTTCTTCATCTTTTTAAACCAAAACCTCTTTGTTGGCTCCAATCCATACTTTAAAACATCAAATCAAAGATGCACACCTTGCCTCTTCCCCTACGTGGAAATATAGTACTGAAATATTTTCTAAGCATCTCAAAATTATGATGATCTTGACCTGGGGGAGTAGGAACAGAAACATCAGCCATTAAAATGCAGACAAGCACACCAGGCTGCACAGATGCATGGAGATTTTCTCAGAAGGAAGAGCTGGAGAAGTGAATTGCACAAGACTTAGCAATGGCGTATGGCTAACTGGCACCACCTTCTGCTATCAAGCAGGAAATGTTACCTTTTCAGCTATAATAAAAATATATGTAATTTTTAGTATAGAAATCATCCCCAGTTCTCTGCTGATTTACTTCCAGCCAGCCCGCAGTTCTAGTCTCTAGGTCAGCATATTTTCAAGAAAGATGCTTTCTAAAACATCACCCACAACATTTAAGCCATCCATCAATCTCTACAATTTACGTATCAACTTCTTTTAAAATGGCATTTATTCCAATATGTTTTTAGAGAAATACTATAAAGCATTTTGACAACTGTTAAGCTCTGACCCACTACCCTGGCTAAAACAATATAATCTCATTATTTCCATACACTTCAGAGTATTATGGTAGGAACCACATATCCTCCTAAGCCCCCTATTTGGCACCAATCTTTCACTGCATTATTAAGCAGATGCCCCTCTCCATAACATAGGCTGCATGTAGGACTTTTATAGACAGGCTTTTCCACTACAGAAAATAAATAACTTTATCAAAACATCAAATATACATTTTGCTTCTAAAAACATAGACTTGTCTTTTCTTCCTGGGAAGCAACACTAGGCAGTCTTTTACTTATAGTGCTATATTGAGTGCAAATGAATCATGCTATTCAGAAAGGTATAGAATGATTGTATAAAAGTGCATTTCTTTTCCAAAGAAGCCTATACATACCAGCAGTCCAGAAGGTTTCATTATAGCTAGAATATGTCATATATTCAACAAAGTAAATGTGTTTGGTAAGCGTTGGCCTCATGGACCATCTCCAAAGTTGCTGGGTGCCAGCCACACCATCTGAAACATTAGATCAAGATACACACCCGAAACTCTGCTTTTTGTAGGCAAAGCCATGACTATCTGTGGTGAACTTGTGAACGACTGCTTCAGAAATCCAGGTTGAAAAGCACAGGGTGTTTTCGTGGAAGCTGGGCCGTGTGCCCCCAGCTGTGCTCTTGCACAAGCAACTGACAAGCTGCAGCCTTGCTTACTAAGAACGTCTGTGAAGAACAAAACACACAGGAAATCTCCCGGATTACAAACTGCAGTCCTCCTCGCAGCTACGTTAACCAACAGGTACGTAAGCTCCGACGTTTGCACATCAAGCCAATCATTCACAAGCAAAAGCAAAAACCAGCGCACACCTTCCACCACGCGACCCGCACCCTCCGGCCGCCTTGCAGAGCTGGTTCTCCTGAGGCGGCTGAGCCACCCCGCGGCCGGGTATGGCGGTGCGAACCAGGAGATCTTTCCACAGCAACCACATAGCCGCTCTAAGGAGCCAGAAGGGTACGTGCCGGCTGGGGTACGGTAGTGTGGTCAGATTCAGTGCTTACCACCTGCCCGCTGCCGGCTCCGAGGCGCTGCCGTGGCTCCCGCTCCTCCCGCCTCGTGCACGCGGGCTGCCCGGAGCGGCTCTAGGAAGCATCGGTAGTGGTACAAGCTGTGCACTGAAAGTAATGCCTAACGGTGCTGCTCCAGAACAGCTGTTAGCCGGTCATTGGTTGGAAAAGGAAAAGGACAAAAGCTTAGCTATAAGCCTAACTCTTCTTCTGTTGCTGCTATACATTATTTTCCCTTGTTTTAAAAGACTTCTATAATTAAAGCTATACTTAGCGGTGCAAAAACATCATAATAAGCAAGCATATATCCCATATGTATTTGTGTACACAAGTAATTTTATCTTTTAGAATATTACTAATCCATTAGAAAATAAACTAGCAGTTATAAAAATACTCTCTTTCAGGAGAGGAGCCCATGCTACAGTGAAATTTCCTGCAGTAGCATAGGGACATTTTGATGAGCTTTTAACCCCAATGTAGTATTACTGCCACTGTAGGTAACCTGATACCTTGCAGGCTGTTTTTCAGTCACAGCTCTTCAGATGGCACTTCTCAGTTCTAAGCATGCTCATCAGACAGGAACAATTCGTTGTGCCAGAGAAGCTATAAAACATACCTCGATGTAACAAAGAAGGAAAAATTATCTGGGAAAACTGCAAATCACAGTGACATAGTAAGACAAACCTCGATATCATGAACAAGAATTCTATAGCATTTGCTTCTTGGTGTAAGAGGCATACAAAACGTTTCTCACTCTATTTCTAACATTTCAGTAAAGCTTTTGATCAAGTGACAGCTATCATGCATTATGCCAATAAAACAAAAGTCTCCTGTACCATGTATCACAGCAGCTCAATGCCTGAGATGTAATATACACCATCTTAAATCATAATTTCAAGCAACAAACACTTTAACAAGGGAGTTCATAAGTTTATTAGCCTTTCAAATAAACAGTGCAAGGATAGCCAGCTCTTACAGTTCATTTGTTTTCAGTCTGTTAACTTGCCCTTAAATCCATCTGGAACATCTCTCTGATGAAGACAGCACCCTTGCACTCTACTTCAGACAGCGTAATAAAACTTAAAACACAGAAAATATTGTCCTATAATAGTTTGTTTTAATTACATCCTATGTATGTTTTATTTTCAGAATGTTTTTCAACAACAGGAAATACATCATCAGTTTTGCTCTTTCCCTTTGTGATTCTAGAAGCAGCGTCACCTTCTGCCTGTTTCTGTTGCTCACGACCACAGAGATGGGAATTACAGCTGCACTTCTGCCAGACACCTCTCAGACTGGGAGCAATGTACAGAAGTCAGTAAGGGTGTCAAAAGACTTAAGAACATGTGTTTTGCATTGTGTTCACTGCACGCTATTCCCAAAGAACTACATATACAGATAGCCTGCTTATTCTTACTGGTGAAATTCAAAGAGGTCTAGAAACCTCATTTTCTCCAGGGGTAGGTTAATATCTTTTCATACTGAACTTAACTCCACCTGCTTCAGAGCCAGGATTTTACTAACAATGAAGGACTGAAGTGACCACGTATCTTCAGTAACAGAAAAAATGTCTCCACCTCTGACATACAGACAGTGCATTTTATGCACATGCATGTTTCTTATATTCTTATAGTGAAACACATAACATGTAAATAAATTTATCAGTGGATTATCACACGGTATCATCTCATCACTGCTCAAGAGTTAACTTGAGAGTAGTTTAAGATTTTAAAAATCTCATATTTAACTGCAAAAGTTCATGTGTAAACTTCTGCCAGTAGTTGCTTGATGGAGTGTTCAACTGAATACATATAAAAGACCTACCCCAGTGCAGTTGAACAGACAAAGTAGTCTGCCTTTATTAATGTATGGTGCTGTAGCTCAATGCATACCAAATCCAGAAAGATTAGTCTACTCCCCTTTAAGCGTGTGTTTCAAACATCTGTTTACTCTTTAAGAGACAAAGAAAAAAGCAAAAGCAAAACATGAGAGCTCTCCCTCATACAATCAGCTCAGTAAAGAACCACTCCAGTTTGCTACATGTAAGATTTTGATTTGACAAGTCTAAAAATCATAGCGACCTAAAGTAAGTTTGTGCATATTCTTAAAATTGCTCCTTACTAGAACTTTCTGCATCAAATGTGCACGGCAGTTTTACTTTATTGTCATGGCCTTATTTTCTAAAGAGAAACAAGCCCCACACAATTTGTCAGAATAGGAGCAGGTGACTTTCAGCGTTTTTGCTAGTCAGGATGCAGTTTAAATGATAGTGCAAGCAGGACGATTCTGTTGCTATATAAGCAAAATGTTCATTTATGCCCAGTGGTGAGAAGACCACAGAAGTTTCATGGAAATCAATCAACATAAACTTCTATAAGTCATAAAGAACTTCAAGGATAACACCAATCGACCAGGCCTGAGTCTCACAGCTAAAAGGACAATACTGCCCATTTTCATTGGTCAGTTCTGGAAGCCCTTTCCAAGATGATCTGATAAAAGAAAAACAAACAAACAAGAGTATTGTTGTTAGATTACACAATGAAATGAACATTTCATTATAAAACTTTTAAGACCAGTATTTCAGCAGGAAACTTAAACAATGCTTGTATTCCTACATTATGTTATTTAATAACAAAGCTCTAACTCAATTATTTCTGCTGCAGAAATTTACAGGTTTCTGTGAGAAAGCTTCTCTATCAAAGTAGATTCTCTGACACAATAATACCTGAAGTTATGCTACTGGAAGGATGCTCCTGTTTTCCATTCAGTAGCTTGAAGTACCTAAGTTATCTTTGAGATAACTAAATAACTGGATTATCTATCCTGTTTCAAACTACAGTTGAAAGTGGATTATGGTGCTAAGAAGTGATGAAGGTTGGAAGATAGTGTGAAACCATAAACCTTCCTCCGCCCCCCCAAAGATTTGTTTATATACAAAATCCCTTTTGCTCCTTATGTGGCTACTAGACAAACCCTTCCATCATAGACTACCAAACCCAACTGATTTACTCTTAGGGGTACAAATGAATGCATATTTGAAGCACAGCATAACAGATTGTATAGAAGTGTTATCAAGGGGAAGACTTTTGTTTGTTATTGTCTCGAATTCTTAAGAATTAACAATATAATAGAAAAAGCAATTTGTTTATTTTAAAGGAGGAGACTTAAAAATGCAAAGGAACATTTCTGTGCCATACAGTGAATTCCTCTGTCTTTTTGGAACATCAATATTATTAAGATTCTGAAATGGACAGACTAATTGGTTGATTTATAACACGTTAAATCTTCCCTAAAATTTATTTTCTCTTCACATGGGTAGATATTAGTAATTCTAAGTATCTATGAACAGCACTAGATCTGAGCTGTACTTGAAACATGACTTGAAATTTGCAATAGCATTCATAGAGGCCAACTTTGTTAGTAGAAAGCAGATGCTATTTATGTTCCAGTCATTTGTGTAGTACACTACTGTACATGCAATCAGATAGTAGATACCACCAGTCCCTGAATATTTTGAATGTTAGATTGTTAGATGGCATTTTACCTTTCAAGGTGAACATAGTGGCGAGAAAGGACATTCTTGATCATAACTACAGTTTTCGCATATATCTCTGGACCAATCAACTTTGAGAAGTACAATTTGGCACGAAGAAAATATCCAATCGGCCACAGCCATTCCTAAGCAAAGATAGGAGTAATTATTATAGCTGGCAGTTTCAAAAAAAATGTTAGCACTTATTTAGAAATTCAAGAAACAGCTCTTACAGGTCCTTGGTGGTAATTAAAACCTCTGGCTACATTATAGTTGTCATTGTCAAGAGCATTATCATATACTCCACAGTACACCATATCGCTGCAAGAAAAAAAAAAAACAAACAAAAAACAAAACATAAGCAAAGTATTAACAGAAACTGTGTATAAAATGCACAGCAGAAATTTATCACGGGATTTACATCTGACAGGCGTTAAGTCAGGGAAGTCCCAAAGTTCTCAGTTTTGTATCCCGATCCTGCATTAACTAGTGGGAAAATTGTTAACATTTTCAGATTACTTGTATAATTTCACCCTTATGTTTTTATTAGAACTGTAATGCTATGCATTGTATGATACTGAATTTGCATTTTGATGCCTACTCATATCTTTTGTGATAACAAATTTGAATTGTTTGCCATGTGGCATCCAAAAACACCTGGAAATTGTCAGCATAAATAAAATCAATTGTTTGGAGTTTTAGAACTGTAAGATACTCATTCCTGGAATATTTATTGCAGCCTTATTTCCCAACTACATATGGGAAACTTTAACAAAATATTAACCCCCCCCCCCCCCCCCAGATCATAACTTCTACTGTGACTTACTCTTTTGCCTCCTATACTTACTCTGGATCTAAAGTTTTCATGCCCAACGGACCAAGTAGTTTTTCCTCTGCTATTTTCAGAGCTTTCCAAGCTCTCTCAGGTGAGAACAACTCAGGGGCCTATAAAACAGGAGATCGACTCACTGAATTTTGCATATGTACACACGTAAGACCACGCATATGAATGTAGAAGATGACAAAAACCTCCCGTATTACTGAATGAAAATACAATTACAATTCCAGAATCTAGAGACAGAGTAAGCAAGAGAAAAGCTCTAAGTTACTTTGGGTTTTATTATTATTTTTTTTATAACAGTTGAAAAACATTTTTATAAAAATAATCCACACATTTCAGCTACTCTGAGGGGATTCATTAGCAGGGGGCTGGACTTGATCTTCAGAGGTTCCCTCCAACCCCTGCAATTCTTGATTCTTTGAGTCTGTGACTCCCCTCCCATCCATCTAATCTAAAACAGATAACCTCAACACTACAAAAATACCAGACACAGCTAATTTTTCCCAGTGATAACTTTGGAGAGCAATTTCATATAGATAAGTTCTGGCGAAGTTATCACTTTTATCAGATATTCTAACATGGGTCAATATTAAAAGCACAGACAAGAAAAAACACTTTCAAGATGTATTTTAAGCATTATTTTTCCTGATATAATGCCATGCAGCTGAGCCTTATAACACAAGTTTGGTTCAATAATAAAATAATTTTAAGTGCAAATGCTTCTTACTCACTTACCACAACCATTGCTATTGTAAAATTTGGCCTGAGTTGGTAATCACACCATGGACTTGAAGCACCATAGCTGTCTTTGTAAATCCCGCGTTTGTGAACTAGATTTGGATGTTTTTCATTTGGATCTGCAGGGTTCTCAGAGACAAAGAAGAGTCTTTCAAAGTGTCCTTGAATTTTTCTGTTCCATTCATCATACGTGATGGTCTCCTCCCTTCCTGCAAAAATTACACACGGATTTTCTTCAAACCACCAACAGTGTGTGCTTATGGCTAGTTCTGCTTACTACTGTTTTACCTATTACATTACCTATTACACTCCTAACACAAGCAAGGCCGTAGAAGCACTGGAAAAAAACTTAAGCTGAATTATGTTGCAGATCAACTCCGCCACCTGCACAATTTCTTACAATACAAATCTTTCTCACTTCTTTTAACTAGCCAAAAATGAACAGTGTGAGTTACTATGAACTACAGTAAATATTTAACTAAGTCTAAAGTTGACGTTCAGCATTCTCAAGACAATAACACGCCATCTTTTCTTTAGTAGTTTGCATACATACGCTTAATACCTAGGAGACTACAAAGAGAATGTCTTGATCTGATATCTGACTCCTAGTAATTTTAGTAATGGAAGAGTTTATTTATACAAGATACTTTCCTCAAGCTTATTTTTTCTCCTATACTTTTGTGAATAGTTTTGACAGTCATTCCTGATGTAATATGGCCACCAGCTCATTTGACTTATTTTCATACTCCCATAATAGATTCATGACATGTGTTCAATCTTACCGTTTCTTTTTATGGTGACGCCATGGAACGGATATTCATTTTTCCTAGATAAATCCAGCAACCAGCGAACAGCTGACTTGCACAAGCCAACAATTTCCACTGCAGAGCCATCTCTAAAACAAATGTTTTACAAGTCCAAAAATTACTTTAAGAAGGCTATTTAACATGCAGATTTTATTCAGTTACTTGCAGAACTTTAAGCACATTAATTAAATAGCGTATTTTTTTCCCCATAGGTTATTGCACATTATGCCTGCTTGTTTTTAGTTAATATTTTGCTTCAAAACTGCATACCACATGCATGAAGAACTGATACACACATACTCATCATCTTCTACAGACAGTTTCTAGTACATTATGATATTTCTAACACAGGTTTTTTCATCACCTTTTCCTTGCTATTACTTAAAGACTTCTAAGAATCTGATAACCTAAACTTTTGTTAGTAAACAGTCACAAGCCATTCACAGCATCATTCACCTTTCAGTTTTCTCCTACTAGCTTTGAATACATATTCAATGAAGAGGGCTAAAAGGGAGAAAAACCCACAAAAACTGCAATTTAGAGGAAGACAAAGTGTCCAATATGATAATCCAAAATGGAAATAATAATTCAAATCCAGCCCCATTTACTACAGCCACAGCCTGCAGTAAAGCATAAGCGTGAATGCTGAACTCTGGTCTATGCAAATGACCAAAGTAGATGCTTGCAGTGAAGACGGTACATATTAATAAAATGGAACTTAATGCAACTATTAGGTGATATTGCAAGTCTGCAAAGATACTGCACTAACCTTGCAAAAAATGCCATTAATAAGCAACATAGGGCATGCACCACAGATATACTAATGGTTGCTATTAGACTATACCACAGGAGCTTGTGCTTTTATTTCAATACTATTACCACGAAGAACCATTTCCCAGAGAAAACATAATATATATTCTTTATGAAAAAAGACAACGGCAGTTTACAGCTTGTAACTCAAGACTAAAGTTTACAAATCACACAAGTAAAAAAAGCCAGAAACAGGGAAACAACAGCACAAGCCTGCCATCCATTAGACTCTTTTAAATCAATCTGCTTGAATATGTAATTAGCATATCACATACTTGCATACTACATTGCCACCCTATTTCTCCTTATCGTATATAGATTTTTGTCATCAGTATAAAGCAAAAAAAATCACAGGGTTTGCTTTGCTAATCACTTCATATCCATAGAGTTTGTTAGAGAAGACCTTGATTCCTAAATAAATTACCCTTCATTTTTAACTTTGATATTGCAGATATTTTTAAATTTCAAAAAAGAAATATTTAAATCAATTATCAAAAGTACTCCTGTAACAAGAGGTCATGCATAATCCATCCAGATAACAAATATTTCAATGATCTATTACTGCAAGCATACAAATTTTCCTAAATTGTTTTACTACTTGAAGTTACTATTTATAAGGACTGAAGTCCTTGTAACTTCTCCTGCTTAAAATAAATAAATAAATAAATAAAAATGGATTTTGGACCTTGGAGTAGCAGGAATTCCTTTGTTGCGAGCTCTGTCACTCTCTCCCATTTTATCCATCCAAGTGCCACAATTGAAGCGGTTCCCTCCAAAGACAAAGCCAGTTTCCTGGTCAACACCTGCTACGATATTAAAACCTGCCAAGCAAAAATATCACATGTGAAATGTATATGCTAAAAAACACAAAACCCCAAGTGTCTGCCCCAGCCCAAAGATCCTACATAGGCAATAGCCCTGCACAAAAGAGTGGTCTAAGATGGGTTTTCATAGGCAGCTGCACTTTTTGTGTGAACTTCTGAGATAACTTCTACCACAACAATTGCTGAAAGGAAACAAGCACTTCCTAAACATTAAATGAATTTACATTAAGCAAACCATTAATTTTTCAAAAGTAAACTCAATAGCTTGATGAAAAATAACCAAATGCAATATTCATAGTTTAAATTGCAAAGCAAACGTGCTCTCTCTCTCTCTCTATATATATATATATATACACACACACACACATTTATTTTTACCTTCATCTCTCATGTTTTGATCTATCTGTGGACCAGCATTTCTTTCTCTGAAATTTATGCCTTCCATGTGTCGTTGCATTGCTTCCTGTATTACTTCATAGAGTGGCTGATCCTAGATTGGTTAGCATTGAGAAAGGCAAGATCAACAGACCTAGTAAAAAGGCTCGATATAATGTGCAGGTAGTAGGAATTCTTAGCCTCTATGATACTTAAAAGAGCAACATCTACATTTTCATCACATCTTTGTCAATGTGATACATGCTGATTAATTTTCAGTATTGTACAATTATTAAGTTCTTTTCAAAACTAAAAGTAAATAAAAATTTAGAAGCTGATCAATATTTTTTCCATACTCCCACCCCACATCTGTCTAAGCAAGTAATGCAAACATAGTGGAAAGTGTCCAAAACATAATTCTTGTAGATAGAAAAGTTATACTCTTTCATAAAAATTACAGCCGTGTTAAAGACTTTAAAATCAGAAGTCATCTTTACCACAGTGCCTGCAGGCTGAGGAGAAGAATCATCTCTTGGGTACATTCTAGAAACAGGACACCTGAGAATATCTAATCCATTTGGAACAATCTTACAGTAGTCCTGGATACACTGAAGCCACCACCACACAGCATCACGACAGTTGTATCTGGCATGTGTACCCTGGCCGAGCAGGTTGGGAATGAGACCATGTCTTAAAGTCCCACCAAATGCTAGAATTATGTTTCTATAAAGAAGAAAACAGTCTTAAGTTACTCCAGGCAATTAGTGGACCAAAGATTAATTACAAAGCACACAAGTTTACCTTAATAGCACAGTTAAGGAGAAAAACAGTATCTTAAAGACATATATATATACACTACATCAACTGTTTCTATTTTGGTCAACAGAAAGAACTAAGGAATCATCACTCTTACCTTGCTTCTATATAACGTCCCGTAAGTAACATTAGGCCTCTAAGTGCAATAAAAGTATCCCTTCCCCAAGAACGGAAGATTCCAGAAGAGAAGTGAGGCAAACCTATTAAGAAACACTGATGTTAATCTCAACTACAGACAGGGCAAAAATCTCTGAGCAAACAGGTGTAACAGGTATATAGAAAACAAACAGAAGTAAAAATACATCCATGTGCAATTGTTGATTTTTCCTAGAATTGTGCAAAGAAGAGTTTTCATTGTATTCTACAACTTTAAAATCATGCAATAGACTATCCCAGATTAATAAGTCACATCAGTTGCTAGTTTTTATTTATTATTTTATTTACATAATGTAACCAAACGCTGTCCTTTAATTAAAAGAACCACAAAAAAAAAAAAAAAAAAAAAAAAAAAAAAAAAAAAAAAAAAAAGAAGAAAAAAAAAGACATAACCAGAAAAGGAACAAAAAGCCAGAACAGTGACATGATATCTAATGCTTTGTTGGCAAGAGTTTATGTTCAAGAGCCATGTCACTTAAAAGGAATGGCTAGAGAGCTATGAATCTCTTCAGTCTAATAATATTCTCAGCCACTATAAAAGGAATCCTGCTTCTCTCTTTTGGAGCAGTTTCCAGAGTTACATTTTAAAGCAGACATTATGACGTAACTTTATGCTTTCAAAGCAAATTTCCTCTTCTTAATTTCAACAGTGAAGTACATTTTTTGTCTTTTCTTCTATTTGTTAACTTTCCCAAGCTAACAAAAATAAAATAAAATAAAATAAAAAAGCATTATGGTAAAGGTTCAAAACAATAGCCTGCTGTGCGTGCTTGCTTAAACAAAACTGTGCGTCCTGTCAGTAAACCATCCACTGTATTTGCTAAAGCTCCAATACAGCCTCTGCACCTCTGTAATTTTACAGAATATAGCAACAGCAACTTGAGAACAACAATCCATTTATGAGTTAATAGTATCACAGGCTCAAATATGTGATGAGAATATTTAACACGAAGCCCTTCTGTATAATTAATCTCTATGATTAAATTAAGTGAGCAGTGGTTGTCTGTGCTTCCAGGCAACACTAAAACAGCCAAACGGAATGTTACTAGAAACCAGAAGCTCAAAGCAGTACAATTCTATGGAAAAGACATACAACAGAAAGAGCAGGAAAGGAAATCCAGCCAGGCAGGGGCCATGGAACCTTTAGATGCTACAAGTTTCCATGGTTCAAAAAAAAAAAAAAAAAAAAAAAAAAAAAAAAAAGAAAAAGAAAAAGAAAAAAGAAAAAAGGAACGGGCCAATTTGGAGAAAAAAAAAATACAAAAGCTGCTAAACACAGTAAATAGTGCTTCTGACATAGGAAAGTGCCCACTTCCAAGACATGCTGGCAGAACATTTGGAGGAATAAAATGCATCTGCTTGACTGCTTTTATGGCCTTTCCTAAACAACTATTGTTGCCCCTTTTGGACACAGCTCCAGACCAGAGATTCTTTTGGTCCATTAATAGCCCTTACGTCACTTCAGAAAACTTGCAAGCAGTAAATCCATACTTGCAATTAATTACACAACTCAGTTGTTAACATTTTAAAACAACCTTGAACCTATTATGGGAAGCATTATTATCCCAAGTAAGTCTTTTGGAAAGAAAGAAGACATACTTGCAGATCTCTGTAAATGGGAAAACTGGGTAAGTTAAAAATGCTTAAATATAATATTGAAAAGCTTTTTTCCCCCCCAAGAGCAAAAATATAATTGTTACCCGCAAAAGTACTGCTAGACAAAACTCCATTATTTTTAAACAGAGAAACCTTTACCTTAAAGGCAAGTTTAAAACACGGGGGAAGAGTAAAGACATAAACAACATTTTCAAAACAGTTTCTGGCATTTAGATCTCAAATGCAGTGAAAGCAACTCCAGTAGTTTTGAAAGAAATATAACTGTTCCGCAAGAACTTATTCCTCCTGTTGTAAACTTCCTCACTTACCAGCTGCTAAAGTAACACAGCACTGTTCTTTCTCATTTGTAATCTCATTCAGCCTATAGGGAACATCATGTAAGGAAGGAGACAGATTTGGCAGACATGCATATTTTCCTATCCCACACATCTGGATTGAGCCCAACGAAAGGTGTTTAACAAATGTTGATCCGTTCTGCACAAAGCTGTAATATAATACAATCAAATTAAGAAATACATTCATACAAAGATGTCAGTACCCTTTTTCATTTGCAGAGAGGTAAAACACGTTATACACAATATAACAAAGTGACAGAATGAGTTAATTTATTATGCATTATCTTTGCACATAAGATTTAATTTGTAAATCACTTTTTTTTTCTTTCCAGAAGATCTGCCCACAGTTAGCCTTACATAGTTAATTCATGAATGCCAATGGGAATGTTTACATGTTAAATACTTCCAGGGAAAGGGGTAGCAAAGTGAAACTGGTTTAATTTATTTGATACCTACAGATGGATGTCAGAGTGCAAAATAGGAGAAACTAAAAAGATAATTTATCATCTTATTCTATAAACAAAATTTTGTAAAACCCAGTCAGCAATTTTATAGACCTCTGCATTTGTATATATACTTATATATCATACACATATATATTCTTACATGATAGAATCCTAAGTCGTTTATTCGTTTAGCATATTGGCTAATATAATGCAGCCTGCATTCTTGACTTTTTTCATACTCTGCTTTCCACATGGTATTAAATCCATACCAAATCCAACATCTTTTTTTTTTTTTTTTTTTTTTTTTTTTTTTTTTAATGAAATTTGTTGAAAATACTCATAACTAGAATAGAGCTACATGAATCTTCCTTCCCCTTCCAGGAAAGGGCACTGATAATCAATTTCCAGAACTAAAGACAGAAGAAACACTGGACAAAGCATCAGAAGAAGTGCAATCTCTTTCTCCCAGAAAGTATTGCAGCTTCACTAAAAAGTGCAGCAAGAAAGTTTCTGCAATGCTTCAGAAAAATGCTTGTTATAATATTTATCTTCCAACATAATTTGGAATATTTATTATTTATTATTTGGAATATTTATAATATTTATCTTCCAACAGTACAATGCCAGCAATAGTTATAAATCCAAATCCAGGATAGAAACAGCAATCAAACCTTCCAAACTAATGCAGTTTGGAGATTGGTTTGATTTTCACCACCAATATTACCATCCTCCATTGGACAGCACAAGTACAAAAACAAATACACAAATATCATTTTCCAACACTTTAAACATAAAAGTTGCAATATCTCCATATTAATGACATGCCAAACATACCTAGACATCTGATGCCATCCCACATCCAGAAGAGTTGTGTATGCACCTACTAAAATGGCATCAAAATAACATGGAATAAGGTAACGTGGAATTTTCTTTAAATACACAAACATGGCCTTCAACCATTTACCAACCTGTTAAAATACAAGACAATATTAGACGCTGATGACACTGGAGTTCAAAAACAGTGCTTTTAGGATCAATTTGGTTAAAACATTTATTAGATTTTGAACAGATGTGAGAATGCTACAGAGTTTGTTACTATATAAATTAATTACCTGAGTCACCTAAATCAAGTCTTCTGAAATGAATAAAGCAATTCCCTTGTAGGAAAGTAAAGGTGTTTTATAATGTGGGTATGCAGATAACTTGAATCTCAGTGCTAGATGGGGCAAATCTTACTCTAACTGCATCATAATCGTGTATGTCTCAGTAGTATTTACAGCCCTATCTGAAAGAACTCACTTAAAAAGAAAAACTCTCCATGCCCTACATATATTTTCCACATCTCTTTTCTAATGTATTCTTAAATAAGTTCAGTGAGAGGTAAGAAAACCATATTACTGTCTTAGTCTCCCAAAATAAACTGCCTAGACAATAAATATTTTATAGACATACTGAACCTGAAGGCCAGGTTGGATGGGGCCCAGGGCAGCCTGATCTAGTATTAAATATGGAGGTTGGCAGCCTTGCCTGTGGCAGGACAGTTGGAGCTCGATGATCCCCTGAGGTCCCTTTCAACCCAAGCCATTCTATGATTCTATGAACTTAGAAACAGCAATAATGAAAAACAAAGCAAAGCAGTCATTTGAAACCCCAAAGTCATGAAACATATTTTTACTCACTTCTGCACAGGCTCCTGCACGTGAAATCAGACGATTACTGACATAATCAATCATCCAGTCTCCAGATCTTAAATTATCACAGAAAGGATGTCCCAAATCATTCTTTGGTCTAATGTCTGCCATCACCGACATTAACCCTGAAGAGATAAATCAAACACAGTATTATAGAACATGTAAATATCACGAACAGAAGAAAAGCTACAAAGTAACAAAGAACATTAACTGGTTTTAACTGCAGTACTTCTCTTGATCTGCAGGGGGAGTGAGGATATAACTCATATGCATTTGCTCTTCGTTTTAAATGTCAGAGACTGGTGTTTAAAACATACTAGAATTAATTTTTTAGTCAAAGGGTGGTGAGACACTGGCACAGGTTGCCCAGAGAAACTGCAGATGCCCCATCACACCTTGGGGTGTGTTCAAAGTCAGGTTGGATGGGGCCCTGGACAGGCTGATCTGGTGGGTGGCAGCCCTGCCCATGGCAAGGATGGCTGTTAATAGATGATCTTTAAAGTCTATTCCATCCCAAGCCAATCTATGCTAATTTTATGATTAATTTTGAATTCAAAAATACTGGAAAAGAGTTAAGTACATTGCTCCAATTTGATTCCCTGGGGTAAAACACCGATTAATGTGATGAAGCTGAAACAACATATTGTTTTTCATTCAAGCAGTAGCGCTATCCATTAAACAGTACTAAGGAATGATCTACAGGGACGAGTTCTATTTTATCCCTTTTCCTGACAGAAAAAAGAAAATAGAATTCCGAAGCTATTACCTTGGAGACCTGCATACTTCAGGGATGACCAGTTTGGTATATTGTAACAGCCTCCGCCATCTTCCTGTTCTTCCGACTCGCACCTATACAGCACTTGATTTAAGTCAGCCAAAGTTAGTTTAGATGCAATTCTGAAAAAACAAAAACAAACCACAAAACACAATATACTCCATGTTAGAAGTCTACTTTAAGTCACAATTACACCAAACATCAATGAACTAGCCTGGAAACCTCTTAAGTATCAATTCTATTCAGTATTATACATAGGAAGAGAAAATCTCAGTTTTATAACAGTCCAAAAATCCAACCACAGAAACAGCAACAAATCCTTTTTTTAAATTTACAGATATTTTTGCTCTTACTCTAATTCTCATTTAGAAACCCAAAGAATACTTACGAAGAAAATAATGTTTTTAATATAGGGGCTGAATGATCATCAGGAAGACTCCCAGATTTAAAATGAGGACTGAACTGAATCAGATGATTGCGAAGTACGCCAACAGCCTCTTGTGCCTTTGGATCAAGACTAACTCTGAAATATGAACATATAATTTATAGAATGAAGTACTTATGATAACATTTCCCAAGTCTCAAAAACAAAGAATCCTAATATTCTATTTTGACTAATACAGCCATTTGGCAATTATTATAACGTACCTGAATACTATTACACTTCCTGGTGTTAAATTTTCAAATTCTATTTCTTGAACAAATTCATTTGGCCCTTTTATGGTAGTTCCAGCTTGCTTTATAATTTTACTGTCTTTAATCTTAGAAAAGAAAACATATTTGCAACTGAAATTCAATGTATTTTTTCTAAGGTAAAAAAATCATAACAAGATGTTACATCAGAACACAGGTAAATAAGGATAATTACCTGGATATGCTCCCTGAGTTCCACTGTGAAATTAGGCAATCCATTTATAAAATGTTCATCTTTTTTGTAAGGACTAATACTTCTCTCAACAGTTCTAGCCTCAAATACTACTTCTTCAATTTTTCCTAAGGAAAGCAAAATCATGTTGCAGCTGTTAATATGGGTTAAATGTGAGGTAATACTTTTGAGTGCATTAACTAAAAAAACACCAACTAAAAAACTAAATATGTAAAATACAAGTCCCTACTGTACAACTAAAGAATAACTAACAAAACAGATGGAAGTGCTATAAAATAACCCATAAAACATTCATTACAATTAATCTACATTTCATTTAAAACATACATTTCATTTAAAACTCTCTTGTTTTAAAATTGCTGGTTTTTTTTTTTTTCCATTTTATAATAAATCAAACCATGAAATCAATTATCAGATGGTGAACTAGATCTTCTTTTCCTCGTTAAAGCATTAGACTAGTTTCCAAACTACAGAAACAGATAGTGTTTTTTCCAAGAGTAACAACTTACATTAATAGTTACAAACAGTAACTTCTTTCTCGCACCTTGTACAACTGATCACCTTCCGCTTGTCTTACCATTTTACAGACACACATACATGGTGCACTTAGAGCAGAAAATTGTATGAAAACATGAAAACCTTTGAAAAATCCAAAGCAAGTTTGATTACACATTAGTCCTTACAAAATGAGTATTACATACTGAATATTGACACATTAAGTTTGTGTGTTCAAAGTTTAAAAAATAAAAAGGAATATTTTGAACTAATGCACACACGCATACATACATTAGTATGTTACCGTTTGCAAAGAAATCTCATTACCTGGGATGAACATTTCAGGTACTTCTTTACTGTAGAAGGAAGTCTTTGGATCCCTGAAAGCAGTTCTACTTACAGCCACAACAGACTGGTGCGTGTTAGGGCAGTGTCTTGTCACTGCCACTATATCTTCATCAACTTGATCTACATACACCTAGAAGACATATACCATTACAAACAGGCTAGTCCAAACTACATAGAGAAATCAAATTGTTACCCCCATGTCTTGCCTGATTGAAGCCTTTAGTTCCCAGCTCCTGATGCAGTCTGTTCATAGCCAGCCTTCCAGCTAGAATTCCTGTCTGGAAATTAACTTCACCAGAATTCAGGAGTGCTTGTGGATTCCAGGTTGAATAAAATCTCTCTTCAGATACTACAGAAATCTGTAGGAACATTAACTTTTTTGCAAATATCAACTATGCTTAAAACCAAATAGCAATTACAATTAATCAGTTCAGGTATCATACGAAATTAGACAATCCTAAATAATGCTAACTAGTTAACTGTTTGGAATTTAAAGCCAAAACAAAAGCATACCAAAAACCAACAAATGAACCCATGAAAAACAAAAAACAAAAGCTCACAAAAACACACCAAAAAACCCCAATGTTAAAACACTTAGAATCAAATGTATAGTTTTAGAGGTAATTTAAAAGTTAAGCTGTAAACACAGACCTGGTGTGGTACTAGTTCATCATAACCTTTGGTGCTTCCTGTAGCACAACACGCCATGGAAACAATCATGGCACTTGGAAGTGCATCATATGCAGATCGGTGCTAGGATGAAAAATAAAATAAAATCACATACAAAACAAGTAAGATACATAATTCATCCCTCCTGACTCAGCAAATAGAAGACAAACTCAGTTTAGTAGAGGAACTAATTACTTACCACATGTTTATAATTTTCTCAATCACAGTAGATTTATGGATGACTTATTACAAACACACTAACAAAAGCAATGTAAGAGCAATCCTCAAATATAAGCACTTCCCTTCACACCATTCTCTCTCATCCTCTCCTGTGTAGGAGAACAGATGAACCATCATACAGAACCAATCATAGCAGCTGCAATAAAAGAACCAAAACAGCTCACTGAGTAGCTTTACATATCTTTTTTTCTTAGAAGACAAAATCTTGGAAGCCAGTAGGACTTCTGTTTTTCACATCAATTTTATACCTCCAGTAAATCAATTTTCTAAATATTGCTCAGACGGGGAAAAAAAAAGCACATAAACTGCATCAAGCCCTCCCATCATTCAGAAACATGAATTTAGAATAGAATAAACAAACTCTGGTTTCCAATTTATGTGCCTACCTGAATTGGACACTCGTTGTCATGCGTAATATCCATGAACAGCGCATGTGCTATTGCTGGTACCAAAGGCCGCAAACGTGGCTGAACAAAAGAGCCAACGGGTTCACCTCCAAAACGGTAGACTAACCTCCCCTCTTCATGGCTATTATAAGCTGTCATGGCCTCTACAGAACAAAATAGGTAAGTGTTTACATAAGAGTAGCTACCATATAGTACAGCGTGTACAGAGATGTTAATGTAGAGTTTTACATTTGTTATTTTGGTGTGTTCAGATACCACATTAAAACTTTTTTCTCCAATATTCTCCAGTATGGATGCACAAACTTGAAATATTCTGTCCACTATAAGACAGTCAGGTAGGAAAGGGAGAAAAGGGAGAAAAAAAAAGCATATATATGTAGCAGTTTCCCCAGAGGACTTAAGAAACTCATGCAACAAAAATCAGACACGGCGCAGCACTTGCATAGCAGAGCTGTGCTACAGTTTTTCTCCCTCACTGTAACATAAGTGAAATAGTTAACCTCCAGTAAATTAATGCAGGGTGTCTTCTCTCAATTTACAGCTAATACTGTAATTTTTCTCTTTGTTGAGAATCAAAAAGTTGCAATACTTTACATCCCGTAATTACATTAGTGTATAATCCAGAAAGAATTTTTCTTTGAAAAAAAAATTCCATCCTCTATTATCTCCAGTTGGAAAGACAGCACATGCACAGCAAGCCTACCTCTTATTAAGGAGGTAATGCCCAGACTATTCACAAAGATATTGTCCAGCTCCTCATCTCCTGTGAACAGTTCAGCCACTACAAACAAATCAGCTCGCAACTTTCTAGCTGTGTCCAGCATGTACTGCAAAAAGCACAGCCAAAAAAGCCACAGAAAGGGGAAAGGTAGACATAAAAGAGGACAATTTCAAAGCTAGGCAGGGATTGAAATAGGAAAATGCCATGCAGCAAGGATAAATAGAAAGCCAAAATTAAGTAATTTAAATAACAGATGAGGATAACACAAACATAAGCAAAAATTAAGTTTTAAGATTCAGCATAGGAGAAATTAAGTACAACATGAAGAAGAGAATTGCATAAGCAAAGAACATAAGGGGAAAAAAAAAAAGCATACCAATGTTAGTTTCACATTAAGAACTCCAAACCATACGTGACAATCCTACACGACTTTTAACTGCTTATTGTACCTCTAATCAGGCTGGTAATTCCCAGGCGGTTGACAAAAACATTGTCAATGTACTCACTGCCCGTGAAGAGTTCAGCTACCACATAAAGATTAGGTCTGACTGATCTGGCTGTGGCTAGCATCTCCTATAGATCATAATACATTTTTAATGGAAGTCATCCATTGTCAGCTACATATAGGCAATCATCAGTGTGAATGTTAACCAAATATAAGTGCATTCTTAATATATGCGATTCACAAAAACAGTCATAATAGGCAACACTCATAAAGTTACATTTTTATTTTATAGAAATTTACAAATTACCCAAATAATTCTAAAAAATATCCTGAAGATTTTAAGCTAATTACAACTCCGTTTTAAATAAAAATTTGGCTCAAATTTAACAACCAAAGGTTGGATAGAAAAGATCTATCAAGCCTTCAAGGTTACTATTCCAAAAATTAGTAACAGGTGTACTAATGGTGGAAAGTGTTTAAGCAGCTGCATTTCAGAATCACAACTTCTATGCAGACACATCAGCTAGTCTGAGTTCTTCACAGATGTAGGTGAGCTCTGTACCCAAGCTAAGACACCACACAGCAAACTCAAGCCTGTGTAAAAGTAATATACTAGTTAAGTACAATTTCTGGATGTAGTCAGTTCCATAGGGAACAAGCACTAAGTATTAGCAACAAGCCCGACTAAATTTTTGCTGATGTTTTTGCCAACTTTTTAATTATGGAACATAGAAACCTTCCTGTTTAATTCAGCAACAGTAAAACATACATGGCAAATAAACACTAATATAATTTTTACCAAGTCTTAGAAATAACTGAGACTAGCACTGACATACTATATACTAGCACTGACTGCATTTCAGTCCACAGCTGCATATGCAGAATGTTTCCCATACCCGTCAGTGCCTTTGCTATTTCAGCTGAAATGCAGAATGAAAACATACAATAGCTACACTACTTTGCTAACTGTTCAGAGTAACTGAAACTACATCTAAACATTGCCAGTCAAGAAACATTATCTACACAGAGTAAGCTTCACTCATACAAACCCTGTGGATTTTGTATAAGCAGTGGAGAACTTATTTCACAGTCAGAAGCTGCTTTATCATCAATGCACTTAGTTTCACGTACCTCAGCTACATGAATAGGCGTTGAATGACAGTTGTCAAGACGAACACCGTGGAAATTTTTGGCAGTGATTTCAGTGTATTTTTTCATATGTGCCCAGAGGTATGGGCAGTCTTCGGGTTTGTTACCATACCGCAGTTTCACACTGTCTCCCCAACAAATAAGCTCTCTTCTCAAGTAAACATTTGAACCTGGAACAATGTAAACAGAATAAACCACAATTTATGTCAGAGGTTTAACTGTGGCACAGTCTTATCTAAAAAAAAAGTGACTTATCTCCCATATAAAATAGATATTTGATGCAGCAGTATCAAGATATTTTTTCAACGTTCATTTGCAATAAGTGATATCTGAGCACAATAAAATGAAATTTTCAATAATCAGAGAGCAACAGGACAAATAAATTGTATTGACTATTGACTACTGTATTGACACTATATACAGAGTATCTGCCTGACATTTGGCTTTTTCCAACTTCATAGGGATATTTGTGGAAAAATGTAGACTCAACAAAATGGACTACAAATTCAGTCTATTTATTATGCCTTGGCTAAAATATTAAAAGGTTAACAAGACTATTCACATTTATTTTACAAACCTGGTTCTGCAAAGTTTCTAAGAGGATCATCACCCATAACCCATCCATTATGGGCCATGAAATAACAAGCTTTATCTGGCTGATGCATCATACTTTGTTCTTCCTCCACAGTCAGGTCTTTGAACGGATAAGTAAAATACCTATGGAATGGACAAGCAAATTAAAAAAATACATATGCATAAAGTGAAAACCACTGTCTTCAAAATTAAAGTATCTGCTATGAACTGACAAAAAACACAAATAGCTGTTGTTAGAAAACTCGCCATCATTTATTCTTATTTTTTAATCACATTTTGAAAGATTGAGGCAGCCACTATCTTGGTGTGAAGTGGTAGGGTAAGTTTAAAGTCACAGCCCTTCAGATATATTAGTGGCACCAAGTACGTCAGACTTAAACCTTTCACGTTTTTCTAGTTCTATTCCTTTTCCACCTACAAAAGCAATAAGCACTATGTCAGGTTTTAGTGTGCTCTGAGCACTTTTAATGCCCTCCAACATCCCATTTGTTTTTTAAATTTTTTTTTTTTTTTTAATATAGTCAGTTCATTGATGACGTGACATGTGTCTATGGGAGAGAAAAAAACATAAGTGTACTTATGTTTACTTTTAATGAATTTTACATTCATATTCCCTGAATAGATTCTAATAGTTTTTAACAACAAAAAAATAATACCTTGTAACTAAAGGATATTTCCTACTAACAGGACCTAGTTTAGGACCATGACCAGCCAGACGTTCATAAACCACAGTTCCTGCAAGACAGTTGACAGCCTAGAAATAATTGAATTATGCATTATTAGAATGCCTGAATTTAATTTCAATGCAGAACAGTTCAGCATTGAAAACACAGAAACTATGAAACCTGCTCTTGATGATGATGAATCTGTCTGTATTGCTCAGCATTCAGTTCCTCAATTCTCTTGCGAAACCAGTTACAACATTCTTCTATTGCACCTGGTCCATTGCTTAGCAGGAAGAAAGAGCAGAGAACAATTAGAGACATTGTTAAAACATGTAACTGAAATGAAATAAGATTTTTATCTTTGATTTTTTATTTATTTATTTATTTTAATTTAGCTTTACAAGTAAATTTTAACTTGTGGTTAACAGTACAATACCTGTGTGGTATGAATGTTGCCAATGCTATATTCATATCTACAGTACAACCTAATCTTCTATAATCAGGGTCTTGAACTATTTGAAGATGTTGATTCGGATCAGACTTAGTGCCTATTTTTCCTGAGGACAAAACGAAAATAGCATTGATAAAATAGAAATTACATTTAAAAGACATACAACTCATACAGTTCAAACACAAGCAATGCATGGGCAGACGAAAAGCTTTGAAGGACTAAAAAGGAAAAGAATACTTAAGGCATAACAGAGTTGGCTAATCAAAAATATTCATGCTCAGATACAATATTGGATTCTAGTGAAAACAGCAATTTATTCATTTTATAAATCTCCTTTTCTATCTAAAGTATGTCCAGACTATTGAGCAGAGTCTTCCAAGACTCTACCAGGACTCAAAAGATCCTCATATGCTTAGATCAGCATGGTAGATTTCTCACATAACAAAAACTGTCAATATTTGGTTTTCCAGCTGGGGCCTTTTAGAGTTTCCCTATAACATTTCTTGAATTCTAAATAAAGGATCTGCCTGCTCTAGCAACACACTCTTGCTTTACCTTTAGTTAGAAGGGTTCTAAATTGCTGCACAGCTTTATTAACATCCACTTGGAAAAATTCCCATAGTTTAATTTTTGGATATATATCTTCCCAAATGATTTTACGGATACACTGCAAAAACAACAACAACAAAAAAAATACATCTGTTGAAGCTGATGATTAATTTAACCAAAGAAAAGCTAAATGCTCATATGAATTGATCAGAGGGGAAAAAAATGCAGGAATAAGGAGCGGTTTTGTCAAATGTACCTGCAAAGTACATCTGCTGTGAGTTTCCACAACAGAACTGTGGACTGGTAATTCATATTGGCAAAGGATTATTCAGCTGTTTACAATGTTAATTAGCTTACACTCAATTCTCATTTACTTACATTCAGGTGATGATCATTTTCAATCAAGGGAGGGACTCCTTTATCAATACATCTTCCATCAGCCACCATACAGCTCAGGTGCCACAGAGCCCTATCTAAAACCCAGGCTGGCTTCAGGTGAGGAGAATTTACAAGGTTGTAGCCACACTCTGGATGCATCCTGAGCCACTCACTGTTAGCAGCTTATTCAAAAAAAAAAAAGGAGGAAGGAAAAAGTACACAAGCTGTTATTCTATGCAAAAATCTTAAGAACAGAAAGCTAAGGTAATACAGTATGGTTAAGTAGCTCACATTCAAATTAAAATTTTCCATGCTAATAGAAAATAGCATCTTATGCAGATCTGTGCATCACCGATAGCTATTTGTTCCATTCAGCAAGAACCACAGTTTATTACATAGGACTTTCATGACTAAATACAAGGAATTCTAAAGAGGCAGTAAAGTCTAAATCTACTATGTTCCTATATCTACTATGTTTATGGAGGGGAAAAAAAAAAAAAGAAAAAAGGTAAACAGGCCTTCTGCTAATTCTGGTAAGGCATAGAACTACATTTTCTGTTAAGAAGATAAGAAATGCCATCTGGTTGGGCCAAAGAAGGTTTTGGTGGAATATCAGGAAGCATTTATTTACAGAAAAATAGTTAAGTACTAGAAGTGTCTCCACAGGGAACTGATAGAGTTGCCATCCCTGGAGAAATTTAAGAGATGTGTGGATGTGTCTATTAGGGAAATGGCTTAGCAGCAGACTTGGTTGTCAGGTGATGGTTTGACTTGATATCCTTATGGATCTTGTCCAGCATAAATGACTTTATGATTTATAACATCAAAAAAAATCTGCTTCTGGAGAAAAAAACTGCACAAAGCAAAGCGTGTGATTACATTTGTTACAGATAGCAACAGTACTCACAGGTATAAAAACATTTCAATAGGAAGATGGAGAATTACAGAAAACAAGTTCTAAAAGTCAATACATTTTTATGCAAGGAAGATTATCCTATTTCATGATCTTCAAAAGACTGATTTATTGTTATATAAACTAAACAGAATCAAGACCTAGTATTGATGCTCTCTGCTTCTGACTCGTTTTTCCCTTTATAAAGCCAAAGAAAGGAGGCATTTGATGGCACTGGCCAAGGGCTTGGGAGTAAGATTTACTGAAGTGTTAAACTGCATTTAGACAATAGTAGCCTCTTCTGAAAGAGGATATTTCAGCTCAGAAAAAAAGGAATTAACCTTTTCCTATCTCTGGATAAAAACAAGGAAATGCAGATGAACACAGTATTCTTATTTCACGTTGTTTGTTTGAATACACTGAAGGGAAAACAACCAACAGGGCTCATCTAGTCAGTTTACCAGGCAGAGGTGGCAAGTTTACTTATAATATTCTGCCTAATGTGCCAAGGCGCATTCATCTACGTTACACGTACGGTCAGGCCATAGATGCTGCTTTCAATAGAAACTAACAGAGATATTATCATAAAAAACTGACTCCCACCATTCTCTGTTATAGAAGCATTCTATACCTCTTTGCAGTGGAAATAAACCCACGTATTTAAGCTTAACCACTTCATAATGAAACTGAGTTGTCTGACTGTACAGTAGAAACAATAGGGAAGCACTGACATTTTATACAGCAGTCTCAGCTAGAAAGTAGAAACTACCACAGGTACTGACTGCTGTAAGCTGACAGCTCATGAGCTGTGTTACCAGCATGAGAGGATTTGTTGTGAGACGATCTGTGCTTCAGGCATTTAATGCAGACATACTGTGGAATTAATAAGTGACGTGAAGTATTCATAATCCACTCAAAATAACTGGCTATACATTTTATGTCTTTTACATCCAAATAAATCTGAAACATTTTATAGTTAAATCGTCAAAAAATGATAAAGTCAAATTTCCCTCTGATCAAGTTGTACATGCAAAGAACACCTTAAGTAGTTATTTTTGCATTACAGAAGCACCTAAAATATCTACCTCCACCTGCATACGCAAAACTACAGCTTTAGCAGTCAATGATCATTTAGCATAAGCATAAATGTGTATAAATCTGGCATTCAACTAAGTCTGTAGTCAGTTGGGAATCAAAAGGTTCTGATATTTAACAACCAAAAGGGGAAAAAACATTCAGCTCTCATTGTGAGTTCAGAACCTTGAAGCCAAACACAGTTTGATTAATAGCTTAAGACAGAACCTTGGTCATTTTGAAGACACTTATAAACATCCACACACCACAGTATAATTTAAAAAATAAATCACTTATCCATCCAATCAAGGAAAAATAATTTGGGCTCTGCTTGAAAACTGACAAAGTCCTTCAGCTACTGTAACCAAGTAGCAATGTGACTGCTTTCTCAAGAATATATATATTGAAGTCCAATAGTTAGTTTTGACAAATATTTCTGTCCACAGAAACATTTTCCTTGGTAGGACATAAATGCACAGGATTTCAAGCATGTCTGGGACAAACTAAACTCTTCATTAATTGTTAAAGTGAAAGAAACTTTTTTTTCCTGATGAGAAAGTCAAAACCAAATTCCCCTCAGACACAGGGTTAATAACCACATGGAGTAACATTTCAACAAACAGACAGGGCAAACAACAGGGCCCATTTTACACTGCAGACTGATTGGCTAAGAATGTTTGGCAACAGTCAACACCAAAGAACTAAAGCAAATAAAAGCCTGTAATTCATAGGAATCTATGATTCAGGGTTTGTGTTTTTTTTAAACAGAGGACAGGGACAGAAATGTTAACAGAAATTTGTTGTTCTCTGCCACTAGAATACTAATTAGTGCAGTCTTCAAGCTAAGAGTGCAAGACGAAAACTGAAATTGAAACATAATAAAAACTCTCATAATCCAAATAACTAAACTTGCAAGTAACAAAATACTGTGACTGACTTCTCATAGTTTGAATACAATCTCACTGTCCCTCTCTGCAGGGCAGACAACATTAGCTATGAAGGGCAATTGGATGCAAGACCTTCAGTGCACCAGCACATTTATGCTTAAACAACAAAACTGTCTACTTCACCACCAACACACCCACAGCTGTAACATTTCCTCGACTGCTTAATCCTAGTTCCCATTTCTATTCTGATTGTTATCCATGTATAAAACACCATTAGAGCAGAAAAAAAAAAAAAAAGCAGTAATAATAATTCTGTAGTCAAGAAAGTAGTCTGTTTACCTTAAATCCATTACATAGGCTGAAAGCTGAACAATACAGATCACAAAAATAAGCAAGATATGAAAAATACAGATATGCACAGTTCGTTAATGCCACCTAAGAAAGGCTCAGTTCAGCTCAAGCACCAATACAAAATACTTCTACATCTGTTATGGAGACACAGCTGTTGTAATTTCAATGATTTTTCGAGGGGGAAAAGTCAAAGGAAATGAAATAAAATTATAGGACCAACTTGGTTATTCACACAGAAATCATACCAGTATGATTGTAGACTACATCTGTGATGCAAAGCATATTCCATTCATTTTTCATCTTTTCCACAAGAGCTCCTATATCATTCCAAGTGCACTTTTTGTTATGGCTTGAAAAGTCAGGATTTACTTCTAACTGATCAGCCAGTGAATAACATGATCTAGACAGTCCAAGTTTCTGTAGTGGTGTAAAATGAATCATGTTGTAACCTATGAAATAAAAAAACATTGATATAATAAGAAATCAAATTTCAGTAAAAGAAGTTAACTGACAGAAGCATAAGTTATAGTTATATACATAAGCCTGGCATTTGAAAGATCCAGTGCAAATTAAATCCAAATCTTTACTTTAAAATTCTAAGTAGTATTTTAAAAAAATTATCCTTAAATTTCTACAAACAAATCTATCTGAAATCAACAGAATACAATAGAAGTAGATTCCTGTATTAGGAAATCCTGAATTTTTGCACGACTGAAAATACTTCAATCTGATTACTTAAATCTACCAGCTTAATCTGTTAATTAAAATTGAATGCAGGGGGAAAAAAATATCTACAAACAAAAGGACAAATGAACTGTGAACTCTCAGTGTAACTTTGTTTTCTGGTCACAAGATTAAAAAAGAAAAAAAAAAAAAAAAAAAAAAGGTATTCTTTGATATCTATATTGGCATTACCTGTTTCTTTTGCAACTTTAAGCCTACTTTCCCATTCATGGAATGGTCCCAGACATTTAGCGAGGAATGTCTGGAGTGTAACACAATCCAAAGGTAATACATGGTTATCGGCTCCAACACGTAAAATAGGATCCACAACTATGTAGCCTCCACCACTTTTCTCATTTCTAGGAGAAATAATTTTCATTGGTATAGTAAACACACATTGCACCAGTCAGTTTCAGAAACAAAATGCAACAAGCACAACTATTTCAAATACACAGTAACTCAGTGGAGTAGCTGGGGAGAAAGACTGCAGGTAGCCTAAGCAGAAACACCGGAGAGATGTTTATCACCTCCGCAGCATCTCTCTAATGGGCTTAGAACAGCTGCTAACAAGAATGCCATTAGCAAACAGTTTAAACGCTATGCAAGTAAGATACCTTTTTCACCTTGGGAGAGAGAATACTGGTTTAGCATACGGATGGAAACAAAGAAAAGACGACTGCCTATCTTTTACACAAAGACCTTCATTTGGAGCACTATGCTGGGAAAGAGATCTCAGCTAAATGCCCTTTTAAACCTGAGGGAATTTAGCGACCAACTACCTTACAGAAGCTGAGAGTAGTAGGGCATTAAAAGACACTCACTCTCCCCTGTTGAAACAAAGAAGTAAATAATGTGAAATAAATAATGACGGAGCCTTTACTCTAGAAAGACAGAGAACAACCTCCTATTAAATGAAATAAGTACAAGCTAATCACTCATGTTTAAATTTTGATGACTGAAATCTTGTAAAGCTGTTCTTCTTTTCCAGCGTTCACAGAATATTGATCACCGTTGCAAATTCTCCAGAACATATTTGATTCAGAAAGTCTTCAACAACCTCAACAGCTGTTGTTGAGCAGATTCAGATTGACTTCATTGTTGCATTTAAAAAATGCATGGAAAAAATAATGATTTTATTCTTAACAGCAATTTCTTCAGGTCAAAACAAACCAAAGGAGCAGGTTGCATTGTGGCTGTAAGCATTGTGCTTCACTTACCCAAGACTAAAATAGTACTGATATGATCCAGAAATTTGGAGATCTAACTTGCAATATTTGTCAGAGTCATCCTCTTTTCCCGTGGGGTTGTGCCATGATAACGTTCTGAACTTGTGGCGATCAAATACTTCTCCAGAAGCTGGATAATTTGTACACACAGTAACATGCTTGCCTTGAAGAGTTGGGCCCAATCGAAACTGCAGTTCAAACCCTCAAGAAAAAAAAAAAAAAGAAAACAAATCTCATCAGGCAGACTAGACATTTCTACTCTTTAATAGCAAACTGTAAATTGGTTTTATGTTAATAAGAAAATACTAACATATCTGCAGAGACCTTTGGCAGAATGGTATATTTCTGCAGCATCTTTTTCTCCTGCTTTCTAAACCTTTTTATTCATTCAAGTCTATCTCATTACTTACTGAGCACTTTTCATCTCCTACTCATTTTGTTCTGCTTTGCATCATAAAAAGTGTTGGAAATAAAATGCAACAGAAGATTACAGTCATCAGACTACATACAATTTTAGGCAGGTTGTTGTACTGTGAAAAAAAGCTAAAATCTAAAAAGTAAAATTAAAGTTTACCAAGTCTATATATTAAGCTGAACCATGAAAATATCTGGAAAAAAGGAACAAATTTGAAACCATAATATTTTAAATTCCTTCTTTTTCTAGTGAGAATTCATTGAAGTCTAAATTCCTTATGCTTTAACTGCAAGGTAATTTACATCTATGTGTAGTCTAGAGGGTACATATTATTAAACTGAGAGCTCAGCAAGTTTAAGCGAGCTTTGTATACGTGCTGCAGCTCACAGACACTTCAGGGAGAGCTGTATTTAGAATAAAGATACCCATGATGAAGGGACTACAATTAAGTTTAAAATGTAATGTGAAAATGTGCTGTAGTCTGTTCAGCTGGATATGAAGAACACAATTTAGCCAGCAGATTTCAGAATTGGTCTTACATGAAGGAATGAGAGCTTCTTACCAGGTACCTAACTAGTTACAGTGTCCTTTCAAATGACTGAAAGAGGTGCAAGTGCTTGCACCTCTGACTTCTACTGAATTACACATGAAGTCATGAAGGTGACTGTAGTAACAGTTGCCCTAATCGTCTACAGAATTGGAATTTTAAGTAAAAGAATTATGCGTATTTGTAAAAAGAAAGCTATCAAAATACACATAATGAATTTAAGTTTGAACAGTTCTAGAACAAACTATCTTAAATTGAAGCAAAGTAAAACAAACAATCCAACCCAAATAAGTGCTCATCATGTAGAATCCTAACAGATCTAATATCAGTTTGATCACTGAGTACACGTAAATTAAAGTCTCACCAAGCTTACAGCTTCTCTTATTAACTACTACACCAAGAACATCAGATAAAACAGTGGTTTTAAGACCTGAATGTCTGCTGTGTAAAATGAAGCTCATTTTATTGCCAACAAAAACAAATCTTCCATGAAAAAACTGAAGGCTTAGTGCACTGTCTCTAGTACAGTCCTGACATTTTATTGCAGGGATGACTAAAATTAGAGCACAGGGATACATGGCATCAATATCTTATTTCCTGTAACAGTTATACTGATATGAAGACCGCTGTGCTCAAAATTAGCCATGCCCTCTCAGAGACTGCCACCAGCAGAGGTGTTCTGAATGTCTAGTAGGAGTGCATTGCCGAGTCCTTCCAAGAAAACTTACACAACTTGGAGAAAGATAATAACAAGGGTTGGGGCCAGCACTGCACTTCTTCCCTAATGACATGTTTTAGATTATGCTGTCAGAAAGTTTTTAAATTGATAAACTTGAAGAGAATTCTTATTCTCAAGAGCCAAACCTCCATCCTCTTAACTGAAGTACTTTGACGCGAGGCTCCAGCGTAAAGGGAAAATAAGCAGAAGACCTGCATGAGCAGTAACAGTTGCATCATTTAAAAAGTGTTTCTAAATAGACTGGCTTTGACTTTAGAACCTGAAATTGCTGACCAGTATAATAATAGAACAGTTCTAGGTGGGGCTGTCTTGGGGAATACACTTGACACTATCAAAGAGAAATATCAAGTTCATATTAGCAGGCAGCAAGAACACCAACACAGCACAACACGGGAAATCTGAGGGTACTGTACTCTCAAACGTGACCTAAGACACTACAAAAAGTTTCTGTCATTACTCTGTTTCAATGTTGTTGTATTAAAGATGAGGTGTTGCATAACATAGCACAGATTAACACTACAGTTTGACTTATGAGGACGTTTCAGGGTCAGTACAGCCCGGTTTGTACAAGGAGAGCCTCTGTTCCTCAAGGGCCACATAGAAAACATTAAGAGGGGGAAGGATAAACAGAACCCTACAACAAACCAGCCCCGGCAGCCCTCCCGTCACCCGGCCCACCTTGTTCCAGCCTGAAGAGGGTCTTATCCAGCTTCTCCATCTCGTTGAGGTGCAACAGCCGCGTCTCCTTATGGCTCACCATGGCTGCAGGCGGCCGCTCGCGGCGTGCTCAGCGCTGGCGGGGAGCGGCGAGCCCTGCCGGGAGAACACACACAGATACACAGCCTCGGTCAGCGGGCAACCCGGCAGGCAAGCAGCCGGCCGCTGGGAAACGCCTCCCGTCGCCGGGCCAGCTTACATCTTCCCCAGCCCCGGGGCGAGAGGAGACGGGGCGCGGGCAGGGAGGAGGAAGGGAGCACCCCGCCCTCCCCCGAGCGGCGGCACCCGAGAGCGGTCCCGGCCCCACAGCTGCCACAGCCGCCTCCGGGGGGGGCCTGGCACCTGTCACTCCCGCTCGCCGGAGACGCCGGGCCCCCCACTCAGCCCTGCCCGCTCTCCTCGGCGCTATCCGTACTCACGAGCGGGCCCGCAGCTGTGCTCGCGCAGCTCCCGGCGAAGGCAGCAGCGGACTCGGGCGGGACAGCCCGACAGCTCGCAGTCTGCAGCTCCGGGCCGGCCAGCCGCTCGCGCACCCTCTGACAGCGGCGACAAATGCCTCAGAGCTCCTTTCCCCCACCCCTTTTCTTGCTTTTCCGAAATAAACTTCACCGGTTCCGCCCGGCCCCGCTCCGAGGCAGGCGGTGCCGGCACAGCTCGCGCGAGAGCATCGTGCCCGCCCCGGGGATGCGGCCGGGCCCGCCCCGCGCTGCGGACGGCGGCGGTGCTGCTGCTCGGGGCTCCCTCAAGGAGCGCGGGGCGGTGTCGCTCTGTTTCTATTTCTCAGCCGGGGCTCCCGGCGGTGCCTTTTCCGCACGGTGTGTGAGTGGGCGAGCGTAAGAGGCGTGCAAGCGCTGTACGCAGCGTGCGGCTCAGGCTGCGAACTCTAGGGAGCTTTCACTAGGCAAAACGCGAGGTGTTTTCGAAGAGCGCTGTTGCTCGAATGGCGGTCAGCAGGAGGCCCCGCAGCGGAGCGGCTGCCTGGGGCCTCAGCCCTGATGCCGCGAGCTGCCCCCGCTGGAAAGGTCAGCCTCGCGTTTTTGGAAGGTCAGTCTATTTTTATGGTCTAGAACTACTTTTAAAAAAAAAGAAAAATGCTTCTCGATTTACAGCCCCTTTGCTATACTGTTTATTTCCAAAGATAGTGTACTTGGGGAACTACAAGTCTGCAAGACCATTTAGATTAACCATTTGCTTCCAGTCTCCCAGTACACCTCATACCTGTGTCTTGCTGCAATGTGTTCCTCCTGCCTTAGTTCACTAAGCAGGCACATTCCATGGACAGACTGGACTTGCTAAAACAGAAGCACGGCTCAACCCATGCTCTGCTCTCTCCACATTGGAGGAGCCCTAACAAAGACACAATGTAGCCTTTGAGTGCTTACAGGGGATTTTATTTTGAAGAATACTAGAGCAACTTTCTTATATGCACAGACAGGACAAGGGATAGCAAGAGGAGGTTTAGATTAGATATTAGGAGAGAAATTTGTTATTCAAAGAGCAGTGAGGCACTGGCCCAAGGCTGTCCCATCTCTGGTAACTTTGATGGTCTTTTGGGCCACTTCCAACCTAAGCCATGCTATGGCTCTATTATTTTCAAAAGGTATGGGAGTAAAAAAATAAAATTAAACTCAACAGACATGTAACTGAAAGATCTTGACCCTGACTTTGGTATGATCCTCAGTATCCCAAAATTACTTTGCAGATGTGCTGCCACAGAGCCTTGTACCAGTGCCCCTGCCTCCAGGCTCATTCTGTCCTATCATATGCTGCAGACAGGAGGATATTGAGATCTCATGAGAGTTCTGCATATGCAGCAAATGGTTTCAAGAGAGGGAGAGCAAACAATCCTATGTAATCATGTCCTTTGCATATATAACTATCCTGAAGTGCATATTTCTGAGAAACAAGAAAAGCTAGAAGTCTATTCCTGAATGCAGCTTCACTAGTGCTAGTAAGACTGTCTTCTTTACTTGAATTTCCATTGTGAGTAGGAAAACTCTTTAGTTACTAGGTCTGCACTGACACATCTGTGTGATATATATATTGTGAATTCAGACATGTTTTGAAACAGATCCAGGTTTATGTTAAAGGATTTTTGAGTCTCACAGGAAAAGAAGATTCAGAAACAAAGCTGTCCAATTACAAATCCTGAAGCTGTTGCATTGGCTGACATTCATGGCAGTAGCTAGAACAGGCATCAAGAATCTAAATGAAGGACTTGATGCACTACAGAACAGAGAAGTTATGAAGTATTATTTAATAACATAATTAAAGCAGCATCATTTCATTAGCTATCAATATGAAAGAAAAAAGACTATTACAAAGTTATTAAATGAGTTATCCCAGGTTCCTCAATGAAGTTTACTCAAAAACTGAAGAGGCTTCCCTAATCCTCTTTCCGTGAACATCACTTGATATTCCAGCATATCCATAGAGACTTCACGCCTGTTTTTACTTGCAGTGATAAATTAAGCATGCTTTCTGATCACAGGAAGCATGCCAGGAACATCTAGCACTGTAAACATTGCACAGAACACAGCCAACAGCACGTATACATGGCATTTACTACACTGGCATCTACTTGGTGAATTTCACAGTGCCATTTCATCTTCAGTTTGCTGAATTTCCCTGTGTGATATAATATACTAGAGTAGGGAAAAAAAAAAAAAAAAAAAAAAAAAAAACCAATAATGCTTCAAAGTAAGAGTGGATACCATATCAATGTCATTTTAAGGAAATGTTTTTGGTTTTTTTTTTCAGCTTTTTCAAGCATATTCAGAACCTTTCAGGTCCCTCTCCCCTCCCCCCATACACCTTTCTAGTACTCTCCTCCTTCCTGCATTCTGTTTCACAGCACAATATTACAGAATACTTCTAGCAGTGACCCTGTACACTTTAGGAAGCCTGTTCACTAGATATCAGGTCACACTTAAGTCCTATAACTCATGGCTGTATTAAAGATTAACTTGAAAGTGTAGCAAAGTAGAATACTTGCAAGTACAGTATTCTTCAAAAACAAAAAGACAACCCACAGAACAGTAGCTCCCTGTAACAACAGGGAAATTAGCACAGAGAGAACTTAACTGAGCTTCAAGCTGCCTAAATACAAGAAATATTTGATTTTATAAAATTTAACATGGTAGCATTGTTGTCTCAACACCTCACTGTCCTGGTCTGTAAAACTGATGGATACTGCACAGTGATGCAAACAACAGGAAGCTTCAAAGGTATTGACTCTTCTGTCCAACTTTTGTTTTCTAATAGGCAGATCTCTCCGAAATGCAAACCTAACTTTGAAAGAAAGCTGTTTTTTCTTTAGATATGTATCTTTGCAATTTGTTTAGACCAGAACCTTCTCTGTGTGTAGCTGAAGACAAGTGCTGTTCCTAGATGCATGTGCTCTTGGATTTCAGAGTCTAGTATTGAGATAAAATATTGGCCAGAACATTTAATTGGTCACCTCCAGGCTATTTTTATTATTATTTTTTTAATATCTCTTCTATATAAAAGAACAGATTGCAATATTTGATATTCAAAAAAAAAGTAGTATGTTCAATTAAAATACTGTTTATAAATAAGAAATCACCTGAGATGAAGAGGCTAGGGCACCAACTTGTGCTGACTGGACAAATCAATTCCTTTTGCTTCACAGTCATTTGGAAGTAATGGTTTAAACTTTCAGAGCTGAACTTGGAGTCATCAGGAATTTTTGTACTTCAGAAACACTTTAATGGTTTTGTTCAGTTTTATTCCTAGCTCTGCTGTCCTCTTAATGAGGTTTCAAACAAGCCAAACTTCCTGCCAAAATATCTGTATAAAGCCGAACTGCCAATAATTTCGATATAAATTTGTCAAATTAAATGCATTTGTCTTTAAGGAAGCCCAAATAAGATTTTACTGTTCTTGATGTAGCTTTCATATACTTAAGATATGTTTGACTGTGTTTTAGCTAACAGTGTCACATCGATTTAGTATTAATGTTCTTCCGAGAACGTTGTGACGTAACACACATGATTTTCAACTAAGCATTTGAATGGTATTCTTGTATCATTTAACTTAGTTAAACATAAAATAAAGTCACTTGTGCCTGACCGGTTTTTTATTTTACAAGCAGAACTTGCTGAATCATTACCAGCATTTTTATTTTACTGTAAATTGTTCCAGTTAACTCCAGCAACACATACTGAGATCTAAGGCTGCAGACTATCTATTCCTAAAGTCATTGTGATAATGCTTTGTTGAGTGGAACTACTTCTCTTATATCACCTCCTCAGAAGTAAAATATTTTAAGTGCTTTTTGAGCACTCTATTTTCTTTACAGTGCTCCTTCTTATCACATCAAGCTGTCACAAAAATACCATGGATGTTTTCCTGGTCCATTGAATTAACTATTCTTAAATCTTACCCAGACAACTCTTTAAGCTCAGATGATAAATGACTGTGGCTGCTGTATAAAACACCGGTATCTGGTTCTTCAATGGAGCAATAACCACATACTAGACTCATGTAACCTGAGGTTACTTGATGGCTAAGAGAGATCAGTGGGCCTGCTATGAACTCTTTCAGTGCAAGCAGAGTTCAACTCAAAATTTAAACAGCCCACCACAGTGTGGTACATTGCAGATGGACAACATTGTCCAGTTTGTAAGCACTTGAAAATCACCACAAACATTTGGCTGAAACTTGCTGAAGTAACAGCTAAAATCCCTGCAAGCATTCCTACTGAGCACACTCAGCTATTGCCACACAATTACCTCACAGAGGTGCTGTGCAAGTAATAACAAGCATAACATTGCATCTAGCAAACAGCATTGCTCTGCAAAATCCCCAGGGAAAAAGTAAACTTGCTTTAACTTGGAGCATCCACACATACACACAAAAGGCATCTCAGGCCCAAATAAAGAATGAACAAAGTCTTGAAGGAGGCAGACTAAGAATTACTCAGAAAAAGGTGGGAAAACTGGATATTGGTTGCTTGGGAAAAGCCCTCTAAAATCAGATAGGGAGGAATGAAAAATTGGTTCTCAGTTCCAGAGAAAGAAAAAAAAGGGGGGGGGAGGGGGGGCATTATGAAGAAGAGCATTGTACTCAATTTCAGTTCAGCTTGCAGGTTCACTTAACAGATTCCTGCTTAGCCCAGTGCACAGCATAATTAAGTCAATTGATTAAGCACTGCAATAAAGTTATTTTACTCGCTTTAAGGGATGTCAGCCATCAGTTTATCCAAAGCACATATCTGAAGTTTCCTTAAGAAAGTTCTGAACAGTGAGCTTTATTCAGTTTCTACGTTCTTCAACATTTCCATGGGGTATTTATTATTAATTCCATTGTGCCTGTAAGATGTGCTGAGATGCTATTATTCTACTTCCCAGGGAGCAACTAGCTTGCTGTCAAAAGCACGGAGCAACAAGTGCCTCAGTTTCTGGTACTTAACATAAACTTAACATAATCTGGTGACATAATCTGTTAAGTGAAACTACAAGCTGAATTGAAATCTAGTACAATGTTCTTCTTTGCACTGACCCTTCCTTTTTGTAGGGGGAAACTGGGAACAGTGACAAGTTGTTGTTGCATCATAGTGTCTGAACAGTCATAGCTCTAATTACCATAAGCAACTAAAATCCTGTTACTTCAGATGAGCAAGCAAATATTGCTTGTTTAAATTTTCCTTATGCCAAAGTAAATGTATATTGCAACAGAAAGATATTGCACATGTATGTAACAATACAACAGAAAGCACAGCAATAATAGCAGAGTATAACAAAGTCCTAGGACTACAACAAGAGAGAATAAACCCAAATGCAGCAGCAACAAACACACAGGGGGAACCCCACAAAACCCTAAACTACATACCTTCAAATGGCCTCTAGTACCAGCAAAACACACTTACTGCCCCCCTGCCAGCCCTTAAATGAGGCCTGGGAAGAGGTGATCCTGTCTCCACCCCTTCTTCCAGTCACTCAGGTACATTGCACACACCTGAGCTCCCCCTGGTTTGGCCCTGCCTTCTACCAGGTGCTCAATCGCTGCTTTAGGCTGTGACTTAACATTTCTGCTACAATGTATTTAAGTTGTTGATGAATCATGACAGTGATGGAAAGCTAAGTTTCTATGATGAGGTAGTTATTTTCCTTAGTGGCTGCTGCCACCAGGTGGCTGATTAGTGTATTTTGTTGTAAGCCATAAATACCGTTTCCCTTTTGCCTCTGGATAGTATTTTGTGTGAATATGTTTTTCAGAGCTATTTTTTTTGTTTCTATATACAAGGCATTTTAAGGTAAGTGAAAGCAGAAGGATGTGATTAACAAGTAGAAATTAAGAGTAATGGAAAACGTTTCAAAATTTGTCAGGCTGCAAGTTAAATGAATTAAGTGTGGGGAAAAAAAGATTTCATCTCCCACTGTGACTTTTATCTTCATCTCTTGTCTTTTAGGTGGTTAGAATCATTTCCATGACTCAAGTTTCACTTTGTGAGGGGGAAAATAAAAAAGACATGTGAGAGCTGTATTGTAGGAAAAAGGCTTCATCCTAAGGTAATGGTTTTGTTTTTTTTTTCTCCATTGCTTTCCTAATAAATACTTAACTAAAGCAGCAAAGCTGGAAAGCTTGAAAATGACTTGATTTAAATTCAGGTATATTTTGCAGTAATGTTTTAATCAATTATACAAAGAAACTGTTTGCCTACTGCAAGTGTGTATGGAACCTGGGTATGAGCTGACCTAGAATTCCTCTGTTTTGCTCTACTGTTAAACTAATAGCTGGGGGAGAATGGATTACAGGGAGCCACATAGTAACATGGAGTCTCTTCAAAGCTAGCTGCAATGGCTTATTGTTTTGTTACTTTGTGATTAAAAAATACCACAAGTATCAGTAGGTGCACTGGGCTGTATAACACTTAATTTTCAAAATTATATGTTTTTCTTGTTTCCTCAGTTATTAAGCAACAGATATTTGCCTTTATGTACTTATCTTGCAGTTATCTTCATTGAATTGCATTTGAAGCTATATGCTGCCTCTTACTTCCTTGTAGCCTTGTTAGAATCTATGCAAAAAAAGTCATCAACTTCTTTTTATGCTTGTTATTACATTATTTTCCATAACGGAGGAATTTGTTTGCCATTTGACATAATCTTCCTCTGGTGTTGTTCAGTAGCAGATTACACAACTTCATCTCTCTTCAAACTTGCAATAGTGATAAAAGCTGACCTCCAGCCCTCTGTTTCTAATGGATATTGTAGTTAAAGTAAAAACCTCTGCTTTGCTATAAGTACATTATTGTTATCCATACATTAATACAGCTATAACTGCAGTACATTTTACAAAGATACATTTGCAGCCTTTTATAGTTCATGTTTGAGTTTACTTTCTTGATACTACTTGGCTATCCATGCCTAAGGACAAATAAGCATGCAGCATTACTTCCATATACTTTTATTCTTCTACCAGTGTTTCAGAGGCATGGACCTCATTCTGTCAGTGGATCAAGTCCTTAAAATAAAACCTTCAAAATTATTTGGCTATTAGTTCATACTGTAGATTGTGTAAGCTGTGAACTCGGATGTTGGAATTCTGCTGTATTTCAGTCAATTGAACTTTTAAAGAAAATATGACTAAATTAACGGAGTTTGACACCACTGGAAGTGCTCAGATCTCCTAATAGGCACCTGAATCAGCTGAGACTCTCATCAAGTATTTGTTAACACAAACACAATGTTTCTGTTCTGTGGGAAAGTTAAACGTCTGCTCTGCAGAAAGCAGGTAAGGGTCAATTTATCCTTTTTGCAAAAAACCAGAAAGAAGATGTGTCTGAAGGTGCATTTGTTGAAGTATCTGACTTCTCAGTAAGAATCTTCTGGAAAATGCTCAATATGTGCATTTGGTTCAAAAGGTTGCTATCAACAAACAAACCATTCTTCTGTGTGCCAGGTAAAATCAGAGGATCAGTTCTGCTAACAGAGGTCCTGCTGTAAGCTCAGCCAGTGGGAGCTGTGGCAACCCTACTCACACTTTGCTACCCTCATCCCAGGTGTGTAGGGTGGGCTGTGTGCATTAATGCTGTATTTCTAGGAAATAAGTGACTTTGTTCTGCTGTCAACAACTGAAAACTGAGTAAAACGAAGAGAAATAAAATTCAGAGCGGTCTGTGTATCTGTCATCTCTGCCAATGAAGGTCCAGTTACAAACAATATGTAGTTGCTTCCTTGATAAGAAAAAATCTGACTGTGGGAGCATGCAAACAGCACTGCAAATAAAAGCATTACTGTGCAGATTTTACAAGGACAAGGTCTGGGTAAAACCTGTGGGGCAAGACTCTAGTTGCAAAATCAGGGCACCCGTCACCAGCTCTCGGCGTTCTCGGTGTCAGGAACGAAATTCCGCAGCTGGGAAGCTGCATCTTACAGGTCCCTGCTGGAGCAGCGACGCGGGCTGTGCCGCTGAGGCCCCAGCTGTCAGCGGATGCCTCCCCTCGGGCCGCTGCCTTCCCCTCCCCTCTGCTGCGGAAGGCGGAGCCGGCAGGTGAGGGGCGGCCGCAGCAGCCAGCCTTGCGGGGCTGCGGTGGAGGAGGGAGCGGGCTGCGGGTGCTGCTGTGCTGCCGGACGGCCGGGCGTGAGCGAAGCCTAGGTACGGCGAACGTTTTGAAAGCTATTTGCACTTAATAGAGTAGCTGGAGCAATTGGGAAGCAAGCTGAAGTCTGGCGAACTTTTTGAAACGCCTCTGAACTGCCGTATTTCACCCAGGCGTTTCTGAATCTCTATAGAAAGCTTGTGGGCATGTTTTTTGTAATGAGGTTTATACTCTAAAAAATGCTGTAAAAATAGACTTGGGCTTAACGTGCCTGAAAGCTTAACACTCGAGTTCCTCTGGTGTCTCATTTGCTTCTTAGTATTCTATAATTACCGCTTTCTTACTTTGTTTTGTTGTTAATATGCAGAGGAGATAGCTGAACTAAGGCTGTTACAGTTGATGCTGTGCTTGAAATTGTTTGTTGGGGTAACTGAAACAGGGCCAATCCTATGTCAGCCTGCAGCTTATTTAAGAGGGCTTTTTGCATAGGTATGAGTTTGCAAGGTTGGGGTCTTAATGGTTTATACACAGAGCAGATGTTCAATAGAAGATTAATAAAATAATTAGGGTGAAATCCTTTGCTCTTGTCCATTCTTGGTAGAAGATAGGGAGAAGAAAGAGGGAAAAGCAGGCGAAACCTTATCTCTTTTCTAAAATATAGTATCTTTTCAATATAGTCTAATACACTATAAAATCATGCTTTATATTTGTACGCTTTGAGGAATAAGGTATAAAAAGTTTGTGGCTATTTATTTACTTTTGTTCTCCCTGTAACTGCACCAGAAGATAATTGCAGTAATGTCTTAATATGAAACTGCTCTGTGGAAGTTCAAACCAAAAGAAGCTGTGGGGTAGTGCTTCGTTATAACTTTGTGCAATTCAGCTGAAGTCTAGGAGGTTGTAGTCTTAGCTGGGGGGGCAATCATAAGATATGTGCCTTATCACTCATAAACATTTCCTTTGTAGCATCTGGGTACTGTTTCTTGTTGCAGAACTTCCTCTGATCCCGATTATGATCAAGTTTAACACTGAGGTGCAAGTCAAGTAGAAGTTAAATGTGCTGCATGTTCACTTACTACAAGTAGAAAGCCAAAGGTAATTATATTTAGGCTTCATCGCTGCTACAGAAAGATTGGCTGTAATGTAAATACTTGTAGTTAAGTTTATAAAAGTTTGTTTAGAAAGAAGTTAGAAATCTTAAATCTCTCTTTGAATTTCTTCATTGTAGGAAGACCATGAGGTGTGTGTGTGTTTTGTTGTCATGTGAGTGTATGTGTGTGTTCCTTTTTTCATTTAGAGAAGTAAAGAGTTACTGTGTAAATGCTATCTCTTTTCTGCCCTTGCTCATGCAGCTATTCTGTTATGACAACATTTAAGTGAGCAGGGGAAATTAACACAAGCTCCTTTACTCAGAGGAAAAAATGACTCTTGAACAGTATGGTTCTCTGCTTCTGCTTTGTAAGAATAGGTTTCAACAGAGAAGTGGCAAAGTATCATTTGGGCAAGCATCTTATAGCTTATAGCTATAAGTTCTTATAGCTTATTATTAGTTCTTACAGCTTATTCTGCTTTAGGTAACTTTTTCCTCTCCTGCTTGCCATCTTCTCTTACGGTGCTCAGGAGATACATTTTGACCATAATGGCTTTTATTCCTTTTGGTTATCAGTGTCTTTGTCTTACTTCTTCTCTCCCTCTCTAAAACTAGCTTTAAGTTTCATACTATGCAGCTAATGAAGTTCTGTTAAGTAGTTGAAAGTCAATTTCTGTGAAGAGATCCTATGTTTGTGTAGGTGTTGTGCTCTTAAGTAACTGAGCTGCCAGAGCTTTCTAAGCTGTCTATGCCTGCAGACTAGAAGTCTTTTCAATGTAGGAAGAGGTAAGCTTAAAATGTGCAAATTTATCATGGACCCTGTGGTTCCTTGTGTTTTCTTTGGGGATATGCTGATAACACAGAAACACTGCCATACAAATGCTGTGTATTCATAGATAACTGCCCCAAGAAACATTCCTTTAGCTTTTAATTCTTAGTTGATTTGTGGTCAGTTTTGAAGCCGCACAATAAATATCTAAATCAGGCTGCCAAATTAGCCAGCTGATGGTGAGTAACTATGACTTCTCTTTCCTCTTTTCCTTCTTTGTGGCTGAGTGAAAATACAGCTGCTTTTCATCTTTAAAACTCCACAAGTTTAATGTATCCATCTAAAAGACTGTTGAACTCCCTCCTGTGTTTTAAGCAAAGCCTGTTGGATAACCCCTAGCAATCTAGTTACTAGCTGAAGCCCTATGGATGTTTTTTGGGAGTTTTCATAAAGCTACAAGTCGATTAATTAGCTACAGAGTGACTGATGTTTTAGTAGTGTTTCCTGTCTTCATTCAGTATGTTTTACTCTGTAGGCAGAGAACGTGGAGTACTGGATTATATTTCCCAGTTAAAATGGACTTCTCAACACAACTGAGTAACAAGTTAAAGGATAAATATAAGTCTGGAAGGTGCTATTTAAAAAAAAATTCTCTCCATCCCTTGAAAATGCATAGAGAAGATTGCCACAGTTAATCCTCCTTAAAATAAGAATAATAAAATTGCTCCTCTGTATAGTACTTTTTCCCCACTTTTTTTTTTTTTTTTTTTTTTTTTTTTTTTTTACGTTGGGCTTTGCTTGTTCTTCTGCAAGCTTTTGAGTTGGGTGAGTCTGTCAAAGCATATTACTTGTTTGAAATCCTTACCACATCCTCTGCTACTTCAACTAGAACGTGAACCTGCTCTTTTTTTCTTGTCTCTTTGATACTCAGCTTTATCTCTTCTGGCAGCAGCTTTTTTTTTTTTTTGAAGATTTCTTGTATATGTATAAACTACTTTAATACCACAATTGATAAGAAACTTAGTTTTTAGCCTCCCAAAGACTTCCTTAACATACAAATCTCCATCAATGCAATTTATTTTGTTTATATAGGTATTGGTATTAAAAGAAAACATCAGTTTAACTAGGCGTTATCGGTGCTACCTTAGATGAGTATCGAAAGAGTTATTTTTATTTTTTTTCATTTTTATATTTTCTCTGGTTTCTGAAATGTAGCTGCACGATCCCCTCCCCTAAATTTTCTTGTATTTGCTGATACAGTGTTGCCAAGGAACTCTTAATTTCAAACGCAAATGTAGCATTGCCTTGGATATTGTAGATGTTTAGCACGGAATGTATAAGTAGTCTAGGAAAATCAGTACTGATTATTCTTACAGAGTATAGGACTAATTACATCTCTCTCTTTTTGTTTTTCTTTTTTGACTTTTAGATATCAGAGCTCAGCTTGAAACAGCTCTGTGCCCTTTCTTATCTTCACAACCATATGTGCTGTCAGGGAATATCTTTACCTGATGTTTCTTATCACTTAGTGCAAAATGAACATGACTCCTCCATAAAGCAGACTTATTTGCCTGGTACATCTTCTGCTGGAGCTGATAATCAACTTTTTTTCTGTCTAAGGATTGAAAGGATGGTGTCTTTGTTCTTGTAGCCCATTAAACATAAAAATTCTGGTTGACTAAAGCTTTCTACAAGTGTTGGGTGCAATTGTAAGGCCTTCGTGCTGCTGAGTAACAGAATGGTTACCACAGCTTTCCTGAAAACAGTATTGTGTCAAAGCAAATCATCACATAATAAATGCTGGGATTAGGGGGTTTTTTATAACTGCTATAGGCTATTCAGTCACATGAACTCACAAGGTTTTTCATGTTCCTCAGTTCCTTAAGAAAGTCATAGCAAGAAATCATGTCTGGAGGTCCAGTATCCAAAAGAATTTCTAAGATGTTCTTTTGCTTGATAAAGATATATTTCTTTGTCTATCTCCTTGTAACAAATTATTGCTCTTCTGCTTGTATAAAATCTTTCAGATGTCTGGTAACTTTAGTCTTCTGAAGAAAGAAGAACTTGTCATCTTGGAGTTCTTTGTCATATGTGAAGAAATAGACATGAGTTGTGGAAACAAATAACAGTCTATGATGATACGTAGTTTGGAGCTATGATTAATAAATAAGCAGGAGTGATGTTAGCTCAGTATTTCCTCAATACTGTGGACCTTTTTTAAAAGGACTTGGATTTTATTTTATTTTTTAACTGAGAACGGTATAGCTGTAAGTGAAATTTTTTTTTAGTCATCTCTAAATTTGCTAAGAAGAATAGTCCAACTATTATTAATACTCTTGAGCATATAAACCACCTAAAACACAATATCTGTGAATGTTCTTGCAGTGTTCTTGTAGTTATCCCACAGTCTGGGATTAGTGTTTTCTCTCACACACTTTTGTTTTTAAGCAGGTTTCTAAAAATTAGTACTGAACTAATTCTTGTAAGGATGAGTTGCAACCTGCTATGCAAATGCTTATTGTATTTAATTGCCTATAACTCTTGTTTTTTATTCAGATGGAGCTGCCTGGCCTTGCTTTTGTTGTTTGGATGTTTATTTGCTTCTGTGTATCTGTGGATGGATATCCAAATGGGAAAGTAAGAGAAGCCTGTGCTAGCATGGTACCCTGTCATGGTAGCTCTCCAAAACTGTCACCTGAGCATGTCATTACAGTTAATAGGACTGAATTTAAACCTGGCGACAGTGTAGAAGGTATGGTGCCAATTATAATTGAAGAGTTTAATTGTTTCTTTGTACTTTAGTATGTCTTTACTTGGCTAACTACATCAGAACTGTGTAAGAAATTGAGTCTTGTTCAGTTGACCTAGTCAGCAACCACTTGTAAAATCAGCTTGTCATTGTGGAAGCACTTCATTTTTCCTCTGGAGAACATTACAACTTCCTTTTATTTTGATTCTTCAGTTCAGCTGTCTGGTCCAGATTTTGAAGGATTTTTCTTACAAGCTCGGGATGCAGAAGACTTGGATAGCCCTGCAGTTGGTTCTTTCGTATTAGTTGACCGGAGACATTCTCAGCTTCTGACGTGTGGCCATATCATGGTACAGTCTAGTATCTTAAAATGGGATGGGAAGTATTTTATACTAGTTCATGTATGTAACAGTGCAGAACAAATCTTTCTACTCTGTTATCTTTGAGCTCAGTAAATCTCAGGAAATTGCTATAAATTTCATCATGTAGGCATAGTTCACTGCAATTTTCTGACTATTCTTATGAGCTATTTAAATTCTCTGGGTCATATAGTACTACTGTAGTAAGGTGTAGCAGTCATAACACAACTTGAGTACAATGAATGTTATGTTCTGCATTCATCTCATTGTGCTTGTTCTTAAAAAGATGAGTGCATGCTCTACTTGCTTTGAAGAGGGAAGTTATCATTTTTCATGCTTGTTAAGGACAAAATTAATGTCTTAGAGCGAGGAAAGTTTAGGTCAATTATTGTGGAAAACAAAGGCTACAACAGGCTATTATCCGTAGTGTTGTTTGGTCAGTTAATGTTAATGGAGCTTTCTTATTAACAGGTTAGATCACAGTCTCAAGTATCTGTTTTAGATGAATCGGTTTAGCCTCATGCAAAGGATTGACTCTGACCAGAGTTTCAGCAACTGTCTTGAGCTTTATGAACTTATTTGAGCTGGTCTGAACAAAGTTCTCAGTTTCCCTGGAAGCATTTTTCTTTCTCCATTTCTTCCACATGATACGTATGGAATCCAGTTATTCATTAGTACTTTAAGGCCATGCTATTGTTGATCACAACTTAAGCTAAGAAGTTTTTGCTAAGGCTGTGTATTTGCAGGGTAATGGTGCAATATTTATTCAGGGTTTAAATTAAAGCTCTTTAGTGCATATACTGTGTAACTCTTAATATGTTTGTTTTCAGAATTCAGCTGTCAGTCACACAAGTAAAGCAAAAAAGAAAGTTGTAAAAGTTTATTGGATTGCTCCAGGGGATGCACCAAAACATGTGCAATTTCTGTAAGTAGTCCTAATGTTAGTTCTGGAATATTAAAATGCAGAAGATAAATATGTAGCATTGTCTGTAACAAATACTGGCCAGCAACTGGGAAGGGTTGCTGGACTAATGGCCTGAAAAGTCAACACCTACACACCACAGAGTTTACATTAATGCAGGTGTTTGTTCTTTAGGGAAATCTGTGAGACTCACATTTTATTTTTGAGATGAGAGTAGAATGGAATTCTGCAATCTAGAATTCCTAATTAACTGATGAATTATTGTGCATATATTGTTCTGTAATACACAGTGAGAATCTTTTTCTCTATACATAACAAAATGCTACACGTTCTCTTCCACTATACTGTCAGTTGTTGTTTTTTTTTTTTTTCTGGAACTAATGAATATAAGCGAAGTTATAAAATCTGTCTTCTGAGACTGTTGTCTATGCTGGAAGCAAGAATGTAAGGAACATGCAGTTGGATGCTTTAAAATTATTTTTCCATAGGTATTTTAGGTATTTTTCCACTTGAAGCACAAGAAATGATAGAGGATAAAGCATAAAGACAGAAGCATGCTGTAAAAACAGCAGACTACTGGTTTTTTTTTGTTGTTTGTTTGTTTTTTTAAATGATATTCAGCTGTTGATGTATATAGTACTGATCAAGTGTATGTGTGGGTTTTCTTAAGAGCCACAGTTGTGAAGAAATACAAGATTTTCTGGGTGAAGATTCCTGGTCCTGTTGTTTCTCAGCCCAATGCACTGTTCTCAACAACACCCTTGTACACAGCATCAGAGGCTGTATCAACTTCACATTCAGTTTCCTACTTAACAAAGCCTGTAAGTAATTATAAACCCAAGAAATGCAATTTCTTATGCTTGTGATGAATGGAATTTAAGTCCTATTAATACAGTCTCAGATATTTTGCCTCTGGATTGACAGAAGGGGAAAGACGAAGTCTCTAATACTTATGTATTAGAGACTAAGAGCACTAGATGTCCACCTTTTTGCATTAGGCTAATTATTTTGAGTTTGTGTGGGTTAAATGTTGCCATCCCACACGTAGGCTAATTTCTAAATGTTCCTCAGCTTTTTAAAGGCCAGAGTTTAATAAAGAAAAATGTACATCTGAGAGGAGAGGTGAGAATAGACTTGTTCTACTCTTGATTCCAAACTGCAGGTTCAGAAACTTTTGATTTAATCAATATTATTGATTTTTGTTTCTTGAAGTTTTGGTGGACTGAGAAAGCATCAGTACTTGATCCAGAGTAACACTGATTTGTAATACATGTATTGTCTCATTGCTTATCAGTGGGATTGCTTCTTTTAATAAGGAAACAAAGCTGGTCTTTCCTTCTTTCCTACCCTATGGCTGACTTTTTTTTTTTTTTTTCTTTTCTAATCTTTTAAGTTATTGAATTAAGTCTTTGAAGTGGGAATTCAGTTTAACTAAAAATATATCTTAGTATGTAAAATTACAATAAATTTTACCCTCTGGTAATTGTAGGGGTGAATTCAGAAATTGGTATATGGGCACGTGTAGTATCCAAGGAAGTGGAAAGAAGTGCCACCTTCTAGAGAAGGTTAAAAAGGGAGGAAGAAGAGCAGAAAAACTCTCATTACTTATGACATATGTTTGATTATTATTCTAGTTTAATGCATCAGGTTGTGGAAATACAAAGTTCTGCCTTAGGAACCCTTCTAACTGTGATCCTGAGAGTGCTTCCTGCTTTTTCCTATCCTTCCATCAAGAGAGGAGTTCAGTACTTATTGAAATGAGTGGTCCCAGTGAAGGATATTTAGCATTTGCACTGTCCTTTGACCAATGGATGGTGAGTATCCTATTCTACCTCTCTAGCTTCTTTTGTAATCCTAGTAGAGTTTCAATGGTACCTTAGCAAAACATCATATGGAAAACTGAAATATTTCTAAACTGATAACAAGGACATTTCTTACTTATAGTGCTGGTGAAGAGGTAATGGCCTTTTATAGGTGGTATGGAGTCTTAGCTTGAGGTTGGCTTTCTGCAGTAATTACTCCTGTGGATATGTCTTCACAGAATCCAACCTTAGTAGTAGTACAGTAGCTGACTGGAATTCCTGGTAAGATTAGTCTTGCCTTGCTACCTGGGAATGAGAAACCAAACCACTATCTGTTTGAAGCATGTTGTTAGGTTTTCTGAAAACCACTTGAATTTCAGCATCATTAACATGGTGACTCAATCCAATCTTTAAAATGTGTTCAAAGACTTTTAATTGTGGTTGAAGTGAATGCTGCTAACAAATATGAAATCCATAAAGTATCTGTTGTATAAAGAAGATACTTTTGATTTTCCTGTTCCTAGTAAAAGAGCACTTAGTTCTTAAATATTTTGTATCTATACAGCACTTTTAACTAAAGAGTTTTTTAAAATACCATCGGTATCCAACCATATCTTTTTTGGTAAATTCAGTAGAATTATAATGATGTAAAACATTGTGATAATATGGTTGTCACTGGGTAGTAGGGTAAGTCACGATATGCCTGTTTCATCTGCTTGGCTTAATGCAGCACTCCTGTGAAACTGAGATGTTTGGAAGATGGGAAATAGCTTAAAAGCTAGAAGAATTTGTCTTGAGTCTTCTGCTAGACCACTGACTAACACTACAAGTTTGTTGCATGTATTAAATTAACGTTCTTTAGGAGGTTGCCAGTAGGAGTTTTTACTAATGTGTGAATACCTTTTTCTTTTAAACTTTCTAGGGTGATGATGATACATATCTGTGTGTTAATGAGGACCACCATGTTAGTGTAAGCACTGCTTACCTGAAGGGACGAAGTCCTCCTGTTCTGGATTCAAAGGTACGTGTGGAGCATCTCAACTTCCTAACAGATATGGGTTTGAAATGCTCAGCAGTCCATGACTGCTCTGTGCTTTTATTTTGAAAAGCTGTCGTAAGTAGGAAGTTAAATGTAGAATTCTTTATAGTGAGAATGGTTAGGCTCTTTCTTCCTAGTAAACATTACCTTTGGAAGTCTAAATTTATTTAAAAAAAAAAAGTCGTGGTGAGAGTTCTGAACTTAGTGTGCATTGATGGTACAACTGTGCCCTTCTACTAGGGAGATCATAGTAATGAGTTGAAAAAACTTGTAATAAATACAAACCTTGTGTCAGTAAATCAACACAGTAACCTGCCTTCTAAGTTCCTATGCAAGAGATTATTCTTTCCCCAGATCATTGCCTCATTATTTCTTCGTGCAAGTGATACTTACATCTCTTGAAAGGCTAATTTTTAACTAGTTACTCTCCAAATCTCTTTGGATGTATTAGCACAGCAGAAGATGCAGCAAAAAGAAGTCTTGACATTTAAGCTAGAAGTATCTGCTTAACCAGGGGATTTTAAAACAGAAAAGTGAGTCAGGACCTCTATAGTACATGACCTTGTTAGAGTGGTGAGATGCTGGAACAGGTTGCCCAGAGAATGTGTAGGTGCTCTATCCCTGGGGTGTTCAAGGCCAGGTTGGATGCGACTCAGGCAGTCTGATCCAGTGAGTGGCATCCCTGCCCATGGCAGGGGGTTGGAACTAGAAGATTTTAAGGTCCCTTACAACTCAAGCCATTCTTTGGTTCTATGACTGTTGTTCTTACTCTTATACACACTTTCTTATGGTTGTACTGGGCTTTTACCTTCCAATTGTTCCCATGGTGTGGAACAGTTCTATGGAGAAGGCTGGTCATTTATTTGCTATTAACATATAGCTTATTGGAAAGCAGTTGGCCCAAATTGTGAGGGTCTGACCCTAGAGCTAAACTAGATACCAGATAACTTACTGTGATGGTGGTCAAACACTGGAAGAGAATAACTGTAAGGTAACTGATACCTGGTGCATGTCAGAGTTCAAAAAGCATTTAGATAATGCACTTAATATGCTTTAACCTTCAGTTATCCCTGAAGTAGTTAGGCAGTTGAACTTGATTATTGCAGGTACCTTCCAACTGAACTGTTTTATATCCAATATTCTGTTACTGTATTATGGCCATCTAGAGCTGCAGAAGTGAAAAAAATTACCTCTTGATTCTGTTAGTGTAAGAAATGCTTTAGCTCGTTACCTGAGATATAGGAATACTGCTTGTGTTGACATCTTGAACCAATCTCAAACAGTGACCTTAAAAGCAATAGAATAATTATTTGTCTGGAAAGGCTGCATATCAAATGTTTTTTGTTTCACAGAATGCTCTTGAAGATGTGTCATGGAGGCTTGTGGATGGTCTACTTCAATGTTCTTTTAGAAGAAATGTTAGCCTCCCTACATATAAGGGGAGGTTTAACATGAATGCTAGTTACTACATCTTTCTGGCAGATGGGGAAGCTAGTGAAGGTAAATTTGATGTGTGGTTGCTTTTATTTTATTTTTTTAACAGCTCTAAGTGAGTTGTCCCAATGTAAGACATGTTATCTGTAATAATTGGTATCCAAACTATGGACTTGATTTCCAAGCTTGAGTGATGTACTTTGTATAGTCACCTTTATTGGCTCATGGATTTGCTCTTGGAAAATAAAGTAAGCTTACTTGTGTTGCATTCCCACTTGATCCTAGCAACTGTTAGCTTCTTGAGTGCTGGGTGCATTCCTTTTAAAATGGAGATTAGCATCAGCAGGAATCATTCTTCACATCTTGTGTGTGTAGGGGAGAGATCTGTTTTCTGTGGAGGGACGAACTGGTTCTTGTATATATACAAGGTAGTTTGGATGACATCTTCAAATTTGTATTCACGAGCTGAGTTCCTACCTTATTTCATGTTAGACTTTTTGTATAACTACCCTCCATGGTCACAGTAGGGCTTAAATTCATAAATAAGGGTTAGACTTATTTTGCAAGTACAGTAACTTTCATATGCCATAATTAAACCACTTTGTTACTGGATAGGTGGTCCAATATATAAACATCGTCATCAGCCTTTGATCACCAATGGAATGTACAATGTCACAGGCATTCCTCAGGATATTGGAGGTTCCCGGTCCCCAAGGCTTATCAAGGCTCATGGTAAGTTGCATGTTTTAGCTTTGACTTCCTGGTCAAGATCTGCTGAGACTTGAGAGCTGTTTTCCTCACTGTTGTAGAGTAGGTATTTCCTCTTGTCTTTCTGACATTTGCATTTTATATATACTGTTGGGTAGCAAGATCTGAGACTGTGAAGTCCCAATAAAGTTATTGCGTTCCATTTCAAGAACAGTGTCATAGGATTTCCCTCCCCCCTCCCCAGTTTCCTATCTGAAATGACAAAATTCTCAATTGACAGTCCAGAGCCAATGAAACTGTGGTGAATTATTTTCTCAGTACTGAAGTATAAACCAGGCTCATGAGAGAACTGTCACTCATTCTGTTGATGAAAGCTTGTAATAAAGGTCAATTACAATTCTTTGTATAAGCGTGTAAAAGCTGCTCCATCGTGCCAGGAGTGTTTTAAACATCCTTATATGGATGATTTTGCTAGATAAAATACTATGACATTTTAGACTGAACTAGGTGGTTAAAAACTTCTCTGCTATATTCTGACTGTATAAATATGGAGTAAACTATTAATACCACTCTGAAGCAATTTTAATGTACAGTCAAATTACCCATTATTAACTGTTTCTTTTTTTTTTTTTTTTTCCTGTTTTTCAGGTGCACTGATGTTTGTTGCTTGGATAAGTACAGTTAGTATTGGTGTTGTTGTTGCACGATTCTTCAAGCCTGTCTGGTCTCATTTGTTCCTATTTGGAAGGGAGATATGGTTTCAGGTGGGCAAAATCTCTCCCGTATCTCTAGCTATATGTTCTGCCTCTGTAGTTGGAAAATTAAAACCTCTAAGGAATCAGAGATCAAATTTGATGTTGTTTACTTTATTTAATCTTGTAGAATAACTACAAATCAGAAGCTTGCCTACTCCACTAGTAAAAATAAAGTCCAAAGAGGCAGCTAAGAACATTCTTACTTATTGATCATTAGATGTATTTTAATACATATTGGGAAAGGTGTAGAGTTTCTAAATGTGAACTTCATTTTCCCAGGTGCATCGTATGCTTATGTTGACCACCGTTGTGCTTACAAGCATTTCATTTGTATTGCCTTTTCTATATCGAGGTGGTTGGAGCAAAGTAAGTGTGTGACTTTTGTTTTTAACTTTTACTAATGTAAAAGTAGAACCAAATGAATGAGAAGTAGATCAATTGCTGGCTGACTCTGCTCTGTTAGAACTCTTGTCAAAGGAATTTCCTGTAAATCTGTTAAGAAGGCTGACCAGATTCTAGCAACATAGATGAGGAATGTCCCTCCTCTAGCAATAAGTGGATAATATTCCATCGTATTTTCCTTCTTTCTACTTTCTCCTAAATGAAGTCCTTGTTTATGCTGGGGTTCAGGCAGGGCTCTGTTGCTGTCACCTGTATACTATCTGGTGCAAGGTGGTTCCAGAAACTGGGAAGTTCTCCAAGGGAATCTCTATTAAAGGTGGGATGCAAATGTCAGGCATGAGTTGATGGCTAGGGAAAACGAAAAAAGATCTTTTAGAGTAAAACTAGAACAAACAGAATGAAAGGAGGAAATCAGTACTGGGAGGAGTTAAGAAATAGGCCTTTCCTGATGATGTGATTGAGGATGAAGAGTTTGCAGCATTGCTGCTACAGTGTAACTCTACCCTTTTTTTAGGTTGATTGAAGAATTCCTTAGTACAACGGAAAGATGATGTAAAACCTAAGCAGACTTATCTCTCTCCCTCCTCCTTTGTGGGAGGAGGCAGGGATGTTCAGCTGCAGAACAGCTTGTGTTCTGTCACCATTGCTAGTTTAAACACACTGCTGTTCTACCACTGTGATATACTTTTGCTAGCTTATGTAAAATTAACATATTTCTGATATTTTTCTATATCTTCATATGGATAAGACTTTAAACAAAAAATGTTTTATGTTTAGCAAGCAGGTTTTCATCCATATCTTGGCTGTACTGTGATGGCTCTGACAATCTTTCAACCTTTTATGGCAGGTTTTAGACCATCTCCTCATGCACCAAGGTACTCACAACTAACTCATTAAATTGTAATCACAGAAATAAAATGCCTTATTGTTACTTGCTTTAAATAAATCTTTTCAATATCTTTTTAATTTTTTTTTCCCTCAAATGTAATAAAATGCTTTTTTTTTAATTTTTATTTTATAGGAGGCAGTTGTTTAACTGGTTTCACTGGAGTATTGGTACAACTGCTAGAATACTAGCTGGTGAGTAGGAGTAATAGTTGTAACTATCTTTTATGTGAAATGAAGGAACTCATGCTGTTAATTATCTAGACTATTATTCATCTAGAACATCTGTCTGGACATCCAGATGTTGAGCTTTTAGCTCATGTGATCTTTTCTGGTGTGAGGCAAACTATTCTGATTTTGAAAATGAAGAAAAAAAAAAAAACAAAAAAAAGAAACATCCAAAGGATTTAACTATTATCTATGGTCTGTTTTTCTTACACTCAGCCCTATTTAAAGTGGAGGTTCAAAATGTGTTGTCTCACCTCATGACTTTCACATCATAATATGGATTCTAGAGATTTTTCTTCCTCTTTTTCATGACTATCTTCTGCACCTTTAAAGGAGATCAAGTGACTTGTAATACCAGTTTGACTTGAGCAAATTTCTTCTTACAGTAACGTAGCTCAATGTTGCAGTGTTATTTAAGTTAACTTACAGGACTACAAACTAGATTTTGTTCTATTTCTGGTGATAAGGTTCCATAGACAACTTAAGCACAAAAGTTTCAGTGAGTGTGGTCATCTTCCATAGTCAGAAATGCTCGTGCTTTCATGGCTGTGAAGAACACTGTGCAGGATAGGAAACTATTTTGGCCTCCTGGTCTTTTTCCTTCTGTTTCCATACCCGTTCCATACAGCAAAAGCTTTTTGGTTTCATTGACTCCTTTAAACTCACTCCCCCAGAAACTATAGGCATTTTGTGGGAAATCTGTTGACAAAAGTGTGTTAAGAAATTTGTTTTAATTGCCCTGATACAGCACTCAGCATCTCTTCATCTCATTTTTACTGACTAGTGGTTACTATGTTCTTGGGAATGGATCTGCCAGCACTTGACCTACCAAACCCATGGGACACCTATACAATGATTGGTTTTGTAGCTTGGCATGTTGGTACCGATGTTCTTCTGGAGATACACAGCTACTGTCTTATACGTAAAGGTACAAGCCAACTAATCTTATTTTTACCTTGCTTGCTGAGTTCTGTGACACAAAAGATCTGAGTGAACTGAATTTCATGAGGTGTTCTTTAATTTCTAACCTAGAAGCTGAAGGGAATAACTAGGGAACAATGGTGCACAAATTGATACAGGAGTAAAAAAGTTTTCAAGACCAGTGTGTTAGAGAACAGTCATTCTTTGTGCTAGCAATAGCTTGTTCTATCATCTTTTGCGGTGATCTCCATCCTAGGTGGAGTAGGTACAGCTGAGGCCTGATTCACACAGATTTAATCTACATCTTATTACTATGATTTTCTAGTATAAATGGGTGTTGTTAAATTAGTAGAATGATGTGAAACTGGAAGCATTTGTACTTGAATTTTTAGCAAGCAGGGGAAAAAGAATGAAATTCTGACTCCAAAATCTCTACAGAGAAACTAGTAGTAACTTCATTGGAAGTAGACTTTCTGGCAGGTGTCACTGAAAGGAGATCATTGTACACAGTAAATGACCTGTATCTAAATTGGGGAGCAGATACTTTCAGTATTGAAGAATCCTGATTTGCTATGAGAATGGTGTAAGGCAGCAAGTGGAGAAAGGGTGATAAAAAAAGTGACTTCAGATTTAATTACAGTTAATTTCTCTAGAACTAGAGAAATCAGCCTAAAATGTTTGACCAAAAACTGTTCTTGTGTTGGCTAATTGAAAATATTTATTAAAAAAAAACCTACCTATTCTAAAATGAAAATGTTTTAACTCATAAATGTTTTGTTCAGCTCAGATCTCAGTATCTTGATTCATTCTATTGAAATACAACTTTGTTTTGTCATTTTAATGACCAAAGACTAATTTTTGTAGTTTAACTCAAAATTTGTTTCTGCTGTAGAGTTTTTGAAAGGTCAAGTGACTTGAAGTACTTTTCAAATTTGGTGGAATAATTTACTTAGTCATTGGATCCAAACTTCTGCTATGTGACTATAAAAAGCTCTTCCTGTTAATAGCAGACAACTGTATTTTTTCTTCCACATAACAGTTGAACTGATTGAGGATGACAGAGTACAGATATTGCAGTCACTCACGTCTGCAGAAGCAGAAGTAAGTAACCATTTTTACATACCTACCTTGTGATTATGTTTTTAAAAACAAATAGGAAGACTAATACTTCTCTGTTTTTTCTTGTTTTCTTCTGTTGTCTTGCAGGGTAACCTGTTTAAACAGATTGTGTTAGCCATCTATATCTGTGGAAATATAATATTCCTCATTGCCTTCCTGGCAGCAATCAACCAAGTATGAGATAAGAAATTTGCAGTGAAGTACCATGCAGCTGAAAAACATGCAAGGAATACTTTTATTGTTTCCATCAACACATCCTGGAAGATGTGGTTGAAGAGCAATAGCATGTGCGTGAGGGAGAACTTCAAATCAATAGAATGCTGGAATCCTGTGAAAGCTGTCTTCAGGTCTTATTTTTAATGAGAATCTGCCTGAGTAAGGAATGAAGTTGTTGTTTTTAAATAAGTATAATAATTAATGTGGTTAGAGTTTACAGGCCAAGAAGAGTGATAAGATGAAGAAGAGTGAGAAAACAGTTTTGATAGTCACAATTTCATAAACCTTTCAGGAGTATTACTGTGAAAACTGAAAAGTGTGATCCCAATTCTGTGTTCTGACATGGTTTGACAGTCTCCTGCTTGTGACAATTTTTGTCCCACACAAAGAAAAAAAACTTACTGAAAAAAAGTCACAAATACTTGATCTAACATTGAGCTAAACATTATCTTTGCAGTTTAATGCAAAAAATATTCTCTGCTCTAAGAGCAGTGCACTTATACAGGGATAAGGGAACTACAGTTCTTTAGTAAGGTCACCATTCTCATCACCTCAAAATACTGTTTTGTTCTCTCAGTGCTTCCAAACCATAACAAGGAAAAACATGCTTGCAGATGTACATTAAAACCTGTTTATCCAAAATTCAAACAGGAAAAACCTATCTGTGTGTATGTAGTTGTTCTGCTGTCTCTGCTGGTCACTTGTTGCCTCTGAATTGCTGTTCTGTATGAATAACATGGGCTTATGCAACTTGATTCTTAAAGTTAAGTGAAAATATTTGCTCAGTTATATTGCAGTTGTGTTTGCTCTATTGAATGTGCTGTTGAAATAGTGATTAGGAGTTGAATTGACTTCAGGAAAATGCAGCTCCTTTTAGTGTTAAATGAGTGTCCTTTGAGCTGGTTTGTCTGACTTTTTCTCCTACTTTCATAGACACTTTTTTTTAGTCAGTAACTAAATAATCTTAATGTGGTATTGGGAATGGAAGGAGACTTCTCAACTTCTTTGTTTTCTGGTTTACCTAGATACTGAGGGTCACTTTTTAGCTGAAATCTCATAACTTAACCCTTCTTATGCTATGCAGTAAAATGCTTTGCTTTTTCTTTCTTTCTTTCTTTCTTTTTTTTTTTTTTTTAAGTTGTAAATTTTCAAAGTATACCTCTACCAAAGGGTTGTTAACCTAGCTAAGAATAAAGGTGTTGGCAAATAGGTCCCAGTATTTACTATTCTAGATATAGAACATAATAGCAAGATCTCTGCTATCTGATCATCCTGACTCACAGAAGTGTTTTAGACATGAAGTGGTTCTTTCCATTAACTAAAGCACTAAAGCTGTCTAGTTCAGCCTCTTTCTTGAAACTCACAATGCAGCCTGTTGCAAAGACAAGTCATTCAGAATGTATCAAGTTTGTGGTCTGATCTTGCCTGCTCAAGTAACTTCTGTAGTTCTAAGAGCCTTTACAGAGCTTGGATTAATCCCTTTTTGTTAGCAGCTCAATAGACTACTAGTGAGTTTTTAGGTGAGTGATCTTCCTTCCCCTCATCTGGAGAAGATGTTCTCAGATAGACAAAAGGAGGTTAAGAAGAAATATGGCAAAACTCAGGCTGAAGGGCAACATGCATTTTCTTTATATGACATTTTCAGCTTGTTCTTTGGATATCTTTGATTTCAAATACTTAGGAGTCACAGATCTATCCAGCACTAAAATTTTGAGAGCTCTTCCATATACTGCGTATACAAAAGAAAATCTCTATTCAGACCTGATAGATGGCTTTTTAAATTAAGTCAGTGCCAGATTCTTTCTATAATACAACAGCTGTGCTGTGTTGCTTCATTCTCATGTGAAAGTGGGGGTTTTAAAGCATGAATGTAAGTATCTTAATTGTTTCTCTTTTAATGCAGTGGAAACACTACCAAATAAAATTTAGACTAGTTTTGCATTGCAGTAATCAATCAATGTTTTCGTTGTAAATGCTTATTTTACAAATAAAAGCAGTTCAAATGCTTCCTGGAGAAACTGTTATTGAAAGTTAGTGTTAGAAACTGGATGTTACAATGTTTTTGTAATGTGGAATAACTTTCCTGAGAGCTACAGATTTTGCAGATTTCTTGGTTGCTCTTAAATAATGCACTTTCCTAGTACTAGGGATAGGACATAGTTCATGAGGCCTTTCCTGACATATTCCAGCATCTTCAAATCAAAGACTTGTTCATTTTGTTATCACCTTCCTGCCCACCTGCATGACTAGTAAGAGGAAGCAAAGTTATTGTATTAGAGTGACTCTCCCAAAGTTCCTGTTACAATCTTTGAAAATAAAAATAAAAATGTGAAAATGAAAAAAACAAAACGCCTTGTGCAAGTGGTTGGTAGAAAAACGGGTAGCAGGAAGTTTGGTTCTAGAGGCACTGATGGCTTAATATTGTTTAGAGGGAGACTCCTGCGGCTTTTCTTCATAAAGGAATCCTGCTGAAGTTGTGAGAAATTCACATGAAAAGATGAATCTTTTGATGTACCTAGCCTTGGATTAAGCTTCTGATGACAAATCAGTGATAGCATATTTCAGATTGGTTCCTTCTAGACTAGTAAATTCATCAAGAAGAAATTCGCCTCAAAATACTGCTCATCTGCTCTTGACAGCTTCAAATGATGTTTCTTGAATATGCTCCAAAGAAAACTAGGTGGTGCAAATTGTTTAAATGCATTTGAATTTATTGCTACTTTGACTTTAAATTCATTTATTTTTTGCAAGCGGAAGTTTGGGTGCAAGATGAACTAAGACAGGAAAACATTTTTTAATGCTGAACACTGAACTGGTTGTTTTGCTCTGGAGAGTTATGTATTGAGTGTAATAATGTCAGTGTTTGTTCTTTCATTCGGCTTTGAGAAGGCTAGAGAGATCTTGCCTGTTGTTTTCTATCATTATTTGTAACACTGTGTGGCGCTCTTGTTCAAATAACAACATTCTTATTTTGCCCTCAGTGTGAAGTTCAGCCACGTAAACAGCCTCCAAAACAGGAAGTATTCCAAGACAAAATATCTGTAATATTTTTCAAGCTTTGTTAAATAAACCTTTAGATTCAAGACAGCTCATACAGATAGACGTAATGAGATGTCTATGCTTAAACTTTGTTGGAACAGTAATGACCTGTTTTCTTTTGAAAGTAAACTGTGCTTTACACGTCTCTCTTTTTCCCAAACAGCTTAAGATGGGTGACTATCATGGAGTGCTAAACTCTTCTGCATTTCACTGCATGAATCAAACTTGGTGATTTCTGACTGTGAAGAAGAAAGAGTGTGAAAGAAAGATGGTTAAAAGGGATGATCTGTTAGTCTGGTACCCTGAGAAATTCTTAGCTCAGATCAGTATGATCCTAAGCTTTAAGGTGCGTCTATGTGTGAAAGGTAGATCTGTTCCAAACATTTCTCTGAAGGAGTGGTACAGCAGAATAGTCACAGGAAAAGTGAAGAACCTCAACCCCCTCCCTCCCCCTTCCCCCTCAGCCAGAAGCCTAACTAAAATTTTGAAATACTGCAGAGGTGTCCTCCTACCCAAGAGACTGGTTGTAATAAATCAGCTTGTGATGTATATGGTATTTTTATACTACTTTCTGTTTTTCAGTACTGAATTTTACCTGCCAATTTACTTAATAGTCACAACAACATTACTGATGTTTTCTCGGTTTCCCTTCTTTTAAACTATTTGTTTTGTGTTTTGCCAGATCGCTTGAGGATATTATTGGGGAATGCAGAGAACGAGTGCCCAAATCAGTCTGCCTCTGTTATAAAAGCTGCCCATGTCACTTTTTCCTACTGTCCAAATTACATTCCATTGAGAACCTCTAAGATGTATCTTGAAACGAAACAAAACCACTCCACTGAGTGTAATTGTCAGAACTAAGGAGTAATGGGAAAACAAATATCTTCAGAGAAAGAGGGAGGAAAAAATTCTACAACAAATAAGGACAGACTAGATGTAGAGAAAATGTATTTGTTTATTCATCTACTATTTCCGTCTCCAGGTAACAATCTTTGACTATTCCTAAATTCTGAGATTATCACCTTTCACTGCTACTTCAGACTGGGACCACCACCTGCTTAGAGGCCATATGTCAGCTGGTTACTACCATTGTGCCTCAGCATGAGGTAGTGGCTTGTTTCCTGCTTTGAAACGGGGAAGGCAAGCAAAACAGTTAGGGTTGTTTTTCGGTAGTTATTTCTTAGTCAGCTACAACAGAACAATACAACCTGAGCGATTCAAACCAGTGTAAGACCTACCAATGCTATCATACTGATTTGAATAGAAGGAAGTAGAGTGATGAGGCACTTTTTTCCCAAGAACCTGGTATTACAAAAAGGACTAGCATGTGACTTTCCTCTATGTGATTACACTTTATGGCTGTTCTAAGCGCCATAGCTTTCCTCCATTGTGGAAACAATGAACGTGTTGAATGTTGGGAGCCTTGCTGCTTGCTAGGGAGCCATGCCCAGTGGCAGCTGCCCCTGAAACAGACCTGTTGCAGCTGTGGGACAAGCCATTGATAAGTTGGTTTCTGATGGGAGACCGGGACTAATTTTAGCTCCCCTGGCTGATGAAACCTGTGTACTAAGCAATAATGTTAATGACTGACAGGCACTGCCTGTCTGGCAACCAGCTTTCTGGAAAAGTAAGGCTTTGTGAAGCGAGCTAGAGGTGAAGCCGTGCCTGGGAGGTCAGGCTGTTTATAGTGTTATGCACGGGGTCTGTGAGGTATGGGCAGGAAGTATGTAAGTGATGTGGAAAGGAGAACAGGGTTTTAGGATTGTTGTATTGTTACATGTAAAGGAGAAGGGCAGGCGGACTGTGGTGCTCTAGAAACAGCTAAAAACTTAAATGTAGGCTTTACTATTTTGAAATTGTTTTACTCTTAAAAAGGAATGCTTCAAATTTTGGGCAAGATACTAAGCTTGGAAATCAGCTTTAATACATACACTTTTTTCTGGCTCTTATCTCTCATACTTAGTTATTAACTAATGTTTGGGGGGAAAAAAAAAAGATTGAAACATCAGACTGGTATGCTTTAAAGGGAACAACATCCTGTGAAATTCCCTGGAGATGGGTGTTTCTCTGCTGTGTATGTAGCAACAATATATTTCTGATGGCGGGGACAGGTTATGCATGTCTTCACTCTTGCATACGTGCTGCATTTATGGCCTTGGGTAGCTTTCTATTACCTTTAAAAATTCAGGATTTTATTTCTGTGTGGCACAGTTGGTCAAAACTAAGTCTGTTAGAGTCCATTGGGTTATGCAAAGTGCAAAATAACCCAGATGCATAAAACAGAGGAGCAAAACACTGGGCATTAAGATGCAAAATGTATATTGAAGAAACTCCTTAGCTTTACTCTGCTTTGAGTAGTAATTTCTACTTCCATGTCACACAGCTGTTAAATCACCTTTTTCCCCAGCTTTGCCATTCTCATCCTTAGAGCTGGAAAAAAACAAAAGAAAACAAAGCCACTGTTATTTCAAGTCAAACTTTCTGATACTAAATCACTGTATTTAGAATAATGAAGAATACACGTACCTCCAATGGTGAATCCAGCAGAATAAGCATTGTTTTAGTGTTACAGAAAGAAATTAGTAGAAGGTATTAGTTCTGGTAACTTTATTGCAAAGTGAGCACATATTTAAGAAAAAAAGTATTCCATTATTGCTACTTGAAAATTAACACAGCTCTCCTGTTTTGTTTGCTACCTTTACTAACACGCTGCAGACAGATGGTATTGTCCTTGACAAGATGCTGGCAGATTAAAAGGATGCATGAATAATTAAACAAACCCTTTGTTTAAACTAAACTCCTCAGCTGGAGCTGTAACTGCTTGGAAGCCTTTTTCTTTTATGTTGATGTTCACAGAGAACTTTCCTCTTCCTGGTGCAGTGAGTCAGGGTGGCAGTTAGTCATATTCCTGAATTAAATCTGACAGGGTAATTTATCCGTATAAACATCAGTATGGCTACAGTCTGTGGCTGGATATAAGGTAGGTTAGTTTGAAAGTGATAGTGCAGGGCGGATGATTAAATGTTATGGTTATTTTTAGAACAGCAATATAATGCTTTTGTATGATACGTAAGAGCCTCCCCCACCAAGTTGCTGATCTGAGAATGCAGTAGCAATAATCTTCAGCCCTCTGACCTGGCAGTTTGAAGAGTCCCCCAAAATAGCATCTCTTCCATATACTCTGTGTACTGGGACACAAGGAGGTTAAAGCAGCTGTTTACTTGATTTATGTAGGTCAACAAATGTCCAGCTCAGATTTTGTTTTGAGCACTGAAGTTTGTTGTTGCAAATCATAGAAGCACCTGTGTATAACCTTATGTCATGGGACTGGAGATGTTAAACTTGGCTCTTATCGAACTGAGTACTGTCTGCAGACCAAAGAATTCAAGAGGGTTTGAATTCTGGTTGTTGGTTTGAGAACAATTGGTCAGATATGTCATTTAAAAATACACCAATACTATTGATTTTCTTGCCTTCTGTACAGACATTTTCTTTATTAAAAAGTTTTCTTGCACAGTTCTTAGCACAAATGGAGCAATTGCTCACTGCTTTTCAAGGCTGCGCAGCTTCCAATGATAAAGCTATCTTATGTAACCAGGTACCTGCCAAAAGCCTTGCACTTTTGTTTCCCATGAGGCACTGTTGCATACTGTCTGGAAGCTTTCTTGCCAATTCAGCTTCAGTTGTTGGGTTTTTTTTTTTCCAGTTATCCCATTATGTCTTAGCTTTTGTTCCATCACAGGGGTTTTTATTTTCCCTGGAGAATATTTAATTTTCAAACCATTTGCATTTCTTAAATACAGAGAAAATAAACTCAAATGAAATGAAATGCTAGCAGGATAACTATAGCATTGCTATCCCTTCTCCCTTTGTTATTTCTGAAAGCATGTACCATGCTTATGGGGAAGTGAAACTTGCTACCATATGGAAGGAAGCGGGTGCTACATGTCTGCCACCTTGGGCCCACGCTAAAAATTCTGCATTTAATCCCATAATTTCTCTGTCTAAATCAGTATGTGGAACATGTTACTATGCTTCCAAGTTGTCCTTTGCCATCAACAGCTTTTCAGTAGCTTCCTCTGAAGGTTTGTATTCTCAAAGTAAGGTTGTCATGTAAGGGAACCTCTTTCTTATCCTGTCTGAACTTTTGTGCTTTCCATTCCTTCAGAGACCCTTCAGCGTTTGTTCAATATTAAAATGCTACAATTGCTTCCGAAAGCTTTCCCTGCAGAATTTCAAAGAGGATTACTTTTGTTCTATGGCTTGTTGTTTTAGGAATGAAGGATGAGGGCCAAAAATCATTTTGTTATTTCCCCCTTTTCACTGGTGGTGGTCAGGGCAAACCTGGTTGGCTGAAGCATCAGTGATTGGTTTGAAAACAGTTCATTTCTCTTAAGAAACAATGCTTTGTCATACATTGTTCTAAAAGTGAGAGGCTTTCCTGGTTTTGTTTCATTTTTAGAAGTAGCAATAGGATTATGGGACTGCTTAGGAAAAATTGAGCCATTTCCTGCCTTTTTCCTCAGATCAAACTGCCCTGAGGAGTGATGATAAATAGGGCAAAGAGGAATGGGCACTTCAAGGCACTCAGCTGGAGGCAGTGCTGAATACCAGGGTGTATTTTTGCCTTGATGTCATTGCCTTAACTACTATTAATCAGAATCAGGATTTTTCACAAATGGCTGTATTCTGTTTGGCGTAGTACTTGTAAATAAACAGGTAAGAACAACAGAAGTTGATAGAAGAGTTTTCCAAATGTCTTTGCTAGGTTTACCTCTTCCTCTAAAGTCAGTATTTTTCACAAACCTCCAAAAAGACTTTTCAGAAATTGATTGACAGAGAAAAAAGAAGCTTCAAAAGCTGCTTCTAGGAGGTAAAAAAAATAAGCAAAGATTGTTATAGGCAGAGGTGCTCAGATAACTTGTTTGTGACTTGAAGCAGTGATTAAACACCTGGTGGAAGGCAGGGCTAACCCAGGGGAGCTCAGGTGCATACAATGTGCCTGAGTGATAGGAAGGGATGGAACCAGGAACAGGCTGGCAGTGGGATTAAGGGTATTCCACTGGAGATCCCTGTCTACCTGAGGCCTTCTGAAGGTAAGCAGCTTTTTTTCTTTGTTTCTGTGCCCAGGGCTGTTGCATTTGAGCAAGCCCTCACTTGCTGCAGCCTAGGACTTTGTTGCACTGCTGGCATTGTTGTGCTTTCCACCGCATTACAGTACTTGTGGTTTGTGGTTACTTCTTAGAAACCTCTTTCCCAGGGTCTATTCCACAGAACAGATGATGAATAAATAGTTTTGCTCACAACCAGCTTCTGGATGTTGGGTGTTGATTCTCTGTTCTGTCTATAGATATGTGATGGGGGTAATTAAGAGACTGTCTCCCAAGAATAATGGACTGGAGCAGTTGCTGGAATGGCTTATCTTGCCTGTGGCTGGCCACTGCTGCTTTCAGCTGCTGGCATCGGACTGTTGGCAACAGCTTTTACTTCTAGGAGATTTGGGGAAATGCACAGATGGCAGAATTGGTGCTCAAGGGAAGTGAAAGGTTCTTCTGATTAATATATTGATCTTAACCTGATTGATCAGAAGTGCTAGGCAGCACTGCTGGAGTACTTCAAGCTGTGTTGTGCATGACTGTATGAGGTTGTTGATGCTCCTAATCTGAAAGCACTGATTAACAGCTCTTCCCTGTCAATGCAGACAGTTGCAAAAATACTTGAAATTTCTGTGATATCCAACACCCACCTGACTTCTGGCTTCATTTTTATTGTAAAGAAATACTCATCTGCCACTACTAGGCAGGGTTCTAGGCATGGCCTTGTACTTTTCCTTCTAAATTGAAAAATTACTGAGTATATAGTAGTGAAGAGAGCAGTGGAAAAGAATATAGAAACAGAACCTCTGTTCTCCCTATATTTCAAATACAACACTTTTTTTTTTTTTTTTTTTTTTTTTTTTTTTTTTTTTAGTGTGGAATATGATTGCAGTCTGAAATCTTCTGATCTGTGAATACTCTTAAATGCAGTTTAGTTATATACTTTAAAATGCAGCATAAACGTGCTATTTGTTCTATCACCCTCTCTTGCTATTATTCCTTCAAACTTTATAATAAAACTTAGCAGTAAGAAACAGACACCTTAATGTGAATAGATTATAAAAAAGTGTTAAGAAATAATACTGTTGACTAACCAAATGTAGGGAAGAAAGCTTTCATTATTTCTCAGAACCTATAAAGATTAAGTTAAAGTCAACAACAACAAAAGTTAAAACTTGCATAGATGTTGTCAAGGCAAGGCTGGAAATGTTGAATCCAGAAAAATAATGTGAAGTATAGCTGGTTATTAAACAGCCTTTCTGATTTAACACACAACTCAAATTATGTAGGAAGTACACAGAATGCAGATAGGCACAAAATATTTCCAGTTAGTGTTAAGAAGCAGTGCTGTAAGTTACATAGTAGAAATGAAAGCTATCCTTCTAACTGAGGTAGTATTAATGAATCCTTCAATTGTAACTTTAAATAGGACCACTTTTAAACTCTGAAAATCACAGAGATTCTTTTGAGATTTTCTGAGATTGGTTGTAGTTGTTATCCCCCCAAAAATTTTAATATGGTAACTAGTGCCTTGCTGAAGATGAAACTGAGCAGTATTAAAATGCAGATTAGAATTTGTTAACAAAAGAGAAAAGAAATGATTAACAATTGTGTATTGGTCTGTGAAAAGAAGTACTGAAGTGACTGCTACCAGATAAAGCAGTATAAGTTTGCTACATAAGTGAACAGCAGCGACATGATTTTCTTTTTCTGTTACCTGTTAGTGAAGGATCTTCAGTACCATCTCCAGGTACTTGGCTCTGAAGATGAACACGGCTCGTAGGTGAGCTTAAGCATTCCTCTTGTTCTCGTAGGGAGATGGAATTTTTGTGGGGTGCGTTGTTCATGCTTGTGCCTAGGCTGCTCATGGGGTTTGTCTGTGTGACTTCTGTGGTTTTCCTGCTTGGTGGCTGGTAAACCTGACTGTAGTGGCCAACGGGATGATATGATGGTTTCTCAGATTTGCTATCATCATCGTCATCATCAATGATAACTAATTCTGCACGAATAACCCCATCGTATCTTGTCAACTTCTGGTCTGCTTCTGTGTCATCATCATCAACGCGCTGATAACCCATGAAAATCATTGTAACTGGTTCTGAATCATCCACATAACATGGCACAGCTTGGACCATACGATAATGAACATCTTCCTCATCTTGAGGTGCAGGGGGTGCTTCATTGGGATGACAAGAACTTAAAAACCTTGTTTCATCATGTCTTTCTGTTGTATTGTGATAGGTTCTTAACTCCTCATGTGTAGCATTGTTTTTCTCATTATCTACCATCTTGCTCTCAGGATTAACATGCACTTTCTTCTCTAAATCCGGAAGTATCGGAGAGGGAGATTTTGGCGCTACCTTTTGAAGATTAAGCCCATTCTCTTTAGGTTGCTGTATAAAGGGTTCTGCCACAGGGGAAAATTCAGTCTGACTGCTGAGTCCATTCATCTCTCTTTTGTGTGCGTCTTCCAGTTTCAGTCCAGGGATTAATTTGTCTTTCTGAGGAGTAACTGGCCTGCAGAACTTGTTTGCAAACACAGGCTCATGATACTCCGTGGGAGACTGGGAATTTTTTTCATTTGCCTGCCTTAGAAGATCTTCCACCTCAACAGGAGCAAGTTCATCCATCCTATTTTGTGTTGTGCTGCCATTTGAGGACACAGCATATACTGACTTCCTACCATCATCGTAGACTTTAATTCCTGTCTCTTTAAACTCATTTGAGGGAAGAGGTATTGTTGACAACACTGTGTTTTCGCCTGTCTTCATGTCTTTTTCAACTTTCATTTCCATTGCAAACAATGCTGTTGAAAGAAACAAATACTTAAACTGATGATGCAGCAGCTGTGAGATGTTATAGGAGAGTTCTGACTGATAGAAAATAAATGTCAGAGTGAATTGGAAATCATGTAAAAGTGTTAACATCTGTAACCAATATATAAAAGGTTTTCATTCAGAACCTTGAACCAGAGAAAATATTTCTTGTTTGATCTACATCTTGAGGAAAAATAAGCTGATGAGGAGCCAGATTTTGTGATGTGTTTGACTGAGAAAGCCAGATTTAACCTTGGCTTCTGGTGGTGTACTTGGCAATAACAGTCAAAAGACCTTGACATGCTACATTAGTTTTGGGCACTCAAAGGGGTTAGGAAGTGTTCCAATTAATTAGAAATAATAAGTTGCTACTGGCTACCCCAGGGGTGTAACTACTGGTTATGAAATGTGAGGGGGAAACTAAAAGGTATGCTAGATAGAGGGATGAGTTACCAGAGGAAAGTGTCAGTGTTGAAAACATTTGATCTCAGTTTCAAAGGTGCAAGCTATACACTAGTGTCCCACCTCTCAGTTTTTATGACATCACTGATAACGCAATATGGTTTAATTGAGAAGAGCATTGTCCTGTATTGATAATACTTATTCTTTCCTTAAGGCTCATTCAATTAAAGGTTAAGAAGATTTTGCAGACACTGGCACCCTTTGCAGTTAGTGGTGAGCATTACCTTTTCTCTTTTCTTCTTCATCAGTGGTAGCATGCCCTGCCCTTCTCAGTGCAGAGGGTCTAAAATGCTTGGGAAGGTCAGGTATGTTGGCATATATGTAGTCTGCTGCCTCTGAATAAAGAAGATCCACAATGAGTTCCACCATTAATTTGTTTTTTACTGGTTTCTATGAGAACTTTTTTTTTCTTTTTTAAATTGTTTTTTGAGTAAACATACCTCCTGCAACTCCTGCTTTTTCGGTCTTCACAGACTGCAAAAGAGAACCATTGATGATAAATGTGGATTAGTCAACTTCAAAACAATGAGGTGAAGCAAAACATTGCCTAGTTAATGTCTCAGCCTATATAAGTGGCCTCATGATGAGAGATACTTAAAGATGGAATCTGCTCAGCTGGAGCATGGAGTGTGGGAAAGAATTTTTTTTTGTCTTTTTTTCCAGTATGATGTCAAGTCACACAAAGTAAGGTAGAGTATTAGAAAGTTAATCAGTGAGACAGCTGCACGCTGTGGCCCAAACTGGTTGTCTTCAACAATTCTCAAAGGCTACATTTTTCTGTTCATGTTATGTATTTTCTTGTTATGTGCCATGAATGAGTAGTATGCGTTTCTTTCTGACCTCCACTCCTTGCCCCAAAAAACAAATGGGAACACGGGCACTTGAACAGTATAATTTCTTAACACCTCTTTGTGTTTGAACTACCATTGCTTCAGAAAAAAAATTCATGACCCCTCACATGATCTAGCTAGTTCTTGTTTGCTTAATTATGGCGATGAACATCTAGTGCTTTCTATGTCTTAAGTAATCTGGTACTTACCTTGATTATGTCTTCTGTTGTTTTCTCAACTGATTTAAGTTTCTTTAAAATAGCTTCTTCCTTAGCTGAGACTCTAATTTCCTCTTTTTCGAGGGCCTCTATTTCCTTTTCCAGTCTGCAATTACAATTCATTTTGATTTAATACCAGGTAGAGAACAATATCACAGATTCAGTTGATGTTGAATGCAGACATTAGAAAGGTTAGCTGTAAATCTCACTCTGATATGGAATCAGTTTAGAATTTCAAATGCCTCAGAAAAAAGCTGGGTTAGTATTCTCAATTAAAAAAAAAAAAAAAAAAAGTGTTACAGATTCTGTGAAAGCAGTGTCTGAAATTATGTATTTTTCATGAGAGAATAAATAAGGAAAATACACCCCCACACAGGATTTCCTCATTTTAAGCAAATTTTCTCTCTTCATTGTCTCAAGGAATTTGATTCTCTCCCAAGTAATTATGATATAGGAAATAAATGTAGTTACAGACACTAGGGTTATGACTTTGTTTCTTCAATACAAATTCTTTAGTTGTAAATGTCAACAAGAGTTCAAGAACTATAGTAGATCACCTCATATGTTTTAGTATACAAATGAAACCGAATTCAGGAAGATCGTGCAAAGAAAAGTTGTAGGCAATATATAAAAGCTGCAATTCCACTAGAACCACCTTTATTCACTGAAATAACGTTGCATCCATATTTCTGAGAGAGAAAATGAGTATCATGCCAATACATCAGGGCTTTGTTTGATTAAAAAAAAAATACCATTTGCAAGTACTCTTAGTAGAACTAAATTAGGTAAAACAGAGCTTAAGTAATTTTCTAGTATGAAAACTCAGTAACCTGTGGCTTAATGAAGATAGGCTCAAAGACAGCAAGACAAGTCTCTACAGCTTTGCATATGTGAGTGTCAGTTCTGGTATTTCACAGATCTTTGCTATGCTAAAATCAATGTACCAACACCTGATGAAAAGCTTAAGCTTGATTCTGGAGATGAAGAAATGCACGATACTACTGATGTCTGGCTGGAGGGTTGGGAGAGTTATTGCAGCATTTCTCACAGCAACACAGGCTTTTGTCTAGTGTAAAAAACTTAAAATCACTTAGTTTTAAGAGTTCTGTCTCAGGTTTGTGAGCTAAGACATTTGCAGCTATGCAAGCGCTTCCTAACTGTTGATCAACATTTTGTGTATGTGATTCCCTGGGAAAATGCCCAAATGATGTCTCTGGAAAGCATCCATTTTCAGCAAAACAGTAGTCACGTAAGCTGCAATGGATTAATTTACCAAGAACAAGCAGCTTGGAAGATTCATGTCTGCAGTGTCTGCTTAAGTAATATCCTCACAAACATTATTAGTGCATCGGCAAGAGAAGTCAGGTAGTTCATATAGGCACTGACATATCACATCAGGTGTTCATAACCACTTTCTAAATGCGCATTTATGTGAGATTTCCTGCATTAAGAAACAATTTTAATTGTTCATTTATTTTTATTTTTTTTTACTACAGCTAGGTCTCATCAGTGTGACTGTGTTTTACAAAGACTACAAGCCTATAGCTTAATATCAAATACGCTACCTCCAAATTCTCTTGAACAGCATGATGTTCCGGACTTAGCTCATCAGTCAGATTTAGTAATATAAAACACAAGCATCTTGCCAGTTAAGATGTAATTTGTGAGTTATTTTCTTTAAAAGCTCTCATTATGTAAAATATTAAATCTCAGTAGTCAGAATTTCTTTTTGACCCTTAACTTGAATGTTATTTAGAAGGGGCTACAGCTCCCTTCTCTCTCTCCTCATTCAGTTACATGCTAAAGCTATGTTATGCAGTTTCTTGTACCTTAAAAATTTTACTTAGTGTATCTCTCGCTAACTAAAATTTTCATTTTCTTAGCATTAAGCTGTTTGATGAAACGCTTCTAGTCAGGAAGGTCTGGGACAAAATATCTTGTCTCTGTAAAGGTGAGAAGGAGAAGTCTATACCTATTCAGGCACACCTCTAAGGTAAAATATCTTGGTCAAATTCTTTTCTTGGATGTGACTAAGGCAGTGACGTTAGGGAGGTGTCCTGTAACCTGCTTTTTCATTTTTGTAGTAAAGACTTTCATTCTGCAGAAGCACATATTTGCTGAGGTTAAGATAGAAGCTTGCCTTGTAGCCTGGTAATTGGGGAAGTTGCTTCTCTATTGAGATCCAGAATCATGTCCCTAATTCAGCTCTGAGTTGGGACTTGAACTAGATCTCACCTGCTGTATAGCTTCAGTCTCCCTGTTCATCTCTATCTTTTTTTGGAAACATTTTTTGTTTTAACTTAAGGGGGAAAAAAAAAAAAAAAAAAAAAAAAAAAAGAACAAATTTCAGAATGCTCTGTATTTGATTGATTGTTTTGGAATCTGTCAGAAGTTGATGAGTGTAGGCTTAAGGCAACTGCAAAAGACATCAAAGATGCTAAGATTACTCATAAGATGATCTTATCTGAAGTTAAAAATATATGATAGACTGTATCCCAAAATTCTAGGAAAAAAAACCCAAACCATTATGTTTTGACTCCTTTGATTCTTACCAAAGTCAACATCAGTAATAGGAATCTGTCCTCTCTTAAAGCAGTAAGCAGATTCAATAGTTACATGCAAGCCAGTTGAGAAACATTGTTTAACTTCTCTATGATTATCTGAGGAGTTTAAATAGCACTGTGATTCTTGCCTTTTAAAACTCAAAAATTTTGAAGCTGTACCAATAGAATACTGTGGGTTTTTTAGCAACTGATGAGAAGATTTTTTACTTTTTTTTTTTTTTTAACACAAAAATGGTATCTCAGACCTTAAAACTATGATGTGAAGAATAACGCATTCAAGATGAAATTAAGAAAAAAAACCAAAACAACCCCGCAGCACTCTGAAAGAAACTAGTGCAATGACTGTGCCATATTTCTGCACTTGCAGAGTAGTATTTAATATTCGGAAATGTGTTTTTACTAGAGGCTTGATTGCAATATTATAATACCAAAATTGTTCATGAGAAGTTCAGAAGAATAATGAACTGAAGGATCGGTATCTTTTTCTGTAGTCTGGATTCTAACTGCTTCTAGACAGAGATGGAAGAAGAAAAATCCTGGAAGGATATATTGAAGGGAGAAAATAAAGACTAATTCAGTGCTCAGTGGGGCAAAGAAAAGTTATACCTCTCTCTCCAAATGGAAAACTGCAACAAGAACTTGTCTCTTTTATATGTGCTACCACTATTCAGATGTAAATAACTTTTTGGTTAGTTTTCAGAGGATATTGTTGTTTGCATGCATGCTAATTCCAAGAAACTAAAGTCCTTTTGACTTCATATGTTGGAAAAGTTAGACTTAAATCTCTTTCCAGTATTTAAGTCTTTAGAAACTTCCTAAACATGTCACTGATTCAGAGTATTTTGAAGTTAATCACAGTTTGTGTTTTGAAAGGTTCTAGCAGCTGCACCGGTTATTATTTAAAACAAATATTTTGAAGGAGCTGCTGCATCCTGCAGATGAATGAAGTATGACGGTTACTGTATGAGATCAATCATTTTGATGTTTCTCCTTCTTGATTAAGGTAAATTATTTTAGAGGGGAAAGTAAGTAATACTGAACTAGATTAAACAAGGAGCTTTAGAAGCTGAGATTCTAAATTGGAGGTTCCTCTTCCGAATCAGTAGCTGAATCAAGAAATACTACAGTGTGTACTTGACTGCTGCTGGCTACGAACTCATCTGCTGCAGTTGACACCAATGCCACCCTAGAAGAAAAATGGGATATGGATGGAACATAGATAGCAGGATACCACCCTGGAGGATACCAGACCAAGGAGAAAACACAGCTTTTAACAAGTTCTTACATGTTTTGAGGTGAGTCAAATGCTTATAACAGCTCTGGAGTCCACCTACCGTTAGTCTGCCTTCAGGTATCACATTACAAACTAGTTGAGTTGCCCTTAATAACATGATGCTGTTTGTATGTTTCTAAGTGTGCTGTTTAATGATAATTCTGTCAAGAATTAATGCTCTTTGCTGAAAATCAAGTGATAAAATGGGACCAATTTTTCATTCACTGTGTTCCCTGACATGAGCCATGCACAGGTGGCTGACTGTAAGCTTTATCATATAAGCATAATGAGAGGAAGAGATGGTGTAAGTACTGTTTCTGTCTGTAACCAGAGTGCTGAGCTACTCCTCTGTAAGGTGACACAGACCACCCTCTAGTCACTGTTTTATTGTTGATAGAAGGTATAGAACTTTTCCTCTCATCTTGGAATGCTCAAATACTAACTGATTAGTACATAAATGCTAGCTCTATTTGACATCCAAATAAAGAGTATTTCAAAATGAGGGCCTATTTAGTAGAGGGTAACATAAATGCCTCTGTTGGGAATAACATGTCTACAACTGCAAGCAATTCTCTCAGAAGATAAAGGCTGTTACGGGGTAGTGGAAAAACTTTAAAGTTTTTTTCTTGTTGTTTTTTTTGTTTGGTTTTTTTTAACACTGAAATGGAAAAAAGACAGAATAATTATCAGAGTGGTCAGGATCTACCTGAAGCAACAGCGAAACTCAATAATCAAAGGTGTGGTAGAAAGAATTCCACTGAGCTTCTCCATGTATCTTGTTTTTACTGCTTGACAAGCACGTACATGAACAGTATAGCAATTTCTGACTTTGTTCAGAGATGTGACTTCATTTCATGTGTGTGAAATCAGGCAGGCTTCTGCTAGCTTGAGCGCTATCTGTGGTACAACAAAAGTATTGGTTGAGTGTGATGCAGTGATGTTTTGTGATTTTTAGTGGACTTTGCTTGACTTGTACTTGATGTTATTCGCTTTTTGTGTCTCTGGATGATTTGAGACTGAGTTGGGTGTGTCTGAACAAGAAGACATGATGTCTGGAAAGGCAGCATAGATGCTTCTGTAGAGGCTTTCTAGACAACTGTTGAACACTGTCTAAAGTATAATTTATAGGTGTATATGTTTGAGAATAAACCTGCTTAACCTCCTTGTTCTGAGAGAAGTTTCCATGTGACTCCAGGTATGTTCCCTCTTCATTCTTCATATGTAAAATCAAATATCCTTGCTGACCCCTTCTATGTACATTATGAGAATAAAAGCTGTCAAAATCTCATAGGCATACTGATTGCTTACCTATGAGAGTAAATATAACAATAATGAAAATGTTTAAAAGCCTTGCTAGGAAAAGAAACATCTAAACTGTTCTTGTAAGTTCAGCAATAGTGGTACAAACTTCTTTTCTACTCCTGATTGTTTCAGCAGTGTTTCTCCATGGTTAACTCCATGGCCAGGAATTAAGAGCATTTCTGTACTGATTCTCATTTCCAGGATGCAGATTTCTCTTGTGCTGTCTTAGCTATTGCTTCATGCGCTTTTTTTTTTTTTTTTTTTTCTGGTGAGTATCAACACTAATTACTTTCTGTTTGCTGTATTACAAAACACATTAATGACAGAAGGAAATATTTGCTACATATCACTTTGTTCTACCTGTGAGATCCCATGTTGTAAATGCAAGGACTGTTGTTTTCTGTTACACTTTCAGTTATTTTTTTTATATTTTATGCTCATCATTTGTCTGATGCACTTCACTCCAAATAAATATGAGCTATTTCTAGAAGTAGGAGTCATTTTAAGGCGGAAGATGTCTGGGTGAGCTTGCCAGGAGAAGCTCACAGGCAAGACAAGTTAGTTGGTGATACTGATATTAACAGCAGGTGGCTGTGGAAATATTTAGTTAACCATGGAGAAACAATCAATTGTAAAAAATAATAGGAAACATTCAGAAGTTGAATTAAGCCAGTGCAGTAAAATAAATAGCCTTATTTTTGTAGGAAAAAATAAAATAAAATAGTGTTTGAAATAGGAAGAGAAAGGCCAGCATCAAACAATCAAACATTTAATGTTTAATGTACAGCTGCATGTGCAGTTATGCAAGTAAGTTATTTCATTTTCATTATTGCTAGTTTATGGTTGAAATCTCAGCCATCTAGATATGAAAGCATTGTTTATATTTTCATTTGCCCAAAGTAGCTGTGGATGTTCCATCTTTGGAGAGGCCCAAGGCTGGATTGGATGGGGTGGGCAGCTTGATAATGGTGGGTGGCAACCAGCCCACAGCAGGGGTTGAGAACTAAATGAGCTTTATAGTTTGTTCTGACCCTAGATGTATGATTATGTAGAAAAAGATGCCTAATGCGTTTCTCTTAAGTGTGGGATTATAAATAAGAATTAGTTACAAAATAGTAATAATAAAACAAAACTGGCATCCCCACATCTGACCTACAAGGAAAAGGTGCTTCCCCCCCTGAAAATGTCAATGAAGTCTGGCAAAAATTCAGGTAGAGATTTATCAGACGTATTTCTATAGTTCAGCTATTACAGGCTCAGATATATATTAATTGTATGAACTCAGGAACTTCACCTTACGCTTGTTTGGTGTAACGTATGTGCTGATGTGATGCAGTATTAAGCAAGCAGCCTTCCCATTCATAGTGTGTCTGCAGCCAGCCCTTGAAATCTTACATTTGTGTGTGTGCATATATGTGTAAAATATACTTGTTATTTAAGTAAGCGATCAAGTACAAATGAATGGCTTGGCACTCTTATTTCTCCTTCCTTAAAGCATAAGTGGGTTTAGACTCATTTCAAAGCCTATGGCCTCCTTCTAAAGTATTTGGAAGCTTCTAATTCAGGTAAACTTCAAAGATGCGTTACCCTTTCTCAACTCCAATCTGGAATTAAAACAGAGAAACTAAAATTTTTCTGATGTTAATGTACCTCTACAAATAGAATGACATTTTCAGTTTTGAAGTTCTAGTTTAATTACTGTTTTCTGTTTGTGACAGTGATAAATTCAGCTCAAGTTATAAATAGCTTATATGGATGCTGATATCATTGCCACAACAAATCTGCACACTAAATCTGGTTCATGACTTCAAAAAACAAACTTTTCTGAACAAAATTATTAAGGCACAAAGGAGACTTCAGCTAAATTTCCAGCTCTTACTCAAAGTCATAGGATTTTTTAAACTCTAGTTCCTAGTACTACTATACTAGTTCCTAGTACTCAGAGAAGTGTTGAACTACCAGTGGGCTGCTGCAGGGCAGCTGCCTGCTCTGTGCAACTTCCATGGCACTCTGAAGTCAGCCTGTCCTCACACAGCTCCTTTTCCTGGTGATCACACTGTCATGGGGACCCATCTCACATCTTTGTAATTGCCACCTATGGGGATGTTTTCAGAGCACACTGTCTATTTTCTACTTCTCCAATAAAAATTCTGCAGAGGTACCTGAAAAGCTGTTCTGTTGATAAAAATGCCTTCTAACAACAAGTCAGAATAATTATAGGACAAACCAGAACTAGGCTGCTGCCTGTCAGCAATGAAAATTATCATTTGCATTAGAGAGAATGAGTAAGAAGGGAAGTTGTGAGATAACCAGAGGAGATAATCTTGGTGATAATTTTGCCAAAGGAGTGCGTAGGAGAACAGTGGGGTGTAAGAGAAGAGCATAGAGGAAGGCACCACTGAACTGAAAGAGTAATAAGAAATAAGGATGATGATTCTTTTCTGAATCTAAAACAATAGAAACACTTCTCCTTGGCAGTGGTTGCTAATGGGAAGTACTATCCATGTGCCTGGATCTGGTTTGTGTATCGAATCTTAATGTTTTTGGGAAAAGCTACGTTTGTCTAAAAAGCATCTACAGTTACATCCAAATAAATTAAATATAAATAAAGAAAGAAGATGCCAGTGAGGTTCAAATGTAGCCCTGTGTGGGAGGGCAACATGATGGAATGAGATTTATAGTAGCATTTTTAATAAAGGTTACAGGAAGGCCCTGACTTCAGCAGTTAAAGTGAGGACAATGGTATGGAAGATATACAAAAATAAGGCAAGCTAGGCAACTTGTACTGTTCAGAAGTGCTGAGTTCTGGTAGAAGTCAGGGACAAAAAGCTGTGCAGGATCTACGGAAATAGAGCTTTTTACGTGATTTACTGTTATTTCAAAATTTTAACTTAACTATATCTATCTCAAAGTAAAACCACAATCTGTGGCTGGCTTACCATTAAGTAGAGCACGACTTTTATCATAGCAAGGAATACTCTTCAAAACATTGTACAGCTGAAGAAAATTCATAACATAGATATCTGCATTTTGTGTGCTCTAGTTTTAGCTGACTAGAAAACAGAGTGGATTCCTTTATGCTGCACATCAAACCTCTTCCATTTAACCCTCAATGACACTGTAATCTTTCACAAGGAAGAGAGAGGTATTTCAGGAAGGACCATTTTAACTCAGACCGGCAGCAATACTGCCCTACCTGAAAATGTCATCTTCCAGCTCACGAGTTTGCTGTTGGTCCTCTTGATTTTGCTTTTGCATTTCTTCCTGCTCTTTTGGAGTAAGAGAACTGAAGCCATCCAAGAGCCATTTTTCTCGTAAGGCCTTTTTCTGATGGGGAAAAATAGAGAGAGTTGTACTTTAAAAACTGGGCTAATCAGAAATGTATTGTATATGTCTTGCTGTCATAGGTGTGTTTTTGTGCTGTATCTAGCATAAGGCAAGTGCCACTGAAAAAAACAACCAAAAATACCAAATTTCAAGATTGACTTAGATACAAATTCAGTAAGAACGTCATTGCATTTTATTTGTCCATCCTATGAAAAGGTGGAGGATATCAGTTGCTACCTGTAACAGAGAAATATTTCTGAAAGTAAGAACATCACTTAATAAAGCAGAATGTTTGGGTCAAAGCATACATACTACAGGCTTATGCAAAAGACTTCAGTCAGTAGTCACCTGGTTCCTTGGCTGATGGTGCTATATAAATGCCTGGAGAGGTGGAGAAAAGATGAAAAGCTTTTGTTTGCATGGGGTGGGGAGAAGAAATCTTCAGGGAGTTAGTGATGCAATGGTATCTCCTGAGTTTACAGAGAACTTGGGTACAGAGAACTCTGATGCAGAGGCATGAGTGTGGGACTGAAAATGTGAAGCCTGTGATGTTGATATCTGGTTAATGCACCAGCAGACCTCCTACATGTTTAGAACCCCCTACTCTAGGGTCAGTCCAGGGGCTACATCTCTAGGTTCTGACCTGTTCAGCGCCTGTGGAGATTTTTGTGTAGTAGTGGCTTCTAAGTAAGTGTCTTGTGTGTGTGTGTATATGTATTCTATATATACGTATGTATATATAATTATATAATTATATATATATATGTATGTGTATATATATATGTATATATGTATATGTGTATATATATATACACACACACACACACACAGTCTAGCTAAGTCAATCTGTCTTCAGATTCTGAAAAATCCAGCTGCACACGCTGATTCTTATAGCCACTCCACAACATCAGAAGTTGCATGTGGAAGTAATTCGACAGTTCGTTTATTTGGGGGGAGAGAAATATTAATGGAGATAAATTTCAGATTGGTTGGTTAGAGGTTGTAAGCCATGCAAACTGTTCTTGCTCTCTTTTCCCTTTCTTCAGTTTAACTTGAGAATATAAATCCAGGTCTGCCTTGGGGAAGAAGAGCCAGAGCTCTTCAGTGAAACTTCTTCAGTAAGAAGGAAAAAGCATGCACGTAAGGCTTATAATTAACTGTGATTTCTCTTTGCAATTTAGATTCATTGAGCTTGTCTGACAGCTGTGTTTTTGTTTTTTCACTTCTTTCACACACACACACACCCCTTCTTTCTATAAAGAGTTGTTAACTGTAGGATAAGACTGAAGATTAAATCTGATTTTGACTATTGCAGCTTTGAGGAAGAGTAGTGCCCAGCACTGATGAGAAGTCTATGTTACTGTCAGAGCTGCTTGGAGAGGTTGCTGGTGTCCTTACCTGCCTCCTGCACACTGAATTTTTTTAGAGCATTTCTTCCTTGTCTTTTTGCTGTGAGGTTACATGTGAGGGCCAGCTGGTGGTAGAGGATGCATATGAAACCTTGCTGCAGTTAAGTGCATATTTTCAACTGGCTTCATGTATCACACAACTGTTCTGATAGAGACTGCAGGTATAATGGGCTTGTTGGGAACTCTGTGGCACTCCTTGGTAGTATTATTTTGTAGCAACTTGTAGCAACGTTTACAATCACACTAGCCCTACAGGACAGTATTGTCTCACAGTGCTGGATCCTAGGATATTTGCAGGAAGCAAAGGCTGTTCAAGAATTCAGTCTTGAGCCTTGATTCTGGGTTTCCTTGGCAGCCTTTTCCAACTTCATGGCAAAGGTATTTTAGGCTCAGATAAAATAGTTGGAAATACTTTTACTTGATCCAGTAGGTGCTTATAATTCGGTATTGGCATAATTCCTATTGATCACAAAATACTGCTCTCCCAAGTCAGAGGGAGTACAGTTATTATCTCTGAATCAGAGCACAGATTTTAGTGATAGGTGGAAATATGAGATTTTAATCTTGCTTGGAACTGACAGTTTTATACTGCTGGCTCAAAAAATAAATCTGATTCCTTGCGAAAACTGCAGCAAGGCTGGTACTGCAGACCTCAGAAACTGATAACATCCATTGAAATCAAATCAACAAAAACATTATGCTTATTTCAGATTAGAAAACAAAGATTAGACCCAAGAAAACAAACTCCCTGAATACCAACGTAACACAATGGTGTTATTTTTCCATTTTCCTAGAATAGTTCACTGCTGCTCACAACTACGTATCATGTAATCCCCAGCATTTTCTTAGCTGCTTCTGGAAGAGCGATGCATTACATAGCAGAAACACCCTTTGAACAACACACAACTTTTAGGTGTTTGTCAGAGAGGGTTGCTCCGCAGGGCACTGGCACAGGGGTGCTGTCAGGTTTTTATCTTTTTTGCTGTCAGCATTTCCTTCTGCTGTAAAGTGTACTCCGTGCAGTACTAGGCTGTGCATGTTTTACCATGTTATAGCTCTAATACAAAAGCACGTTTCATACATGTCTTGTTACCTTCAGGGAAAAAGATGCTTATACACTCTGATCTGACAAGACCATGGGAATGTCCAGAATTCTGGAAAGTGACCTTTCTCTTCTATGGTTTGTTATCACAGCTCATGTGACTAATGTCTGCAAATTCTGTGAATGACGTCCTACACATGCTGCTGGTTTAAGTCCACTGTAATTAATTCTTGACAAGGTAGAACCAACCCTGAAAGATTTCAGATGTGCCCCTGGAAGGCACACATGTTTTGAATTTGCATGCTTTACTCTCACACTGGTATGACAGTTTATCTTACAGTTTGCTGGGAGAAGCAAATGTCTCCCTGGAGGCTAGATGTTGCTCTGGGCAGCCTGGTCTGGTGGTTGGTGACCTTGTACATAACAGGGAGGTTAAAACTGGATGATCATTATGGTCCTTTTCAACCCAGGCCATTGTATGATTCCATGATCTGTATAAGAGTGGGAGTAAGGTCATTGCTCTTGTATTCTGTAAAGAAAAGTAGCGAGGAATAGTGGGATGTGTACAACAGATGAGTTCATCCTTCTTAAAAGAAAGGAGAAAGAGTCATTTTGAATTAATAAGTCAAACTTGAAATATAAATTGCAGCTCTCTATACATGTGGAGGAACACAGTCACATGTTTGTTATTAGTTATCAGATTTGGAAGATATATCTTTCTCACTTAGGTAATGCACTATGTGATTATGTCTGTCCTCATGGTCACTACCTTGCAATAAAACCTTAAGCATGGAGGACTTTTTCATTGGCTTGCCTGTCACAGTAAACTAACAGCATAACTTGGCTTGACACAAAAGAGAAGGTAGATGAAACTTGGGAGCAGGTGTCTGTTTTGAAGGGTATTGCATTTTAAATATGCTTAGTAAGATATACCACACCCTAAATATTGCATTCCATGTCTTTCTTGAAAAACTGTATCTGCTCCTATGTAAGAGTGCATATAAAGCACCATATATGGCATGTTTCTAGAAACAAAATTAGGATTTTTTTTCCTTCCCCATCTTCCTGAAAATAAAATAATGCAATTTATTTATCAACAAAACATGGTGCTTATTAGAATCAAATGGAGTCCTGCCATGATTTTAGAAAGCCCTGAAAATTTGATAGTAAAAGCATGACTTAAATGCATGAAAATTTGCATTACAAAACTTTTATTCAAGTTGAACAACTTAAAGCTGTCTTTAATTATATAAATCCAACAACTTACCTTTAAATGTTGGTGTTTCAGTTTTTCCTCTTCTATTTTTCGACGTTTCTGTGCAATTTCTTCTTGCAGTTTTCTTTTGTCCTATAGCATGAGAGAGCAGAACAGTTTTCTTGGTAATGAAAACAGTGTGGCTTGTTAGGACGATGAGAATAAAGACTAATATATCTCTCTTAAGAGATGGTTTACCCAAGAGCTGGTACTTTAGAGATAAATCATCTGTTCTTGGACCTTCACACATTTCCTTAGGAAATATTCCTGATCACAGTGTGTTATTGGCCATTAAATAACTGATCATTAGTTGAGTGAAGTATGACAAGAGCTTGTGTTTACAGGCTGATAAAATATGTGAAGAAAGAAAAATGTTGGATGAGGTTTCTAGCCAGAGATTGAACTCCTACTTGATTTATGGTATTAAAAACATTCCCAGTTAATTCAAATATTCAATAAATACCAGTGGAGATATGAGTTAGTAGCCTGCAGTTTGAAATGAAAAGTAGTAAATAACAATACTGCAATGAAAGAAATTATTTTGAAAGCACAAGTATCTGCATTATAAGTGACTGTAAAATTAGCAGTCTGTTCAGTAAAGTGTTCCTCTGACTGTTCCTCTTGTCAGAATGATGTACTAGTTTTCCATTCTGTATTTTTTCTCTCAAATTTTTCTACTTCTGTCCTGTGGTGTTCTAGATGTATTTTAATTTTCCTAGTTGGTAATAAGGACCTCCTACATAATTATCCATACAAAATAGGTCGAAATAGGTTGTTTTTTGTATAGTTAGTGAAAGAAAGCTGAAGATCCAATGCCAGAAGCTAAATTCAAAAGATGTAGAGCATGCAAACCCTGTGTAGCCAGAATAATTTTAGAACGTTATACGACACTTCCCACAGTGCGCTCTGTGAAACTTAGTCTACAAATGACATCTTGCTGTACGAAGTTTTGACTATTCATGCAGTGCAATAGATGTCTGCCCCTAGGTACCTAAGGGATCCATGCTTCCTCTGAACTCCACACTGTGCAACTGCACAGAAGTTCTCTAATGCTCTTGGGTTAAATGTGTCCAGGATTTACTTATTTGGAGAAGGCAGCTTCATCACTTTCCTTCTGTTGCGCATCAGTGTAAGTTAAAACTTGATCTGACATCATTTTCACTCCTACTGAAGCATGTGGGGCTTCTTGACTTTTGATCACAAAGAATCGTGTATCAAAGTGGGCCTATCTGAAAGAAACGGAAGCACACCTACGGGCTGATGTCTTTCTAGCCATCTTGTGTGCCAAGTCTGCAAGTTTGCAGCACCTTTCCATGGATATACCTATGCTGGTGTGCATGGTACCGTGGCAGATGCCATGTGCTGTTAAAGCCAATAGGGCAGCTCATGTTCTAGCAAACATGTTTTGCTTTCATGCTGCTTTCCAGAAGTGGTGCTTGGTTATTCAGAGGTCTTACCTGGAGGTATGGATGTGCTTTTCTAGTGGCATAAGACTGCAGAAATATTGAAATTAAAATCTTCAAGAGTTTCTATTGTTATTAATCTTTACTGTAGAAAGGAGTATTTGAGAGAGGAATGAGCCTAGGGTTTCTCTTTGCTGTTCCTCAATGTGCTTGCTACAGCAAATGCCATAGTTTTTATTTTAAATTATGACAGTCTCTCCACGGAGAGGACATGAAAGCTACATAGAGAAAGTGCTTCTTTTCATAGCATGAGAGCATCAAAATATTGATAAAATTGGGTTTTTGCTTATTGCTGTGCTATTCACAAAATATATGAAAGAATTTGAAGCTCCCCTAGTGGCTATGAGAGTCATCTGCTGTAAATGAGTCAGACACTTAACAACAGAAACCAATTCACTTTTAGTGCAAGTGTTGTCTACTGGTATGCATACCCAAATGCTCCTTGCTATCCTCTTTTAGATCTTATACAATAAACATCTTGTAGGCATGTTTTTAAGGTTGTTTGGAATAAATGTTCCTAAAGCCATGGAATAACTTGCACTCAAAGTGTATTATTTTCTTATACAGCTCAAACTGTTGATTCTGAAAGCTGATGATAACTTCATTTTATCTAAGCTCTTTCATTTCTTCAGTACATTGAAGAAAATAGCCTGAGTTGTTTCAATTAAATGCTCTGAACTGATGGACAACTACCAAATTAGAGAGCAAATAGTTTATGCAGCAGGTGTAATAAATGAAGTTGTGGCCAGAATCCAAGCATGAATTCCTGTAAGACACTGGAAGCTGTCACAGGATTCTAAATATATTTATATACATATATATGTATTATACAGTATTCCTCTGGTAGCAAAGTTGCAGCCAAAGGATGCTAACCTTGTTACGCACACAGAAATCCTTGGCAGAGAGGAGTGCTACGCCTTTTGTCCTGACAGATACCAGGAAGTACTAAAATACTGAAAGGCCTGGATTTTTTTCTCTGCAGCTCAAAAACATTTATTATCTCTTGAGCCTGTACACTAGAGACAAAGTCCAGGTTATGAGTTGAGTTTAAACACCATTAGAGTAAACAAACAAAATTCTCCAACTAAACACCCCCCAAACATTTCAAATGATCTTATCATGGTTTTCAATCAGTATAAATGGACCTACTGGCTTTTATCAATTGTTATCTGTTGAAAATCCCAAATCTTATTCAACTCCTTTTAGATACTGAGTTCTCGCACCTTTCAGTTCTAATAAGCTTTGTTTTTAAACACTGTCCACCATTTATTCAGATGTTACTTGTAAAGCAAATGCTTCTCTATCATGCTAAAAGTGTGAAAACTACTTTTGCTCTAGTTAGTACTATTTATTAAGAGATCTTGTGACAGTGGGTGACTCTTCTGCAGTTTTTCTCTTATCCCAAGGGGCCAAATTCTGTTTAATAATTTGGCAACTGAATAGTTTGAAGTGGAGGTGAAACCAGAGGAAAAATTGATTTGGCTATTTATTTTCATGGAGTTAACATATACATATATATTTAATAATTCAATAGTTTATTTTAAGCACAGACTTTTGAAGTAAATTCCCTTTCAGAAACAGAAAAGATTTACTTAAGTCTTCAGATTTAATTTCACTCAGCCATTATTTTCCCCCCCCCTTTGGAAAATGACAGGTAGGAATTTACTTAATTTGAGCTTCTCATTTTTTCTTTTTAGACAGTGATAGTTTAAGGTAGTGCATCAGTTCAGCAATTTTGTTTAATTCCATAATGCAAAAAGGAAAATCTTTCATCTCTCAGTTCTGTGAAGCAGTAAAATTCTTAGTTGTTCTGGAATTCTCTATCTGCCTTTTGACCTGCTGTCCTTCAAACAAACAGAAAAAATTGTGATGATAATAATATGTATTTTAGACTGCCAGTAGCAGCTTGTACACAGACTTTCACTGCCTTAAATTCAATTTGAAAGCGTAACGCAATCAGCAGTAAGATCAGTGCAGGCAACTTAACTGTCTTAGATCAATAGCTTATAAACCAGGATCAAAATGAAACAATTTCCAGCAAATGTAAGTCTTTTTCCTTCCTGCGATGAAGTATTCTTCAGGAAAAGCACAGTAACCCATTAATACATTATTTCTAAGCTGATTTTTAAAAGCAAGTTATAACTATAAGCACTTACTGTTATGGCCTGGAGTCTTTCCTTCAGCAATTCAGTTTCCTCCATTCTAGAAATCAAAAACAGACAAGTAGTGGAGAAAAACAGAATGAGACCATAAGCAAAAGCCTCTTGATGGTGCTGCAAGAAACAGCTGAGGTGATTTAATCCAATTCCAGAGCAGAGGGAAGGCAGAATTTTTGACTTGACGGGAGAGTCCCTGAACAGACGAGCAGATCAGTCCAGACAGACGCATGTAATGAGGGTGTGTAGAAGAAGCAGACGTGGAGAGTGCTGGCATGAGTTGACTGACAAGTTGGAACAGTGGAGCACAAGCCCTTTTCCTTCAGAAGCTGCCAACTCTTTGTTTTAATGTGCTCTGTTAGCGTGCCATTGCTTCTTTAACTGTTAAATGCCCAAAACAGAATCTGCCAGGGTTGTGGTAGAAGTAATATTATGCTCCTATTTCTTTCTTTCCTTTCTGAACATCTCTGGTGGCAAGCAGATATTTTGAACTTAAGTATTTTTATTTATTGTGAAGCTTGTTTTACCTGTAATATTTTAACCCATTGTAATGCTAGCAGTGTAGCTGGTGTGGGGTTTGTAGAGTCAGCACCTTTAACTTGATTTCCAAAGGGGTTTTTTAGAGCAGCTGTATTCATAGCTGGAATAATGTTTTAGAGATACTAAACTAAATGAAATGAATTTTAAACAGTCAGTTGTATGGCTGAATGCTAGTATTAGCTGAGCAGTAATTGCTCAGATTATCTCAGACTCAGTGGAAGCTTTGTCTAAGTAAGGATTTCAGGATCATCATTTCAGTGTCTAAAACGACAGTGCTGTGTTAGGTGACTGCAAAATGACTCTCACACTGAATTTCCATTCTGCTGACTTGAAGTTTGTGTGTGTGTGTGTGTGTGTGTGTGTGTGTGTGTGTGTGTGTGTGTGTGTGTGTTTGCTTCTGCTGAAAACTGCATTGTGCTCCTTAAGGGAAGGTAACCTTTCCAATTCCATGAGTGGGAGTCAGCCTTCCAACATCAGCTTAGGAAACTTGCAAAACAAGTGGAACAGCCTCTAGTGAAATCCAGTTGTGGAAAAAAAAAATCTGACACAAAAGCAAGATAAAGATAAATTCAAACAGCATGAAGTCATAATGTGAATCTGGGCTCTCTTACTCTTAGTATCATGTAACTTCAGTCTTTGCAAGGGTGCAAGGACACCAGCATGAGAGTCAGCATGTTTTGCTTTTTTTCTTTCTACTAATAGATTAAGATGACTGACCTCAGCAGGACTGGGTGAGATGTTTTACTTTACATGTCAGTCTTGGCAAATCAGTCTTGTTAATAACAAATTCTAAAATGCTACAAGATTGAACACTTGAAGTTACATTCTCATAATCCAACAGGAACAGATATTTAATTTCCATTTCCACCTTTCTATTATGCCATCCCCAATCTGCATACCCTAACAGACTCCTCCTCTCCACACAGAGACTAAGGATGCGTTAATGTGTTGTTTCTGCTGTGATCCTCCCTGAGGTTTTGTTCAAACATGCAAGATCCCGTGCTTAATTTTCCAATGAAGATTATTATTTTTGTAAATATTAATATATGCTTCACTTGGTCAGCACCCAAAATTAAAAAAAAAGTTACCACATAAAAGCAAATAAGAGTTCAAAGACAAGTGTATTGAGGTATATCAAGAGCTGGATTACATGGAAATTTAAATGTATGTAGTTCATGGATTTGAGAATAAGTTCAACCACTCTTCACTAATTCTATCTGAATTAGATACTCTTGGTACAGAAGCCAGTAGAGGCTTTCTGTTTAATCTTTCCTAAATGAGTATAGGCTTCATTTCTTCTTTGTGTTCTTTAAAGTTCATCTTAATATGGAAGTGCTTATGTGAATTTCAAAGTGTTTAAGTGTAGTTTAAGCAGTAAATGATTACATCAGAAATAGAGAAGTATATTATTTTCTGTTCTGATATAAATGGGATTCAGTTATCAGTGCCTGAAGAAATGAGACCAGTTTTGCAGGTTGAAATTTAAAATAAATAGGACTACATTGCTTTGAATTTCTGTGATCTAAAGTATTTTATTAATCTTATGCTCCAAAAGTAATTTAAATGTTAACCACCTTTCATATTTACAGACTAGAAAAGTGTTTACTGTCATTCCCTAAATTAAAACCCAGATTTTTTTTAATAAACCTGAAGATGGCTATTTAAAGCCCTCTTAAAAAGTCACATATATTCTCTTACTACGTATGCTCTGTTGTTCACTCAGTAGGTTGTTTTCCAGTTATCTTAATCCTATTTGAAATGGGATTTATGTGCAAGAGAAGAAATGGACCAGCTGTCACTCTGTCTGCCCCTTAAGCCTGCTTCACCAATGGGAGCATCCACAGGGTCATGTTGTCAGATGAGTGAATCCTAACAGCTGTGTTTTCAGTAGGCAAGATTCATTAACCTGTGTTTCCCTAAATGGCAACTGTATTATTCCTTGATTTTCTGAGTTATGCAGATGCTTGTTGTATGGCTGTGTGATACAGGTTGTATTTTTGAGGCTTCACTTCTTCCCTTGTTTACTTTCATTTTGTACTGGATGCCTAATACAGGATTAATAGTGAGAATGCAAAGCATGTGGTGAAGAGGTTGAATTATGAAATGAAACAGAAAAGTGGGCTGAGATGTAGGAAAATGGAATATCAAAAATCCAGAAGTAGGACTACAGAAGCACCATCTCAGTGGGAAACGCAGATTTTGTTGTTCATTTCTAGAGCAAAGACTGAATATTGGCACAGAGAAATCCCTTCTCTTCAGAACTGTTGCAGCTGTCCCTCTGTAGAGGCTGTACCCTATGAACAAAACCATCCTCACTAGTAGAATTGTCACACTATGATTTTCTTTGGAGGAAGAAAAATCAAAAATTAGTCTAATTTAACACCTGTGTGATGAATTATAGATTATTGTAGTAAAACATTCATTCTAAGGACAAACATCTTGTTGAAGGCAAGGAGAAGCTTTCTTACACCTTTTGGAAACTACATGCGAAGAAGTGAGTTTGAAGTGAATAGCACTGAGCAGATTGTTACCTGTTGGAAAGATAGCCTGTATTACTTATTTCTGTATTTATTTTTGGAAGATTGGTTGCTAATTTCACAATTCACCTTTTTGTGCATCTGAAACTGTTTTACTTCTTGATGAGTTGCTTTTGTAGATCTGCTTCCATAGTTCCTTCTTCTTTTTTAAGAATAGAAGAAGGGTCTCTCTTACACAGAAATGAGGTGAATTTTGTATTCTTACAGTGAGCAAATGCACTGTTGCTGTGCATGTAGTCTTGAATTTCTGACAGCAGAGGAGTGGAGAGAGGATAAATGTTATGGGAGGTCCCTCACTGAGAATGCCATAGCCTTCTGTAAATTAACCCTAAGCCCTGGTGTTTGAGATGTCTCAACTGATTGAGGTGTGGTCTCTAACATTCAGAATCAAGGTGAAAAATATCCCAACAAGAATTAAAAAACCTGAAAATCTGAAAACTAGTGCTTATTCTTGATGAAGTAGGTAGAAATGCACAGCTAATGTATTTAAGTAATTTTACCTGGAATTTTTGTTAGAGGCTTTCTTACTGGCTTTAAGCCATTTCATAGCATTTCCAAGCGGAATGAGGCTCATTTGTTTTACTCACATTCTGGTTTAATGCCTTCAAAGCTGAAGGTGGTTTACACCATCAGTCTGCAAAGCACTTCCAGCAGGTTGGTCCTGATAAACTCTGCTGGGTTCCTTATGGTGCTGATTTTTTTGCTAGAAAGTGTGACTGTACTTCTTATTGATGGAAAACTTGCCCATCTATAAATGAAATATATGAAGTTGAGGGACTTCAGTAGCAGCACCCATTGCATTACATCTGTTTTACTTTAAACTGAACCCATTTACATTATAAATAATTTTGTCAGACATCCATAAAATCATAAATGTTCAGCTAAACTGACAGGTGTTTCGTGGAATAATATGTGTTCTTAAAAAAGAAAAAAAAAAAAGCTTTAAAATGAGAAGAACTTAAGAGATGAAGAAAGTTGACAACTCCCAGAATGTAGTATTTCATATATAAATATGTGTAGGCATACATGTATATTAGCAATTAGTAAGGATACTCAGTATCCTTATGGGAATATATATTATGGGAATATTAGTATGGGAATATATATAGATGTAAATGCTGCAGGTAGGGCTGTGTGTGACTATCATGTTAATCTGTATAGCAAGTTCCACGGTGGACTTTTCTCACTGTTTTCCTTCCTTGGCTAAAATATCTACGACTCTGTTTCTATAGGTCTCTACACTTCTACACCTTTAATCTTTAATCGCCTGTTTAGTATGTAGGATTGCTTGGACATTACTGAGTGAATGAGAATTAATGATGCTTTCTTAAATATTTAGGTTAAAATCCAGGTTGTATTGGTTTGTGTATTGAAGGCATGTGGTAAATTGAGGTGAAAATGAACAGGGAAAAAAGCCTGCACATACATCCTTCTATTTAATTACACAATATTAGAAATCATATAAAAGTAAATTGCGTACATTTCTGGGATTGTAGTGGAAGTTCATAACCTAATCCCACTGAAGTGCTGGCAGAAGTTAAAGTTTTGCCTTGAAGGCCAATCTTGGCAAAGCAACACTTGAAAAATGTTATTACCTACCAGACAGGTCTTCTACTGTAATGTATTTCTTACTTCCTCTCACTGAAGCAAAAAATACCCTAGTATCCCAGTTCTTACATTTTTATGAAGCTAAATTCCACCATCTTTACTTGTTTGAATAGACACACACCCTGAACCTCTGGGAGGAAAAGCCTTAAACTATTGTGTTTCTGTTGGTACAACTCCCTTCCTGTTGCTATTCATAACTGTGAATATATGTCTTTAAAAATTGAACTAGAGAAACCACTGTTGGTCATTGCCTTCAATTGTTTTCATAGTATTGATTATTTTTATTATATCTTACAATAAATCTTGATGATTGTCTTTCAATGTTAGAGAGAAACACTTGGAAGACAGCATGGGCTCTATTGTCTCCTCCACATCAGGTGTGTAATGCACATTAAATGCATAATGGAGTTGGTCTATAAAAGCTATTGTGCTAAATTTGATTAATCTTGCTCCATTTTCTAAGAATTACACAGTGAAATTTGTCAGTCTGTCAATAGATTTTTAGTAAACTAAACATGTTTTGGTGGCCTATTTCACATTCACAGACACTTGTTGCTCTTGGTTTTTATGTATTTTAGAAGTGTTTTATGAAACTCAGAATGTAGGAGGCTTTCGAAAGCAGCTTTAGCAAGCTGTTGTTTCTCATTTAAATATCACAATTCAGTGATTAGTTGTAATGTAATCACTGTAGTGACAACAAACACGAGATTCCTAATAGAATGGTTCAAGTGCTTACATAAATGATAGTGTATTTGTCATTATACATATGTATGTATATTTAATGAAAATAAATAAAACCACAGTTTGAAATACTCAGGATTGCAGCCTTAAACACTGTGGAGTGCATTGACTGCAACTTAGCATTTTCCAGCTGCTGCAGATATGTATGTCTAAGAATAGTGCAGAATTTTAAATCCTACCCGGACAACTGCGTGGGGAATTTTTTACAGGGCTGTGCAAGTTAGCTTTAGTTGTGCAGTTAAGTTGTTTTGTAACAGGAAATCAAATACCTCATGAAATCCTAGGGAAAGTAACAAAACTCAGACTGTTGCTTTGTTGTAATGTAAACTGCATGACATTCTGATTCTTGTTTGCTGATGATTTTGGAGAGCACAAACAACTGTAAATGGTGTTCTGACTAATAGGAGAGCAGAGTAAAATTAGGGCCATGTACATAAACATTTTGTGTTAACGAGTATTGTGCTCTGAGTGGAGATGCTGCTGGTGGAAGTTCTGAACATATAGAGGTGAATTGCTATAGAATATGGAGCTGAAGTAAGAATTCCTTAGCTGGGGGAAACCAGAAGATGCCAGGACAAAACTGATGATAGGGAAGCTATTCAGCAAGCACTCCTAATGACTGGCCTCTTGTTTGCTGCAGAATGGAAGCTATGTATGTTACATCAGTTTATTTCCATCTCCAGAGGCGTGGGCAAAGCTCTGCTCCCCTGGGAATCTGCCTAGCCAGCTTCTGCCTGTAGCAAGGTCTACTCTGAATGCTGGAGCTTGGGTGTTCTGCAGGACTGGATTATCCTTGTCTGATGGCTCCTCAACAGGAGGAGGTTCTTTCTCCACCCACACTTACATCTTTGTTTTCCAGCCACTTTCCTTCCTCATCTGTGAACTAATTAAATTCGCTAATCTGTCAGGAATGTAATTAAAACAAGACACCACCACAACTAAAAACCTAAATCCTTGAAAGTCCACTATGCCAGCAGGCTGAATAGGCTCTCTGAAAATCAAGAGGGACAGCAGCATTAAGGGCTAATAGGGAATGGGATTCTGGCTGGAGGTGGACAGGAAGAGAAGGACAGAGATATGACTCTTAGCAGCAATAAGTTGCTGGATGAACTCAGCCATCTTGCAGACCTCAGGCCTGCCTTACCACTTGTTGCAGGGATTGAGACCTCTTACACTGACATATATAATAAGCATGTATGCTTAGCTGTTTATCTGAAACTTGAAACTGCTGTGAAAACATGATGACTTCAGACTTTAGCAATCCTTCCTGTACTTTCACTTGTTCTCTATCCTGCACTGTGGGTGGGCAGAAAGTATCCTCATGAGATTTGTTTAGTGCAAACCCTTCCTAATATTAATGTGGAAATAAACATGATAAGATTATGCAAAATCATGTTGTCATGAACTGATAAAGGATTATTTATGGGAGATAACTCTTGTTGCACATGTAGACCTTTTTTCTTCAGCGGAGCAGAACTATTTCATGCTGAGAAGTTTGTTAATTGGTGGCAGTGGCTGAGAAAACTTGGAACTTATCATTCATTAAGACTGTCAACTTCAGCTGTTCCCTGTTCCTTCATAGTACTGGTAGGTCGTCTGAATAACACTGGGATTTTGACTGAATGGCTGGAGCCTATCAAATGGAATACCGAGTGATGCAGTGCCAGGAGCTGAAGCTGAATAGTCATCTGCATGCCTGGGACAGTATGTCACCATGTTAGATTTTTCAACATTCAGATAAGAGCACCTTCAGTTTAACCCCTTGTCTCATTATTAACAAGAGGAAAAAAAAAAATGTAATAGGATTTTCTTTTTTTTTTTTCTTGTAAGGTGTATTTTGATTGCCAGGATTGTAGACCTTTTTCATAGCTATGTTTTCTTACTGGAAAGATAATAGCATGCTCCTTCTTTTCACCTGAATCTGAAGTGGGCTGCCTGAGTAATATTATACTACTTGCTTTGTAGTTCCTGAGGGTAAAATTACATGAGAAGTCTGAACAGATATAATGACTAGCTGGTGCTGAGAGAAAGCATCTTGCTTCCCTCTCTCACAGCCTCTCTCCCCTGGATATTCATTCCTGAAGCTTACTTAGCTATCAGCTCCCTAAGCTGGCAGGAACCTAACCAAGCAAAGAAAGTGGCTATTACTGATCTGGTGAGTCACATCATAGCCCAGAGAAATCTGATGAGTGACAAAATATGGCAAAGGAAGACCGTTATAGGGTGGAAATGTTTGGCTCCTGCAAAACGTAAAGGGGAGGGGGGTGGAAAGAGGTGGGAGGAGTGGGAAGAAAAGGAAATGATGGGAAGCTGTTAGATAAGCTTCACTGTTATATGCAAATTATCCTTAACACAATGCGGGAATGTTTTAATTTTTTTTTTTTTTTTTTTTTTTTTTTTTCCTTTTTTGAAGCCTGAAAAGGTTTTTCAAATGCTTTTGGCAGATCAAAGGTTAACATTTAATTACGATTCATGAATAACACAAGAAATAATCTAGCTGCAGGTTGTATGAAAGAATATTTCAGGGAATATATAAATGTTCTTCTGCTGTTCCACTTCATATCTGGTCATATCTCGAGAACTCCATGCCTAATAATCATGAATGCATGTGTCCGTCATCTCTCAGCCCCTCATTCATTTCATAATTCTGTAAATATCTCAATAAAATATTGAGGCTATTATTTCAAATTCCTATTCTGAACATTATTTGTGTAGAAGTAGTTAGAATAAAATAAAAATGAATTTACATTTTTTTTTTTTTTAAGAGTATCCTGCCACCAACACAAGTTAAACAGCTTTTGCAGTTAAGAGGGATCTCGAGGAGTAATATCCCTTCTTGACAGAGGCAGTAAATGACTTTATATTCATTTGATCTTGGAGAACTTCAGAAACTAATTTCCCTTGCTAGCAAATCTGGTAAATCACTGACTTTCTGAAACCAGGTTTAAAGTATAAAACACAACTTTTAAATTACGTGTAAATTCTAAAGAAGTGCAATATAGAGCAAAATAGCAATCTGTGTGCATTATGAGCTAGTACTTAACTGTGTTCAGCTGAATTTGGCATCATTCAGATACTGACTGGGGGACCTCTCCTGAAAAACGTGTGAAGATGTGTACGGGGGATTTTCAGAGCTGTGTGAGTGCTACATCTTTGTACTAATTGGGCTGGTGATGGCTGAGCTAACACTGCTTGTCCTGTGCTACCATCTGCAAAACAGCAATTGTAATTGATGATGCTTGTAGTGGAATGTGTCTGCTCAGTGGCTCCTGCTAGAGGATTGTAAATAACTCTTCTTCCAAACTCTAATTTCTTGGACTGCATCCTCTTGCCTTAATTATCTTATTATTATTGCAGCTTTAGCAAAACTGACATCAGCTCCTGAGCTGCAACATGGTACTTTCACCAAACAGACAGTGCCTATTCTCTAAAAAACCTTGTGTGAGCTGCTTCCTCCTCCCTGCTTAGACATTATCCTAATGCCCAATGTTTCGCCTGTCCTTTTTTAATCCTATAAATCCTCAGCAAGTCTGTCAGTGTTTTGTGAGGAGGGGAGGACGCTGTTTTTCAGGGTGGCAGATCTCAGCGTGCACCACCAGTCCATAGGGGCTGCTGTCTGACTGCAGTTTGAATCCCCTGCTTCAGGTGTCCCTTGCTTAAGTAGTCATGAATCCCTCAGAGTAGCTTTAAGCACTCATGGGGCATTCTGAAAGCATTCCTCACATACCTGTCCCCTAAGCTGTCTTCGGATAATGGCTATTGGTTGTGGTGTTGGACTCTTAGTGAGTAAAATGAAATGGCAGTTTTGAAAGCAACGTGAATAATACGAGAGTAGATATATAGGACAGACTTTAAGATATCACAAACAATACTGAAGCAGTGAGGATTTCATTCTGGTCACACAGTGCTATCAAAAGACAAAACTGAATCAGCACAATATCTTGACTGAATTCTTCTTTCTCTTCTGGAATATTACTTTAAATTCTCTAATTACCCGTTTCTTTGAAGTACTGATACATTTGTGGTTTTATAAATCCTGTTGGTAAAAGATATCTGCAGCAGTCAAAAACATTTATTATGAAAAGCAAATATACTAGAGACTGCCACAAGTCCTTCTGTGCTAAATCAATGCTTTCAGATCCACTTTCTGGGTTTTGTTTGGTTGTTGTTTTTTTTTTTTGTTGTTTTTGTTTTTTTTCTTCCTCCTTATAGTCCTACTTTCACTCTGTGTATGAATCCTGCGATATCATTATCTAGAATACCCTCTCAGATCTGATTTTTGCCTTTAATTTACTTACTTGACTGATTGCTTAGCCAGCAAACTGTGATCTGGTTTACAGGAATATTCCTAGCTAGCGAGATGATGATCACCCACTCTAACTTACAGTTTCTTCTATTACCTACGTATGCTCAGTTTCAGGCATGAAAGCGGGTAATAATTATTTTAATTATTTTGTTTGTACGTCATTTGATTATTTAATTATTTTGCCATTTAGTCGTTCTGAATAAGTGGATTCTCCAGGGTAATGAAAAGATTTACAACTCATGAATAAGTTCCATGTCTTTCTGTGTAAATGTGCAATGATAACTAAATAGTTGCAGATCTGCCATGAATTCTCATTTACCTACAGGTTAAATTGATAGTCTGCCTGGTTTAATCTCATTGTGTTAAAAGTTTACAGAAAGTCTCTAATGGCATCTGCCTCAAATCTGTTTATTTACAAAACAGAGTTCTCTAATCAGGCTTTTTTTCCCCCCCTTTCAAATTCTAGTTTGATAGTCTCATATTAACAGTAAAATGTTATGTAGGAATAGCTGAAGATCTCTATTCTTCCACATACTGTGACAATTCGTAAATAGAAGTGTTTTGTGTTACTTCTTTCTCTGAGAATCCCTGTGTGAGGCAAATGTAATTTTGCCACGGCCCGCTGTGCAATTCAGAAATGACCAATTCTGCATATGTGCTCTTCTAACAAACTGAAGCTTTTTTGTTTTTTGAATCAGTGTGTATGTAAACTCTAATAAAAATGACAGTACTAGCTAGCAGTTATTATAATTCAGACCCAGTAGACCCTAGAGCTAATACAACAGGACAATATCCAGTGGTTGAGATTTTATTTGCCATTACGCAGTAGGAAGACTATGTGTGCTAAAACAAACTGTAAGCAGTGGACTTTTGTACTCCTCAGTTTTTCAGTCCATGGGGCATTTTTAAAATTAGAAACTGAATGAGAGAAACTATCTAAAAACATCTGATTCAGTTGGTAGTATCCTCCTATTTAGGTATTTTGATCAACAATTCCTGCTTTAGGATTAATATAATGGATGGGAAAATAACGTCATCATTACACATTCTTCTTTGTTCATTCAATAAGAATTTTAAAAGTGCTACTGTCTTATCTTCACTGTTGCAGAATAGTCTTTTGCAGTTGTGATATAGAAGAATAATTTGACATCATTCTGAAGAAGAGTTGAGTAGAACTTTCCCAGCACTGTGATGGATCAGAATTAGTGTCCTACAGTAAATGAAAAGTGAGTGATGCTGCACAGGATAGATGCAGTTCATACATCACCTTCATCATGTTAAAGCTTAACAGCATTTCTAGTGACTTCTAACAGATTGTATTATCGAGCTCTTGTGGTGTTTGAAGACAGTAATAGCCTCTTTCGCAGAATCTTGAAGCCTGGCTGTGGTTTCTTTCCCTTGCAGATATCATTTACTCTTGAATGGAGAGGAATAATTTTTTTCTTTGCCTTTCTTTAGGACAATAAGAGAAATGCAGTCGTTCACAAAAAGTTATTGATTTAAACTGCTGCATATAGTATAGCTTAAGATTCTTCAGTGAGATGTATGATGGTATTAGAAGAGAGAAATAATATAATCCAGAGAATTTTTTACTTGACAGCCTGAAGCCTTTTGCAGGGAAAGTGTTGAGTAGGCTGATACAAGGTCTAACCTTCTATTAAAGGAAGGTAATCCAGTGAGTACCAATAAAGGGAAAATAATTACTCGTGCTTATTTGATGTTACTTCTGGAAAAGCAAATAGAGCTAATACGTAAGAGCCATGCTTACATAAAGGCAATCCAAGAACACCGAGACTGGTAAAAAGCAAAGAAGACAGTTCACTGTTACAGCATGATCTGGAACGCTAGCAGGCTGTGTTCTCATAAACAAGAGTCATTTCAATAGTCTCACATAGAGGGTCATATGTTTAGGAAGGATAAAATTCATAAGACTAAGGCATTGTCCTGTAAAATATTGATGCCGAATCATGCTGGATAATCACATGAAACTTAAAAGCAAGCTTGTAGCTGAAATGCCAGTTCTGCTGGCAGTGTTTCCAAGAGGATGCTAACTTACTGAAATGATAGAAGGATTTAATAGTTAGAAACCATGTTCTGAAAAAGAAATTCAAGGGGTTCTTCAGAAACACTTTTATGTCAGATTTCCACTTCTTATAAAGGTTTTTCTACTTTAGCAAAATATTAATGGAATATGGTGAGTGAATGTTGATAGGTGAAATTTATGCACATGAGAAGAGATTTTTATTAGGAATGATGAGCAGTTAATGTAAGAAGATCTGTGCACAGTCTGATGCTGCAGATTTTAGTGAGATAAAAAAGTGGAATGTGTAGAGTAAAAATTATGAAGTCTGTGGTAGAAACTGGAAAATTTCTTAGCGTGGTCTGGAAAATGACAAATTAGATGGTAAAAAAAGAACTAATACAGTGTCAGCCAAACTTGCTTGTGTTGTCCAGTACTGTTTTAGCCATTAAACAAGTGTTTCAAAAACCTCTGCTGCAGAATTGCTATTACCATATTCCTAGCCATTCTGCCATCCCAGCCCACTGAAATACTCTGCTCTTCTACAACATGGCTAGAGCAGTTTGCAGTTTGCAGTTTTTGGGAAGAACCAAGCTTTCCTTAGATATTCAGCCACCTCTTTCTGGTTTAATGAAGCATTGCCTCATTTATTTTTGAGAATAAATCTGTTTAGTGACTGACATACACAGGCAAGAGTGCAGATAGGAGTCTCTCTCCTTAAACTAAACTGGTATAAAATTTGTACCTTTAACAACATGTTTATACCTTAAAGTAAATTTGACTTTTACTTAAACAACATAATTGTGTTCAGTCCTTAATCTATCAAGTACAGTTATTCAAATTATTTAGAAACAAATGGCTTACTGTGTAATTGGAAATGCCATTTACAGGACAATTATATATATATTATATATAATTCCTTATGTATTTTTTCTTCAGTTTTCCTCTGACCTTTTACACTGTGATAAGAATTTTTCAAATTGTAGCACATCAGACTTTGCTTGTTGTCACAGGCAGGTGGTGTTTTTTAGCAGTCAAGTGGGACTATTTTGGCATCTACAATCCCACTGCATAGGTTAAAGACTATATTAATAGAATGTGATTTTTGTGACAGCTATTGAATGTAATTTCTTCTGTCCTCCTTTCTTGAAACTTGCAAACTGTCTTTATAGTCGCACATGTCTTTATAATATAGAACAATTGATTTTTTTAAATGCAGACTGGTTTTGTCAGTTTGGTGGCATTAGTAATGAAATGAAAGTGTAAAGACAATGTGTCTCTTCATTATCATAATATAAGCCTAGCTGGAGCACAACAATTTGAATGAAATCTGAATTATTCACAATCTAGCTAAAATGATAGTTACCCATTTGGTAAAACAGATGTTGAAGAAATCCCTTTAAACTGCACTTTTACCTTCCAGATACTCATACAAAATAGTGATTGCAAATGACAATGGCTGTAGTGACATATTGCTAAAGTTTTGCTACCAAAAAAAGGCTAGTCAGGAAGAGAACTAGAACAACTGCTTGAAAGCCCTGGAAGTCTTTACTGCTTACCATGGAGTATGAGCTGCTTATGTTTCAGAGTGTGTCTCTTTTATTTCCACTGCAATAGGCTTCTGTGCATTTCTGGTCTTTATTACTTTTCATCAATTATTTTGGATGGCTTAGACCCAGCAGCAGGCTAATAGACTATAGTCGTCATTAGCAAATGTGATTTGCCCTTGAACAGTCTCCTATGCTAATCTTTCTATGATATCACCATTCTTTTTCTGGGAGTAGCTGCATTTGCCAAATGCAACCTGCCCCTGTCAATTTGCCAAGTGAAGGTCCTGTCGTGATTTAGTACCTCTCAAAAAAAAATGTCTCAGTATGGCTTGGCTGACTTCTTCATTCTTTGCATGCAGAGACTGTGTATAGTAGGCTGTCTTCATAGAGTGCTACAGTTCAGATCTCATCTTTGTGCCCTTCTAAATCAGTAACCAGGCTCATTATGCACAAGCAGATGACAATGCTTAGTTTGGTGATGAGGAGTGGCATTTTTCACCCTGAGAGACTGGAGGATGAGATGGGGGCTGCCACAGCATTTCTTCTGTCATAGCTTCTGCAAGAGGCCCTGGCTGTTCTGAGACAGAGCAGAAGATGTAACCCAGTAAGCAGGGCTTCTGCTAAATCCTGAGCCTCCTGCAGCACTCAGGTTTTCCTTAGGGATCAGCCCAATGGCATGAAGAAGAATTGTCTGGAAGGGATAGCACTTCTCACTTGGCAGAAGTTCCGTCTTGGCTAAGTTGCAGCAGTGTTGTTGTCTCGGTTTAATCCTTGTGACAAGGCTGTTGGCTGCAGCAGGCACAACTGCTCCTTACAGATGTGTTACATGAGTGCATCCGGTTCAGCACACAGGCAGATTTTCATGAGTGCTCAGTCAACTCCTGTGACACTGACAGGCTGTTTTCTGAAGACCCAGAGCAGGGAGCTCTGAACAGAGAAGAGCTCTAGAAATTCTGCCTCTGTCAGCAACATGGAAAGTCTCTTTCTCTGTGCAGCAATAATCTATTCATGCAGGGAACCACTGTAGGTTGTCTGGATTTTAGAGGGGCTGTTAATTGACTTTTGAAAAGAAAAATATGAATTTACTATTTCTGAGCTTCAAATATTTAATTCCTTCTGTCTTGATAAATGGTAGTCAGTGGCAATTATTGTATGGTGTATATACAGTACAAGCAGCAAAATGTTGAATAGAAGAGAATAGAAGAATAACATCTCTCTAGTTGCCAGTGTATATCAGCAAAGTGTATATTATATTTTTCTCAGAAACACCTCTGCAGCTACCCCCTTCTTCATACAAGTACTGACCACTGATAGAATATGCAGTCTGTGCAGTACTGGATATTTTGTGAACCCTTGGACAGGCAGTAGTATCTGCAGTGATCTTAACAATTAGAAAATAAGGGGGCCTTCATAAAGATTTATCTCTGAATTGGTGATGTTGTGCATGTGCTACCTTTTCCAGTAATGCTAGAGACTTTATCTGTGCTGGGCAAAGTGTGCTGTTAGAAAACAGGTCTTTAATCTACCTTAAATAACATTATATGATTCAGTGCTTAGTGTGATCAAAGATCATCTGGAGCTACTTGGAACTTAGCCTTTTACTCTCTTTCCTTTAACTATAACTGCATAACTCATTTTAAAGCAGGTTTGTTTTTTGTTTTTTTAAACTCCAATGTCTGTTTATTCTAGACAATAACTTATTTTATAGCATTTAGCATTTTTTTTCCTGAAACTGCTTTCCCTATTGAGAAAGGGAGCAGAACACTGCCTTAAAGGGTTACAAAATGTAAGGAAAGAGATGGGGGATGGAAGTTCATGGTCTCAAACACACACTATGTGACAGTAAATTGAAGTTTCTCATGAACAGTCATAGGGATTGACAGAAAAACATCTGGAGTGGGGAGACTTGACTGGGCTGTAGTTCTAACAGTGAGTGAGATGGAAGGGTAAGTAACTCCAGAAAAGGGTACCACAGACCAGAGGGGGTGTGTGTGTGTGTGGGGAAACAACAGAAAAAATATACTGGAAGCCCACTACTTCCTATTGATTACTCCTATTTCATTTTATATTTAATACCTTTTCACATTAGTAATTAAATTCTGAACGTGTCTTAACAAGTCCGGAAACACTGAAATAGATCATACTTGAAATTTTGGAAGAAATCTTATTACAAAGGTAACCTCAAGAGCATATTAAACAGGAAAGAAATTGTGAAAATCAATTTGTGGTGAACTCTAGGAAAAAGTTGACTGATGTGTGAGAAAGTAAGTTTCTGAAGCAGCAGCCTTCATGACCTGTAGGTTGGTCTTTTGTCTGAGCAGGTACATAATAACAACATGAAAGTTCTTTGAGCAGCAGTTCTGTTCCCACGCTAGGAATGAGGCAGGGCTTGCTCGGCTGATACCTCATTCTGACACATAAATTGAGTTACGGGATGAACATGGAGCAGGAGTTGCTGTGGCATCAGTGAGAATAATAACAGAGTAAACCTCCACCAACCATTGTTTGTAGGAGAAGTAAGAGCGGAGGAAGGGTGACCCATAGCACTTCTAGCATTACTCAGCCAGAGTAAAGGGTGAATTTTTGAAAAAGGGAAGAAAGAAGTTGGCCTTGCTCCAAGGATAAACCTGCTAGGTCTTGTACGTGTCAGCTGTCTGAAGTGGATGAGTAGATCCTACATGTCTTGTCAGATCCTAGCAGGGTATGTATTGCCTATGCAGAGGGATGGGTTGTGTTCTGGCTGGTAAAGAATGAATGACACAGTAGGTTAAGTATGGAAACAGCATAATGACATGATCATCAGGCTGCATGAATCTTAGCAAGAGCAGAAAGATACTGTTTGAGCTGGAATTTTAAGAGAGGGTTCTCCCTCAGTCCTGACATGATAACGCTTCTTCCCAAGTGTACTAGCAATTCTCCTTGTGTGTTTTTGTACTGGATGAAACTAATGTTTCTAAGAAGGCGTCCCTAAGTGCTTGTAAAGCATGGCTCTTGAGAACCGTGTGAGTGTTAACATGCATTGCAGTTACTGATCCTGATCCTTCAATCCTGCAATGCAATGAAATAAGTAGTAACAAATCATGGTGGCTAGAGCTTCATTATATGGAACCTGATCCTCATTATACAGAGCTTGATCCTCTATGTCTAATCACCTGTTCACATATATAGCCTAGCTCCCCCTCTTCATGATTACGTGTGCTGTAAATAATGTACAGAATCAGACCTGCTATTTGTGTGGAGCAATGCATGCTGCTGACCACCATGAGATTTCAGAGGACAGAAAGTGTTTATGGGAAATGATAGCTAAGAATGAAGTGCGTAAAGGAATATATCTGTTCCTGCTCAAGTACAAGACAAGCTACATTAATGTGCTTTGCTACATTGAATTACTCTGCAGGGAAATTATATGCCAAGCAGTTTTTTGGAAAAGAGCAATTGTTAATTTCTAACAGAAGCATGTGGTCAAATGGTAGTTAAGATACATATCAGCCAGGCTATTCTGCAGTCAGCTGGGAACGTACTCTTTGCATCAAGGGTGATTCTGCTTTCGTTGTTTGGCTATTACCAAAACAGGACCAAATAAATTCCTTGGTAGTTTTGGAGACTGAAGAGTTATAGTTGTATAAGGATCCGAACTTCTTAGTATACTGTTTGTGTTGAATCTTGCAGGAGAATCTCTTTCTGAGAACTTTTCTCTAATTGAATGCAGTGTTTAGCTTGGCTTTGCATTGTTCATTATGAGTTACCCTCCAGCCTATTCAAAAGCTGCACTTGCACAGGATTGCTTTTGCCTTTTCTCCATTTTCAGTTAAACTTTATCAGATAATTCCCAATACTGTGACTTCAGCATCACGTAGTTCCAACAGGACTGATGTCACTTAAAACCTACAGCAAGCTGCAAATACTTGGAATTCTAATCCATGTAGCAGGTAAATACTTACTTAAAGCCATCACAGTGGTGACACTGGTGGACAAACTCAAGCTTGTTGAAACTGTTGAAAAATTGTTAGCTTTCCCACTTTGTTCTTCCATATAATATTGCTATATTTTTCAGCTCTCTGTTTGCTCTGGTTACTTTGCCAACATTAGCTATTTCCAGACTAATGGAAACTTTCTTCTGAGTGAAGCATGTTATACTGTCATCTATTTGAAAATGGAAAACATTTGTTGTCTTTGTATACAAAGAAATAAGATCTTACCACAAATATAGAAGCAAAGCACTGCTTATGCCCAGATCTTAAATCTGTGTTTGAAATAGCTGTGAGCTTGGAAAAAAAAAAGGATGGGGAATACAATGGAGGATGAGTACTCTAAACATCTAATCATGAAATGAAAAAATTATTCAATTATTTTGTTTCTTGAGCTTTTTATTCCCACAGGAGGTGTTCTTTTGAAAGGAAATGTGGTAAACAGGAAAGGAAGGCATTTAAGGAAGAAGCTTGACTGTAGTTTGAATTGTTGGCTTGGCCTTATCTAGAGAGAGGAATGGAAGATGAATGGATACACACCCAAATTCTGCTGCTGTCATCAGCAGAAATTTAGAACTGGGCACAGAAGCCATATACCCACCTCCATGTGGAGCTGTTAAAGTGCAAAGTTCTCTGAGCCTGTGGCCTAAGGTACACTTGGTTGGTCTTGTTCTATGAATGGTAATGCTTAGGTATTATGGATGCAGTGCCAGAGCTATCCGTAACCTACCAAAAGAGAGGCTGTGTGTACTTTTTGGGCCAGGGATCTGTGGTGCTACAAATCTGGATTGCTTTCTTTTTTTTATTTTTTTTCTCTCTAGACAGTATTTTCAGGCCTCCCAAAAGAGCATACCTACTGTCTTCATCTTCTTCTTGCAGTCTAAAGCCATGGTGTGGCACAGTGTTATGTTAAGGACATAAAATTCTGATCTCTTGAGTAATTTCTCAGTTGTGTTTATTGTATGGAATAGTTTTACAGTTAAAGCAATTTTGCAGATTCAGAAATGCCTCAGTTTGAAAATACAGAATCACAGAAATGAAGCTACAAGAGGATACACAAGAATGTTCCGAACTTGTGTAACAAGCTTTAGATAGACCAGATTTTGTAGCTATGTATTGAATTCTGATAACTGATAAGATCTCTCTTTGTTCTTAAAACCAGAGTAGAAAAAGGAAGTATCTGCTGAACAAATAGTTTATATTTTAGTTTGTGGTCATGTATCACAAAGTCAGTCACATATTTCTGTAACATTTCTGTAACAACTGCCAGAAAGGAACAAGTAAAGAAACCAGCGCAAAGGTATGGGTTCATTTACCTTTTTTTGCATATTTGCATGGTCCATGTCATTGCTTAGAAATAGTTGCTTTGTGGGATTAGTGAGTGACCAGTCATCCACCACGTGATACCTGGCCCTCAGCACAGATTTTTGAGAAGTTCAGTTCTACCTATTTGTTCTCATTAAGAGCATTAGCTGGAAGGCCTGTCAAGTGCTTTGTCAACGATCCCTCTAAAACCTTTCCTGTACTTGTTAATTGCCTGAAAATTATTATGGTATGCTCATTTCAGAGCTTTCATTACAGGCTAAAGTACAATATTATAAAGTAAACCAGGAACAATTTCACCTCTTTCTTCATTATTTAATTGGTCCAGAAGTCCTCACTGAGGTGTTTTTTTGTTTTGGTTTGGTTTTTTGTTTTGTTTTTTCCAATGTTTGGTTTGTCTAAAGTAGAAAATGTTATGAATTTAAAGAATTAGGCTATTAGCATAGCATCATGAGTTTTAGTTCAACGTATACCACAATGAATCCATAATCTAATGCTTCTGAAGTTGTTTGCGTACTGCTCTATGCCCTTTAAATTTTGGACTAAACATTATCATCTATTTAAGTGTGAGACCTTCCTGTGCTAGGAATTTTCCTTTATTGGAGCTGGGTAATCTGATGCTGTTGCAGTGCCTCTCGGTCAGTGTATGAAGTGGGATGATTGAATCCTCCTAGCTAGTGGTTAATAGATAGGTGCTACTGAGTAGGTTTCCCTTTCATACTTAATGCTTGCTATCTAGCTTTTGAGAAACTTGATTCATGTAATCCATTTAGCATTCAGTATGGAAAGTTATTTTGGAGTGTACACAAGCAGTATTAAATAGAATAAAAGAACTGTGCTGGCTATAGCAGAGTAAAGGAAAGCTTTCCAAGAGGATAAATGAAGATTCACTGCTATAGGTATAAAAAAGCTGTAACTACACTTTCATGGTGTTTGCTAGAAACGACATTGTTCACAGGCCTGTGTGGAAATGTACAGCGATAGAGAATCTCAAACTACATTTCTACATCAAATTGTGAATTCTGCTTGGAATTCCAAAACTTGAAGTATCTTTGAACAAGACGAAGATTTGAATCTGCAGTTCTGAGCATGATTGTACAGATCAATTTACTTTGGTTCAAATGCCTCCATGAGGTTACTTTGTTTTGTTGTTTTTTTTTTTTATAGAAAATACTACCTGGAAACAGCAGGATGTGTGTTGAACTATGATCACCAGCATCGCTGCTGCTATGTAACACTGCTGGAAACAGTGTGCACTGACAGACTACAGTCAAACAGGCTGTTATTACTGTCACTCTGAGTCAGTCCAGACTTCCCTTAGTGCCCAGCCTTCCTCTCTTGAACACTTCTACTTTGAGATTTCACGGTGTGACCTGTTACACCTTTTCTTTGCTGCATCCTAATACTTATATTAACGAAGGATCTTGCTGCTTTGTGCACAGATAAGCTTTGTTATCAGTTGTGCAGCATTTGTGACTGATTCCACAAGTCCTAGGCTGAATTCTGCAGGTGACACAGATGGTGCCAGGCAATCACAGCTCTGCTCTTTGCTATTTGACTTTTGCTCTATATAGCCACATTCTGTGTACTTATGACATAAGGAATCCTGTTGCTGAAAATGTCTGCCTGTTCTGACATGCGAGTGGCAGTTAAACTCTTTCATAACTGCAGAATGAAATGAAATCCCTCAGGTGTGTATTAGCAAAGTATTTCATTGTTATGGAAAGTTTTAGTGTGCTGTTGGAGATTGCTATATGGGATATCTTCCCTTTCTGATCCTTCTTGAATATTCCCTTTTCTGATGCAAAATCAGTGTGAATTGACTTTGTGTTAAAGTGTTGCAGTTTGTGTGAGAATCCATTAGCTTTAGAGGGCAAGTCTGAGACTAACATTTATGGGAGTCAGGGCTTGCTAATGAAGCAGTAAGCTATGGGAGATAATTGTAGATGTGATTTTAAAAAATATATATTTCTGATGCAAATTAGAAAATGAATGACCGTAGATCACTGCTGAAAAACTGGAGAACCTCTATATTTTTTGTACATCTTGGATTTCTGAGATGAGTTTATCATGACTTCCAGCCAACAGGACCAGAGATGCCTGTGGAACAAATTCAGGCATTCCCAAGGAAAGGATGGGTGTCAGTGGCAGCTTGTTGGACTGAAGCTTCCAGAATTTGATTTCAGCCTTCTCTGAAGGCAGGAGTTGCCTGAAGTTAGATTTATTTTCATTTGTATGTGGATGATGTTTACACAACTGTGAATCGGCAAAAGTCTTCACTATGTGTTCAATGGGATCTGCTTAAAACTTCTCAGATGAAGTCAGCAGACCAGTTCTTTGTTGAGGTGGATGTTCTGAGATTAAACTAATTATGTACCAATGTTGATTAGGATTTTGTTGGAGAGTGTCATTCCACCAATTTGATAAGAAAATTTCTGCAGTTCATAATGGATTTAACTTAGACTTTGGATTGCTACTGCATGCAGTAAGTGGAGATGGGAACCTCTGGAGGGCACTTTCACCATTTTGAAACTGATGAATTGCTCTGAAAGTGGCTGACTCCCTCTGCTAATTACAGAACCTCTTTCTGCTGTGCTAATTTTCCTGTTGACAAAACAATATACTCGCTTCTTTTCTTTTTCTTTTTTTTTTTCTTTATTTTGTTTGTTTTTTGAATGCAGGTTAGAACAGCTCTAACTGTAAGCAAATTAGATTCCACAGACTTTGCAAATACATTAAATGAGTGCTGCAACCTGAACACAAGCGTTATGTTGCATTTTCATGTTAATGTGTACAGGCTTTATACTTCTAATGTGAGCATTCAGTACTGTAACTGTATTTCAACTGCTGATAACTGTCAAATCTAGAAAGAAAAAAAAAAAAATGGAATGCTATCCTGAAAGAGAACAGAGCTGGTACTAAGATGTCTATTAACCCTTTGGCAATGACATGCCATCCAGCTCTTGACAAAGTCCTGTCAGCCTCATAGCAGGCAGATATGGAATAATCTGCCCTTTCTCCTTCTCTCAGGAGGTTTAGCCTCATCTGTAGCAATTAGTTGTTGGCTTGAATTCTAAAACTTTAAATAGTTCTTACACAAAACTGATGTCTTAATTATACCTGAAATTTCTGGAAATAACTACTTTGTCCCTTTCTTAATATGGAGTCACAGATTTCAGCAGCCTCCTATAGCAACAGATTGTTTAGATAGTGAGAGTAGAAGTCTTCTTTCATATATTTATTTTTTCTATTGATTATGGTATTCTTCCTTGCTTTTAAAGAGATGCAAACAGATTAGGGATCTATCTTCCTCCATTTATCTGCTCCTATCTGCATCATTTCTAAAAATAAATGATTTTATTTTAGACCAATTCATGTTAATGGTGTCTATAAATGCAATTTAAAATTCTTATTCATAATTTCAACACTCTTATAACTTCTTTGCATATTTTGCTACAGCTGTAGGCACAACATCTTCACTGACATAACGTAATGTAGATGTCCACTTCTTGAGCAAAAATTGCAATGTAAGCACACCTACCACTAATTCAGGGTTTGACAAAATGTGCTGGTAATTCATACCTTGTGTTCATGGACTTTGTTCTTACTTTTTCATCACTGCAACTGTTTGCTTTCTGTGCTAGGATCCCTTTCTCTTATGTTGTACATGGTGCATTGATAACAGAACTGAGATTCTGCATTCCTAGAGTGGATATAACCCATAGTAAGCTATGGAGGAACATAATAACTAACTTTGTACCTAAGCATATCAAGGAAAAACTCCATATAATACGCAATATGCATTACTTAAATGAAATAAAAGCCAATAATGGCTGAAGTTAAACTAGTGAGAAAGGGGAAAAAATAAGTGTGCTATTTGTTAAATACTGTATAATTCTTATAATTCATCTGCTTATTTATATAAAATGTGCAAATCTTTCTACCAAAACTATTGACATTAGAGGCTATAATTTGTCATAAAACAGGCAAAAATGACTAAAGTTATCTTTCTTCCCAGAGAGACCACACAGTGTTCTGTCTGAAATTATTCTGTGTGATTTGACAAACAGAAGTAGGTTTAGAACAATGGAATTAAATTTATTTATGTTTCAACATTCCTGTCTTTTGTTTGCCACCTGCCTTTCCATCTTCTCTTCCCACTTTCCTCATGTCCCAAGAACAGTTACAGTCACACTAATATTTTAAGATTTGTTTGTTTCTAACTTAAAAGTAAATTCTGTCTACTGTGAACTGGCACAAAAACATTAAGGCTGTTCTGGATCAATCCAGTTTGTTCTTGTCCTGTCCTCCCACATCCAGATGCATAATAACTCAACATCCAAATTCACATCATAATTGTTCATGTATGAAACAGGATTTTTAAAATTATTATTATTTTTTTAATAAGAAAGAGAAAAGCACAATAAAGAGTAAAATCAAAATACAGTGGAAAGGCAGATTTTGATTGTCACATTTCCTAAGAGCAGTATAGAGCCTGTAAGTGGGGATCTTACCTTTTGTGTCTTTGGTGTCCAGAAACAAAAGCATCAGCCTGTATTTTGATGTCACGTTTCTCACTACCACTTTGCAGATGGCAGAGCACCAAAAGATGTATGGTCTGAGATAAATCCGCTTGGTGCTGTTACAGTGCTTTATTCATTCATGCATCCAGGCAAAGTCTGACCATTTTGTGAAGAAAAGCAGATGGAAAGAGAGATTGTAGTAATGGCAGTGGTGGGTCTGAGAAATACTTGCTAAAGATACTTCCTCTAAAAATCAGTTTATTATCTAAGAGAACTACTGATTTGCTTGCTGGTTATATTCTAGTAAATATTTAACTCGCTGCATAAGAAACTTGGGTCTGTGTGATTTGTAAGCAGGTGCAGCCCTTTGGCATTTATTGGAGCCCTTTGTTCTGGACAAAGCCTAACTAAATTAGTGGGTGAGGTAAAGCATGATGACTTACTGTAGCTGCTGGATGTTAGGCAGGTGATAAAAGCTGGCTTGGAACCCAAGTGATAAACTTTCATATCATGAACTATATATACTGACAGTCTTCTAGAAAAATCAGAGTGAATGCATTCTAAAATTGAATGCCTGTGATCAGGGATGCTACAGTTTCTTGCAGATATGATGTGCGTATGTGATATTGGACGTGGAATTGATATGTTTTGCTTCATGCAAAGTTGCTTTAAAGGTAATAATTTCATGGCAGCTCTTCAATTTTCCTATGTCAACTTCCATGACACTTGATTTACAGCTCTTGTGGTATGTGAAGAATGGAAGGAAATGTACCTCCACGTTTGCCAGGATGCCACACCTGGCTCCTGGGGCAATGGCTCAGACTGGGAAGGTTCACCATGTACCTCCAAAACAGAATGTCTGTGAAGCATTTGCCCAAAAAAATACGTGGTCTCAAATATTCATGTTGTATGTTGGACAGATTGATAAGCCGGGAAAAGCGCTTTAGTAAGCACGGTGAGCTAAGGACGCAGTGATGACCGCGCTTCGCAGGAGCCCCTCGCTCCGCAGCGCAGTGCCGGCTCCCCCTGGCGGAGCTCCCGTGTCCCGCTGCGCTCTGTGCTGCGCGGCCGCTGTGCCCGGCTGGGCGCGTGCCCGTGTCCTTGGGCACTGCGGGGCGACGGTGAGCTTAATCGTTAACTGCTGGTGCCTCAGTGCAGTTATGCCTGGAGCCGTGTGAGAGTCTGAATTCACTGAAGTACTTGTGCTTCTCACTGCGATAGAAACAAAGGAGCTTGGTTTTGAGTATTTTTCCCTCCTACCTGTTATGATATCTTTGAAAATATATACGTGGCATTCTACCTGTTGGCATAAAATGGTATCTGGCTCAGTCAAGAGCTGTACATAAGTAGACCCTTTGAACTGGGGTATGTTACAACAATGTCGAAATGCAAGTGCGTGTCCTGACTGAAAATCAATACAGATTTGAAAATATTATCCTTGATCATTTAAGGATACTGAGCCACTCAAATGGATAAAGAATGACTCATCTGGCACTGCATCATCTCTCAGATTAGTATTCTTGTTATTAATTTATATGTTATCTTTAATAATATCTTGTTTAATTTTGTTGTGTGTGAAAGTGACCCACCCTCACTGTGTCATTTCCTATGTGTCATTTTCCTATAAGTAGTGCCAGGCTTTCATCTGAGACTGATGTGCTGCTCTGATTCAATGTGATCTGAAGCAATAGAAATCTAGCTGCCCTCCTCTTAAGTGTGTAAATATTTCCAAACAAATATGTGACCTGGACAGCCTGGATTGCTGGGCTGAGACTGATGGGACTTTAGTCATAATCCTGAGCAACACTACAGGCTTGGGACAGAGTGGCTGGAAGACCCTGCAGGGGAAAACAACGGGGTGTTGGTTGATACTTGCCTGAACATGAGCCAGCAGTGTGCCCAGGTAGCTGAGAAGGCCAATGGCATTTTGGTTTGTATCAGAAATAGTGTTGCCAGCAGGAGCAGGGAAGTGATCGTTCCTCTGTATTCAGCTCTGGTGAGGCTGCATCTTGAGAACTGGTTTCAGTTTTGGACCCCACACTACAAGAAAGACACGGAGACCCTAGAACATGTTCAGAGAAGTGCAATGAAGCTGGTGATAGGGCAAGACAGGGCAAGAAGCAATGGTTTCAAGTTGTGCCGTGGGAGGTTCTGGTTGAATATTGGGAAAAACTTCTCCAAAAGAGTGTCCAGGCACTGGAACGGGCTGCCCAGGAAGGTGGCTGAGTTGCCCTTTCTGGAGATGTTCAGGAAATGTGGAGATGTGGTACTAAGTGATGTGGTTTAGCAGGCATTGTGGTAGGTGGATGGTTGGACTAGATTATCTTAGAGACCTTTCCCAGCCTTGATAATTCTATTTACAAATATATATACAATGGCTAATATTTTCCAGCCTATTGTAGACTGCTGAATATAGATTGCATTGAAGTTTTGTTTTCATTTCTGTCTGAGTAACAGAAGAGTCTTATTTCTCTCTAGGCATAACAAAATACATCTGGTTAACTCTGTGTGACAAAGCCTGGACAAGCTGAGAGTGGTTAAGATCTTCAGCCTGTAAATTACCTCTTTTTATTTTATTTTATTTTATTTTTTTAAATTTGAAGGCAGATTTTATTCTTAGAGGGAGCAAAACTGCTTCAAAATGCCTTATTCCAATATGTCTAATTTAAAAAATTCCCTGCCCATCTAGTTTGTTTTTCACATTTCATCTTCTCACCTTGGAAGATTCATTCTGATACCTCTGTCAGAGGAGTATTTCTGGGCACTAAGTATATTTTATTCCTCAGTCTGTTCAGCTGTTAGGATCTCATACAGTACTTCTAGTGTGCCTAGATCAGTGTTCTAGTTTGGATCAGGAATGCACTTTTGAAGTCAATCTGCTTGTCCCGTGCTTCTCCCAAACACGTTTTGATTCACATTGTGGGGAAGTCTTGGTGTGCTTTCACTGGATTTCTTTCAGATGAATCTGAAGAGAACACTGTGTCCCAGGACACAGGTCTGTTGTTGACCAAGTGCATTGAGTCTGTAATAGGACCTGATAAATCTGTTTGAGGTAACCCCCTAAAACACGTATAGCAAGGATGTCAGGTAGTCAGCTCCAACTCTTGCATTTTACAGATCTGTTTCTAGTGGAGCCCAGTCCTTGCTACTGTGTTTTTGTTTGTTTTGTTTTTGTGACCTCACACATCCAGAGGCATATTTCCTTTTTTGGAAGAGAAGGAGAAAGAATTTTTTTTTTTTAATTTTTTATTTTATTTTATTTTTTTTTGCCAGAGGCGAGTCTGAGGTCTTATCAAATACACAGCAGGATGCTCAGTGTTGGGGTTTTGAATTACCTAAATTAGAGAAGATGGAATCAACTGTTTTTGGGATCATATTTCTCTAGACTTTCTTGGCAGTTGATCTGGAGCTTAACTTCAGGCTTGTCCATCCTAAGAAAGCAGGGGAGAAGAGAAAGAGGCAAAAAGATGTTTGCCAGCAAGCAACAGAGAAATGACAGAAGTATTCTTACACCATCTCTGAAATCTTCTGGGATGCATTTTCATTTTCTTTCTTACATTCCCAAAAACTTCCTCCAGAAAGAAGTTATAGAGGTTGACCTTTGAATGTCATGTTCCTACATGTGGTATCTTTTTGAGAATGCTAACATGTCTAAATGAAAAATAAACTTCAGGAACAATGAACTAATGCATTCCTAATGAAATGCCCCTAGATGGACTGAAGTTTAATGCCATGGCAGCATAGCAGATTTCTGGATTTTAATGAGATAAGCAAAATAACTGGCCTTTACATCATACTGTTAACAGGCTGAACCTGATTACATTAGAACAGAAGCAGTTTGTAGACCGAGACAAACAAATTGTGAAAGAACCAAGATCAGAGTCAGAGACATGGCAAAGATGCCAGGTACAAATTACAGACATAGGAGGAAAAAAAAAGGTATATTTGAAAGTTGTCCACATTAGCAGATTCAGTTGCTGGTGCTTCATTACATCTTTCCCCCCCCCCCCCCCCCCCCTTCATGTGTTTATTTATTTATTTTTAAAATTTATTTTCCCTCTATAAAAGGTCAGCTAAAGTTCCCATAAAGTTGTAATGAGCTCTGAAATGAAATGAGCAAAAATGTCAACTCTGAATTGCTCAAGATACTTGACACCAAGCAAGCCAGTAATATTTGTTTCCTACAGGACATTTCAGAGCAGATTTGAGGTGGTCCAGGGTTTTTTTAGTTTTACCATGATTTTGCACTTGGAATTCTGTACTATGGTTGAATCTAGCTTAGATATTTGAGGTTAATGTATCTCCATCACTTAAAGAAACTGATGTTCCTTAAGGTTTGAGGCAAGTACTTGGTCAAGTACCTATAGTAAAAGCATTCTCCAGCCAGATCTTTTTAAACAAATAGTTCAATCTGAACTTGCTAAATTTTTGATATGCTGTTCACATACAAAACTTGCTATTTCTGACTGCATGTAGAATTGAATTTCACTGGCTCTTTGTATTCTGGATCTGAAAGGCCCAAGTCTTCAGGCTTGAATGGTGACAGGACAGGATCTGTGCTCTCCCCAGAGGATTATTTTTCCAAATAATTCACAAAATTGATTGCTTATTTAATTGCCTTAGCTCAAGAGACTGCAAAAGTGCTCAAACCGAGACACAGCAGAAGCACCTGGTTTCTTAGATCTGCCTCACAGTGTCTGATGTTGGTTCTGCACCCCTCAAAGGGTGCTATGATGGTTGTTTAAATGCAAGAGTCACAGAGAGGAGGGAGTCCTCGGTAAGAAGGCTGCAAGTTTTCCCTCTGAAATGGTATCAGTGGTAGGGAGTCCTCTAACAGCAGTCAGGAGCACAGTGCTCTAAATAAAAGATGTTGGATGCCAATCTCCCTGAAATTCAGCTTCTAGATGTTTTAGTCATTTTGTTTCTCACTAGAACTCTGAGGCAGGAAATAAGCCTCAAGGAGATGTTAGTGTAGCAGTGATTATTAACCTCTTTTTGCAGCTGGATGAAGCCTTGAAAAATTTCAGTTAACATTGAGCTGTCTTAATGAAAGTGCACTATTTTGTAACTGTATTATGTACTAAGCTAATAGCTTCTTCAAAAGTTTGCTTCATTAATTGGGAAGCATTGAAAGCTCAAAACCACTGTGAAGGATGTGTTAATCAAAATTATTAATGAAACGTGATGACCTCCACGTAGATGTTCCCGTACACAAAAGTAAGGGCTTTGTAATTGAGATCCATTAAATTGTGCCTACATTGGCTGAGTTAGCAGCCTCGGGTGCAGACTGGCATTCAATATTGCAAATTTTTTGCTCTGTTAGCTATATGAATGGGATAGAAAAGAGAGCTATAGCGGAATTCCACTCTTTACTAATAGGAAGGTGTTTAAGATGCAAATGAAAAGCTCTTCTACCTCCTCTTTTAATACATAGAATCTTCAGTCCATCCTAACTTCTATTAAAAGAAATTTATTCTTTGAGACTGAGCTTGTGCAGTTTTCCATGCTCAGCAGTTGTGCTGCAATACATAGATCATAGATCTCATTCTCATGTAAGGACACCTCTTTCCTTCTGTAGCAGAAACTCATTAATTTTAATATACACCAGTGAAGCAGCTGAGTGGGCTTTGAGGTCTCCTTCATAGCAGCATGTTGTGTTGCTTCTGCACCACTGAGCTCATTATTCTTTTATTAAGAAAGCAAGGAGGAATACAGTGTATACAGTCCTAATGCTGACTTCCTCAGATATTACAGAGCATCAGCACTCTCCAGCAACACAAACAACCTGCTTGGAAAGTGAAGTGAAGCATACTTTGTTTTCTTTAACCCACAAGTAAAGGAATATGTGGCACAACTGATCTCTGCACTGTTTGCTTCACTATGTCCTAAGCTCCTCCTAAACTTTATAGGTCAAGGCTAGGAAAATTGGCTGTATACGAAATAAATACTAGAGATAATATATATATAGCTGATATAGAACCTGCCTGCTTTTCCTCTGCAAACACCTGAATGTAAGGTATTTCCTAAAGTCTCCAATATTTATCTGTGTTTACTTAAGTATATATTTTCAGAACTGCACATTTGCTCTTTTTTAATTGCTTCTTTAGGACTGGGACTTTCAAGATTTCAGAGCCCAGTTCCATTTCTGATGGTTCCTAAATTGGTCTGAAGACCTCAGCCCAGTTCTGTCAGGATGCACGAGGGAGGCATTCATCTAATGTTTAGGTCACAGGAGCATTTTAGGGGAGGCACACAGCAATGCTCAAGACACGACTGATTCAGGTCTATTTCAGACTGGAATTCAAAATGGAGGATAGATTCACCTCTCATATCTTCCAGCTTGTTTTCCCCTCCTCCAGTCTTTCAATACAAAAATGAATAGCAAATAGAGAATCTGAAAATTCCAGAACACTGTAATTTGAAGTTAGTACTCGAGCAGAATGCCAGGAGATTCCTGCATATCCAGTATTAGCCACGGTTTTATTTTGCTCATTAAATAAGTTTCTATTTATTTTCAGTTTTGTTTCCAAAGAATTCTTCAGGATTCAGCTGCAGGAATTAACCACAAGCAGAAATTATTTAGGTTTTTAAGATCAAGTATGTCTTCCTCCTCCTGTTTCATTTTTGTTTTGTCTGGAGGTAGGTTTGTCTTTCCTTAGTGTCTGTATGGAAATATGCCCCTTTTCCTTTTTCCATTTCCTTTTTCTTTTTTCTTTTTCCTTTTTCTTTCTTCCCTTCTGGTTTGCCCCAAGACTTGTTAATTCTAATTTACAGGCCTGAAACTTTACACTGTATGCAGTAATTCCTGTACTCTGAAAAGATGTGCACACAAACCTCCAGAAGAGCCTTATCCAACCTACCTCTGCTGGGCAACAGTTCAAGAAAAAGGATGAAGAAAAGCATATTGGAATGTCTCCCAGTTACACCATGCTGTTATCTCCCTATGGTGATCAATTCGTGTTATGTAAAGAACAGCAAGCATTAGCCCAGTTGATTCTGTGAGTGTGTTGTATGGCAGAGGCTATGAGTTTTGTTTATTAGTTTGCAGTTCAGTTTGCAGTTTGTGTACAACAGAATCATACTATGTAGCTTGGCATCTTTCTGTTCCACTCTGTCAGGTGGAGCATAGCTAGTCAGAAGGCAACCTTGTTTCCCTGTCCTGGCTACCTGTTTAACAGGTTGGGTGAATCCTTTGGCAGGTAGACAAGGCAGCAACATTTCTGGGAGCAGCTGAGTGTGTTCTGCTGAGTAGGCTTTTGTGTGACATGGGTAGAGACCAGAGGGCTCCTATGAAGAGCAGAGAGTAAACGCAAAGCCCAGGCACTGGAAATGCTGGAAAAGACTTTCCAGAGGACCCACAGTGGTGTGCTGTAATCCAGAGATGAAGCAAAGTTCATTGTGTAGTCTCCTCCCTCCTGTTTGCTTTAATGTTAGTGCTTTCATGTTCACTGAGAGTTTTAACAGCCATCAGAAAACTTGCAGACAGATCAGCGCTTCTGAATCTCTATGCAGCGCTTTGGTTGCCAGTTGAAAGGGAAGGAGGTGAAGGTTGTGACCTCTTTGAAGCAGTGTGGCTTTGGACCAACTGTAAGCTGACTGGAACAATTCCACACTTCTGGGCAGTCTGTTCTGGTGCCTCACTACCCTCTGACAATTTATTCCTGACATCTAACCTGAATTTCCTCTCTATGAGTTTTAAGCCGTTTCCCCTTGTCCTGTTGCTATCATGATACCTTTTTATCATGATACATTTTTACCATGTAAAAGGTCAGAGCCCCTCCTGCTTTTAAGACCCTTCAATTACTGGAAGGCCACAATGAGGTCTCCCTAGAGCCTTCTCTTCTCCAAGCTAAACAAACACAGCTCTCTCAATTGCTCCAGCCCTCTGATCACCTCTGTGGCCCTCCTGTTCAAACAGCTCTGTGTCCTTGTCCCAGGTGCCTCAGGACTGGACACAGTACTCCAGATGGGGCCTCACAAGGGAAGAAGCAGAAGGGGGCTATCACCTTCCTCTCCTTGCTGGCCTCCACTCTTTGGATGCAGCCCAGCATAGAGCTGGCCTTCTGGACTGCAAGCATACACTGATGGCTCAAGTCCAGCTTTTTGTCCACCAGGACAGAGCTGCTCTCATAGTCTATACATGAATCTGGGATGGCCCTGATCCATGTGCAACATGCAGATATCTGCATTCCTCAGGTAAGGATGACAGTCAGGATGCTGGGGGCTGGCATGCTAAAGATAACTAGCTTGTTAACGGGATATCTTTGGCGTATGGCTGAGAGGCACTGGAATCTGAGCAGTTGATCTGAGTATGAAAAGACTCATCGTTCAACATCTCTTCTTTCTACTGAGTGCTAGTTAGGCAAAGGGAGCTGCCTGCCTTACCAGGAGGCTGGGTAAATATACTGGGAGTGTGGTAGATGGAGAGAATGGCTTGTGGCTTGGACAAAGACAAATCCTAATTGTGAAATACTATCAGGAAAAGCACTGAATATTTTTGCCCAGGGGAAAAAAAAAAGCAAATTTAGAGATAAGAGTTATAAAATGTCAGATTTTATGAAAGGAACCAGATGATGGCAGCATAGAATGCAAAGAAGACTGAGAAAATTCCTGGGTTAAATAGCAACAGACCCGTTCTTGAACATGGAGTCAGAGTTCAACCTTTCCATCTCATCCCTCACTTCAGCAGTGGCTTTTGAGATACAAGTTTATGGCACTAAGAAAGGAGAAAAGAAGACAATTATTGTGTTGTGTTCGTGTGCTGATCTTTCATAAGCTATGTAATAAATCAGCTCATTCTCCAAGATAGAATTTAGAATACATCTCTGGGTATAATGAGAAATACTAGCCAGATTGCTCTCCTGAATAGATACATTGGTGTTTTATGTTTTAAATTTATTTTAAAAAAGGCTTATATGATTTTTTTTTTTTTTTCTGGAAAAGAATGAATGATGTGGTGCATTTATCAACACAGTAATAAAGCATTTACAATTAGACCCTGTACTTTGTATATGCTTCAAGGAGAGGAATTTCTGAGTCAGCATGTGGTGCCATTAAACATTTTAAATGTAGCTTAATAATAGCTTTTCACATCTTTTTAGTTGAATGTGACTCTTGCTTTAAAAATAAAATGAAATAATAATATTAAAAAAACCCTACCCCTGGAGGCTGAGTGTTCTGTATTTGTCCTGTTCTGTATCTGATTGCAAGTACTGCAATCAAGAGAGCAAACAAAACGGAACCATGAAAATGGGCATTGTAATTGTGGAGTGACACTGGTAGTGCACATTTTCCAAGAATGGCAATTAGGCATGTCAGGGGTAAGCACACAGAACCTCAACATATAGCTGCATCGTTCCCTCCAGAGATGTGTGTTTCTATTCACGATATCCTTACGATCTCTTCTAACCCATAATTTCCAAGACAGCAAAGCACTGTTGTTTTTGTTGTGCATCTCTGCTGTTCTCCCTTCAGAGCAAACAGGAAATGTTGCCACAGTCAATTTTAAGCAGTTGAACATCTTGAAGAAAACACTTTGCTCCCAATTTGTAGCTGGTTCAATATGCAGTTTTGCAGCTAATACTGTGCTGGAAATGCTGCTCTCTTGGCTACAAAAGGTAACTTGTGTTACACTGAGGACAGCACCTGCTGATGGTTTACTATGGAAGCTGTAATAGTAATACTGTCTTTACATCTTCCTGCTTTCTAGGAGGAGGACCACTGTGGCTAGTTTATGAAGCTAAGCACAGTACTAAGAGTGCTGTTACACTGTGTGAACAGGATTTCTGCACATGGAGGGCAGCAGCTATTCAAAAGAGAAAATCAAAACGCAGGCAATGGCAGCTGAACTCCTGGGTTCCTTGCAAACCTTCATCACAAAATCCCCTTAAATGAAGATACAATTCTTGTTTCTTTTTAAATGAAGTGATTTTCACAGAATCACAGAATTGTGATTTTGTAGAACTTTCTTCCATAGGTTCTATAAATATACAGCATAACTTAAGTTGTATGCCTACGATTTCTACTTATTCTTTTGCATAGTGTTTGCAACTGTCTTCTCACAGCACATAGATATAACATGAATACATCTACAGGAGATAAGATAGAGATTCTAGGCTGAAACAAAGCATCAATCTGAAAGTGGTAGAATGGTAACCAAAGAAAGTGACATTTTTGTGAAATAGACCTTACTTAGCAATTATAAGTTGTTTCATTTGAAAATCAGGTACTAATTTCACTGCCAGTTCCAATGTGTGCTGCACTCTATCCTGCATTCTTTCTCTTCTGTTCTTTTTCTTAGGATGGACAGAAAGAATACTTTACTTGAGATAACTGCTGTCATGTTAATTCTAATGTGTAGTGAGATGCAGGATAGTACCAGAAACTGCCCAGAACCACTCAAACTACCTCCCAATACTACATATAAGAAATAGTAGAGCTTTCTTTTTTGTACAATGGCATTAAAATTATACATATACATTTATGCATTTATCAAAAGGAAGAAAGTAGCTTTCATAAATTATCGCTTCCCATAAGGGGTCAAATTGTTCAGTTTAAAACTGATTTGTGACTATAATTTGTCAACCAATATTCCTTCCACAGTTTCAATTTGCTATGATTTTAGTCTTCACAGCATTGCAAGTTGTTTCCTAGCATTATTGCAGGCTGTTATATTTGCCAAGTTTTACCCCAAAGGTATTTGCATTGCAGTTCTGAGTGAAACTCTTCCTGTACAGCAGGTGATTTGCAAGGTGCTTTGTGATATTTGCTGATAAAAAGTTCTATGTAAATTATCTTTACTACCATATGGCCTGTTCACGTTCCCAGTTCAAATCCACTGGGAGAAATCTCTCAGCAAAATCAACAGAAGCGCATCTGGTCCACACACAGGCTACAACAGAAAGTTCTTTTGGTTTGATTAGTCCTTCAATGGAAGTTCAAATAAATCAGATGTAAGAAGAAGCAAACTTTCTCAAAAACAAAAACCACTCTGTGATGTGTCTGAGATATGCCAGAAGTACTTCTCAGTAGAGACAAGTATAATGGATTATATATCGCCTTGGTCAGAGTGAAAATCACTTGTAAGAGCGTTGTTAACAAACCATCTGGATTTTCAGGTCAGTAGTTTGCTGCAGTAACACTCAAGACACTGCATATTCAAGCAGAACAAAATAGACTTTACTAAGTTCTCCTTTTCTTCTGTCACTGACCAAAGTTGTGTAGATGCAAAAACAAACGATGACTACTGATGCAGCTATGTTCTGTGCTGCTCTGCTTTTGTTGAGGAAACAAATACCTTTACAAGGGAGATGTGCTGATTGTCGTGCCAGCAATGCAGGCAGTTTGTTTTTGCTGCTTACAGAAAAGTCTGCCAAATTTGTGTTAGCGGTTCTTTCCATTGCAGCCTCCCGTAATCTGAAAACATTTTCCAAACAAAAATGACAATGCCAGTGAGAATGAACTTTGACAGCAGTATAATGAAATGTGTGGGAGGAAGCACTCAATCTGCAGAATGTGAGAGAAAATCTAATTTCATCTCCAGTCCTTCAAGATGTGGTTTTGGACCAAGGACTCTTCAATACAAGTAGCAAGAGCATACAGCCTAATTGAAGCGTGGTGAGAATAGTCTCTTCTGGTGCATGCAATATTAATCCTCCAGGGTTTTCTCCATCTGTTGTCATGTATGCTTGAAGTGTAACCTCTTTGAGGCAGGAAGTAATTTTATTTCATGCATTTACTGTGCCAACCTAGCACAGGCAGACACTGTCAGGGAGATATAATCACTACTGTAGTACAAGTAACAGTCTTTTTCCTTGGAGAAGTCATCACAGTGATGAAAGAATAATGATATAACTCATGTTTATAACATATTTCCTAAAAAACAAACAAACAAACAAAAAACAAACAAACAAAAAAACCAAATAGGTGCATTTTATTTTGTATTTATATATATTTGTATATTTTTTATATTTCCTTATATATGCCCTTTGTCCCGAGTTTTCCTTTATTAGTTGTTTTTGCACCCAGATTTGCGGTGAGGTGCTGGCCACAGTAGTGCCTGGTTCCGGAACGTTCTAGTCGGTTCCAGAAAGTTCTGGCCGGTTCTAGAGAGCTCTATGCAGCTGCAGCAGGTCCCACCTGCTGCCACAGCGCCCCCTGCCGGGTTGAGCGCAGCCGGTCAGCGGTGGTGCTGGTGCGGAGTGCCGTGTAAGTGAGGAAAGAAGTGTGGGAAGCAGCATGGTCAGAGCAGGAGCTGGTGCTGGAACAGAGCCTGCAGCACGTAGCACTAAGGCTGGGATTCCAGGTCTCCATTTTGTGGCTTAGAAGAAGATGACTGCGGCTGGGCAATGGGTGAGTAGCTGGTGTTTGGCTGTCCGCATCTTCCTTGAATGTGTGAGGAAGGCAGGTTATGGGCCAGGTGTCCCAACCTAGCCATTCTAATGCTTTATAATCTAAAGTACCACAGAAAATAAGAGATATTTTTTCCTTGCAAAGCTACCTATTGATTTATTTCATTATTAAATATAATAATGATTATTCCCCAGAGTGTGTCTTGTTTGACACAAATCTGGATGGCAGAATCAGGGCCTATTCTGAACTATTTGGAGTATAAACGTGTATGGATTAGGGACTAAATCAATTACAGGGAGTGGAGATGAGCCAGTATCCTCTTGTTTTACATTGGAAACAGTGAGATCTCTGTCTCTCTCTCTCTCTTTTTTTTTTTTTTTTTTTTTTTTTTTTTTTTTTTTTTTTAATTAGATGTTCAGCAACTTCTTGTACCCTTGGCAATTTAGAACTTAACCAAACTCAAATCTCATCAGGTTTTAATTGTGTGGTTCAAGCATTATTAAAATAAGCCACCAAACAGCCCTTTGAAGACAATCCTATGTACATCAGTATGCGGGACTTATAAAGACAGGTAATCCCTAAGCACCTGAGCACAAATCAGTCTGGGTTTGGTGGATAAATTGAGAAAATCTTAAGAAAATGTTCTCTAAATATTCTGGTTTTAGTTTGCAGCTGATAGATAGTCTCCATCTGCAGGCTGCCCTGCCTTGCCATGTTTTCGATCAGAGACAGCAGAGTAACTGCACCGTGCAGCCTGGGGTGTTCTCACACACACGTGGGTGTGCCTCTGCAGGGGAGACCTGTCTGATTGCAAGTTGCAAATTCAGAGTGTAGGCAGATGGTTGTGTAACTGCAATAAGATGGCTAATCTCCCTTTGCCCAAAGCTGTTATACACAGAGAGATTCATGGTGAGTGCAAAGCAGTTAAGCTGAAGGGAGTGCCAATTGCTCTGCTTTGTGCCAGCTGAGAACCAGGCCACCCTAATAGGCCACCTAAGAATTCCATGGGAGATATGCTATTTTTTTCTTTGATGACCCACCTGTGATGAAGCAAGCATTGTTGCCTCAAGGCCCAGGTGTGTTCACAGACTGCAGTGCTGGTGTTTTCATTGTAAAACCACCTGAGAACCAAATAGGACTGGATGGTTTTCCCCACCTCTAGTCCAGCTCTAACATAGACAAGAGTAAAATGTTCTGCCAGCAGCCACGAGGGTCTGCAACACCCAGAGTTCTGGGCAAGATGAATGTGGCTGCGCACTGCACCAGGGTGTGAACTTGCTGTCTGAAGGAGATGTTGAGTATACAGCAGTGTTTTGAGCTAGAATGGGGTGAAAGACCCCATTTCAGTTTATGCAGTTCAGGTGTGATAAAAAAAAAAGTCTAAATGGGCTGAATGAAGGGAAGAGGTGAAAGTATCTCTCTATGCAATGCTGAATACTCTAGGGCAACATTGTAGAAATATGCCTTTGTGAAACCAACGGACTCTTGGCCGGTGCTCCCACCAGGGGGCAGGACGAGACAAAAATTAAGGAGCTATTAAGGGGTAAAAAAAAGCCGTGTCCCTCCTTTTAATATTTGTTCCTGCAAAAGCACAGTCCCTGCAGCAGTATGGCTGGCTGAGTGAAAGAAGTAAGCTCCTTTTTTTGTTTTGTTTTGTTCTGTAAGCAGTGCTCGGCTTCTGCTTCAGTGACTGTATACATATTGCTGTTTCTAAGATACTCTCTCGTCACAAGCATGAGCATTTTAATGATATATAAAACTATATGATAAATTTGATTATTTTTTTTCTTCCCTATTGCAAAAAGCTGATATTTTAAGTCCCTTCTGTAGCATTTTAGCTCTTATTTGAGCACAGTTTAGGGATTATCTTAGGTACTTCAATGCAAGACTGCACTATACTGTCCTTTGTAAAAACACAGTCACAGGAGCCTAAGGCTTATGCCATGCCCAATTACAGGAAGACTCTGACATCTTAAGCATTACTCGTGTCTAGGAATAATGCAGACAGTGGCCTACTTCCTGAGATATTGTTGTGACCCACTGCGTGACCATGGAAGGGTTCGCTGGCTGAAGGCTGTTTAGCCCAACCATAATACAGGTAGCTGTGAAGAGCAAAAAAATAGGTTTGTTCATGCAGAAGTGGATGTGCTTGGAAGAAATGCTGTTCATAATTAATTATAGCCTAATCCCGGATGATCTGAGCACTCGGCTCTGAGCAAGAAGATTGTGAAAGTCTTTTCAGTAATTGCACTACAGAATGTAGTATATGTAAGAGGAAGTGAATCACCCAAGAGCAGAATTATATCAAGTAGTTCCCAGGCCACTCCAAATCTATGTGTGAGATGTGAAGCCAGTAGCTGCTGTCTGTGGGTAGCTGTTTATTATTGCTTGCAGCCACGTTACATGTATGCTACCAAAGTTACCAGAAACTGGTGAGAATAAGTGGTCATTCATTCATCATAGAGTTGTACAGGAACGAGAAACCATCCTACCTCTTCACTTTGGTATTGAAAAAGTAACTTTAAATTGTGTTCTTAGATTTGCCAAGGGTTTTCCCAACCTGAAGGGGTTTATTTCTGCATGTATCAGCAAAGAAAGGCAGAAGGTGGTCTGTGATTCTATGATAGTTTATATGTGTATTAATTATCTATAATCTTGTATAAAAAAAGGTTTCTGACATCAGGTGATCAAAGCAATTTTTGTACTATGCAGAAACTTCTTCAGAAAACTCCTATATTTAAATGCAGAAAGTAACTTGTATCAAACAGCTGTAGCCTGGTAGTAAAAAGGAAGGTAACTGACGCTTAGATTTAGTGAGCTGAACATTGTCTAGTCCTATGAATAGATGGAAAAAGAAACATCTGACCATTATCCCTGGCCCCATTCATTCAAAAAGCATGAGTCAGCCCTCCAAATGGGATTAAAAACATTTATTAAGACTTTTCTTATTTCCCTTCGCTTTTGCTTGTAGTTGTATTTGTTTTGTATTTTGCACTTTCCCCACTGGCTACTGAAGTTAAAAGCTTCATAATAAAGGAAATAAAAAATCTGTGATTTGTCCTTAATGGGGGCAATGGGCCTGTCTCTGGAGATGCCATTCTTCCAGAATTCTCTGCTATTCCAGCAACTGATTGGGGCTGTAATGAGGGCGCAGCAGGGGAATCTCTGGGTACTTTATTTCCAGCAGAATGAGAGAGCAAGGAAAAAGCAAAGGTCTGGAGAAGGCAAAAGTGGAAAAAAGCACAAAAGGGGAGAATTTTCTTGGGCATATTAGTATGCACGAACTAACAGAGGTATAAATATTTACACAAAGTGCAAGCCAGAAACAATGCTTCAGCTATTTTATTTGTTTTCTTCCCTCCATAGAACAGTTCAGAAAGTTTCTTTGTGTGGAGGAGTGTAACAGTTGGCTGAAACTCAAATTCAGGAAGTTTTCAGCTAAAAATATTTGGCAGGCAACTGAAATTTTCCAAAACAGCTACAGAGGCTGTTCTGTTCGGTCCTGTCAGTGCTTTATTCCTTGCTGTCCTTCCCGGGGTGCTCCTAGGCTGGACTGGGGTGGCGGCATGGGCTCACTGTGATGCTGCTCAGGGTGCTCAAAGGCAGGAAAGGCCTCTATACTCTTAATTGCACTGTATTTCCTCAACAGGGGATGAGCTAGAACTGTGTGAACTCATAAATATGTACCTACTAGGCAAATATAGTGCTGTTGTGTGGCAAGAAAATATGTAAACACGGCTAAGATGTACTGAAATAACAAGTGTCCAGATTTGAAATTATGAAGTTAGATCAGGGTCGGGTTAGTGATGTATATCTGTGGGGTTACCTGGATACAGAAGAGATCAGGACTGACCTCATTCGGTGGTAAAGAAAAAGGAAAAGAATACTGAAAGCATGCACACTTTTGTCATAAATGTGTATATTTCTTGAAGATGTGAGTTTCAGTGACCAAATGTGCATCTTAGCTTTTTGGACCTCAAAGTAAAATAAAACAAAATCTTTTTCCTGTGTTAATTGCAGATTATTAAGCTATTTAAGCTTATTTGATAATATGATAATATTATCTAATAATAATAATAGATAATATGAAGTATTCAGAATGTTAAAAATGTTACTTCTTTTTTTCCCCTAACAGTCTGTAAATTCTCACAAATCCAATATTGTGATCTTTAGCTCTGAATTTGATTTTGTAATATGTTTATTCTACAGTACTTAAAAAAATTCTTATTTTTTTATAATATAATATATAAATATTTATAATATATAAAATTATTATTATGGGCCCTAAATGGATGTCACTTGAGAATGTTCAGTTATTAACTTCAGATAAAGTAAGAGTCCTTTACAGTGAAAGCTGCCAGAAAGAAACTGGCACATATTTGGTATTTTATATTGTAGTACAGTTCAAATGCTCTTTTTGTTTCATAATCCACATATATATATATTATTTTTTTAAATGTTCATCCTTTTTATATAAAGTCATCATTCATATATACATATGAATAACATACACCGCTGTATGTTGTTCCCAGTGACACCAAGGGGTGATGTTGGCGTCGGGAGTGAAGGAGCTGTGAAGGAGCCACTATGTTGCATACATCTGTTTGTGTTCTGCCTTGGCTGCTGCCAGGCATGAAGGAGGTGCAGTCCTGAGTCCATCTTGTTGCACGGGTGTGACTGTGAAAACACGGTCTGACTCACCAGTGTTCCTTAGATACAATTAATGTGTTATGGATGCATTTTGTGGGTTGCTTATTTCCTAGAGTAGGGCATAATATGGAATTTCACCTTAGTTGGCGGCAAACAGGCAGCTGTAGGAAAGAAGGGAAAGAAGTAATTAACAGAGGAAAAGCTGAGTGAAACACTCTAAAATTTGTCCTTGTTTTATTTGTAATTATGACAGTTAATTCAAAGTTTCCTCAAAGCTCTACATACACATACTGTTTCTTCATCTGAGAATCTCAAGAGTGCTAGAAACATTAATTAAATAACCCTCTTAATAACTATGTGAAAGAAGATGGATAATTATTGCACAATATTTGAAGCGATAAGGCACAGATAAGCATTATACATAATGTTAAATACCTTGGTAGTATCTGGAGTAGTTACAGTGTGAATTCTGGCAGTTAGGATCTAAGAGCAGGCTAGAAAAAATAGCCCCCTTCAGGGTATCTTCATCTGAGAACAAGAAATCATTTTCTGATCTTGATACTCTTTTGAGTGTTGGAGCCATAAAGCTGTCAGACACATCAGGTGAACAGCAATCTGAATTTCTGTAGCTATGGGGACAGGTGTAAGTATAAATATCTTTTATGAAGAATTAGCTTTCATGGGGTATTTTTTTCTAAACTTCTTAAGACCAAAAATAAAATAAAATAAAATCCAAGACAATCTTTGCTTCTCAGATGTTGTTCTAAAGGTTATACTGCATGCAGAAGCCTTGAAATATGAGTGTAGATAATGGCTTATTTATTAGAAGCAGTCCTTTCTCAAGAAAGTTGTATTGGCTTAAGGATGCCCAAGTCATTATTTATCATGCTAACGTTGATACTATTGTGAACTGAATTCTTCCTGGCATGAGAGTTTTATTTTGGATCATAAAAAAGGAGATTGTAATACTGACAAAAATGTTGAAGATTATGTGAAATCTCTGCTGTATTTTAATGAAAAACAAAAACAAAAACAAAAACAAACCCTTAGGTCAGCTCTAAAAGCATATGTGAGGATTAATTAGGAGGGATGAAGGAACTCCAGAAAACATCCTTCAAGGCAGATAACAGTGGGTATAGAAATTTGTTGTTATATTCAGTAACAACTGTTATTACACTGAAAAGTCCACCAATACCAACAGTAACACAACAAAGTGGTTACAGTTACTTCTCCTTAGGTGCTTTTGTTTGAGTTTGAGCACATGCCTTGACTCACTTCATTTGTTTGCTGAGCTGCAGGTGGGTTGGAAAAGCCCAGCATAGGAGGGACAGTGCAGTCTTTCTCCCTGTATGTATAGATGGATCTTGGGGTAAGGAGACTCTAAGAATTTGGGGCTAGTTATCTGCAGCTTCAGAGGGCCGTTCAGGCAGTACCAGCCATGGAGTTTGCAGAGAGGGTCCAAGGCCATGGTCCTTCTGTGGCTTATACCTATAAGTGGAAGGATAGAGAACAACACAGCTCCAGTATGCATAGATGTTTGTTAACTAGGGAGTCATGAGGGAGTGGGGTGTGGTAGAGTTCCAGTTATCTTTCCTAAGTCCACTCTTCAAGCATTAGCTTTGTTGTGTTGAAAGTAATAGCTACGAAGTTACCTGTTTCTCTGTGTGCGTTAGATCGGGTCACCGCCCTGCATTGCTACCTTGGCTTGGCTGCAGTGCAGCCACAGTGTCCGAGTCCTTCCCTGGGGCTCTGATATGGACTCATTTCAGAGCTCTTCAGAGTTGATTCCACACATATCTGCTTTTCTTCTCAGCCTCGTCAAGGCGTGAATTTAGATGCTTCATTAAACATACATACAATTAGCTCCAGCTAAGGGCCCTGATGGCTGGCGGAGAAATTTTTCTCGGGTGAAAAAGTGCAATGTAGATGCAATATAGTCTTTCCTTAGGGGGAGTGGGAGTGCTGAGTATGAAGATAATCTATAGATAAATTCATATATGTCACGTGGTTGGAATTTCTTTCAGATTTTTTTTATCTTCCCTTTCTTCTAAAATGTTAATTGTGTGTTAAGCATTTTGTAAAATAAATGTTTAATGTTGATGTGGAAGAAAAAGAAAAGACGTGAATCTAACAGAAAGGCTATAGATATCCTCTCGGCTTGCAGATATCTTCTTCAGCACTGTTTCCATGGAAATTATTTATAGCGCCTGGAGGGAGTGAAGTGCAGGTCACAGATCTGCAGAGCTACAGTAGGCTCTCAGCCCGGGTAGGCGGAATCTGACAACAACAAATGGGCATATCTTTGAATGGAGCAATTCTGCTTCTAGAGGAAAATGTAATCTCATATAGAAACATGATATTGGAAGAAAAAATTCATCTCTATGGCAGTTTGGGGTGAAATTAGAACGAAGAGCTGTTGGTTTTCATGATAAAAGCTGCTTCCAGATCTCTTCCCTCTACTCCCCCTCCCCTACTGCTTGAAGTCATAAAGGGTCTCATCACATTTGTGAGAGCAGAATTCTAAGTACCATGTTAGATAATCACAGTGTATTCCAGTTTGCCTAATTGCTTTACCTGGAATATGCTGAAGCAGAACACATACAATTTGCTAAGCTCTGTGGATACTGCCAATCATCAAGAAACATATTTTTATTTATATTAAAGTATATGTTATAGAAATCTAAAAGCAAAAAGTAAAAATAAAAATAAATCTAAAAATGTGGTATGTTTTTTTTAATAGAAATTGTATATTTATTACATATAATTTTTTCTTATCCTAGAGTTACAGAAATACAATATAGGAAAATTTCTGTGGTATACTTCTATAAAAGTACAAAGAGGTGAGCAAGTATCAATCTTTCATTTTCTCACTCATTACTCAGCAATATCAGTGTCATATTAAGGAGTTTCTTACCCCTTCCTGCAAAACAAGCAAACAAACAAAACCCAACAACAGCAACACCTTCAGGGGGATTTTATAAGCTGGGTACAAAGCCCAGCTTATGCTGGACACAACTATTGACTGCCACTCATTACTCTGTAACAGGTGATTACAATATTAAGCCCTACATTGATTTGCAGTTAATGACAGAATTAGTTGCACCTGGGTGTGGCACATTGCTCATTAGTTCTCAAATGCATTTCAGGAAGATGAGAAGGCCCTTCTAAATGCAATCCTATTGATTTTAGCTGTTTATAGATGGCTTTTTGAAGGTTAGATCAAGATGAATGCTTTTTTGTTTATCTGTAGCTACCACAGTATGGTTCTCTTACTTGCCTATGAATATACTACTAACTACAGCAACACACTGGTAAGATTTTCTCTTTAATACCGTTAGTATACTTTTTTATTCTTCTTAAATATCTCCTTATTTTATTTTATGTCGTTTCTTTCTTGGTCTTTTTCTTCTTAGGTTATTGGAGAATAACAGATACCATCCTCTGCACCTTGCAGTTTAGAGTATGCCATGGAGTTAGCCCTTGTACGTAGAGGCGCTCTGGGAACCAGATTCTGTGGAAGTAACTACAGTAATAAGGTATGGTCAGGCATTCTTTATTTTGCTGGAGAAATGTGGAGCATCCTGTCAGATATGTGGACATCTTGGAATGCTCTGTATTCTAAGAAATGAATGTGGGAGAAAGATTATGGAAAGGAATTTTCTAATAACTGTTTGTTGGGGTATTAAATGTTTATTCTGTGTTGTCTTGTAGACGTTGTTATACAGTACAATTCTAATACTTCAAAATATAAGTGACACAGAAGATCAGTAACTACCCTGAAGCGTTTATCCAGGGACAATGCGCATACAAGCCCCGATAAAAATTATTCTAGGTACAAATCTTAGCTTTAGACCTTGCTTATAACTATTTTTCAGATTTAGTTTATGGTCTGAAAGGGTCAGCTTACTGTAAAATGATGCTCTTTCTTCCTTTGTATCTTCTTATCTAGATGAAAGATACTGAAGAGGTGTGTGGGTTCTGCTCTTGTTCTTGAAGTGATTCTTTATTTGAGCTTCTTTTGGTGCTTTTGCACTAAAAGCAGAGTTAGATAGATTTGGGCAATGAAAAAGATAATATGCTTATTAAACCTACAGACAACATTATGCTGAGGAAAGCTTCACAGTTGTTGGAGGACATATTTAGAGTTTTGGATGGTCTTGGCAAAATGCAGATCTGAAGCATAATGAAGCAGTTTCGTAAGGACAAAAGCAATCACCACACTTGAAAGAGAAGTTCTTATTCCCATTGTCTAGAATTGTCTAAAATTGTCTAGAAATGAAGTAAAATTGTTCCTCTTAGTGATCTTTCTTCCTTCATTTGACTGACGTAAAATAAGCTCATCTAGTCTGTCTGTCTTTCATAATCATAGCTTCTTAAAGTGAAGAAAAAGATTGAATTTGTCTTTTCTTTCTTAAAGATTTCTTTATCCATAAAACCAGATCTGTACCAGTGTTGTGACAAGGTCTCTGCACTTCTTTTTAATCTACTTTTTTTTTTTTTTTTTTTTTTTTCTTTTTCCCTTTGGAAGATACTCTTCCAATTAGTGCAGCTTTTCAACAGTTCAATTAGGCAGACCTCCTTATCAACTCAGGTGTAAAAATCTTAGTGGTGTCTACTGGCTGGAGGTTAAGTATTAACTGCAACCTAGAAATTCAGCACTCACCTCATTAATCCTTTCCAGACCATCTGTCATAAAAAGATGCAATATTGCTTTTTTTTTTTTTTTTTTTTTTTTTTTTTTCCTATTGGCATCTGCTAATTCTTTCCTAATTCTGAGAAATATGTTGTTAAATTCAGTAATTCTGTAGCCATGCTTTTGTTGGTTTGAATGTCTTGACTACTCTTAGTTGTTTCCATTGAAAGAGGCTCCATTTAAATCTTTCCTATGTGGCAGTAAGCAGTTCTTCACTCGTTATTATGTTTTCTGTTTGGGATGGACTGTTTTGAGCATCAGTGTGCGCAAAGCTGTTCTCCCTAGGAGATGCTTTTGGAAAAAAAATAACAACAAAACACAAATGGCCCATATGTTCTTGTGCAAAATGTGTTCAGATTGTGACAGCGATATGGAGTTGGTATGAGATGGAATGCAAAATCTTAAATGTGTTGTAGCCTGCCCATGCAGGCTGTGCTCCTTTCCTGTAGACATGGACTGAATGTAGGGAGCAGAAATAGCTATAAGCCTTTCCCAGAAGACATGGTAAATGGAAGTTAGACTGTTTAATGTTTTATATAGTAATAAAGTGAATAAGCTGATAGGCAGTTCTAGGGCATTATAGTGTTACAGAGTGGATGCCAGGCCTTGTCTAACTGCAATAAGAGATTCGTTAGATGATGTATTTGTCTGTTGATACTGACTGTGTTATTGTGAAGATCTATACTAGTTAACTCCTGGAGACTGCTTTATGTTGATGGGAATGGCTATTGTAAGAAAAAGCACTGATGCGCTACGATGGCTGCCTGAACAGGGCACGCATGTTTTTGAGTTCAGCAGCATTCTGAGATCCATGCTTATCTCTTTGCATTATTACTGAAAAGGAGCCTAACTTTCTTCCCAAGAAACAAGATGGATTCTTGTTTTTCTCTTTGTGCTTTAAAGCACTTCCTATGTAAGGCTTATGTCAATAACAGTCCTCTGAAAAATACATTTTCAGCAGAGCATTAATCAGCAATGTTGTTTTGCTACAAGTCTTTTATCAGAATTCGTCCAGCAATGTAGAAACATCTTTTTGCAGATGGAAATAGGAGAGATGCTGTTTTTGACAGTATTTTGCTCACAACTTCCAACACACATGATTGCAGTGGGAGGTTGTGAAGTGATTGCTTGTTTTTTTTCATCTACAAGGATCCTGAATATAAGCAGTTAGAACCCAGCATGTGTATCCCATGAAAAGGTCCAAAATACGGTTTTGTAGGAATGAAGCAGTATTTTAACCCTATATGATCCTCCTGTTCTTTCCATACCCTTTCAATTGTATAGCATCTGGACTTGTTTCCTTATAATAGTGTAGTGAAGCTGGATGGTTTTAACTCTGATGCCTTGATAATGCTTTGACATACTAGATTTTTTTCTTCATCCTGTAAATTGCAGAGGCGGACTTGCATACTGAACAAAATCATATGTTAGCTTAGTTGCCATTGTTCCGTGTAGGGACTGGAAGAGATCGCCTGCTAGAAATCAGTGCACTGGTTAGCTTTACTGCTGTGTGGGAAGAGCAAAAGAAAGACCTCGCTGTCAGTTGCATTTTCCTGAGGTAATAGTTTACAATGTAAAAAAATTAAAAAACAAACAAACAACTCAGAATGGTGGTGATTATTATGGCCTCCCACAAAGATCTGTACCTACTTGTAAAAATTGTCCAGGCTGCAAGGCTGCTTTTGGTTTTGCTTCCCATTGCATCAGATCACCTTCATCTCTTTCATTATTTTATTTCACTGAAGTGAAAAGTAATAAAAACTAAGTAATAAAAACTGAAGGGTAAATGGTTTCTTTTCAATGGACAAGTGTCTGCCTGCTTGTCAGCCAAGCAGAGGGGAACTACCCATTGATGTGGCTAGTGCTTCTAGACTCAGTTTGCACAATTCTGCCTATTTTTTAAAATTTAGGCAGTCAGGCAGAGTCATTCATCTGAAATGCATTTCACAGAGTTTACTTTATAAAAGAATTTAACAGAATTGTCCCAAAGTTGGCAAGAACTCTGAGATGGACATCCCTGATGAAATATTCAGAAGAGAGCTGGTATTTCTGTGCTTTTCCATACTACCCATTAACATGTGGTAGCTCTAGAGAGACATCAATTATACAATACTTGAGATTTTCTTATAGCACTTTAGCCTCACTGCTCTTCCTCTAGAGCCTATTTTCCAGCAGCTCATGCAATACCATTAGTAATGAACATCTACTTCTGTGTTTGTATAGTCAAGCCTTACAAGCCTGAATGGGTAGAAATAATAATTCTGTGGTCTGCTGCGCTTGCAAGTGTACTAGTTTCTGTAGCCAATATAGTGTCCTCTTGTCTCTTGGGATTTTGAAGATTCAGTGCAGTAGCTTATACATGTGATCAAGATGATGTACAATGCACACTGAAGAATTCTAGTTAAATAAATAGTAAATTGTCTGTGGTAGAAATTTGTTTTATGTGAAAAATATCTTAACTCTGAAATGATCATGTGCTGTGGGTGCAAGGTTGTGCCAGTTACCTGTTGGAGATTCTAATACAATTCTAGAATAATTATGTTGTTCCATAACAAAAATAGACTTGATTAATCCCAAAATAGTATGTGCTTGCAGTGGAAAACAAATGCAGTTGTTGCTCTTGGATTCTGTCAAATAAAGCTGGCACTGAAGCAGGGGTAAGAAGTGTGTAGATAAAACATGTGACTGATTTTAGCTTAGGCTGGTAATAGTAATATGGAGGTGCAAAAAGCAGAATGGTTATTTTTTCTTATTAGTGCTCAAGTCTCATCCGGAACTTGTTAGGAATAGCTTTGAATAGCTATTTGTAAATAGCATTTAGTCATTTGGTCTGGGGTAGCAGGAGAAACCTGATCTATTGGTAATTATACAGTTTGTTTCTGTGTTGTTAGTTATGGAATCTGGTATGTTTTGTACTTGTGTGAATATCAGGAGAGCTTTTGTCTTTTGAATTACAAATGGAAATGAAAACTTTGATGTGATCTTCACATCTGCAAGGAAACGATGTTTTCATCACATCATCCTATTGCAAAGACTAGGACAGTAGAGTTGTGTAGTACAACCTCCTGCTCAGGACTCAGCCATCATTTCATGGCTGGTTCCTCAGGGCTCTCTTTTATCTTGAAAACGTCCAAGGATGGAGATGAAACACCTTCCTTGAGGGACCTGCTCCACTGCCTGGCTGCCTCACAGTGGGAATGTCCTTCCTTACAAGCAGCCTGAGTGCATTTCAGCTTACCCTCTGACTCTTGCTTCCCTACCATATAGGTGTCTTCACCATATAGGCTTGGCTCTGCCTCTGCAACCTCCTTGCAGGTGCCAACAGGAGGCCAGCAAGATGGAAGATATGTTTCAGAGCTGCAGTGTCTGTTCAAAGCAATATTCTTGGAACTGTTGATTTGTTCATCTTTAATGCCGCATAACAGCAGATGAAGTGGCATGCAGACCAGACTAGGTGGACTGTAGCATCCCTGAGTATTTCTGCTTTTTAAGCTCAGGTTTTTGTAAGATCAAATGTTATGAGTGGGAAAGATATGCAGTGTATTTTCTTTCTTCCAAAATCAATTCTTTGAACTTACAAGGGGAAAAAAAAAAAAAAAAGTAAGTTTTTATTTTTCTTCAACTTGCAGTTCCATTCAGACTTGCATTCAGTCTGGCTGTGAAGTGTGTATGAGAATGTCAGTAAGAGCCTTGTCAGAGCAAGGGCATCAGTGCTCTTCACAACCAATGAAGTATTAATCATTCACATTATTGTACATAATGATTAATTATGTACAAATTACTGTAAGGCTGATGTGTTTGATTTTTGAAAGAATGGCTTTGCTTCAAATGCCAAACACAGAGGTATGGCATTTTTCTTGAGTGTGTTTATACATGCAAGTTGGCTATAAGACAGCCACAGCACAAACAATGGAATTACATGGGAGCTTTAGAAGGTGGAGTGCTGTATGCACAGCCCAAGAATATAATATTTTTATGCGAGTGGTAGGAGTGCTTTCTTGCTGTTCCAGTTAAGTTAGTGGCTCAGAGGAAACACTTCTAAGGTTATGTGCAGTGCTGAGTAGACACACCTGTTGCTGCACTACAGCACTGCTTTTGTAACTATGGCAGAAAAGGGAAAAATTGACTCTGAGAATTGTTGCAAATAATCATGTACTGCAGTGATAGAATACAGTGCTGGTGTAATGCAATGCTGGTGTACTGCAATGCTGGTGATAATTTCTTAATTCTCCTACATTTACATTTCAAGTGATTGATACTTGCTGTTTTTTGTTATTGTGGTGGGTTTTTATTTTATTTAATTAGTCAATTTATTTTTTTGGACTCTTTCTCCTGGTTTATTGCTCTTTCATTTTTGCATGTGATCTCTCAAACTCCTGTGATATCTAATAAACCTGGCAGTGATGGCACATTACAGTTAGAAGCACAAATCACCTGACCTGTGGAATCTGTGCCTCTGCATGGTAACAATATCAATGTAACAATGTATTAATATCAATATAACATACAACATATTAGTATCATTATATATATATATATTAATATCATTATATATCGTTAATATAACATATAACATACTGATATAACAGCAACACCAGCACCAAACTTTAATTCTTCCCTCCCGTATTTACAAGTAACAGATTAATTACTTAACACAAGGCTTGTGCATTGAACCTATTTTTATTCCTCCAAAATTTGATAATGTTCTCCCCAGGAATTAGAGACCAAATGATAGTGAAGCTTGATTCAATAAAGTGTTGTGAGACATTCTTTAGTTCTGTGGTTTTCAGTTCACTTTCCTCAAAATGTATTGCTTATTCTTCTGTTGGGCTGCTACTCTCCGTCCCCTTTGCTTTGTCAGGCTGTTGGTTAAGTAGTGCCACCTTTGTTAGAGATCCAGTTGCTACCTTGCTAACAGGTGCAGCCACTGTGAGTGTTAATGAAATAAAAGCAGAGCCGTAATTTGACAGTCACATCATAGCTCTTAAAATAATTTTGCCGTCTACTTATTTTAACTCACATCTTAGCACTGTTCAAACTTTAGCTTGGAGAGTGGGAGCTACAGAGCAATAACTTATTTGAGAGGTTCGGTAGAGATGACTATGAAGACATTACACAGAGAATGTTTTGAACGTATTTTTACCTTCCTACCAAAAATGAAGTAACAAGTAACTTAAAATCCATCCTGAGTTACAGATCTGCATGTTGTCTGTACAGCAACAACTGGTGCTGATGGCATGTGGTTACCCAGGGGTTTCTAATCTTATCTGCTTTCTGATCTCTTGGAAATGAAATCCTATTTGTTCTTTTTATTTGTTGAGTCTCCCTTTAATTTTAGCACTATCCACACTCTTCCTCTCACTGTTGATTTTTATGTTTCTGACGTTTCTGGGTTCCTTAAGCAATGCCTTAGATAACAAAAAGAGCTGGTTTTCCATTAGCCTTTGTCTCATCTTTACAAGGGAGATTTTCGTCTTACTGCTGTGACTAGATACTATATGTACTTTTTTTTTTTTTTTTCCCCCCCCCCCCCCCCCCCCCCTCTGAGAATATAGCAAATTTAGTTTTAAAAGAGATTACAAAGTTTCTCACTATCTCCTGAGTTCTGTTTTCTTGTTGGGGGAAGGGAATAACTAGAACAGCAAAACTAACACAAATGCATGAATTCAGTAAATAGGAAAAAACAGTGACACCAACTTTTTCTAACAGTTAACGCATGTTAGAACCACTATAATATACGTTAATGTGTTTTTGGGCCTTAGGCTTTAAGCTTACTTTGCAGCAAAGTCTCAGTGCTTTGCTGACAGCTTGCCTGCAGAGGAAGCGGTGCATTTGCATCACGTCTGAGTACCCCAATTGGTATTTGTGTGTTGACCATGTTTACTTCTGTGTGCTTAAGTGCACGTAGTGAACAGGCTATAGCCTGAACGTTTGTCAATTCAGTGACAGGAGGAAAGATGATTCATCATATAGAAAGACAAATTAATAGTTTACAGGTAGGAATTGTGGATTATGTATTCAAGGGTGCAACAGGAATCTTAACATCTTCTCATTGCTGCCTCCAATTAATTTGAATGTTCATCAAACATAGCCTTGTTTGCATAAACTCAGTGTATATACAGGGAATACTTGTAACAAAAAGCCCCTACCCTCTAAAATCATTTACTCTGAAGTAAAAATTGGTGGTAGAGGATGCTTTCACTTCACGGGTTACAGGCTTAGAATAGAATGATGATCTTATAGTGGCTTTTGAATTGAGGTTTCCATTGCAGTATTTAGCTGGCTGCAGTTGTATTGCTATCATCATTCCTTATAATCTGTACTGATATATATATATATATATATAGTTATATAGATATATATAGTTAATATATATATCAGTATATATATATATATTTTTTTTTTTTGTAGTTTTCTTAAATCTTACTAAATATGAATGCAGAAGCAAGGAAAAACTTCAGCTATTGAAAGTTTTCTGAGTTACAGTTTGAGAGCTTATGAATACTGTGTGTTTATGACTTGTACAAAACAGTGTGGATGGCACACTGTCAAGTGCAGACAGCACGGTGGGATGTTACATTATGCAAGTCATTTTTTTAATGTTAGAGAAAATTTAAAAATAAAATAGTTGGAGGGAAAAGGCTTGATTAGCAGTGTGGGAACGGCATGTTGGATGCAAAATAAATTACAGTGTGGACTTTGCCTGATACAGAATGCTCAAAAATTTATGTGCTTAATCCTTCAGATCTTTATAGACTTTCCCATCATATGGGAAAATTCCAGCTGAGAATTTTGGGCTGATTTGCACAGACATTAGCTTAAGCATTTCAGGGAAATGGCATTATATTAAATAATATATTATATAAACCAGGGAAGATTTGAAATCTCAGCTGTGTTTTTGTTGTTGTTGTTGTTTGGTTGGTTGTTTTTTTTTTCTTTGGTTTTTTTTTTTTTGTTTTTGTTTTTTGTTTTTTTTTCCAGTGGCAATACTGTTTTCTGATTCCTTTGTTATTTTCTCAGCTGTTTCTTGAGTGCTTCTACCAGGCTTTAATATCAATCTGGCTACCAGCTGGGTCTCTCAACAGCTCTCATGAAGCATTAACAAAGTGTTTACGAAACATATGATTGGACTGTACAAAATAAATATTGTGAACTCTGACATAATGTAAAATATTGTGCTTATTGCCAGAATACTTTCTTGCTTTGCAATACATGTGCCAGGAAATGTGGATCCAAAGAGTTAAGTGACATAAATATTGGATTTGGAAATTTTCCTGACAGTGGTTCTATGTTTAGCCCACCTGTTGTTATCCACCTCAGATTTAGTTATTTATTTATTTGTTTGTTTGTTTCCACAGAGATTGTGCATTTTAGTCAAGTGCAAAAGAGAAGCAAAGGCTTTTTGTGTATAAGTTACTCTGTAGGCAGCTCACCTGCTGGAAATTACAAGTTTTCCCCTCTACGTGTAGCGCTTACTTTACAATAGGCTCGATTGTGAAGATAGAATTCTTATTCACTGATGCATTTGATGAAGAAAATAAAAATAAGATTTTATATACTGCTTCAACCAAGCCAAGTAATTTTTAATTAAAATAACAATTCTTTTCAGCAAGGTAGGAAATCGGCTATCCCATCCTGTAGATGTTCACCATCTAAATGCGAAACTTGGACTTTTGTGAATATTGATGAAATTAAAATATGGAAAAAATACTGTGAGAACAATTGAAATATTTAATATATACACATATGCAAACCCTGTGATGCAAAATGCAATTGCTTATCACCTGCTGTCTGATTCCCAGCCAGTCTCCAGGCCATGGCTGCCTTTCACAACCAACTCACCTCACCTTCAGGCTTTTTGTTTTTTTGGTTTTTTTTTTTTTTTTTTTCTCCATGATGTCACATAGCTTTGAACAGTTGAGCAGTTTAGGTCAGCTCTCCTGGTTCTGTCCCCTCCCAGATCCTTTGCCCTCCAGCCTGCATGCTGGAAGAACAGTTTGAGAAGCTGAGAAACTGAAATGTCCTTGGCATCATACAGCATCTCTCAGGAACAACTAACACACCAGTGTGTTATCAGCATTGGTTTTCTCCTAAAATCCAAACGTAGCATCATATCAACACTGTGTAGAAAATCTACTCTGTCTCAGGCAAAGCCAGGATGCCTTGTTTGTGGAAACAAAAGGCCCAGAATTATAGTTGGATTCTTTGAATGCATTGTGTAGCTGTATACTGTGGCATGTACCTCACCTTCACATAAAGGGCTACTCAAATGTCTCTACTGTTCTGCAGATGTCTGCTTGGTCAACTCCTTAAGTCAGTCAGTCAGCTGTTATTATTTGATCCTCGCTTTTTATTTTATTTTTTCTTTTTTTCCAAGAAAAGTGAAGCTTCAGTCCCTTGCTTAAGAATTCACATAATCATCATCACTGAAACATCTTGTATGGGATTCATTGGGTGAAGGACAAAACAACTTCAAATATACCAGATGTGTTCTGCCTCAGGAATGTATTGTTTCTGAGGCACCAGTGTTTGGTTTGTGTTGCAATGCTGGGTTCCTGTCCAGATTCACTTTTTGTGGCTCCATTATGCACTACCCTATGCTGATGACATGGTGGATATGGCAATAGAGTGATCTCTTCAGAGTGTGTTTATGTCTCTCTGGGAGATAACTTGTGTGGGTCAGCATTTTTTCTGGCTTTCTGAGCTTCTGAAACCAATGGATTTGGTTGGTACTCTTCAAAATAGATTAGACAAGTAACTTGAATTGAAGATCCCCAGACAGACATGTTAAATGTTCTGTTGAAGAGTGATATTTAATGAAAGTTTTTATGTTTCACTCCATAACTTGGTTAGTGTTTGTAGGCATGACAAATTCTGATCTTCAAATGGATTAAGTTTTTGTCATAGGTGCCATGGGTCAGAATTTGTTCCTCTTGGCTTAGAATTAAAATATTAGATAGAGGATTTCATGTAAATCCTTACTTAAGGGTGGTGAAGATTAAAGTGAGTTCTGATTAGCATAAATCTTTTAGTTTCTGCTCCCTGGCCCTCACAGTTGCCCATAGGTTTTAAGAAAAAGCACAGAGAGGTTTTATTAGTTCATCAGGACTTGTTGGGACAGCCCACTGTGAAAAGAAAGTGCTTCATGACTTTAGGCTATACAGTTCCCTGAGCAGGGAATCAAAATTGCTGTCCATTTGCCAAATGCATGGGAAAGCCTGGTAATGACAAAATCCTGTACAGTAATTCTAGTCTTTCCTTCTCCTTTTGTTTCATCCCTCCCAGATCATTTATTCCCTTTTTTTTTTTTTTTTTTTTTTTTTTTTTTTTTGTAAGTTGAAATTAATTATACTCTGCTTTGGATGACCCATAAATCCAATCTAGGCCCTTAGATATGCATTGTAATTGAACTTGGACACCAGCCTTGTGCACGCCATTTATACTTTAATGTCCTCATAGCCCACTTTCAAGAAACCTAGTCTGAAAACCCAGGAAACTAGGAAAAAAAAAGGAAATAGTAATTAAATAACTAAAAGTGAGCTTTAGAGCCTTGGTACAAAGTTGTACCAGTATTAAAATATACTAATGATGCTCAATTGCTAAAGAATAAGCTATTGTACCAGGTACTACACAGAAAGCTGCAGCATGGTGATGTTCTGACAAGGTACTGCACAGATATTTAACTCTGTTTCCATTTATGTCTGGTTTGGAATGAGGATTTATTCCTGATTTCTAAATGACAAGTGTGTGTGTGTATGTGCATAAACACAGTTGTTACTAGTGTTTTTAAAAGCCTCTAACTTTTTAATTACAGATTAAAATGTAGTAGTGTTTTTTCTTCTATGTCCAAGATCAGTATCTACTATAATATCAACAATAATTTTTCCTTTTGGTGCTTACATGTATGTCCTTCAGAAAAAATATAAGACTTAAGGACACATTGGCCTAAGTTGTGTTCCTGATGCTTTAGTTTTTGATTTCTGTTAGCACTTTTCACTTGTGTTACTTAGAACGTTCCTTGAAACATTTTCAGTGAGGCTGTGATAAAAGGTACTGGCAGTAAATGACGTACCTGATAGCTTCCTGGCTTTGTTGGTCAATATTTTTCTAGGGAATTGAGATTAAAAATTCTCAGCTGTGGGGGCTGAAGGGCTTTGCACCATACATAGCATTCTTCCTTAGGTACAGTATTTTTCTTAGCTGATCAAGGTGACCTTGTGCCCTCCCAGCAGTGCTAGGACTCTTACTGCTACCTGTGTTATGAACAAAGGAATGGGGTCAAAACCACTGTATCTTAGTACTAATACTGAACAATTTAGGTATTAAATTACATTTAACTTTTCATTGTGACACTGAATGAAAAAAATCAGGGCTCTTAAAGCGTGTCAACCTAACATCAAAATACTTTGTTTCTTCCTTCCTGTGGTTACAAAGGAGGAATGGGCAAACCAACTGCAGGCTCACAGAAGCAGAAGGGAAAATGTCTTTTTGTTTGAGTTCTGTTTTTTTCATGTGGATTTGAGAACAGGTTTGTCCTGTAAAGAATTCTGTTTTAACCAGATTGTAACTATAGATTTGTACAGTTATGTTTCCTTCTGCATGAAAAATGTTTAAAACACCAAACAATTAAAATAATAATAATAATTTTAGGTTGTGTCATTGTGGATGAATGGACTGTGACACTGCGTGTAACAGGCACCTACACTTACAGAGCTGTCAGGCTTGTGCGTTTAACATTACTGCTTCCAAGACTGCTGCTGTTATGAGAATTCTTGCAGTAGAATGCAGAAGGAAAAGTGTGTAAGATTTTGTTTGGAGTGTAGCTGGGGGTTCAAATGATATTCTATCAATAAAGTTACACATTTTCTAGGGCACTAAGAAACTGGCTGTGTAAGGTACTGGGAAGTTTTTATGTTAATTTTTGGAGAGAAAAAGTACTGAAAGTCTAGATGTCCTCATACATGTTGCATCTGATTTTCTCTTGCCTTGTATTTTTGTAGTTATTTATGAAAAATTTATTCAGAGTCTATGATAGTTACTCATGATACCTGCTGTGTGACTGTGAGAGAGACTGCATGATGTGTAGGAAAAAGAAGAATCACTAATCTTGTTTAGAAACTGCATGATATCCCATACCTCATTTCATCATTCTGGCAATGCAGAGAACATTGTTAGCACAGAATTATGATAAGCATTAGATACAAATCTATATTGGGCTGCAATATGGCATATTTTCTTAAGCTGAATCTTGGATACCTCAGCTATAACTTGGGCATTGCATGTCTGGTTGTTTTCTTAGTTTTCTTTTTTCAATCAATTGTATAAATTTTCACTTTCAGATGTTGAATTGAATTTTAACAGCTGCCTTTGAATAACACTCACACTTTGACTAGGGATAACAGACTGCTTTGGTTTATGGTAGGCTTAGATCACAGATATACTTCAATTTTTCAGGGCAAAATCAGTAGGGAGATGAAATGGACTTGTAGTGTGCTGCTGATATACTGGTCTGTTCCTGATTTTCCAGCCATGCTTCTGTAATTGAAGCTACTGAGAGTTTTAGTACTGATGGAAGAAAATGGTATCTGTCAATTGTTTTCTGCTTCATGCATGGCTATAGTTGTATGTGATTTCACAGTGGGCTCTTCATGCCTGAGTGTTGGCCTTAGAATGTTCTTTGTGGATGAAACACTATGGAGTCTGTGTAAGCTTCTGGAAGTGCTTACAAAACTTGAATGTCTTAACTAAATGAAACATCTGGTCTGCCAAGGTAATAACTCACCTTAGTGAGTATTGAGAACCACTGGATGAAAATTACTGTTATTCTAGAAATTGTGGAAGAACATGTAAATCACTCTGAGAAAACAGAAGAAGGTTTTAAATAAAACAAAAATGAACACAAATAATATATATTAACTGCTGATTCTTTTTTGCAACATGAAGAAAAGTAGGTGTGCAATTATGAGTTGAGATTTGTTCCTTTTAGCAAATGGGAGGAGGATTTAGAATAAAGTTTTCTGATGTTTTGAGCGATTTCAGTGTGAAATTCACTGCAAAAGAAGCAAGCAGAAATGTAGGTTTCTGAAGAGAAAGAGGCGAAATTCTTCTCTCACATTGTGGTGTGGGACTTTTTTTTATTTGAAAGTGACAGTTTTAATCATGGCTCCCTCCTTGTTCTGAATGGCATTCCATCTGAAATCTGTGCTATGGTACTGAATTCTGCAATCAGTGTTGCAAGTGGAAGCAGGGCTTGGAGTAAAGCTAACTGCTGTGGGGAAGCAGGTAGTGACAGAGGTTAGGAAATAAGAAATCTTCCTTGTGGTTGAAAGAAGCTGCTGGATTTGGTTGTTCTTCTTTCTTTTTTTTCTGCTTGTAGAAATAAGTGACAAAATCCATAGCAAAATCAAACGTGATTTCAAACCATCTGTTTGGAAAACATGTTAAAGATTTTTTTCGTTATCTACAGCAAGAAACTCTCGTAATCATATGTAGCACTAGTTAAGTGATAAGTGCTGAGTATTGTAGTTATCACTATAAAATGAATTCCACGAGAGACGTAATTTTAGGATACAAACCTTTGATGAAAATACTAAGTATTTACTTACAGATTGTTTAATAATATTCAATTGCCTTCTGTTTGTGTTTCATTAATTCAATTCTGAAACATCTCTGAAAAATGAAAAGAAAGAATACAAAATAATATAAATACTGGAAACTTTAGCCCCACTTTAAATCAGTGTTCTGCACAGCTGATAGTCTGTGTCATTTAGACCAAGGAGGAAGTCACAGATCTGCAATAGCAGTAAATCTGCAGTACTTTACACGCTCTTCTCATAAGATTCTCTTGTCTCCCTTTCCTTTTTGTTCTTTTTCTTCCTTTTCCATTTCTTCTTCTTTTCCTAACTCTCAGTAGTCACTTACAGGCAAATGTCCCTTCCCCTGGCAGGAGTATTGGAACTAGATGATGTTAAGGGTGTTTTCTGATCAAGACCGTTCTATGATTCTTGGTTTGCTTTATATGGTTTTGGAAAATACTGCTTTATAATGGTTTTAATAATTACTCTGAGGATAACAAGTGGATTTACTATATGTTCACTATCTTGCCTTTATTTTAAAACAAATCAATTTTTGTTTTAGGTTTCTTCTTTTAGGTTTATCTCATCAGGCGTATCTCACAGGTTTAAACTGAATGCATAAGCCCTCCTGTATTGTGAGGGAGATAAGGCATGATATGGGCATACCACCTGTCCTCCCAGTGATGTGTTCACATGCATTTTCCTACAGTTGCAGGCTGTAATTATCCTGTATTACCCTAGCATACTTTTACTGACACACTGGATGTGAATTATTTTATTAGTTGGGGTGGTTTATGAAGATGTTTAGCAGTGGTAACATGCTATAAATATGGGACTGGAATACTTTCTGTGTGAAATCTCCATGAATGTGACTGTTTTTTCCAGTGGAACTAGTGAATTCATGATAATTATGTCCAGTCTTAAAGGGAAATACCAGACAAGGTGTAGGAAAATAAACTTATTTACTATCTTCAGTTTACATGAGTTTTACATTCCTGCTATCGTAGTGATTCAAAGTGTATGTTTGCTTTTAATCAAGTTTATATTTTGATAAAGCTCTGCCTTTTAAGTGGTAACTGGTTGAAGCAATTTTATTGTAAATCCTTAATTTGTCAGGCACTTAACTGCTTTTAATGTTATATTGCTGCACTAAATGAGTCACAAAGAACAGCTTTTTAATGGCTTGTGTTTCCCAAGTTGCATTTTAGTGTTTCTTCCAGAGGATCTATAAACAGGATTTCAGCTGGAACTTGAAAGGAGAAGTTGACATTAATGTTTTGGTACAATCCAAAGTCAGTGTGCAAGTGTAAACTGAAGTTATAATGGATTTATTTAACTAAGAGGAGCAGTCAGAAAGATAATGTCAAGATTTGATCATTTTTATTCCTAGTGTCTGTGTTTTGCATGCAATGCAATTTCTGTTTAAAGTAAAAGGTATCACCAGGATAACCTATTTCATCAGAAGAGAATGTCTGTGAGTTCATTTGTAACTGACAGGAATGAAAAGAATGAAAACAAAAATTATAGCTCTGTGTCACACCTCTCTATGGACAGGTATTTAAGGTCAGTGATTTTATGAAGCCCTGTTATATTCATGTGGCATTGTAACAGTTGTGAATTTCATAAAGCACTGTACCAAGTATGCAGGGGCAAAAGCACTGTATGTTTTTAAAGAAGAAAATTTTTATCTTTCCATCTGTGTCCAAACTGTTGATTGTAATGAATCGTAGTGAAACTGTAAGTAAATAGGATGATGAATGTTTTTGCAAGACCTGATATCAGGTGCCAGTACAAGGTGGCTCTGGTTTAGGATACTGCAGTCATTTAACATGCCTGTATTAAATACAGTTTGAAGCAGGCCCAATATTTTACCATAAAGACTTTGCTTGAGAACTCTCTGAACTGCACAGTTGAGCAGCTGAGGTTTTTCTTATGTTATTTTATTGATATTTCTGCTTGGTCTTCAATATCCTGAGAGATTTTCCTCCCTTGAGCCACTTGAGCACTAATTCTTTAAATCTCGAGACTGTACTTTGAAGTTCTATTTAGTCCTGGCTGCAACATACACAGATACAAAGGATTGTTACATTTAAAGACAGTTATAAATAATGGGAAAACAGAATATGGTTGAGATGTGTTTTGTATATCAGCCATAGCCAACAGTAAAGATTGAATTCCATTTTACGGAATTACAGATTTGAAGAATGCTGAGGAATGATGGTAAACAAAAGGGGGAGATGGGTCCTGAATTTAAGAAATATCTTTTACATGTCTCTTGTAAGAGCCAGGTGGTAATCCTCAATGCTAGATGTGCAATAATCTAAGCATTCATTTCAGCTGACATTCCAATAAAAATATTTTGATAGAATAGAAAAATGGTACATTTTATTTACTGTGTTTTGCATGGTACTGTCCTTTGCAACTCAGATATTTTGGTGATATAATTATTTCAGCCACCAGGTGGATACGTAGCCATCTGTTCTGCCTGCAGCGAGGCTGCTGTGCTGCCTAGAAAGTGAATGTTGCTTTCCTCTTTCAGACTATTCAGTCTATTTCAGAAATGAGTGCTCTTTCTTTCAGTGCTGTGTACATATGTCCCACCATAGAAGCTATGTGGCTGGAAAGGGTAAGGCTGCTCCATCTCAGACTTCTTTGGTCTCAAGCAGAAATGTGTTTTTGTAAAGTTTAGAAGCTTGCTTTTTCCTCTATGTTGCACTTCAGTATTAAAAAAAAATAAATTGCTCAGAATAAAAGAGTAAGCATCATGGGATTTTCTTCAGCTTTCTGAGGAAGCAGCCTTCCCAGCTGCTTTTCTGTGAGCAAAATCAACACAAGGATTGCCATTTGACAATCATTTAATGTATTCAGCATCTGCGCTTGTATATAGAGTAGTAAAAGCTTGAAAGTAATTTGAATATTACTGGGACTGAGCTCAGGTCGAATCTGTTTTCAGCGCTTTCTCTTACTGTTTTGGTTCTGTAAATTTGTGTCAAAATTTGGTATGTCATGTGCTAATTAATGTCAGCTAATTCTTATTTGGGACAGGATGGAGTGTGGAATCTGTATTTCAGTTGCATAGCAGTGTTCCTTATGACACAGCCTATGTGGTGCTTCTCTCAGTTTGGCATTTTATTGTCTAAAACTCTGAATGTGCATTTGATAAAGAACAATACGTTGTGATTTCATTTTAGTTTAGGACAAAGAATTTGGAAAAGATTTTACACTAGTTAAAAATCTGATTTTCATTGATTTCAGGACTCAGGTTTTTAAAATCATGCCCCACAACTGCTTTCGGTATATCCTGAAATAATGAGTATGACAATAACAAACCAAACTAAAAAGTGAATTAAAGTCTAAATGGCATTTTAGAATGTGTATATTTTTAATAGATTTTTGATTTATTTTTTTTTAATTTTTTTTCCCCGCCGAAGTAGATGAGAGGCATTAATCAATTTCATACTGATGTATCGAAAGTGCTACTGGTGGAATCGCCTAAATCAGATGTTTTCTCTTTCAAATACTGATGCCTTTCCAAGGAAAATTTTGAAGGCAATTGTAGCTTACAATGTTGCTTTCCTGTGGTAGTCTGCCTGCTTAAATAAAGTGTTTGAGTGCCTCAAGATTAGTTCTGAGTTTTACGTGTAATAAATAAAATAAGAAATTGTCTTTACTAACTTTGTTCATTTACACATCAACAGAACATCTTTTCCATTTTAATGGCTTCTTGATGAGAAAAAGACTTACCTTTCCAACTCTATAATGTAATTTATAAATTATGGGGACTTTCTGGCTCTGCAGCTAGACTGTACATCCTTTAGAAGTGTATGACATTCATCCAACCACCCAGATCAGCTTATTTTTCTCAGGAAGAGTGGAGTGCTTGTTAAGAATTTGCAGACTAGCCTAACATTTAATATATATGGGAAAGAATATGCTGTGAATTATTAGGCTGCTGCTCCAAACTTTGGTGCCCAGAAAGCACTCATTTGATGTTCATATGTATAAAAGCTCAAACACTTTGTGCTTTCCATGTATATAGCATGGAAAATAATGAAGCTCTGTTGGTTGATCCAGACAGGCTGAGTGACTATTTTGCTATTCAGCTGACATTTAGGAGTTTTTCCTGCTACCTCAATCCTACTGTTAGCTTTTGAGAACCATAACTAGTGTACATTGTTGTGTACAGCAAATTGTTCATTGCTGGCAGTAGGGCATGCTGGCTATGGTTTAATGTGCCTAATTCTGTTGAGAATGATGTTTTCAAGTGCATATCCTTCTAAATGACAAGACATAAAAGCAAAAAATTCCCATCAGTTCATGGAGTGAATTATGAATTATCTCTGAGTCAGTTCTCTTGTTTGAGATCAAGTTAATTAAAACATTAAAGCCAAACATACAGTTGATGTATGCAGAGAGGCCTTTCTATGTTTATTGAAACCTCAGAAAGAGGCTTCCTAATTTGACTACAAATGACCTTTGCAGCTAATATTTATAACAGGAAGCAGGAGCACATCAGTTGAAAGATGAACAGGCATTTTTTCTTCTTTTTAAAAATACATCTTCACTTATGCACCTACTAAGTGTTGATAGACCATTATACTAACACATGCAGAATCCATAGGAATGCTGTTAGAAGCATTTAAAGGTAATGAATTGTTACCGTTGAATGTATCTGCTAAAAAAGATCATCATGAGAACATAAATTAAAATAAATAGAACAAAAGGTAGTTTGCCATGAACTGTGAAATGAAAGAAAGGAATTGGTGCAGCAAGATGAGGTGATGTTAATGTTGAGAATGACTTACTAGAATGAAGGGGAATTTAGTCATTATGTAACAGGTATGAGAAGTGCATGGAGAACAGAAAGATGAAGACAGAGCAATGGACTCCAATTTATTTGTAACTATGAAGTTGCACAGTAGTTAATCTGTGAGGCTGGTTATCATTTCGTGATTGTTTACCTTCTCGTAGTCCAGCACATCTGTTTTTCATTGCCATCTTCTGAATCTTATTCTAAATTCTGTTGTCTTTTTATGTGCACTTCTTGTTTGATGCCATCAACTTGAATGTGCTGACAGCCAAGTGCATTGCTGGTACTTCATCTCGCAGAAATTTTTCAGATATTCATGCGTGTAAACTGGCATTAGGCTGCAATTCTTTGTATAATTAAGTGTACAACCTAGTATCCTCAATACTGGTGTGTTAGAGCTATATTACAGACAATGGAGGGGAAAAAAAGAGAAAAGATAGGTATGGACTATACAGTGATGTATAGAAAGATGTGTAAATGTGGAAATAAAGGAAATGAATGCACTCACTTGGTGACAACCAGGGCATGACTACAGGAAATGGTCATGGCTCATAGCCTGCATTTAGGTGGGGGTAAAAGGGCAGATGCTAAATAACTTGTGTGTATACATATGGATAAATGATTCATATTTTACAGGAATTCATAGTCTTTATATATAAAAGGAAACAAAATCATAATGTTTCATCAACCTGAATTCCATTCTGTAGTTTTTGGTTATTGCAGAGGACTTGAGGATGCTTCATTTCTTTTTGTACATCAGCGAGTCACTGAAAATATGAAGTTAATTTTATTTATTTCAAGATGTTTCTCAGAACTATGTTTAACTATTTAAGACTGTTATACCTTCAGTTATTCAAAATGTAAGAATATTTTAAGCCTGTCTCCTCATTAGCTTGTTATTTTAAACTGAAATGTTAGCTTTAATTTTTTATCTTAACGTTACAGAATGCTGGCTTTTCACCAAATAATATTATTGGCTGATTGTTCCAACTTTGAGACACAGCCTAGATCCAGCCTTACTTTCCCCTTTAACTTACTTTCCTCTTTAGGAGCAAATCACAGAAGTAGGCCACATCAGATTGAACTCCTAGTGGTGGTTGGGAGGCAGGGAATGTGTCAGAGTATTTTTGAGGGAAATGCTAGCAGTGCTACCTGTAATGTTGAGTTTATTTCTGGAGATTCAGGGACTGTAGCATGTGACCTGCTTCAAAGTTGTAAACTCACTAGTTTTCAAGAGCAGACAAAGATCTGCATTTGGAAGTGTTTGTCTAATGATTTACTGCTTCACATCTGTATGGGAAATTGGTAATCACAGCCTGAACCTCTGATTAATCAGCTGAGGCAAGTGTCGGGTCAGCTGTGGGAGCACAGGTGAGAGTAATTGAGCTGTGCTCCTGGAAGGGGTAGAGCTTGACTCCAACTTCTCTGGACCTCATTTAAGGGCTGACCACCACTAAGGCTGCATCTCTTGGAGACTGCTCCCTGGTAGAGATTGCCTCAGCATTTCCCAGTGAAGGCATCTGTATTGGTGAGTCTTTCCTTATAAATAACCTTTTGAATATCTGTTGCCATCTTTGTATCATTCCACCTTACAACATCTCTGCAATTGGCTATGCTAAATGACAGATCTCAGAGGAAATAAAACTTCCTGGTGAATTATGTCTGACTTCTACTAAAAAAGACATATCTGAATTGTTCCCAACATGTCTTTTCGGTCTCTTATAAATGGGACTGTGGGAATTGAGGCAATGGTTCCTTTTCCAGCTGAGACACAAAAGTTACCCATGTAGCCCTAAAACTCTGAGTAAGCTCAGATGCCAGTGCTGTGAAGACAAAGAGGTGTTTGTATTGATTTTTTTTTAATTATTTTTTTATTTTATTTATTATTTTTTTTTTGGTAGCATTGAAGTGAGAAGTGGATGTTGCTGAGTGTTTTAGGTTACTGTCATTCAAAGCTGCCACTGTTTCCTGTACGTAGTGTATATACTTGCATAGTAATGTGATTTTTTTTTTTTTCTCTTAATTAACTTGCTCTTGAGGGCTGTTGACCACTGAGCTTTTTCCTGTGTATGTGACTCAAAATTGGTCAATTCAGAGATGATTTTTGTTCTTGTATTTAATTTAATCTAGTGTGCTGAATTGATAGCACGTAAGCCTTTCTTCTTGGCATTCAGGGATGTTTTGGGGAAATACAGGAAGGAAAGGTGAAAACAGGGAGGTATAAATCACTTATTGCTTCTTTTTCCAAGCAGAGGGTTGGAGGCAAGCCAAATAAATGGTTGTCTGTAAATCTAAAATGGTATTTCTAAAAAAATAATTGCATTCAAATTGACTTTCAATAGGGAAGATATTTTTGAATCAATGTGAAGAGTTTGAAAGGAGAAGTGATATTTTCTACTCTGTCCTTATGCCTACATTTTATATGAGCTAGATTAATTCTCAGAAGATGTAAGTACTGTCAATAATGTATTATGAAAATCTACCCTTGAGTTTACAAATTCACATAAGAATGTTGAGGTATCAGTTTAAAAGGATTTAACCCATAATGACAGCTCTGAACAAGTGATTAATAATAACAATAGTATTGAACTGTGTTTGAAGTGGAAATGTATGTCTGTGCTAAAACCCAAAAATATGTGTAAAATGAATAAACATTAAGAATCATGGATTAACACCTATATTGTGAACCTTTCTGTCAGATTCAAGCAAACAAAAATCCAATTACATTTTTGAGAAAATAGTGCTAGAAGAGCTGCCAACATTTTAATTGTTAGATAACTAAACTAATGCAAGTACAAAATCAGTGAGCGTGAATCTGGTATAACAGACATTCTTATTTGTAGGGCTCCACTGACTGCATTAAAGTTATTTCAGATTATGCTGGAATAAATTAATTCTTTATTTGAATGTTAATATCTGACTTGATTCTTAGGAGATCGAGTATTTGATATTGCTTGCAAGATAGAAGACATTTTCTAGGCTTAGACAAAACAGTTATATCTAATGCAGGCATGCAAATGAGGATTTCTAATGTATCTTCACCTGTTCAGACATTCTCTAGTTTATTTTTTGCTTCCTATGAGTGGTGACAACTTTTACTAACAAAAAGCCTCAGTGTTGCCCTGTGATGGCACTACTTGTGCCTAGCCCTAGCTAGGATCACTGTACCTGTGTACCTATTTCATCATGTGTTTAACAAGTCTGTTAGGGTCAACGATTGCTCCTTTGGGCAAATATCTGCACTGAAGCTTATATTTCTGCTTTTTCCAAGATCTCCTAAATGAAAATAATGGGAACCTCTAATCTTTGAATAATAATCCTTATACACAACTATGGAATCAAACTGAGATTGGCTTTTCATTTTTATAGCAGTCGTCATGCTCAGCTTTGTCTCTGTTTGGATACACCCTGTGACAATTGTGTAGGTGCTTTAATGCAAGCCAGTCTTTCAAATGCAGTGTAGTTTGTAATACACTGTGGTAAGTGTTATTTCAGCATGACTAATTTGTAACATGTTCTGATGGGGACTCTCAGACTTCTGTGACTAAGTGACAAGCATAACTTGAGAATTTAAAGCCACTATGAAACCCCTATGGTTTGCAAGATTGAAAATGTAGACACTGAATGACTATACAAAACTAATTTTGATTCCTGGTGTATATATATAACTACAACTACATCGTTACCAGAAATGTTATTGAGCTAACTGGTTCTTGAGTTCATGCAGTTTTACCTAAAATTCCATAAATACCATAAATTCCCAAAATACCATAATTTTTTTTTTTTTCTTTGACTTCAGTGGACCTTGAATCATGCTTTTTTTGCTATTGGTTTATCTACTGATGTTTTTGAAATTCAGTGGTCTTTTTAAAATCTGGAAGACTGTGTTGGAAAGAAATCATTACAATGTTTGATCAATTATTGTACCTTCCTCCAAGCAGCAAGTTTTAAAATTATTATATATTATACAAGGGCAAATGGTTTTAATCTAAAAAAGGAAAGATTTAGATTAGATATTAGGAGGTAATTCTTTATTCAGAGGGTGGTGAAGCCCTGGAACAGATTGCCTGTGAAACTGTGGATGACCTGTGTGTAGTGGTGTTTGAAACCAGGTTGGGTGGAGCCTTGGTCATCCTGACTTGGTGGTTGGCAACCATTTCATGGCAGGGGGTTGGAACTGGATTATCTTTAAGGTCCAACCCAAGTTGTTCTATGATTCTATAATTTCCTCCATCAATCAGATGTATTCTCCTTCACTTTCTGGTATTCCATCACCTTACTTGTGCCTGCTGTCTGTCATTATGTTTCTTCCAGAAGGTGAAGTACAGGCTAGATGTGCTTTGCAGGTTTCCCATGTAGTCAGTGATACTGTCTCCTCTGTTAACTGTCTAGTGTTGTCTTAATAGAAGTCTCCATTTCCCATTTGTAGTCTGTAACCATAAAAATTATTAGAGCAAAATTAGTCTCGACTTCTCTAAAAATTCCTGTATAAATCTCCTGCTGCTGAATTCACAACAGTGAATTTTAAGAATCTAACATCTATTGATAAGTTATGTATTATTTCAGTTCAAACCTATTTCCTCACAAGTATGAGACAGGAACTAGTAAAACATGAATGGAGAAAATCCTGGAACACACATTTATTTTCTTCGCTAAGGTTTGATCTTGCTCCCATTTATTTCAGTGTCTTTGGATCTGGTCCTATTGTTAACTTCTGTTCCATTTAGTTTCCCTGGTAACGTTTTATTTTTAGCTTCATTATTCTTCAAAGATGTGGCATGGAGGGTTCATTTTGAACATGAACAGTTGCAATTTTATTTTAAATGTTTCATTTTATGGGCAAGAAAAGAAAAAAGGAAAAAATAACCCACCTAACTTGTCCCCACAAAATATCTACAAATATCAGACACTTTTTCATGGATTCACTGAAAGATTTTTGGGAGATAGACTATTATGAATTCATGTATTTTTAAATCTCTTAAAAAGTATCGTCTCTTAGCACACTAGAGCTGAGTTCTGATTTTCTTTGGTTCATAGCAGGCTCCGTATTACCAGCAATACAGTGATTTAAAGAATAATTGATCTCAGAGAAAAGGAGAAACATTACCTTATTCACCTTTAATGCTAGTCACCGTTACCACCTGCACATCTTCAGGACAAAAGTAAAGGAGTTGTAGAGATTGGATCTGCTTCCATTTCTATGCTTTACTTAGTGACGTATACTTGTATGACCATCTGAAAGCCTTGCTTAAAAATTTCTTTGGTCTTCATAAGACTTCTTTGTAAGAAAGGAGGCTAGCTCTTAGCTTTTAGACTCCAGAAATCATTAGATAGAGGGATTATTGTAGGATGTTGCAGATTTTTCTTCTCTACTATTGTCTGCTTGTCCATTTGAATTCAACAGTCTCTCTGACTAATGAAAAAGTGTAGAAGTTAATAAGAAATTTTTTCAAATATTTATTTGTGAAATAATCATGAGTCATTTTAACCCTTTCTCTCAACTGCGAGTCTATACTCAATGTCCGCACTCCCTGATAAGAAGTTTTGCTTGTGGGCTTTTATTACTTTTGGAGAGAATGAAAGTAACTCTGCTACATAATAATAAAAGTAAGAAAGAAGTCCTATGTCATTACAAGTTCAGAACAAACACATGATGGACAAAGCAGAAAATATAAATATGCATTTTAAAGCTTTCAGTACATCTCAAGGTAGTTTGGATTTAGAGTGCAATTTGCCCATTAATAGATCAAGGACTTTCTGATTATGTCTTTCACTCAAGCTGCATAGGAAAGATGATCTGTCAGAATTTATCAGCAGATGAGTGATTATTTATCCTCTTATGTAGGCTCCTATTTTTAGTATTTGTTAAGCAAGTTCCCTCATAGGAGAGGATTACCATAAGAGCACTACATGGTGCAATGAAAGCCATAACATACCTCAGGCTTTGTAATTTCCTTTTATCTGAAATAATTGACGTAGTAAGATATAAGGACTAAAAAACTCTTAGAGTTGTGACTGAGAATCTTGTGCTATTCAGACGGTGCCTTGGTTACAGGCAGATACTTCTGTTTTCCTGCAATTCTGAAATCAAGGTTCTTCAATAAGTGGAAAAGAACCTCTGATTTTCCCTGTTTCTAAGGAAATGGTATAATCATTCTTTGAAGAACTGACCAATTCTTGTCGTAACATGTGTCATTCTCAGTATTTCATAGCTCTCTAGCTTCATCTGCCCAAACAATTTCGACTATGAAGTAAGATAGTCTGATCAGATTTAGATACTGTCTTATCCCATAAGATCACATCACTGTCTCTCAAGAGATTAAGTAAAATGATGAGAAACTGGCTAGTTATGGTCATTGGCCGATCCTATCTGCCACATCCAAGAGTAGTGCTAATGGGAGTTAATGTGTTGCTTTCTGCCAGATTTCCTTGTTCTTTTCACATGGACACTTTTTTTTGTTTTCTGTTTTTTATTTTTTTTTCCCCCCTCTCTTATGGTAGGCAGAAATGAAAGGTTTTCTAAAAGAAGGAATTACTGGGTCTTACAGAGAACAAAGACACAGATTTTCTGTCAGTCAGTTGTATCTGATGTGCAGAAAAGACAGACTGATTAAGACAGGGGGTAGCACATCTCCTTCTTTCCAGACAGAACATTTAATTTCAAAGTTTTTAATTTTAGCACTAAGAGGAGAGAAAAAAAAAATGCTACTGCTTGCATATGTTGGTGTGGATTAATTGATCTACTTTCGAGACACTGTCCTTTTTGAAGGCTCTGTGCTGGTGCTGTGCATTATTTGCACTTTATTTTTGTACTTTATTTAACAGGAAAAAAAAAGTAGAAAAAATTGAGTGTTTAAAAAAATAACTACCTAGAAACAGTATAGCTTTCCAGAAGTGTGTCAATCAGCTTTTGTTTCTATAGGCATAGAGACATAAAGCTGTTAGTATTGAATACTGCCAATACAGTGAGTTCTAATGCCATCATGTTGGGATGAGATACAGGATTCTCCCTTGGGTTATGCACTGCTTCTGTGGTGCTGCGACTGACTGCATGAAAATAGGGTAAAATGAAGAAATACAGCCTTTTGTACTGAGGGTTTTTTTTTTTTTGTTTTTGTTTTTGTTTTTTTTTTTTTTTTTTTTGCTTCTGTCTGTGTGAATTACATTCTTAATTAGCACTTTTATCTCTGGTCTATTCAAAGCACACTCTAAGAGTGAAAACAAGCCCAGTCCAAGTGGAGGTTTCTTTTATAAGACTCTTCTCAAGCAGTTACAAGCATTTGAAAGAAGATGTAGATTTAAACTTTGAGTTATTTGGAGGGTTATTGTAATCAGCAGAGATGTGGATAATTTAATTCCATAGGTCAGTAGTGTTGAAACAAAAAAACAAGGTGAGGAATTAACAAAACCCACTGGATTCTTAGAAAAATGTCTAAAAATGTATATTTATTCAATATATGGAAAGCATGTGTCATCTTAAAAAGGAAATTGAAAGTATTATCAACTTGTGTTTGATGTGATAGGTCTGTGATATGTATCTAGAGGTCTCCGTTTGCGTGAATTGTTCTATGGTGTTGGTATCAGAGATGTATAGACATTGAAAATATCAGAACTTATGGATTAGTAAATTCTCAATTCAATTGAATTTCCTATTCTGAAAGGCTGAAAGATCTTTTAATTCATGTGGGAAACAATTATGTAAGATTGATTCATGCTTTTTAATATAAAGCATTACTGTGTAGGCTACTTCCAGTGAATACCCCCATGCAATGAACTACATGTAGGAATGCGTTTATATGAAGCACCTTTTTTTGATCTCACTAAAGGGAGTAAAGCTGAATAATTTTCAATAATTTTATAAATCAGGGTTGTAATCTCTTTAAAACATTCCTACCAAATTAGCTATGAACTGATCTGTCATGTAAAACACTTTCATAGATTTATAAAAACTGAGTTACGTTAGTGTCTTGTGTTACGTGACTTCTCACCTCAGGGACCTCTGAAGTTCTCTTAAAATTTAGCACAAAATAGGTATAAGTTTCAGTTTAATCACTGGTACCTTTGAAAACTTTTCAGCGTAAGTAGATACAGTCAGCAATTTGAGTTGGAGTCAGTTCACTTAGGGGCACTGTTGCTGTAACCAGAATGATCTAAGATAATAAGACTGTTAGTAGAAATAATTTTTCTACTTTTAATCTCTACTTCAAAGGTGCCTTTCACAGAGGAAGTTCATTTTTGGCCTAAATGTAGACATGAAATGTACCTTTTAAAATATTTTGTCTAATTGTCTATACCACTGAAAGGGTCATCCCCAGAGGAGAAATCGTCAGACTTATTGTTCAACTTCAAGCAGTGATATCCTAGAAGGATCTGTTTTTACTCTGCAGGCTACAACATGAGCATATGTGACAGGTTAAGACACGACCATTAATTTTGGGAAGTTAATTGGCTGGATAAATTCCATTCTTGCTGGGTAAAAAAGACCAAAAGCATTTTATGTGAAGTCAACTTCTTGTACAAGGGCAATTTTTTTGTATATGATTACATACAAGTAAAATTGAAAGTCCAGGAAAAAAATCTATATAATACAACAATATACTTTTATTCCTCTGTGCAATCACTGCTGTAAATACAAAATGGGAATAAAACACCTTGGATTTGGAGTGATACGATGGAGACTCATTCTATCCTGGCATAGCTGATATAAGTGTAGTGAAAGGACGAATCTGTCTCATGATGAAAGTGCCCCCTTAGGCTGCAGTGCTTAGCTGAAGAAAGACTTTGGTGTGAACTTTTCAGTAGCCTCTGTCCTGCTGGGTTTCTTTACCACTCTAAGTCAGTAACAACTTGCATAGTGATGTAACGTCTAACATTAGCTGGATTGCAACATGTGTGAAATGGAAACCCTAAGGTGACATTCAGTTCAATTTTGTTGTAATAAAATGAGGTTGAATGTTCTTGATACAAAATTACTATAAAATTGTTGTACCACGACATCACCTAATGCAAGCAAGGTAATGAAATGCCATTGCAAATTGCAGCTACGAAACACCCAGGGGCTCCCTGTTATGCAGTTTGCCAAACTGTATCATCTTTGGATTTTCCTATTCAGTATATACATCAAATTTAACTGTCACTTTTTTTTCTTATTCTGACTCCCATCTATATTTATTTCTTAATGTAGAACACAGAGCATCTTATACATTTATCAACTGCGGCTTATTTTTTCCCTCTTTCTTTCCTCTCTTTCTTTCCTTTCCTACTGCCTCTTTCCAGCATTGCTGTTAGGCCCAGGTCAAAGCATACATAATTTTGCTGCAGGACCTTCAGAGAGGCATTGGTGGCTCAGAAAATGTGCACTTCTGAGGCCTTGCAGCATCCTCATCAGCATCAGGAGGTTACCCAGGCACTTGCACTCTTTCCCAGGGTTTCTCTGGACATGGCTGTCTGTAAATTTCCCAAGGTACATGTGCCTTTACAGGGACATATGTCTGAGACATTGTCCTCTGATCCCAGACCTTAATGCTTTGTACAACCTCATTCAAGGCAGCCTTTTGCATTGCAGGTAACTTGCTGCCCTATGAGAGACTGCTACTGTTGTCTTGTGAATCTGTCTGCTAATATGGTGTGGCCAGAGCTCTCACAAACCCCAACTACAAGCAGAATGCTCTTCCAGTAGCCACAGAAGGAGCAGCCACACATCTGTACATGAACTTCCTTTCCCTACTAAGGGAACAAATGTTCTCCTAATTCTTTTGCCTGAGGGCCTCATGCCTTACATTATCACAAAAGTCTGGGGAGACAGATTGCCAAGTGACCCAGATCTGCCTCACAGCTTGTGATGGTGCTGGTCAAACCCAGAATGCTGTGGCAGGGAATGTGGCATGTGTGTATGCTGTGATATTGTACCCCTCAGCAGCACTTTGCTGCCTTGTTGCCCTGCTGGAAAGGCAAGCAGATACAAAGTTCAGCCTGCATGAAGGCCTGAGCACATATGGGAGAACTTATCAAGGTCAGTTAGTGTATTGCAGAGGCTCTTCTGTTTGGTCCGTACTGTGCTATAGGCAGTGTCTGCTCACATCTCAGTAAGAGTGATAATTTTCATCCCTAGCACTTAAGGGCCCTGCTGGTGCCCCCTTTTGGAGTGTTTGAAAGCAAGCTTGGAGACAATGTTTTCTTTTGCATACCAGGCATGGCTTATAGATCAGTGTTTTTGACAACCAGCTAGTAATGAACAACAATTCTACTTCATCACAGATGAGATAACCGAACATCAATGAAGAGTTTTATCTTTATTTTCATGATGTTAGCACAATAAACACAGTAGCATCGATCTGTACTTATTTAACAAAATACATTTATAGCAATTTACAAATTCTTTTAAATTTTAAAACATTGCATAACATTTTATTAAACACAATACTTTATATAGAGAGTTCTCATTTAAAAACATATTTCTGAGTATTTTGTCTTTTCAGTAAAGCATAGCCTAACAAAGAAATTCGTGCTTGTTAGCAAGTAAGAAAATCAGAACACTAAGAAGATGTCACCTGTAAATTTATTTAATTTTAAATTAAGGTATCAGTGGAATGTAAACAAAGAGTAATTTTACAAAAGGCTCCTTATCAAATATACATGCAGAGGTCTGAGTTCCAATGTATATATTATTACATTTCTGCTCTCTAACGTAATATAATTTGATAAGCCATTATTAAAAACAGTAGCCTTTGGCACTTTGAGTAAAAAAGAATATATCAATATTTATGTAAAGAACACAATTTCAATGATTACACAAGAGCTTTAAAATCTTTTGTTAAGAAATAGGAAACATTAGGAAAAATATCACACTGCACTTGAAATAGTGCAGCAAATTTCAGAATAGTAAAAGCAACACATATGCCAATATATATCTGACTAAAACCAAGGAATAAAGAACAAACACTCCCACCAGGAATCCTGCAGTTTCCAAAACAGCTAAATTGCCAGAGGGAATATTTTCTAATCTTTGCTTTATTGCCATTATTCTCCATTTCAATTTTCCATTATTTTCAGGCTCATCTACTTATGTTCTTTTGCCTCGCGCTCACAAACTAACAAATGATTGCATATTATTTCCCTGCTTTGATAGGCCAACAGTGATTGTGTCTTACCCATTCCTTTAAAGCTAGTTTTACGTGCTTTATCACGTATTCAGACTAAACTAAATCCTTTCCATTGCAATCCAAGTCTTCATAATTCCTAGGAACCTTATACAAAATTTGGTATTAAATAAAGGTCCTTTATTTTAAAAGGAAAAAAAAAAAAAAAAAAAAAAAAGAAAAAGAAACCAACAAAAAACCAATCCTGATTTGTAAGTTCTAGAATCTGAGAACATGTTTCTTAATTAAAAAAAAAAAAAAAAGCCTTTTTTTTTTAATCCCTGGCATCTGTGATTATCTTTCCCAGCTTCTATGCCTTAAAGCACGCCTTCAGCGTACAAATTACCCTGCAACCCATCTGGTTATCCCCTTGCATGTTACCTGCAGAACATTTCCCCCTAGTCATCACATGCATGATGGGATCTGTGTATATTACTAGTAGGAAAATTGTGGTCATTTCCTTAAGGGCCATCATTCTTCACAGCACTGAATGATGGGCAGCTGGGGAAAGCATTGATAGGGCTGGCTGATAGCTAAGCCCAGAGCACCTCTGTAACTGGGAAGGTATGTAAAGTTTTACATCAACTACAAATCCATTCTTCTGTGCAGATTAACAAACATCACCCTCCTACTTACGTAATTAGTCAGGCTTAGAGTCAGATTGGGGATTTTGTTGTGGTTAGGTTTTTTGTTGTTATTTTTTGGTCTGTGTGTGTTGTGCTATTTATCTTCCTGTGATGGAATGATTCTTACTTCTGTTTGGCTGAAGCAGGGTGGGATTTTCTTCAAAGGTCTGTGGGGTATGGTCTGCAGATGCGTTCTGGCTGTCTTATCATGTGTATCTAGCTGTCTGATACCCCAAGTAAGAAGATGACTTAGAAAAAATACGCAAGTCAGAGAACAGACCTGATTTACTACTGCTTATTCGTTAAGGGGACTTCAGATTTATTCACACCCTTCTTGGCAGGGAAGTGGGCACATGTCTGTTATTAGTTCTCCCTCAGAAGAACAAAGAGTTGTACTGGATGAACATTACCCATGGCTTTGTCTATGGTTTGTTTTTTAAGTCAGAGACATTAATGAAGTTTTTCTTATAGTATGCCCAAGATGTGCGATGTGTATTCATTTTGAAGCTCATCAATTTAACAAGTTTTAGCAATAGAGGGTTTTAGCAAGCAAACTTTCCTTTATTATGTCCCAAGTTTAATTTACTAAAGTAATCTGTGTTCTCTCAGGTACAGAGACCCTCCATATTATTAAGTGGCAGTGGTGGGGGAAGAAATAGACTCCTTAAGAAGGTTCTGGAGGGTGTCTCATGGAAAGTGAACAGAAGTGGTGGCACAACGCAACACTCACTCAGTGATTCTGCAATACCAAGGCATTCTATTTTTTTAAAGCAAAGCACTAATTTTCTAAATGGTGACTGGGGTGAAACTTGTGATAGTTCTTGTGGCATGCTAAGCAAGTAAGCTGAATGACTGCTTTTAACTGTGGGCTATGATAGTAATTACTGTCTCCTTTGAAGCTGATCAGGAAACCAGTGGTTTGTTTTTATTTTCTCATGGCTAACCTTTCACATTGCACATTTTGCAGTTGTTGGTGTCACACGTTATAAAGTTAAAAACTAATGGAACAGTGGAAGGGTTGCTTGGAGATTTAAAAATGCAAGATCTGAATTACTTGTAGTACTTTAAAAGACCCCTTAAAAACATAATTTAAAACAGTTCTACAAGTTAGCCCACTAAGAAGCAGCGTCTTCATTAGTAGCACCTGTTCTTAAATAAAAGTTGAGCAGTAGCAGCAAAACTATTCAAAATAGATAGTTATTCCATTCTAATGGAACGTCACCTACACTTTTTTTTTTTTGTTGCAGTAGACATCTTAAAGAACTACACAAAACCTTTGCAATCGTTGAATGTGACAGATCCACTATAACAAAGCTGTAAATATTTCTTATGCTAAATGAATGCAGCCAGCATCATCATAGTATTAGCAATATTATTTTAAAGTAACTGCACATCAATATGTCATGTGTTTGTAGAGTTTACTAAATATGCAAATTTTCAAAACATGTAAAGTTACCAGCACCATCCTGTATTAAAGACGTGGTGCAAATTCTGCAAAGGTGAATATATACCACTGATACAGCATTTGCTATGAAAAATTCAGTTGATTTTGGACACAAATATAAATAAAATAAAAAGTTGGCACATTCAGGAATTAAAGTGTCTGTATTCAAGACTGTTGTTTCAACATTGCCCTCAGATAAACACTTTGAGTCTGAAGAAACAAGTTGTATGAAAATGATTCACATTAGTTAGGTTCTGGTGTTGTGCTTTTCCCCCACTACATCATTTTCGTAGGATCTTGCACTTTGCAGATCAGCAGTGTTCAACAACATTTGGGCTGCTGGTCAGTAATTTGGCACATAAAGGTAAATATCAGCTCTAAACAAAGAGAACAGAACCTCTGTGAAGATTTGTTGCCTTTGTGGTGGTGCAGACCAGCTGATATGTCTCCTCTCATTCCTTGTATGCCCGTGTGGGGGATGTGCCTTTATAGAAGATATTTCTGGTGTTCTCTGGACTGCTGCCTCGTTCAGGGATTAAAATGATGTTACCTTTTCTTCGAAGTGTTGAGTCCCTGCTAGAAGAAATGGACAGGGTCTCTGAGCCAATCTCACTTCCTTCCACTGGTGTGACTCTTATTGTAGTGATGCCATGATGGTGATGCTCGGTGTTATCTATGTTGCTCCTTTTCCTGTCACCTGACCCATAACTGTCTTTTAAGGAGTCACAACTCTCAGAGTCTCTGTTGAGATCATTTAACTCATATGTCTGACGAAGGGTTATTTTTTCGGGTCCTTTCCATTTCCATGACCCACTTCCTTCACCTTCAGATGGCATCTGAATTACAGGTCTGTTATTTTCTGGATGGGCCTCAACTCTGACAATGCTGCTTGGCTCGTGGTCTGTCAAGGTTTTGTATCTGATGGCTCCTGTACAGGTGACTGTGCTACCCTCTGAACTCTTTGGACTGCCCTGAAGCACTCCTTGCTGCTTAGACATGGCTATTACTTGCATGATTCTTGGCTGGCTGTTGCTTCTACATGCAACGCTCTTCTCAGCAGCTTTCAGCCATTTAGCTCTAGCTGAACTACTTTTGGGGGATGTGTTCACATTTTCCTGAGTTTCTTCAGGAATATGTACTAACTGGGAAGAGCCAGGACGTGACTGAATAGAAACCCTTGGCCCACCAGAAAGACCGGAGTTGTTACAACCTGGTACACTGCCAGGTTGAATTTTCAGGTATTGACTACTTGGACCATGATGATCACCATTTACACCCACTCTGGAAGGCTCTGAGCTTGACCTCATTTCAATAGCCCTTGGTGGTGACTGGCCAGATTCAGTCTCTATTACTTGCAATGACAGCTTACGGCTTTCATTCTTATTCTTCCACTGGGAAAGCAGCTGTTTGGAGCGCGCGGAGTCCATTGATGCATGAATTGTTGCATTTCGTCTTGCTGGATCTTCCAAGGATGGTGTGTTGACTCTTGGCAAAGTGTTGCTGAAAGTCACCATGTTTTCCTTTCCCATTGGGCTTCGTGGTGTTATGATCTCTACGTCAGCATTTGCTCTCTTAATGTTAGTCAGAGAACCTGAATCTCTGTGGTTTCTATTCAGGATGCTTTCTGAACGGTGAGAGACAATGCCATCAGTGCTGCTACCGTTTTTACCTGGCAGGATTCTATTGGCATCTTGACTAAGGTCTGTCAAGGACCTTAGAGGTTCCCTGTGAAAATTCGGGTGAAGCACATTCTCCTCACTTGGCAAGAAGTTCCCCACAGCGTACAGGCCCTGACATTTGAAAAGAGTCATCAACAAGTAGTTATGAAAAAGAGAGAGATTTTTAGGTATTTTAATTACATTCTTCTGTCTTAAATATTGAGTGATAGAATTAGACCACTTTAACTGAAAGTTCCTTCTGAGTGTATGCTTATCTTTATATTCTAAATTTTCTATGTATTTTCAATCTGCTGTGTAGGGGTCTTAGTAGGATGACAAGGGAATGTATTTCTTGGCAATAAGCATTTAAGCAAAATATTTATCCTTAAGTGCTCTTCATTTTATAGAACAACAGGTAGTGTTGAAGAAATAATATTTTTTTATGAAAATATAAAAATAAATATTCATAGTCTACAGGGTAATCCATAACAAGATTTAATTCCACAGCATTTTCTTATTCAATAACTTTATTGTAAAATGCTGTCAGTTTAAAAAGATTCCATTGAGAGAATGTTCTGTGAAAGGCTCAAGTGACTGACCCAATCATTTAGGTTACTTGATCTTTTTGCGCTTTTTAAAGTTATTTGTAGTTTCACAATATTTCACCTATCTTTTCTCTTATTGGTGTTTAGTTTTAAGTGCAGATTTACTGACCACTTAGTTTCCAAGACAATGTGCCTTTCAGATGTGTGTTGTCTTCCCTATGTAGTATTGCATGACCTAACAAAGACGATACTTATTTGTAGATTTCAAACATGGGAACAACAGCTGCATTTATGAGGGTCTGCAACAGCTTAATAATTTGAAATCATATACTCAACAGAGTGCCTTTCTGCTAACAGCATAATTGTATGATCTGGCTTAGTAGCTTGCACAGTTCTTATTATCTTCTCAGGTTGCTGTCACTGTTGCCTCTGTGAAAGCCTTTTATTTATTTATTTTATTTTATTTATTTTTTTGTTATTGTGGTGGTTTTTTTTTTCACCTTTGTAGACCACCTACGCATGTCTTAGATTATTACAACACAGAAAAAAAGGGAACAGGTTATGAACTTATTACTATACAAAAATTTGTTGTTGATTTCCTTTGGGATCAAAAGCTGTACCACTGGTTAAATACCCTTCTATTTGCTATTGCATTGTCAGCAGAAGTTCCTTATTTCTCACAGGAACCTGAATTGACACAATTATGTTGGAGGTGTATTGCGAGCAGCAAGCAGAAGCATCCAAACTTTGCTTTTGATACTTGCAGTCAGATACAAACAGGTCTATCCTGTGTACACCCTTACAGCACCCTTCTGAAGTGCTCTGTTTCAGTACAGTATACATGAAGAGATTAGGAGTAACCTGGCTGAAATATCCTATTTCCCTTGAAAAACTTCCCCAAAAGCTCTAAAGAACCACAAGGGGTTAATATTGTCTTTGATTTCCTGCTGGTTTAGCAGTTTACTCTGTGGAGTTGCTGTAAAATAATTAAACTATTTTTTTAGGAACTGTGAGATCACGCTGGCAACAAATACTGGTTAATCCAGTATTTTCCATGTACTATGCTTTGAACTGGGGAGTGGAAAATATGAGCATCTTAAATAAAGTGCATCATGTTAGAGCTGTTTCTGCATATAGTACTAGACTATTATATACTGCCTTGTGCATTCTCATGGCACTTTGAATTGAAATACATATTTGCTTTTCCCTGTCTCTTCTTGGAAGTGATTACCCCCAACACCATAATCTTCAGCTCATTTGGCTTATATTCTTAACTGTGCTACGTTAATGAAAATATTTTGTCATAGTAAAAATACCAATACTCTTAATGTAGACATATGATTTATTTTCTAAAACATAAGACATCTATGCTATATTTACCAAATAGAGAGCAATTCCTCCTCCTATGAGAAAGCCACAGTAAACATCAACTGGATGATTCTTATACTGAGTGATTCGAGTCAGACCACATATAATTCCACAGATGATAAAAGCAAAGACCAAAAGTGGCTTCAGAAGTTTTGAGGAGTCTGTTAATGTAGAATTGAAGTACATCTTTAAAAAGAAAGAGATGAAGAAGCAGTTACAGAAACTGGAATTTACCTCAGTATATATAAGAATTTTTCACATTAAATGTTTCTTAGACACTTAAATCACTGTTACACTAATGCTGAAGATAATCTGTTTAATTTTGTTTAGCAGCCTTGTTAAAATCTACTCAATTACTGTAGGAAGATCTGAAATCACAAGAAATAGATTTCTGATAGCAGAGGAAATGTTGCATATTGATGTCAATTAGGATAAAGATTTTATGCCTAAATAATGTTCACACAGAACCTAAATGTTCTGTAAATGTGACTAAGCAGTTACTGTGTCAGAAATACAGAATCCAGATGAAAGCAATAATGTATCACCAGATACATTAGAAAGCCATTTCTGTACTGGGGGTGATGTCAGGGAGGTAAAAAAAAAAAAGTAAATAAAAAAAAATTACTTCAAATTTTACTCTTTCCTGGTCTGAAAAAATACTGTCAAGTTCCCAGTACATGTGAAATTCCGTTACTTAGTCTGATTAATGGGTTGCTGTTGTTTTTCACACCCCTCTTTGGTTTTATAACATGAATGATGAAAAATTCTTTTGAAATTTCAAATAAATGATCACCCATACAAATATGGGCCCCTGTATTGAAGAAACGTCTATGGTTAGATGTGGGAATTCAGCTATAATCACTGAAGCTTGCCCTAATATTTCCTGCTAATTACTAGTTTTTATTCTCTTGCTTTGCAGTAGCATCTTTGAGGCCTCAGAGAATGGTTGTGTCAGTTCATCAATGATGCAATTCTGTGGAGGTCAAATGAAACCAGAGCACATAAAATGTTTGTGCCTTAATGCCTGTAGTTTAAAAACAATGAGTCAAGTAAAGAGAGCAGCAAAGGGAAGACAAAACATATGAAGGCTGTTTTGAATGATAAGTTAAAGCCATCACCTTATAAGATGGATAAGCATTGCATTTTATACGTGAATAACATGAGGCATTAAATACATACTTTAATATTACAATGGATAATGTTGCTTCTTAACAAAGAGTGTGAAACAGCTGCATCTTTTCTGTATTCTTTATAGCTGCTGATAATTTCATTTTGCTTTCAAATTGATAGGATAAAACTCATATCTGTTCGGAATGTCCAGGCAATACATCACTGTAAAATGTGCAACAAATTACATTCTGACTTCCGTCTTATTTAAATGAAAATGAATAGAATTGATTACTCACCGAAATGTACACTGCTGCAAAGGCTGCCAGGGTGGCATGTTGAGATGGGAATGACTTTCTGCCAAGGAAGGACACTCAAATTATGCTTCTAAGTTCAAATGTACTGTGCTAGTGTTCACTTGAAAAAATACACTGGATGTTACAGTCATTTTCAGCTGATACTTGCTAAGCAATATATGATCAGTCATTAACATTTACTTTCAAAATTTCTATAATCCGAAGGAAGAACTAATATTAATATTTAGCTTGGAAATATTTTTGGTTGCTAAGCGTAGTGGGTATACTATGTGTGTGAATGAGCTCTAGATTGGATGCTTGATTTTTAAGAGAGACGTCTCTCTAAATTTGTTTCTATAAATAAATTTCCATAGTAACTCTTATGCATGTATCTAATTACACAACATATTTAATGAGTGAACCTGGTTCTTACCATTACTCCTACCGGATTCACTTGGACCCTTTGATGTAAGAACTTGTGAGCTATCTGCGCAACTTGGATAGTCAGTCCCTACCTTCATCTTTATTTGTTATGTTTTCAGTGGTTTTTGGTTTTTGTTCTGTTTTAATTTCAACATTTTATACCATAGTAGCAGTTAAAGGTATGCAAAAACATGGAATTAGATGTTAACAGGTCCCTTCCTGAAGCACAGAACAGGGGTGTAAATGAAAATTTGTCCGAACTATGTGAGACAACAGGCAAAATCTTATTTTTCTTATCTTATTCTCCTTTTAAACCCATTTCACTCTTCTAGAAGTGACAAAACCACCCAACCAAACAAAAAGATGAGAATGTAAAGAAGAGATTTTACATAGGAGAGGCAAAAAATTTGGCTGCGTGTGGATTCAGTAGCACCTCCTCTATGAAAGACGTCTAGTCCATGGCTTGTCAAAGCTCTAAAAAAATTCTGAACTTCACGAGTACTTCAGATGTATATCAGTTTACAGCTATACATTTTTCTCCTTAAATGATATGGATGTGTAACATGGTGGCTATTTTGGTGAAGGAGAGTATGTTTATCCTGCAGTCACAGCAGTCACTTCGACCTGAGGGAGGCTGAAAGTTCAGCTTGGGATAAATGCTTGAACAATCATTCAGGGTGGGTTTTGAAAACCTTGCTGGGCTCCACGTTTCTACATCAGCTTTTTTTCTAGCAGCACCTCAGCTAAGTTAAAATAGCAGAGACAGAAATATGGTCCTTTGCCCTTAGATGTTTTTCTGCAAGGGAGCAGATTCTTCTTACTAAATTTATTTCCTATGCATTCTGCAGTCTGTTCTAAATAATTCATTGGTAATGAAATGTGTGAATGTAGGTCAGTGTGAATGCCACACTGCTGACCTGAATTTGAGCTCATGGCTCCAGCAGCTCCTTGACTCTGGTGAGGATAAAATCATAGTGATTCCTTTTTTCACTTACAAAGACAGACCTATTTTTTTTCCTTCTCCTGAGCAAGCCTTTCTCAGTATCCCTGGTTCAGGGGGGGGCAAGAAAGTGAATATATGGAAAAACTATAGGTGCTTATAATGTCTATCGACTCCTTTACTCTGTGCAGGTTTTAGTAAAAGCATAAATTTACTTACAGTCTCTGTAGAGTTACTCTGTAGGTTTGATTCAATGAAGTTTAATACCACTCTGAACTTAACCTAGATTTGATGGCATTTTGTTGATATACAAGATACATCACTATGCTTCACTCAGTTTTCTGTTTCTTCTCTTTTCTATTTGTATGCTTTCAGAGGTAGCACAATATGTGCACTCTATGTACTTTCTAATGGTGATGCTGCTTTTGCTCTTCTCTATTTGCTATCTGTTCATCTAAAATGAAAATAATGCAAGCTAAAAGTATGTGGCCTTTTTGCATGGCTTTTTATTGAAAAGGTGAACAAAGGTCTCAAAGAAAACATGCCCTGGGCTCATAAGACAGTACATGGAGGGGGAGATAATGATTAGAGCGTCATACTGAGTCAGAACATCAGAAACAACAGAGGATACAGAAATCACTGGAGAGCTCAGTAGAAATGACTGAAAGGATTCTTTGAAGATAAACAGAGGATGAAAGAAAAAAGATATTCAGAAAATTAATTCATAGGGGAGTCTAGGGAAAAAATTTCTAGAGCCAAAGTTTCTAGAACATACAAATTTAAAAATCAGGGCTATTATAAATGTCATGAGAACAAGTCCCTTAAAAACTGAAATTGCTGAGGTCAAATTAATCTCCTGAGCTAGAGAAGTTCTATTGTAACTCCCATACTAGGTGACTGAAGGAAGTATTAAACCAGTAGCAACTGCTGTTCACATTGCTAAAGGTGGCACAGTTATATGAAAACAAGTAATAAAAGAAAATGACAAGAAAATTGTAATAAAGAGAAATCAGATATATTATTATAGTTAATCAAATATGTCCTCTATGATAGGAGTAAATCTGACTTTTTAGTATATGTTTGTCTTCCTAAGAAATAATAGCACAAAAACTCGCTGCGTAATCTTAACTGTTATCAGTTAAAACTGTTTCACTGGTTTTGTTGTTTGTTTGTTTGTTTTTCTTCTTGAATGTGGTGATATTTAAACTTAAATATGATCAGAGTTTTTGGAATGGCTACAGACAGTCATTTCAGGGCATGCTATTGGAGATTATAACAAAATGAATGAAAGCTATTGTGAAAATTTTCCTTCCTATTCAACCTGTAAGGCTGCACCAATTTCACTGGGAAACTGTGTTGCTGAAAAAAGTTGCTTGCAAACATCAGGATTCAGTGGCAGAATCACAGTAGGAGTAGATGGTTACAAGAAAGGAGACAGTGAGGTGAAGGCCAAACTATTTAAGCCAAAAGAAGATACTGTCATGCCCAGATATAAATAACAAAGATGGCAAATGAATCAGTGTATGAGCCTCAGCCAACTAAAAATATTTAAGATCAAATAAATAATTGAGGATTTTAAACATTAGTGAAATTGGTTTGTTCTGGTGAATAGAGACAGATTAGGAAATTTACTGTAAGGTACTAAACAGAGTGAATGATTTCATGATTCTCAAGTATGTCAACCACTCATATGAATGTACATAGGTTGCTCTGAAAGTAATGCCTCCTATTTATTTCCATGGAAACCACAACAGATAGGAAGAACTCAAAAAATGTATTTGATAGAACAATTTCTCAGCTAAAAAATGCTTTTTTTTTTTTTTTTTTTCTTTTTTTTTTTCCCCCTACACAGTCACTGCCATTAGCAATGTGTTTTTGTCAGCAATGAACAAGAGCCTGCAAGCTGCGCTTGTAAAAATCTGTACCAGTGGAGGTGACCCACTGTCACCACTTCTGAAATGCACCATCCACCATGCACCGTGCTCACATCCACTCTTATTTATATAAGAGTCTCCATAAATGTTCAGCATGCATCAGTGAGTGTTAGTAGGTGCTTTTTTTTTTTTTTTTTTTTTTTTTTTCTTCTGCATAGAGGAATTTAGTGACATACCTTTGCTTCATATACACTTCCATGTCAGACATCACTTTGTTAGACTGTCCCTCTGCTGTCATCTGTCAGACAGCAACAAAATATAATGGAATATTGCTGAGAAAGTTCAACCTCTGATAACTGGTGCCTCTAATGTCTTGGGCCAACATAATAAAATAGGAGGCATTACTTTCAGAACAACCCTTGTAAAAGCAAATAAACTAGGGAAGATATGCCTTGGTGATACAGACAAAACATTTTAATAATATTCAAGTGACAAAAATGCAATGCTATAAGGCATAAAGTTAAAACAGAAGCTAACATCTTGACCTGAAATGTCTGCAAAGCTTTAGTGAGGTGGGTAGGACAGAAGAAAAGAGTACTGCTTTCATTCCTGCTAATCTGGTATACAAGAAAAATATGCAGCTCTGTCAGTAGCAGAAATCATCATTTCAAACCTTCTATGATTTTGCTGTGATGTTATTAGAAAGCAGGGAATTTTTAAAAAGTACTATATAGAAAAATTTTGAAGGACTGTAAAAAATGTGGAGAAATGTGATAGAAGTGATTAACAAAACAGCTTAAACTGATGTGGAAAAGGCGAGGAAGACTGCTATTGTATTCAGTGAAGAGCTTCATGAATTCTCAGTAGTGTAGTGCATATATTTAGGATATAAATGGAAAATAAATAAACTAACAAATGTCAAAACCAGACCTCACCAACTAAGATCAGAATGCCAACACTGTAGTTTATAATATACAGAAGACACAGATAGTGTAGTTGGGTGACTTCTCCATCCTGATGATGTTGGGAATTTACTCACATTCCACTGGGAAAAGCAGCAGAAGTTACATGAGTTAATAATTGTATAGGGAACTGTCTCCTTTGAAGGAAAGAAAATAATTAGCTACTTCCAACATGCTTCTGAACCTGACAAAGATTTCCAAAGCCCACAGTTGGCCTAATGTCTTCATTAAGAAAATTAAACATCACTAAAAAATGCTAATGTTCTTGGCTTTATTACTGAGAGGAAGAAGGAGAAAAAAAAAAAAAAAAAAAAAAAAAAAAAGGCAAAACTAATCCAGACTTCATATAGAAAAAGTGAAAGAACTGACCTTCCAGCATTGATAATATTAGCATCAGCTCCTGAGCAAATGTCTTCCACGACATATGAATTCTCTGAGCAGGATACATTTAAGGATGTATAGTTAGGTTTGCAGACAGTCAGGAAATATGGTGCTTGATATCCTGTTGATAGCTGTATAATATCAGTAACAAGAGCAGTAGAACAAAGTCCAAACACATGAACACCTAGGAAATAAAGAAATAAAGCTTGTTAAGTTTATTGTATTTATAACTTAAATGAACTCACTGTGTAAAATGTACTCAACAGGGATCTGTGGCTTCTGTCATTGGGCTTGTGACAGTTTAATTGTAGTATAGGATTTTTTTTTCCTTTATGGAATCTTATTGCAGATAAATCATATAATATAAAAATTAAGATCATTTATGCTTATTTTCTCCTTATTGATACTTAATATTTAGTTTTTATGACCTGATGTCCTCCAATATTGTTTTCACAAAACTATATTGTTTTGTGTTGAGGAATATGGTTTAGCTGGGAAGTATTGGTAATGGTTGGACTAGATGATCTTCTAGGTCTTTTCCAACCTGAAAAATTCTGTGATTCTGTAAACTTCATTGGAGCTTCTTCTATTTAGAAAACAAACTTTAGCAGCCTGAAGTTCAACCATCTATTTAAGCAGAGCATATGTACTCATTCCGTCCTTGGATTTACCTACTGAAACACATTTGAATAACACATCACTGCTCTGATGACTTTATTATCAGGGACTCAGCTGTCAATAACTTTGGCATATCTGTACACATCTTACATTTCTTGAGTACCACGTCCTTGCTACAATTACAATTCTTTTTTTGTCAGTGATTTATGTTCCTGTCTAATTAATAATATCAAATTCACAAGACAGTTTTTTTTTTTGTTTTTTTTTTTTTTACTGAGCATTTTCTAATTGTCATTTCCCTAAGGATCTCTAATTCTCTACTTGTATTTATATCAAAATTTCATCTCAAACCTGAAAGAATGCTGAAGTAATTGTTCTACCATAAACAAACTGCAATCTCAGGGTATGAATCAAAGATTTAATTAATGCATCCTTGAGCTTTCTTTAGTGATGGAACAAGATGCCATAATGGAGAAGTGTATAGCATGGGATATTATTAGTTTTTCTTACTGCTGCAACCTACAACCACCTCTGCTCACCTTTTCACTGCTGCTCTTAGCAGAATATGCTTTATTGGTCATATACATATGACCAATATATATATTGTCATATATATATGCACCCTCTCCTGGCATTGTCTTCCTGCTTGCCAGCCTATAGACAGCTAATGTGTAGTCTACCTACAAAGTTTTTAGTCTGCTGTCCTGTAACTGCCCTCACTGATGAAAACTTTCTGGAACTGAAAAAACCTTTCCTTTAGCAATTCATTGGCAGAGGGACTTAACTGTGAGAGTGGAGCAAAGATCAGCCAGCCTTTTAATCTCAGCTATATTGAACACCAAAATAATACAATTCATTGCATCTCCCTCTATCGTTGTGTTGCCAGATTCTAGCCCTTTTTCAAGAGGTAGGTAAAAGTAACAGAAAAGAATGTAAGATGTACGGACAGTTTGTAACAGGTTGTTGCTGTCATGCTGAATGCTGTATCATCTGGGTTGAATCCTTTTGATACACTGAAGACAGGCAGGGGGAAACTGTATGCTGAAACCATTAAAAGGAAGGCAGCACAAAGTGAGCAGAGAAGGAAAAACAAATGATTATTTTAGGAAGGCTGACAGCGGACTAGAAGAGGAAAGAGAAAATGGAGAGCGTAGGTACTGCTTTACTGAATATGGGGCTGCTTTCTTGCTCCACTTGACAATTTCTTCTCACATTTTTTGGCATAAAAAAAAAAAATAAAAATCTATGCCAGTGACAGCCCTGCAACTGTTCTGAAAGGCTGTTTCAGAAAAGGAAATCTGCATAGTGGAAACTGAATGTACACAGAAGGCTCTTCTTTGTGAGTGACTTTTGAAACCCACCAACAAATCTGACAGCTCTTCTAAGAAATGAATTGAAGTTACATCCTCCTGCATTAATATTGGCCTCTGTTCCAATCCCGTTTCTTCTTTTGGACAGGCAACAGTAGAGAATTCCTTCTCCTACCATTATCTGCAATGATAAAGAAGCTGTTAATTTAAATGTAGCAATTACTCATAGGACAGCAATAGAATTTAAAGGGCTCATATTATTTTGACATGACTGATGTTTTTCACTGACACATACATTCCTTGAAAAGATGTGTATCAATATGTAAACATTCAGTAATGCAATTTAGCCTGTGTGAGGGCAACAAGGAAGTACCACTGACATTTAATCCAAGCACCATAAAGTTTTCAAAGGAGACCTTTTCTTTTTTTAATATGTTTGTATAAAATTCTCAGTGGAATGGGAGCCTTGATCCAAAAACTGGATTCTTCTACAGTAAAAACATAATAATCAGCAATTCTTGCTTTTTCATGTGATCCAGAACCACAGCAGTATCTTAACTGCTCTTAAGGTGGTTTTAGCCATCAGTCTTGGCCTCATGCCTAGCATTTGCTAGCGGCTTCTAATTACATGGCAGCCTACTTGTCCATAATTATTTAATTTGGCTTGGATTTTAACCAGATTCACAGCAGTAGAAAAAGTTCTGTCCTTATTGTGCTCTGAAAAGAGATTGTGCCTTAAGGCACAGGTAATTGTTTAGAACAGAAATAAGAAGAATAGAAATGAAAGCAAAGCGTTATTTGCTGGAAAATGCAGATCTATTGATATTTTTGCAGCCTCAGGTTCTATTGATTTTCTTGTTAAGTATTGTAGCTTGATGATCTGTATGGAGCTATGTTAGAATTCAGAAAAAAAAAATGGTGTATTGTAATATTGAAATGAAGGGGGAAGTTCTCACCACTATGAGGAAAGTTCACATGTCTATCAGCAGATGAAAAGTAATGTAGGCTGTGCATGGAGCTTACAGTACAATTAAATGCTAAAGCATCTGAATTAAGAAGAATCTGAAGTAATAACGATCCACATTTCTGCACACTAAGATCTCTCACTGACATTTCCTGTGCTTTATGAATATGTATAGACAATTTCTCATATCCCACAAACAATAAGACATATGCCAATAATACATGTGGTAATTTTCTGCAATATTTCTGGGCTACAGTACAGACCTGGCTAAAAGCAGTTGCTACTCATTAATAATGTATTACCAAGCTGCTCATATTCTGACAAGAGTTTCTGTTCTGCTGAAATCATCTTCTCCCTTTGGATGTGCCATTAAACCAGTCTCCTTCTGTCTACTCTGAACAACGCTCTCAATTCAGAGAAGTCCCAGTGCTGTTTGTGAAAATGAAATTGATTTCACAGACAAGGCTGATACACCTTACTAGCAAAGCTAGTTCTGAAAAACATGACGTTCTCTGCAGTAAAATTAAGGCTACCAATGCCTTATATGTGTTTATACATTTATATATATTTCCTGTTGCATCAGCATCTTATGATATTGTCTGTAAACAGTTTTTAATATTGTACAGCATTAATCAATGATGGAAACTATTTTCACTCAACTGTTGATGCTTTTTCTTAACTTAGTGCCTGCGGTTAGGATAGCATGAGTAAATGAAGTGCTACAGGGAATGTTCTAAGAGCTGTGCATCTCCTTTTGCTATGGGAGAATAAAACTGAATTTAAACTTATTAGGTAATTAATTTGGATGATACTTTGTGGCTTAGCTGAAGACAGAGCATTTACTTTCTTTATGCCAACTGAAACTCTATTCAGAATCTTTAATAAGTGATGGTGGCACCTCAGACTTACCGTAATTGATGGTCCAGCAAAAACCAGACTAAGCAACATCAAAAAGGGAACTGCTTCTTGTGTAGGTTCAATATATGGCATACTCAGACTCTTGTCATAGCAATTAAATCCAGAGTGAACTGGCTTGAAGACATCAGTAAGTTCAAGAAAATACAGGCTAACAACAGAAGATGCCAATATTGGCAACTAGAAAAGAAGAAAATAAAAAATTATGGAAATAGAATAGCATTATTTTTGCAGAGACAACATTATTGGTAAATTGCTGTAGTTTGCTATTTACATCCTACCATTCCTTGCTATATCTGTTTTACCTTCTGTAAATAATAAATTCTCTAGAGATGTGATACTGTTCAGTTGATATCAAGTAACTCTGTTGTCTACCAAGCTATTTAAATTCATCCATCCATTCATCCACAAATCATTAATGGTCAGACTTTTAATTTAATCTTGTTTTTAAATGTAAGTACAACAGCACAGTCTCCCAGTGAGGTGTCAGCTTTCTGCTGGTCATCCTCACCCTTCTTTGTACTTTACTTGCCATCTATACAGCAGTTTTTATACTCAAACCTATTTTTATTAAGATTCAAAGTAACGTTTAAAGAAAAATACATGATAATGAAGTGTTCTGCCTTGGCACTTTCATTTTGTAATTCTATCAAAAAGCATTTACTTTTCACAAGATTCGGTCTGTGTAGATTATGATGCCTGTTTTCACACTTCTTTTATCCACTAGATAATAGTGAGTTTAACTTTCACAGTTACCTATGGTAATTCATTATGAGTGAAGTTAGCTTTCCTGAGATAAATGTACCCCAGCTTACCCACATCTCCTGAATACACAAATGCAACTATTAATTCTTACAAGAGAAGCAATAGCAAAAAGACATTTTGAAGCTGTTGGGTGATAAGTGAGTGGATAGGGCAGCCCCAAGGATGGCCGGTGGGAAGGGTGACTAGCAGTATGTGAGAGTTCTCTGCATCCTATTAGTGAATGCATAATAAATGATCGGATTTTTTTTGTTTGTTTGTTTATTATTTCCCAGAGTTCTCATTCAACAAGGCAACACTGCAACAACTACCTGAGCCTCCACTGCAATGCGGTGACTCCATTGTGTCTCTGCAATAACTAAGGTACCTATTGGTAATGTTAACTGTCTATTTGCTTCCTTTCCTCTTTTATTTTTATTTTTAGATGGCTATCACATTAACTTTTCCTCATTGTTAACTGATGCTGAAAAGAAAAACAACTTGAAACCAATGAATAGATTTGCTAAGACAGAATAATAAGAAGCAGACAATGCCATATCATACCTCTTGAGAGAAAAAAAATACTTCTCTTTTACATCAAGCACCTCACATTGTAAGGACTATGAACTCTTCTGACATCATGTCAGGCACTATGAAACTATATTACCATTGCAGTCTTCAGTGTTTACAAACAGTTGCCATTAATTGCTTGATTACAATTGGTATCATTTATCCCATTCTATAATAAAATAAAATTAAGTGGTAAAACTGGATAAATATGTGTACTGGAAAAATAATGAATAAAAACTTAAAAAACTTAAAGAAAACCCTAAACTGTATACGGCAGAGGGGCAATGATTTTTTGCATTAATTAGTTTTTTTAGGGCTTTTAAACCTCGTGTTTTCTAAATGTAGAATTTTTTGTACATAAAATGTGATTTTGTTTGACTAGGGAAGAGGGAAACTTGCTAAATTTCCCCGAAACACACTTTTTAGTACACCTTAGAATCTGAACTAAGTCTACTGAAGGTGGAAAACAGAATTTTTCCTGCCATGTTATCTTTGTTCAAGTTGATTCCATAGTAATCTTACCTAGGTAGAGAAGCTGTGATTGTGTGAAAAGGGAATGTTTATTGGCACCCTAAATGAAGCTAAGTGCTATGAACACTAGAAAAATAAGACTAAGCATCTAATAAGTTTACTCTGATTTATGTATATATAGGTATACTTAAGAGCTGGTTTTGTTGATCCTTATATGGTCCCTTTGAACTTGAGGTACATTCTGACTCTATGATATGTGCCCTGAAATACTGTATTAAATATGTATATATATATATAATGTGTAACATGCAATAAATATACAAAACACTTAACATGTTGAAAAATATACATAATGTGGATACATGTCATATATGACAGGACTTATATGATATTAACTTCAGTTATGTTTGAATAATTATGTAAAACATAACTAAATTGAGTCCTGCTTCCTACTTGTTACAGGAAGATATCTAATTTTTAGCTGTATGAATAATTCCATTATACTTCTCACTTCCTGCTGGATGTAGTCCCATTGACTGTACAGCAGACCTGCCTGATTAGTTACCGTGACTCTTTCTAGTCACTATACAAATGTGCAGAGATAAAAGAGGACTTTGCTAAAGTCTTTGTGCTTCACAATTTTTGTTTTGTTTTGTTTTGTGGAACTGTTTGTGATAAAGTGACTCTTGTACAGAGGGATACTTCCCTGGTGTGTGTGGAACTTGTGCAGTCTCTCCCATTCTTCCTTGCACACCAAGACTGCACAGCATTTGAATTAATTGAATACAACAATTTCAGTTCTGCACAGCATTTAACTGCTAAGGTATTTGCAGTGTCTTTTATTATTAACTGTTTGAAAGTCATACCTAAATGACTTGGCCAGAGTCAGGGTCCCATTGAGCTAAATGGACAAGATGGAGAAAAAAGGTCCAGTACTCTCCTGGTATCTTTTCATCTAGTCTTCCCAAAAGGTTTATTTCCTATGGTAGAAACTCAGGGCAGGAAGACTCACAGAACACCTTGCACTCAGAGTTTCATCTTCAGGGTGTAATTTTCCTTTATTCTAACATCAAGAAAAGGAAAGCCTCTCCTGAACAACAGGACCCTAACTTACCCATAAATCTATCTCTGCCCTTGTTATGGTAGCATTAGCTGTAATCATATTGTCAATTACAGAAATTAAGGAATCGTGAAAATGCATTTCACTGTCTCACAGCTCCACTACAGGACTCCTATATTATTTCTGACTGTAATTAACCACTCTGCTAAAAGCAAAGGAATAATTCTAAAGGACTGTGAATCCCTAACATAACTGCTTACAGTACTAATGAATAGGTTTATAGTCAATTTGCTATATATAGCATGTCAAATCCCACAGGAAATTTTTCTTCCTATCTTCTTTAAAATATTAATATAAAATTCATTTTTAAAAAAGGCCAGAGAAATATGAACATTTCTAAAACCCACAAAACAGTATAAGTGGCTATTTAATGTATGAATATTTATGGACTGTTATCCTTAAGGCAGCAATAGTTCCATAATTATAGACTTCAGCTCCCAACACCTTGAAAATGTCAAATATAATTAAGATGTTATAATGTGTATTGTTTTAATTACAAAATGGAACAGGAATTTTCCTATTCCTAAGTAGAAAAATAAACTCCCCGTATATATACTCCTACTTTCTTGATTGGCTAATGGAGTAAGATCCTTGTTTAGCTTGTAAATGTATAAATATGCCTGTAAATGTGGAGTTTGACCCAAGTGACCAAATTTCCTTCAGCATGTGAGGGAGTCAGGACTGTAATCAGTATAGTAACCAGCATTGCTGCTGAAAATAGTTTGATCTGGAGGTTTTTGGTTGTATTTTCTTATTTTAAGTAGTATTTTTCCTTTTCATCTTATAACTTTTTAATAGTTAAGAGGCATTATTAAGCCATAGCACTTTATGATTAATACTAATGCATTCCAAAGACATTGCTAGATGCAGTATGGTGTTGATCTTTACTCTAGGATGCACTTGGGTTTGTTTTTATGTTTGCATATGCTCTTTCACACCTGTCTCTTTCTCTTCTTGATCTGTATGTTCATATTACACCCCAAATGTTTACACAGTTTACATTGTTCTTGCTCTTTGTTACTGTTAAATCAGTTTTAACAGATTCCACTTCTTTATCTGACCACTAGTGAAGTTCTTTGCAGCCTTCGAAATACCCAGTATCAACTTATTCCCCATGACCTTATCTTACATCTGTACTTCTATATGTTGTACTCTGTAATGCAGCAGTAAGAAGCTGGTATAATAGCAGACATCTTGCAAATGAGGCAGTGAAAGGACAAGCCTTAGAGGATCCTCTTCTTGGAGTGAATCATAGAATGGTCTGGGATGAAAAAGGACCATAATGATCATCTAGTTTCAACCCCCCTTCCATGAGCAGGGTTACCAACCACCAGATTAGGCTGCCCAGAGCCACATCCAGCCTGGCCTTGTATGCATCCATGGATGGGGCATCAGTCTCTGAATAGCATGAGGTTGTCCTTTGGGCAGCTCAGCATCTAGGACATTCAGTTTTGCCTCTGACTGTCAAACAGACACAGTCTTATTCTGAGGGAAGCACTGAAGTGCTTGCTGTGGAGTTAAACATGGGATCTTTAACTTCACTATTCCATAAAGTCTCTACAGAGCTCTACATTTCTAATTGAAGGAGATTTCTAATCCTCCCCTTGGAGAATTCCCGAATGATCAAATGATCATTTTTAATCAAATAAAATGATCACTGTAATCAGGTTCTCTCTGCAAGGGTCATAGGCAAGTCAGTGGGAATTAGGTATTGATAGTATCCTAAATAACACCAATGAAACAGACAGGCTCAAACAAAAAAAGGCACAAATAAGTATTACCCTCTACTCCCATCCCCATTTCTTATCTACACTGAAGGAATGTGCAATTGGATACATATATAATTTAAATCTCTATGAAAATCAGTAGATTCTACAAATTTCATTTCCCTAAAACTGCATGCTAGTAGTTACACATCTAATTTTAACATTTGCTAGCACGTAGCTAAGCAAAAAGTCCGTATGTATCTTCAAGAGAATGTCTTCAAATCCATGGGCTTTGTTGACAGTGAAAGCAAGGAGAGTGTAAACACACTCAGATGGCTAAATGTGCTCTCTGGGATGCAGCTTTGTGACCTTTCTTGCTTTGCTAAAATGCATTACAGGTGTTATCTCTTTCCATGAACATCCAGATCCTGTCTTATTAGACTGTGTTGGTGGCTACCAGCAGACACTTTGAATATAAGTTACAAACATGATTAGCATGGTCTACATTTCAGTCAAGCAAAATGGGGAAAAATGAGATGCCTCTTGTGTAATATTGGGTCAATACTGATGTTTCTGTGTAGTGTGATAACCAGAATGACTTAAGTGATTTTCCGTGAGACAGGATGCAAGTACAGAGGCTGTGGAATTTGTTTTACCTGACTGTATATGACAGGCAGAAGAGCAGCAGGATCTGTGGAACAGAGCCAAAGCTAGCCAGAAGTGGGATAAAGACAGTATGGCTATCCCACATGTCAGAATGTGTTAAGGGGTACTTGGTTGGATAATTGGATATATTTGGAAGTAACCTAGACTCAGGTGGCCAATGAATTCTTCCATCCTTAGGTTGTTCTGCAACTCTTTCATAACAGGCAAAGAATTCCTGAATATCTCAGTGGCCTTTTGGTCTCTTGTTTTCTGGTAATCAGGAAATCTATTTAAGAAAACAAGTAAACACACAGGGGATTGCCGCAGAGAGATAACTAATGAATGCCAAAAGTTTCTCCTCATTAAATCAGCAGCAAAGAATGATGGTCTATTTAATAGCTGTGTTGTGTTTTCACTGCAAGGCTGTGGAATTGTGGGAGATTCTATTAAAAAGTATTATAAATGTCAGTCCTCATGACGAGGACTTCATAGTCTAAATGACAAGGCACAGTAGATGGATGAGACAAAGAAGAGGGCTGTGGTGGGGTGGAGCAGACAAGGTATGTCTATTCTTAGCTAACTGCCAACAGTGATTGCAGCGTTCAACCTCTGTGGCTGTTGTCCTGTCATACTTTGCTGAGAACTTCGTGAGACAGAAGGACGGGTCTCTTTTGTCCTGACAGGAATGAATACTGAGGTCATGACTAAGATGTCTAAATGCCTTCCAGAAATATGACAAGCAGGAAAAATGGTATCAGGCCAAATGCTGCCATTTTCTTTTGCTTTTTAGAACCCAAGGGCTCTTTTGTAGGATCCTCACTGTGACTCCTGCTTAACTTCATCAATGCTCTACCTTTGCCTTTAGTCAGACTTCTTTCTGTGCTGAGCTGGGATTAAGACCAAACACAAGCTTAACTGCATTACAAACTGGGATGCATGAGGTCTTCTTAGAGATGGTATAGAGCACAGGATGCGTGGATGTGTGTAGAGCAGGGAACCTGTTTAACTTAAAAGTCAGGTTTGTAGATTTTTTTTTCTATGTTCTAAAATAATTCTTATATACTCATGTTTGCAATATTAGACATTCAAGCTTTTCAGAAGCTTCAAATTTCCATGTGTATAAAGTTTGGTTGGTTGTTTTTTTTTGTTTTTTTTTTTTTTTGGTTGTTTTTTTTTTTTTTTTGCTTTTGTTTTGTTGTTTTTGTTGTTGATGTTTTTTTGCTTTCCTGTCTAAACTCCACTCTCTGCTGTTGTAGCTCATTTTGAATGCAGACTTCATCTAGTCCAAAGCTGTAAGGAACTGCCTTTTCTCTAAAGGATTTTTACCTAGCCATTGTCTATGTTTTGTGAAAACTAATTGCAGAGACATTATGTGGTCTTTCTTCTCCCAGATTAACTCTATTGGATTTAATTTTGACTCACAGTTTAGAATCCCAGGTGCCATTGAAATCTATTATCATTACCATTTTGGAAAATTAAATTATGCCTATTTCCATCATTGATTTTAGTGCTTAATTGAATTGTTCTGTGACTACCAGAGTGTAGCTTTAGAAATACGGCAGATAGCCTTGTGTAGCTCTGAAAATCTCTTCATCTTTTGCCTAATGTTGATGGAAAACCTCTTGGCATAGCACAAGACCAAAAATAAAGCTGATATGTAAGTGAAAAAGTGAAAAAATGGCCATCCCCCCCCCCCCCCCCCCCCCCCCCCGTAAACTTAAAAGTCCTACTGATACATAGTAATTCTTAAAAGGCTTATTTCTCAATCAGAAATATTTTTTAAAACATTTCAGCTTAAGTTTATGAACTTAAATGTGAAACAGGCTGTTAGACAGAAATTTTGCATCACATAAGAACTGTGAATGTGCTCCTCAACATTGTGAGTTCAGAAATAGTTGATGATTCATTACGTTACTTATGAGTATTGCTAATTATGATTATTGAATAGTTACAATCAATGGGTAACCACGGAGAGATTTAAGATACTACACACAATTTTGATTTTGAGACTTCTTTGATAGTGGCTACTATAGAGTTACAGTAAAAACAAGAACAGCAACATTTCTGAAAAGGTGGCTTTTTTCAGGTTGAAATGTTACTGAGTTTCAGCTAGAAGTTCGCTCAAAAAAGGAAAAAGATCTAGCAGTTAAAGCTGCCAGTCCCTGCATAAGGTTACAATTTATTCTACTCTCCAAAATACACTGTTTCATAAATACACAGCTCATCCAGAAAGTAATGCTGCCTGTTTATTTCTACACCAATAGACACAAAGAGCACAGTAACACTATTTGACAGAGTAAATTCTCAGCTACAAAAGACTATTTTTAAATGTAATCATCACCATTAGTTGTGCATTTTCACTGGTGGTGAACAAGAATCACTCATAAAAATCTGCACCAGCAGAGGTGACCCTCTGTTTCACAGCAGCTATGATGGCATCGTTGCTAGGAAAATGTCGCCCACAAAGTCCTTCTTTCAGTGGCCCAAACAGAAGCAAGTCAAAAGGCACCAGATCCTGACTATATGGTGGGTGTGATAGCACAGTCCAGCCAAGACTAGCAATGTGCTCTGTGGTCTTGAAACTGGTATGAGTTCTGGTGTTCTTGTATTGCAAGACAAGGGTTGTTGTCTTCTCTGGCCTTCTCAAGAAGTTCAAGTCTTCTGCTTAGTCAGCATTCTGATATAGCAGTCAGAGTTGATGGTTTATTTGGGTTCCAGGAAATCAATCTAGAAGGATCACCACTTTCCTATCCCAAAAGACTGCGATCATCATCTTATCCACTGAAGGCTGTATCCTGAACTTTTATGAGAAATTTGCATGTTGCTACTCCATGGACTGTTGTTTTGACTCAGTCTCGTAGTGGTCACACAGCTGCCCCTCTACTGCCATCTGCCGCATAACAATAACATGTGAGGGAATACTGGCAGAAAGGTTCAGCGTCTGCTGCCATACCACAGCCATCTGCCTTTGACATTGTGGGAAATCATAAAATAGGAGGCGTTACTATCAGTGCAGCTCTCATAGAAGAATAATTAAATCAATAAAATCTGTGGGTGTTGACCTTTCTCCCATGCTCTTTGGCAACTTCATTTTTAGTTTTGGCTGCAGATTTTTAACAATTATAGAAGGAAATCACAGAAAGTAGCATAAATATTTCAATTTCTGGAAGATGTAATTCTTTGGAAAATAAATCTCCTTTGACTTCTAACATACTAAGTCCTTTCACTACTGTGTGTTAGATCAGGAGGATGATGAAGGGCTGAAAAGAGAACAAGCTTATCTGTTTCCATAAATGACTTAAACTCTATATTGGTAAATAGCCAAACATAGAGGGAGATCCAACATGTGGCATTATTTTTCTTGTTTCTCATGACAATATTAGCACAGTCATGGTCCCTCCCTTTATGCCACCCTTTTCTGCTCATCTGCTAAAAGCATAGTAGTATGCAAGGTGAACAGCTCTTCTGTGGATGAAGAAGTGATAGGGAGGATATAACATTGGCAGTTTAGTCAGTGAATGTCAGTTGCTCTGAGTAGCAGCCTCTTAAAGTCTCAGACTGGCCTTTAGTATTTTGGGGATGCAGTGTTATATGCAATTCTAATGTCTATCCTGTATGATTCAGGCACATCACAAGGTCAGTTCAGTGAGCAGGCTCTTAAATGTATTTCTACTCTTCCTCATCCCCTTGCACATTATTTACGCTTCTGATAGAAAAAGCATATATATGTAAAGCATTTTGCTACTTCCACAGTATGGGGATAATTTCATTTTCTACAGTTTGTGTGTGTGTTTTTTCTTTCTCAAAGTCTAATTGAAACATAGCAGAAAACCTGCTTAAATAGAAATGGTCCTCCAAGAAACAGCAGTATAATTTAACTCTCGCACTGGATACAAACGTTTTGTTCTTAGGGAGGAAGGTTTAGTCCTGGAGCTCATTCTTACTAAACACTTATTCTAATCACTGCACTTCCTCTAATTTTGTATCTCATATAGTCATACCTGTACACAACTTTGAAGTGAAAAAATGCATAATTTAAATGTGATGGGTCATGCATAGCTGAAAAGCTACATAAAACCCTCCAGATGTGACTGAGAGGTGGCATAGAGCTACCTAATGATGTGTACAAACATCTGACATTTCAAACCTAGCTCTGCCAGTATATATTAGAAGCAAAAGAAAAGGAAGTGGATATTCCCTGTGTGTATTTATTTGGATGGAGGCTGATGACCTATGTTTTGCAGGCTGGATTCCTATGGTCATAACAGAGACTTGTGCTTTCTGCTCGTACCACTGTTAGGAAAACTCCTTCTCCTCTGGGGACCAAGAAAACCTAAGTGATCACTCAGGACACTGTGTCCTCTAGCATTCCCACTTGTGGGGCACACAATAATGCACTAGTGCCACTGAAGTTAAAGGCAAAATTCGTAGTGACTTAAGGCGTATAAGCCAGGATTTTTTGAAGCAAGAAGGCACAGATGAAGAGTCTTTCTGTTTCACCAAGAATATGTATCTTCTGCCTCTAAATTATGGCTACTGTCTCAGTAATAGAAACTACATAACCTTGGAAATTTTCCAAATTTCTATTAAAATGGGAGATATTTATATTTAATTAAGAAATAAACAGGATGGCTGGGAAAGTGTTGGGAGTCCGCATCCCTGGAAGTATTCAAGAGAAGTGTAAACACAGCATGAAGGGATCTGGTTTGGTGATGGGACTTGGTAGGTTCAGGTTGGTGGTTGAATTTGATGACCTTGAAGGTCTTCTATAATGTAGGTGATTCTATGATTTTTTTGTTCTACTAGTGGATATACTTATGATATACTCCTAATATGCTGAAAAGAAGCAATTTTGAAAGGTGAAACTTCTTACAGGAAATGCTGATTTTCAATATCTCCCATACGTGTGTAGACTTTTTAACACATCCAACTAAACCAGAGGGACTTTGAATTTTCATTGCAAGCTTTGACTCTCCAGCTATACAAACAAAGCTCAGACAACCCATAGAGTCTAGAGAACCCTAAAATGTTACAACCATAATTAGGAATAAAACAGGCCAGGCTGCCTGGCAGTGCTCATTACCACATGCCTCAGGTAATTGAGATGTACAAGGCAATCTAAAACTATTCAGCTCTCGAGATCAGAGGTACTGCTAAGCAGAAATCTTACCAGCGCTTTCAAATGCCTCTGAAGGATTATCATGGTACAGCAGGGTCAATTTGTGAGTTTTTATTTTATGAATTGTGAAATTGAAAATGTGTTATGATTTATTTTATAATGCTCGTTTGTTTGCCTCTGATTATTTTGTTTTTGGAAGATGATTCATCCAAATTTTTTTTGAAACACCATCTCTTCCTTTCACATTTTTATTTTCCTTTCATTTATACATCTTCTGAAGCTCGATCTCTTTTGCATTTCTGTGTAAATGAGCAACAGCTCCAGTGATAACGTTGATCTTAAAAAGGGCATTTTGGCTTTATGTTATAAATTTACTGTGTTAAATCCGCTAGTTTGATATTCTTAAAGTAGATCAAAATGCAACTTGGGCCCACAATAATTATTTTAAGGCTAACCGTCAATTGGACATTTTTTCCAGTTGTGAAAGTTGCTGCCATTGAACACTTTCATTTATGGAAATTAGTCTCGTACATGATGTATCCATAAGGATCATAAGAGCAGGAACACCTCTGTGTCAGAGCTGTATTTGCTGCTATTTCTGCAAACCCATCTGAAGTAGAAAATCTGTCTTGTACCTGTTCTTTACTCTCTCATCCCTGAAATACATCAGTTAATTGAGGGTTATTTCTCCTCTTTAATTGTATACTATCTTTGGAATTTTCATTTCCTCCTTGTCCCAACATAATTATTTCCCACCTTTTGTCTAGTGTTTGAGAGAAAAATATTATGTATTTTAGAAATACATCATACCTTATTTTCTTAGCAAGTTATTTTTTTCTTTAGTGTAGATTTTCTAGGTCCTGATGCTATATGGGAGGCAGAATATTGTTGTTTTTTTTTTGTTTGTTTGTTTGAAGGTGCAAACTTATTTTTCTGTTCTTATTCACTGCAATTTGGATTGGAGAGGGACTTACTAAAATGAATGGAACAGACAAAATGGAAGTGATTGGGTGGCAGAGGGGGGGTAAAAATGAAAGAATTGATAGCATTTAGAGGAATGACCTAAAAATCTCATTTCTCATCATCATTTCCACTCCCATTCATAATATTAAAAGCTTTAAAATTGAGAAAGCATTAATCAGATTGGGTTTTATTTTTATTTAGTTGGCCTTTGTTGGATCATAGTAGAGACTAACCTCTTGCTTACAAAGGAGATCTATATTACATAGCAATACCAGTCAGATCCCTCTGTCCATTACATTCAGGAATCTCTAATGCCAGTGAAATTATATTTGATTTAATCCCTTTATACAAGGTATAACTCAGTCTTTGGTTCTCCTTGAGCCAGTTACAGCAGAGGAATGCAAGCCATCCTTCCCATTTTCTAATGCTGCTGATGTGCTGGCATCTGCCTATGCTGCAAAGCCCCAGGAAGGCATTGCCATCGGTCTGTTCAGAATTAGTGTGAATGTGGGTAAATGTAGGGTAGGTGTACAGAAGAAATTCAAACTGTTTAAATACCATCTGAATTGCTGTCACTCCTTCACTCAAATGATTTGTGTACTCACCTAAAATGTGGGAAATTGATTCAAATCCTCCTGCTGTGCAACAGGAGAGGAACGATAGCTTGTATTTTCCTAATTGATGGATAGGCTTTGGTGGATGGCAGTTTTTTTCCCTCTTAATTGTTGCACTTATTTGTATTGAATATCTAAGTGTTAATTGTCTCATGAGGGGGCATAAGTCTGCAGTTTAGCAGTTAGAACTCACTTCTCAGGGACAAGGGCTCATACAGATTCTAGGCTCTGTTCCTGTGAAGGAATCACATAGAAGTCCCAGCAGTTCATTAGTAGTCCAGTCTTAATTGTGAACTCTGACTCCCTCTCAGAGCTGCTGGGCACCGAAGAGCCTCTGCAGTGCTGCTCACCCTCCCCTTTTGACTGTAGGTGACCTGTTGAAGATCTTCAGTACATATCAGAGTGGAGAACTCACCTGCTACTTGTGGGAACAGTACAAAGAGCTCAGTCTAATTTCTGTACCACTTGCAGGATCATTTGCATTATTCCTTGCGAAAGCTACAGGGAGCTTCTAGGGGAACTGCAAGTATGGCATTAGTATTATAAAAGGAACTCTCATGAGCGGCAGCCACACGTTTTGTGCCACTGCTCTGTAACTCATCCCATCTTGCTGTAGGCCAAAGCGCAGCCCACCAAACTGTGTGGTTCTGTTGTGCCTTCCAGAATCTCTGCATTGTGCCTACACTGTATCACAGTTATTCCCAAAATGAGGTCTAGTAAATTCTCATCCTTCATTCCCCAAGCAACAAGGATGGCACAGAGTTAGGATGCTCCTGACTTTTTAGAAACTTTTCCAATTTTCAGTTCTCCCTCCTATAAGAAGCTAATGTAAGTTGTATGACACAGCAAACTCCTTCCATCAAAGAATATTTCTTGAGCAGGCCTAGTACAGTGATAGGATGTGCATGATGCTTCTATTTGAGGAGCCTGTGCAAAGCTTTCCAGTGCGTGCTGCTTACTTTAGGTTAGCTCCTGGTCATATCCGGGTGCTCATGGAGGGAAGGGCTTAGAAATGCCTGTGCTATCTGGAACTCCTTCTGGTATTTATCTTTTCTACCTTCCAGAGAACCTCCAATTACCTTAAAGTAATCGTTTCTCTATATTTCCTCTTTAAAAATAATATATATTTTATTGTATTTAGATTTCATACATTAAGTACTATGTACGTGCTTATATCTTTATTTAAACTGCCAGTTATAATTAATTCTTACACAATATTTTGCCATTAAATTCTTCACCATCTTGCCCTGAGATGTTACACGATGCCTCTCCATGCCTGTCGCCTTCCTCTGAATGAGGTCATCTGAAACACTGTGCTCGATCCATAAACCATCTTTTCCTCCTAAACTAAGCCCATGATCTTCTAGCAGCACCTACATGGCTGTACCTCCCCAGGCAGCGTAATGCCTGCAAGCAACGCACAGAGCTGAGAGTGCCTCTGCAACTGCACCTGCTACCAGCTGAGCAGCCATAGCAGGCTTTGCTCTTTAAGATGTGCACAGAACCTCATTCCATTCCAGCACATGCATTTTTAGCTCTGTTAGAGACAGCACATAATCCAGGTGTCGACAGAAAGACACCACCGATCATCATTTTAAGAACATTTCTATTTTCCTGAGCATTCCTTTCTGAATGTGTTTTTTATTCTGCCAAAGAAAACACAAGCGGCGTTTGCCTGGAAGCTCTTTTCGAAACATGTCTTCCTCTCGAGAGGTCCCTGGGTACACGGCACCATTTTCTTAAGCAGCCTTTTCGCGTCTGAGCAACTCTGAGAAATAATTCCCTCTAAAAAACGCCAGCTCTTCGCGGTGGGCTTCGCCGCTGACTGCGGGAAAGGCAAAGCGCGGCGTGAGGATGCCACAACCCGCGTTGCGGGGGCAGCGCTGAGCCACGCTGCCCGGCGGAGCGCCCCGTGGCACCCTCTCCCCGCCGCCAGCCCCGCACCCGATGCCATCCCCGCGCGGAGCCGCGACAGGTCCCCCAGGCGCCTGGCGGCCGCTCACCTCCACGAAGTAGAAGCAGGGCAGGAGGGTGACGCTGTCCTTGGTCACTTTGCCCTTCGGCCGCTCCTTGGCGGACATGCTGGCGGGCGCTGCGGGCGGCCCCGCGGCAGCGCTCCCCGGCCGCTGGCAGCCGCCCGCCGCGGTCTCCTCCGCCCGCCGCCGCCAGCGCGTCCCCGCGCCGGGCTGACGTCAGGAGCGGCGGGGGCCCGGTCTCTTAACTGCTTCGCTGCGGGGTCCGCGGGATGCCGCGAGGGAGGGGAAGCCCCCCCTAGGGCCAGGGGAGCTCTGGCTGCAGCCGTCGGGACAGCGGCAGATGGGCGGTGCGGGACTGAGACACCTGTGAGGGATCCCGGCGGGCGTGGGGGTGCACGGGGCTGATCCAGGATGAAACTGGAGCTTCAGTCTTTGGGAAACCTTCCCCTGAAACAGCAGTGGGATGGCCCTGGGAACAGCGTTCCTACACGGCCGATGTTCTCCTGCGGATGCTCTCTGCGAGAGCTCATCTCACTGATGACATCTCCTGTGCCAGCCAGGGGACGTGGGGATGGGAACGAGGGCAAAACCAAGTATGTGGTTTCTCTTATGCGTGGAATATGAGGCACAATTCCTGCTGCAGCCTTAAAAGGAATGGAATTAACCTGAACAATTGTTTCCATGGTGAAGTGTGGTACTTTGAGATCCTATCTATGGATCAAAGCTTGCAGCCTTTTCTCAGGTGAACTTCTGTTGATGTCAATGAAAGGTATCCTGGATATGGCCTGCAGCCATTTGTGAATGAGGTAGCCCCCTACAGCACATTAATGATGTGTGCAGAGCTTGTTTTGTACCTGTCAGTTTGTGTTGTGGCATTTAGCTTCACTATTAAATGAAAAAGTGTGACTCAAAAGATCCTGTTCATTTCCTGTCCCTCCTGCTTTGGGGAGTATGGGAAATAGCCTGCTGCCTTGTTTAGTCTCCAAACAGTCCTTAGTGCTGTAGCCAGCATGCTATGGTAGGGAGCGAAGATGCCACCAGTCCCTTCTTTTTTCCACCAGTCTCTCAGGCAAACAGAGTCTCATGAGATGTTAAATGTAAAAATGCACTCATCATTCTTAGTGCCTGCAGTGAAGTGTGAAAATCAGATCCATAATCTGACTCCAGATCATTGAAAAAGACTTCAGATCTCCAGCAGGTTGCCATGCCAATGTGTGATCTTGTCCTAGCTCTGTCAGCCTGGAATTTTGGGGCTTCTCTGGCCTCAGAGGTACCTGGGGCTCATGGTAACTGGAGGAGAGGAGGCAGTGGGGGCTCTGGGCAGGGGAGTTGTCCAGGAAGGATTCTGGGAGCAGAATAGGTATGTGTTTGACCATCAGAGCCAAATTCCAGGACATGATTCTGGGCATTGTGGGTTTCTGGTTTTGGTTCTTACCTATTAGTGCTTTAGACTTTAAGTTAAAGATGTCCCATTTTTGTTGACATTCATGTTGGCTTATTCCAAATAAAACAGCAAAAGTTGAGCAAGATTTTGCTAATGCCAAATTGCTGTTTCCCAGTTGTAGTTGTTAATGGCTGATTAGCCACATAGGGTTGCATTTACTATATCAGCTTCACTTGTTCAGAAGTCATGAGTCTGGCTTGGAAGTCATGAGTAGAGTCTATAAAAAATTACTGATGAGCACTTTCTTTACCACTGTTTCACACACAGATTGCTTCACTCTGGAAGAATAAGAAGGATATGGAGCTTCGTGGTAGAATTAACTGAGAACTCACATGATTATGTAATTCTAGAAGCTGACAAAAACTGTTGTTAATTATATTGTTATTATAGTAACTAAAGGCCAATTAAGAGTCTAGCTGTGATAGGTACAGTAAAACACAGGGAGCCAGCCTCTATTTTGTGATTTTTTGCTATAAATAGGTGTGTGGTATGAGGTGTGTGAATGTTGTAAGAGCAGGAAGATTTGTGGTAACTCTTCGGTTTTGTATGTCGCTGTTTTGTAAATGTGCTGCTTGAGGGAGTTAAGAGAAGGCTTGTATATGATTTGGTGGAAGTGATGCAAATGTAGGAAAAAATATGTGTGTTCCTAAAGAAAGTGGCTGTATGGTGGAGGAAAATAGGTAGGTAGCACTGGACAAGGATATGTCGCTGTGTTAAAGACTATCTCATATGCATGGTTTCCCAAACCAAAAAGTATTGGTAGTAAAAAGATTCAGAAAATGCTTCCTGTCTGTCTCAATCAAGATAGTCTTACAAGGAAGCATGATGATGCATGACTTATGTATACTACTAACATGCAAGATAGTCATAAGTACAGTATCTGTGTTAATGCTGATGGCTTTTTACCCACCTTCAAGCAATCCTTGTAACAGGAATGTCATGGAAGTACATGAGCATAAAGCATAAAACTGCTTTTTTGGTGTTTTTATTCTTTTTTTTTTTTAAAGCATAAAACTGTTTATGCTTTGCTTCAGCAAGACCAATTGAGCTCATGGAAGAATTTTAAGTATCAAAGAAGTCAGGAAACAAGAAGATAAAATGCAAAGATCTGGAGTGTAAGCTTCTTCTGACTCATCTGGAATAGGATTTTAAGAAGAGAAATTTATTCTTGCTCCAACAAAAAGAAAACTTGGCTGTCAGCGAGTGCCTCTGGTGATTTCAAGCTGATTTGCAAAAGCTCCCCTTGATGCAAAACCATCCCCCTACTAAAGAAGTATTATTGATGGACCTTCTTTAATTGAAGAAAGAACTGTTCCTTGCAGTTCTGAGGCAGAGAGTAACCATGACAGTTATTAGAAACATGATATGAAATGACTTTCCAGCATAGCCTGGTGTGTTGGCAAAGGTACAATGTAGAGAACTCAACTGCAGGTCACCATCTCTTTATCCAGCTACTCCCCTCTGAACCAAAGTTTGTCTTTTTTCCTAGGCTTTGGTAAGCATTGGGCACAGGAAGTGACTGTGGTGTCACTGCTTCCATGGGAACCGAAACACACTGCTTAAACAGGGACCTGTGATAAATACCCTTGCAGATGCGGGATGAAATAATTTGAAGAAAGAAATAGAATGGGCAGAGAGCCAACAAATCCATGGCTCTACAGATCCATTGGCAGACAATGGCACTGAGTGGTTTGTAGAAAGCAGAAGTTTGGCCAGAGGCTGTAGCTGCGGTTACTGTTGCTAGATAGTAGAAGGAAACCCTTTCCTCTGGGGCTGCCTCACAATTTTTCTACTCAGAGGTCATTTCTAGGGCATGGACCAGGGTTAACACTTTCATGTTGTATGGATGGATTACTTGGTTTTGTTATTGTTTCCCTCCCCCCTTCCCCCAAGCGTGGAATAGATTATATGGGCTCAACAATAAACCTCTTCTAGAGAAAAAGTGGCATATGGGAACTGGTCTCTGCTGTTCTGCTTTGCTTGACATAACTGAATTCAGAAATGCAGCAGTGTGTGTATTTGTGTATGTATATACATATATATTTTTTTTCCATCAATCCCTCAGGAAAATGTCTGGTTGGGGGAATTTGCTTATTTTGCAGTCATACATTTAAAGAGTTGCTGTGGTTGTGACGTAGAAGTTTTAAAAATTCTTTCAGTGACAGGCTTTCTAAGCTTTGGTGCAACTGCTTTGATATACTCTGATATCTGGAGAAACAAAATGATGGCTCCCATGTCAAAATCCATGTCAGACCACAAAGTGACATCTTTTCTAGCATCCTATCAAGGGATCCTACAGATGCACTTGATAAATGGGAACAATCAAAGGAAAATATAACAAATGTGGATAGCTGAATAATGGCAAGGACATCCCTTATTAGCACTAGGTTTTAGTAGATTCAAGATTCTTTGCTGATTTTTTTTTTTTTTTTTTTTTTTTTTTTTTCATATTAAGGCAATATTTTTGACCCACCTGTAACTCCTGTGTGTGCGGCACAGAGCACTTCTGGATAGGAAGTGTCTGACAGCACTGGGAAAGATCCATAGTGGAATGTGTTTAAAACATAAAAGATCCACAGTGCAGATGAAGAGTTAAATTCTGCTTTGAATTTGTAATTGCATCAAGCAATTGTTTCTCTACCATGCTTAATAATCTCCTGTTGCTGTAAAGCTCTATTTTCTCAAGTCTTTTCTTTGACTACTAGATATAGGTCACAGCTTTAAAGCAGCATATGACTGAATGATTCTTGTCTTCTCTGCTGCTTTTTACACTGCAGTGTTTGGTCTAGAAAAGGAATTTTGCATGTTTTGCATGAGTCATGATGGGATCATTCTTCTGAATCTGTGGCTTCAAATACCATCTATGAACTATGAAAATACTATGTAGTATTTTTGCAGACATAAGTGCCTGTGCTTTTTGACCCTGGACAGATTTTGGTTTGGAAACTGTGTGGCTGTGGAAGCATAATACTGGACTGGTTTGTATGAATGGTTTCCCTTTATGTGAGGTTTAGCACTGAGCATTTATGTGGCGCTTAGTGAAGCTGCCTTTTGCATGGCTGATGTGGAATATGGTAAAAGGAGTTTATGTATGACATGCCCGATAAGCTTTTATTCTGAAGCTAATATTAGCTAATTCTTGGTTACCTACATACATCACAAAATGTGAAAATCCCAGACTGCTTCTGGAATATCATTGGCTCTTAAAAGCAACTTTGAGTATGTATCAATAAATTACGATTCTGCATTTCTATGCAGTAATTTTCTGCCACACACATTTTGCTTGACTCTGGGCAAGTTGCTTCTAACCAGCTAATTAAACATCAATCATTTGCTGCATGAGCTGAGGCAGAGGTTGAGTGGAAAACTGCAGCCATGTAATTAGCCATAGTACACACTGGTCTAAACAGAAATGCAGAAGTCTCAGCAGGAATCCTGTTTGCCCTGAAGTCTGTATCAAACCCCATGTCAGAAAAGTGATGATATACATCTGACATTTTGAGTAGTATTGCCACAGTCACCTGCTGATGTTAATCTAGCCTGTCCTGATTACTACATGTTTGTATATGACCTTAGTTTTGCCATGTCTCAGATTGTGTTATGGCTTTCTGATTTAAATATCTTCCCTCTCAAGAAAGTTTTTCTCAAAGTAATATGCATTAACACAGTATTACAGTAGATTTTAATGAAAAATGTATGCTTCAAATTCTGTGAACAAGTTAAACTGTGTGCACGGCTTTGGGAAAGAAATTTAGCATTCAGTGATAAAAGCAAGATGGTGACTTATTCATAGTAGGTAACAGGAAAAGTAGCTAAAATACTAAAATATTTATTGTCAGAGTGTTCTTAGATGTTCCAAGTTCACAAGAGATTTATTTTTTTTTTAATTTTTTTATTTTTTATCCTTGCAATATTGAAGTCCAACATAAATTTTCCAATGAGAGCATCAATTATTTTGAAAGCCTGTAATTACAGTGCTGTTGTCAAGGGCATAAATCAGGTGGCCTCAGAACTGAAGAAAACTCCTTTCTTTCACCATTAATCACTCATTTTCACTGTTAGTTATTAAAACCAAGTCATAAAAACCCATTGTATCTGTATGTGCACTATTAAAATGTTTCTTATGCATGTATGGAGTCTTAAGGCTTAGTTACAAAGTGACATTGGAGTGAAAACATGTCAGCTATAAATGGCTGCAGTTTCTCAGTAGCACTCAGTATGTGTTAACATTAACTGTTTATAGTGTATGGCACCAGAAAACTATCACTGAACTAATAAAGAAAGGAAAATGATGAAATGCATATATTTTTTAAAACGTACATGACATTTTCCATGAAAAAAATTTACATCAGGCAGTAGAAAAACTCATTATTAATAAATGTTATGCATGGATTGCACTGCACAAAAATCATTAGTGAAAATCACTGAGGATTTTGCAGTTGATGTTGCAAAATTGTGTCTAGCAGTTGTGCCTGCCGAGCAGTGTAATGCCAGATGGGTGCACATCTTAGGCACACTGAGGTACTCTGGGTAGTTTCTAGTGCAGAATATGAAGGTCAGGCAGAAAGACATTTGGCTCAACAGTTAACACTGCAGTGCTCAATCTTTTTTCAATGTCAGGAGAAGCTGCAAATTGCAATCCTGTTGTCATATGCTGGAATCTACTGTACATATATTTTACTGGCTGTTTGTATGCATTCAGCAGCTGCAGTGCTTCCCAGGAGTGCGCACTTGCTGCACATTGGGATCAGTAATACTGCCCATGTACAGTGCGTGTAGTCGTGTGACCCTTAGTTGTGCATGTAGTTATTTGAATGTGCTCCAGTTTCTATACATTATCAATGAATAAAGTCTGAATACAGCCAGATAAATATTCTTTTTATTCAACATCAAAGTGGGTGTTGTTGGTTGTTGTTTTTTTTTTGTTGTTGGTGGTGGTGTTTTTATTTTTATTTTTTTCCTGTGTGATGAGTAGAGTAGAGTGATCAGAGAGTAGAAGCTTCTGGGCTTCTGAGATAAGGATATTGCTGGAGTTCAGAGCACAAATCCTGAGTAGGGGTGTTATGCACATATCCACCTGTGGTTCCAAATACTGTAACCTTATTTTATATGCTGCTTTGATTTTTCTAATGCAGCTGCTCCTGCCTTTGAAACTGAAAGGAATGTGTTCTTCTAAATGAAGTCAAGATTTCCAGCATTATCATTGATTGCTTATATTTTGGTTTCTGAAATGCCATAATTGAGCTCTTTTTTTCTCTGTTTATCTGTTATTCAAATAATCTTTTGCTCTGTTATTATAGACATTCCAGGTAAAAAGCAACAAACAAGTCCTTAAAGAAAAGGGAAGCTGTATGTAGTTACCAAAATTCCATGCAGCAGTTAAGAATTAGTTTCTATTAGCATTGTAATAAAAAACAACTACTTGAATATAGGACACAATGTGGCATGGTTGATAGGCATTCAAAATTATTCAAAGTTTAAATGCAGTGGTTCTGAAACAATTATTCTGAACAGTGTCTGCCTGATATTGTTATACTTAAACAGATTCAGGAGGAAGTAATATGAATCTAGGAATTTGGTTTTGGGATTTCATTAGTGTTTAAAATTTCCTTTTGTTGACCTCAAGAAATCTGTGGATGATATTTGCTCTCTGCTTCTGTGTATAAAATTGCTCTTGTAGAGAGTTATGCTTAATGCAGGGAAGCAAATAAGAATGTATTACACTTGTAGTTTTTTTTCTTTTTTCTTTTTTGGGGTTGTTATTTTTTTGTTGTTGTTGTTTGTTTAATTCTCACCCCAAGTGTGATTTTGGTAGAAATAGTGAATTATTTACAATAATTATTGTAAAAAATATATATTGTTTTTAATAATTGAAGTTGAATTCTCTTCAATATAGCAATTACTCTCAGCCTTCTAAAGTCAGCTGGAAGTAAAAGGCTTTGTGACAAATGGACTGGACTCACTTTCCATCTTAGTTGAGCAGAGAATTCTGATAATTTGTGTTCAGGGTCAGGGTTATTGTGATTATTCATCTAAAATACTGATTTATCTTATGGTGTAGCAGGAATGCTAAATCATGGCTTGAAGCAGCAATTAAGCACCTGATGGAAGGCATGGCCAACCCAGGGGAGCTCAGGTGCATGCAATGCCCCTGAGTGATAGGAAGGGATGGAGCCAGGATTCACAGCTTTCCTGACCTCATCTAAAGCTTAGCAGTGGAAGCAAGGGGATCTTGCTGGAGATCCCTGTGTACCTGAGGCCTTCTGAAGGTATGTAGCTTCTTTTCTTTGTTTCTGTGCCTGCAGCTGTTAGACCCAAACAAGTTCTCACTTGCTGCAGTCTAGAACCTTGCTACTCTGTTATCATTGCTGCTCTTTCTGTTGTGTTACAGCATTACTCATGGTAAATAAGCAGCTTGTTAATTTAATATATTTATCAGTAAAATATTCTTATTTTATAACTGAAGAGATGAAATATGACTGACCTTCACAAGACCTTAACTTTGTTGAGTAGCTCGTTTGATCAGGTATACCTGGTATAGGTAGGCTTATAAAAGTGTGATGAACGTTCAGTGGTAATGGCAGAAAAGTTCTGTTTATGGTTTTTCATTTGGAGAACAGAAGTATGTTATTTTAGTTATGAAGCTTACTTTGTGCCAGTATAAAAAAAGTTCCTGAAGTAGAAAAGATGCATTTTCTTTAGTGCAGTGATGGAATAATATTCTGTAAGCTGTCCTATTACAGTTTGCCTGAAATGACTATGATACCTGGTGTTTTCTGAATCTTGCCAGTGTCTTACACTATTGGACTAAATTTCCATTTCTTCCTGTGCCAAAACCTAAGAGCTTAGAATGATAAGTTGTAGACTGAATGTATTAGCTTAATAACTGGAGGGAGATTATCATAAGTAATGGTGACAGTAGTAATGAGAAGATATCAATCATGTAAGATAGTGATTTTATTTATTTTTTTCTTAATGCAATTCTTCATTTTTTATGTCTGGAATATCTTAAACCCATTCAAGCCAATGTGACTTTCTCACTGATTTTTTAGGGATGTTAATTATTAGGTGCAACTTAGACAGAAAATGGGGATGTTTTCTTGTTACTTGAGTGATGTGGACCATATTCTGTTTACAGGTGTGCTTGTACAGTATGTGCTTGAAAGTTTAATAGGCTGTGTTTTCTATGATTGTACTCATTCAAAACTTGTCTTAAAAAATACTCAATTACTGATGAGTTGTTCATTTAAGTAAATAGAACACTGTGATAAATAACTTGTGTGTTCTTGGAAGCATGTGTGCATTACCATATGTAATTTCTATCCTGTAAGCTCTGCATCCAAATTCACTCCTCATTCTAATACATTTCTTCAAAAATCTACTGATTTTTTTGGGTGAGGTTTGAGAGTAGGCAGTTATTGCTGATGGTCCCAACTTGTTTCTAGCTGCCTGTCCTGTGGTAACTTGTTGAGTTTGTAGAACATGTGGAAAATGTAGAATAATTTTGCAGCAGGGTCGAGTGGAAGTGGAGGCTGTATATTTGCTTCAGCTGTGTGCAGTTTACTGCATAGCTTGGCAGTAGGTTCTTGTCCTGTATAGCTGCTTCACTAAATAACAACAGTGTGATAAAAAAGAACCAGAGATGAACAGGAGATTAGCCATATCTGTTGACTTAATTAATACTTTTAGTTTCACATTTGTCCGTGTAGCATCAGGCTATTCCTAAGCAGTCATTCCTGAATTTGACAGTCTAAAAAGAAAATGTCTACATATATAATCAGAGAAGGTTAAGGTGAAACTGCTATCTAATGTTAATGAGGTAGGCTGAAGTGCTCTTCTTCTTTGCTGCCTGCAGCAATTTTCTGTGGAATAACTTAACAATGCTTAATAACTTAATAATGGAAGTACCCTAAGAGCCATAGCTTCTGCCTGCTTTTCTGTCCTGTGAGTTGGTTGGTAGAGATGACTTCTGCTGGACATATATAGCACTGCAGAATGCTCCCCTACCTACTGACATGTCTCTAGACTGAGATCTGACTTTCTGATAGGTTCTGAATGATCAAGGACCTACATTTCCTCATCTGCTTTGCCCATGTAATTTGAGGGAAGTTAGTCTTTATCATCAGTTTTGTAGATGTTTATACCAAACATAACACCTATTTTAAATACATAGGGCCAGCATAATTTCATTGGGATGTCAATGTTTCCTTTGTGGAAGGGTTGAAGGCAGATTCTGTTGGCGCTCTGTTCTGATCTTTCCAGGAAGACAGCAAGATGTTTAGGGTAGGTTCTCTGAATTGATTTGGGAGAGAGGATGCTGTGCAGCCCAGGAAGTTTCAGCAGCTGTTCCCAGTGAGTTCTGACTTGAGGAGAACCTTAATTAATTATGTACTGAGGTCTAGAAGAGGGTAGATGCTCCTTTAGAATAATATGGAAGAAAATAAGAAAATGGCTTCCATGGAGAAGCTGTCCAAGTAAGCTGTCATTGACTGTGGAGCAAGGAAATGTGAGTTACCTGACGCTACTGCAGAATGTTGTAGGTTAAGGAAACTGTTGGAGATCTGCTTTGTTAAAAAGAGTTACTGAGCTTCAAAACTTATTTAACCCAAGCACTTGAGAATCCATGGAAAGCAAATCATTCCTTCTGTGGGATTTTTAAAGTATTATTCTACAGAATTTAAAATACTGGGATCTCAAATTAACGTGCAACTTAATTAGATAACATAAATTATTTAACAACTCTTTTCCTTGTATGGACAAATTCATATCATCCTGCCCAATTGCCAGCATTATCCCTATACTGACCAAAAATATAATTGTTTTAATTTTAGGTAGATTAAATATATTAAGACTAACTATTGGATTTTAAAAGATACAAAACCATTAGTAGTATTTTCTTAATTCCAAATTTATTTGAATATACAATTGTGAAGTTTGCTTCACCTTCCCCCCAAGTGTCCATTTATGTTGATTGAGACATTTGTTTGAGATTTAGGAGGCTCTGACAACAGAACATCAAAATCAACTCTTGTTCAGTAGAACGTAATTTTCATGGGTTTTTCATTACTGTTATTTACTTTTCTGCCCTTGTAGAATGCTTTCCAGATAGAAATTATAATTTCTAAATAGGGAACTGTGACCAATGACAAATTACATGCTGAAAATAAGGGAAAATATATGAAGAAGGTGATATTTTTATTACTGCTTAGTACTTCATTTTACTGTTCTTTAAATAAGCTCATTTAACTCTCTAATGGCAATAATTTATTTCCTTTTTTTTTTTTTTTTTTTTTTTTTTTTTCTTTATCTAACACACCCTTTTGACTACAGAAAGGATTAAAATCTTACGAGAAATTTTACCTTCAATTGATGGTAATTAACAGTTAAGATTGTGGGAATATTTCCCTTTGTTCCTTTTGAAGTTCAGATAGTCTGACCTTCTGTTAGAAGATCTTAAGGGTTAAGGATTTCATTGCAGAAGAAGTGGGGTAGGTAATCAGCAAAGCATTCTTGTTTACATTCATGCCACTTGATGAATATGCAGATGAACATATCACCATCTCGGATACCAGGTGGAAATTGTTTGTGACTCTTAGATATGATCAGCAAGATTATTTATGGTGCAAAAGTAAAATTAAAAGCAGTGGCTGCATGTATCATCATGATTAAACCAGGTTAAATACCTACATTTTTAATCACTGTAGTGTCAAGATTATGACTACAGTTAAGAGGATAGAAAGTATTAGCAACTTTACAGAGTTCAAAGCGTATACATTAATTTGCTAATGGTTTGGTTGCTGAACCACTGAATATTGATTTATCTTGGGATGTAGATATAAGATTTGGAAATTTGAAGAAGGTAATTAAAAAGGATGTGATGACTTGGAAGCAAGTATCACTGTAGTGTGGGTCCTCTTCTTACAGTGCTCTTCTTTGTTTTCCTTTTATTTTAATGCTCTCCATATGCTTATGTGTTTCCTGTTCATCTCTCTTCCATATCACTGCCCCCCCCCCCCCCTTTTTTTTTTTTTCTATTTTATTATTCCTGTTCCTATCACATTTCTACATGCTTTAACTTTCTTTTGCTCTATCTTCATGCCTTATTCACTCTCCCCTGCATGATTTTGCTTCCTTCCCTGTTGTCCCTTCTTTATCCTATTCTCTTATCCAGCTCTTTTGGTTTTCCATTTTAATCTTGCCCTCTATTGTTCACTTTCACTATGTCTATTTCCAAACTCCCTATGCCTTTCTACATAGTACTCCTTGTCATAATTTCTCCTGGATATTACCAGCCAACAGGCCTTTCTTAGGGCGATTAGTTAACAGAGACAGTAAGCAGAAATCAAGTGACTAAACCCTGAAGAGAAGAGCAATATGACACCTTTCTTTTTACTTGTGCCTGTACTCATTGTACTCTGAATATTAACTGCAGCAGTGTTCACTGCTGATGTGACACCAGTTTCCATTTTTGCAGGCAGAACTGGTTCTGGGAGCTGTCAAGGTAGGCTGCTGAGTGTGGTGTGTCCTGTCCTACTCTGTCCTTCAGACTCTTATCCCCTCCATTCCTTTGCTCTCAGCTTTTCAAGTAGCTGAGAGCAGGTGTATCCAGAAAGCTTCTTGTTTCACTCATCCTACTAGCTCCACTGTGGGAAGGTATCTGTTGATCTATACCCTGCTGGTAGAATCCAGGATAGCAAACTAAGGTTCTGTAGTTAGAGTTGTGGGCAAGTCAGGCACAATTTTAGCTGAAGGACCTAGTAGAAAGCAATATCTGTTGTTGCAATATTTAGCAGAAAGAACATGCAGTTTCTACAAGGAGATGGAATTACATACAGATCACCAGTGTCCTGTTTTCCTAATTGCTTGCCTAGCTAGAGTTCTCGGATATGAAGATATGCTTTCTTCTTATCTGGTTCATACCATCCAATTTGATTATTTTCAGATGTTGGAGAAAATTCATTTAAAATGCACTTCTATGCATTGCTGTCAACATTAGGAACTGTCACCTGAATACTCACTCTGTTGCTGTACACCAGATATCCATTATATTTATTTTAAATGAAAGGTTAGGTCATCAAAGATGTGATGAGAGACATTGACATCTACAAAGAATCAACATTTGTGTCTTCTTGCTTAAAACAATATATATTTTTTTTTCATGGGTGCTTTCATTTAAATAGTTGTTCTTGTCTAGAGTATTTTCACAATTTGTTTTAGGAAGAAACATCTTTATACAGATTAATGAAAGTGTTGAGTACTGTAGTGTGCATAGTTTGTACATCTGAAAATTCTCTGTGCCACTTGGTTTCTCCAGTGCCTTCCATTTGTTTGTGCAATTCTTTCTGAGAGCACTTGAAGGATTATTCCTGAAACTCAGAAAAAACTGACCATAAATGCATCACAAAACTCTTCAAAAAGTGGGAAGGTGGTAAAGGCAAGTGCATGAAATACTTGATGTTTGTTCCAAAAACTTTGTCCCACAATGTTTTTTTTTTATTATTTTTTATTTTTCAAAAGCTTTCTGTGCTGAACTTTGTGCTTTTTACAATGTCCTTTTTGATCTTTGTAGATATATCACAGCAAGGAAGAAATACGGATTATTGTTACTACTGCTCTATGAAAAAAAACATATAGATATAGCTTACCAGTTTTTAACTAAACTTGAGTTTTTGAGTACATTTTTCTTCAATCTTTGAATCCCCAAGGAAACTGATTCTTATGCAGTTTTGTAACAAAAAATATAATCAGTTGTGAATTGAAGGAAAAAAGAAATTAAAAAAAAAAAAAGTACCTCTAAAAGCACATATATTTCTGGCATGTCCAGTAAGACGAAATAAGAAGTTACATGCTCTTGAAGATAAGCTTGAAGGTTAAGTGTAAAATTCACCTGTTTTTTTTTCTGTAGGAGCTCTATGGACTCTAGGGACAGAAGAGAATAATCTCCACGTCTCTGTAGGTGTAAATTGCATGTATTTTCAGGTCACTCCTGCTATCACAAAATCTGAAATCTGTATGTTACTTTATAGAAAAAGAAGATAGATATATAGAAATAGAGGAGAGACTTGCAGTAACCTACGGAGCAGAAATGTGCAAATTTGTGTTACATCTAATAAAATATGGCATGCATTAATGTTGCATTAAATAGAAGAACTAAAAGAAGGTCTTCATAGCTCTTCCTCACCCTTTTCCTCTTCCAGCTCATTCAAATAACATACTCAACTTCTTTGTAGGGAAACTCCTAAGTACTAAACTTATTAGGATGCCATTTCCTCTGTAGTTTCCCTGTAAGAACAGCTGAAAAACAGGAGCCTCATTTCTGACCTTGAGTGCTTTACCTGGGACGGTAAAGTCATTCTGGGTCCTTTTCTCTAGTGAAACCTCATCTACAATTAATATGCTGCAGATGAGACTTACTCATGTATAGCTTCCAATTATATTGAACTGCCCCTGTGCTGTGTTGATTGCCTTCTGCAGATTTGTGATAGTTACTGGTGGGAGTAAAGCCCGAGCACTTTTTCTGCTCAAGTGCCCATCAGGGTGTATGTGGAAGCCTTGGTCAGTGTTGAGCTGTGCCCTCTGCTTAGTGTATCTTATTTTGGTTCTTGCTCAACAGTGGAGCAACTTGCATGGCTAATTGTCTCCAGAGAAGCAAAATGAAGCTTGTGTACTTGTGTCTTTTGGCTTTGCTTCTTTCAGTAGTTACATTAAGTCATCTTTATGAAATGGTGACGTTTCACTTGAGATGCCTGAAACAAATGCTTTCTCTTCACATCTTCACTTGATGACCCTACCTCCAGAATGATCCTGTTTTCAGGTCACTATGCTCTATTTAGGGCCTGTGGACACTAATGGTATTTAGGAAAACAGCTATGATTCTTTTGAAAACATGTAGCTTAATTAAATGATAAAGATATAATAAAAATAAACAAGACAATCACCATCACCACCAAAGTAAAACTAAGCCAAACAAAAAGAGCATCTGTATCCTTCATTTCTTCCTAGTTTAAGTGAATAGTTTTGTTTTTTTACTGTAATCAGTGGAAGTTACTCAGTGTCTGCTAATTGGTACTGCGATAGAAATAAGAATTCATACTCAGCTGAAGTTAATGAGAAGGCTACCACTGCTTTCAGTCAAACCATGAGTTGAAGTATTTCCCTAGAGACAAAAGAGTGGAGGTCCCTGTGAAGTGGCTTACTTCATCAGGGTAAGGGATAAGAAAAGGAAAAAGTTAAATTGCACATCCAGGAAACTTGTATTCATTTTGTTACACACAGCAATGCAGTCTTTTCTAGAGTTGCCTGAGTGTTTAAAAAAATATATTTTTTAATGTCCATTCTGAAACTTTGGTTTATTGTTAAACTTCACTGTAATTATGATATTTAATTCCTATCCCCAATATGGCATACTTCATTTTAGTACCGTATAGTGTCAGATCATTGCTGTAAAACATGTTTTTCTGAGAAGAAAGGGAAAACTCAAAGGTAGCATAACAAGGAGAAATTCCTTCCATATCTCTGTATGAATGAAGGGGAATGTCAATGTAGATCTAATATTATGCACATGCATAATGAATATATTTTTCTTCCCATCTTCTCTTGGTTAAATATGATTATGATGGGAAACTATATATTAAAAAAAAAAAAAAAAAAAAAAGGACAAGTGAAAATTGCTAATATATGCTGCTGTAAAATGTTTTGAATATTATTAAATGGATTAGCTATGCCATCAGAGAGAACAGCTGTGTTCCAAAGCAGGAAATAGTTTGATTCTGCTTTCATTTTTATTTTAAGCCAGTGAAACTAATGTAAGACTGAAGTCAATGAGTCTAATGAATCTTTCAAAATATCTTCTTGGTAGAAACTACTCTGAACATCACCAACTTGTGTGTAGAAACTATTAGAACCATTTATTGCTAGGATTTCAGAGTAGCTTCTTAAATCCTGGTCTCATCTGTTTACCTCCTACCTCCCTTTAGATATTTATAAATATTTGAGATCCCATTTTAGTCATCTTTCCTGAGGTTGAACAGATGAAGGTTCTTCAGCCTTTCCTCATAAGGGAGATGCTCCAGGCTCTTAATCATCTTTGTAGCCCTCTGCTGGACTCCTTCTAGGAGATCCCCATCTTCTTTGAACCAGGGACCCAAGAACTGGACACAGTAAATGATTTTATGGTTTTTGCTCTACTGTGGTAACTGGTACAGATAGCTCAATGCAGAGGAATTTTATTCCCTGAAGACTTAACTGCAATGAAAGGCTTTGTGCTAAAACTCTAGGTGCTAAGATGCCCGTGTTTTCTCAAGGAGAGAACTAGTTACTTTAATTGCCCACTACCATTAAGCTTCTGGGTACTAAATCCTGTATTCCATGATGCAGGGTTTCAGTGCAGAGCTACCTTTGCTCTGAAATACCCAATATTCTACTAACTTTCTTCCTCAGTAATAGGATAATGGACCCTTTGAAAATTTCTAACTTGAACCTGGCAGAAAAAAAAAAAAAAAAAGACTCCCATTATCACAGAAATAAAGGAGGAAAACATGTATGGTATAGCACTGTATGTCTTAACATCCCTTGTCTTTAGCTGTATAAGGCACATTTTGTATTTCAAATTGCTGGTGCTGTAATTAAGATAGATATTTTTATTGAGTTTACGTATTTTTCCTCTTTAACAGTGCTAAAATGCTTTAGCACTTGACAGTCTTAAGTCCTGAATGTACTCCCTTGTAAAAAGACATGACTATATTCACTGAAAAGATCATTTTTGCATGCATAACTTGCTACATGTTCTTCATTGCTTTTCCACGTCTCCCTTTTGCTTAATAAAAATCGGTCAGAGAAAGATAGGAAAGTACATTTTAAGAATGATGTGCTTCAAATCTTGTTTTAATTTAAGTGGATGTATTGAAATAAGTGCAACTTTTAGGCAGAAGAGTAAGGAATTCCTGCTTATAACTAGGTTAGGAATATGCAAGACTTGGACCATTCTGTTAATTTCCAATCCCAATGCTTTATTGGTCCCTTTCTGGACATTCTTCTTTCCAGTCTCTCAAATTCAACACAGAGATAAATATATAGCAATTCTCAATTACTTCTAGTCTAAAAAGAAAAATGATAATGCTAGCCATTTCATGGATACTGAAATGAATGGCTGTTAAGAGAGTGCCTGATCGTTTTGTTCTATTATGTTCTATTGTCTCTGCCTGCAGTTACAGCTGTGAGATGAGGGTGTGCATTGTCTGTGTGTCTGTGCTGTATGGTGCTCTGTTACATGGCACACTTCTCTTACCCTTTGAATATTTTTACTTCATGAACAAATTAATTTATCATACATATCACTGTCATGAGGAGTAAATCCTCAGTTTGTTGGACATCTCTACCAGCTAAAAGTTAATCAGCAGGTAACTTGTCATAAACTAAGTGTTTCTGAGTTTGATTTCAGTCTTGCTAGATATATCTTTTTAATAGGAGGGAAGGTTGTTTCTTAAATACTGAAGAGCAAAAATCTCACTGATAATATAAGATATCCTGGAATTCTTTAAATTTTGATACAGCTGAAAACATTTCTTTATGAAGTGGATGAACTTGTAGAGAAATATACAGAGATCTTACAGGATTGAAAAGCAAATATTATTTGAAATTCAGTAGGGATATCATTGTTTTTATAGTAAATAGTTCAGAATGGTACAAATTAGTTTTAGTTTGCATTTAATTCAGTCAGCATTTCTCATGGAGGATCACTATACTATCAGGATTCTTGGGCTCTTTGGAGTTATAGCAATAGACAGCTTTCAGTTCTGATAATGTCTGATCTCCACATCTCTGTTTCTTCTCCATTGTGCTTTATTGTATATAAAAGTTGCCCACATACACTGGAGTAGGTATTTGTAGGCATATTCTTTCAACTAAGGATGCTTCTTTGTAACTTCACTGTTTCACATGAAACAATCCATGTGCGTATTTGTATGCTCGCAATTAGGCTGCTTGTTGGAACTCAGTGATAAAAATATTAGTGTATGGGAGGAAAGGAAGGAAAGGTGGTACAGTGGTACATCTGTATTGTGCCCTTGTCCTCTGTTGTGCAGTTAATGACCACAAAATAATCAGCAGGTGAATGGCTAATTGGGTGTGAGTGTGTGTAGTACTAAGCACAAAGATCTTCTGAGGAGAACATCCAAATATGCAGTGAAGAAGTAGTATTAGTTGTTCGCTGTATTGTCCAGACACTACTATATATTACAAATCACTGTGAGATGAGGAATTCTTGTGAGGAGGATTTAATTTAAAACAGGAGCTGATCCACTTGCAGTGGCACACTTCAGGTACAACTGTACTGCAGTGGAGTAGTCCCAGCAGATGCTCAAAATCATGCTAGCTGAATTGCTTTTTTATTTCTTCTCAGGCTCAATTAAATAGCTGTTTCAAATATTTACCCTTTATGGTGGTATTCTCGGGGCATGCAAAGGCTATACTTCTCTTCCATACTGAGGATCTGTTTTGTCTCTCTTTGCCTCTTTTGATATTTGCTCTGTATCCTGGAGAGCACTTGGAACAGAAGATGGATGCAGAGACTGACATGCAGGCATGTTTTTAGGAATGTATTTAATGAGACAGAGGGTGAGCATTATACTCAGTGCACTCGAGCAAAACAAGTTGCGATATGTCACTAATATAAAGTGCATGAGCGCATGAATACAGTCACGCTTCCCACTCTGCTGTCTCCTTTCTCTGTGGTGTTTGTTGCCCAGAAACTAGAAGGACATGAGCCATTTAATTTCAGGCTCTGCAGCTTCTCAGTGCAGGCACATCATAGATATTTTTTTTCTCCTACTAGGAATAGTTGTGATTTCCAGAAAATTTTATGAACAGAAATCTTAAAGCCTGTTTCTTCTCCTTCATGGTAAATGAATATTTTAACCCTAGTTTCAAGGCAGAGATTTATACTTCTTGGAATTATACAAAACCCACAATTTCCGTGCTGTGTGTGGGCTGCCAGCAGTGCTGCTGGGCACTGAAGGCAGTGAGCAGCTGCCTGCATGCAGGGCTGGAGCCCTCTGCTGAGCACGGAGCTCTTGCAAGCAAAGCACACACATTGGTCTCCTCTTTGAATTCACCTTCCCATTATTATTATTATTCTTTTGCCATTTCAGGCTTTCCTTGATTTACTATTTATTTATTTATTTATTTATTTATTACTATATATATATTTTTTTAATATATTTAGTATTTTTACCCAGCTTCTCATGTCTTGGTAAAATAAAGAGGTCTGATGGAAAGACAGTATTGGCTCATCTTACAGCAAGCTCTAGATACACAGACATTCCTGTAGAAATCCTCTTTTAGGAGGCAAGGAAGAGATGGTCTGGGGATTGGGGAGTTTTGCTTTTAATATGGCAGAAAGATGCCAGTACCAGAGCTTGCTGTTGCTTAGGAGTGTACATGTTAGTATCAGCAGCAGAGTTTAGATGGAGCTCCCGGCCATGCAAGGCAGGCCTTAGAGTTGAACCCTGTCAGGTTCTGAAAATAAGTGCTTCAGCACTCCCCCAGATATTGTGGGGTGTGTGTGCAGGAGGCAGCAGTGGTGGAGCAGGGCTGGGGCTGCAGTTTGGGCAGGGGTGTGAGAGTGTGAGGGAAGGTAGCTGGGCAGCACTGCCACAGGGTGCAGTAGGTCTGGGCTGGGGCTGCAGGGGTGAGTGTGGGCAGTGGCAGCTGGGACATGCAGAGAGGGGTGCTAAGGGCTAGCTCTGCTTCTAGCCTGGTGTCTGAAACAAGCAAACTCAGCTTTGGGAGATAGAAATACATTATCTTGTTCTCTTTGAAGTGTATTGATCTGTAAAATATTGGTCAGCAATTATTTGCATCCCTTCTTCCTTAGCAACAAGGGTCCCTCTGCTACTAGTGCATGCTTGTGTGTTAGCTGGCACTGAAAATCCCTGTCAGGATTTTCTGCAGCATTGACACAGTGTATTTTGAAACACAGCAGTAAATCTGCATCAGGTCTGCTCAGTGTGAACCAGGAAAAAAAAATCGTTGTTTTTAAAGCATTTATTGATTTATTTATTTTGTCCAGAAGCAGACACGTGCCATCAGAGCTTGGCTGAGACCCCCCAAGTTGGTGAGCACATAGTTTGCTGCCCCAGACAGCACAGCACCCATGGGCATGTGTAGAACAGCTAGTGTCCTCGATGTTTGAGCAAGCATTGTGGTGTTCTTCAGTGGGAGCATTTGATTTCATTGAAGCACAAAAGTTAGTTTGGCTATGTACCTGATTCTTATGGAAACTTTCCAAAGGCTTCGCACTTTGTATCTGATTCAATTAATATTGATTTAATAAGCATATATAGAATAACAAATGTTGCTAAGAAGAGTAGTAACAGTTCAAAAATATTTCACTACCTGAAATTTTCTACTCTCCAAAAGAAATGCACCAAGGAAGTTGAAATACACTGTGAAATGCTACTTAACTGGGGTACTGAATAGATTATGAGAGCTCTCATAGATGAGTATTTAGAAAGACTAATTGCAGTTGAAGACTTCTACTGAGCATGGTATGCAACCTTGAATCTTCAAAAAGCTTCAGTGCATAGAACACAAAACAGACATTACCTTCTTGAAATCTGGTTCATGAGGGTATTTGTATGGCTTAGAAATGTCTTTTTGCTTGCGATGAATGTTGAATTGGTATGTAGATAAGGAGACAGTGCATCACAGCTGTAGCAAAATTGGATGAACTCCCCTGGAAAAAATGGAGTTTGATTTCTAGAGGCATTCATCTAACAGGATGAATCTGTGCAAAGCTTGCAGGATGTAAACAGTAGGGCTTTCATTGATGTCAAAGAGCTTAATGAGTAGGAAAGAAAGTGTACTGGAAGGCAACATATGAGATTTTAAAATAAAATATTCTATATTTGCACTTTTTTCCAATAGGCATTTCTTCTAATGTACAATTCCAAACTCACAAATAATATATGTTGACAGAAGATATTTTCTGCAGTAGAATTTCAACATGAAATGTATGAGGGAAATGGTGCTTTTCCATTTTGGACTTTATATATGTTCGTTGGGGTTTGCTTTGCAAGCACAGCAACACGGAGAAAGATTTGGGCATAAAATGATCAGCTGCTCAGAAAGGGAAGAAGTTCATCCTTCTATCAAATAGCAAGTTGCTGTAGTTAATGCTTTTCTGGACTGGCTATAGTTGTTAAAAATAAATAGAAAACCTAGATAATCTCTGACCCTTTTCACTATATTGCTCTTAGGGCTCCTAAGTGTTATGGAAAACTAACATTAAAAATAAATGTAGTGATTATTGATCAGTATGAAACCTGCTGCCTTTGCACAAAAAGTTCCACAGAAGGTAGTTGACAAAATCTCTCATGTAGAAGGATCTGTTGCACAACATCATTTTTTTAAATAAACTTGGAAAATATTAGATGGTGTTTCATAATTTTTATCAGAAAAATGAGAAAGTATATTTCTCTTTAGCCACCAAAAATTCCTTTGCACAAAACCTTTTTATCTGCAGATAGAAAAGCAGCAGCTGTCCTATTGCACCGGTGATTCAACATTTGTGTGTGTGTGTTTTTGCGGAAGTCCTGGTTTTGTTTTGCTATAGCAATAGAGAGCAGCTGTGACTCTCTTCTATCTAATGTACTGCATTACTCCAAGATAGACACCGTTGTACCTGGTGCACTGTGTGGTGATAGCTAGGCAACTTTGGGTGGTATTTCAGAGGACAGTTTGAAGAGGGGGAGCTTAAGTTAGTTGCTGACTTATTTTTTTTCTGCCTAAAATAATGGTTATGTGACCAAAAATAGGACTAACAGGCATATTCCCTCTTGGATAGATGTCTGTACTGCACTTCCCAGATTGATGAAATGTAAAGTAAGGATTTTATTACTGTCCCAGAAAAACATTAGGACTATTACTTTCCTAGTACTTGTTATTAAAATTCTCATTAGGAAGACAGTAAAGAAGTCTTAGAGTGAATTCCACTAACTAGATGTATCATATGTCATTATTTTTTCCTTAAGCTGCATACTTACACATATACTACCTTTCTTGTACACAAAATATGAATCTGCTCACTACTTGTGCCTCTTTCTGCTCAGCTCAAACATGCTGTGCTGATTTTGTCCAAATTCATCCACTATAATCATGCTTGGGATGCTCTTCCTATAGGATGGGTTCAAACTAGGAAGAGATATGGAAGATGATTTACCAGTTCTGCTTCACCTAGGCTGCTCAGAGACTTAAGTGCTCTCAAACCTATCATCTGTGATACAGCACCACAGGTTTGAGAACAGAGCTTCTAATGGAAGCGTAGCTTATGGCCTATGTGATGGAAGAACTCAGCAGTCTGTATACCCACTGCTGGGACCTCTGAGAAACAGAAGTACCTGTGTCATAGTCCAGGTACAGAAGAAAACAAAAGATGCTTGGCAGCATTAAAAATTGAGAGTATAGATAACAGTAATGAATGGAAGTACAAAAGACAGCTATAACTTTATCAGATTTTCCATCTTTTATATATAGCAAAAAAGATCTTGAGTTTTTTATGCACGTGTTTTCTGGATTCTCACCTCTTATCCTTATTTTCCTGCTGAAAAGGTTTTCAATAATGAAACAGAGGGGTGCTAAGTATCTGTGAAACATAGGTACATGTGGAACTAAAGCAACTGTTGTTCTGTGCAGTAATGCCTACTTGAAAGCATAAATTTAATTCTCTGGTGAGAATTGTATTGAGATAAGCAGGGAAACCGAGAGCCTGCACAAGCTTATCCTGCCTTATGTTTATCCTGGAGCTGGCAGTCTGAGCTGGTGAAGCTGGCATGGGATGTGCACACCGGTGGTCATTCTTGCATAGCTTTCTGCTTGACTGGAAAAGAGCTCTAGCTCCTTCAGTGAAAATCTGTAGCCTTATGGTAGAAATCTCCATTATGCCTTGTGTTTCCACTCAGACTTACAGCAGACTTTCAAAATTTTGAGCAATGTATTTAACAGTTTGAGGATAAAATGTGAGAGCCAGAACAGAACTGGCTTTAGGGGAGATAGCAGGAGGCACTGCAGTAGAGAAGAGCAAAGCAGTCTGATATATATATGTTTTAGTTCATGCTGACAGAGTCAAGTTAGAGCTCCGGAAATATGGAGAGTGCAATTGTATAAAAGTCATACATAGAATTCTAAAAGGATGTGAACTGTCCTCTGGGAAATGACAGAAGCAGATCAGCAGCTAGAGCAAGAAAGTCTGGCAGGGGTCAATTCTTTTAAGTTATCTTGCAGACACTTTAAAGTTCATTATTTGTATAAATAACAAGTAGATGTTCAGGGCACCTTAATTAGCACTTTGCTAGCGAGTAAGTCTGGATGGCACCAGCATTAGCTGCTTCAAAGACCATTTGAAAAAAAGATACAACATCTCAAATTATGTCACCAAATACTTAAAATTATGCACAAAAATATACAAAGTGATATTCTCTAAGTAAAGATGCAAACCTCTTTAAAAAGAATAGCAGATCTATTTTTCTGTACATTATGCCAAGATTCCAATTTATTTTTTTCTTAAGAGAAAGGAAGAGATCTCTAGTCTTGTCTCTTTCTGAAATAACTGGGAACTGCAAAGGTAAATCCTTACCAAGGAACATCAAGTTATATTCCAGAATCTTTCAGATATCACAACTGAAGTTATCCTTAATGTGTCAGATAGTCACTGCCTGTTCTATTATTACTACTCCTGCCTGTCTTGAAAAACATCTACTCACAATACATTCTTTATGGGAAGAAAACAAATGCAGGAAGATGTTAAGCTGCCTTCCATCCGTCTCTTGTACTGTTTTTATTGCATTAGCATCTAGGCCTTGGAAACGAGCACTATATTAAGGTTAGTTAAAAGGAAAAAAAGAGATGGTGACTATATGAGACAAAGAGTATCCATTTGCATTATTTTTTACTGTGTCATTTTTACTACTCATACTTTCCTGAAAAGTTAGCTAGAAACCTGGTAGAAATATAAGTCATGGCAGTAGCTAAACTATGAAAATGGATCATAGCTATATCTGTAGTCTAAAAAAGACTTTTCAAAGGTCATTTTTCAATAGAATGTGTGCTAAATTATGAACAGTATGTTTAATTGTGTGAAAATCATTTTGGTTTGCCTTCCCCTTCTCCCACACATTTGTTCTTCCAGGGCATGCTAAAGCTGTCAGTGGTTTATTCAGATGAATATAGGTCATTGCACATTTTCAAGTGCTCTGTTGTCCCAGTGGTCTCTGTTAGCAAGCCTAAATTCTCTTAAAAGCATTTGCAGCTAAATATTTTTTTTTCTTGTAAATGTGGACATGCTTATCTAAGGCAACACTATTTTTTATTTTTTTTTTTCTTCTATTTTCCTTAGCTCATTGTTACTAATTTTGAGTTACAGGGTCCTTACAGCAGTGAATCATTCACTATCTGCCTGGACTAATACATTTGGAGTACTACTGAAACTTTTATGACTATTACTAGCCATGCAACTTCTTTGCCAACTAACAGAGCCACGTGACACTGTGACATTCATTATCACAAAGAAACTTACATAGTCCATTAGCAAGGTGCTTTCTGACAGCACTTAACAGGTCTCAACCAGCTGAAATGTATTTGATCTAAATGCAACAAAATCTATTGATTGCAGAAGAAAACCATACAATTCTTCTGAAAGAAAAATAGAGGTGTTATAATAACCTAAGATGCTCTAGTATGAATGCTTTAACTTTCTTTTGATCTGTCTTAGATTATTTGACAGTAGTAGTAGGCGAAAGAATCTATTTTTGATAGCAGGAGAGCCTTTAATTTCACATGTACTGAATAAGCTTCCTGTAGGAAAAGATTGTGTAATGTGGTAAATATGCAGCAATCTTTTAGCAAAGAAAAACTTGAACAGTATTGAAGAAATAAAACATTGACTGGTATTTGATAGAAAGAGGTTTTTCCTGTGTTATATTTCATGGAGGGGGAAAAAAAAAAAAAAAAAAAAAAAAAAAAGATAACCAGTCTAAATAGTAGGTTAGCATTACTCTGCCAGATCATTCAGACTTTATTTTCATCAATTTTATGAGTTATACATGTACTCTAGGCTTGTCCCTTTAAACTGAACTGCCGGTTTATACAGAGTCCCAAAAAAGATAACTGTACAGAAATGTAGTGTCCTAGAAGTAGCGACGACTGGCACTGTAATATCCAGGCAGTTTTATGACACTCGAATCTTGTTTTCTGTAAGAATATGAAGTGGAAGGTCTGTTTATTACTATCAAAGAAAGTCCTCTGATTCTTTATCTGCGGAATTATTGAGTGAAAGCTCACTGAACACTACATTCTCCTGTCCATGCTCCAAAGGACAATCAGGCAGTCAGTAACAGGGCTGTAAATGTTTTTATTCTTGTTCTGTTAAAAAAACCACGTTTCAAGTTTCTGTGTCAGCCTCCAAGCACAGACACAAATTTAAAACACAAGGCCATCTAGTCTGTCTCTGTTTTCTGACTGTGACCATTAAAAGATGCTTAACAGAAAAGTAGGAGAAATAGAGAGTATACTTCAGTGATTCAGGTGCCCTGAATTTAGTGATTTATAATCTGAAAGTTCAGCTGGATCATCACATTGAAAAGCTGATTGTGTCTTCAGTTCATGAGTCTAAATACCTCCAGGGGCCTTTTCATAGCTTCAGCTTCCACAAGAATCTGAAACTCTCAAAAGCCTTTATGAAACAATACATTCAGTTTCCACCAGTGATTCATTTCTTAGCCCTGTGATAGCAAGAGAAGAAAGGGCCAGACTGTACCTCTCAAGCTTTAAACTGGAGGTAAGCCTTCATTGAAGAGCAGGTAGCCCTATATTTTCTTGATGTAAGAACACTTAAATGGGCATTTTTAGGAGCTGATTTTTGGAACAAAGATCCAACCAGACAGTTGGGGTAATCACATACTTTTGACACTACTCAGTAGGACTTCTTTTACACTCTGATTTTGATCCATAGTTTTACCTGCTGTAGCTCTTCTGATTTCTATATAGACTGTCACATCTTTCTATGAAATTATATCTTTCTGTACTTAGGTTTATATCTCTTTTCTGTCCAGCAGATTCTTTTAGGTGCTAGTATTCTAGTAACATCTGCTGTTTCAAGATACTTCTCCTGTAGAGGTTCCTTGCCTTAACACATTCAAGTCTTGTGTATTGCCTACTGTCTTTTTTTTTTTTTAATCATTGTTTTTTGTTTTTTTGTTTTTTAAAGTTGTATTTCTTTAGCCAAGTCATTCACTCATGAGATGGTTGTCTTTAATATTAATCTTTTTCTCCTTACCTCTTTGAAAAAGTCCTCTCTTCAGAAAAAGTCCTCTTTTATGTGGCCTAACAACATAAAACCTTCCTTCTAAGACCTGAGGCATCTAGCAGTTATATTTAATCTTTTATTTTATAAATGTTCTTCCTCTTGGGGCTGGAAGAATTCCATTAAAGAACAGATAAACTAGTCTTTCCCAGCTGACAGAGGCATCTGAGATCCTTTTCTTGCAGTAATTTTTCACTGAAATTTTTCAACATAAGGTAGGATTAGTGGATTCTCCTGTTCTTGTATGAATTTTATGTTTATTTTTTACTTTGAAACAACATGTATTCTTGCTTCTGTCACACTACATATCTTTCTTCCCTCCAGATCATCTCTGATTACTTGCTTATTGACTCCTCTTATTAAGAATCTCTAATCTACATCTGTTTTTCATTTTGTAAGTGCACTTCTTCACTTTTCCCTTAGCTGTTATTTCTTCAAACACTATTCTTGTCCTTTTCTGATCTCTGTCCAAATCTACTTTATCATGTGGTTGGTCTCATGATCCAATTGTGCTTATTTGCATTGTTTTTTTCTCTTTTCTAGCTACTCTTCTTTTCCACTCAGTGTCTTCCCGTTTCTTCCCATTCTTTCTTTACGCTGCCCTTTCAATTGGCTGTCCTTCTCTTCTTCCTTGTCTTAATGGCACTTCACTTTTCTTTTTTTGGTGACACTTTGTGTTTTAGATCCTCGTTTTCTCCAGGGATCTACAGTTCTTGAATTTTCCATGCTGTATTTTATTTTATTCTCTGTCATGTCCTTAGATCCCCTTTATAAACTTGATTCTGTGTACCCATGGCAACAGTCACTTCAGATTCTGTAACCAAAGCAAGCACTGAATTAATTCCTCAGTGCTTTTCTTGTTTATCAAGTCACATACAAATGGGGAAGCTTAATTTTCATATCTTATGACTCTCCTCTAAAACTGAGCCCTTTCTCTAAGACCTGTATGAAGACCTCTGAAGGAACAACTTAATGGATATATTTCATTTAAAAATTTCTGTTATTGTTAGATTTTTACTAATTCTTTCACAAAAAAGAGTTATTTACTAATTGTTTTTGAGGAGAAGATCAGAGTTGCTTCTTGACCGAGATGTCTTGGAATATCCCTAATTTGATATTCCATCAGATTGTGAAATTTGGCCTATTCCATGACTCTTTGTTGTAAAAGACTTTTCCTTTGTACCCCAAAATAGTCATAAATTCTGTTTTAACCAGCATTAATTACAGTTCAGAAATGTGTTTGCAGATTTACCCTCAATACTCACATGTTTCTAAGAGTAAAATAAGACACAAATATGTTGAGTTGAACTGCATTTGGCATTTCCAAAACTGTGTTTGTGTGGTAAGTTTTTTGGTCAGTATTCTTCCCACTTCTGTCTCCAGATTCATTAACTTTAATTATAAGAAGGAAATGTATACTTGTAAAAGAAATTTCCTAAAGAGTACTTTTCAGAGCTGCGAGGATGAAATACTGGAGTAGGCTGTGGGTAACAGAGCTAGCTCCAGATTGTATTTGCCTGCTGCCCAGGTCCCTAGCTCTCAGTGAAGGATTCATAGTGATGGTAAAAATTCTGGCCAATGCAATAGTGACAGGCAAGAGAGCATATGCTCCTCTTACCCTACTAAGAGAAAGGTTATAGAAGGATTTCCATGTAAGTTGTATTAAGTTTAGAGTTTCTTTGTAGAAATAGAATAAACAGATATACTGCCACCTTGTCAGAGGATAGGCTCCCTGGAAAGCAGATGTTGAACGTCTGGTTAGGATGCACAGAGCTTTGAGGTATTCTTCCCAGAACGTTTAGAGAAGAAAGCCAGGAGTAGGCAACACGTATCTGGGATGGTGAGGGAGGAAATAGAGTAAACTGACTTTGTTAGCAGCCATCTGTTACTCCCACAGATACTGCTGCCTTTTGCATGAGTGGTTAAAAACATGAAACAATGCAGCAGGTTTGCTCTGAAGGGATGGCTTTGCAAACCCTTGGCAGGTATTCCTAGGAAGATACAAACATTCCTCAGTCAATAAGAACAGCTTGCTCCAGTGAGTGTAGGAAGGCAATGGTGAGAGCTGGTAGTAAGAGCTACTGAGCAGCTTATCACAATATACATTTGAATGCTGTACAGATTCAGAGCAATAGCTAGCACATTTGGGTAACTACATAGGTGTTATACATAGCATAGACAGTATCACATGTGGAGGCAGGAGTGGAAAACAGATATGACTAGGTTGCTTAATAGTTAAGCAGGTATGTAGATGTATATGGAGTTGATTAATCTCATGAGAAAGACGCTAGTGTGTTTTCTCACATTAGTAATACTAGAAAGAAGCTGCTTTTCTGAATATGCAGATTGTGGAGAGGACTAGTTCTTTTAGCAGAGGACTCTCCTACAAATAAGATGTATCTTGACCATCTGTTGCCAGATGGAAGTGTTCTACTTCTGAATCACTGGCTGAAATGACATACTTAGAAAATGAATCTTTCATGGACAGATCCACAGCACAGATCTGCGATGACCTTCTTATACACATGCTGAGCTTACGTTTTCTGTTTACTTGGTCTAAAGTTACAGTATGGCCATATACTCCTGTGAACATTTTGTTATTTAGTAAACATTGTATCTTGTGGCACCCGTCCCTACTGAGGTATCCCAGTTGCCCAAGTATGTAATACCACTGGAAAACACAAACTCAATGTAGAGTTCCTATTTCTCTTTTATATATGAAATCTGTGAATTGATTTGAGGAGTCCGTGGGAGTCTGCAGTGGAAGGCTATGGAAGCAATGTTCTGGTGCTCAGGAAGGCCTGGAACATGGTACTATTTGGCTCAGACACCTCCCCCTACTGGTCTGCACTTACACTTTCCTTGTGAAAAAAGTTCATGTTTTTCTTTCTTTTGTTCCTTAAGATATTTACTGTGAGCATGCATGTATATATGTATTTATTTAATGAAAGGCAATTCAGAGGAAGAAAAAAAAAAAAAAAAAAAGAGGAAAAACTATTAATAAGCTAACTTCTGTTTTAATGAAGTATAAAGATGATTTTCATGCTTAAGATCTTTGAAGTCTGTATCTCTTTACACATAGTGTTATGCATAAGTTAGGTCTTATTCAGGAATTGAGAATTGTCAGTAAATTTTATTTCTTCAAAAATAATGTCAAGTCTTAAATGTTGCATGTGAACTGATCTGGCTGGAAAGAAAAAGGAAAAACTAAATGGAATGTAAAGAAATAGTTTATAAAGATTTATAGATGCTAACTTCTATCACATTAATCTAAATGGGAAACAGATGATGATCAGGTTGCTGTTGTGACATAGAGACTCACACTGGTGATGTGGTGTACCTCTTTGATTTGGAAAAACCACATCCTTCCCCATCTGTAATAGCATCACATTCTGTTGTCAGTACAGAATTTGCTTATCTGTTCACAAGAGGAAAATACTCAACATATTATAAGAGAAAGATGAAGGCAATTCGGTATTTCAGGGTCTATATGGGAAATTATTCCAGATAGTTACATTATAGCTGTTTCTGTAAGTGTATCCCTGCAGATTCCTCCAGTCAGCTGCCTGACTGTGGAAGGTGCTTTTGTGTATGCTTTCTGAATGGGAAGTACATTCTACTCTTACGGTGGACAGTCATTGTTACGTTCATCTCAGCACTGGATTTTGCTTTTTCATTCCAGTAGAGGTTTTGTTTTGTTTTGTTTGTTTTTTTTGTTTTGTTTTTTTTTTTAATGCAAAACTATAGGATTAAGATTTGCCTTGATTTCATAAATGAAGTCAGTTTATAAAATTCTTTTATTGGTTAATTCCATATTAATTTGCCTGCTTGCAAAGTAAGTACATTCTTCTTTCATCTTCTTTACATAAAAATGACCTTGTTATTTCTGATAATGCAGCTTGTTGGGCAAACTTAAATCCTATCACTACAAATATAATCCAGGGAATCCTCTTCTTCCTGATAACGCTTCTTACTATTTAAAGTCCTTTGGGAGATTCTGGTTTGGTGCTTGACAGGCTTAAGGGTCCTCCTAATATTAATCTTCAAACAGCATATAATCTAAGAAGCAGAAGTCTATAGTTTCTCTCATTTTTAGTTTTCATCTCTCAAGGTAATAAGATTTCCTCCCAGTATCATTTCAACTGCTTGTTTCACAGTTTTTATTTTTTAAACTCATTCCTATAAATTTCAAGATAGTGCACCATTTCATCTCAGTATTACTACGTATGTACACTCATCAGAAGTCCAGCAGCAAAAGAAGAAACAAGATTAATTTGTGCAACATATGTAGATATCACTGGGGAAAGTGTGATGGTGACTGTTGCACTGCCTCCAATACTCAGGATGTTTTCTTCTGCATTTTATTTACTCTTGACCTAGATTTTACTTGGTAATCGCTGAGGGCCTGACAGATGACTTAGGGCCCTCTTTGGCTATAATTAATACATTTACAAGATGGAAAGGTATTTGGAGGAATTGGCAGAGTAATTGCTCAAGCTTCAGAGGGAAAGATCATCTGAAGTTCATGACTAAATATTCACCAGTTGGTAGCACTTATTAGTTTTCAAGTAGCTAAAGCAGTTAAGTGCCCTTTTTATTTTTAATTTTATTTATTTATTTATTTTTTGTTCTCATCAAGGCAGTTTGCAGTTGTTCTGTTTTGCTCTCAGCTGGTAGCATACTACTCTTACGTAGTTTAGATTTCATTCACTTCACACTTTTGGATATGTGTTGAAATATTGATTTTGATTTTTGTGTTCTGTGTCCAAGTAACCTGAAATAGGAGGTACTTCTCCAGCATCTAGACTGTCCATATGAGCTGTGTTCTATATCTTTTGCTACAATACTCTTAGGAGATCAATAAAACTTTCCTACTAGAGAGAACTGGCTCTCATCTTTCTCTTTACTTACTCTGGCAGATCTGGAGCCTGAAAGATCACTTGTAATTTTTTTTTTGTTTTGAAATTCTTTTTTGTAAGAGAAAGATGATTTGGCAAAATGTTGTGGATTTGGCAAACTCCTCAGCATTTACTATTGAAGAAAAGATGGACTGTGTTATAGGGAAACCCAAGAGGCCTGTAGGTCTCCCCGAGATTTGCTGAAGACAGTTTCTCCTTTTTCATTTATTTTATTCTGCAACGTTTGCTGTGTGGATGAGCAGGCAGGCAGTGTTAATTTTATGGAAGCTTTGCCATGGAGAAACCTGCTTTGGGTCTTGACAAATTCATTCAAGTTTTTATTATTATTTTTATTATTATTTTATTGTGAGAAATAGTTTGTCATGTAATTTGCGATATTAATGATGAGTATCTGAAGTATTTAGGCTGGTGGGAATTAATATAGCAGCAAAGCAAAACCACAGTTGAACCAAGTCAAAGTGAGAATTATTGTGATTGTATAGGTGCCAACATATTAAGGACCTTATTTTCCAAATTGCCATCATAAAGCTAATAGAATTTCTTCATTTGTTCTTCCTATCACTTATTAATGTTTACTAATAATGGTTTCTGGGATTAAGGTAAAACCTGATCAGACAATAGCATTATTTTTGATCTAGTAACATTCTGAGTTTTATGTAAAATTCAGCTTCTCAAAACAGTGAGAAATTTTGCTTTATTGTCCAAATGCACTGAATATGTGCTTAGATGAAATGCTACCCAAGTGTATAAAGGTCTGCAAATTTCATCATCAGATTGTGATCTCTTTTAGTACACTTGCACCACTGTCTTGCTGCATGTCAGAATCTGGTGATGTTTCTTCCATTAAAACATTTTTAAAAGTGTGCACAAATTGTCTTTCTTCAAAAGAAGTAGAAGACGTAAGATTTATACTGACAAGTACCATTTATAAAACTGAAAATAGGTACCACAGACCAAATGCAGTACAAAAGCTGTGTTTGTCTCTTTCAACTTTTGGCACATGGATTACAAGCTGTGGAAGGTGGGCAATACCAGGTTCTTGAATTTTCTTCAGGCTGGCTTTCACGAGAAGAAGGACATGGGAGAAAACATTCATGCAAATAGCAACAGTGGATAAAACGAGTAGTAAAGTTTTGAGAAGATTTGAGGACTTCCTTTCAGAGTGGAAGATGCTTGTGAGTTCATTTTGTGTAGGAAACTTAGCAGTGGCTCATAAGCAGCCTTCATTTCAAGCTGCAATAGTGCTCTCCCTCAGCTGAACTCTACTGTCCTGAACTCCTCCTGAAAGCTTGTGCCTACAATATTTTTTTTTTCCAAAAAAGGGAGAGAGAACACAGATATGAGTATGAATCCCTCATCTAGCAGTGAGGCAGACTGGTGATGACACATGACAAGGTCAGGCTTGTCTGAGGACTGATCCTGTAGGCTGTGGGTAGGCATATCCCCAGAACAGCAGCTGGAGGCAGGCATGCTAATGCATACAGTGGGTTACTGCCAGAGTAATTGTTTCATAGGCTGCCTAGTAACTAGTTACAAGAAAAGACTTGCTATTACTAAAACAGAAGGAGCACTTTACTGAGATCTATTTATAGGGATGCTTGTAGCATTTCTTCTCACAGGTGGCTTTTTGATGCCTCATTTGGGCTTACTCATCTTCCTCCAAACTTATAGCAACAAATTGTGGAAAGGCAATTTCATATATGGTATGCATGTGTTCCAGGCTCCAGCAAGTGTCTGCCTCCATGTTACAGAAAAGGAAGCCTTGGGGTAAACCACAGGGTCTACAGTTCATCCCTGTTTTGATGCATTGGGAGCTTTAGCCATTGGCTAACACTCAGCCTCCGTACTCAAGTGACGTGAGCAAAAGTGTGTCTCTCCTTTGATGATGTGTTGAAGAGAAGTCTTTGGTTATTCTTATTCCTGAGGTAATAGCTGTAAAGCAGCCACCTATTGGTCCTTAATGCCTGGAGCTTGTTCTCATTTCTTCAGTGCACTATCAAACACTCAATAAATAATAACTGCTATGTTGGTATCTCTTTAATGAGCTGAGTCTATAGTCCCAATGTGCATAGCTGTGCATGCACATCTTCATATGCAGTATTAATGCTTATATTATATAACCACATAAGTGAGTGTCAGTGAGTCCCCAAGACTCAGCAAGTGAAGATTTGAATCCAGTGAAATATGACCACGGAGTTTGGATACATACAAATAAATTGATTAACAGCAGAGCCATCGTCTTCAATTTGCTTAATAAGTAAGTTCAGCCTTTAATAGTCTGAGAGATTTCAAGAAGATATGCCATACTGCTTGCTTATGAAGCATTTTCTTTTTTGTTGCTTTGAGTAAACACAAATTGAATAAAGAAAGCTACTGCTGTGCTAGCACCAAAGACAGAGCTAAAAATGTCTGGAATGACAGGGTCCCAACTGATAAGTTAATAGCTCTCAGGGAGACCCCAGCTGATGCAAGCACAACTCTCACTGAGCAGTACAGTATCTCTGTCTCCACATTTTACTGACAGATGGGATGGAAGCCTAGTGTCATGCTCCCCAGCCACATCTGTGAGAGGAGTGGGCATCTGAGCTGCTCAGCACACTGCAGCCGTGTGTGTTTTTCCAGCATGGCTTGGAGGCATCAGCCCACATGATTCAGCCCTGAGCACTGTATGAAATACACATGTGCAGGTGCAGTGCAGGATGAGGGAAGTTCAAAGGCAGAAGTTAAAAAAGAGTTGGCTGCTGCTGACTGACACACCAGAGGAAGGAGAATCAAAGAGGAATCTGGGAGGGGCACAGAAAGGAGAAATGAGGAAGCAGGGAGGTGGATGCGCTGTGTGAGGGAGGAAGAATAAGGAAAATTTTAAGAGAAATGAAACTGGAAGAGAAACACAGGGAGACAGGAAGGAGAGATCATAGAAAAGAGTGATGAGATGGGAATGAGCAGTAATGGGTAACAGCTGAGAAAAACAAACAAAATGAAGCTAAATGATTCTTTTTGTATTTTTAGGAAGAGAGAGAATTTCTTTTTATTTAATTTTCAAAAGACCAGTTCTAATCAAAGCAATTATTTTATTCATTTATTATAAGAAAGAGAGAGATCTCAAGGGACTGCCCAGCACTTAATAGCATGTTTTTACTTCTCAAAGATACTAACTCCTCTATAGATTTTCAGTTAGTTTACTACTGGACTCATGGGCAGGCTCCAGGAGTATCAGATTTATGATATGTGGCTTCTGCTCATCTTTTTCTGCAGCAGAGAATAGCGCTGCAGGATTTTCTTCTAGGCAGTCATAGCTTTATTTATTTATTTATTTTTATTTCTGCCTTTGACAACAGATTTATTTTTTAAGGAACTATGAAATGTTTTGTATTTGTGATATTAAGAGTAGTCTGTGGATCCTTCAGAACCAGAAATCTACTGTATTGCGATTGCAAGACATGAGTTCACAGCTTGGTAATTCACTGTAGTCCTGTGTTCCCATGCTTCTGTAGAAGCCTGGTAGATTGAAAACTTTTAAGCCTTCACTCAGTTAATGACCTTCAATGAAGCCCTGTAATGTGAACTTTAAGAGCACACTTAAATTTCTTTGAAGTCAATGAAACATAGAAAAATTCTGCTGAAAAGAGAGAAAGGATTTGTTTGGAAATAGAAGAGGTTGAAATAAGTAAGGATGTGAATAAAATAACTTTTATGTGCAAGTTGTTGCATAGGTACTCTTATTTAGGAGAAAAATGGCTGGAATCAGTTTAATACGATAGTCAAATCTAAGTTAAATTGAAGCTCCCTCATACCAGGAAAAAAAAAGAACAACATGTGCAGTCCTTTACTCTGCTGTATTTCTCGACATTTCTTATTTTGATATGTTTATGTTTTATTTGGGCTTATTATAGGTTTATTGTGGGCACACTGTTCTCAGCAGTGCTGGCCTCTTACAGGTTGATGTAATATAGTTTTGTTCTCTTCACAGGTGAACATGATTACAAACAGCAGGCATCCATCTCAGAGAAACCACATTGCATTACCATTCTTCACACTACTTGAGGTAAGACAAACTGTACATAAATTGCTAAGTGTCTGGGGTACATTTTTGAAGGAAATGCTGTTAGCAGCAACTAATTTATATTTATCAATGTATTTGTGTTCATTTCAATATGGAGGGTAATCTGTTAGTTGACAGTCTCTTTTTTTGCAGTTAAGAATAAAATTTTAGTCCTTGTAACTGTTTCACTGTGCTTTCATGAGAGGCTGTGTGAACAGGGGTCTCTAACTGCAATTTAATTTTATGTGGATTTAATGCTCTGAAGTTCCAGAATCCAACAGTGAAGTAACTCTGAGCTGGAATGGATATTGGTGGAAAGGACTTGCTAATAGTGCTTCAAGATGTTTCATTTGTCACTCTTAAAGATGAGGAGCAGTACAACATAATGTTATAGTGGTTGTTCAAAGTCTTTCAGTCTGTAGAGAATGGGAGACTGTGACAAAAATGCTAGGTCATAACTTGAAGTAGTGATTGAGCACCTGGTGGGAAGGCAGAGTCAACCCAGGGGAGCTCAGGTTCATATGATATCCCTGAGTGACCAGAAGGGCTGGAGCCAGGATCCACTCCTTTCCAGATGTCATTTAAGGGCTGGCAGTGGAGGTAAGGGCATTCTGCTCGAGATCCCTGTGTACATGAGGCCTTCTGAAGGTAAGCAGCTTCTTTGTTTCTGTGCCTACAGCTGTTTCCTTTGAGGAAATCCTCTCTTGCTGCTGCTTAGGACTTTGCTACTCTGTTGTCACTACTGTGCTTTCCATTGTTTTGCAGTGTAACAGAGACATTTTGGAATAATGTATATTGAGTATTGAGCTCCATTTAAAACACTTTAATCTTCATTTTATTTTTGAGACTATTCTCAATATAATTAATTAAGATACTATTAAAAAAATCTTTTTAACTCTGATCTTTTAGGGCATGCTTAAAGCAGACACAACCCCAATTACACCTGCCCTTCAGTGGAGCTGACGATACAGTATGGCATAGGTCTGTTAGGCTCTCTTTGAGCCACTTCAGGATGGATCACTCAGCCCCACTGAGAATTTAGCAGAACTTGCCACATGTGGGGTTTTTTAATGGCTCCCATGGCTGAATGCTGACTGTTAACCTAACTGTGCTAAAGCTAGCTTAGACAGGGTTAGATCCAGCAAAGGTGTGGATAAGGACGCTGCACAGCCATAGCTGTGAGTGTGGCCAGGAGCACACTGCTTGCACATATCTATGTGATGATGGCAGGTATAGCCCCTCAGCCCCAGTGGGGAATCTGAAGCATTTAAATGTGAGTGCATTATTCTGTAGTCACACAAGGTCTGTGATATGAGGTAAGGAAGAGGGTGGCAAGACATGTAAAATTAGTACTGGGAAGCCAGAATTGGCTACTGTGGGATGCCCTGATCCTTCTGTAATACATTTAGAAACATCTAATAATCAGAAAAAGGGTGATATCAAAAATTGAAGTATAGCAACATGCCAAGGAAAAGCAAGAGGCATAGACACTATGACTTAGGTTACACTCATGAAATGTTGTATGGATTTCTTTCTTTCTTTCTTTCTTTTTTTTTTTTTTTTTTTTTTTTTTTTTTTTTTTAACAGCACATTTTGGAAGTAGAAGTTGCTTCCAGGTGGGTAGGGAATTGCTTCATTGCCTGGTATTATTTCTGTCACATCACTTCAGCTAACTTTGTAACTTGACAATTCATATTCACTCTTTTCAAGTAATGTTTGTGATCCATTGTGACACAAATCATTGTGGATCCACTGGCTTTTTTTGCCTTTACTATGTCATGCTGAGACAGCATCAGAGTGGATGATTTCTATATCAAATTTAACTGCATTAAAAGATCCAAAAACCTGATGTTGTGGTACTGTTACGCAGGTTTATATCATGGAAGTCACTTGGGAGACAGTACAAAACAACTATATCTATAAATGGAGATCAAGGTGACATTATTTCTGTTCTTGAATGTTGGATGGAGCGCTCAGCCTTATTTATGTTCTGCCTCATCAGTTGTAGAATCTGAAATACAGTTCTATGCCTACATCTGATATGATATGCAGATAGAAGAGAAGAGGTATGTAGTAGCAGTATTTATAGTCATTTATTAGCTTGGCTACCCAGGATAGAAAAGGTGCTCCAGATGTCTATCAACTACAGTTCTTTTTTAAAGTATCCAGATAAGTGAGGAATGTAGTATTTGAGTACCTAAGTCAAGGCATTTGGGTGACGAGAAGCAAGGTCTGTGAGATGTCTTGGCTTTTCTTTATAAGTCTCACTGTATGTTCCTTATTTCTGTAGCAGAAGTTAGCCAACCCACGTGCATCAAAAACATAGTAAAACAGCAATTGTACTTATGCTTAGGTGGTAGCTGGAGGGCAAAACAAAGTGTTGGGTGAGAAGTCAAGAATCCACAACCATGCAACCAAATACTCTTTGCTTATAAAACGGAACAGCAACCACCAGATGCCAGTGGTGGTGACTGTCCTTTGGTGGTGATTGTCTCCCTGTGGAGACCTGATGTCTTCACTGTTTATAAGACTGGGCTGTCTGTCAGGGAGACTGTTTGCAGGGATGCATTAAGAGCTAAGCTGTCTGCGTGCAGCTTCCCAGCCTGTATTTCAAGTATTTATTTTGTGTGGGACAAAGGAAAAATTATTTTTCCTGGAAAGATGTTAGCCTTTATTTCTTAGGTTTTTGAGCAGGTGTAAAGGGTATACCAAAAATAACATGAGACTGTATGCAAATTCTATCTTGCTTTTCACTGAAACGTCTGAGGTGCTGTTGCTCTATGTGCTTCTCGTGTCTAGGCAGCACACTCCCCTGAGCTCCCTGGCAGTGACAGGGAGTTAACTTCAGCTGCCTGCTCTGCACAGTTCTGCCTCTGCTCACCTCTCTGCCTGGCCAAGCCCTGGCTGAACTATATGTGAAGGTCAGTACCTCAGCCCTAGAAGACTTGCAAGTAATGGTTGGAAGCAACAGCAGGGAATATTAACATTACATGTTAGTCAGGTTCTATTTTACTCTTTGCAGAGAAACAGAACTTTTTCACGAACAGCTTGCAGGTTAGGAGTAAAAGAAAAGATGGTGATCAGAGTGATTAACATTAGAGGAATGCCTAGTGTAGTGTTTTCTCTTGCAATAAAGTAGAATAAGGTTTTTTACACTTTGAGCTTGCTCTCAATCATTGGCTCAACTCTGCTAAGCAATGGCATTTCAACGGATGATAATGTACTTGTTAGAGCTAGTTTCTATTCACTTGGTCCTTCTAGCAGTGCTTACTTCATAGCAGATTTTTTCCCCCTAACTTACTAATAACCTGATGAGAAAAATCATCTAATTAGGTAAGATGTGCAGAAACTTCCAGTAGTTTGAAAAAACAGTCCAACAGGCTTCATTCTTCTGGTGATATTAAGCTCTACAGCCTTCAAAATGTTAGCTTTTCTCTGCAGTGCAGTCTCGTAAGCTACTGCTGTAAACCGTTCAGAAAACATCTGTCCTCTTCAACTCACAAATTTATTGAGAAGGTGCACCTGGGTATTCTGTCATCTTTTCCAGATACCTTCATTAGCTCTATTCAAAGAGATGAACCCTGCTTTTATTGGCTGATCCTTGTGGATGGAATATGGAATCTCAACTACCTAAGCTGGAAGAAAAAAATATAAGACTTTGAAAGCTCAAAAGATGAATTTGTATGGCAGAACCTGAGTTGTGTAAACATCTGTTATTTCCTGTTATTATCAAGAGCTTCTGCTAGTTCAAGGTGTTATTTATGCAATCTCACATCCTTGTTTTTTTTACTATCAGATGTTGAATTCCTATGACATGTTGCTTCATAATTTTTTTCTTCCTAGCAATTCTCCCATTTAAAAAAAACATTAGATTTTGAGATTAATCTGCTCAAATCCTTGCAATATCAAAAGTTAGTTTCTCCAGCAGTACCAACTGATGACTGACTATAAATGTAGATTAAGTCCAGTTACTGTCCAAGAGTTTTCTTTTCAATTTTCCTTTGAAAGCAGTATTTTTTCTTTTTCCTTCTTAAAATGATTTAGTATCAGCAGATGCAAACTTTTGTTGTTCTTGTAAACCTCTGTGATTTTAGGTTTAGGTATTCTTCTATGTAAAACGTTAAGTGATCCTATTTAAACAAGTAGTATTATATTTTGGTTTGTTTTCTTTTTCTACCTCCAGTTATGCTTATAGATATACTTACTGAGATTTTAAGAGATGTAATTCAGTCATCCTGTATTCACCTATAGAAATACCCCTGTATTCAGAAAAGGTAATTTTGGTTAAAAATGTCTCTAACTCTGGCAGTAGGTGGATCCTTTAAGTTATGCATATCTGAGACTGTTATTGACTTTTGTACTTCAGGTAGCAGAGTTGCATTCATAAACTACCCCTCTAAATTTTGTGAAAAACTTACCTTATTGCATAATGGACTTTCACCTTCCTAGTGTGGAGCTCTGAACTGTGCTCAGCTATGCTGATAGGTTTTGTGGCTTTGACTCTTTTCAGTTTTTATTGCGGAAGTGGCAATACAGCAGTGTTTGGGTTTTTTTTTTTTTTTTTTTTTTTTAATGCTTCTCAAGAGATCCTGGCTGACATTTCTCTTTGTCTTGGTTATGCACTCTGCAGGGCTCTTTATGCAATTTATTCCCCATTGAACTTTGAGCTTTCTCATAGCTGAGATTAAAGATGACTCAGACAATTTACAGCTGATTCAACAGTAGGAGGTCAATCTTAGTTTCTCCTTTACCCTTTGGGTTCTAAAGATTTATTTTCTGCCTAAGAAGAGCATTATGTATCATCTCTCTCTTGTGTAATTTTCACAGTCTACCAGCTTCTCTTCCCCCTTCTCCCCCTAGGCTTCCAATACCTAAGTAGCTTGTCAATGGTCTTAAAAATTACAGCCAGTAAAGTACTTAGCGGAAAATGCAGAAGGTAGCTGCATATGAATAGGTAAACTGCAGCTGTATGAATCTGTGATGATGTTGAAATGCCAACAAAGGAAAGAAGTAAAAAGCATTTCACATTTTCTGTCAAAGTACGGGCTTTGGAGTCACCACTTGTCAAGCATCTTTACTTTTTAGCCCACAAAATATGTCTTCTCTTTAAATTGTTTGGGTTTTTTCTCTGAGGGATTCTTAACATATTTCACTAAATATGTATATTTAAGTCCACATTTAGACAATCAAGGTCATAGTGTCATTTCTGACTGTGAGTGTATTTGTTGGTGTTTATTTATTTATTTCCATTCAAAGATTTGTAATCCTTTTCTCACATGGAGCATGATGTCTGATAACATATTTCAGTGTGAAATAAAACTGCACATAAATGAGGAACTGCAATATTAAAGTGACATGCAGATTTGGTTCTAATAGTACTGTTATATATTTTTGCTCTCTTCTCCAAGATTTAGCTCTTAATGCTCTGCGTAGCCACTGGGATGCAAAATGTAGATACTGAAGGGAATTGCGTGAAGCACCAAAATTCTGTTAGCAGCTCTACCCCATTGATAGTAATAAAAAACCACATTTTTTGATGTTTTAAGGAAATGAAAACTGTTACAAAGCAATGCAGAGCTTTGAGTACCATACACAGATGTGAACTATCTGAACAGGATTAAGTATACAGAAACTTTGATAGCATTGAAATTACACAGACTTAATAGGAAGAAGAAAGTTTAATAAAAAGAAAAAAAAAAAAAGCTGAAAACCCCACTTACAAAATATAGCGGCTTTCAGTGACTTATGCTGCTTTGTGGAAACCTGATCCTTCAGTTACTGGTAGTTCTTCAAAGTGATGCTGGGGGAATGCCTGAGTTTTGAAGGAAGGAGTAAGTGAATTGCTCAGGCAGTCTTTGTCCTAGAATTTTTCAGAACACTACAGAGTCATGACTGACTACATCTTATAGTCCCCTTCCAAAACCTAAGAAACAAAAGTTTTTTCATTTTTAAAAACTTTGCTGAATTTTATATACGGCTTGTTTAATGAAGAGCTTGCAGGGAAATGCCTCTCTAGAATGTTCACCCTCCATTCTAACAAGAGTCTCTTCCTTTTGTAGAAACTGAAGTTTCCTGCTCAGAGCTAACTTATATGTTACTGGCAAATATTTATCAGACTGTATTTACTGTAGTTTGTTTAAATTGCTTTTGAGTAGAAATTGTGAGTCATTCTTGCTCAACTTCCTTTAAATTGCTAATTTCTATAGTTCACTTTAGTAACATTTTTCAGTGAAATATGTGCATACCACACTATGCATTGGTTCCATATCACTAGGCAGCAGCAGTCCACTGTTAGAAATAGTCTGCAGGGAAGCTTCAGCTATTTGCGTAGTATTTTCTTTTCAAGAAAAGCAACACGTTTTATTTGAAAGTGCCCTAAAAGATTAAACTTTCAGCCATATCTAACAGGATGGTAAACATTCAAAGAAGGGCATTTCAACACCCGTCATTCACTGGGAGCAATGCAAGTGTAGGAGAAAGAAGTAATGCTGATGAAAAGCACTAATTGAGCTAATGAAACTTTTAAATATCTTCTACTGACAAGTCAAGCATTGGAAAACTACTGTTTCTTTGAAACGGATAAAACACAGTAAATCAGTAAATGTTGTTCATTCTCAAGCAATTTCTGAGCTTGGCTGTAATAAACAAGTAACACCCTACTAAGCAACTTCACTGCAGATATTGTTTATGTTGTTAAGTACTTGTGTAACTGAGAACCAGATGCAAGTAAATGTCCTTCATGTGAGGCTTGTGTTAGTCACCCTAGACAGTGCAGAAATGAGCCAGCTCCCCTTCTGTATTAGTCCTCACCTGCTGGTAATGAAAACAATTGGAGTAGTCGATAAAGTGGGTGCAATCTCTCCTGCTTCTTTTAATGCCTCTTACTTAGAAGAAGCAGATCAAAGCACAAGAAGGCAGAAATAAGGGATGCTAAAAAGAGCAGTATCCAAGGGGAGGTAATCTTAGGAGAAATTAATCCATGAATTAATTTCTCCAGAATTATCAAAGTCTGGAGAGATTTCCAGATTCTTCCAGATGCTCTTTTCTCTGATGCAATGTCTTTTCCAACCTTGACCACGAGAAATACAGGAAGAAGAAAATTCTTAGCATCGAGTGAATGTACTTCTGTTTAATTCTCCTTCTAGCCAGAAGAAGGGAGGGAGCCAGGAGTTTTCTGCCTGTTGGACAGGAACATTCCTTTATTTTGAAGATATTTTTAGTATGTGCAGGGATATGTGGAATACCAATAAAAAACAATCATAATGCCATGACACCAAGTTAGAGGAAAAATGCTTTTATTTTTAGATTTGAAACATAATAATCAAATGAATTACAGTAATTGCAATGAATCACCATTAGAGTGGATTGTAGTTGTTAAGGCTAAAGATTACAAATTTGTAGGTTGTAGTAAATTTGCAATCAGAGAATCATACAAAAAATAGATCTTGGGGGTTTCCTAGAGGTCATGTAACCCACCCGCTTGTTCAGAGTGGGGCTTATATCAACATTAGGTTCCCAAAGGGATATTGTGTAAGTTACATTCTGCAGTGCAGGAGGAGCTCCCTGATGTATTGAGGTGTCTGTCCTGCAGTGGGCACGAACAGTGGCTTGGTGAAAAACTGCTGTGGGAAATAGTATCTTTGGCATGCTGATGGTGGCACCCCAGGCAGTAGCATGGGGTTGTATGAATGTTCTGTGCCTTTGAAGCTGTATTTGTCATGCTATTTCAAGTTTTCCTCTTCCCTGAGTTTTCAGCCTTTTCTGTATGCTCAAGAGCAAGCTATAAAGGAAGGGGTATTTTTTTTAGAGCAGGGATTTTTGTGAAAACATGAATGTAATGTGAGTGTCTTAGTATTGAATGGAAACATGCAATACCTTTGTTTCTTGTAGCTCTCAGGACCATGGGTGGTGAGGGCTATATAAGGGATAAATGAACTGTGTCCTGAGCAATGAGTATTATGAATTGGTCTTCAAATATTTTTAATATTTTAAAGTTTCAGAACAATTTAAGAAAATCATCATCTCTATTACTAGCTGGATTGAACAGATATCTGGTAGCAGAGAATTTTGTATTTAATTCTGTTTGATGAATTTTGTGGGCTTTTTCTTTTTTTTTCCTCCACTGAAGCATAGTTCAGGTATCCTGAAATTCCTCTTTCTGTGCTTTTCATATGCTTTTAATTTTATGAAGGAATGGAACTTGGGGGATGTGATTTCAGGTGTAAAGCTAATGAGAAATGTCTAGTATAATTTGTAAGAACATAAGTGGTTCTACCACAGAACTGCTTGCAAGCTTACCCAGCAGAAACTACTATGGAGAGCGTATTGGATGCCTGCCAGGATGAGCTGCATACACTTAATGATAACGAGATCTGGAAGTATGCAGTGATTATAGTGCATAATTTATTATATTAGTCTGTTTGTCTTTTCCTTTTGAGAGAGAGTTAGCAAGTGTGTTGATTTAATCTTATGTACAGGTTTGTACTTGAAAGTGTCGTTGGAGTCCTTTATAATTTACCTGTTCATGTTACTATTGCTGAGGGCCAAGCCTGCTTATGATGTGTGATATCCGTGCAAGTTTTACTATGCATCTGCCTCTGAACTGATGAATCCTCAGTTGCAGAGGGACAAACTCACACTTGTGTACTGACTTGCCAGTGTGACAGTCAAACCTATTTTATGCATTTCTGAATGCTATTTAAGAGTGGAATTTAAAAGTCAGAGGTTGGATTTATCCGGGTGGAGTCCAAGCTATAAGACATTAATCTTATAAGCACACAGAGGATAATATTTCACGTGAATTTTCCTGCAGCTGAACCAGATCTCCTTTAGTTAATCCAGAAGTGCTAACATCTTTCTAGGAACTTGGTCTGTTGCTCACGCATCTCTTGAGAAGTGTGTTTATTGGATGCTTAAAAGCACTGCATGCTACTATACTACAGGAGGCTGAAGAATGGGTGTGAGCATAACCACAAAAAGGTTTTAAGGAATTGTTGCCTTCATGTTCATGTGCTTTTGGACTGACAAAAGTTTCCTGCAATGCAGAACTGTGATGAATGGGTAAACATTTGCTTTAAGCACATCCCTATAATGTGGATATGCAGAATATTTAACTGATAAATTGTACTAATTGGCCTCACTACTTAGAGTAAAAAAAATGTACAAGAGAAGACAAACTGTAGCATGGCAAGACTGCCGTATTCAAACAAGTGAAATTAATTCAGTAATATCTAGAGGGAATTTTTTGAATTGGTCTGTAAAACCTTCAGGCATTGTGCAAATGTCTGAACTAATTTTGAATTATGTATAAATTCTAGCTGTGCAGATGCATACAGTACACTGCATAGGGTAGGTCCATGTGACTTCTTTCCACTTGCTTACTGCACCATGAGTAACTGCATGCTCTGCTTATGTCAGCTACTGATTCCATAATCTGCTGCATCAATAGTTCAAAGTATCACTGGTTGCATTTGAATGGGAGGTTCCATCATGAGAGAGTTGTTAAAAAAAGATGACGTTCTGTGTGAATGAGATGAGGACGTTTATTCCTAATTTATATTATTTTTATTGAACCAATTGTTCTAAAGATTAACAGGTTTGCAGACAGTTTGTGTAATACTGCGGTTACTGAAAAAGTGTTTAGAAACAATCATAACTTCATAGTTGTGGTAACAATTTTGTGAGTAGAAGCCTTTTTCCTGAGTTTATCTTAGGTTGGATTCAATAATCTTTCTAGGAGTATTCAGATTTCAGTGTTTTGGTTTTTTGCATTGACAAAAGCATGTTCTGGTTTGGGTTGGTTTTATTTTGTTACAGTTTTATTTTTTTAAATTATTTTGACAGCATGGTAGTAGAAGTGCTAATGCAGGCTCTAGTTCTCAAGATGTACAGGCTGGCTGTACGTAATGTGCCTCTGGCATCCCAAATGTTCTGTTCTAGCCTATGAAGAACTTGTAACAATACTTTTCCTTAATTTGAAGATAGCAAGCAGTTTTATGAAGATTAATTATCTTATTGATGTAAACACTGACTAGGCTACTGTGCTGTGGCTACTACTCATTACATCCAACTGAATCATTTCATTGTTGAGTTGTCCTCCTCCTCATTTGTTTCATCTCCATCTGTTCATTCTCTCATGTACTTGTACTGCACTGTATGAGGTGCCTAAGATTACTGGGGCAAAATTTTGCCTTTTGAGGAAACAGGGTCTAGCTCTACATAACGCTGAAAGACAAGTGTAGTATTAATGCTTATGCTACTACTGATTTTACTTTTTTTCCCCCTTCCCTGTGTGATTCAGAAGTATAATTTCTATTTTGGAACTAATTTAGTGATGTGCAGGTGAATGTTAGGAGTAAAATCGATCATGTCTCACTGCAGCACTTTAAAAGATGGGTGATAGTCTAAGCTAGTCATCAAAGCTCGTTTTATTGTTTTAAGTGGTATCATCAGGCATTTTGGTATGTCTCAGGATGGGATGAATGGCACTTTGAGAGAATGATTCATTCTGCCCTAATGTAGTAGAGCTTAGTCACCAGCTAGAGCTGTCTCTGTGTGAACGCCATGCTAAGACCATATGAAAAGCTTTCGTTAGATGCCTAATTTGTCTGAATCATATTGCGGGTGTTTTTGGAATTAGATTCCACTTCTGATTCTCAGCTGTGTTCCACTTGCTAGAAAATTATTTTTCTCTTGCATTATGATGCTGCTATGACCATAATTTTGGTAGTATCACAGAGGTGTAGAATGGTGTTTAGTTGGAAGAGACCCTAAAGGTCATCTAGTTCCAGCCTCTCTGCTGTAGAGAGGATTATCAGCCACTAGACCAGGCTGTTGAGGGTGGCATCCAACCTGGTCAATGCCCCAGCCCTTAGGATTTTAAGAACCACTGAATGAAGTTTCCGAAAACTGTTACTGTATCACAGATACCCTTTGCTTCCTACGTTAGTTTGTGGATAAGTTCTTATGCAAGTCTCTCTCCTATTTGCCAAATTGCCTTGATAAGCCAGGAGGTCTCTAACAATTCAGTTTGTTCCTTCTCTTCATTGCTGTTGTGTCATCAACATAGATGCAGTTTTCCCTTCTGAACAGGCTGGTTCAACGTGATGTGAAGATGTAACAGGGAAACTTCCATGGGTTTGCTATCACTCTGACTAAGCATGAGAGAGAAAAGTAAAAACAGTTGGATGATTTGATATCAAGTCTTTCTGTTAGGAAAGCTTTGTTGCATTGACTGTATATCTTTACTGCCTTTTGCCATAGCAGTGATTTATAGCTAGAATTTTTTTTTATTTTTTTATTTTTTAAAAAAAAAACAAATGATGATATAATGCACATGAAGGATTATTGAATTTGTTTTTGAGTTGGAAATATGTCCCAGTTATAGGGGGTGGGGAGGTGTTGTTATTTCAAAGTATTACAGACCATTGGAGCTAAGGTTTCTTTTTGTCTGTACTGCTCTACATTGTGTCTCTTGAGATGATATTTCACTTAATTTTAAGTAGCAAATGAAAATAACAAGATGGATCTATGAAGACTCTGAGGGGAAACTTCTGCTCTAAGATCAGAGGAACTATTCCTGAGAAAGTTAGTTTTGAAACCAGTCTGTCATCAAAGGTCAACCTTTGATGGGCAATTTTACTAATACCCTTCTAAAACCAAATTTATTGGTTCTGGGCTTTTGTTTCTGCCATTCTGCTGTCACTGGCATATTGCTGATATAAATCAGCAGGGAATACTATAATTGCAGAATATATTTGGCTGCCTATGTTAGCCACTGGAGACTAATGAGTTCTTTCACTTCTATTTGTTTGATATAATACATGCTTACGTATTTAACTGGGCAACCAATAAATATTGTGTTTGTTATAGTGAAAAGTTATAGTGTTATAGTCTGGTTTCACTTGATCAGCTAACTGCATCTTTACAAATGCAAGCCAGTGATGCACATGCCATGCTTTAAAGTATGTTTGTAACAATAGGAATTTGTTTGTGATTATTAAAATTAAATAGTTGCTGTTATTATCTTCCTGCCTTTCAAAATACTCTCAGGGTTGCTTGGATTTTGGACTTGCCTATGCATTTTTAAGTATTTTAAAAATTCATTTTTTAACAGATTGTATTCAACAAAGTTCAGTAGTCAACTTTTATAGGAAGTACTCCAGCAACCATCAATTACATTGATTTTCTTAATATTATTATCATTATTTTTCCTTTGCAAGTGAGATAGAAACTAAGCCACACTTTATCAGCTGCAAGAAACCAAGCCTTTCAGAGTGCTCTGAACCAATCCTTTGGAAATACGCAAACAAATCAATGTGTTATTAAATATACAAAGGACAACAATGGAACAAGAAATCTTTCTCAGGGTCTAACGTACTAGTAGTGCAATTGGAAATGTTGTGATGATTGTGCAACACTTAAAGGGGTTTGTTTCTTTGATTTCTTTCATTGTAATCAGAGTCTTTTATCAGTGAAGATTTTAAATCAATCGATAACTTCAAATCTCATCTGTGACTTAAATTTTGTGCTCTCTGGTTTACAGTTCTATCAGCAAATGGCAAGTTCATCTGTAGTATTTGAAGCACAAAGCACTAGATTTAGCCAATAATAATGCCTGTTGCATGCCATATGTTTAAATGTCTGGAAGCCAGACCTTAGAGCCTCAGTAGCATTGCTACTGTAAAGTCAAAGAGAAGCATGGAAAAAGACTATTAAAGAAATTGAGAGGCATGACAATAAGGAGTTGTGTTTTTTTTATATGTTTCATCTAACGGCAGTCAATATCTACTTGCTGTCATTTGTGTAACAGCAGAAAAGGTGGAGTGCTGAGGATATGGATATAGGTACAGCCAGAAGTGTTAGTAATTTAGCTTAGACTGGAAGGGTGTGAAGGAGATGGAGTCAGATTCTTGTCTTTGAGTTCCCAGTCACAGAGCAGGGTTTGAGCCTGAGACAGAATGCAGGATGTTCTGGTTTAATGAATGGAAATATTGTCAGGGGTTGGACACTGACATGGTTTGTCAAATGTGGTTGTGGAATCTCCAGCTTTTGGGACATTTAACAGCTGATGAAGTGGCTCCAAGAAACCTCTTCCTGGAGCTATGCTGACAAGGTGATTGGGCTTTGTAACCCGTAGAGATTCTTTCCAAAATCCTTCAGGGTTTTTGACAGCAGCTTCACAATGCTTGTAAAGTGGGACTTTTTCTGTTCTCTTTCTTTATAGTACCCATGGTGTATCTGTAACACTGAATTAGGCTCCTAATAGCAAAACTTGGAAGTATTTTATTAGCTGGATACTGGAACTTTGTCATGCAGCAGCATACTGTGCCACAGTCACAGCTGCATATGAAGAACTCCTGGTGTTCCTCTGGGCCATCTGCTTGGCTGCAGCTGAAGAGCTGAGCACACTGTAGTCATGCTTCTGGGTCTGGGCTTTATACATTCACAATGTGGATGTCTGTGTGAAACCTACAGGGGGAAATTAAGATTTTTGTGTGTTTGATAATAGATATTGGACTCTGCACTAAAGTAATGGGAAAATGAAGTCTGTGCTAGGCAGAATTCACCACAAGATGTCTCATGTCTCACTATGCATTATTCACAAAGGTACGCAACTATCCAGAGCAGACTGGTGAATGCAATTATTATTCTGGGGAGTACATTAAGAAAATATGAAAATAGACTGGTTGTGGAATCCAGACTTGGAAAGTGCATTCTTCAAGGGCCAATCAAAAATAAATGCATGGAAACTGACAGCAAAGAAGATGAACAAATCTCTTCAACAGGGAGAAGAAAGCAAACAGTTAAACCCAAAGTGCAATGCAAGAAGAATGATTGCACATTATAAAAGCAGAGTTATCCAATGCAATTCGTTATTTCTAACAGCTGTGATTCGGTAGGCCAAGTGCAATCTTTAATGCTAAGGAGTCTCTTACAGGCTGCTGCCAGTGGTAGGCATGGTGTGGTGCAGGAATGGAGGTGTCTGGAAGTAACTTCTTGGCTGCTGGTGTTCAGCAGGTGGACCAGAGCCTGCACACGGGTGATTCCATGCAAGCACAGGGCACAGTTGTTCATTATTTGGATGTGCTGATAAGTATTTTTAAGCGGAACACATTGAGGTTTAAGTCTGTGTGATTTCTTCTCGCCCTGAAACAGGCTCACGTTTAATTTGGAAGTGCTACTTGGGCTTATGGCAGCAACCCATTTTTTGCTAAATGAAAGCTTTCAAAATGAATTATTTTAGAAGTTATCCGTATTCGGAAGAGCATATATTGCCCGTTTGAGGCTTTTACCGCCGAAACCATAGCTACCGGGCGGGGCCGGGGCAGTCACGCTGCGTTCCGGGCGAGCCGCCCCGCATGCAAACGGCTGAGGCGAGCGCAGCCCCGCAGTCGCGGCAGCCGGGGCTTTGGAGTCGCCTCCTCCGCTCCCGGGAGGGCTGAGGTCCAGCGCCGCGGGTGCTCCCCGGGCGGGGCGGGCCGGGGCGGGGCGAAGCCACCCCCTCGCCACCTCGCTCCGCCCGCCCGCCCGCTGCTCGAGCCGGCACCTCGCTGGAGCCGGTACCGAAGCGGCGGGCCGGGCCCCCGCCTGCCCTGCCCTACCCCGCCCCGCCGCCGCCCGCGGTGGATGCCGCCAGGGAGCGGGGCCGCCGGAGCCCCCGTACATGCGAGTGCCCTCTCTGCTCACCAGCATGCTTTACTTCCAGATGGTGATCATGGCAGGGACCGTGATGCTGGCTTACTATTTCGAATATACGGACACCTTCGCGGTCAACGTGCAAGGCTTCTTCTGCTACGAGGGCGCGTACCGCAAGCCGTACCCGGGCCCGGAGGACAGCAGCGCCGTGCCCCCGGTGCTTCTCTACTCGCTGACCGCAGGCGTGCCCGTGCTGGTGGTAAGCGGGGGGACTGCCGCGGGGCTACCCGGGGCACGGCAATAGGGAGCTGCCGTGCCCGCCCCGCGCCTCGGAAGTTTATTTTTAGCATCGATTTATATAACAGCCGGATCGTGTATTGGTGTATTGGCAGTCCTGTTCAGCTGGCTTTTTTTTTTTTATTTTATTTTTTTTAATATGGTTTTGGTGGTTTCGTTTCTCTCTTTGGAAGCATTTGTCAGGTGCAGGCAGGTGGCTACCTGCGGGGAGATCTGGTTGTTGGCCACTGCAACGAACACTTTGCCTGGTACTAATTAAAAACCAAACCCTCTGACAGTGTATTTATTTATCATGAAAATGAACTGTGCTGTCAATGCATTAGAATCATTTTTGCTTGATTCAGTCATCTCCATGTGTCACAACTACCAATGTGCATACGAATTGAACCTGTGTGTCTCTAATGTAGTGTAACCTGTCAGTCAGGTTAAAAGGATGCATCAAAAAAGAAGTTTATTTCACTGTTTTTCTTTTTTTTTTTTTTTTCTTTTTTTTCTTTTTTTTTGGGGGGGAAGGGGGGGGGGGGGGGGGAAACAACTAAGAGGGAATTGTTGCATGGACTGTTTGTGTTGTCAGAGATCGAGGGCATCAATGTCATTCAAAGATCCGTGATTGGGAAGGCATGAGATGGGAGTATGCAGCCATCAGGGCTGGATTAGATGCAGTGTCACTGGGTGCACACAGTTACACGGACACGAACTCCCTGTAAAGAGTTCGTTTTAATGTGCTGTTGTCAGTAGAAAAAGCAACACACCTTCTCAGGAAGAGGAGGCCTCTAAGGCGGTAGCTTTAATGGCTGCGTATAAAATCTAGGAACAGAAAACTTCATGAAGTGGATGCTGCTGTAACTGCAGACAGCATTCTGTTGAGTGCTGAGGTAGCATCCAACAAAATCACATGGCTGTGTCCAGTTTTACTAAGATATCAGACTGCAATCATGTACAGTGGATTCGTTCTTTTTTCTCTGGAGAGTGAACTACAATCTGTAGCAAAATATGCAGTGCAGCTGTTTGGTTTGGTGTTCTTTGTTTGAATATCAGTTAGTTGACCATTCTGTTTATCAGTTTGTTTGGTCTTTTGAACCCTGAAATGTTGTTGAGATTTTGAAGGTTATTTTGTTGGTGTTGTTTTTCTGTTATGTGTAACGTTTGATTTGCTTTTAATTACTTCTTGTTTGGCTCCAGACATTGTGAAGGTTTTGTCTGATGTTCACGGGCAGCTCACTTTTTTTTTAATGTGTGTCAGCAAAATGGATTGGTGGTTTCCATTCATTTCCTGCGTGTTAGATGGTTACATCAGAGAAATCACCATGGCATTTTGGTTTGCCAGTCTTATAATTAGCCTCAGTAGACACTTAATAATGGAATGTAATGAGATTTAATGATTCTTCCTCTCCCTATCTTAAGTGGCTCAGGCAAATAAGATGCACTGGTGACTTGGAGTGTGGAAAGTCACATTGCAGGTGACCATTGCATTTTTATTTATTTATTTATTTATTTTCCTTTTTTCCCTTTACCCAAATGGAGCCTTTAGCTTCTGGGAATGTCAATCTGATGACATCAGCAGCACCAAATCTAATCATTAACATTATTAAATAAAGACAAAATCTTTCAGGCTATGAACACAATTCTGTTTTGATTTTCCTTGGGCAGTCCTCCTGGGTTTAATTCTTCCATAGGAGAGCTCCTGCACTGTCATGCGTGAGATGGAAATTGTCTTTCACTGAAAGCAGTGGTGAGGGTGATATTTCTGCCCAAAGCTGCTGTATGCTTTTAGCAGTAGTAAAACTCTCTTGTTAAGATTTCACAAGGATGAACTGCATTCTGTTCCTTTTCCTTTCTGTTTTGAACATAGGTGCTCTGTGTATTATTATTTTTGTTTTTAATAAATGAAATGTGTACTTGTTGCATGATTTGTTTTTATATTTCTGTCTGTAAGGACTAAGACAGACCTTTGAAAAATATGGATTTGAATGAATGAAAACATACTATGATTTGTGGAAAATTCACTTCCGTTTTCCAAATTTTCCTCTTCCGTTGCATTGTTTTACATGGTATTATGTTACTTCAAAGCTTCTAACTAGCTGCACTCTAGCATAATGCTTATTTATTAATTCCTGTTAGCTTGGCTTGTGGAATTGATGTTTTTTTTCTGGAGTTTTGAGATAGGTCACTGGAGGTTTTTACCTTGGTGTTCAGGGTAACAAGTGTTTTTTTTAAGGACTGAGACTTCTTCCATTGGATCTATGAGTGCCTTTGCTCTTTCCACATACCTGCTGTCCAAAATCTGAAAAAGTGAAGTGCCAATAGCTGGCTCTGTCCTAGTGAGCACCTCATCAGCTATGGGTGCTGTGAGCTGTGACAGCTGCTCCCTCCACTGCTCCTGTGCCACACCAGAGCTGCAGAAGCAGACTTGGCAGGCATGCAGTGTCTGCTCACAGGGCACAGGCATTTGCTGAGGCATCAGTCAGGATCTGGGTCATTTGACGGAGATGTACCTGTGAGGACTCTGCTAATCATGGAAGTTCTCAGGTTAGTCTTTCAGATGGTACTTCCTAGTAACACATTCCTGCAGCTCTAGTGCCACATCATAGCCACACTTCTGTTCTTGATTCTGCTGTTTCCCCTGCCTGCCTGCCCCGGGTCATGCCAGGACAGCCTCAGCTGGATGTCAGGTCACAGATCTGCAGGGTTTGGATTTGGCAAATGGAGCCCTTGCCGAGAAGTAGAGGCTGCTTACTGAACTGTAACACACGGCTTGCACTGCTCCAGTACAGGGAACTGAAACTGGGGCTCAGAGAAAAAAGTTTCATACTCTGCACTTGGTACTTGCTGAATTTGAATGTCTATAGTCTTCTGCCAAGTATTTCAAATAGCTCCTACATCATGTTGCAGCTAGTGAGAAGTTAAATGTGCTATTCACTTCAGTGGACAATTTGTTGTCCACATATAGAAGTTACTGTTAAAAGTGGCTGTAACTTCATAGGCATGTAACAGCAGTTAGAGGAATCCTGTAGTGATTCTGTAGGATGAGAATTTCCTTTCACTCTTTTCAGTTAATTTCCAGTCTTTTGAACAGAATACAACTATGTTATTGGTTTTCAATCTGTGTTCTATTATTTCTAATGGATGTATATATCTGTTAACTATGTTGCTATGAGTTCTTCCACTGGAGAATTGTGATAGCCTGAATGATGTCTTTTTTCTTATCTTTTTATGGCTGTGTACAGCTACAGCTTGCTATGTAACAAAACATATATTCCATTCCAATCTAGTACTATTATTTATAGAAGGTCTATGAAGTCATAACATTGGGCATAGGTAAAGCAATTCTTTGAGTGATTAGATGTGTTTATGTCAGAAATGTAAGACAAATAAACAGTAGAATCTTCTCCGTAATGTTGATGAGGTTGTTGTTGCTCTCAGAAGTATGTAGAAATTCTATGTAGGAGATTCCAGGAGGAGAGGGTGAGACTCATAGAGGCAGCACTTACCATGTGCTTGAGACCTCCTGCTTGTGTTGGTGACACAAGCTGAAAGAGTGTGCACTGGCTGGGCATGCCTGTGCTTTTACTGTCTGTAGCAATGACAGCTAAAATGCTTGATATCTTGTTTTTTTTCTTTCGGCACTTAAGTCAGATGTAAAGGTGACAAGCAGTGTGCTCTTGATTTGAGTCTACTCAAATATGCAATGAGTGTAGATGTGTGAGTTGAGAGCTCTGTGCTATTTGAGCCATTTCCCAAAGTGCCGGTTCTTGCTCAGTGGGCTGGTTGCTTTTTTTAGTTCTCTTATGACAGATGTACCTTGGGAAATTTACGTCAGACTAATCCTTCAGCTTCCAGATAGAAATGATTTGTAAAACTCTTCTCAGAATCTAGAGAGTGATCAGTTCTGCACTGCTTCTTTCTGGTAGATCTGACTAATTTTGACCTCTCTATGATACCATTAACCATGCTCAGGGACTCTTTCAATGAGTCCAAACACTAATATGCATCACTGAAATAATAATTAAAAATAAAAAAATCATCTAACATCTGGTGTAAAATTCAGTGTATTGGACTCATGATGTATGTTGACTGCTTTATAAAGCCAGGAGGAGATAATGACACATTTTCATTAGGATGTGTAAGCAGATTTATTATGCTAATGTTGTTTGTTTTTATTTCCAAGTAACAAGCAGGTGATTATAGTACTTACTCAAAAAAAACATACTTTTATTTGCCTAGATACTCATGTGTTCTCTATAAACCAATTAAAGGCTGATTTGTTTTAGCATAATCCTCTTAATAGCATCATTGAAAACAATATCTTTAGTTTAGACAAAGTGTTGTACTTTTTTTTAGTTGATCAGGTGAATGTTTAAATTGCCATATTTCGGGCAGGGGGTTGGTGTAAAAACAATAACAAACAGATGTTCTGGCCTTCAGATTAGGTATGGCCGGCAACTTTCTTATGACTGAATTTTGAGGAATGTTGAAACCTGTTTTTTATTTAAAAAAAAAAAAAAAAAAAAAAAAAAAAAAAAAAAAAAAAAGACTGTGAAGGGAAAAAGAGAAACATTGTGCACCTATGGAATATACTGTATCTTGATTCTTTAAGAAACAACAAGGTAACAGGGAATAAGGAGAGAAAGGAGCCACCTTTGGCTCAGCACAAAAGTCAGAAGTTTCTTATCTCTAGTGTCTTTGCTGATCTCTCAGTAGTTCCAGTCCTGGGAGGTCAGGAATATGTGAAAGATGGGCAAAGACCTGAAGGGGATGCGCTGCTTGTTTCCAGCACATAGAGCTAATATGGTTGGGCATGCGCCTGTCTCCCTTCCATTTGAACCTGCTAGTTCCTATTTTCCTTCTTGCACCTACAGTTCCATGTAGTGTGATACCAGGGCTGAGCTGATTTTGTCAGATTGAGTTTTCAAAATGTTCTTGTCAGAGTAGCCTTAGTTAAGCTGTAGTTCACTCTGAAATGATTCTACTGTGATATAACTTAGTGCTGCACATGAAAATGGGGTGCTGGCTTGTGATCCTTTTCTGGGACATGAAAGTACTCTGTTATCTCTTACAACTTCAGGAAAAAAACACAACTAGAAAGTTCTGAAAAAAGAATGTTTTGGGAATTTGTTGTGCCAGGAAACTCTGAATTCCCCTCACACCTGAGAACTTCAAATGCTTTTCATTCCTGGCCTCAGTCAGAAGAAAGCATCGCTAGCGTCACCTTCACAAATATTTCCTCCATCTATTTCAGGATCTTTTTTTTTCCCTGAGTACCCCCCTGCTTTTTGGCTGATACTAAGTTACATTTGCTTCTGTGGACACTTTGATACTGTTGGGGAAAAAAGAACAAACCCAGCCAACAGAGCACAAGGGCAGAATAAAAGGCTTCTCTCCTGTTCTGCTTCTTCAAGTAGAAGTGAATTCAATGCATCCTGAAGGAGACTAAGTTGTTTTGTCACTTCTGCTGAAACTACATCAGGAAAACTTAATGAATAATGCAGGCATGCACAATTGTCAGCAGCTCTGTGTAACGGGGCAAAAAATAATAATAATCTAAGAATGCATAGTGAGGTGCTCAAACGTTTGTTTTCACACACATTTTCTAAGGCAAATATAAGGAAGTGACCAGCAAAGCACTCAGCCTACCCCAGCACTCTTCTCAGGAGCAATAAGTTCCCTTGCTAGGCACTGAGCTCCAATATCTGGGTGTCTGAGTGTTTCTGTGTTCTGTCTTAAAAATGGTAATGATAAAGCAGCTGGAGATTATTAGTAGATCAAATTTAACCTCTGAAAACAAATGGAAATATTTTTAGTTGTATTGGGAACTGTCTTCTACCTTTTGCTGTATGAGGTGTTTCAACAGTCCTGGAATATCTTTGAGAGCTTATTTGCGTGCCCGTCTCTTGCTGGCACATTTGACAGACAGCTGTTTAGAAGAAGCAATTGCCAGAATCCTTTGTGACTGAGTTGTTCCTGGAGGGACCTTTTGTGCTCTGTCTTCATAACTCTTCACTCAACCTGTGTGCACAGGTGCAACTTCTTTTCTTTGATACTTTTCTTCCTCCATTCCTCTATTCTCACTTTTTTCTCTCTTCAGAAAGTGAAACTGTTTATTTTTTGTTGTTGTGTGGTTTTGTTTTGTTTTTTGGCAGAGGGCAATGCTGCACAAGGGCACATGTTGAAGCAAAGGGGCTATTTACATTATCTTCTTCCTTTGTGAAGGGGCAGTTGCATTGCAACTTTATTTAAGAACAAAAACTGCATCACGCATTTAAGGTTTGCAGTAACCTTGTGTACCAGATGTCAGTACTGTCCTTCTGGGGCAGTTAGCAAGACAAATACATGGTTTGATAGTCTGATCCTGCTTTTATCCAAAGAGTAAAACCTCTAATCCAACGGAGCTGTAACCAGGAGACACAAAAAGATTCAGAACCATTGTGGGTTTTGTTGCAGTTCTTCTTTAGCTGTGTTTCTCGTATGCTGTGATGGGTTACATGAATGGTGCCAGCAAGTCATGTTTGTACTTCCAAGAGAATTTATAATTTCTGCTGTGCTTGCTAGGCACACCACTTACAAACACGATCCATATTGAGGCCATATGTTTCATCCCTTGATGGGCTCTCTGGATGGAAAGTGGCAAGCAGATGTGAGCAAGGCAGACAGGGTGCTTTTTGCAGCGGCTGAATGCCTGCTTGTCCTATAAATGATGCACTTACATGTAAGTGAGAAATTGTTAATCCAACTGATCCTGCACCATACGATTAGGGAATTTGTATGCAGAGTCTGTAATCTGAAATGGTAGGCTCCAAGTAATAATCAGCTGCTACATCAAGCAGTTCATGTCCATTACACATTGTACAGGATTGAGATGTGTGTCCGTATGATGCAAAATAACAGACCACCAAAGTAGAAATTTAAGTAGCTTTAGCAGTGGTTTTCAGCCTTAAGCACTGCGATGTTTAAAAATCTCTACCGTGTTCTTGTAGCTTCTCTCAGATAAACTGAAGTGCTTGGTGGCCTTGCTTTCATCATAAATGGGTCTTGCTTAGCTAAGGTGTGATGCTTCATAGATTATAAGCAAAGAGCCTAGCTTGGTGGATATACCACATCCACGGTATTCAGAAAACAACCTGGGACATGGTGTTCTAATGATGAATATCCTTTGTGAACAAACTAGTCTTAATGCTTGTTTTATAGTACAGGAAATCTGGCGTAGGAATAGGAAGACAAAAGTTTTGACACTTCATACTTCTGGTGAGAAGCCTGGTTTTGTTCATATTGCTTCACCTCACCTGCAGGTGTTCATATACTAGGTCCACTTTGAAAGTAATGCCTCCTATTTTACTATGTTGACCTGTCATGTTGGAGGTGGATGTGGGTATGGCAGTAAAGGCTGAACCTTTCCACCAAGATTCTGCTCCATTTTGTGGCTGTGCAACAGATGGCAGCACAGAGGCAGTCTGACAAATGGCATCTGACATGGAAGTGCGTATGAAGCAAAGGTGTGTCACTGTATTCCTCCATGCAGGAAAAATGACATCCACTGACATTCACTGATGCTTGCTGAATATGTATGGTTACCAAAGAGTGGGTGTGAGCTCAGTGAGGCAGTTAGGGGTGTGTTTGAGCTGTGGCAATAGTGGTTTACCTCCACTAGTGAAGATATGTACAAATGCAGTATGCAGGCTGGCAAAAACACGTAGTTTATGGTAGTGACTATGTTGAAAAACAGTGCTTTGTAGCTGAGAATTTGCTTTATTGAACAGTGTTATTTTGCTCTTTATATCTGTTGTGTTTTCCATAGAGAAATGGGAAGCATTGCATTTGGAGCAACCAATGTTAATTATATGCAGTGTAAGGCAGTAACAAATCTGCGGTAGAAAAATTTCTGGATATATTAGTTTTTATAAATTTAAATCTACTAGTAATTAAAAATTTGTTCAGTACTTCTTTAAAATTGGATCTTGATTCTGAATTTTATTTCCTGGGTAGGAGGCACCATAAATCCAAAAAGGAAAACAAACCACCCTCTTGTTAGTTTCACTCTAGTGAAAGCAGTAAGCTGTGAATTCCACTCCTGCCTGCTATTTTGGACAACATACACTGTTATGTGCAAATTTGCATGCATTTTAATATTCTAATTACTCATATACAACTATATACAACTATAAGACAGTGATTCATTAATAACTTATATATTTGCATTCATGATCAACCAGTTATATGTTCAAAGGGTTTTCTTTATGAATAGTATTTTTTCCTCTCTGTAAATATTACTTGTTGCCTCTTACACGCAGAGGGTTAAGGGCTTAAAAATAAATAAATAATTAAAAAAAAAAAAAGAAAAAAAAAAAAATATATATATATATGTTAAAGAAAAAGCCAGCCCAATTGTCCTGCTGTTCTGATTCTTTTTTCTTTCTCTACAAAACATTTTAAAACACCTGTTGTTTTAGGCTGGAACTTTTCTTGTTGTCTCTAGAAGGGATCTGAGTCATTAATTGTCATTCAGACTGTGAATGATATTATGAGAATTTTCTTTTGTCGATTTGTCTCTTTGTAAATCAAGAATTAAGAAATTGAATCAAAGTGCAACTCAGCTTCACAGTGTGGTTATTTTGGGTATTAAAAGAGATTCCTGTGACATGTCCATACCAATTTAGTGCTCAGACATGACTGAATTAATTCTGCTTAAAGATTTGTTAATTATGAGTCAGCTGAGCTGCAGTGACCAACCACATACCTACCTACAGCCTGTGGGGAGGATGAGATGAAGGATTTTAGCTTGATCAGCTTTAATTTAGACCAGCCAATTCAAGCTACCTTGTTGGATGTTGTGGTGTGGGTGCACAGCCTGACTGCAAGCATAGCTCTGCTCACAGCTGTGGTCCTGTGTGGTAGGCCTGCTGTCTGCCCTCCCTGCTCACAGCCATGTTTGTCTCTATGCAGAGCAGCATGTGGGCATGCACAAGTTTTAGTGTAAACCAGCAATTTGATCATGTTTACATAAGTGGAACTTGGTGTCCAGGGCATGCCTGCACTGTGGTTTTCTGCCCTCAGAGGTGTCAGGGTGCCCTCATGCTCTGCTGAGGCTGCTCTAAGGCTGTGGCTGCTGAGCATCCCACAGGTGTGAGCCTGAGTGTCTGAGGGGCCCAGGGAAGTGGCAGGGGTTTGTGCTGCACTATGCCATAGATGCACATGTGGCAGTGAAGGGGACATCCTGCCTGCTGGGGCCCTCTGTGCCAAATGCTCATGCTGGGCTTGCATCAGCACTTGGATGACTCATGGGGACTCTTCCAGAATATTTAGCAAAGGCAGATGTGATTTGTGGGCGGGCTGACCTTGGGGCATGCAAGTAGTTCATGGATGTTTGCAGCTGGCAGAATGAATGTACAGAGAAGGCTGTGAACTGTGTCAGGCTTTGATTTGATGAAAGGGTCTGGGCACCCAAGCAGGATGTATCTTTAGCCCTTACTACCTGGGTGTGAAGTGATAACTGTGAAGCTGGGCTTCAAGATTTCTGTGTAGAAAGTACTGTAGTATTTGTTAATTAACTATCTTAGCATTGGTGGGATTTCATCATGTGACTCAGTGCTGCCTCAAACAGAAGGGCTTTCCTGAAAGGAGTGACATATATGAATGAGTGTAGTGCTGATAGCACCTTTTTTTGAACATTTTAAAGAGTCAGTATTTCTGTTTTACTAGGAATTCCTTTTGTTTCTGAATTGAATCATGATGTCTGCGTGACTTCTACAGTGGAAGAAATCATAAAGCAGAGACTACTTCTTTAAAAGACAAACAACTATGGCAAAAACAAAACAAACTCAAAACCTTGATGTATTTACATACATGTGTATGTATATTGTGCAACCAGAAACAATCAGGTTTAGATGGTTAATTTATATTTGTAATTCATTTTACATGTTTTTTTTTAACCTTGAATGTTAGTAATGGAAAGGAAGCCTGAAGAAATTAGTTCACCACACCAGAATACCTAAGAAGGTTAGCATATTGCTGGGTGTGTAAAAGCCCCCTTTCAACACAGCATACTTTGAGCTTAAATTGCTCAAGTAATTAAAGGTTACATCCAACCCTGATTAGAAACAATGTATGTAAATACATTTATGTAACAATTACGTATTTTATCAAATACTCATTTATTGTCTTCACAGATAAGATCAAATGCCAAGTCCTATAAAGTCTACCCTGAGGACAGTCAGTGTGAAAACTTCATGAGATCTAAAACTGTGAAATAGATTAATTCAGCCTTCAAACACATCTCTCACCAGTTGAGCTTTATTGAAATTGTTTGATAAAGACAGCAACTTGTTGGCTTATTGTGTAGTTCTATGCAAAGGAGATGATCTTTGCTGAGGTAAACCAACACGCATGATTATACGAGTGGAAGGAAATAGAGGCACATGTTGGAGAAGAGTAGCTGGGATTTTTTTTGGCTTAGAGATTTTGCAATTAGTTTTCAGAGTACCGTAGCCTGTCTAAAAGAGCCGTTTTTATGCTCTGCTGTCTTCACAGCAAAGTATACAATCTCCCCTCTGTTTTGTAGGCATTTCCTGTACTAGGAATTTTTTTGCTGAAATTTCCCACTCTTGCTGCTTCTGTTTCAGCTCATTGGCTGCTGTGCTAATGAGGGCACTTGGGACTTCCTCTTAATTCAAGCACTGCATTGTGTAAACTCCTAAACAGGGTTAGACAACATAGTGTTGCCAGCTGCACATCTGCAGCCATCTGGATTTGTGGCAGGAGCGCTAAAATAGACATGGTGTAGCAGAGTTGAAAGAGTGACAAGAGCAATGTAAGTCATATTTGCACAAAACCCTAAAGTAAATGCCCCATATTTGATCTGCAGTATGTACAGAATCATTATTGAGATGTTGCATTTGCATACCTATGTATCAAGTAAAGAGCAATGGGATGTGCTTTTAAAAAAATCTTACTGGCTAATTCCTTGCCAATTGCTTTTTTGCAAGGAGATTTAAGTAATCATTAAAACCTCTGATAATCAAACAACTCTCTGCTCTCACTTCTATGCCTTCATTAAGATTCTGTTTCTAGTAAACATCACTTGAGCATATTCATTTATTACAATAACATTATTAAAGAGAAATAATGCTGTCAAATTGCAGCTCTCAAGACTGAGAACAGAGAGGCAGGTGAATGATGAACAGCACTTACAACCTGCGCTTATCAGCTGTTAGGGGAACACCTGGGATGTCAGGATAAGACACCTAAGGGTCTTATCTCCTTTCTGATCCTTTCTCATTGCTCAGCATCTCTAGTGACTACTCCTGGAATTATAGTGTGGGTCTGGTGGAAGTCAATTCAGATGGGGAATGGTTCCATTCATTTAGATTCCATGGCAGAATTATCCATACAAGTTGTAGTCCCCTTTTCTATGAAAGCCTTCATTTGTTCATTTGTGTTGGTTTGATGATGTTATTTTGTGTTTGTTTGTTTGTTTTCCTGGGTTTTCTTTTTTTCTTTCTTTTTTTCCTGCTTTCTTGGGCACTAGAAGTGTGGGTTTTCTACTCACTATTTTTAATGCTGTTTTTAAACTGAGTATTTTGTACAACTGAAGTGAGTCAACTCAGGATAAAGTTCTTGAAGTTGTAGATCAAAGTTTTTGCATACAATAATTTTTTCAAGCGTTTTTAACTTATTTTTATGCCATCTGGATCTCTTGCAGTTGTTGCTCACTGTGCAAAGACTTTTTTTTAAAGAAGAGTTATTTTTAGATAATATGCTTATGTGTGAGCACTACAATTCTGGACTTTTCTTTCTAACTTATCTGATTTAAAATGCCTGTTTCCAAAACAAGTATTGCCACCCCTTTGTAGAAATTATAGGGTTTTTTTGTTCTATTATCTTCTTAGGTGATTTATAACTAAAATTTATCTCCCGTTTTGATATTTTTTTGTTTGTTTGTTTGTTTTATCTACAGTACTATAGGTTTTCACAATTAATCCTATTAAATTTAGTGGGGCTTTTACCCTTGATTTCAACTGCAGAAAGGTAATGGCCTTTATGTTTTTGGTTGGCAATTGTTATATCCTTAAGATTATGACAGAGGCAGTTATAACAAAAGTGGAGCTAGTCATGCTTTCAAAGCAAATTGATTGTAAAGATAATTTTTAATTAAAAAAAAGCACACATAAAATTGTTTTATTGGGTTATCTACCTTAAATTTATCATTATAGGTCAAATAGTAATGGGCAGTAACAAAGAAGTCAAGAACTATTATTGATATATGTCTTGCAGATGTGTGTATTTTGTCACAGTAAGCCAGAATACAATTTTTGTGGAATCTTACAGTTATTATTCATATGAGCAGCCTGTTTGCTTTGTAGGTATATTAAAACACCAGAGTGCTTATGTTGATAGGGTAGTTGGTCCTTTGGTTTCAGTTGCTTGATGACCATGCCATTTCAGTGAAAGTGGATTTCATTCAACTGATCTCAGGAATAATGTCTGTATAGTGTAGTTGGCCTTGAGTAGAAGTAAGGCAGTGTGAAAAGCAGAAAATTCAGATGGTCTCCTTCCTCTGAGCCTCTGAGAACAGTTGGCTCTAGTCATATACTGACTGTAAAACCACTAGTCTGTGACCAGAATCTTTAAGAGATGCCTTTACGTGATCAGTTTTCATTCAAACAGAGATGAAAGAGCATTTATGTTGAATTTTGCATGGGATGTTCATCCTGAATAGAAAACCAGATTTGTGTAGACCACCTAGGCTTTAAACCAAGAAGTAACATAGTTGCTGGAAATTATCATTCATGTGGGTGTTGTTGCCACCTAGTATTGTGTTCACCTTGGAATAGTGTTCTCAACGTGCAAGGATGGATTAAGAAACAAAATTCTTTCAAGATGAAAAAATTGAGAGATTTGTATTTTTGGATAGTCATGACAGTGAGAGGGGTTTACCAAGGGTGTGCCATAAGGAGCTACATTTTTTTTTCTTTCATATTTCACTTAAAGTTGAATAGAAGATGTTATTTCTGCAGCTGGGTTCAGGGCTGAAAAACAGGTCACGGTGATGCTGCGTGGAATTTATACTCTCATAAGGAAGAGAAATTGTAGGGTTTTGAACATACTTGTTTTTCTTTTCTAAATACTATATATAAAAAGTTAAAGCAAAACATTTGGAAAAAAGATGTGGAAAATTTTGACATAAAGTTGCTATTTACATAATAATAATTTACATATTTTACATATAATTACAGGTACTAGCAATCTTCTATTTGCAACCACTTGTAGATTCAGAAACTGAAATTAATTGCTCTTTGATCAGATTAAAACTCTTCTTCCTAACTATGTCAGTTGAAGGAAGTATGGAGCTTGGAAAGTTTGGATGATAGCTCCTTCAGGGTTGTGTGTTTTTTGTTTGTTTGTTTTTTCCAAAAAGAAGATAATATATAAACTTTATTTGGAGTATTTCAGCCTGAAATAACTGTACTTTTTGGAATGTCAATTGGTTACTTGCTCTACTTGTTTTTAGAAGGCAGTTTTGAATGTATTCTTTCCTTTCCCCATCAGTGTTTTCAGATCAAAATTTTAGATGTGGATGATTTTCTCTAAACTATCCTTGTGTTTCTGGATGTTCTTTATTTTTAAATAGAAAAGCTTTGTCACGTGGGGAAGAGAACAGTTCTCACCTAAGTCTGTTATCAGCTACCATTTGGAACATGTTCTTCAAGAAACTTTGAGTAATGTGAAACCATGTCAGTGGTAAGTTAGTTTTGGAGCCAGACAGTTGTCTCTCCAACTGCTGTGTTAGCGCTACTGAGTTTACCCAGTTCCTGGCCATGTTTTGTCGTCTTGAGAACTGCAGGAGAGAGCAACTGGGCCCTGTTCATGTCCCAGTGACAGAAGGCACTCAGATGAGAGCAGGGGATGCAGGCAGTGCTGGTGCTCTCCTGGTGTCACTTGCTTTCCTCGCTGCAGCATCCCCAGCATGAACCAAGCTGTTGCAGCTGACTCAGCTTTGGGCCTTCTATGCAGTGGCACAAGGCCGTTCTCTCAGCAGTGTTCTGGTGACTGTTTCTTAGAATTATCTCTTACATAACCAAGCTTTGCACAGTGCTGTATGATTCCAGTGGTGGTGACGGTGCTGACATGCAGGCCCTGCTTGCCAGATGACGCATGCATACTCTACAGGAGAAGAGATTTAAATATATGATCAATTGCTCAGTTAGGGAAAAAGAAAAATGGGAAAAAGGGAAGCTTTAGAGACACTATATTTAAATATTCCATTTTATTTCTGTTATACAGTAAAATAATGAATGGAGACAGTGAGAAGTGAGTGATGAAACTGGTAATGTCCCAGTGGTTTCATGCTCCCAGGCTTATCTTAAAGCTTCCCAATTATTGGACCATTAGACTTACTGACCATATTAAAATTCTGATTTTAATCTTCTTTAAAAAAAAAAAAAAAAAAAAAAAAAAAGTAAAAATGAAGGGCACATTGTTTTAAAACAAAGTTTACTGGAAAAAGAATAAAAAGAATTGCTGTTTCTCCCATCATCTTTTCTCTAGAAAACCATTTTTTTCCCCACATCTTTTCCCTAGGTCTGCAGAAGTTGCTATGCAATATGGTACTATACGGTCATGCTAAATGCAAGAGGGATGTTTTGTATTTAATCAGTAGCAGGCAGACTTAGATAAGATTTATTATTTCATTTTCTTTGAAACTACTGGTCATTTTTTACTGCAGAAAATGTGCTCCTGTGGAAACCAACACAGGCATTTGCCGTCAGTTTAAGGAAGCAAGAAGAAATGAGTACAAGAAAAACACAAAGAAAATGGCCTCGAGGGAAAGCTCTGCATAATTAACTTGAAATTGCTACTGCTAGAAATACTGTTGCTGTTTTTTCTTGCCAGGGCTGTCACCTCACACAGGAATTTTAGCTTAGATCCGGGAGTGGAGCTTATCTGTAGCATCACTGAAGGTCAAGGTTTTATGTGGCTTGATTTTTCCAAATTCTAAAGACCACTGTGCTCTGTGGTATATTACTAAATGGTAAGAAAGGATAATGAACAGGAACAAGAAACCCTATCAAAGTTATGTTTTTAAAAGAAACCTACTGCAGTTTTTTAAGTGGAAAACTCATAAATGAAATTAATGGGAAGACCATGCAACTTAAATAATAACAATTTGTGTAGAGATCCAGATTTAACTGCTAACATTTTGGTTTGGATTTCCAGCTTCCCTTCTGCCTATGAAGGTGGTGTGGGGAAGTTTGTTTTAGATCAAAGGGAGGATCTGTGGGCTGAGTGAGATGCCCATTCTCAATATGGAGAAACCCTTGTCGTGTTATTTCTTGCAGAAGGTCTCACAGAAGCCTTGGTTGCGGATTGAGTCTTTCCTAAATGAGTGAAATACAATACATGAAAAAAGGAAGTGAGAAGATAAATTAGTGCATACAATATTGTCAACGGTTCTCAACTCAAACACATCAAAACATGGATGAATATTTAGTAGTCTTTCTAATGCAATAACTGCTTTTCAGCCTTATTCGTCTTTTCTGAGTGGTTGCTGTAGCTACAGTGTAACCCTGAGAGTTGGCAGAATGTGAACTGTGTATTCTACCACACTTCCTGGCCTGCATTAAATATTTGATGAATTATTGTAGATTCTAAAGCAGATGTTAGCAGGAAATGCCAATGAATATGTACACGTAAATTTCTTTTCTAATCCCAATTAAAAGTGGCCACTGTTATCAACCTTGTTTCAGGCTTTCTTGTTTAAGTAACTTAATGTGCCCTCAAATATCTTGTCATCAAATGCATGTTTAATCCACATTTGAATCCTGTGGTTTTATAGAAAGTTATGCCATATGTGAGAGGGTACTCCATAAAATAAACCTCATTAGTAACTCTTCAGTGCTGATTTAATGTCATTAATCTGCATAGGTAGATGCTGCTGTTATAAACAATATGTGACATGGGAAAGGTTTTTATGGAGTCAGTTTAGTGGAAAATCAACAAGGTCAGAGCTGCTGTAGCTCTAATGTTTGGAATGAGTCCGGTTTAATGTTTCAAGTTGAGAAAGCTCAGGATGTGTAGAACCAAGTTAAGACTATACTGGAAGGATGATTTTGGGAAGGAGAAATCAGATTTTTAAATTGACATGCAGTGCTAAAACTGGGAACAGTTTGTCTGCATTAAAAAAATGACTAATACAGAAAAAAATATGAATGTATTTGGGAGGAAGAAATCAGTGTGGAAATGTGTGCTAAATGCTGCAAGCATCTTATGCAGTAAACATAAAAAGGGACAGATATTGCTAGTCCAAAACCATTACAGAAATAAATCAGCTAATAGGTTAATCAGGAGCCAGAGGTAAAAGAAGTATTAATTTGAGATCTCAGATCTCACTCCTTCCAAACTGAATTCCTGTCAGTTGAAAGGGTTGGCACATCACAGAATGGGCATGATTGCCATAGAGATGATTAGAACTTTTCCTGTGATTTAGATTTTCTGTTTTGTCTCTGCTTAGTTCTTATTTTCCACGCTTCCATAAAAAGAAAGGATCATCTGAATGCTAGTAATGAAGCATATATTAATTTTAAATATCTTCATCTAGGATGATTTGTATTCTTTCTATTACTCTTCATACTGTGAACTGAGTCTAAGGGTGTTCTCTACATGCAGACACACAGGGAAGCTGCAGTAGGACTGGGACGTAGCCTCTGCCTGTCAGTGCTTAGACCAGCGCCTGTTGATTGGTCCTTCTTGTCTTGATGCTTTGTTGTTGTTTTTTGTAACAGCTGTGTACACTGCATTTTTTTCTAAGAACTAGGAACGTTGTTTGTGTAGATAAGCATATATACAGAATCGTAGGGGTTGGAAGGGACCCCTGGAGGTCATCTAGTCCAATCGCCTGCTAAAGCAGGTTACCTAGAGTAGTTGCACAGAAAAACATCTGTGTAGGGTTTGAATATCTCGTGAGAAGGAGACTGCACAACCTCTTTGGGCAGGCTGTTTTGGTATATATCCAGTACTGCATTTTGTATCATTGCTGTTTAGAGGAAAGGCTTAATGAAGAAATGCACAAGTAATTCTGTTGCCTTGAATGCCATTTGTTGACTTGTTGTGATTCTCACATGGAGTGCAAGGGACAGTGCTGGTCTCTGCAATAGAGAGGATACAGAAATTATTCTCTCCTGAAATATAAGTCATACGAGTCATGGTAAAATGCAAAAGGGAGAGAGCTGTTCACTTCCTTTCTGCTATAGAGAAAAGTGGTGCCAGAGAGAAGGAGAAAGGTCCCCTTGGACCTACTGAGGCTGAAGATTTTCCTCCCATTACTGAAATATCATTAGGCTGATTACTGAGATGAGCAGCACTTGTGCAGAAGGATGGAGGAAGGGAGAATTGCTTTTCTGAGTACAAAAAACCACAGAATCTGTATTTATTGCCAAATTCCAGAAGGATTCTATCAAAGGAAAGCCACAGAAGCATAAAGATAAATTCCCGTTGTGCTCAGTGGCATATCCCACTCACATTACTTCTGAGGATAGAGCACTAGGCGCACTATATCAAATATTTAGTCACTGCTGAATTCTTCATTGTTCTGACCCTTGCACCTGTGTACCCACTCAAAGAGCATTTTCATTCAGCTGAGATTGTGAATGCTGCTCCCTGCTATTTTTGGAGCAGTGGGTTTTCTTAAGCAGGTCATTGTCAAAAGTAAGGAATGTGGCAACTAGAAATGGATGCTAGCATCAAGAGCCCAGATGCAACTGATGAAGACAAGGTGTTGGAAGTGATGGTCTCCTTTGGTATAACTGAATGAGCAGCTGTCTTGTTTCCTATCCCAGCTTCCCTGGAAGCCAGAAAGAAGAACCTTTGTTTGTGATCATCAGGTTCAGAGACTCTGCCCAAAGCTGGATACTTCAGCTTTCTGGAGTATTTTCTGTTAATGTTCTTGCAAGAGATTGAGTGTTGTATGTAGGTCATTCCAAAATTAATGCCTCCTGTTTATTTCCACAGCAAATACAACAGATACAAAAAGCACCAAGACAGTGTTTAGTAGAGTAAACTCTCAGCTAAAAAAAACACTATTTTTCAATATAGTCATTAACATTTGCTTATCTGCACCAGCAGAGGTGACACTGTTTGGCAGCTTCTGTGGCAGCATTGTTGCTAGGAAAATGTTTCCCACAGTCTGTCTTTTATCAGTCCAAACAGAAGGAAGTCAGAAGGTACCAATTTGAGACTATACTGTGGGTATAGTCAGCCATTGATGTTGTACTCCATATCCTTCAGACTGGTATGGGGCCTGGCATTATGTCACAAGGGGCGAGTTGTCTTCTCTGGCCTGACTGTGGAATGTTGAGCCTTCAGCTTAGTCAGTGTTGTGATGTAGCAGAATTAATGGTTTGTCTGGATTCCAAGAAATCTAGACAGATCACCCTTTTCCTATTCCAAAAGGCAGTGCACATCACTTTACCCACTGAGGGATGCATCTTGACCTTTAATGGGGAAGCCATATTTGTTACTCCATAGACTGCCAGTTTAACTTCAGCTCATGGTGACACCTCATCTGGTTACTGGCAATGATGCAATCCAGGAAACTGTCACCTTCAGCCTCATATGGGTTCAATAGGTGCTGATGAATTTGCATAGTGTTTTTTCTGCTTCTTTGTGAGCATTTGTGAGACCCACATGGCACAAACTTTGTCATGTTACATTGTTGCCACCATTGTTTGTTTCTAACTCTTTGAGGCTGATATTCAGCTTTGTACACAGTTCCCTGCTTGTAATCCTCTGATTTGCCCAGATGAGCTGATTGAGATGCTCTTCATTTAATGGCATGACAGCTGTGCGTGACCATCTGGAACGCAGCTCATCTTTCACATCACTGTTGCCACTGCTGATACACAGCACCCACTGCTTCACTGTGCTCGTATTTCCTGTTTGATCTCTATAAATGTTCAGCAGGCATAGAGGAATGGCGATGGGTACCATTTTTTACTGCATGGAGGAATTCAGTGACACACCTTTGCTTCATGTACACTTTCATATCAGACTCCATTTTGTCTAACTCTATCCCTCTGTTGTCATCTGTCACATGACAACAAAATGTAGTAGAATATTAGTGGGAAGATGCTATCTCTGATGCCATTCCATCAGCTCCTGCTTCTGATTTTGTGGGCCAACATTATAAAATAGGAGACATTAACTTGGAGCAGCACATATATATTCTGCATTCTGCTTTTTCCTTGAGTCTTAAAATATGCAGTAATTTTACTGAAATAATTAGATTCGGGGAAAAAAAACAAAAAACAAAACAAACAAACAAAAAAAACAAAACAAACAACAACAACAAAAACCAACCAACCAAACAAACAAAAAAAACCCAGATAAATGCAGAATTTTCAGGTTACCTAGCCCTGGATCTTTCATTATTCCAGAGGAAAGAAGGGAGTTAGTGTGACTCACCAGAAAAACCTAAGTGTTTCTCATCCTTATGAATTGCATTAGAATTGTTTTTTAGTTTTATTTGTTTTGTTGATTTTTTCATGAGACCTGTAGGAGTCATAGGGCTAACTTCTTATTGTTGTCACAATTTTGATGAACTTGAATCCAAGATTGAGTTACATTTCATAAGCATACTGAGAGTTCATTAATTACAGATGGAGGGAGTTGTACTTCAGTATGCTGAAAATTTTCATTCATCATAGTGAAATAGTTTCTTGTTAGATCAGCTGCTTCCATTTCTATTTCATCTAAAGAAGCCACAATGATCTGAATCCAGTCTGAAATAATAGATGATGAGTATTTTTTTGACAAACTGAATATTGCCTCTTACACATAACTGCAGAATTATTTTTATTTGGACCACATTATTTATGAGAAGTGCTTCCTTCCTTGGTATGTCATAATTTAGATGCGGGTCATCTGTATAAACCTAATAATATCTAAGGCCATTAATTGCATTCTTCTTGTTGACAACAAAGTGTGTATATGTGCTGATGCCCATAGTTTTCTTTAAACTGTTCTACTGTTTGTTTTTTGTTTTATAAACAGTGCTGTGTGTAGGACTACTCAGATCTATAGTAACATGATAAAGTTTATAATTTCCTCTTACTATAAAGTTTAGTAAGTCCTAGGTTGTTGTCTGACAACAGTATTTCTTGAGTTTGTGTAACATTAAGGCTGTAATTTGATGGTTGCTGCTCCTGATTATCCAAGTGTTGTGTACCTTTATGTATCAACAATATTTGCTGCTTTTCATATAGAAGAGAGAAAATGCCTTTCCTTTAAGTTCTGCAGTGAATGAAAGTTGAAATATAGTGACCCTTTTATGCAGTTTTCAATCCTACATGTTCTACATGCAGTAAAACTTCAATATCACTAACTTAATACATACTTACAGCTTGTATTTGGCATTAGGGCTATATAGAATAACTGTCATAAGTAAATTAAGAGTCACATTTTCTTTTACAGGTAAATATGGGTCTTAGAGGGGATGTTTTACATTCACTATCTACATTTTTGTTTTCTTATTTGTGAGCCCTTTTATTTTTCCCTAAGTGTAATTTGAATGAGCTATAAACAAAATAATTATAGTCAGACTTAATAAACTTAGCAAACTATGAATCAGATCTTTGCTGGAAAACCATTCCTCCAGTGTGGGTTGGACCACTGCTGTAAATGTTTCCTCTGTGGTCCAAAATCTTGAGTCCACCCTTGTGAAATACTGAATGTTGGGGTGAGCCATGAGGGGAAGTGCTGAACATTTTCCAGGACTGGCCCTTACTTTCATTCCCATCCTGTGTGTTATGCAGTTTGTTTTTCTTGAAGTGATACTTTTCTTTGTTTTTCCCCTCATCCTGAAAACTAGGCTATGTTATGTTGATTTCAAGCCATCTTAATGCAAATAAAGAGGGACAAATGGCCCATTCACCACATAAGAAGATTAGAATACAACTTGGTTCACGTATGTTGTCTTTTGTTCTGGCTTGGTTTGTTTCCTTAAAATGAGATAGCCATCTCTGTAATCTTAGTATATTTTATTTACTGTAATCTGATGTACCATTTCTCTCCCCTTTTTCTCCTCCCCCTAAGATTATCGTTGGAGAAACTGCAGTGTTTTGTCTACAGTTAGCTACAAAGGATTTTGAAAATCAAGAAAAAACAATATTAACTGGAGACTGTTGTTATATAAATCCACTGGTGCGCAGAACCATCAGATTCCTTGGTATGAGCAAAATTAATGTTTTCATTTTCTGAATGATGAAAGTGGTTAAATATGTCTTGAGTTTGACCTGGATAAACTATTCAGATAACAATGCAACATTTCATGTATAGTCCTAACTGGGGTGCAATTAATTCTTTCCTTTTGGACAGTGAATTAAGTGTCTTGGAAATCTGGATTAAAACAAACAAGCAAAAAAATCTGTTCGCAGAAAAAGTACTAAAAACAGAAAAATTTGGGATCACAAGAGAGAAAAAAAAACCCAAACAACCAGTGGGAGATGGAGGGGGAAGTATCTTTATACCAAACCTGTGGTCAGAGGTTCTCTTTTGGATATGCACACATACAGCAGCCAAAGCTGAAGACTTTGGGGGGATATAAGTGTGTGTTTTGAAAGGCTACCTAATTTAGATACTTTCTTAGCCTAGAGCACATGTTATAATCTATAATAGATAACTATGAAATCCACTGAGGTCAGCTGTAAAACCCACCTCCCCTGACTTCACTGTATTTGAGATGTTGTGCATTCTACTTATTTCATTGTAAATGCATTTTGGAGAGGAAAAAACCACCTCTCAGAATGTCTGCTAAATAGTCACAGATGCTGCTTTTTAATATGTGCAGGGATGCCACAGCCAGACTCCGTTTGTCTGCTATGTGTTCTTCCCTCTCGGCTGTATCTGAGGGCAGCAGCTGGGGAGCAAAGCTGCAGGGCAGCTCATCCCATGTGCCCCCATGCAGGGGAGGGAGGGCTGCAGCTGGGTCTGTGCATGCTGTGCTTGTGCCACAGCCGTGATGCCGTCTGCCAGTGCAATAGCTCCCTGTCACATGGCAGCTCTGGAGTCACTGAGTGGGAGACTGCCCTGCGTAGAGCTGGAGTATGTGGGCAGTCATGCTGAGGAGCTCCTCCTGCTCCTATTGCTCTGTATAGGGGCTACGTGTGGCCAGAGCCCACCTGGTGGGCTCTCCTTGCTCACAGAAGTGAAGCCAAAATATGGTGGGTAGGGCAGGGATGAGTATGGCTTCTGCACTGTTACACCAGATGAGATGTCACTCCCTGTTACTCTCACAGAAGTGATGTGGCTTCCTGTTGTGGGGCTGCACACACTTTAGGGCTTGCTGGAGGGCCATCCTTAGCACCTGTGCTGGGCACAGGCCAGTGCTCATTAGTGTCGTGCTACTCATGGTAAATCAGTGTTAGTGTGACAGTGTTGACCAGACAGAATCCCAGAAACCATTCTTGGGCCTTCAGCTTTGTAGAGGGGAAAAAAAAACCTCATGGTGCTACATGAATTGGCAACTGCCATAATTCACATTATATTCACAGCTAGCTATAGTGTTGAATTAGGGGAAAGGTAAACTGATTTGCCCACAGAATCCAGGAATTCTTTAGCTAAGGTGGAGTTTGAATATGTCTGCTGACTTGGCTTCCCAGTCAGGGTTGTTGCTGTGGTTGAATTTTCTTCCAGTTCGCTTACAAAAAGATAGAAAGACATATAGGATATACCTAGTTATGCTTTCTTTTCTTTCTTTTTTTTTTTTTTTTTTTTTTGCTTTTTTTCCCCCAGCTATTCAGATAAATGCATTTCTATTCTTATGAACAAATACACATACTTAATGTTTTGCTGATGCATATGATTTAAAAAAAAAACAAACAAAAAAGCTTTAGTATAAGTAGCTCCTTGAATATAGAGATCATTATGTTGATGTAATGATTAACATGTCATGTATAGAGGTGTGCCCAGTAGCAGGCAGATAAAGACAGCTTGTGCATGACAATATTAAATTATTCAGTCAGCTTACTTACAGCTGAGAGAGAAAGGAAAATGTTTGTCCAGTATGTGCAATGACTTTTCAAGTTACTTCACCATTCAATGCTTGACTTCTCTGGCTTTCAAACAGGGTTATAAGGTGAACAATTTGGCTCTGTTATTTCTGTTAAGTGAACATGGGCAAAGGCTGGGTGTTTGGCTAGTTGCCCCAGATAGATGGGCGTGCATGGCTAGGAGACCAGGAAAGCAGACTTTTTCATGATAGATGGGTGTACTCCTTTGAAGGATGGAGAGAGAATGAAGTGTGTGGGTATGCTGCAGTGTTGCTTCTGCCATCGGATAGAAAGATATCATCTCCAACATCATCAAGGGTCTTTAGGGTATGGTCTTGTCCCTATGTTTTTAAGGACTGTTTGCATTCTTAAATGAAGGGAACTGATTTGTTACTGTGTTAAATATTATAATATGTTGTCCTGGACTGAAATTGTCAGGAAATTTAACTCTTTGTTTCCCTCTTTAGGAATTTACGCGTTTGGACTGTTTGCTACGGACATCTTTGTAAATGCTGGACAAGTAGTAACAGGGAATCTTGCACCACATTTTCTTGCACTTTGTAAACCCAACTATACAGCACTTGGATGTAAACAGTATACACAGTTCATCAGTAGTGCACATGCCTGTACTGGAAACCCAGACCTTATCATGAAAGCAAGAAAGACATTCCCATCCAAAGAAGCAGCACTAAGCATATATGCAGCTATGTATCTGGCTGTAAGTATATTGCACTGTTTAATATCACTGTATTTTTGAGAGCATATTGATTCAAACTATTTGGAAGGGGAAGAATGGAGGGAAGGTAAGACGACTAATGACCAACTTTAATGTATGCAGTCCTTCTGTGTGTTACTGTGAAAGCTCTGAGAATTTGGTTCATGGGACTTAATTCTGACAGTTACAGGTGTACTTATACTTGTAGATGGAGGAAGCCTTAAAAGCTAAAAAAAAAAAAAAAATAATTAAAAAAAAATGTTTAGGGCCATGCTGGGAGAGTATTAATTGTTCAGGAATGGTTATAAACTAAGGATAACCGGGTTCTCAGTTTACTTTTTCCCCATTTCCAGACAATCTAGAAGGCTTTGTTGTGTGGCCAAGGGTAAGGGGGGAGGATTGCCTGTAACCATCTGGTAGTAGTCTCTTCCTGTGTTTTAACCCACTTCAAACTAGTGGAATTGCATGTGGCTGTGTTTGTTGGTGGGGTGAAGTAAAAGAGTGGGCATATGCAAATATCTGATCTCTACAAATTTCCTGAGGATCCATGTATATCTGTAGGTACCAGAATTGATATCTATAGGTACTGCAGTTCTCTTGCAGAGAGTTTGGCTCTTATTCTGCATTTAAGTGGGCTGCAAGACAATCTAGCCCTTCTTCCCTCTCTTCTATGTAATACTGAGTGAGGAGTAGGGCTGGGATAAACTGCTGTTTGCTGGGTAGCATCACAGCTGCTGCTGAGGTAGTTCAGATGTGAGAGCAATAGGAATGAAGCTTGCTAAGGTAGCTCAGTGCAGTGCTCCCTGGCTTAGTTTGGAGTGCAGTTTGTTCCATCTGCATGCAGCAACACATATTCTTCATCAAATTTTCCTTGGGGCACCCTTGTGGAAATCTTCCAGCTGACCTGAGCCTGCAGCTGCAGGCCTTTATAGCCCACTGGCAGGGCCCAAAGTTTTCTTATGGTGTCAGTGGGGAGTAGAGCAAGTGTGTACCTCTGGTATTTTCAGGAGTCGGCCCTTCAATTCCTTCAGTGTGTGTGTGTGCATATGTATGTGGATACATGTGAGTGTTCATTGGTTTTGAGTATATATACTTAATGAGCTGACTTAATTTTTGATTGATCTGGAAGCTGACACTTGCCAGCTGCTATTTGATATGTGGCAGTGCACCAACTCCATGCTTCTGGGTGTGGTTTCAGTGTCAGTGCTTAAAATCTTCATCCCTGACAGTAGTGTTTACTTAAAGTTCCTTGTGGGCAATGCTTTCTTGGAAGTTTAGATCATCAATTAGCACAGGAAGGTGTTAGCTGCAAATCAGAGATAAGCAGTAATATTCTGTTCTAATTTGTAAATGTAAGACTGCTAATAGTATCATCTTTACTTGGGATATATTTGAGGCTTTACTTCACAGAACTGCAAGGCCAAATTTGGTGCAAACTATTTTAGAAAATGTTCAGCATTCTACATTTTAATTGCTCCTATTTTTCTCATCCATCTGTAAAGTTGGATTTCCACTGTTGCCATGAGTCACAGAAACTGAAGGAAACCAACTGTTCAGCTACTGCAGAGCAGAAAGGAAAACAGCATTGATACATTTTAAAAATAAAAAATAGTCAATTACCAAGATTTAATACCTAGTATCATGGCTTTTGGTACAGCTACAGTGCTTTGTGAAAACCTTATGTTGTGTGTAATCAGTAATCAGTTAACAACATCAAAATTGGAAGCTGGTGTGATCTGTTTCATGATTTGATAGTCCTTCAGTAACAGCAGAACTGGATATATCCTGTGTCATTAGAGTATCACTGTGATGCATGACAGTGTCATCATTTAACTAAAGCACTGTAAACTACTGACAGGACTGATGAGTTGTTCTTGTAGGCTGCCTGATGAACTAATGACTGTGATGTATCTGCTGAGTGCTAGCCTACACATTTAGGTCCTTGATGTGATATTGGCAGTCTTTTCCGTCTATTTTTTCTGTTTCTTCTCTTTTCTTTCTCTCTCTCTCTTTTTTTTTTTTTTTTTTTTTTTTTTTTTTTTTTTTTTTTTTTTAAATCCAGTTGCACTGTTGCTACTAAAAATATTGTTTGTTACACACCAGTCAGAGAAATGTAATGTTCCAGTATCTAGGGTCATGTCCTTACAGTGTCACGATGTTTATTGGGAAAGCTGGCTCTGAGTAACAACTTTCTCATCATTATTCACTGGAGTAGAATGTTTAAACAGTAGCCTAGTCTTTGTATGAGCAGTGGTACAAAAGTTATCGAGAGCACGGACATAAAGACCTTCATATAGTACTCAGCTAGTACTTCATAAGCATATCATTTCTGATACAAAGTGTGCTTTCTTTTTGATCAACAGAAATGTTTGGGTGAGAGGGTGAGACTTTTACAGAATCCTTCCTGGACATTTCAGCCAGTTGTATGCAAACCAAAACCAGCTGAAAGATATAAACAGGCAGTGTGCACCTAGCATTTTGTTAGCAACAACTTTTTCATCTAAGTTCTAATTTTCATCTAAGTCTTCCTTTTTCACTCCTCCCCTCTTCTGAGAGTGGGTGGCTGCTATGGTAACTCTGAATTCCCTTCCTGCTGGAAGTGCGGGCTTTTGCAAACAATTGTACTGCTAATATTTAGACCTCTCTAGCATTTGCCTCCATTGCTTTTCTGAGTACCCATCAGGAAAGAATTAGCAACTGAAATGTTAAATGACAGCAATATGCTTAGTTGTATTTTTTCTACCCTATCCAAGTGTCCATGCTTCCAATGATTCATAACTTATTTTCTTAAGACTTGCAGGTTAATTTATCCCTTGTATACCTGAAAATTCAAAATGAACTACTATAGATATATTTCAAAATCTCTACCCAAAATGGCTGTTATCTGGACATCTCTTTAGCTCAGCTAATCTTAAATCTCCGTTGCGTGTGCATGAGCTAGAGTTGGATTATTAAGTTCAGTGCAGTCAGCATTTACTAATTATCAGCATTTCAATTCACCCTTTCTCAGCTGGTACAGCATCTGCTAACATGGATATTAAGGCAAATACTCCAAATTCATTGACATAACTGTAGAAACCACATTTCAATATGCATTAGCTAGCACAGCCTGGATAATTAGAGGTACATTTTGAATTTATGAAATTGTGTATATACTTGGATGTGGGTTTTTTTGTTTGTTTTTGTTTGTTTGTTTGTTTTCCCTTGAAACCAAAACACAGAAATGAGAAGTCATGAGTCTTTTTATTGGTAGGATTTCAAAGTGATCTGTGAAGATGTAGTCAATCTATTCCTGTGGATTCAGTGTGAGACTAGTGACTAACAGTTGTCCTTTGATGTTACAAATATAGGGGATTGTTCATTGCTAGCTGCGGTCTAAAATAAATTTTAGTTAATCATACAAAACTTTGCATTTTCTTGCTGTATTGGATAAGAATTGACAGCTGACCTATCTGAAGCACAGCTTTTGAACTTCGTACTATCAGATGCATTTCAGACATGTTTTAGGTTGTTAATGATAGAGGAGAAAGTTTAATGTCTTGATAATTAACATAGCCCTTAGACATGCAGGCTGTTTTTGTTGCTTTGAACTGGCTGCAACTACAACCTCAGGCAGGGCTAGCAAATACATCTGACAAATAAGTCTTCCCTATATGCAGAGCTTTTGTTAGGATCTTGATCTTCTGCTTGACAAGGTTCTGATATCTGGCATTCTGCTGCATCACTGTTTGGTGTGTTTCTAAGTCACTGGGAAAGGACATCAAGGCAGACTGGGTCACAGTGTTAGCAATATGATCCTGCCTAGTGTCACTCCTTGATCCAATCTTTTAGTCTTGAAGTCTCGTGTCATCTGTGAAGACCTGGTTCTTGAAGTGTCTTTATGGATCTTTGCTTTGGATTTTTTTTTATTTTTTATTTTTTCAATAAGTTAAAGATTAAAGGATTCTCTTGTCTGCTTTTCAGGGATTTTCTTCTCACTCTCTGTCTTAGTGAGGAAAAGTGTCCACTGACATTGATTGTGCATAATGGTCTTCATTTAATGGATGCATTGGTTGCTTCAGATTGGATAGCAAATTAATATTAAAATTTTGTACCAGAGATTTATCTAAAGACCACTGGAGATTTCTTGTTAGTCAATTCCCTGTAACAATTCAACTGCCCAAGATAACAACCTTTGTAGACTGAATCAATTCTCGTTAATATTTGGGTGATCTTACGGTCTTGATTCATTGGAGAATATCTGTCTCTTCCAGTTGTTTAGTGTTGCCTCAGTAACAAACTCTTTGTGGGACAAGTTACAGTAAGTTCCAGCATTTCTAGAAGTTTATTTTCCTTTTTCCAAGCCAAGCTCTTGACTTTGAAACCCAAGTTTTGCCTGATGTTATTAATATTTACTGCAAAACGTGAAAAAAATGGAGAAGGCCTCAAAAGAAAAAAAAAAAAAATCAGCATTGTTGGTTGCAGTAAGGCTCATAATAATTTGAAAATAGGACTGTTCTTCTGTTCTTTGCTCTGGTAATAGTTTGGCCCAGTAGTTACTAATCAAGGGAGCTGAAGAGCTTCTACATTGTCAGACAGGATTCTGACTAATGATTTAACTTGCTTGTAGTCTGCAGTTTACTACTACAACCTACTACTTTTTCAGCTTTTTGATCTCTGAATATCTCTTTTCTTGTACCTATGGAGGAATGTTGAAATCTGTGCGCTTCTGAGGTGGAAGGTGTATAAGTTATTACTTATATTTCTTGCTACTAAATTATAGAAGCAAAACAAAACTTGGAAATGTATATTTGGAGCTCTGCCCAGGAGGAATCACTACACAGGCACCAATCTCCTTTCCACTTGTCACTTCATGAGTCATTGTTCTCTGCCCACTAACAGACTGGCTTGTCCCTTTGTCAATTTCCCCCGACCATCTGCTTCATGGAGGACCAAAACAGCAACTATGGAGGACATCTTCCTCCCCATTTCCTGGGAACTCAGTCTAATGAACCAAATAGGAAAAATAACCTTCCTCCTTGTTGGTGTGACCAGCCTGATGCCTAGCTCCACTCTAACCAAGATGGGACTTGCTGCATGCTGGCATGTATGTACATTGCTTTTCCTCTAGAATCAAGAAGAAAACTGCTTAATTATATTTTATTCTCAATACAATGCAGAACTTTGACCAAACTGACTGCATTAATATAGTACTTGAGCTGTAAGTTTAAAAATGGATGTCTGTAAGTCCTAACTTGCAGAATTCTGTTTCTTTTGCAGAGCTTTGCAAGGGTATGGACTACCTTTCTTCAGAAGTCTTGCTGTACTTCTGTTGACTCTTTAGTGAAGTACTGTCCTTAACATCTCGATGGCTGTTCTTTAAAGAAAAAAATAAAAAGTAACCTACGCTGTCAGAACCCTCTGATGTTATTGTTAATTATGAACTCAACGTGGCAATCTTGACTACATATATAGGAAGGAGCTTGGCACATGGAAGCCTTTGTTAGTCACTAAAAGCAGGATTTTCTGCAGTTGATTCTGCTTGCTGAGTGATTTGTCTAAGTAAGGATTTGAAGGATGGGCTTGACTCTAAAAAGCGTTTCAGAGAATTTTCTGCAGAGTGCCCTTCAGTTTAGTTTTGTATTAAAGTTGAAGTTTGACTGAAATACTGAATAATCAATTACTAGTATTTGCATTGCAATACACTTTGACTTCATAAAAATTTAGGTAATTGTCTTGGGTGATGACTAGTTGTTATAGATAAAACACACACACACATATATCTAGATGAAACACACTTCTACCTGTCTTAAATAAACTAACAATTTCTTATCAGTTGATTTTTCCTTCTCAGTAGTCGTTTTGATTTTGTTTACCCTAGAACAGAATTTCATACTACCAACTTCTTGTGTCATCTTCACCCAAACTCTAAGTGAAATTTGATGATCTTGCTGACTATTCAAAATGTTTTATTGAGCAGCAGATGTTCTAACATACAGCTTTAATGAGTGTAATGGTGGTAGTATCTGGCAGGACGGTGAGACTTACTGAAAGAGAGAGCTTCTGAGTAACTGAGCACAGGCTGCTGTAGCTTGAAAAAAAAAAAAATGGGGATAAAACAGTGGAAGTGAGATTTGAAGGCATCTTGTCAGCATTCCATGTAACTCACTGAGAAAAGTTTGCTAAACTATAAGGAGCTACAGTAAAAGGATGGTCAAAAATGGGAGAAATACTGTATCTTAAATGAGCTAGTAAGAGGAAAGGAGAAATATGTGCTGGAAATGGACTCAATCTTTCTTTTTAAAACCTTGCACTGTCTGTACTAGCAGAAAGCTGTTCACTGCATAAGGTACATGGTGATGTGTTGCAGTATGTCGCTGTGATTTTAAGTTACCTGGTTATGTTGTGATTCTTTCTCTCTGCCACGAATATTTCTCTAGAGTTTTGAGCAAAATGACTGGCAGATGTTCCTTTCAGATGAGCTCTGACCAGTACTTACTTCATTTAATTTGATTGATTTACTATGAGTGTAACTAATTCTTGACTAAATAATTGCACTAGGGCATAATTTGTTAGTGAAATTTCAGACAGCACAAAGTGTTGCCTGTTTGTTACCCAAGGAAATACCACTTTGTCAGTGCAGATTCATCTTTTTCCCTTTCCAGTTCAAAATGGTGACACTACAGACTTTGAGTTTTCAGGGAAACCTCACGAAGAAACTTTAATTCTTTATTTTTTAGAACTATAGTACTTTACCTAAACATGAAGCTGAAGGACTTCAGTGGGTTAGCTGCAGAAGCTGCGGAATGTAAATGCTCATTTTCCTCAAAAAACTATTTAATTGAAGTGTTACTTTACAGGGTGGAACTTTAAGGCTGTCTTAATGTCAATACTGAATATAAGCAAAGGAATGGGAGTTCACAGTTCTGAAATTCATTTCTTCCATTGGCTTGTCAGAGCTTGGAAAGCGCTGGCTTAGACCCTGTTCTGTAATGCATCTATCCTTGTGGCAAAAGATCTGCTGCACCTCCGTGCATTGCATTTGATCCAGTAGTACTTGCAGACATTAAGACTGCAAGCAGGGCAGAGGTAGAGATCTCAGTTTGTTGGAGGATGTATAAAAAACTCCTACGCTGGGGTTGGTTTGTGTGCTGTGGGGAACTGGTATTCACAGCCTCTGTGAAGTATGGGGAAGCACTGGTTGAAAGTGTGACATTTCATTTTTAAAAGCAGATATTGACATCTAGTTCCATTTTCACTGCTTTGACAAGTCTCTAGCTAATCACATGGAGAAGCTACATGTGAGGAAAAAAGGCATTTGTTAATAAAACTAAGGGTCAGTTATAGCCCCTGTCAGGACAGGATTTTTTCTCTCTGCCAACATTAGGCAGTAAAAAATTGTTAAAAATTAGTCTCTCTGTTTGCATCTCTACATAAATAAATAGCTTGATAGGATAGGGTTGTCAAAATAAATACAAACTCCGAGATCCATAGTCTACTTAAACTGAGTTTCTAGTGTTCTGTTCGCCAGTTAGAAAGATGCATTATACATTGGTATTAAACTTTCTTCTTTTCTGATTTTCAGATGTATATCACCAGCACAGTAAAAGCCAGAGGAACAAGGCTTGCAAAACCTGTTCTGTGTTTGGGTTTAATGTGCTTGGCTTTCCTTACTGGAATCAACAGAGTAGCAGAGTATCGAAATCACTGGTCAGATGTAATAGCAGGATTTATAATTGGAATATCTATAGCAGTATTTCTGGTAAGCGCATATTTGTCTCTTTAAAATAAATATATATCAATATATTGGTTTGTATCTCCTAGCACATGTTGTTAGACTTGACTTTTCAGAAAAAAGTCCATGAGGTGTTACCACTTTTTTAAATGATCAGTCTTAGATATATTTACATACACTTGGAAATGTCTAATCAAAAAAGAATTGATCAAATTAGCTATTTTGATTCCCTTAGAAACCAAACCATAGAATTTCATCTGCTCATTTTTTTACATTAAGCCCCACATTAAACAAATACATATTTCATAAATATTTCATATTTTATAAAATATATTTTATAAAATATTTTTATTTTAAAGTATTACATGCAGTAATAGTAGATACCTAAACTGATCAAAGAATGAGTAGTATTTCTTTTCTGGCTTTAAAGTAGCCCCCTCTGATTATTTCTTTTCATACTAATTCAAGTTTAAATTGAAATTGTATTTTATCCAGTCAAAAGTTCTTGTTTAACCTTTTCATTTTTCTGGAGTTATGTTCGAGTACTGAATCTGTATTATTAATATTAATTATTAATATTAATGACCAGTGTCTGTGTCAGAAAGCTGCTGCTAATGTATTAATCACCTTCACTAATAACTTGAGTGTAAAACCATAGCATAGTGTAGTCATTGCTGTTTACTGCCTGTAAGTCTGTCTGCCTGGCAGCTTGTATTAGTACTAAAAATAACTGATTTTTTTTTAAATTTTTTTATTTTTTCCCTGTGAAAATACTTTTGATATTAATTTGGATCTCAAGATCTTAGATTTCAAGCTCACTCAGGGATAGCTGAAGTAGACTTTTTCACTCCTCTGATAAATATGCAGGCAGCTTTAAGCCTCCTTTAAAACATAACTGCTGGTGTTTCCAAACATCCCTTTTCACATACAGTGTCCTGGTGTAGTATTTGGTTGTGTGCTTTTAAGTTTTTTGTATTACATTTTTGCCCTGAAAGTCATGAAAGAAAAGAGAGTAGAAAAGAAGTCTGTTCCAGCACTTTTTCTTATATTTTGTGGTATGTGCTGCATAAGCTTCTCTAAGTAGAATGGCATCAAATTCAGTTGTGTTTTAAAGACTATACAATTGGAAAGAGCTGCCTTAGTTGAATGTCTGAATTAGTAGAACCCCCTTCCCCCCGGCCCCAAGCAAAAAAATGCTGCTGCCCTGAGCAAGTTTAGATTTTAGTTCAAACCTGAGAACAATCCTTGCCTTCTTGTCCTCCCTTTCTTACTCTGCTTGAGAAATTCTTTGCTGGTCAAAACTTGCATGGCATTAGCCCTTTGTAGGAGCATAAGATTGCCACATATTCCATACATGCTCTGGGCATCATTAGCTTATGAGAAAAGACTGAATCCTGGGTCTGTTCAGCCTGGAGAAGACTGAGCGGGGGTCTTATCAATGATGATAAATATCAGACAGATGCAGCCTATTGGATGGGGCCATTCTCTGTCTGGTGCTGCCCTGTGACAGGACATGGGTAATTGACACAAAACCGAACACAGGGAGTTCAGCATGAACATGAGGCAAGTCCTCTTTACTCTGAGGGTGATGGAGCACTGGAACAGGTTGCCTAGAGAGGTTGTGGAGTTTTTTCTTAGGAGATATTCAAAACTTGTCTGGGTGCCTACCCATGTGACATGCTGTGGGGAACCTGCTTTAGCCAGGAGGGTTGGACTCAGTGATTTCTAGGGGTCCTGTCCAGCCCCTGTGACTCTGCAGTTCTGACTCATGACATTGATGATAATTGTTATTATGTTGTTTAGATTGGGTGATGGATTTGCTTTAAGATGAGAGCTTTTTTGTTTTTGAATGATGCATGTATTAAAAAAACTGCCTGAAAATCTTTTGTTTTGTGATATTGATTAAGGGTTTCCTATAAAACATGAAATATAAAATATATTTGTATATTTCTGCTGTAAGCAGTGACTAAAGCTAATGTCAGTTCTGCCTAATTGTGGGTGTCAGGATCAAAGCTAAAAAGCAAAAAAGGAGTTGTTCCTTAACAATTCTGTTTATTTTCTAATCCCTTCTAGGTTGTTTGCGTGGTAAATAATTTCAGGGGACGTCAACCAGAACACGAACATTCTCATATGGATAATTTGGCCCAGATGCCCATGATCAGCATACCTCGAGTAGAAAGCCCTTTAGAAAAGGTAATGTCTCACTTTCTTACAAATAATATCAAAAAAATGTGATTTTGTACTACAACATGCTAGCAGTAGTCTCTTGGGCCTGAGTAACTACTGCGGCGTGTTTAAGAGTTTTGGTTTTGTTTCTAGTAGCAAAAAATCTGGCTTTGCAAAATGATGCAAATGTTAGGCAAGGTTATGTCTAAGTAATACTGTGAGCAAGCAGTCACTGAATAAAGATAACATCAAAATAAAGAAAACATTTCAGGCATTTTTACCAGAAGGAAAGTTAGAGCTACAAACACAAAGTTTTATAGCAATATTAATTTATAATCATTTTCTGTCATTACTTGTTAAAATGTTTTGTTATATCCATGCTTGAGGATAGTAAACAATCCTAAGCATATTAGGTCACTGAAAGTATGTTCCTATGGCATTCATATTACTGCTGACATTTTTTCCAATCAGTTGTAAGAATAAATGTTTTTAACCACTTCCTAGTCTGTGCTGATCACTTGAAATGGGTAGAAGTTGTCCTTTAGTGAGATTTGCTGCCAGCAGTAGGTTTTTTATTTATTTGCTTGGAGGGAAAGATTTCTTTTCAGAATAATCCAACGTGTCTTTTTGAACCAAATGTGTCTAACCTACTTCTACTGATGTTTTGTCATAAGGAGGTCACACTATCATTTGCTTGAACAAGAACAAGCATTTAGATGATGAATGTGTATCTTCAAAATAATCCATTCAGTAAACTCTGTAAAATGTCAAAACAAAACAAGATGTCAGTTGACTTAAGATATACCATATTAATACGCATGTCTTATTTATGTGCTAGGCTCTCCTACAATAAAAACCGTTTGTGTAGTTAAAAAGCCGTCATAGATCAAAACTGTACATTCTCTGACAATTCTGCTTATAAGAGCTCCAGTTTGGCTGCTGACATTAATTTTATTTTTATCCTGGGAATTAAAACCTAGTGTTAACTTAATGTTTCTATCTAATTTTGCACCACAACAAACTATTTTCTTTTTCTAATACTAGGTCTAGGAAAGATGAAATGATGTGGGGAAAGCAATGGGAGGGAGACTGCAGAAATAATGTTTGCCATGCTTAATGATGACCACTACCATTTGTGAACTTTCCAGAACTCTGTTATATGAATGGGAGTCTTTCCCTCTGAACTCTTGGCTCCCTGTGACAGTGGAGGGTAGCTGTTTGCTGTCATAGGACTTCTCACTTAAATCAGGGAGGGGAGTGCCACCAAGGTGCTATAGCTGGTGAGATCTTAGTGTATGGGTTCATCTTTCTTTCTGTTGCAAAGTCTTTATTCTCTCCAGACTGAGAAGATGAAATGGGAGGATGATTATGTGCAATATTTGGGAAATGCTTTTCTTCAATCCGAAGCCAGAGCATATTAAATGAAAGGCACTAGGAATAATACTGATGTAGAACGGGGGTCTAAACTGAACCATCTCAATTAGCTACCATCACTTCAAGAATTCAGAAGTTGGTCTTTGGTTTTTAACTATTTTCTTATTTCTTTATTTTCCTCTGGGTAGATGTGCTAGATGATTTGTGTGCTACTTGTCTTTTACCTACTCTAACCATGTGCAAGTTATTTTTTGCTGCTTCTCAACTGGTGCTGTTCTAGTTATACAGTCTGAATTCATGAACAGTCCTATTTGGCTTATTTTAAAATTGATTTTCTCTATTCTCGGTCTGAAAGCTCCTGTGCCAGTATTAAAACAGCATACTGTCATAAATTAGCTACTACGGATAAACAGATCCTGCCTGACTGAAGTTAGGGCTGAAGTCATGGGCTAAGGCAGTCCTGGGATGAAGCAGAGTTGTTCCTCTGTTACCAGGATTTTAAAATAACAATGATATGGGCATTTGGGAGCTGAGCAATTTAAAGTTGCAGCCTTAAAGAATAACTTCATTAGGAAATGCATACCAGATGGGACCTCTCTTTTTGCTATTTTGTTTGAAAATTGCTCGAAAATCAGTAAGCATGTGGTCCATCACACAGACCTGGAAGCACCTCATTTTGTGTCTCAAGGCCTGCTAACTCATCCGTTGCAGTGCTGTTTTGCTGCTGGAGAATGAATGTGGTTGGTATGTTCTCTGTGCTGTCACTGTCTGAGTTCTGGAGGAGGTCGAGAGTCATCTATGAAGTGCCCTCAAGCAGAAATATGTGTACTTGGAGCATTTATATTCTGCTGGTTAATGACAAGGGTAGATCACTGTTTGCATGCCGCTTGTAAAGTTGCAGCGTATGCAGATAATTAAGTTCTGCAGAGGTACCCACATCTTATGTACTTAAATAAAACATAGTTGCAGTGTCTCCTTGAAGTATCTTGCCAGAGCTGGCTCAGCAGTGCAGACTTCAGACTTTATTGCTTTCACCTTAACTACATTCATCCTTAGAATTAATGAAAAGAGTGAAAGCCAAGAATCCTCATCACTCACCCATCTGCTCATTTTTCTCTTCTGCCTCTGACCTTCGTTATCTCTTATAAGGCAATTTGTGTTTCAGTCTGCTGGCACTCTGTTGCAGGTGGGAGGCCCACTTTCCACCACAGTAAAGGTTTTTCTTTTTCCTGTATTCCTTACTTAATTTTTATTTTTGTTGCAAGAGTTCCTGGGAAATAGGGATAGTCTGGGTAACACTCAGAGAAGTTTGAAGTTCAGCAAATACAGTCACAGACATTTTTCTTCTTTTTGGGGGGAATCACTCCTTATTATTTCATGCTGAAGTCACCTTACAGAGGATTGCTACATGTCTTGTAGTGGCTGCTTACCCTGCTAGACTTTTTGTGGAAGTATTGTAGCTTTGAAAAACCAAATATAAAGGAAATATGGAACATTTGAGGATGAACTGAGGTGGTAGATGAAATAGTTTATAGAGGTTTTAGAAGAAAGTGTTGCGTCAGGATGGGCACTGTAGTTCATCTCCTATGGGATGTTTTCTGTGTATGATCATCAGGGCTCTGCATCTGCTCAGTATTATTTGCACACTGCTCTGTTTAGCTGCTGGGTGGAATTCATCTCCAGAGCCTCGGCCTGGTATTCCTTAGCATTGTTTCTTCTGTTGGCAATGTCCAAGCCATGTCCAAGGTTGCTTATATTTCGCCAGTGGGACTGACTACCTGCCTGTGAGATAGATACAGGTAGTTTACAGTTTTTACCTTCACAACAGATGGGCCAGCCATGGTAGTGTTGGTTTTGTTTTCTTTATTTTCCTTTTTTTTTTTTTTCCCCTTTTTTTTTTTTTTTTTTTTTTTTTTTTTTTTTTTTTTGGATGCATGACTGCTTTTGTATTTGGAATTTCTTTCAGTGTGACCTTCTTGATGCTTATCATACCAATAACCAGTAACTGTTAGGGGTAATTGTTGTTGAAGTCTTGTTGAATTTGATGCTTGTTCTGTTGTGTACTGCCGAAGGTAATCATGGAAACGAAACATTTTAACAATAGCAAATATGGGTGTAGACATTCAATCCTCTTGAATTTGTGATTGTGTTTTAAGACTGAGGAAGCTTTTTCCCTTCTGTATTTCAAATGTAATGTTTTGTGGTTTTTTTTTGTTTGTTTTTGTTTTTGTTTTTTTTTTTTCTGTTTACTCCTCCTTGATTGTTCATGATACAGAGGTCTTCAGCACTGTGGTACTAAGTAGTCTGTCACTGGTGTGCTTTGTACACAGGATGGCTGGGCACTGTGGCCTGGTCCCTGGGCTCTCTGGTGAGGCTGACGTCTTGTCACCAAGTTTGCAGGCTGAATGCAAAACACAAAGATGTTTCAGGTCATTGTGCTATGAGAGAATGGGGGAGAAGGCTTGTGTCTAATTCTGCTGCTCTAAGATATTTTAGTTGAGAAGTATCCAAATATTGTTGTGTTGACATCCACAAGAGTACAAAGTTATCTGTATAGGCTGTGTTTTAGTATGTGAATGTGTGTTTCCAGCACAGCTTGACTAGAGCCCACATGCTGACATGAGCTTGTGGGCTGGTTTTCTGATTTCTGTGGTCATATTGATTCTCTAACTATACAGTGTGTTAAAGGAGACATGGTACAATGCCGTTTCAACACAAAAAGACACTAAGCAATTTTGTTCCAGTGTTAAACACTTGAACTGGCATTCTTATCCTACTCTTCTGCTTCAGTCTCTTTCTACTCGTGGATGAGAAAATAAATAGTTGTTTTTGAATGCAAGTTGTGATCACAATACCTAACTTTCAAATAGAATTGTATTTAAATATAGAAAAAGGAACAGTATGTTCAGTGACCTCCTCAAATATGCATGTTGTAGGTGCTAAAGAATCAAGGTGTTAGTAACAACCAAGAAGATCTCTTGCAACAAAGCTCCCTCAAATCATGCCTCATTAGGTTCATCTCCTGGATCTCAGGAATGGACTGTTCAGACCACCTGCACATAAGGCAATAAACGTATGTGCGCAGGAGCGCACTGAAGTGTTTGTGTCTGGACTTAAAGCAGAGGCAGATGCTGGCAGCGTTCTGTGCAGGTCTGCAATCTTTTAAAAGAGGTCTTTCACTTTGGACTCATTATTTTCTCTAAAAATGTGACCTGTTCAGCAAAAGCATAAAATACGTTTTGCTGAGCAGGAAGATCTTTACAGTAACTCATCTATAGTTACTTTTTGCCTGAAGTACTACTGTACTATTTTTTGAATTAATAAACACCATTGAGTGAAGGACTACAGACAATTTTTCAAAATCCTGTTTTCAAAATTGGAAAATTCTTTAAGATGATGACTGTTACAAATATTTATAATCGTACTAATGAGTGAACATCAGGAAAAAAAAAAAAACAAACATAAAAAATCTTAAATATATACAGTGAAAACTGAAAGCCAGAAAGAAACTTGCTATGCGTTTTTTCAATTCTTTGACATATTAGAATAGCTTGTAAATAGAAATCAATAAAAATCTTAACAGAAGATATACAGATATGGGTAATTTTCCCCCAGAAACCTGCACTCAAGGCTTAGCCTTTTAGACTTCCAGTTTTCTGCTAGCGGTGTGGGAGCATGGTTGTGAAGCATGCTTTGTTTGTGGTGCTGACACCAAGCTGATGCTGTAGATTTAGAACAAATAATACAAAATCTGACATGTTTGTCTGTGAAACTGACTGCTGGGCAGACCCTCAGCATGCCATTCTTCTGAGTGCTGTAGGTAAAATCATTTCCCACAGAGTTGATAAGCTGAGGTCTTGTGCGTGCTTTTTGGCTTGTCTCTTGCACCTGTGTGAATCTTTGGCTGGTGATGGTTAGTATCTCACGCTGAAATTTGTCACAGAGGGGTGCTTGGTTGTTTGTTGTTGGTTTTTTGTTTGTTTTTGTGTGTGTGTGTGTGAACTGTCTCAGGAAAGCTTATTTATGGTTTTGCCTCAGAAGCATATGAAAAAGCATGAATACCTGGACAGTTGCATGAATGAGCATCAGTGATTCTTGCCATTAGAAAGTCATTACTTTTGACCTAGTTATGCATCATCTTGCTTAATCTGTTGGAAATGAATCAGAAAGTCTTCACTGGAGTCCAAATCAATTGCTCCCTAACTGGGAGCCTAGCAGTTCTCCCTGAGGATTTACTGAGGAATAGGGATTATTTTTTTCTGTATGATTCTGTTCTGTGTTCTGCATATGCTTCCAAGGATGATGACCGGCTTGTTTTGGAGGTATAGCTGGCAGGAGTGCCACATTCACCTTTCTCAAGGCATAGCTACCAAACCCTGAGTGAATAGCACTTCAAATAATACTTGGTTCTCTGCATCACTGGAAAATGTGTGGGAATATTGTGTAGTAGGAAGTGAAATAATTAGAAAATGTGTGGGAATATTGTGTAGTAGAAAGTGAAATAATTGATTAGAATAAATAATGATCAAAACACATTTTTTCTTCAATTCCACATTTTTCAACTATTTTGCTTATTTTAAAAAAAAAAGTAATTTTATTCTGATGCTGTTGTTGAGATAATTTTCAGATCTAAGTAATGAAAAATGCCAAACTTAATAATAGCCTTACAGTAACTCCAGGCTCACTGAGGTTGTCCAACACTTCCTCTTTTCTCTGCTGAAAGCAGAAGACCAACAACTGAAATGCTTTAAAATGCTTGTATTTTATTTTCCAATTAGGAAATCGAACTTTGCTTTTACGCTGCAGAATCCAAATCTGTAAACACTGACTAATGGCTAATATTGTTTACTGAAAACATTTTCACAGGCTGATTGCTTTCTTTCCTCACACTTTAAAAAAATGTCTGGTAGCTATGGTTTAATCATTGCTGCTTATTTTAAGAAAGGAAAGTTCTGTCTTGGAGAAAAAAGTACATAGGTGCATTTGTGTGGTGTTCTTCACCTTTTAATGCTGTCACAAAATGTAGCAAGGATGTTTTTAGAGCTAAAGTCCTTTGTATAATAAGGGAGAAAAAGTGATCTCATCCTTCTCTACCCCATACGGCCAAAGGAAAGCACAAGGAGGAGAGATTCCTTTCTGTAGTATGAAAATCTGCTTTGCCCCGGCTCTTTGAAGACTGACAGACAAATATTCAGGCAGTTTGAAGAAGAGCTGAGAAACAGTAACCGCTTCTCTCCAGCAGTTTCTATGGTGTGTGGTAAGGGAGTTGCTGAGAACTTGGAGCAATTTCCCCTAAGCAAGAAATTGGAGATGCATCCCACCCTGTGGAGTTCCCTAGTCCCCCCCTTCTCTTCAGCAGGCACAGACCTTCTCCATTACATTGAGTCTCTTCCTCCCAAATGTCAACAGAGGCATTTGCTCAGGTTAGAGCAAGAAGTAGCAGAGCTCTTTAGGATTCTGCAGTTTTACTGCATAAAGTTCTATGTAGTATTCTGAGACACATCTTTGTGTTCAGAAGGATTGTTCTGGTGAAGGAAACAGGAGGCTAGCATTGCAAGTAAAGAAGATAATAGTGATTCAGAAGAAGAAATTTGGGACACAAGTTCTAAACTGCTGAATGCCATTTTGTTGTCCCATGTCACTGCTTGCTTCTGTGCCATCAAACACATAGGGAACAATTCATGTTTTTGAAAAACATATAGCATTAAAATTGTTTTAACATCAAAATATAATGTTATAGCCTGCTAGAAACTGTCCATTTCTAGGCATTTTGCTTTAAACTGTGAATAAGAGAGGAATAAAATTACAGTGAGTTAAATTTTCAAATTTTTTAAACAATATATGGAAAACTAAAATATTGTCGAACCTTTACATCTTAGAGCTTTCTTCAGTTCAGTTACATATACAGTCATCCAGCATTTGATGAGAATTTGCTGTAGGACTGAGTGAGAGCACTACAATGAAAAGCAGCTTTATTTTCATTAGCCTGCAATACATGGCAAGCATGAGACTGTCGCTAATGCAGAAGATGCTACAGTTTTCACAGTGGTGACTGATGTCTGCACGTGTGGTTTCTGGGTTTTTATTTCTTTGTTTTTCCTTTAACTTGTAGAACCACATCACGGCCTTTGCAGAAGTCACATGATGTTGATGCTGAGGTATATTCACTCCATTGGACTTCATCTCTTTTCACAGCCCACTCACGATAATTCCAGTGTAACAAAACCAAGAAATTTTTAAAGTCCTCTTTCTGACTTGATTTTTACATCATTAAAATGAAACCTACATTTTGAAGATTTCTTAAATATTAGAACGTCACTTTACTTTCTAGCAAAAATATTAACTGTTTACTTTTTGATGGAATGGGACAAACTAGGCACTAATTACCTTTATCTGACACTACCCTCTATTTTGGCTTCTTGTTGTTTTTTAATGGTTTGTGTACCTATTCCGGCAGTACTCCATATTTTGATTTGAAATTGATTTTTAAAATCTGCATTTTTAATTCAGCATGAATTTGTTTCCATTTGAGGCAGTTTTAGTGTATAAAAACTAGAAAAATATTACCTTCTGTATGAAAACGCTGTTTGCACATTGTATTATGCTGTATTCCATGTAAGATATCATTCAAACAATGTTATATGTAAAACTGGTGCTTCTGCTTTTGAAGAGAAAAAAATGCCAATTTTTACTGTAATAAGTATTGTATCATAATTAAAGTTTATTTATTTGGATATTTTCCTGACATAATTGTAGTTGAATTGTTGATTTGTAGTTCTTGAATGTCTTGAATGATATATATGTATCTAGGTTAAAAGAAATGAAAATTATATAGAAATTTTGATCATTGATATATTCTTTAATGCTATCCCATGAGAGGTTAAGGGTTCCATTCTTAGCTCAGCATATCTGATGGGAAGCCCTGCTATCACAAATCATTTAAAGAAGTTACTGAAGGAGCCCTGCATCTTCTCCCCATATTTGTTGTACATCCAGATACTATGCTGGGAGAATAGGGTGCTATGACTGGAAGAGAGTCACTGACTTAGTGAGGAAAAGTGCACGTGTTTCTGCCCTCCTGTTGGAGCATATGTGGAAAATAAGGAATGGCTGCATTAATTTACTTCAACTGGAGTGACCAAGACAGGCAGAATTTATCTCTAGGAATCTCTGTGTTCCTGTTTCCTTTTCAGGGCCATGTTCTTGCAAAAAAAATCCTCAGTCAGATTCTGCATTGCTGAAGGATTTTTTCTTTCAACGTCAAGTGATGTTGTTATATCATTGTTATCACTGTGAAAAATCAAATTGAGCCTCCCATTCAAAAGACAGCCTCACTGACTATTCATAGTGAAGCATTGTAGATGCTGGAGATACTCTTAACTGCCAGAATGTTTTCCTCATGCAACTGCAGTTGCAATGCTAGCACTATAGACACGTTTAAGATAGAGACAGATAAAGAAATTCAGTGTGGTCCTTGAAATGAGTCCAGAATTCTAGGCCTTAAGTTTTCCATAATTCAGTGCATTTCCTCTGCATTAATCATTAGTAGAAGATATTTAAAGCATAACTGTAGAATTGGATATATATTTTTCTATGTTGAATTTTGATGTGTTCCTGCATAGTTATCCATGCATTTTCATTTTAACTTCTCTTTTCACTAAATGCAGCTACCTAAATATTGCTTGGCAAGCAGGGCAAAGCCAAGTCTTCTTTGAGTGCAGTAGAGCAGTATATCCCATGAAGTCATCATACAATGCTGAGAATTAGAGAATAAAGAAATACATCAGCAGGGGAAAAAGTCTTAGAATAGAGCCCTTAGCTACAATAGTGTTACTTAGGTGACTGAAAATCCACCTTTATTAGGCTACCAACTGTGTTTACAAAATTGTAGTAGGTCCAAAGTTTGTATCACCATGTTAGGCACACCTACCCTTCTCTTATTAGTATAGCTTTCTAGGGTCCAAGGTACTAATGATCTCTGTGTGTAGATTTAAAAGAAACTCTCACTCATTTTTGCATGGTAGCAAATCTATGTTTTTTTAATATCTGATTTATAAGATTACCAAGAGATTCTTTTATGTTAAAAGAGATGACTCTTTTCCACTGTACTGTATATCATCAACTTGCAACTGGTCTCTTTCTCTCTCAGGATCTTTCCCAGTCAAATATTTGGGTTAAATTTATCATATTATCTCTGTGAACCAGCAGTGAGAAAACAAAAAGAGAGACACTCTGCTGTATAATGTATTTTTAAATAAAATAATTTTTCAATCATGTGCAGTGTATTTATTTTAGATATCTGCTGTAGATATATGTTCATGGCATACATACAATGAAGTGATGATTTCAAAGGGCAACTGCATTTGGTGATGTATTTTCATAATTAACCAGTTCTCAGTTGCCTTCCCTTCGAGGTTGTACTGGTGAAACTGAAAAGCAGGAGTGGAAGAGCTGTATTGCAGAAGTATCTTTTTCCCGCTGGTGATGGACTCCCTCCAGGATGTGGGCAGGTCAAGCTCCAGATCCTGCCTTGAGTGAAGAGGCAAGAGTTTACCTCTCCCATGGTTGCAGTGGCTCCACTGCCCTTGAGCTTGGGCATTCACTCTTCCTCTCTGGACTTTCAATAGGAAAAGTGTGCTGAAACAAAAGTAAGTTGATATTTTCTAACTAACATGGCTTTTTGATGGTTGTTTTTCAGAAAAATCCCAGTGAAGAAAACAAGAATAATCCCTTGCTCTGATAAGATTCTAGCTCAAAGTGGTTCCCAGTAAAAATTTGGCATTTTAACTATTTCAGTGGGTTTGAGTGCATTTGTTTCTATGATCATTGTGGACCTTTTGTTTTTATGATCCCTATGGACCTTTCTATATGTGCTTCAGTCGAACAGTTTTTTTTATTTATAAATAAGATAAGCGTCTCTAATGCTATATGCTGCGGTGTTCCTAAAAGAGGAATTCATAAGGCATATGGGGACACCAGCTGGGCTCATATCCATACCATTTTAGACTCCCTTATACGTATTCTGTTGTTTGTTCGTAATCATGAACTGCATAAGACATACGGCAATAGCATCTGGGCTCACATCTTTTCAGCTTTTAGAAATGTTCTTTTTAACAATATGTATTAAAAGAGGATAATGTTGCTATTTTTCAGCTGCAATTTTCTCTGCTATTTGCTATTGCCGTCTAATTTTGTTGCTGTCCAAGATCACGAGTATGACAGTCCATTTGCATGTTATGTTAGCAGAGAGCTTTTTATACTCTTCTGAAGTCTAATTTTGGTATTCTAAGACTTGCCATGTTGAAAGAAAAGTGCAGTACGTTTTAGAAACAGCCACCCTGAGCCTGTTTTGAGCAAATACATCCCTTGCCATCTGCATTGCCTTGGCCTCAGGGACACTCAGGAGTGTTTACAGGCAGGAGGGCTGAGGACTGGGATAGGGGAACATGCTTCCTCAGCCCCTTTGGGTCCCTGCAGCCTCTCTCTAATTGCACTGGAGTTCTGCCTCTGATGGATAATTTGACCTGAGTGCCAGATTTTCCTGCCACACCCCAGCACCTGTCATGTCCCCTCAGGTACCTCTGGTACTGAAGGGAGAATCTGGACGGATCAGGCAAGATAGCAGTCCTGACCTGAGGTGCTATATGAGTGTGGCTGCAGCTAGAGCCAGTGACTGCCATTTTCTCTTGGACAAGTAGAAGGACAAAAGGCTGGGGACCTGTCATGACTTCATCTCTTCAGACCTTTCTCTAGCTCTTTTAGCTTTCAGAGACTTCCACAAAGGAAAGTAGCAAAGGAAAGCTTGGCAAATAGATTGTCCTGTATTATCCCTTATGTGGATGAGACCTAAGCCTCTTATTTTGCCAGAGTTGCTCTGCTGTTCTAATATTTTCCCTAGTGACTATAGCCAGTGTGTGGTAACCAGCCTCCTGAAGTGATCTCATCAGCAGATTAGTCATCACAACAGGCTTTGTTAGTAGGTGAGGTTTAACGCACTGCCCTAGTACTTGGAACAGAACTGAGTATAGCATTCTGGGATCACCTGTGAGGCCACTGAACCTGTCCTCTGGGACAGGGTTTCAGGAGAGCCTCCAGCAAGGACTTCAGTCCCATAAACCAAATTCTGTGCATCAGTGTTCTCATTTAACGACATTCAGACATAAATAATAAGAATCCAAACCCTTCATCTGGCGAATCCCTCCGTAAATAAGTGTTATGCATAAATATGTATTCTCTGTATCTATAGGGATCTCATGGTATTTCTGACTGTCTTTGATGTGGTTCTGAGTGAGATTCTTGGATACTCAGGATTGATCTGGTGTAGGCAGATATCCTTAAAAAAGAGAGTAAACATGTCTACAACTGTAAAATAAGAACCTAAAGAGCTACAAAATGAGAAAGGGATGAATTTCAGGAACATGGAAAATGCCTTATTATACACATTAGCAAATTTCAGGTAGATTTGCTGTGTTTTTCTAATTAATTTTTTTTTTTTTTTTTTTAAATACTGCAGTAGAGAACTGCTATTCTTAGTATGCTCTTTCTGCTAATAAATTGCTCGCTAGTTCATCCACTGTTGCTACTGTTGCTTAAAGAAGCAGCTACTACTCCTTCCTTAGCAACCTCTATTTATGCAATAGCAACCGACAGCTTAAACATATCTATTCAAATATTCTAAAAATAAGTCTGATGCAATAAGGATGAAACAATCGTTTAGGAAAACAAAACAAAGGCCCTTTTGACTCTCACTTGAGGCAGAGGGTTTGAAGCTAGTCCTAGCAGGAGTACATTCTTGCATTCTGACAGTACTTGCAAAGTTGTCAAGATGCGGCGATAAATGTTTTTGAGTTTAATACCCTGTTTTTTTGAGAAAACAATACTAAGATGTAGTCTTGGAGCATGTAGTTTTCCAGAGAGAAATAGAGAATGCCCTTGTTTTTGTTATGTTTGTTCCACAGAGTTACATTCTAAGAAGGTGAGACTCTGTGCAGAAGAGGAGGAATAGAAATGCTAAACAAACTATGTGTTATCAATGGAGGGTAAGAACTTTTCCACTCTGAGTCATTTTTGGAAGTAAACCAAGTGAATGGGGACTTAGTATCAGTTGATAATGTGACAATTCTGTCATCCCGTGTCTCCTATGGGAATATTTTCTACTTATAATGTATACAATTCTGCCAACAAACATTTTTCTTATGAGAACAAATGCAAGATGTTTGATTTTCAGTTCTTTGTCAGATTAAGGGAAGCCGGTGCTCCCATGGCACTGGACACTAGGCTGCTTTTTATTTTCTGCCTGATGATCTGCTTTTACAGCATATTTAAGATAAAAGAGCTGCGTTCTACTTTTTGAAGGGAATTTTTTCATCAGAAATCTGGTCACCTATGTGCAGAGGTAAAGAAAATCTCTCTCATGTATGATTTCTTTTTCAAATTTGAAACTCATTTCTTCTGTTCAATACTACAAAATGAAAGTAAAAGCCGCTCATCATTAAGAGAGAGGGTTGTCTACAGGCTGAAAGGAAGAACCAGCCTTCCTTGAGCATCACATGGTTTCAGTCACTTACGAGGCTGTTTGTGGCATGCTTGATCTCAAGTGGTTTGATTTACAGATGTAGCACTTCAATGCGATTGTTGTTTTGTTTGTAAGGAAAATTGCTGAGAAGTATACATGTCAACACAAAAGGAAATAATATTTAAACTTGTCTTCATCCTCACTGGCCTTCAGTATATCTGCTCCTATTATGTGGCTCTGTGCTCTCTCTTTGCTTTTTCATTCTGCTTCTGGCACCTGTCTTTCTTATTAGATGCTGAATAGTGCTGTGTCACATTGTGTAATAACCAGCAAGTGCAGACCCTATAGACAGTGGTCCAGCATTTCTGTTACAGCCATAAAAAATGGCCTGGATTTGTCACAACAGCGACAAACTAAAGGGATGGCGAAGTTGTACAGGGCCATGTGTATTATGCCTTCTGCAGTCTAGCAAGAAAAAAAAGGTCAAGAAAGGCCTAGATAATATTCAGCCTATTCTCATTTGTGCAGCCCCTGGTGGGAGTCAGAGTCCTTGTTCCAGTTTTAGATAGGAGGCATAGTAGGAGGGTTTAAATGGCAGTTTTACAACTTTTTGTTACAGTTCAGACCATTTTTTTCATTCTTGCAAATGTCTGTGATATTTGGAAGTAAAACTCCAGATATGATGAATGGCCCTTTCCAAAGAAAGCTTCATATGTGGAGGTACTCAAAAGAAATTACCAGACCGAAGATTTGCAAGATACAACAGACAAACCAGAAATGTCATTCCTCCTTTTCAGCCTACTTTTGTCCTTCTAATTTGAGAGGTTCCTATTTGAAACCCACATCCCACCCTAGTCTGGCTTTCAATTAGAGCTCCAATGCAAGCCACAAATGTGAATCCAGCACCTCCTCTCCTGCTCAGCTCTCCTCTCCCAAAGACTCCACTCCAGCCTGCACTCACAGGCTGTTAGCAAGGCTCCAAACACAGCTTTTGCATTAGCTGTGAGGAGGACACAGGACGGCTACAGCTTCCTTTGTCGCTGCTGTTGGACAGCTAGAGCTGATACATGTAGCCATCATCCCTCCCGCTAGGGTAAAAGGGATACCTAATTTATGCAAGAAGACAGCAGATTGTGGAAGACCAGGTCTTAGTTGCTGATAAGTATTTACACATTTGTATTCTTAGGCTTCCTGATAGACCTAGCTGTGACAGGAGGCTGCAAAGTCGTGCAATCAGTGGCTAGCCCCAGAACAGGGAAATGCTCTTTCACCTGCCAGATGGAGGCTGGATTTATCATTTGAATTTATCAGCTGTTTCTCCCAGAAGCTTTAAGATGTCCTGGCATAGTCTGCTTGTCTGCTTCCAGGACAGTATGTTGTCAGAATAGGCTTTCAGTCTGTTGTTTCTTATTCCTTGAGTAAGAGATAGATGTGATTTCCATTAATTCTCTGTAACAGATGCTGTCTTTCTTTTTTTTTTTTTTTTTTCTATATATATATGTGCCTGTTTCTTATTCTTAATTACTTTTTGAACTTATTCACTCTTCCACATTGGGCTCTTATTGCTTTTACTACCAGATGGCATAAAGAGCTTTGTATTGTACATTAATCTAGCTTTAAAAGTTTTCCATTTACCTTTAGTGTCTGTTCTGCGTTTTATTCTTCAGCAGCATTTGGTGTTCATTTGAAGGTCAGAATTTCTCTTAAAATATATAATGGACCAATAGATAGCTTTGCTGTCCATATGTAACGTCTAGGCTCTCATTTCCCTCTGGCAGTGGTAGAACTTGGAGGTTCTGCTACTTTACATGTGATTGGATATGAGTTCTGTTTTCAGTGTAGAGGTACAGGCAAGGAGAAGTGTGAGACTTGCCAAAAGCAGGGGGAGCCCTCCCTGCCCTGGCAGCAGTGTGCTCATGTCTCCTTTTTGCATTTTCTCAGTGTTCTTGTGGCTCTCCTGGTGCAGTCACACAGATGGAGGAAGCTCAGTTACAGGCAGGAATGGTCCTTTGGGAACCCTTTGCTCCTGTACAAAATGATGGCCACAGTGAGAGCAGTATTGTGCTGTTCTAAACACTTCTATTTCTTTATCAGAATTAAGTAATGTCAGAAACACAAAGGCTGCCTAATGCTTTTTAATTTTCTGTTGTTTACCTCTTCATGCAAACATGCATCGTGATGCGTTATCAGTGCAAGTATTGTCTTATCTGTTTTCACATCTATTCTTCAGATACAAATGTCCATGTTTTTACCAAGGAGGAGAACAATATTGACTCTCTTCTCTTGTTTTACTCCCATTCTGCGGTGACTCCCCTGTTACTGTTAGTCACTGTGCCTTAGTTGCATTTTAACAAGGACCAATACACATCAGCAGTAGTACTGATTATGACTGAGTTTGCCTTCTTGCTACATATTTGGCTACAAGTGTGATGTGATTTGTTTCTTTTAGACTGTAGATTCTTTGCAAATTAATTGTGTGTACCTGCAAGGCACCTCATTGAATTGAGATTTTGTCAGAAATGGGTCCTTTAAATATCAACCAAAATCTTTGGTAGACACTTTTGTCTGACCTGCTGCTGTGTGCAGTATCTGCAGACATGGAGCTGTGGACATGGCACTGAGATGCTGCAAGTCAAAATATGCATATGAAAGGCCAGGTTGCATGAGCATCTTGTGCAAAATGGTGATGTTGTGGAAAGGATCATGTGCAGAAACAGTAAAGGTGAGAGAAAAAAATATAGCAATTCTGATATTAAGAAGATATTCTGACTGTGCACTGAAATTAAGAAAAACAAACAAAAGCTTATGAGAAATCACCAAAATGCAGCTTTCCAAATATTTTCTCAAAGAAACCAGGTTAATGCAAAGAGATGTACACAGACTTCTGCCATTTCTTTTTTAGACTAAGCATGTTGTTTTGCCATCCTGTGCAGAAAATAGCAGTCTGTCATCAGTGTACGAGAGTATAAATTGACTGTATTTACATTATTTATGTATTAGAGATTTGTTTTCTGACCTTCTGTTGCCTGAATGGAGTCCATCATGCTCACTGTGTGCAATCAAGCAGGGTTTTGCTGGGTATAGGTGTGATGCTGGGACTTTTGATATTTTCTAGATAAGAAGTAGCTTCAGGGCTGGAGGTGATGAGTAGATAATCCTTCATTTACTGACTCCTATCACACAGATCTGCTTCAGCAAAAAGTGATTATAGCTAAAGCACTGTATTTCCTATCTTAGCAAGAGAAACAGCCACTGTTGGAAATAACATTGTGGTTTATAATTATGCAGTTGTGAAGCTTCTAGATAAATGAACAGACAAATTTAGGTGAAGTTTTACTCTCAGTATAGTAGTCTTAATGTTTCTCACTGATCATTTGTTTCTAAAGAGATCTAGAAGATGGATCTGCCAGGCAGTAGCTGAGGGGACCTGAGGAAGTTAGTTCTGCAGCTGCACAAGAGCTAACTGAGCATTTCAAGAAACAAGGTAGGTACTCTGCCTTATGAGCCTTTGTAAGCGTGAGAAATTGCTATCAGAGCAACCACATTGGTGATCTGTTAAAACAAGTGGTGACTGTGGTATCTACACTGCAGGTGATTTTGACTTGCTGGATGTTGACTAACATGGTTGATCAAATAGTAGGAACATACTGCAGTTTGACTATTTTTTCAGTCAAAACAGCTACTTTGTCTCTTATGTATTCATGTTGATAGACAAGAGCCTTGTCCTTTGTGTAGTCTTTCCTGATTCTGGTGAAATACTGCTCAACAATCTGGGGAATCAAACCCTAGGAAACTTTATCTTTTCAATAGCAAAGAAGCAGCTCTTGGAGTTGAACACTGCTCTTGTCTTCATTTCTCTGTTCTGTTTTTTCTGTCTCAGCTACTATCAAAAAAGCAGAGCATTTCAGCAAAAATGGGAACTGAGCCTATCCTTTTCTTCCCCTATTCTTCAAAAATGGTATCATAAAGGTCACCTTTGGTGCAGGGATAAGTTTCTAGTAATGTCTTTTCTAAATGGAGTTTAGTCTGAGTTTCAGACCAGGATCGTAGCCATTTGGATGAGAAGATCTGTAGTACACTTTGTTTTCTGGCTAGACTCCAGTTATATTCTGCCTGGCTTAATTTACTCTTTGCTGCCAACAGAATGACATAGTTTTCACTCCTTTTTCTCCCCTCTGGTATCATGTTGCTATGCACCACTAAAGCAGCTAATCTAAGACAGTCACTGGGCAAAAATTGTGATGGCTGAAGTGCTATCATGCACTCAGTACGCAGTGATGCTGTACTGGATCAGGGCTCACTAGCTCAGGGGATGTTGTTACCAAGGCCCTTAGATTACTTTCACAAGAGTGCTAGATGCAGAATCTGTGTCCAGACTGTTCTTGGAGCATGAAATTTGTCTCATGTTTTCCCTGTTCTGAAACACTTTCATGAACCATGGAGGAGAACTGTGAGGAGAAATATTAACAATAAAACTCCATCTGTGGGAAAATAGAGCTGTACATTCATTTTAAAAAAGCATCTAGAAGCTTCCTCTGTTTCCTGTTTCCATATTCTGCAGCCTACTTAGCAGCATATTTCCAGGTTTGGTTAAAATCTGGCAGAGATTGGTGGCTAAGAGTTCTTCCACCTTGGTTTCAGTCTTTCTTGGGAAAGTAGAATTAACTGAGGGATAGTGAAATGAAGACATAAAATGAAATACTTACTATTCTGAAAACATAAGGGGGAGGAGAAAGTACAGTATTGGGAATACTGAAGGTGTGTTTTATGCAGAACATTTGGTCTGGAAAGTTCTGAATATGAAAATTAGTAGCCTGTGCTTTAAATGCCTTTCCTTATAGAAAAATTACATTCTAATTCCTATTTTGTATATATTTGAGCTTTATTATTTTGCAAACTCAGAAGTTCTTTCAGCATCTGTTAGATGTTACTTCTAAATGTGTATGATTTTACTTAATAGTTACTTTTATACCAATGGATCTCTTTCTGATTATTCTGGTCTTGTATTTTGCCTGAATAGATGTTAGTAGAACTGTATTCACAGAGCTAGCACTGCTGTCTCGGGCTTTTCTAAACTCTTTGTAGCAATTTTACCTTCTTTCTACATGTTCAGTACAAAATTTTTGAAGGCATCTTAGTACCTGAAGGTTAGTGATTGTTTTGAAGGTATTAACTGCCCATATCTAAATGAATGAAACTATATCTGGATGGAGCAATTAATATTAAGCTGAACACTTGGATTTGGACTTTATCTGCTGGCAGTTATGGAGTGACTTAACCAACATCAACTTGAAAGATGATTTCACTTAGTTTTTTGGCTCTACACAGAGAAATGTGATTGCATAGGATGCTGAGCTATGGAAATAAATTTTTTAGGACAGATACAGTGAAGGGCTTCCATGCATTCTGTAGAGCTCAACTTGAGATTTTGGATATATCCCAAACCCTTCATGAGCTCATTGGACACAGCCAGCGTGGGCTGAAGGCAATGAGGGCCTCATCACTGACATAGTAGGGGCAAAGGCAACCCAAACAGTCCATGCAGAACAAATTATCCTGGAAAGGTTCCCAGGAATGAAGAGTGTAAAAGCAGAGATTATAACTTGTTCCAGCAGTGCAGTAGAAAAATGGGCAGTTCTTCAGGAGGCAGATCCTTTGGGCCAATAAAAGGTGCTTATATACCATAGCTGAGGGATTTACTAGAGTCTCTAGAAATGTCAAAACTCTTTAGCTTGCAGTGGGAGTTAGGCAGATTAACTTTTAAGTGCCTTTGAAAAGTACAGTTTCTACTATTCTTTTGAGAATTTCAAGTGGAAGCATCCTGGATTCTGTAGAACCCTTATTGACGTGGCAGCTTCCAGATTATTTTTTATTTTATTTTTTAAAATCTATTAAGTCCTATATTGAAAGTAAAGAAATCTTCATTTTATCTCTATTATGTATTTGGAGATTTTATTCTCTTACAGTACAGCAGGAAAGAGCTAGACAAGCAATTTCCTGCTGCAGTGTACTTAGTTTGAGCTACTTAGCAATATTTCTGCTCCTTGTTGTCTTTGAATAAACTAGGAAGAATACAGCAACAGGGCTTAATTTTCCTTTGATGTTGCTTTGAAACCTACAGTTTAGGTAGACCAGTATCTTCTGGAAGAAGGAGAGAGAAGCTAAAAGAGATGAATGCCTGTTTGGCATGTAGACTGAAGGCTGGAGATATATATGTGTGTGTGTGTGTGTGTGTATGTGTGTGTGTGTTATCTACGGAAACCTGTGCAAGTCAGTGGGAAGTGAAAGCCTTTGACTCATCCCACATCCAAGAAGAGTTCCTGTAGGATGGATGGCCCTTTGGAGGACCAAGAGTCTTTGGTGCTTTAATTGCTCACAAAAAAATTAACATTATCATTCACATTTTCCCAGCACCACCATTTTTTTTCTTAGTGGTGGTATAAAGCAAAAAAGCCAATTTCCAGAGCTATATTTGTAGCTTTCATAATGCTGCAGAAAAGGTAATATTTAACCTGCTTTGGAGCACAAAATGGATTTTGACTATTCTATCAGTTTCTCATGCTTCTTGGATGGTTGTTACATGCCATCATGATTCAGTCACACAAAACAAATTTTCCTCACATTTTAGAAATACATACATAGAAGTAATTCCATTAACTGAGTTCCCCACTGTTAGTTCTTTAGAGCCACGTTTCAGCAGAAGGGAAATTTGTCAAATTACAGACAGTGCTCATCTTGTGGGGGAAAAAACTAAAACAATTTCAAATAAAAATGCTATCAGGCATTAGCTGTGAAAGCACCCAGGGTTCTGCTGTGATAACTTTCTCTGTGCCTGCAAGCATTCTTCTGATAGAAAAAATAAATAAATATTGTGATTATGACACATTATGGCATTTCCACCATTATTTCATTACAGAACAATACTCCTATGTTAGGAAAAAAAAAAAAATTGGTGCTTGCATGCAGGCATGAGAATGTTTCTCTGATGTTCAAGTGTTCATTTATGTGGCAGTTTTACAGTCCTCACCACCAGTCATTCACAGGAAATAGCAAGCTTTTATTAGAAACTGCTTTAAGTACATTTGTGGTCACTTATGCTTCTTTCTCTAGACAATTGAGCATTTAATTTATAAAACCGTGTAGCAATTACCCTTTAAAACAACCAAATCCCACAAAAGCAGAGCATCCTCTATAGTCTAATTAATGTAATAAAATTCCTTTTGAGATCAGTTTGTCATTTTTTTGCAGGTAACATATCAATCCCCCTAAACTTTGTTAAAGTAGCGTGACTACAGAACTATCCTGGTTATCTTTTCTTGTTTCTGTCCAAGCTGCCCACGTTGCTGTAATTCAATACCAGAAAGCAACAATGTTTTCATTTTATTTGATAGTGTGTACACCTTTAAGATAATGCAGTACTCCAGTGCTCGTAGATGATTCAGTGCAGTGCTCCAAAGTGTACTTGCAATTCACTTTTCTTCATATCAGCTGCAGCTGTTATAACGGCACATTGTGCATTTTCAGCCTGAGATCACTTGGAAATAAAAACAAGATTTAAAATACTTCCAAGCAGTAAATAAGCAAAGAATTATGTTCTCCATGCTCTTTACTGCAGATGGCTTTTGTTTTACAAGTTGTTTCATAACACCTTGGGGCCTACCTAGCAGTTTATAGGTAACAGTGTCCAATTAAACTATTCTGTTTTCCTCCACATACCACCTCCCTAAAACAGTCTGGTAGGTGAAGAACCAAACAGAGCATGTGGAGACTTTGATTTTATTGACTCAGCATCAATAAGTTTTCTGTGGTACTAAATTTGCTGCCAACTGAATAATATATTTTTCCTTTTCCACTCTAGGTTGGAAAACAAAATTCACTTTTTAAGGGAGCTAGGAGTAGAAAGAGCCTAATGGGCAAGAAATGAAACAGAGAAGTTATCCTTACTCAATCATCCACCTTGTGCCCTTTTAGAAGCTATTTCCAACAAATTAGTGAGTATTTATTTTAATAGTTATTGGTGACACATGTGAGCACAGTGTACATTCGTAAGCACTTGCAACTCAGTGTACCCATGGGTGTCACAACTGTCTTCCCCTCTTCTACAAAGGTCCTGTGGGGCTTCAGATTACTTGTTCTTCTGCTCTGGTGATTTTCCCCTGCTTCCCCTCCCCTCCTGTGGGTTCAGCAGCCTCTCAACTGTGTGGAGAATTAAGAATTTGTCTAGAAAACTGAACATATTTCTATCCAAAAGAAAAATTATTGAGAGATACAAGTAGCACATGGTAAGTCTCCGTGCTCATCTTGGGACAAAATCCCCACTGAAAACCTGCCTGCTAATGCTGTAAATTAACACTTCAAGTTGAGATAATGAAATAAGACTGTATCATCAATTTGTGCTCTTCAGAACATAGTACGGAGTAATTTCACAGAAATGACTGTATAGATTGAAGTGAATAACTCATATAATGAGATTAGCCTTTGTATTTATCTGTGGAATTCTCTCAAACATATCCAGTTCTTATGTAAGAATTTTGCAAACCAGACATCTCCTTCCAAAGTAAGCCTGAATTCAGTTTAGAGTGGCAACAAATGAAAGAGAGGCCATGCTGAAAATAAGCAAGGGAGAAGAGAAGCTGTAATTCTGTGGGAGTTGTCATATGTACAAAGGATTTCTTCTGTGAGACAAGCTTAAAACTGGTGACTTTTTAACTAACTCCAAGCATCTATTATCATAAGATTTTTCTGCTGCTAAGAGCTTATTATGATTTAAGAAAATGAATCAGTTGTATAGCTGATGGAGTTATTCATAATTATTGTAGATGGGATTTCAAGCTTTCTGCAATGTAATTAAACTATTAGACTGAGGAACTAACCATAGCACCAAAAAAAGGCTTTTATAGGATTTCGTAGTTGCTCTTACCCAACCTCTGGATGAAAATCCAGCACTGATAACCTACCAGAGATAACACACTGGACTACATGCGGTGGTTTAATCTGCACTCTAAATCCTGCATCAGAATTTGTCTATGAAATGATTTAATAGAAATGTTTACAGTTTGGTCTGTTCAGATTGGAAGTGAGCAAATCAATTACATGCCATCATTTCAGCTTTCTGCCTCACTAAACATACAAATTCTTCATGCTGATAGATTGTTTGGGTTGTTTTGCAGAAGTGGTTTTGGTTAGTAGTATAAATACAGGCTGAAATGTCATTATGATGGGGCAGTATTGCAGCAAGTTGGATAAATGTGATTTGTGTAGCTAGTAAATAGTGTATTGTACATAAACAGTTGAAGAATATAGCATAAGTCATTGCGGGGCATCAAGTAAGGAGTGGCTGTTGGAATCACTCCCTTGGTATCCTGTGTTTCCCTGGCCCTTTATGGGAGTAGACAATATCCACAATTGCTCTGCATTTAATTTATATTTGACAATTTAAATATGACAGGTCAGGGAGGAGACTATAAAGAAGTTGGATGTGAGCATTGTCTGATCTTCCTATGTTATTACATTCAATATCAGTTCAGACTACTATTCTCTTACATAGGTTGCAAGGTTCATCTTTTATCCCTGAGATGCTTATCAGTTGCTAGAAATCAGCTCTAACCCTAATGTGCTTTGTACTAGTTAAAGTTCTGTCATGTTTTCACTTTCAGAGAAAAGTGTGGTATGGGGAGACAGACTGGATCAGTTTCTGTATTGGTGTGCAGACTGACCTGGGGCTGTGATGGCACCTGGACCCAATGCTTTTCCAACAACTCACAAAGAAAAGTAATAAACTGCTGAATATCTGTTGGACACCAAATTTAGCTTTGTGTGGATTATCATCGTGATGTGGTTATTACATGTACAGACATTACATGTACATAAGGAATATAGTTCTTTTTGGCAAAGATTCATCAATGTGTAAAGTTGTACGAAGCACCCTGGATTTTCATACATTAGATTTCCTTAGTTTCTTACTGCATTTTAAAATACGTTCTTTACTTGTATTTTCCTTTGTAATTGTCTTTACTACAGGAAGGGTAGGGTGTTCAAAGGCAGTCATTAATTTTGATAAGGTCAGAACTGTAATATTTTTGTTTCCATGTGATCTGATCTGTCCGTTTCTCTCAGGTTTCAGTGATGCACATTCCCCTAAAAAGTGCCATAGGCTGCAGAGTCCTTGATGTTAAGATGCTGCTCTGATTAATAAACAGGCAGCCAGCAAATTAGAGCTGCCAATCCTCAGATGCTGGGCTAGAATGCCAATTAGTCACTAGCAGTAACTATAAAAGTCATATGAAAGTATCTCCCTCATTTATAGATAAACACTATGTGTCATGCCTGTCTCTTTTGCAGTGGTCTCTCCTCTTTCTGCAATAGTGACCAGCAGCCAAGACATAGTGAAGTGGCCAAAAGCAGTAAATAGGGTTCCATGAAGTACTATGCCAATTACCTAAATACATAAAATAGTAAATGCATATAAAGTATTTTGCATGGACAGCAGTAGCTGCAGCTTACCTGGCAGTCAGTTTGTCAGCTATTTTTCTTATCATATAACAGTTTTAGTAGTGATAATGATGTGAAAAAAAATCAGTAGTCTTCTGAACAAAATCTTATTATAAATTTTAATCCTATCTGCTTGACTTCCTTTCTAGTTCCTGGGAAGTCCATCATGTACTCAGTGAGAAAGTACCATAAATTTGGAGAGGAGGAAGAAAGAAACTGCATCATCCACATAAATAATGTAGCCAAAACTCTGATTTAAATTCAGTGCTCAAGTCAGCTTTAAAGTCAGCCTTAACTATAGAGCTGCAGCTGGTACCTCATAATACGAACACTTAAGTGGCCTGTTGTATTTATCCTCAGTGTCCACAAATGAAGCTATAAGCTTTCCTTAGAGCTTTACTTCTGCTTCAATGCCTGCCCGTGATTTAGATCAGCAGACTTCATAGTAGTTCTGTGTTTCCTTGGCTGTGTGGAAACTCCCATAGCAGACCTGCAAACATCCTGTGTATTTAGCTCTGCAGCTGTGCAAACAGCACAATGCATTTTCAATATTCTTTTTTAAACATGCACATGGATAATTGAACTTCAAAGCAACAACTCTGCTTACTCTTTTATGAGCATGCAAATTACTGGTGTGACTTCTCACCGGATTGGGAGCTTAATGGAACAATCAGTCTGATCGAAACCTGCCTGGAGGCGGGAGTGCAGTCAGGGGGATTTCTGGGAGGCTAATCCATGCTTTGCTCACTGGCAGGCTGCAAAACTAATAGCAGCCTGCAGTTAGCAAAGTTTTTATGTCTAAATCCCAGTACTCTGGTTTCTTCCCTTCATAACCTACATTACTTCTAGAGTAAGAGCCCCGAATCTGGCATTGTTTGCGGAGAAAAAGCATGAAGATTGCAGGTTAGATGGGGGGGAAAAAAAAAAAATCAATGTCTTCTCAAAGATTTGGTGTGGTTGGATGAAGCGTTTGTTCAGTTCAGCATCTTTCAGAAAATCTCAGCTCAAAGGTGGTTAAAATATGTGGCATATTTGCCTCCAGTATTCATATTTCCATCTATTTTTAAAAATGAACTTTAATTTGATAAATACCCAGTACTTCCTCCTGTGAGCATTACTGTTGTACAGCCAGTTTTTAAATGAAAGGCTGAAAAATACATTAGGAGTCTCAAAGCTGGCCAAAGCAATTTACCATCTTCTTTTGTAGTTCACTGAAACAGACATGAATGTTTAACTTCCTGCTATTGGAAAGCTCAGCTCTAGTTCAATATAGAAAATCAAGGCCCAAGGGAGGGAGAGGGAAAAGTGTGAGGGTACTGTGGAGTCTATCTCCACATAGATACCTAAGTGAACTGAAATAACAGAAATTTAAATATATATATACATATATAGTATTGTGAATATTTGAAAATAAGTGCAAATTTCAGCTGTCAGATGCAATTGGAATTTGCATGAAAAGCCACAAAAAAAGAATATTAAAAATTATGGCCTGTGTTTCCAAGCACCTGGTCATTTGAGATAATAGAAGATGATGTTATTTTCAGCAAATGCCAAAGATCCATTGGCTGAAACTTTGCACCTTCTAAGATCTTCTCATTTGAAGTGTGTGTGTGTACACAGGGAACTGCTTCACTGTTCTTTGGTCCTAAACATGGCTGGGAGACAGCCCACAGTCACTGAGGTGTTCTTGTAGTGTCTTACAGAGGAAAGCTGTAGTGACCTTCAGAAGTGACCTGGGAAATTGAGGCAGAGCCCTGCTGGGACAGCACCGTGCAGTATGTGTCAGCTGTGGGAGGCAGCTCAGGTCAGTGTCCCACTGCCAGCATGCGTGTCCCCCCATGAGAGCACTGAGCCACCAAATGATTCCCTCAATAGAAAGTAAATGCTAAAAGCCAGTGCAGCCATGTGCAAGCATCCTGAAAGACGTGGCCTGCTGGCACATCTTTAAATCTGGCATTCAAAATTGCTCAGACAGATGGAACAAAAGTATGTAATAAAATGTGACATTTTATTTTATCATCCATGTTTGTTAAGTGAATTCTTCTGATTATTCCCACTGTCGGGAGCACTGAATGTGAATCAGATTCTGACAATTTGCAGTTTATAAAAACCAACTCCTGGGGTCAGGCAGAAAAAGAATAAGAAATAATTAATTGCAGGATGCACATTCATGCGTGGAATCCGGACACAATGGGTGACAGCTCAGCCGAATAGAAAAAAAAAATAAAATAAAGACATGATTTGAAAAAGTCAGGGTTTCTGTAGTCAGTCGTTTGCAGATTACTGCTCAGTATTAATTTACATGCTCCATAGTCTTCCTTATCTGTATGTCTGTACATCAAGATATGATTAGAAGTTCATGTTAAGAAGCAAGAAAAAAAATGCATGTTTTCCTTGCTGTCTTCCCAGTAGCTCCCACTTGTTTGGTGTTTAACTGAGCACTTTGCTTTCTGTCTTCTCAGAAGTCCAGTCCCTGTGGTAGCAGAGCCTCTTCCTCGTGGTACTTTGCTCGCTGCTGACCTGACCACACTCCCAGAGAGCAGGACCCCCTCCTGGACAGTGACAGAACTGCAAGGGTTTAATGTCCCAGCTTTTATCCCAGAGAAACTAAACCTGAGAGCCAGCACTTGCTGCGCAGTATTGCAAACCAAAGGAGGAGGTGGGAAATTGGCATCAATACAGAGCGAGCCGTGACACACTGGGAAAGATGGCCCCTCATACCTCCTTTTCCCGTTTGGTCAGAAACCTTGGCAGCAATTATATCAGTTAATATTCGCTTAGTACTAAATTGAGCATATTAAGCACTATATGATTGAACTTCTAATTAGCAATTAGATTAAAAACAGCCTCTTCATTTCAAGGGGGTTATTATTGAGAACTAACTTTGTATCTGACAGTATTTGCAAACAGCTTTACTGAATTTTATAGGTGACAATTTTCCAGGGCCTAGATCTGTGTTTGCTGTGACTGCGTGCTCCTCCAAGCATGAGTAGTTTGCATCCCAGGGCCGTACCAAACATACATATGCAGAGGTAAATGCTAGTTTCACTGTAGCAGCAAAATCAAGCATTCCCCTGGCCTGGAGTGCTGGCCATCTAAAGTGCACTTGTTACATCATTGGTACTGACATGAATGCTTGAAGAAATAACTATAATACTACTAAAATTTTTATTCACTCTTTTCCTATGGAAACAATTTTCTTCACTGAAGAAGCCAAAGTGATGAAGGAAGCACTGCCACCTGTTAAAAAGGTACAGAAACAACCCTGAGTCTGGGGAAAAAGGGGTTTTCCAGGGAAAGGGCCACCTAACCTCGAGTGTCTCAGTAACAGAGGTATTTATAGTCAGGGATGCTTATTTATATGTGACTGTTCCTTTGTTGAGAGAGAGGGTGACAGCAGACCAGGCTGCTTTCAGCCAAGGAGCATCGCACAGGACCTGCTGATCCTGATGGATTTCAGCCTCCTGAAAGCTAGCCCTCTGTATCCCTCATCCTTGTAAAAACCAAACCCAGACCCTGGCTGCAAGTTATATCTGAAAAATATGCGTCGAATATTACTGGAGCTTCTCATTTGAATCTCTTCAGTCCAGCACTGATGCTGACTTCTTGCTGGTGCCAGCATCAGTGCCCACAAGGGGAACACCCAGCAGCATTGCTGTTCTTAGCAGCAGCATTATCTCATTCAGGCTTCCTCAAAGTTGGCTACGTAATTGTGCTACAGCATTTCACTTCAAGGAGCTTGTCGCTTGGCTAACATGCGCTGTGGAGCTGGGGAGGAAGCAGGTGAATGAATGAAGGCAGCAGAGGCAGCTCACTGGGTCACAGGACAGGCAGCAGTCTCCTTGGTGATGTTCTCACTGCTAAATAGGTTTGGGCCACTAGCTCCTGTATCTTTCCAAGCAGTCTAAAAATATGCACTTATTGGGTGAGTATATTTTTCTTTATTCCTGTACTTGTAAGTAAATATTTAAAGGCAGTTTCAGCACTAGATCACAAGAGTTTCCACTGGGGAAGGTGTTCTGTTCACTGGTGGGTGAAAGTGTTGAATCATTACCGCTCAGGTTTTTGGTAGCACCTCTGCACAAAACACAGGCCAGAAAGTTTTTGCAAAAATTATTCAGTAACATATTTCAAATAAATTATGAGGAGCCATACATGACTAGGAAAAGAGGCAAAATAGTTGATGATTTTTTCATACAGCTTTCCCATTGATATAATAAATATTACATGGTATTGGAGGGAAATGAAAGATTTTGAAATGAAGAAAGAAATTAACTATGAAGGAAAATCACCTGAAAATCTCTGAAGGTGAATATCCAGATTTAAGAGATATGATTAATAATGAAGAGAATTACAGGAGAAAAAATATACAAAGTATGGATTGCTTTGAGAGGCAAAATACTCATTCTCTTTGATTCTTGCTCAACAGAGAATATACAAACTTCCCAAACTTCCTTCTGTTCTGTTTAAAAATGAAAGACCACTGGAGATAGCTGGGTGAGAACACACCTCAATCTGACTGAAGTGGATTACTAGAGCAGATATACTGATACACAAAAGGCCCGTAACATTTTTGGGGAAAAAACCCCAACATTTTGAATATCAAATAATGCTTTACTTTTTAGTTTGGAAAGTGCATTTTCTCAGGAGCTTAATACTGAACTAGCATGGTAGGGTAGCTTGTTTTTTGAAGACAGAATCCATAAGATTCCTGGTATACTCTGAGTAGGTGCATTCCAAAGCATTAGCAGCAGTGCCATTAAGTATGTCTGAGTGGTCAGGCAAATCTGCTCTGACATAATGCTTCAAGCAAAAATATCATTAATTTCTTGTTGCTGTTGTGCTCAGGTGCAGTGTATACAGATTCTGACTAGCTTTATCAGCTGACTGTTCATTTTAACATTTGAGAAATTAAATATATATTGGTGAAATTAAATATGTATATGTATGTATATATATATTTATATATAAATCTTATTTTTATGGGAAAGAGGAAGTTAACTTTTTTTCCTTCCAAATCCCTTCCTAGTTACTATCCTTTATAATAGTATGTAGAAAGTGGTAGAGAGAAGAGAGGAAACAAGTTTTAAATAAAGAAACAAAAACATATTCCAGAGTTTAAAAAAAAAATAAATTCTAAAAGTGGAATGGAAAGGGAGATGCTTTACATATTTTTCTCCATTGGTGCGCTCTCTGATAAATGCCATCCCTCAATTCGATTTAATAAAATAAATTCCACTTAATTATGTCTATAAATAGTTCTCATGACCTCAAGAATAACATATTAAAATGACAGAAATGCTTTGCATTCACTGTTTCCACAAATGTCGCACTTACAAAGTCTGTCATGGGTGCACCAGTCTTCTCCTCATTGGATATTTCCCAGCCTTGGCATATCAATCCATGTTTTGCACATCTGCTCAGAAAATGTAATTAGTTATGCCCATATGCTACAGAAGTACGTGATAAAACTTAAAATACAGGAAAGGCTGAGACCTAACAGACTTTCTCCTTCCTATGTACATGATGTTGAAGACTAAGAAAAGCGCGAAGCTTTTTTTGCCCTCTGCCACAGGGTGAGGATATCATTGTGTCACAGGCAACTTCAAGAGATTAGATGAACACACTTTGTAGCGAATTCTGTTAGTTCTGGTCATTTTGTTGAGGAGCTTATAACTGAAATAAGATTGAATATTTCCTATACTTTCTTGCCCTGTTCATTAGCATAGTTATGAACTCATCTTTGTAAAGCAATAAGAAAGACAGACAGGATCCTCATCCCAAGTTTTGTGACATGGGACACCCAGATTAGAAGCACTCGCTAAATTAAATGATTATCTTCTGTAGCAAAGACAGGAACTCTGAGTGTGTTGATCAGCTTTTTGACAGCTCTGCTCAGTCTTGCTGACATGTGGTGCAGGAGATGGGCTAAACTAAAGCAAGCAATGTGCTGCCCACTAAAAGCTGGTTCAATGGCCACTGTTTTCTTGTTTTCTTCACTGAAATCCAAAATATTGTCGCACTGTTTACAGTCCTAAATAATTTCTGGCCATTTGGCAGTACAGAAGCACCATTTTAATTTAATCTCTGACAGCACATTTAGTTGTTGTGTGTGTTGTTTAATAGCTGTGCGCTGAAAAAAAAAAAAAAAAAAAAAAAAAGTAAGAAATAAAGCCCTTTCAAACTATTACCTTTCTTTTAGTTCAGTACGGGGTATAAAATCAAACTGTGATACCTCCATCTTGATACTTTTCTTTTAGGGTTCATTTGAAAAAATGAAAAGCCCCACTGACTGTAGAGTTTTAGAGTTCTTTATGAGCTGGCTATTTTAAGATCTGTTTACAAGATCACAATATGTAACATCGTTCAAAAACAGTATGAATTGATTACATCCTTCTGGAGAACATGTAGCACTAGAATATGCGTTTGTAGCTGTTACACTGCCCTATAATTAACGCCTTATTGCTTCTCTTCTAAACACATGTTGCTACTGCTGGGAAACAGCTGAGATGCTTAAGATGGGACAATGGAAAATATTCCCCTCCCTAAATACCCCCCTACCCTTTTACTAGGAAATGGCATAACACTGCATTGCTGACACCTAGAATAGTGAAATCAAGATATGCATTACATGTTTCTGCTTCAGTTTATTCTTAATGAGCATTTTTCCCCCAAATAATATTAATAATTTGAATGTTGCTTAATAGGGAGATCATATTAGAAGAACTAAACAGAGGCTTTGGTATTGTCCTTATTTTCAGTGGATTCTGGATCACAGCATAATGATGGAATGTTCAATAATCCCATCAGGAATATTAATGTATGCCAGAATGAATGAATAAACCAAAAAACATGAGGTTTGCATGGGTAGAATTATTTAGGGAACTCAGTTCTGTTCTGAGCTGGTGTCAGATTTTTTGAAACTAAAAATAAAACATTTCCATCACTGCTCAGCTCTCCACACAGATGAGGGAGGTAAATGTCACCTGCTGGCTTTATGGGAACGTGGTGGTCCCATGTGATGCTCAGCTGGCCATTTTATGAAGTTTTATTTGTGATCCTACATGCATGCTATAAACTAGCAGTCTCACGAGTAATGAATTAGAACAATATAACAACTGGATCCGTGTTACTGGGGTTTTCTCAAGGAAAATCTTCAGAACCTTGCAATATTGATGTAATTGATACTCTTGATAAAGTAAAAAGCAGATAGGAGATAACATTGTTTTCCATAAAGGTCAGCCGTAAGACAAATGATTCTGAGCGAAGATGACTGTATATAGCAATAATGTTCATCAGCTTTGTCAAACTGCAGATGCCTTTCTGAGCAGAAAAGTCAGAATTCCCATAGCAATCCTTAAAACTAAAGGCGTAACATGCATTCAGTATATGTAGCAACCTGTATAAATGAGGAACAGGACCGTTTTGAGTTACGGGTTAAAGCACAAGCTAGCTGTAATTGAAATCATTAAAGCAAATACCTTTTAATTATATAGAAGGTATTTTTCTCCTTCCATATAATTTTTTTCTCTTCTGTATTCTGGAATCTATACATAGAATGCAGTGCAAGTGACAGGTGACAGTTATCTTTGTGCCTCTACTACGATCTCCATGGAGCAATGCCACCAAGTGCAGTAGCATCCTCTTTTGCCTCCCAGCTCCCTCCAGCCCATGGTAGAGGAGCTGGTAGACAGGGTACTCTGACCCTAGCACACCCCGCTCTCCATGCTACTTCTCTCATAATGAGACCTATCCCCTGTCCTGGTATAGCTGCTAAAGTCCTAATTGAACCTGGGAGAGGTGCTAGGGCTGAGCAGGAGGCATTGTGTGACCTGTAGGAAGTGGCTTTGCTCCCTAAAGGCACGTTAAAAGGAGAGGAAAAATGAAATCAGGGATTTTCTCATGTTGGTGCTCCTGCATTTTAGCCAGATAGGGCATGGCACTTCTTGGTAACAAGAGTTAGATAAGACTAGCTGACCCAGAATATTAGACATTCTGCATAGGGCTGATGCTTTTCTTTATCAAGAGTCTGCTTTGACAATAACTTAGGTATGGAGAAAAGGCAGGTATAAAAAAAACAAACAGGATCAATCTGCAGCAGAAATCTATTTCTTCATCAGCTGTACCAGTACGTGACAAAATGAGGCACAGCTGCATTTCTGTAATAATTTTACATTCTTCTAACAGTTGCGTGCCATCTAAAAATGTGTGCCTCCAACAAGGGCATGATCATCACACAACATAAACTGACTGCTTTTCCTGCTTTTGCATCTTCCCTTTTGTAATTCTTTGTTACTTTTCTTCCACAGAATGAGATGGTAACAAAATATGTGCAGCCACAGGAATGAAATGACATGCTTGAAGGCACCCGTAAATATTGAACAACTTACTTCTCAACGTTAAGCTGTCACAATTAATTTGCTTATAAAATCTGCACTGTCCTGTTAGTGATTGAGCACATAGTCTCCAAAGAGCCTCAGCTATTTTCTCTTGAACCCAATTTAAAATGGATTAAATCTTTCTCTACCCTTGCTTTAGATTCCTTTTCTGTCAGCAGATTATCTGCCAGGTTTTTTGTTTATTGCAAAAGGTATTGCTAGTGAACAAAAGCAGACAAAAGCGCTAGGTTCCATTTATGGTTCTTAAGGAATTACTTTCCATTTTTGCTTTATTATATGGAACCACAGACTGAGTTTTAGGTTCAAAAGGACTCTCTTTTGCTTGTATTAGAAGCTTTGCACTGTTGTGTGAGATACTGCTAAAGACAAAGATGAACTGAAGTTTCAAGCAGTAAAAAGGTAAAAAAGCATTAGTGTCTTGCAATCTCTAACTGCTCATCTAGGCAGTGTGCAGTGTTATGAGCTCAGGACAAGCTTTGTGGGGTCCCAGCAAATCTTAAGGGTTCCTGGACAGGAGACACAGGTGATCAGGATATCTGCTTCTGGCTTGTAACTGAACAGCCAAACACAGCATACTGAGTATATGAGCAGTTCTGCACATGAAAGGTAGAAACTTTGTGATAGTTGTATGCATACAGAGCTTCAAATTTTTCTCTCACGTTAGAGACAAGGTTTTCAACACCACGTGAAATCATTTGATTTAAATGAACACAATTCCAGACAGCATAAAATAATAAATCTTATTTCTTTCCAGTTGCAAAAGAGCCTTATGAGATTATTTACTTTACATTAATTGTAAGGATGAAATAATATCCTGTTATAAAATTTTGCAAGCACTTATTTTTGTTGTTAAATCAAAAGGCAGTTCAGTTGCCTTTTAAGTTTATTTATTACTTGAGGACCAGTGAATCCTCCCCACCACACTGTATCAGTGTTGCCACGATTAAAAGGAAGGAATCAGTTCATCTTGGTGTGGATCTGACGGTTAATGGCTTACTTGCAACTACTGATTATTAATGCAGACATAATAATGCTCAATCCTTAACTAACCTTGTAAGCAGTACAATTATCAAAGGAATTAGTCCTGCTGAAAACCCAGTGTTGTGTCAAAAACATTAGAAGTCAAAGTATGTCCTTTAGCCTATAGGAAAACTGATATAATTCTTTTCATCATTACACTTATTGTATTTTAAACAAAGACATTCTTTTGGAGTTCTGCATTTCCTTAGCCATGTATCTTTTAGCATTTACCTAAACCAGAATGCAACTTTGCTTCTCAGGTCTCCAAAAACTCTCAAGTGTGCAAAAAGTCTGTGGCTGTCCTCTTCAGGTGCAGGTGAGTGGTCATCCCTGATTTCCTGAGAGTCACAGGCTCTATTGGGCAGTGTTTTAATGAAGCACTCCATGTTCAGCAGCTGCTGCTGTGGGACCTGCTCCACCTCACACTGCGGTGCTGGCAGGGCCAGGGGCAGGCAGCAGAGGGCCCCTCAATGACTTGTGATGGTCTCAGTGGAAGCCTGAAAGCTGGGCAATGCTTTAAGTATGCTTTTCTGTCCAGGTACTTCCCACTAATGTTGTACAATTCGATCCTCTTGTTACGAGTCAGCCCTACCAGGTACCAGGTAGGTGCTCTTCCATTTGTCAGAACAGATTTACTTGGCCATTTTCTTTTTCTTTAATAATCTTAATAACGTGGTAGAGGATCCTCTCACATACACTTCTGCCCTCATCTCTTCTTCATTAATCTAGGGGGGATTGCTGTGCAATGTGGGAGGCAGTGCCGGTAAATAATATTATAGTATGAGTTGGGCATTTGAAAGAAATCTCCTTGGTATTCCTCCTAGCCTGCAAAGCTGCTGCTGGAAAGTTGGTTTCATGAGTGATTTGTGCCAGCATTATCTTATTTTGATGTCTATCGGTGAAATCCTGCCCTTATCAATCAGGTGTGAGAAAGAATTTCCACTTATAAAGCCTGAATATTTTGAAAAGTTCCTACTTCAACTGCAGTCTGAGAGCAGCAGGGATCAGCAGCTCTGTTGTTGTGCCCACATTCATTTCCTCTTCTTCTGGCCAGGCATCTCTCCATGGATCACTTGAGGTTTGTCACCCCTAGCAGGGATAGTGTCTGTACCAGGCAGCCATCTCCAGCCTCTCTCGGTGCCCGCAGCCACTGGTGCCTTACAGCAGACTCTGCTATACCCCTCTGAGTGGCAGTGTGTGCTGCTGACAGCTCCTCTGCTCAGTCACTGAGAAGCCTTTTGGTAATTTCTTTGCATGTGTTTTTAGTCCAGCAGAAAAGAGAAGTGTGTTGTTTACAGGCTGTAGCTATGAAGCACTAACACAGAAAGAAGTAGTGACCTTTGCTTGTCTCTTGGAATTTTTCCCTCTTTATGGTCAAGCTACAGACCACAGATGCTAAATGTGGCAGCCCTGATGGCCGTACAGTCACAGTGCTGCCTAAGGAAGCTGGTTACCCAGGCCATGGTTAAATACTAGCTGAGGTTTGCATGCCAAGTTCTGAGAAAAAGGCAGCTTTAAAAAAGTCTTTTAAATAATATTTTAATCTATGCTTTCAAAGTGTCTGTACATAAGTTGAGGGTGCTGTCAAAGGTGATTCAAAAGCACCTGACCAGGATCTCATGGCAGTGAAATGAGAAGCAGTGCTCCATCCCTGGCACTGGGCAGAACAGGCATCACTGCAAAAGCTGAAACTGCTGGGCCCATTGAGCAGCTCTGGGCTGCACAGCTGGCACGCTGCTGGGTGGTCACCTCCCTCTCAGTCCTTCTGTGTTCCAGAGCTCATTAATCATGGCAAATGCTTCTAACAGGTCTTGAGACAGGGAGGAAGTAGAATTCCTTAGGAACCATTCTCTGCAGTTGCCGGATGAAGCCTGTGAGCTGTGGTGGTTACTCATTGTCTAGATGGTGATTACCTAGTTAGGAAACTGCAGATACACTTTGAATTGTCTGTTTTATGATAAAACAATAACATGTTTTTAGAAAGCGATCTCATGAATTTGAGAATAAGCCACACTGAGCTAGATGGGCAACTTTCTAGCACTCAAAGCTGTTGTTTGGGGCTCTCCACAGACAGACCCGCTGACAATGCATTGTTTTTGCACTGCATTCTTTAGACACTTAGAATCATTCCTTCACTGCTTAATTAATCTCAAAGGGAAAATCTGCAGAAGGAAGTGGAGGTGTCCAGAATGAAGCTCTTGGCTGTAAGCAGCTGAAAGTTGAATTCTTAGACTCTTGGCACTTCAGAAATCATATTAAATGGCTGGGCTCTAACAGTCTGCACAAAGTTATCTGAAAACAGCAGAAAGAATATCCAAAGTATAAGCAGATTGACTTTGAGTAATAAAATAAACACTTTCCAAGCATTAGCTAAGGAAGCTGAAGCTCCATAACAAAAATCTTTGGAAATATGGCTAAAGACACAACACGTTTTCTAAAATGTAAGTATTGGAATTATTGGCACAAGTCAGAAAGAACAGTGTTTGATTGTACTTAATAATAGGCCTCATTTTTCCTTGGTGCTGCTGGTAGAAAATCAGAATAACAACTCAGTCTCAAACCTCTACATGACTACTAGGGTTTTCCTCCATAAGTTATGGCCTAGCTAAAGAAGAAAGTAAATGAAAAATAAATCCAGGACATAATGAACCACAGCCCATTGTTTTCAGTAAGGATGTGAAATATCTGCTGCTGCTTCTGATCTCCAAGTGCTTCAGAGAGCAGCTCTCTGCTTGGGCAGAACATGCTGGTAAAAATCAATGCAAAGCACATTGGCATTCCTATCCCAGCCAACCAGGCATTGACCTTTCTCAAAGGAGCTTAAATTACATGCATGCTGCTTAATTTTTGGTTAGGCTTAAATGTTTGTGTCCTTCCAGGTAAGCCTGTTGAGGCTCTTTCCTGAACTTTCTTTTTCCTGGCACTCAGAGTGTTACTGCTGCCTGTCCTGTTGGATTCCTGTTTATAGGACTGTACACTACTGAGAGATTAGGAGCTAAAAACAGCAAGCAAAATTCAGAATTAATAAATGCAAATTAATGCTCACTGGGGAAAAGCCAGTTCTCCTATATATACACACTGATGGAAATTAAATTATTTAGTAACCTTCAGAATAGCTCTTAGTGTTATGAAATGGCAGCTCAGCATTCAGTAGCACTTTAAAAAATAAATTGGGAACAGGAAAGAATGCAAAGTATAATTGTGGCAATGTGTACATGTCTGGTATACCTGCATTTTGATGACTGGTTCCAGCAGAACTAGAAACTATAGAGAAAAGCAGCATCTTTGAGCATGGATGTGAAATGGTTTTTGTACAAGATGGTATCAGGCTAAGGCGATTATGCTGGGAAAGAGGAAGTGCTTGGAAGTCATGCTAGAGGTCTGTGGCATGGGGAAGGCAAATGGAAAACCGTTACCTCACATGCTAAGATGTAGAGGGCATTACTTGAAATTACTGGGTAGCTGGTATAAGAAATCACAAAATAAATAGATTTTTCCTGCAAATTGAAATGTGAATCCATTGCTATTCAGCATGGTAAATTGTAGAAGTTTAGACAGAGGAAAAATGAAAAAGGCTTTATGGGTTTTAAGCACATTGATAGAAGCTCTGATGTAAAAGAAAAAGAGCAGCAAGGATATTCTGGGGAAAGGTGTAAAGAGCACATATCACTGTACTGACCATCCATGCCTTGTGAGCACTGACCCACACACCCTGTTCTGTTCTGTATGATAACCTCCATATGTTTTGCAGGAGAGAGCATGCTTCCTGTGGTATTTCACAAGCACCTTAACTGCTATTTTATAGCTCAGAATACTCAGACTTTCATTAAAGGATCATGGGGCAGCATGAGAGCAATCTTCCTTGTTCTGCTTAAAAGGCCATACTAATAATCTCAGTTTCTTATGAACATCCAGCCTGAGCAGGGCCACAGTCATCCAGGTGTAGCTGAGAGCTGAGGAACTGTAGATGTTTGCTGAATGACACAAGCAGGATCACGAGAAGAAGGTGAGGGCTGACACCATTCTGGTTTCCAAAGCCATGGTGAGGCGGGGTCTGATTTCTGCACCTCATTCTCCCCAGGTTCAGACTTAGGCTTGATCTCATTGTAACTGCCAAGGAAAAAGAACCACCGCAGCTATTCCAAGTGCAATGTGACAGACCTTTGGTGGAATCATTCCAGAGTGCTTCAATGCCTTATTGCAGGTAACAAATCGTTTTAGCATGAAACTATTCCCTTTCACTTCCATACCAGCTCTCCAAAACAGGAAGTTAAGCACTGTGGGAAGGTCAGCTGTGGGAGTAAAGGCTATTGATCAGCCTCAATCCTGCCAGCTCTTGTGTTGGCAGGATCAGTGCTTTGACTAACACCATGTCTCTGCAGATACAGTCTGCTTCATGAACTGTCAATTTTTTATCTTTTAAAAAAATGAATGATGCTTAATTGATATATAAATAATACAAACTGCAAGCTGAGTTAACAGCACTTTAAATCAGTATTAATCTCAAGAACAGCATCTTCCCATACCACTTTGCCATCAGATGACTGGAACAATCTGTTACAATAATCCTAAACTGCTCCTTCAAAACCACGCTACATAATTTTACAAATGCAAGCTGTTACTCAGTATAGAGAATATAATATGCAAGCTACAATACCAAAATAATTCTTACAAAGTAGAATGCAGAATGAAGACAGACTTTCCTTATTAAAATTTTTATTAAAATTGAGCTTTATTTTACATATTTAAAATACTTTATATCCAAGTTATGCAATATGTATGAAAAAAATTGTATATGAACACTTGCATAAAAATATGTAAAATCACGACTAAGCAATATAAAGCAATATATAGCACGTTCCAAAATGTATTTCAGGAGTAGAATACCTGAGTTTTCAATAAGCTGGTTTCCTGCATTTCACTGATTTTAACAGTTGTGTTTAATAATGTATCTGATCTCATATAAAGCACTTCTTTGGTTGAGAAAAACTTCACGGAAAAGGTAGAGATCAAGCAGAGATGTTACTCAAGGCCTGTCTTCAGAATCTTCTTCCCCGTGATGATCTACTCTTTGAGATGCTAGGAAGGACTCCCATGTAGCAAGGCACTTAAAAAAAATCCACAGATACATATTAATATAGCAGACCGACTTCTGTAAAACTGGTAGCCAAGGAGAAAAAACAGGGAAAAAAAAAGTACATATGCACTGTCACAAGCTGTTTTTGTGGGACTGAGGTAATAGCAAAATATGGTTTCCTAGGCAGCTCAGTGATATGCAAAATGTTAGCCAACACGCTGGGTGAGCTGTAAAGGTCACTTTTACATAATGACAAGCACACAGTGTGAGCATCGTAATTGTATGTGTTAGCATGGGAGATGCTAACATTAATTATGCTCTTCTTTAATCTCTCCCTTTAGTTACAGGCAAAGATCTTCTTTAAATAGAAAGCACAGTCACACACAGTTCCTTTGTAATCTCTATGGATTCCCATAGCATACCCAATATTCTTTCCAAGTTAAATTAAAACATTTTTTTTCTAAACGCACAGATAATTTGTTTTTCCCCTGAGTAATGAGAAAGAAATAAGATCAGGAAGGCAGGGGGCTGGGGGGAGATTGCCATCTTTACAGCAAATGTATTTCTCTCCTAATGGAAAAATGTATTAATAACTGTACAAACTATATAGATATGTGATATATATATAATTGGAAGCAGTGTAAGTAAAAAAATAATGATTATAAAAATCCCCAAATGAATTGTAGTTCAATTTGGCTTAAATGAGTGTTGGCAGCTTGGCAAACCTTTATAAATCAGATGTTAGTATTGAGGATCATGGCAAACCTATTGCTAGGTAACCCATGATGTGCTGATGCTTGTTACTCAGCATACCAAGTTTCTGCCATTTCAAATCTGTCATTAAAACAGTGCAGCCAAACTCATGCAATAATTCTGTCTGGAAATGGAAACATTCTAATAAAACTTTGACAAGAGCTGACTGAGATCACAAAGAAAAAGTATGTAGAAGCTTGTTTTCACATGGGTCCTTCGTCATTATCAGACATATTAGAAAGTCATTATCACACATGTTGTGTTGTTTCCCTGTTGGCCTCTGTGCTACATAAACCTACTCCCCCAAGCTTATTTTTGTGATCTTGATCTTCCCACCTAATTTCCTTTGCTTCTTGCACTGCACAACACTGGGATGCTATTGAGAGCATGCTGTAGGTTGGAACTACTGTAAAAAGAGAGGAGTAACTGGGTAAAATTCATATGGAAATGTGTATTTCTTCACTGGCCTTTTGGAGAAATGTTATTTTGCAATGGTAGATCAGGGAGAAGCAATGAAAGTAATGCTGAAATGAACAGTGATCTGCAAATCTTGCAAACTGACTTCTGACTTAAAAGGTCTTTTTGACCTTTTGTTGAAAGCCTTTAAGGTTTATTCATTAGATTCTCCCTTTCTTTGTGTGACTCTGTGGCAGCTGTATTTATCTGAGTTGTCTGAGCTGCAAGGTGGCTTCTTGGTTTAAAAATGTCAACAAGGCAGCTGCTAGCAATGTAATTTGACTGTGGTGCTCACCCTCAGATTTCTGTTTGCTAAAGCCCAGACTGGATTGCCATCCTAGAAAGTTGCAAGGCACATCTGTTTTTCCTAAGCTTTTACTAGGTGTGAGGCAAGAAATAATCAGTTTCTTGAACAGTCTTCTGTTGGCAATGAATGTCTGTATCTATTTATTTATTTATTTTTCCTGAGGCACAGTTTAATTTATACTATGTAACTTCATGTTTTGTCATTTTGTAATTTCAGTAACGTGTGTTAAAGTACATACATCGTATTTACAGTCTGAGATATAAAAATGGCTCCCTATTATCTTTGCAACACTGAGCCAAAACACGTGTGTTAAAATGCAGTCACGCTATGTTGCTTCTCTAGATAGATACAACTTAACCAAGTCTTTCCAAGCAAAGATGCAGAGCATTTTTCTCCATTACACAAGTTATTTGGTTTTTAATTTGTCCTCATTTATATAACCAAGACATGTTTTCCAGAATGTAAGAGCAATGGTGGCTCATTTCACTGTCAGACATCACAGTGCTGCTACAGCTGACAAATTTTATAATTAACCATACCAAGACAAAAGTAGGTCTCTGTGCCTTAGGCTCAAGCTTTTTATATCGTGAAGCATGAACTGCATAAACGACATCTCGTTACTGATGTACACTTCAGCCTTATTACAGAATGCTTTTACAGAGTTCTCTTGGGAGGGTAAAAATGGAGTTCTAAACATACAGGATATGCCCACTTTCACAAAAGAGACAGAAAGGAAACAGAAAGAAAAATCAAACCCAGGAAATTAAATGTGCGTGCATAATGTTGAAATTCATAATCCAATTACTTGTAAAAGCCCAGCAGAATACAGAAGAAAATAGAAATATACAAAATGAAAGAGCTTAAATAGGCTATTTTACCTAAAGTATTCTGATTACTACTGTTCTGCACATCTGTTCAGCAATGCCATTTTTAGAAATAGCAGCAAGAGGTTTCCATATACTATTGCATATCTAACTAAAGAGGAGATTTAAAAATAGAACATGTAGTAGGGATGATAACAGAAGCAATGTGTCATATGCCATGTGTTACAGTTCCCTGTTTTCCATGGTTAATACCTTAAAAATATCCTCTGTGATGACATTTCCTAGAGTAGAATCTGAAAATGAAGTCTTCTGTGTTTTAGGGAGAGAGACAGAAATCACATTCATAGTTTCTGGGTGCAAGGAAACAAAAACTAGAGAGTATACAAATAGAAAAATGCTGATTCCCACTATATAATATATATATATATATTCCTGAAAGTATTTAAAATAAATTTCTATGTCTGAAATGACTGACGGTTCAAATACGGACCCAGGATATGAAATGACATTCACAGTGACAAACTGGCTCAGCCATGTGGGAGCTGCTGAATACTACAAGAAATTTGGGCATTGCTAAGGTAGGATGTGATCAACATGTGTAAGCAGCTATCTTTGCCACAAAACCCAATGACTCGTTATATACATCATAGAGGCCTCAAGGGCAAACGACACATCTAATCTCTTTTCCTAAAGCTTATACTAGGTGGATACATGTGAGATTTTGAGTTAGAAGGAAGTTACTCTAATGGGGAAGTATTGTTTTGACCTAATGAATCATTTGGATCAATTTTTGCCTTTACAATAATGTAAATAACAGAAATAAACTCAGTTATGCTTGTAATAGTTAAGAAAACCAGGAAACCATTTATGTTTTTGGAAAAAAGTAAGCTGTGTGAATCTCCACAAGACTGTACTACGGTATCAAATTTAACTTTTTACCAGATTAATCTGCAAATGTTTAAACAGTTGGACATGGTAAATATAAAACCAGAGGCTACACTTTAAAGGATGTATCTTAGCACAAGGAAAAAAAAAATATTTCAGTGCCAAAACTAATTAGATATCATTCTACATTACGGAGGGTGGGGGAGGGAAACATTATTCCTGCATTTATTAGAGTGCTTTATAAGCAATGGAGATCAACAAGGTGTATTGACTGGATTTACAGTGTCTGAGCCGTATTTAGACTGTGCTCCTACTTACTCTGGTCTTTTTTCTTTTTTTCTCTGAATATGTTAACAGAGTTCTTTGCTGAGAAAATTATATATTATATAAAATACTTCTTTTTCCTTGATGCAGATGTCCTAGAGACTATGGCAAACACGAGGAAGAACCAATTGGTAAATGTTTAATTGCAACTGTTCTTTGAAGCCAAAGTACAACATTCCTGGGTGCCTGGGAACCAGGATGACTTCAGACACACTGGTTAAGTAACAAGAACTTTGTTTCTTCTTTTGGTTTTAGTAATGCTCTGTCCTAAGGGCACTGGAGAATATCTATACCTAACTTAATGGAAAGACCTGGTGACAGTCTGCTCTCTTAGCTGTATGTTCTGCCCTGTGGATAGGTTGTGATTTCAACTATTGGGAAGGTTGTATCTCCTGTGAGCTAAGAGGTGTGCTAATTCAGACCATTGTGTTGTACCTGGGGCATGGGAAAAAGCAGTAAAAGAAATAGTATGGCACTGAGACGCACTTCATTCAAGGACTCTTCTGTAAGGCAAACAAACTGAGGTTTTGTTCTTCAGAATGAGAGGTCCTGATTTCCTTTTCAAATTAGAACATTCACTCACAGGCTCAAAATAATATATTAAAAAAAAAAAAAAAAAAAAAAAAAAAAAAGGATATTTGAGTTAAAAACTTTTCAAACGCCCAAAATTAATTTTACCAAAATCTCTTGAATGCCAGCATTGAGATAATGATTTTCTGCTAATAATGAAAACAAAAGACAGAAATAAAACCTGATGAGCCTCCACTTTTCAGCCAGGTTAGCCTAATGTTTCTTATTAACCAACACAGCAAGATATTTTTTTCTAAAATCTGGATTTCTCAGGACATAACAGGAAATCCATTTAAAGTTTTCAAGAAAAGCACCAACAAAGAATAATGTCTCAGTGCAAATTAATTTGTCCAGTATTTCAGAGACTATTTAAGAAAAGCCACTGGTAGCTGTAGAAATAATTGAACTATTTTTCACATCTTTGACTTAGTGATAATAATTTCATGTATGCTGTGAGCTTTGACATTCTGAAACGAAATTCTAATTCAGCAAAAAGCATTTTTAGACAGGGAAGACAAAAATAATTGTTTTTGTGTATTAATGTAGCTAATCATCCATGAACAAAATATTCCAATATATTTAGCACTGATTTAACATACATATTCATGATATAGAAACCAGAGATCATCAGTAGCTGTAAAAAATGTGAGAGGATGCCAAAAGTTTGCTGCCTGATTTCAGAAAATATTTTGATCTTCATATGTAACAACAGATTGTCAATGTCCACACATCTCACAGGCTGCATCCTAATTAACTAGACTTGATGATCAAGAGCTGTCTTTTCAATTATGTTCTAACAAAATGATTTGTAAAACCAGGACACTGATTTTACATTGAGGCTAATGGACAACCCTTAGAAAGGTTGAAACGGGGGACTGGAAGACATAGCTATCAAAACATATCTGTGAAAAATACTAAGTTTTAATTAGTAGATGGGTAACTGCTTTACTGCAGGAGAAGCTGAAAAAAAGTCAAGATACTGGAATACTTTCAAAACAGGCACAATATAAGCAACATGTTGCCTCTGAAGAAACTTCACAGAATGCTTAAGAGATTTTGTTACATTTATTCGAGTTCTGTTGGTTTGAATATCTTGCTTGGAATTTTTACCAAGAATAATAGCCATGGCATTGGAATTGAAATTCAAATTTTATTTCACTTTCTTTCCAAAGTAGTTGGTTTCAATTAGGAAAAGATTTGATTTAGTAACTGCATCCATTTGTGCACCTTAAAAAATGTGCCATAAGCTTTTCATATTGATTTCTCAAACTTGTACTGCTGTACAAAGTCTAATTGTTTTCCATTCCTCAGAGAAATAACAATGAGAACTGTCTGACTGTGCTGTTTGAAAAGGAACCACATTTAAATGTTTTTCTCATATAAAGCAATTTATAAATGTGGAGTCTTCCAGAGGGTTTCTTCACACAGTCACTGCGAAAGGCTTCTTAGCTGAAATATAGCAGCTGACATTCAACCCAAAAATATCTCCCAAATTCTAGTGGTTAGTAAAACAAGACTGCCCTCTGTTGTTGATGAACTCAGGATCAACCACTTGGGCACAAATAAAATATGTTTTGCTTAAAACAATTCAAGTTAAGGAAACAGCCTCTTTTTTCCCGCAAAAACTAATTCTGAAGTTAACTCAAGATTGAACTAAAATGCAACATTTATCCTTTAGATACAATGCAATGATTTCTCTGAAATAATCAGTCAATAATAACATTGCTATGAGAAAGGGTTTTACCTCTTCATAATAACGGAGATTATTGTCAGCCACATTAGTGAATGCTGATCTCATATCGTGCTGCATGTTTTGCTTCCACCTGTCCCAGTCCGCTTTCAGAGCATTATTGGCACATTCTACTTTATCTTCAAGTTTCCCAATTTCCTCTGAGAACTAAATAAAAATTGTAAACATAAAAAATAAAAATTAGCATTTTAAAATTGATCAAAACCAAGTGACTGTAGCACAGTAAGATGAACAGAACTGCAGAAGTGAGGTTGGCATTAAAATTAGCACATCATTTTATTCTTAATGAATAGCTCAGTGCAATTCCTGAAATGTTAATAGCAGAAATTCAAGACAAGAACTAAAATGTTGCTGAAAATAATTTTGTTGATGGGGAAGTTACAGAGTCTGGCACTTCTTTGCTGGCACTCGACAGTAATGCATCTGAAAAGGAAAACACTGAGGGCTTTACTGGAGCAAAATCAACTTTACAAATGAGCAAATGAGATTTGGCCAGAAGACTGAGGAAATTCTGACAGAACCTATGATGACTTAAGGAGAAATCAGAATGGGGGGCAGGGAGGGGGGGGGCGGGGGGAGGAGGGGTGAAGACAGCAGAAATTACACTCACAGATTTCTTGCCCATCACCTTGCAGTCATTTAGTATGGAACTAAACCTGGTGTGACCATGCAAGGCAGCAAGAAATACTGAAGTAGAGAAAGAACTCAAAATGGAGGATTTCAGCAAAGCAGGGACTCTTTCTGAGTGATCCAGAATCAAATCCTTGAGGGCAGCTGCTATGCTGCCATTATTTTCTTCTAATTGCTGGAAATGTACAAAGTGACTCCAAACTAATGGGAATTAGAAACAGATAAAGGGCCTCTCTCTAGAGAGTCTTCAAGTCCTGTCACTAATTTTGTACCTATTGTTATTGGCTAATCAGCTGTGTCGGTGCTGGCTGGCACCCAGTTGCAGTATGAGGCAAATCTTCTGCCGCTACAGTGTGAATTAATGCCTTGGGACTGCACAGCATCTGCCTGCAGCAGACCTAGGGAGGTTGGGCACAAATACCACCTACAAGGATCACACAGTAGGAAAAGCTGATCTCCTTATATTATTTTCTTTGCAACTCAGGTACTGTATACCTTCCTCTTATTCCTCTTACTCTTCTATCAGGTGAAGTGTTCTTTCATCATACAACTTCTCTGTGAAGTTGCACAGCTCTCTTCCTAAGTGCCACAGAGCTGGAGCTTTCATTGATAGGAACTTCCAAGTCTCCCATGAGATCTTCAAGGGATGCTTAGGCTATTAACACACTGCAAGAAAACCAGGCTTCAGAGCAGGACGTGGAAAGCTGTGGTCCACAGCCTTCAGCTCCAACCATACACAGAGGGCAGCTCTTCAGTGCCATAGCTGGAGGTAGTACAAATAGCAGAAACAAACTAAGCAACACTGTCTGGAACAGCAATGGAACCTGAGCCCAATCCTTAAAATTTGAGGTATCAGGGGAAGATGACAGCTCATACATGTTGCTTGCATGATGGTTATGAAAAAGAGACACATACGTTTTAACCAAGTAACTCTTGTTTGTGTACATTTTCACTATGCAGTGCTCAGAAGTCCTGTTCATAGTCCATATAGTCAGTGTAAAATTGTCAGCAAGAACACTCTAAATTCAGTTTGTGCATCCTTCTGGGAATCCACTGTTCGGGATCTTACTGCCTGCTGACTGGGGGCACATCAAAACAAGAGGTGCTCCTCCTGCAAAAAACAGCCCTTTCAAGAACAACCAGCAAGAAGGAAGGTTGGTCAAGTGAAAAGACAGAACTCTGAATTCACAAGCCACAGATCCCAATTCAGAGTCTAACAAAATAAAATCCTCATGCTCAAATTAGGCAAAAATGGAATAGCTAGGAAAAATGAAATAAATTTCAACCAAATATTTTTTTCCCACATTCCACAATAGAGAGACAAATAAGCATTTTTAGTTAGATTTTATTTCTACATTGACTACCCTTGCCACACTTCTAGATTCATGAAATATTGGACACTATTTAAGAAGAAAATGAAAAAATATTATTTCTACTTTACTGAAAAGCCAAAGTTCAATTATCCAGCTAGATCAGTAATCAAACTATGGGCAAGGGTAATTTCATCAACTACCAACAATGTATTCAATATAAAAAAGGTTAATCCAAATATTAAATATGGGGAAATTGCCTTTAAAGATATTACAGGTAATTGGACTAGGAATCTTGTGCATGCCCCAAGTTAACACTAAAAATGAGTGCACACAGAATACTGAAAGTAGTGACTATTTGTAGATGATTTAGAGTAAGAAAGGCAGTTGAATTCATTTTTCTGCTTTTGCCAGAAAAAAAATACCAAAAGCCTCTTATACGAAAATGAGCTAGACTGCATGCTTAAAGAAATCTGGCTTCGAAGTCCTGGCAGCATCATCCTCTCATTATCTTGTCCTTTGCATCTTCAAGTAATTTATTCTACAGTTTGTTTTTGACTTGCATTTTCTAGGAACTATAAATTTCTTCCATGGCGTAGCTACAGTGTGATGTGGGAAGGCAGACTGTTCTACATCCCTGCCTGGATATGTGGTTTAAGCATCGCCCTCTAAAGACCCCCAATGTATCAAGGTGAGTGCACACTTCTTCATCTCAACTAGAAAGGTTTAAGATCTACTTTTTTCACAGCTGAAAAGGAACACATATACTATCTTCTTCAGCTGACAGCAGAAATCAATGAATGGCTTGGTTTCTGAACAAGTACATCCACATAGTGTGTACTTGATTTACAAGGTGTACATTGTTACAATTTATCCTACAAATTAAATATGATCCTAAATCCATTTTCTTACACTGACCTCACTGAGGCAGCTAGAGCAGTACATTAATTCTTACATGAGTGGTTTCTGTAGGAGGACAGCATGGTGCTCACGAGACGCTGTACTGCTGGACAGAAGTGGTAAACTAGACCCTGCCAGAGCAGAGCGCTACTGGAAGTGAACAGGGTGACTTGTAGCCAAAGGGACTTGTAGCAATAGCCAAATGACCTGGCAAGTGACACAAAATTGTATAGCACCTCAATATGCCAACCAGCATGACCTTCTATCTATTACATGAATTAATCCTTCACTTGGATGTACTAACCCTGCTCAGCCTGGAGTAAAACATAACATGCATTCAGAATTTGATAGATTTAGCATTTATTTTCTTCATTTCAAACTTGAATAGCAGAATCCATAAGTTGGCACTTAAACCTGTCAGGTTCTGTTGGAGCAGATTATACCAACCTTTTGTCAGAATTACTGTTAGTACTAGCAGCAGTATCAAATCTGTAAAAAAGCCCCAAGCCACTGAAGGAGGCATTGTTTACTCCTACAGAACAGAGATAGGAGCAATGGAGGAAAAATGGTAACCTCTGTACAGCCAGAGCTCTGGAGGAAAGAAAGGCCTAGATGAGTAGGCTCCCCTCCCAAAAATCTGTCAGGAATCTGCATCCAAAATCACAATCTTCAGACCTTCCATACTGTGAATAATGGCCACCTTCAACACCTACATTTTGACTTGGGAGGATAATTTTTGGGTTTTTAGAAGCATCACAAGTACCTGTCCTATAAGTCCAATAGGAGAAATATGTCTCAAGAAAATGTTTATTCCTAGCCAATGAACTTGATGTCTTACAAGGTTTAATCTGTGGTTCCAGTCTGTCAGCTGCACCGACCTTGGGAAGGTTTTGCACTCTCTTGCTGTACAACTGCCTGCTTGCTAAATCATTTAATGTTTGCTGTGACCATTGCTAAAGATACCACTGCCTTTTATCAGCTCTAAGGACAGGCTGAGATTCCTTATCTGTGGTGGAAGCATACTTCAAATAAGATTAGAGTTCTTGCTAATCATTGTCAGCAGAATTTCTGGCTACCAGGTTGTACAGTTCAATCTGATGTCTGTGAGATCATTAGAAGTTACATAGGGTATGTCTAGAAACAGAAATGTGCAAATTAAGCCAAAGTGAGCATTTGACACCAATTCCAATAACAGCACCTCTGTTTTCAGGCTGTTTTTCCAGCCTCTTCTCATTCCGAAAGCAGTCTGGATAGAAGTGTCAGGAAAATAAGTCAACATGTAATAAAGATTTAAAAATGGTAAAAAACAGATTCAGAAAACAGAAGTTACTTGAACAGTGAAAAAACAGCAGTGCAAAACTCTCTGTGGCCAAGCTACCAATAATGGAACAAATTGTCCACTTCTAATGAAGAAAAAAATCATCAGGATGCAGCCACCAATCAATTAGAGAAGACAGGATTTTATGATCAGACTAAAAGACATCTGCTTTGCTGCTCTGATGAGATTGTAAGAAAAATCAAGATCTCAGTATTTTTTTTTTAAATGAGTAAGAGATAGAAGGGCTGGAAAGATAAAGCAAAGATCTGAACACCTGGTAAGCACACGACTCAATGGCTTTTACCACAGCATTACCAAGGAAATGCAGGAACAGTTAAAAAAGACCGGGTGCACTGGAAGCAAAGACAAACATCTCATTATGGAGCACAATGTTGTCAATATCAAATCAATGGTACAATCAATGCAATGCAAAAGGGAAAATTATTCCTTTTTGTCTATAACAGCTGAAGAAAACCAAGTGCCAACAACTTGTCTGGGGACTCCATCATATTATACCAAAAATGCTTTCTTAGAAGGCCATGTCCTGCCAGGGAAGTGTCCCTTGGACACTGGTGGACAGCAGTAAGGCCAGCTGCTAACCAAGCTTTATGAAATGCATTTCAGCACTGAGTCACTCTGTGCAAATGCAACTGTTTTTATCAACAAAATATACAAATGGGAAATAATGATAAAAGGGTTGCAATATTGATGCAAAATTGATTTAACTAGCTGCATATAAATAACTTGAGCAATGACATATAACATGCCTTCTGGCCAGATGAAGTTCTTAATATGTACTGTATCTTCACATGCAACTAAGAGGCCTGATCTATGATACTGCCAGAATGAGACCTCACTTAACAGTTAATTAGCCAGTATATAGATACATATATTTTGTAGATAGACTGAGAATAGAAACAATTAAGTAAAGGTTTGCTTGAAGATGGTCTTTGCTGATTCCTACAAATGTGAAATTAGCATTATAAAACTTGTTAACTTATTACCAAGAGTACTTTATTGTTTCCCCATAAACTTTTAGAAGCAAAGAGCAGAAGTGGCTCTCCTGGCAGCCATTGACCACTCTGAGCCCTACAGGCTGGTTCCCAGACAATGTCAGCAAATAATTTCTGTTTCAGGAAAAATACATGTTTTTGCTGGCTGTCCCGTTGCATTATACAGAGGCACATTATTATGAAATACACTGCAGACACCACAGATATCAGGTAGTGATAATGTATTCTTACTTATTCTGTTAATTGACAGGAAATCAAATGAAAATACCCCAACTGCCAAAGATACCTAAACAGCTCATCTTTACATGAAAGCTAATTGCAGCAGCTCTAATAAAAAATATCTGAAATGTCAAGGACCTTCTTCTTCGATGTACTAAAAAGCTGCAGTAATTACATCTAGTCATTTTTATATATTATTTACACTGTATGATACTTGGTGCTAACAGTCTGCTGGAGGATGTTAGTTAGGTGTTAGAGCTAAAAGCTAAAGTTTTCAAAATGCCAGTTCTGTTCTTCACTGTGCACAGGTGGGAGGGGAGCAGTGTGGAAACCCATCCCAAGACTAGCACTGCATTGTGCTGCATTGCACGAGTTGATCGAGGCCAGAAGTGAGTCAGGCAGGCCAGCCACTGAGGCTGTGCAAACTCATCCCACTGAGCTTTGGTGATGGCTTTGAGGATGCTTAAGTCCATTTGCTATATGTACAACAGCATTAGAATGAAGATGTCAGCTTGTAAAAAATATCCTAAAAAAATAACCAATCGGGAAAGAACAGTCCAGAAGTTTTCATTTTAAATATATCTCATGAATGGCTTTGCTCATTCTGCCTCCTGTTTCTCATGTCAACAAAGCAGCAGCTACAAGAGCACTGCAGCAAGTCTTACTTTAACTCTCAATGTGGAAGTGAAGAATCCTAAAAATAAGCCACTGTGCCACCTGCATTGACAACACACGATCCATGAACGCCCACTATTCCCAGTCCTTTGCTGCAGCTGCCTATCCATTGAAGTTTTGCTTTTTTTTCAAGATTGCCTTTGCCTGACATGTGTAGCTACAAAGCCCATGCTTTCTCAGAGGAAGTACAGGACACAAAAACACCATCCAGTTACAGTGCATAGCTTCACAGGACATGCATTGTTTAGGGGATTCATTTTCTGCAATTAGAGCAAGACCTGGAATATTTCAGCATTCTGTACAAAGACATACTCACCAAATCCTTGTCTGCCTTTTTATTGGCTAAAGCATCAACTTTGGAATCAAGCTCGCTTTGAATTTGGTCTCTTCTTTTCAAAACACCCTTAATATAAAGAAAAATAAATACACGTACATATATAAAGAAGTAAAACAAACTAAATATATTCAGAAAACCACACAACATAAATAAAACATGACACGATTCAAGAGTTTTGGCATGATACAAGTACTTTCATAAAAAGCAATTCAAAATCATGTAGTCAATACTTATTTTTCAGTATCTACTTTTTATCTTACATGTTTTTTCAGGAGTCTTAGTGAGTCCAAGCTCAATGCCAGGAATCTGCCATACAGGAATCACTGCCAACTGGATGAAGAAACCAGCAGTAGCAGTTAACTTTGTATCAACTCGACCTACAATGTATTCATTTTGAAAAAGCAACATGAGTTTGTGCAACGATGTGTCCGGAAGTATCTCATGTGAGTTATTTGAGTACTGAATTGCGGTTGAGTAAAATCAGATAGAATTATCATGAAAATGATAGCTGTAGTAACTTTGATATATGTGCTTATTTCCACTGAATGAAATTATTTCCTCCTCTAAAACTGCCTTACAGGTATTGGATATTCAGCATTATGTCAAAATATAATTAGAAAGGGAAGGAAATGTTACTTGTTAGACTACTAAAAAGGAATGGTGTTATATATTAACTTTTCATTTCTAATGTCCATTTGCTCTGTGACCTTGAGCAAGTCTTGAACATTTCTCTTTGCCTGAGTTTCCTTGTCTGCAGACGTACACTCAGGTATGCTTACAACACAGGAGGCATTAGTCCTTTTAAAGAAATAATCAAAAGAAGGACAAATATAATTACAAATCTAAAATACCTCCTCTTATATTACTTTGCTGCAACTGACTTTATTTCTGTATATGAAAAACAGATTTTCAGTATCTATCTCTAGCTTATGGCATGTTGAACCAGCAGAGGACTGAAGCAGCTCTACCTTCTCTAGCTGTCTTGTTTGGCAGTGTTCTCTCTGCTATCTTGTCAGTTCAACACGAATGACATAAATTGAATAAAAAATTAGGAGATGATTTTTCAAATAATTTTTCAACATTTCTTCTTGAACAGATACTCACTAGAAAAGCCTGGTAAACATGACTTTGGACAGCCCTGAGTAATACATGGGCAGTACGTACTCACATAAATCTACCTTTTAGTAACTCAGAAAATCCTTTACTGAGATAAATAGAGAAAACATTCAGCTATTAGCATAGAAGCAAAATAAATAGGTCCAGAAGGGCTGTCCATCACATTGCAAACGCTTTTTTTTTTTTTTTTTTTTTTTTTTTTTTTTGTAGGTCTTTTGCCTTTTTTAAAACTATTGTCTTGATTATATGCCAAATTTTATCACAAATATTCCTTATATTATGAGATAAAACCCAATGATTTTAATATTGGCATGTTACAACTATAGGCAAGTGCTGACTTCCGATGGCAATTAGAGGGACTGTGTTTCACAAAAATATCATTATATTTTTATGATACTTTGTATAATTAATGCTATTCTGACAGAAAATCCACATATGATAGCATGTGGACCCATAGCTAACTTACTGCTGTAATCTGTGCTCTGAAGCTCAGCGGGACAGAGTTACATTCTCCAGATTTGCTCTGCCTCTGCTGTGAGTCAGCTAGAAAGGAGCCTGCCTTGATGTAAATATTTAGCTACAAATTCATCTCTGCCTTCAGTTTTTGGCTGAACTCACAGCACTGGAGAATACAGAGTTTAATCCATTGTACTGATCACACCTTCTGTACATATGCCAATTATGTTGGTGCCACAGCATGTACCTGTGAGGTAAACACACCCCTGAAGTCAGGTTTTACCAGAGTGCAACTTCCCCTATCTTATTTTCAGTATGAGCAGCCCCCTCTCCAAACTGTGAGAAGCAAGTAAGTTACAGGATTAAAAAAATCCATGGTGAATGAAAGGAAAAGAGCAGTGGTTGAACAGGAATGAGCTAGAGGAGTAAGACTTTCCTCACTAATCCTCTGGCAACTTAACACTGCGTTGCAAGCACTTGGACGTTGCAACCAGAAATAAAAACAAAACAAAATAAGCAACGAGCAACAGAAACTTGCCACATTGTGCTTTAAGAGCCAGGGAGTCATTCTGTGGTATGTACAGAGAAATCTGCTAGGCACAAAAGGAAGGACCTGAACAAAGGTGGGCCAAGCTGCAGACAGCATCTCTTTAATAACATGAGGGATGGAAAGGCTTGCAGGTAACAGACTCAGAAGTTCTGAAAAATAAGAATTAAAGGAGGAAATACTGCAATTTGCTAAGATATTCATCTCTTCATGCTTTTAAGCACAGTGATACCTTTCTTGACCTACCTGCATGTAGGTTTAAATAATACAGCCTGTGAGATACAGGACATTTTGTATGGTCCCTCTTTCAATGAAACTAGTCATTGCAGCACTAGTTCCTAACTTTCAGAAGCTAAACCTTATTGAAAAATGGACAATGTTCTGCCCAGTGCCAGTAAAGGCTTTTGCTGGCTGAGTTAGCTTGGGCCTTGCTCTACACATGGTCTGTAGCACACTCAGCCCCTGCTGCCCTGTGAGCTGCGTTCCTGGCAGAGATACAAAAACAGATACTGCAGCTTGCCTTGAAATGGCAAATCCCACAAAGATGTGTTTGTAGACATCTCTTGCTTTCCAAAGGCAGAAAAGTGTGATTTATGATATGCTAAAATCAGCTTTGGAATTCTGATAATTTTCAATCTGGATGGATTTTATTATATTCTCTCCAAGAAAAATACATCCGTAGAGGGAACTGAGAGCATCAACTTATGGCAGAGACTAAAATGGGCTTGTGACATGGACTGGAAGCTCCACGCTGTTCTAGAAAAAGTAATTCAGGAACACCTCCTAGAAAAGGAGAAACCTTTCTTCTCCTTCTCCCCCACACAATCTGTTACTGCATATTTCAGCGGTGTCAGAAAAGATCTTTCTAAGCTGCTTTTCCTTGAACCTTTCTGTGCTCCAGCCCTACCACACACAGCTCTAAAACCAGACTTCTGCACAGCTACCATGAGCTCCCTGCCACACAAACTACTACGCAGTTCTTGTCTGAAATGGGTGCCTCTTGCCTGATTAACAAGGGAAAGAGGACAAAACAGATTCTCTGCTAATGGACAGCTATCCCATTGCTGTGCACATTTACTAACAGCAGAACAGTGGCCACAAAATATTTTTCATCAGTTACAAACTTGCTTCCAGAGTCTGTCAGTGGCTTAAGACAAACTTCACATACTGCCAAGCGCAATCCTTAACAAAACCTTACCATCAGAATTTCACTGTAGAGAACGTACTCGTGTATGATTGGTAGCAGATTTTCAGAGAGCCCGGCCATTCGTTTCTCTGTAGCCTTGCAACATTTGTCAATGCAGCTGGCAACGCCTTTTAGGGAGTCTGCTATGTCTTCTTCTGATGCTGACCAAAGTGTGTGGATGGGGCCGTACTCCTTCATCTCATTAAAATACTCTTAACAGGGACACAGACAAAGATTAGTCTTTTGTTCACTAACAGATATCTAAGTGATACTAACCACAACCTCCTATTTAATGTGAATGCAGCAAACTGCTTTATTGTAAAGTCCCAAAAGGTGCAGACAACACAAGAAAGTTCATTCCAGTTCTGTATTTGATATCTCCTTTAGAAGCTTTTATTAATCTAAATAGATGGACACCACAAGAATTGCTTCTCATGTGTCTCTAGATCAAGTGATAATTTATGGAAGGCCCAGAAGTCACTGCGATGCTTGGTAATACTTAACTTGGGCAAGCCTGAATATGACCTAAAAGCGGCATGTACTGAAAGCATAATTTTAACACAATTGAATTTATAATGAAGAAATGTCCAACAAAAGATGGAAAACAGCTGTGTGTTGTTAAGAATCCAACATCTAATATTAAAACATTTCAACAAAAAAGCATCCATGCAACATGGAACTGAAAATCTCATGTTAAGATACACCAAGCATGAACATTCTCAAGTCCTTACCAGTGCACCCTGCACACTGGTGTTCTGCCTTTTGCTATTTGGAAAATCTAGAAAGAAGATTAACTAAGCTTTCGGAAGCACATCAAAATTCTTAAGGTTTTCCAATAAACATTTTGGTGCTGATGATTTGAACCTAAAGACCTCAGCCAGCTAGTTGCATTGGAGTGAGCTGTATCAAAAAGAATGCTTTTCAGCAACTTGCATTTTCATTTTATAAGACCCCTCTAACTTGGCAAGGACATGCCGAGACCTGGCTCTGCACACTAAAGCATGGTCTTAGTTATTAGAGAACATGGTGTAACACTTCAAATTCTACTATATATACAGTAACATCCCTCAAGTGCTGACCAATAGAATCAACAGTAATCAGCAGACCTAGACTGAGAGCAGTGTTAAGCTCAGAAAGTTAATAATTTAAGAGTTGCAAGTGGGTTTGCAAGTTGTTGTTACTTAAGGAAAAATATGAGCTTAAATAATCATTCTCTATAAAACTCTTAACAGGCACAGTTTTCCATGACAGAAACTACTGCCAACAGTAAAGCTCTTGAAATTAAAAAATAATTTATTTGGCCAACATGTGAAGAAAAAAAAAAAAAAAAAGAATGAAACTAAAAGAGATACATGAAGAGTCTCAGAATCTACACAGCATTACGCCACTACAGGACAGCACAGAAAACTGACTCTTTACATTCCGTTCAAAATACAAAATGGCACGCAGCTCAAGCCATATTTGTTATGTTTCTTATTTTAAAGTTCCTTTTCAAGCAGGTCAATGGCGTGTTAAAACCCTCCCTATTACCAAGTTGCTCAAGTTAACTTGAAGATCTGCCAGAATAATGACCGTTTTGGAAAGTATGCTATTAACACAGATCTCCCTTTTCCCCTGCTTGCTGGAAATAACTACTTTGCTTGGCACAATGAAAATAAATAAATAAATAAATAAATTACTGTTTACACCAAGTCATTTGCCCATATATCAATTTCTTAAACCCATAAAAAAATGTATTTGTTTTCTACTTACCCTTTTCCTCCTTGTAAATTCTATGAGCTATTTTGTCCAGTACATTTATTTTGTGACTAAATGTTTCCATATAATCATTCATTTCTGTAAACATCTCAGGACGATTTTTAACTCCTCCTCTTACTGAGGATGCTACAGCTCTCACAGTCTGTCCCATTCTGCTCAGCAAACCTGGACCCTGCTTCTTGTGCGAGGAGAGTTCCTAAAACCAGAATGTACTGTGTTTATTTGCACATACATATTTCAATTCTTTAGAAATAACAAAAACTGCATAGAGAAAAAGGAAAAGCAAACAATGCTCCTACTGGAAGAAGTAATCCAGCATTATTATTATTATTATTATTTTAATTATTTTTACATCTCAATAGAATAACCTTTTCAAAGGTTCGGAGGATGGCTCTCTGAATACAAAACTTGGATCTTAACAGAAAGCATACAGCATTGTGGATTTGTCACAGAAATCCAAACTCAGCAACAAAAGCTACTGTGGAAGATACAGTAACACTTATGGCCTCACGCAAAATGCACAGAAGAAAAGGTTCTGTCAGGGAAAGAATATTCCAGAAATTCCACATCTTCTTCCGACCCTTCTGTAACAAGCCATCAGAGGATGCTATGGAGTACTAATCTAAGGAGGTTCCTCATATACCACTACTAACACACCATGTGCTTCCATATAACTGCAGATAAAAATAAAGCCATTTTACCCAGGCCTGTGCAGTAAGAAAAATCTTGAAGTCTTCATTAAAAGTTAAAGTTGGATGATCAGCAATACGGTTCAAAAATTTATGTAGAGCTTTTCTTCGAGTCTCAATGAATTCATCACTAAATCGTTCCACCATTCCTTTCATCACAAACTTTTCTGGTAATGGCTAAGGAAAGAAAGAAAAAATATGTACTGTATAACTTGCATAGCATCAAGGATATGATCACAGTTTTTCTACTTGCTGAAAACATAGCCAGGCTATTCACCAGGTAACAACCAAATTGTTTCAAAATCACTGTATTCAACAAAGCTATTAATGAAGAGGTTAGCTTAATGTTTGTCAGATTTCAGAGACCCCAGAAAGACCTCAAACGCCTCTGTGTAAAACTGGGGCCACAACACAAGTTAATAAAAATAATATAAGTTTTAGCAAACCAACAGGGATAATTAATGTTGGATGTGCTTCTTCGAGTTTGCTCTTCAACCAAAGAAAATCCTGATATCGCCGTCGAACCTCATATTCACAGGAGTCAAATTCACCACGAGATGTCTGAAAACAATGAACAGAAAACACAGGTCCAGGAAGTTAGAAGAGCAGGTAAAAAGCACAATATCATTTAACATTTTGAATAAAACTGCATACATGATTCTAGTTTGCCCATGCTATTTCCTGGCAGTTTTTAAAGAGCAAATGATCAACTGCTTTAGGAGATACAGCATTTTCAAGAAATCAAAGTTCTACATCAATTAAAAATAAAACAAACAAACAACACAACAGATTGACTTTAAATAATCAGTCTGACAGTGTTTCCAAAAGATTCCAATCATTACTTTAGTGTGGCATTTCCCTTTTAACAATCATAGTTACATTCAGTATGTTTGGGCACTTCTGAAGGGGTTAAAAATCAAAGAGTGAGGAAAGCCCATTTTTTAGCATTTTGCAAAAACTAGAAGGAGCTGACAAATGTCCTTGAGGCCTGCTGACACCATCCAACAATCCCTGCTTTCAACGCATGAAAACTTCAGCATATCATAGCACATGGCCCATGCTGTTTAATGGATTCTACAGTCCATCAATCCCAAGTTTGCAGCCCTTTGTCAGAGCTTGCCAATAAATCTTTAATACTTAGAAAAAAATGCTTATTGCAGCATTGCAAAATCATCAAACCACGAGATTTTATCCTTGCTCCATCTTCTGGAATCAAGCTACAAAGAGCCCAGGTGTTCAGCAAAGTGATCCAGCTGTTTAGCATTCATTGTTGCACAGAGATTTACAGTATGATGCAAACACATGGCAAAAGAAGTCACACTCTTGTAACCTCAACATTTTTGAGGACTGAATAAACTGTTTTCCAGGTATGTGGGAGGAATGCTTTTGCTTTATCATCAACAGCCAGCACTTCAAATTAAATATGATAAAGAAGGATGAAAGATAAAGAAGCAAAAGCAATCCACCTTACAGCCCTCCCATATTTGCCTGCAGAAAAAGATGTTCAGTCATCTACAAAAAGATGCATGAAGTGAAAATTATTGCTCGCAACCTAATGAAGATAGCTCTCTTCCTACTCTTTAAATATTTTATGAGGAATTGATAAGTTCTCTGTTTAAAGATGAATAATTCCCATTTGAAAATTTGGTTTAAAATGTATCTTTTAGAAAGAACTCAAAGTCAAATAAATGAACACAGTAATTCTCAAACCACAGCCTGCAGAATATTTGCTGGTAATCCCAAAAGAGCTGGCTCACAGCGCTGTCTTTCTTCCTTATTTCCAGTAAACAATTTGCATTCAGGACAGCTAAAAATGCACTGTGTTGTTTGCTAATACTACCTTTTCACTTGAGAATTGTGGCAGTTGCCCCAGAAATCATATGCAACTGCAAGTGGAAACAAACTTCCAGGTGACAGTGGGCACTACAGTTGCTGAAGAATGGAGCTGAAAGACTTTGCAGCAGGTGAGCTTCGGGCATGGCAGCTCTTTTCTCAGTATAAAAAAATCATGTACATATATGTGTGTGTATATACTGATTTTTTGTTTTCAAAATCAACCGCACAGTTCCATGTGGTTACAGTGGTCCATAACTCATAGCAGAATCAGAGCACAGTTTCAGTTGGGTGGTACCTCAGAGAATGGTTCATTAGAAGGCTGAAAAAGCTATCACTGTTACCGCCATGAGCCACTGAGGTTTACACTGATCCTCATCTAATAGATACTTACCTTTGTGACTACTCTGTATGTAATAAATGTTTCAATGGCTGTAATGTGGCTTTCAGGGTCATCAACAGTAATGAAGAGATCTTTTAATTCTGGTTCATCTTCAAATTTATACTGGTTTATCATAGATGAGGGCGATATTGGCATTGAAGGACTGAATGAGTTTGCCTCAGCAAGTGATGTATCCTGCAGACAGGACATGAGAACATCCACGTTGAAATGTATTTATACACAAACAAACACATCTCAGATGCTAAAATGGTAAGTTTTAAAATATAACTTAGGACAGACAAAAGAATTTTATGATCTGTGACAAGTTTATTATTCTCTTCAGTATTTGCTTTGGTGAGAATATAAGGAATGAGATTTATTCTAGAACTGATCAAAGCAAAACAGTACCGTCTGACAAGGAATTTATGCACAGCTAGAGAACAGAACTTGCCTATGGATGCTAAAATGAGTTATGAATACAAGCAGCCAGTATTTGTGCAGTTTGATTACCAGCTTTGTTAACATTGTTTGCAGCATTACTTCAGGACTGATATCTCTAGTAAGCTGTACTGAAAGAAACTGACTTCAAGAGACCAAGTCAAAATCCGATTTTGAGTTTTTATTGGAATCAGGTATTTCAGTTTGCACCTATTTTGAAATAGAATTTGAAATAGAAAGCTTTTACAGAGACATGAATTTAATCTTTAATAGCTATGCATGTAGTATAAAACGGCTGTTTAATTTCTTAATTAAATTAAATCCACTGACTACAGAGAACAGCATAAAAATGAATAAATGTTTAAAAATAATGAGGGTAATTAAAATAATCATGATATTTGAAATACCAAACATGTTATGTAGCTTTTCTAATATATCAAATGCAGCCAAACATTTCAACGAACAACAAACTTTAATATTCATGGTGTTTTCAGAAAGTTTCCTGAAAATCTGCAAGACATAAATAAAAAATAGAAGTGCGTGTAGCAAAAATAAACTGTAAAACTGCTTAAGGAAGCATGCTTAATGTGCACGCTTCTTTTAAAGCAAAGAGGTCATAGAGTAATGGGCCCAGTTAGTGGGAAATCGCTTCTTAAAGTTTACAGAGCATGAATGCTGCTTTCTCTTTTGAAAAATTAAAGAAGCTGATATGCAAAATTGGATAAAAGCTGAAGGAGGTTTCTGAAGGAAGTCAGCATGCAGATGAGCATCCGCCTGTTGTGTCGGCCCACCAGAGGCTGACCAGCTCCAGGCCCTGTGACCCTGCTGGCAGGGTGCTGAGGAAATCACCCCACACAACATGGCACCTCACTGGCCTCCTGCAATGGTAGATGCTTTCTTTTGGGGGGCTTCTCAAGGCAGAAGCATCCTTAATTCTTTGTAGCATATTGGCAGCTTGTTTCACGCTCACTTGACCTACCTTTCTACTGGCTTTACACTGCAGTAAAATCAATTGCTTGTCTAAGCCAATGAATGAGCAAATATAGAATGGTTTGGGTTGGAATGGGCCTAAAAGATGACCCAGTTCCAACCCTCCCACTAGAGCAGATTTGCCTGGCCTTCAGCACGTTAAAGGATGGGACACCTGCAGCTGCTCTGGGCAACCCATTTACAGGGCTGGCTGCTCTCCTGCAAGCAAGATAATCCCAGTGGCAAAAACAGCCCTTTGTATTGCATTGTTGACTACGAAGCATGCAGAAGAGATGCTGCTGATGAGAAAACTGTAAGGTGTCAGAAATGGGAATGAGTCCGCACAAACCAGAGCTGCGTACTGTCATGTGGGACTGGAAAGTACAAGACTGGTGTCATTGAGGCTGGCAACAATTTTTCCTTTGGCTTCAACTGGGCCAAAACTATCTCTGGGACATGTTCTTCCCCATTTTCCTGCTCAAACCCTCATTTTCTATTGCTGACTCTCTCCTTTGGAATCTATCAATGTACTCTCACACATGTGGAGTAGAAAATTATATTGGGAATTATGCACTGAAAGTATTAATACACCAGACATTCTCTTCTGTGATATAAGGGGTGAAAACACTCATGCAGTGGGAGCAGCCTCGAGATGGGCTGAGCACACAGCCTGTATCTCTCTGGGGAAAACTTTAATCCCTGGAGCACCAAAGCACTGCTGCCCCCCCCCCCCCCTCCCTCCTCCCCTTCCCCCCCCATAGCACGGACAGCTGGCTCAGGGCTCCTGCCATTGCCCCAGTAAGGACACAGAGTGTGCATCTGAGCACAGGGATCCAAAGCTGATCTGGAAGCAGGGGACATGATGGCAGGGTGTCCTGTAGGATAACAGCTCAGTTGTTGGAGCATTCTTCAAAGAAGGAAAATAAGATAACCCTTTGGCTGAAACATTCAACTTTTAAATGATCAACTTGTTCCAGAAGAAAAAATTGCCTCTGTGCAATTCTGCAATGGCACATACATCTTTCCTACAAACACCATGAAGGAAGTTTTCTGTTCTCATGGAAGAGAAGCAACGCTAAGACAGAGTTTTGAAAGGGCTTCTTAATATTTTAAGCATTAACCAAACCACTGACAGCTCCGTCAATGCCATGTCAGGGCACCAGGAACAAGGAACAAGAGGACTACCAAGGTGAGTATTGCAACACACACAGTACTCCGATACTCATGAAAGAAGCAGTTTGTGGTGTGACTCATAATGCAACCTTGAGACGTTGTTTCTGCTAAAATGACCTCAGAACTTTCTCCATGGTGACAGAAACTGGGATAAAGTGAAATGCAGGTTACATCAGAAAATGGTTTCTCAGAGCTGCCAAGTAAGATGCCAGTCTGTAATATTTGAGGTATGTCACAGGATGCTGCCTCAGTGGTTATGACACTACCAGGTCAAATGTCTATGAATTTTCATACAATAAAAACTTGGCTACTTGAGTAATAAGTGAAGGCATTGAGGCTGACAGCTTTTTAAGAACCTCATTTTTCACCATTGAGATAGTTGGTCTGTTCCACTGACTAAACTCAGAAAAATGAAGTTGATGCAGCGCCAGGCACTGAGCACTGCGCTGCCTCTGCATCCCATTCAGCCTGCCCACATTACACCACTGCCTTAAGGACAGTGGTGTGAATTAAACATGAGGAGGTCTCAGAACAGTATGTTATGCACAAATGAGTTTTACAAAAATCAGTCTGAAACTGCATTTAGCCTGTCAGTGTCCCTTCCATGTAACGGATGCACGCAAACAGGCTGTGATCTCAAATCATCTCCGCAGATTTTCATCATCTTGATAGATCAGCCCTCAAATCAAAGCTGAAAGCAAACTGTGAATTTCTGGCTGATACACAACCACCAAAAGCCGGAGCCCAAGACTTGCACATAGCATACTCTTGTCTGCAGAAAAAGGTTGTCATTCTACATGCAGTAAGAATTGTTCCGATTTACTACAAGCAGGCAATATTTTGCATGAATCTACATGGAAGATATTTAAGGATGTAGATGTTTGCCAGAGAACAGGAGTAATTCATATAACCAATGCTTGTTTTGTTTTCTGTCCTCAAGGAACATCACATTTGACAAGCAGGCATGTTGGTATGTTGCATTGACAGACATTGAAACTGCATGCAGAGCCGCCCAGGCTTGTGCCTGCCTGGCAGAAAGAAAAGGATACCAGGTGAGAAGCAGCTAAGTCTACCGAGCACTGGTTTCATGCTGAAGTTCTGTGAATGTGCATTAGCTAACTATGGTTAGGCTTCAGAAAAGCATAGATAACTTGGTAAGATTTAGCCTGACCGTTTGCCTGTTACAGACCATTAAATCTCCTAACAGCCCCCAACCTTAAAATCCACCAGTTTCAGGATTTTTATTGTAGTCAGTTTAAGTAGTTCCCAAGAATCAATTCTTATTCCAATGGTTTTTATTCACATTTACATTTTTCCCCCCATAAGAATATAGCAAATATATCTTTAATTCCTATAACAACTGGTCCAATGGAGAAGCGGGACATCACATTTCCAATCAGGAAAAACACTCGCAGTTTCTCTCCCCGTCGCACATCCTGGCACGCAGCAGTTCGGAACTTGCAGAAGACGCCCAAGCAGAAGCTGCCCGCTCCGGCGGCTTCTCAGCGCCCTCTGGGCCTCCCGCTGAGCGGTCAATGCGCCCCGGCGAGCGGGGACGGGCGCAGCCCCGAAGCGCAGCGGAGCGCCCGGCACCGTCCCGCCGAGCCGCTGCATCGTCCGCACGAGCAGCGCAGGCGCTGCCCCGAGCCGCCACGCTTCAGGCATTCCCGGCCGAGGGCTGCAGAGCGGTTCCACGCAAGCGAAGCAGATCGCGAGTCCGCCCCGCCCGTCCCACCCCGTCCCGTCGGCAGCGGGGGTTGCTCAGCCGCCCCCGTCCCCCGCTCCGTCCCGGCGCAGCCCGGGCTGCGGGGAGAGAGCGGCTGGGCACGGCAGTACCTTGCTGAACACCTCCAGGTCGTCTTCCTCATCGTCGAACTCCAGCACTTCGGCAGAGGGGGTGAGCAGCGGCGTCCGGGCCGCACTGGGGACACCCGCGAGGGGCTCGAGCCCTCCCCCGCCGGCGGGGGGCAGCGTCGGCCCCGGCGCCCGGCCCTCCGCTTCCATCCTTCCCCCGAGCGCGGGCGGCGGCCACGCCGGAGCCGCTCCCCGGGCGCCGCAATTGGCCGCCCGCCGGTCCGCCGCCCCCGGCCCGGCCCGGCCCGGCCCGGCCCCCGGCAGACCCGGGGCGCTCCCAGTGCGCAGGAGTGGAAGAGGCGGCGGCGGGAGGGCCCGGCAGCCGGGACGGGGCGGGATGCGGTGGGGCCGGGGGGAGGTGCGTGCCGCGGGCGGGCGGGGACGGGGCGTCCCCGCAGAGGTGGTTGGAAGGCGGGGGAAGTGGCTGTTCAAAGCGCTTATACGTGCTGTGGTGGAGATGTGTGGGTGGCGGTCACGTGTGAGCGGGACTCTCGGAGATCACTGGGGGCTCCGGGCCACCCGCTGGTAACCGCTCACCGGGGATGCTCGGGGAGAGCGGTGCTCTCTGCAAAATGGTGAGTCCTGTATTGAGCTTGGGAGATGCAGCTACCGGTTTGTTTTCTTGGAAGCCTCAGTGAGTATCTTAGTATGAACTGTGTGCCCGGGTTTTGTTCCATTGCTCCGGGCCCGTCGTACTGTTGCAAGTCTCATTCCCTAGCCAGAAAGCAAAACTTACTCCTGGACCCTCACGTGCTCTGGGCGACCCTTCTGTTGGCAGCTGGTTTGGGGTCCATGTCAAAACTGGAGGTGACTTTGGCGTTTACTTAGGCACGTTAGCACCATGTCACATGAAAAGGAGCATAGGGGAAGAATAGCCAAACATTTTAAAAATGGTAAAGCTGCAGAAAGTTAAACATCAGGCTCAAGGGATACTGAAGCTGCCACAGTTCTTAAGCAATTTCCCTTAAGCACAGCTGTTGCCAGCTAGACTTCACTCTGGGGCTGCACGTGCTTGCCACACAGCCTTTCCTCCATTTCTCAGGGTAGCTCTCTGGGAACACAAGAGGTGAGCAGAGCAGAGATGTAGCAGCTGGGGCTTGCAGTGAGCAGCTGGCCAGGGCAAGGCTGTGATGGTCAGCAGTGCTGCCCTGTGAACTGGGTCTGTGCTGAATGTGGGGGCGCAGTGCTGGAACCCACGCTGGCATGGCACAGAGCGGTGCCCTGCTAGTGGGCTCAGCCCAAAGCAATGGGGAACTATGCTGTGAATTCCTTTGCAGGTCTTCCAGCAGGCAGGCGTGGTGCAGTGTTCTGCCCCATAACTCCCAAGCTGTCAAATTAGAAAAGGCGAAACTAATAATCAAATGAAGGTCTTTCCAAATCCACTCACTTGCCTAACACCCCAAGCACTTGGTGAGGACATGCATGTCGTGCTCCTCAATGGAGTCTTGAGCCACAGACAGGGAAAATGAACGCTGAATGTTCACTGAGCCGTGTTGAGGAGAAAGAGGGTATGCAAATGTATTTAATGTATAGTAAGACACCTTGATGTTTGAAGGGGAAAAAGAAAGAAAGAACAAACTTCAGTCGGAGTGCAGCGCGCTGCCGGTGGAGAGCGGCGTACACGCAGGCAGACGAGAGGTGCTGGCCGCGTGGTGCGCGCCGGCCGCCACCAGGGGGAGCTATAACTGTGCCCCGCTGGCTCCCATCGCCTACCCGCCTGTCTCCCGCAATCCGTGCTGTTCCTTCCCAGCCTCCGGCTGCTCTCACGTACAGAGCTGATGATTGGAAACCGGTATCGCGAGGTTACTTCCCTTTCTCCTCGGTTCTTTGTACGCCAGCAGTAAGGTGGGGGCAGTCTTCTGACTGCTGCTCCGCAGGGGTGATGGATGAGCGTTGTGCCCTCTCTGGGTTTGTTTTTATTCCGCTGTTTTTAAGTGCCGGAGATGCGCCATGTTTCTGAATGAAGCATCCGTAGCCTGTAAAATGCCGCATTTGTAATGTGTTTGTATTTAAATTCAGGTGTTATAGTTGCGAGGCAGTAACGGAATAAAAGGAAACTTAGTAAGGACTAGAAATGCAGACGGCACCCGTTAGGGATGATAAATAAGAGACAGCAGTCAAGAAAAGTATTAAACTGATCTACTGCAGTCATGAAGACAAAGGCTGTCGTCTCTATCTTCCTAATTTTTCAAAGTTTTGCCGTTCTCTTGGGTTCTTTATTTCTGTTGGAGAGAAATCTCAGAATATACTTTAATTGGATTTTTTTTTTTCTTTTTATAGCTTTTTATTATCTCATTAATCAAGCTTAGCAGGACGTATTTTTAGATTGCTCAGCGGTGGTGCTTAGCTTTCTGTGCTCTATATTTGAGGTGCCAGCCTGTGCAAAAAATGGCATTTGCTGTCCTTAGCTCTGGGATAATGGGCACTGCAGGTAACAGTCCCTTGGAGTTTCAGTCATCACCAGGAGCGGTGCTGGAACACAGCAGGAAACTTTCCTGCCCTCACCCACCCGTGCTGGCCCCACACCTACCCCAGCTGTGCCTAGCTAATGGGAGGGCTCAGGGAACCCAGCTGTAGTTTCAGGGCATCCTCCCTTCCCCGGCAAGGCTCAGCTACCAGCACTTCTCTGCCCTTTAGCAAACAGAGCTCTTTACAGACTCAAGAACTTGTCACTGATTTTCTGGCATAGAACCAGAGACAACCATAAACAGCTGAATATTTGAGATACCATGGGAGCACAGACACAGAGCTACACCCAGCAGAGGCTGTTTACAGGTTTCTCTTGTGCTGTTATTCCAAAAGTCCATTTCCATAGATCTTGGTTTTTACTTGTTTCTGTGTGCCAGTGTACATGTGTGTGCCTGGGATGTGCATGTGGAACCACCAACATCCTTCCCTGAGTTAGATCTTGGTAATAATTAAAGGTCAGTATGTCAGAAGTCTTCATGCCATGAATGTTACTGCCCCACTAACTACTGCACCGAGACCATGCTGAGCAATATTTTGGTAAGGAAATAATACTATATTGTACAATGTGGTGTTTTCTAAGTAACTAGTTGTCGTGAACTTCTGTGAAGCGTTCTGGGCCCTCCTACTGGGGGAACACTGAGCGCATCACTCACATGTGCTGGGGTTGAGCTGCAGTTGCCTCCAACTTCTATTTATTCAGTTAAGCCCGAAAAGCTGTTTTGTATTACAAAAATGTCAGTGTTGCATTGCTTGCATTTCCCCTTTTTCCTTGCTAAGAGTGTTGATCCTCGCTAGTAATCCCTTCCAGAGTTGCTTTTTCTTGAACAAATTAAATTTACAAACACCGAAGCAGAACCGAGCTGTTCCTTTGCTCTCATGTGCAGGCTGCATGTGATCCCTTTAGGGCACAATACCACTTTGAATACTTAATGTTGACTTGTCGAGTTGCACCAAATGCACAGCGATATGGACAGGATTAAATCCTGTTTGATTTCCACTCCTCCCTAGCCAGGCGGTGGGGAGTGCAGGAGGCTCATGGTGTTTTATGCTGTTCCACCGCTGAAGTGCAAATAATAAGCATATTAGTAAATCTGCTGACATCCAGCACCTTGGCACAAATGAGCGCAGTTTTCCAGGTCTGAAATGCATTGTCAAGTAGAATTCTTGTCAGGGTTGTCTAATGTATAAGCAGAAGTCATTACGTTTACACCCAGAAGATAGTTTGATGGTGAATTAAGGGCTGACCTTCCTATCATACCATTTATTAGAGCTGGCTTTACAGTAAGCTCCATATAATGGCTCAAAATCAGGTTAACTCTTTGTATGCCACACCCGAGCTGGTGGCGGAGTCAGTGTTAAAGCTCTCGGGTAAGATGTGTGTGGTTTAGCTTCCCAAATGCATGCTGTGCTGTGGCTGAAAGGTAACTCTCGCTCCTCTATTGCCTTATTGTTGTTACTGTGCTAAGAATAGGAGGTGCTTTAATTGACGTAGTGTAAAATGCTTCTGTTGGTGGGTGAATGCCAGGATTGTTTGTTTCAGAGACCATCAGATTGTCTTTGTTTTCTGGCTACCCAAAGGAAATTACAATGCAGAGTACTCATAATCACGTTATCTTTTTTTATAGCTGCAGATCATTTTTATGACATTGTAGATGCGCAAAGCCCTGATCGATACCTGGAGACTTGCTATCCTTTTAAGTTATGTGATTCTGCCAAATTTTAGACATGAAAATATTCCAGGTAAAGCATTATTGGGTTTCAAAAATTTTTACCACATCTAAAAACAGTTGCTGAGCTTCATTGGATGTGAAAGCATTGATTTTTTTGGTAATACTTTGAACTGCTGTCAGAGTCAGTCTGTTCTGATGCAGGATTATTTCTTTTGTTGAAGGAATAGTTTCATTTTTCCAAATAGTTGCTGTTCTTCTCATTTTTGATGAATAGTGTGTTTAGCAATCTATACTTTATGGCGTGAAATATTAGAGTGCCTCTGAGTCTGAAAGTATCTGAGAAATATATTAATACTTAACACACCTCTGAAGGTTTATCAGATTAATTTGATAAATGCCTTGGAGTTCTTATCTTACTTTTCCTGATGTCGAGTTTGGGAGCTCTGAACTTTAAGTAGAAGGGAAGAGATTAACACTGGGCCTCAATTTTGCCTGTTTATGACCAGGTGTGGTCCTGTCTGCTAAGTAACTGGAAAGAAATGACAGCAACTGATAGGAATGTTACACATTTACAGATGTCTGCTTGTAACTGAAGTTGAAGAGTGAAGTATCTGAGCTGTTGCAGAGCAGTCCACATGCTCTGCAAGTGTTTTGCAAGCCTTCATGATCTATGGCGTGAATCCCCTCATGTGGAAATGGGCTAAGCAAATTGCTCAGGGCATTGTGTCATGGGGGGCAGTAGGTCTAATGGAATGCTGGAAGTCTGGTGCAGACTCTTTTTGGTCAGAAACAGGGGGAGAATCACACTGTCTGTAGTGGCCTCACCATCTGGCACCATCAGCCAAGAGCTGGGTAGTAGTGCAGCCACCAACTGCTGTCAGGGGCCCCAAGGTGTGCTGGCACCTGTGGCATTGCACCCTGCTGCTACAGCTGAGGAAGCTTCTCAGCCTTGTATGGGCACTACTTGCCTGTGCTTGGACAGCTAAATCCCGAGTGCTGTATTATTGTGAAGGGCAGTGTCTCAGGGTTGTTCTTGGTAAAGTATGTCCCTTTTTGTCCTTCAGAGATCAGAAAATGTAAAAAACTATTAATGCAGAGGTAGAAATGTAGTTCTGGATGGTGGATTGTGACCTAGAGGAAAGAATGCAAACAATGCAGCCACAGAGAGGAATTTTAAAGCATGTATGTAAGACTGCCAAAATGAAAATTGCAACCGAAAGAACTGAGCTGGCAGTCTAACTACAATCAATATCCAGATTAAGTAAACAATTACAACCTGCCAGGGGAACTGAAGTGTCTTCAGGTGTAAATTCTGGTTTATTTAGTGGTTACCTTTTTGCCATTTACGAAGAGTACAGTGGGATTTTTTTATTATTATTATTTACGTCTTTTTGCAGTCTGCAAGGCAAAGGCAGTGTCAGTTTGTTACTTACTCCTTGCAAAGAAAGGATGCAAGCCAGTTAATAGTTGAGGTTATTTTGAAAATCCAAGTATCAGTGAGTTACAGAAGTGACCAAAATAAATATGTCTGTTATGAGTTGATATGATTAGAGAATGTTAGAGAAGCAGGTGTGGGAACAAGTAAAACATGTAATGGGGTAATATTAGAGTACTTTGTGAATGCTGACCTTGCCCAACATAGACCCTAGAATGGAAACAGTTGTGTTTGCAAAATTTTAGAAGTTTTCTTAGCAAATACTAAGGTATAGAAAAGTTCTTGCATGATAACTTGGCAGTTGGTCCATGTATGGGAAACTGGTAATCACAACCTGAACCTCTGATTAATCAGCTGATGCAAGTGTCAGGTCAGCTGTGGGAGCACAGGTGAGAGTAATTTAGCTGTGCTCCCAGAGGGGGTGAAGCTTGACTCCACCTCCTCTAGACCTCATTTAAGGGCTGACCACCACTAAGGCAGCACCTCTTGGAGATTGCTTCCTGGTGGAGATTGCCTCAGCATTTCCCAGCGAAGGTATCAATATCGGTGAGTTTTCCCTCATAAACATCCTTTTGAATATCTTTTTGAATATCTGTTACCATCTGTGTTACCATCTTTATATCATTCAACCAATACAGTCCACCAGAATATACTTTATCTCCTTGCAAGGTTTGCAATAGTGCTGCTAAATAGCTCAAAATTGTTTCAGTGCCATTAAAAGATAAAAAGATATGCCTAACTCCAAAACACGGCCAGGACAGATTTGTAGATGAAAGAATATTTCTTATGTTCCAGCTCAATCTCTCACTACGTACGTAGGGAAAACATGAAACCAATAGCATAGTAGGCAACTGTTCTACCATCATTCTCTTATTTTGTATTTAAGCATGCCAAAATAGCTTCATGCTTTAAAAATATCAGTTGGTCCTTGTGGACAGAGAAGCGTCAGATAGTATTTGTGTCCTTCTGTTCTGAACAAATGGAGTACAAAGATTGGCTATTCCCTCGTCTCTCACCACTGCATGCATTGCTTAGGATTAGCTGAGGCATGTGATGTACTGGGGGGGAATGCATATATTGAAATGTAGCAGAGCACACAAGAAAACAGAAGAGAAGGCTTTTTTTGTAGACACATGAAAAAAATTATCCCATTTTATTTCCTCTCAGCATGGTGATTTTACTATGAAAGATTTGGGAGACTTTCTGTTGGGTAATGAGAGGCACTGGTGCCAAATGCTAGAAAAGAATAGTTGAGGAAGCAAGTTAAATGTCAAGGTTTTATGCTAAGATGTTATCCAGGATGCATCATGGCTTTGGACAGTATGGTCAGACTTCAGCTACAAGAGTTCTAGACCAGATCAGGAAGGAAATATTTCAACAGATGCAATTTACGGTAGTGGTGCAAAGTCAGATGCTTCCTGCAGCTTTCCCTGATTTACTAGATGTCAGCAGTTTTTGACTGGGCCATGTAAATGTGAAAGACCAGATTTGCCTGTTTCTTACAGGGAAAACAATGGAGTTAGTCCTATTTTCTAAAACTGATTTTGCACTTTGGGATGTTGTGGTAGCAGAGCGTTTTGAGATGCTGATCCGGTGGATTTGCAAGAGAACTTTTCAGTGAGATTGATGGATAGAGTGAGGTGCCGAAGTGCTGTGTTCTAGTGGGCTACAGTCAGCTCTGTAGTTTTGCAGCACTGACACTTATTTTCCACAGATTAAAAAAAGTAAAAGCTCTTAGACAAGATGAAAGTTCTGGGAAGAGTTGTTGTACTTCCCAGCTTCTACGAGTTTAATCCCTGCTATGTTGGATGAACTTGTACATGTATGAAAGGTCTCCTCTGTATTCATCTTTCTGAGAAGCATTTGCTGGATGGATGCTGTGGGAAGAGGAAGGAAGAAGTAGAGCTAGAGAGATCAGTTCTTCTTGCTTTAGGTGTATAATTGTGCTTTCTTTATCTGTGAATTAAAGCTGAGTGTTTTTTGTTTTATTTTACTGAACTTCTAAAGCTAAAACATACATTATGTTGTTTTGTTGGTTGTTTTTTTTAGTGTGCTATCACTTAAGACAGCAAATGACTGTCTACTAGATTGCAGCCTGTGGCCATATGAGCTACAGAAGATGATTTGATGTTCTGTATGAATTCCTATTTAAATTGACATCATGATTTGTACTACCAAATTATTCATGTTTCTATTTCATATATGAAGTAGACTAGAATTAAAGGCCACTAATTGTTCTTGTTCTTGTATGACATACATGAGGAAAGCAGATATTTGTTAAGTACAGCAATGAGCAGAGAACAATAGGTGGAAAGGGTTCATTTTCCTTATATGTTTCTGAGGGGACTTCCGTGTTTTCTTAGTGGGGAGCTCCACTTTATACATTCTGGCTTCTCTTGAACTGATGGGCAAGTTCTGCTGATGAAGCACTCAATAGCCAGGCATAGGGTAACAGTCAGCTGGGAATTGCTTCAACCTTTTATTGGGTTATAATAGCTGGGAAGTATCTTCACCTGAATTTGCACCTCTGTGCTTAAGAAAGCCATTCTGTATGACAGGAGGAGTTGTGTATGAGAGACAGGAGGCTTCTGTTTGGTTCCTTTTCTACCAAAGTATCTCCTGTAATTCTTAGTAAGCCCCATGTTTTCTGTCTGAGGCCCTGTATGGATGAAGCAATTCAAGTGGTTTGGGTGTCGTGCTGGAGCACTAGAAGGCCATCCCAGCCTTTAGCTATCCTCTCTGCCTGGTAATAGCCATCAGACAGATTGGAGCAAATCTCTTTAGCTATCTGTGCTTTCTTAGGGCTTAGGAGCAACTTCTGACAAGATTCCTGTGCTGTAACAGAACCAATGCAAATTATTTATAAAGCAATGAAGAAATTGGCCTGAGATTCTCTTAGGAACATCTGGCTGGTGTGTGGACACCTTTTGCCTTTATCCTTAGTTTTACCCACACACCTGAATGCAAACACCCACCTACAGATGTTGGAAAAGGAGCAAAAGGTAGATGGCCAAGACAAGCATGATAGCCATTAATTTAAATCCATCTGAGAAAAGTCTGAATAATCCTCTGGGTACTCATCCTGTTAAAAAAAGTATGATCTGTTGAATAAAGCATTCCTTCTCATTATTTTTGTAGTATGGAAAAGCAGGTAATGTACAGTTCAGTACAGAAACTGTAGGAATGAGTCACCGGTAAGAGTATAGCCTGAAATGCTAATAGCTTTAAAACAAAATTATGCCCATTTAAAAACGAATCAGACATTTTTTTTAGGTAACTGACATTTGAGCAGAATGGATACAAATAATCTCACAATTGATCAAAAGGTAAATAATGAAATATACCACTGCATAGTGAAGAAGCTGAAAGTAAGGAAATAGCATTGGTAAACTGCCTTTGGAGATTGAGATTGACATAATTGGTAAAATGAGACTGAAACTGAGAAATGGGAGTTAAGATGGCTTGCTGAACTGCCAAACCTTTCTCTAGTAAGCAGAAAAAGTGAGTTCAGATGCATTCCAGTGCTGAAGGAGCTAGCTGCATGCAGAAGCATGGAGAGCAAGAAGAGAAGAGAATGGCATGGATAGCAATGGTTGGGGAGGACAATCTGATCCAGCTCCTGCAGTTTCCATGGATGGATTCCTTTTTCTTCCATTCCTGCACTGATGGGTGCACCCACGAGTCATAAGTGCCACCAGTGCATGTGGCGTCGCTGCAGCTGAACAGAAGCAACCATTGTGTGTCTGGGAGGACAGGGTTGGATTTTTGGAGAGATTAGTGCTGCAAAAGCCAGATCTGTGCTTCAGGCACTAGTTATGTTTTGTAACCAGAAGAAGGATTTTGAGTAATCTGGATAAAATATGCTCAAGGTCAGGAAAGAGTAATTTAAATGTTTTTATGCAGATATGATGAACTGAAGCAGCAAAATTCAGGGTGTAAGAAGAATTAGAAAAAGAGAGTGGGAAAGCAGATCTGAAATGGGACATAGCAATCAAAGGATAGAACTGCATGTTAATTTGTATGGTAGGTTAAAGAGTAACTTGTGTAGCTATTCTGTTTGAATGAAAAGCACTTCAAAATCAGAGGAGAATGGCTACTAGAATTCTGCTAATTCTGTGAGTCTGTAGGGTATCCTTGGATTGGATTTCCAAAAGGAATCTTCTTAAAGCATGCTATGTTTTAATATTTTATGTGTGGTTAAAGCATTACATGGTACCAGCTCTTGTGACCAGATGGTTGGGCAGCCCTACACATGGGAATACTTCTTCAGGATAGCTGAGAGAACAAACACTAACAGTACTGTTTATTTCTGCTGGTAATAGCTGACTGGTGGTGTTGTCTTGACTGTTTGTTTTTTTTTTCCCCCACTCTGCGAATTAGAGGCCAGCTTTAATGTTTCACTTAAGTAACGAAGATACTCTAGATGAACTGACTGAAGAATGTACGTTGTGTGATTCAGATAAAGTCAAATGATAGGATTAAGACCAGTAGGTCTGTAACTGAGGATTTCAGATCACACAGTTGGATTTGGACGATTAAATCAATCTACCTAGACAGCTCAGAAATATCTGGAACTTTCTTACTGAGAAGTTTGAAAACCAAATGAAGTTAATACCCAAAATCAGAAAAATAAGGAAGCACTGTAGGAAAAAAACCTCTTAACTGGACAAATTACTATATAATAAAATAAATGAACTGAATGAAATAAAGATTGCAAAAAAGTCTGACAGCAAATAAATCTATGCAAAAAATAGGTAAAGAAGCATAGGAATAAGATGAATTGAACAAGCATCAAGCAGAACTATAGACCTTATGCTGGATATTAAGCATGATAAAATTACCCAGCCATAAGTAAGCACTCATGGAAACGAACTTCTACAAAGAGTGGAGGAGCACTGTTCAGAAGCTGAGACCTAAAGAGTAAGAAAATACTTTATTCTGTCCTCTGGAGCTGATGATATTGACTTTGATGGAGAATGGAAGTTGCCTAATAGGAAAATACAGACCTTAAAATAAAAATCATTGCAAGATGAGCTACAAAATGTGAGAACTGGGACATAGTGAGGGGCAGTGATCAGCTGTTTCCTGGCCAGAAAGAGGAAGGGTCTAGCTCATGAACTCTCATACTTGATATGATATGACAGCAGATAAACACTGATTAAGGAGAAGGAAATATGGTTTAGGTGGTTATAGGTACATTAGTCCAACCTTGCCGTCTTAAAAGAAATTTTGAAGAGAATTCTTCCCATTCCACGAAAAGCATGGATTTTTTTATTTTTTTTTTTTAGTTTTTTGTTTGTTTGTTTTGTTTTAGGTGAATTGCTTCCTGTTTTACCACACCTGTGGGTTCAAACACTTCTGATCAAATTATCCTTTGAGGTAACACAGGGCATCTTTTTAAAAGTATCTTGAGAGTGGATCAGTCTAGCACTACTCCTTTACTACATGTCCGTATCTTAGTTTTGGTATAGAATGTGCAGATCAAAATTTGTACAAGCATGGATTTCAATTTTTACTTACAACTTTCTCATGTTGAGTACTCAGAACTGAATTATAGAACACAGGTGATAGAGTCTCTGTGAGCTTCTCTTCCAGCTGATTTAGGATACAGCTAGCTCTACAAAATGATCTTCACTTTCTTCTGGAGAATGACTGAGAGATTACCAAGAAGGCATTTGAATCTACAAAGATTTTCCTGTAGGAATTGAGCTCACTAGGTGAATTTCAAGTTTTGCCCTGGAAAGTAAGTGCTTTAAGCCTTGTGCTGGTGCTAAGCATATGTTAATTTGTAAACAGTAAATTGTTTAGAAAAATATTTTTAATTTAAGCAATGCTATTGTAAATGAGGAGTGAAACCACAGCAGACCTTTCCCAGAACTTTTTTCTAATAAAAGAAATTATTTCCTGACTATCAGAACTTACAGCTTGATCAGAAGCATCCTAAATACCTCATTCTCTGTTCTAAATCTACAGGCACTGCAAGAAAAAATGGACAGTTAAAGACTTGAGCCAGATACCAGAACACAAATGACTCTTATATTTCATGATGAGTGCTCTTCCAGGCCTTTTGGGATAGTCCACTGGACAAAGGCCTGAGCAGTTCTTCATAGAATTGAGATGAAAAGTGTGGGGCATTTTTAGAACACAGGTTAATTTACTGTTGAAATTAGTGCTTACAGTGCCTATAACCGTTGAAAATAGAGCTGGAAGAGGACTGTGCAATGAATAATAACTTTAGGCAATGCTGATAAATTAGAAATAAAACCTGAGAGTAGAAGTTGTTCATAAAAGTTTTTTAATCTTCCCATTTCCCCAAATTAAATATCAAATTTTTGGTAATTCTTGGCAACCTTTGCAGAAATGGAGTTCAGATACACTCATCAAAAGTGCTTATCATTAGAAGGGGGTGATTGTGTCATCTACGGTAGAATTATTCCACACCATTGGTATTTCTTGGCAGAATGACAAGTTTTCACTTGACATTGTGTAACCCCTGGGAAAAAAAGAGCCCTACCTTTCCGTGAATAATTCATCAGTGAGGCATCACACTGACTATTCCAGAGAAGTAATTCTTTCTTTCTGGGGAAAGGAGAGGGGGGTACTAAGACCACTTTTGTGGTGTGGTTTGTTTTGTTTTGTTTGTTTTTTTTGTTTGTTTTGTATTTTTTGGTGTGTGTGTATGTAAATTAATAGGGTTCTGGAGCAGACCAGCTTTCTGAGAATGTTGTTGGATTGTTTGGAATTAACCAAAAATGCTGATAAGGTCAGTTTTTCTCTCAGAAATCCAGCTAAGTAGCTGTTTAGTTAAAATGTGCTAGAATATAATTTCTAATGACAGGGTTATACTGACATTATTAGCCATGAGCATACAGACCACATATTAAACACCTGCCAGACCCAAGATTGTCCACGGCCTTTTTTTTTTTTTCTGGAAAATGTTGTCTTTCGTATTTGATCAAACACTGGTGAACTCAACATTCACATATGTGATTAAAACAGCAGTGAAATGTTTACAATAAGACAATTTCTCTCCTATTTTTAAGTTATAAAAATGCTGCATTTTCCATTTAGCTGGGTGAACATTCCTATTGCAAATAACAAGCTTAAAAAGCGTAAGTTGAAACATAAGACCCTATATAACATTTTTATTATTTCGGGTAAGCCATTCTTAGGTCTCCTCTTTGAAGGCTCTACCATTGCATTTTTTTCATAAAATTGTATCAATAGCAGATGTTCACTTTATTATTTTCTTATTCACTTCTAATATGTATTTTTCATGCCTTCTGGAAAGGGTTGGATATCATTTTAAAGCGTGTTCTTGATAACAGGCAGGCAAGGGCTGGAAGAGCCATTCCTTTATTCATATGTGCAATATCTTGGGTATTCGAAGGGCTCTTTAGTGATCCCTTTCTCTAAGAAGCTCAAATAATTCCTGGTATTTTATTAATCTGTCAGAGCAAGGGTTGCTTCTGAATTTATCTTGGTATTTCTGTCTGAAACTGCTGTGCAGCCTATGCTTCAAATTGCCAGCATTAAATCAACATAGTTTTCCTCCTCATTCTTCATCAATTTGTCATATAGATAAGCCCACTACCTGCACAAGCAATCTTCCATTATCCACTGTTCTTGCTGGTTTCTTCCATATACTTCCATCAACACCCACAGAGGCTTTTTACTCTCAAATATATTCTGTCTTTTTCTCTTTAGGTTTTTTAACTCTGTTGCTTAAGATGATGTCTGCTGATAGCTAATGACTCTAAAAATTGAGTGTGTCATATGACTTCTTTTCTCAGTGATATAGCTGGGTGGTTTGGACTTTAGTCTCTTGACATCCTATAAAGGAAATAGGAAAAAAAAAAAAATGTAAGTCAGATTTTTAAAAAGTACACAAGAGAAAAAATGTGTCTTGGTGGCTTTATTTATTTTTCTTTATGGTAACTGTAGCATCTGCATTTCTAGTTACTGAAACTGGACACACTGAAAATTTACCTGTTATGGGGAAGTAAATAAATTCACCTTACACCCCATTATGATCTAAGGGGGAAGTATCTGTCCTGATCAGGTTTCATCCCCATAAAGTTTAATCATTATTCAGATTCCTGTTTTGTCATGTATTTGCTTGTTCTTAATTGTGCTACTGTGATTTGTGTAAATGCAGCCTCTATAACTCAGATTTTTTTACTGGCATCATAAAATGGTAAAGAATTTTGAAAGCCAGTATTGTAATAAGCACTGTGTTTGAAAATATCATGCCTAGTTTTTCTCCACACTATATCGGCAGCAGAGTGCTATCACCCATCCCAATTATTTCACTGTATCAATTAGGCAGCTAAGGAAGGAAGAAGAAAAACAGCTGATATAGATTAGGTGACCTGTTGCAGATCACAGCACACAACTTTGACAGCATGAAAAGGAGGTTCACAGCCAAATGTACTAAGTTTGGAGTCATTGGAAATGTAACTCTCATTTTTAGGAGTAGGTGGAAGGTCTAAAATTGATGTGAATTGTGTTTTTTTCCCATTTCTGCTTCTCTACATAAATAACTATTATCAGCAGCTACTGTAAACCTCGTTGAAATGTTTTTGTTGTGTTTTTTTTTTTTTTTCAAAAAATACTATTTTTCAATTATCATCATAGTAATTTTTTAAGAAGTGTTGAATACAAAACAAAAAGCTCAGGAAGAAAATCTTTGCAAACACTGCTTTTCCTCCATTAGAGCACAAGTCAAAAAGGGGCATATGCTTTTCATAGCATGTAACCTCCAAGCGTGGGCATGCTGGATACCAAAAAAGAGAGCTGCTAGACTTTTTACAAGGAATAGATTAGCAAAATTATCAAAACACCTGAAGAAAGACTAATTCAGAAATAAAGTAAATGAGGGACTACTCTAGAAATGCCTGTAATTGTATAGAGTGTTTGTGCATAAATACTCTAAAGGAGATATTTCCTCTTTCAAAACAGACAGAAGCTGCTGATTCCCTTGGCTTCCTTATTGCTGCTGCGGGTGCCCCAGGCTTTTTCCTCTAGTGCAGCTGTGCTCCGCTGAAATAAATGGCACTTCCTGGGGGCTGCATCTTTAGTTACTGGTACAAGAGTCACTATAATGTGCACTGAGATATTTCAATAACGCTTTCAAATGACTATTAAAACACAACACTGAATAATAAAATCACATGGTTGCAGACAGAGCTACCAGTGACACAGCTACCTACAAATTATTCCCTTCAAAGAGGAGCTAGTAGAAAAATTGTACAGCAGCACGGAAAAGCATAAAAGCCCAGATGCGCAGTGGTGTGGTCTCACTGCTGGCTGCCTCTTCTTCCCAGCTCCCTCCCTCTTTTCTGTTTTGATTTACAGTCTTCAAAGTACAGAGTTCTCCCAGCTCAGCTAATCTATTGCCTCTCATTAAGGGGAATAATCATTCATGCCTAGCAGTATGAAGTCTGGAAAAGCAGATTCAAAATCTACCAATGTTTTCAAGCTGATCCAAGTTATTTCCTATACAAAGTGATACGATATTGGAGAACTGTAGCAAAGAGTTCCCTTCTCTTTCTTAACATCCAGCTGCAATTGGATTGTATTGAAATTGCTTCTGATGCAGCAGGCTGTTGGTTTCTCAGAGCTGGGACACACAGGGCTCATCTGCCAGGGGCTTTGCAACAGTTGAGGTTGTTGATCTTAAAAGCATCTGGGGACACCTTGCCTGGCTCTGAGTGTTTTGTATGTCAACTACAATACCAGTGTATCAAGGCAACAATGTTATGAATGAAGAGCAGTGCACAGCTCTTAGGGCAATTAAATAGGTCTTAACGTTCTGCTGAGTGCTTGGAAGGAGCCCCACAGCAGCTAACAGTATCTGGCCCTAGGCTTTCCTCTTTTAATTTTTTTATTTGAATTTTGCTAATTCTATCCTTAAACACGTTTTGCGCTTTATCACTTCTTCTTCTTTCTTTATTTATTTTTTATTTTTTAATCTGAGCAGCTAGGCTTATTACCCTATGCCCACAAAGATAATGGAAGTTATATCTGTAATGTGAACAGGATGGTATAACACTTTAATGACAAGCATTTTTCCAAGCAGACTGTATATTCACAAAATGTTAGAATTTGGGCTTTTTCCAATAGCAACCAGGACCACATCATTAAATGCCATATTTTAGAATCATAGAATCACCAAAGGTAGAAAAGCCCTCTAAGATCATCCTGTCCAACTGTCCACCTAGAAGACCCTTTCCCAGCCATGGCTCTTCAGCCAGTTGTCTCTTAAATTAAAGCAGACACGGATCTTGGGGTTTAAGTTATTTTCATGTGGAAGTAATTTCTATTACATTCTTCACAGAATATGCAATATCTTCTTGAGCATACCAAGATCTGTACTGCACTGTTTGTATGGTTCATAATGTTTGCCCAATGATTAAATCTTCTGAGTCGTGTCCCCCCCCCCCCCCCCCCCCCCCCCCCCCCATTATTATTATTATTTTTAATAGGATTTCAATCTCATCTTGCATTCTGGATGATTTACTTTTATCATCAGAACTGTCAGAATTTGTACTAGGTACTTTGGCACCATGCCTATTTAATGACCGGTTTATTTGGGAACAGTTCCAGTTATCTCATATATATTTCCAGCATGTTTCTGAAAACAGTCTTTGTGTCCACACTATTTGAGAAAATCAGTAATTGAAATATGAACTATGTGCTACTTTGATAGAAATTATTTTCTGGTTTTGTTTTCTGCTTGGGAAGGGATCAGATTGCAGCTAGAGTGGTCTTTTTTTCCTCTCTCCGTATTTTATTTCTGCTAGGTTGGTCTACAGACCCGAAGGGTAGTGTGAAAGCCTCCTGGACACATCCAGATGCATTTATATGTTCATGCTTTGCAGATACATAGAGTTACCTGAATGAAATATTTGTAATTTAAAGAATTTTAATTTCCTTAACGCTTGGATATGATTTTGAAGTGTCAGAGAAGAAATGTCTGCATTTACCTTCAACCGATTCTTTTCTGTAGTGGAAGCAAACGGTCCTCATAAATACATCTAGGAAAAATAGCTTTCTTTGATTCTTTAGTAGCTTAAATGCATTGCTTAATTTCACCTTTTTGTGTATTTGTGCACGTGAATACAGCAGGATTAACACGTTTGGGAAAGTTAAGAGCTGCTGTAAAAAAGACAGTGGATAGTTACTCAAATTCAGCATAACTGAGATTAGAGATGCAAACAACTGCTCTTGGTATCGATAGCTGTACCTGATGTTCTCTTGATGATTTGTGTCATTTTGGAAATACATGATTTTCAAGATGAAGCCTTTTATTGAGCTGTCAAAATCTTACAGTTCAGATTTCAGAAATAATCAAATTACACCTTATACGCTTAACTAGAGAGACTGTGCTTTTCACATGCAGCATTGCGCTCAGCACAAAAACAAATGCTAATGTGACTATCTGTACAGGACCAAACTTTAACTGAGATCTGGGGTGTTGCCATGGCAATTCCAATTGTTGGAAAAAAAATCCCTTTTGTGCTTCATTCTGACATTATATTGCAAAATGATGATTATGAAGAAAGATGCAACCCAAAAGGGGGGAAATTCTCCTTTTGAAGATGTAAAACATACTTTCTATCCCATTTACTTTTTGTGAAACTCTTAAGTATGTGCCCAGATTGCTATAAGCTTTGTTTTTTAAAGATTCAGATACATTTTTATTTTTCAAACTGCCATAAAACAATGTTATACCGTCCAAATATAATAATCTACAACATAGGAAACTCCAAGGAATGTATGCTATTTCCTATGCAAAATATCAATTTCTATTATGTTATACTGCAGACGTGGACTTCTCTGTTACTTAACAATGCTGCCTACATTAGCTGAAACATCTAAAATACAAAACTTGCCTGTTATTTATCATCTATGTAAAATATAATCAGAATAGCTTGTAACAGTCAATAGATTAGTCATTTCTGTTACTAGTTATAACACAGTATTTCTACCGATACATCACACTGTGAGAAAATTGATATGGCTGTTACCTATTCCTTGCTAAATAGATATAAAACAAGCTTTACATTAAAAATAAAAAGTAAAAACAAACAAAAAAACTCAACCACACACACACAGAATGCACACGTGCACACAAAACCCAATGCACAGCAATGCTTCAAAAGAGAAGCAAATGAAAGGATACAGATAGGATTTGGTTTGCACTGCAGTTCACACTGAAGTTTACTGTGCATTCTTTTGTGTGGGGAATGCATAAAATGGGAAACATTTCCAGAAGAGAACTAATTCTTGCAGTGCTGCATTGCTGCTTTATAAATAAATCATTGTCCTTTCTCTATTGATCACTGGAACAATCCAGTCGAAGAATGCTGACTTAGAGAAGCCCTTCTTGGCATGTTGGATTGAGAAAAATCCTGGTAAGTGGGACCCAGCAGTGGGGAAGAGGGAAAAGCCCACACTGGGTAGAGATCAGGTTTGTTACTTTAATCTGAGCCGTTTGATTCATTTCTAACCTCCAGAAAACCTTGACAAAGAAGCCCATTTCTACCAGCATGTCTGTCTTTCTTTCTTTCTTTTCAAAATATCATTGATCAGGGGGAGTACTAAATACAATACTGGTTTCAACTGATTAATGCTGAAGATCTGTGTATTTTATATTCTGCTTTTTATTTTATTGTTATTATTAGGTGTTGTTGTTGTTGTTTTTGTTTTTTTGTAGAGCATAACAACACATTCCAAATTTAATCCAGACTTTTTGTAATCTTAATAATGATATTTTTGTGTCGAGAAATAAAGGCTCAGTTCTTTTAGGCAAATGTTAGTTTAGTTAGTAGACTTGTCTGGAAAAAGCAGTGCAAACTGCAGACTGAGGTGAAATCTGAATTTTGTTTGGTTATCTTAAAGATCACAGCTTGCCAGTCTGACAACTTTGTGATGTCAGATTGTCCTGATTTGTCAAGATTGCTAGTATCAGGCCCCAAGGCTTTTCTGGGAGGAAGAATAACCTGTTACAGCAATGAGCTGAGAAATACTTTTTCTATGTGTCTGACCATTGTTATCAGTATTGCATTTTAGAGGTATGTACCTAATAGAACACGGCTTTTACCAAATCTTGTAGTAGGTGTCCCTCTCTGAACTATGCAATGTCATAATCCAGAAATTTCAGATAGTTCTAGAATGTACATTTCTTCTTTTTGATACAGCGAGATCTACAAGTAAATATGGGACTGTCTTGATTGTTCCGGGTCATGGTGATGCATAGGTTTTTGGGCATGTTGTTGTCACGTAACTTTTTTCTGTTTCCTATCAATTATAAAATACTTCCAGGATGTGGGTTTGTAAAACACAATTATTTATTCCGCTGTGTGTTTTGTCTCAAATGTGGTAATTGGAGGCAGCACATGCTAGTAGCATCCTCCCCTGGTGCATGGCTGGCTGGGTCATAAAAAGCAAAGTATTAGCAAGCTTTCTTGGAAATAATAGGGGCACATGGTTTCAAGCAGAAGTGCTCAGTGTGAGGGATTGCAAACCTGAGCCAGGAGGTGAGCTGAACCCTGATGTGATGAGGGCCACTCTCTGCTGAACACCCCCAGCTGGCCCCAAACTTCCCCAATCTGAGCAGTAAATCTGGAGCAAAAGGAGTTTAGAAAGCAAATCTGGAGGCAGAGGAACAGACCAAGCCTGCCTTGTTACTGTCATGGCAGAAGCACCCAGCACAACCCTTGTTTTCAGTGACTGGTAGCATAGGCGTGCCCTGCCTTTTCCCAGTGCCCAAGTGTTGGTCTTTCTGTGCCTCCTGCCAGCGTGCTGAGACACTTGCCACCATATTGGATGGAATAAGTGGTGATTTACTTAGTTATATGAAGCAATTAAATCTTTTAAACAGACAGACGGGCAAACACAGCGTTATTACCTATTTATTGACCGTCCCAATCTTCCAACTGAAGCGGGGAGTCCGACCGCTGACCACTAGATGACACTGTTGTATAAGGCCGTGTTCAGCATTAATGGCTTTAACAATAACTAATTTACTTAGGGAACACGTATGTGTATAATTAGGAGTCATCAATGTCTTTCTTTTAAAATAAAATAAGTTTACCATACCCAATTAGATATTTCTTAAAAGATGAATTTCATTCTAATTGAGTAAAGCTATGCTACTGGTTTAAAATATAGCAAAGGGTGTATTTGTGTCTACTTTCACAGTTTCCGTGTTTTTTTAGTTCTTGCAATAAATGGATCTGATTACACCATTTAAATCGATGCTCTCTCAAACTGGTATGACATAAATGATTGTTCTGTCATTGGGATTTTACTGCCATTGTTTTCCGCATGTGAGGTTTGTTAGTGATCTCTCCCTTAAATCTCATTCTGTCTTTCTCCCTCCTCCCTACTGTGATCTTGAATCTGCATGTTCTTTCCATCAAGACTGAAGTAATCTATTTAAAGAGCCAAGGACTGCCACTCTGCAGGACTAGAGCCTGGCCATGGCACCACAGGCTTCCAGGCAGCACCCATCAGCAATCCTCAGTGAAAGAATGAGCTCCAAAATGTCTGTTGTGCAAGGGCTTTCTTTTAAAGCTCAGATTTCCTGTAGCTGAGTGTTGTCTGTGGAAAATCTGGTTTGTACAGACGTCAGACTAAATTCAGCTCAGGTGAAATGCAAATTTGGTGCTTTTCTATAGGAAAATTGCCTTTAAGCTTCTGTGTGAGCTCAGAAGGATCAGCTGGGCAGTGCCACACCCAGGGCAGGCAAGGCTTCCCAAGGAAATTTCGTTAATGCCAGAATTTGCTTTACCAGGTGAGTTCTAGATATCCCCACCAAAATGCCATCTCACTGCCCATATTGGGGCTGTGCTCTCTTTACCTTCAGGTCAGTAGGAGATTTGAGACAGGTGATGTTTGCATCAGCCATGGTGACTCTAGGCAGGCCCACCACTTTTGCCTTGTGGCTGTTCCTGTCAGTTCATTCCTGAGGCTGCTTGAGCAGAGCTTGTCTTTTAAATCTTGATGGCATTTTTGAAATTAATTTCAATTATTTTCTGGGAAAAAACAAAAACAAAAACAAAACGACTCCTGCAACAAAATAATGACAAAGTCATCTTAGAATAATTTCCAGAATGTGGTTTATAACTACATAGTGCCTCAGAAGTAGCTTGACTATTATCCTATTTGTGCAATGCTTTTTCTGCTATCCCTGTTTCTCATATGCAAGATTAAGGGCTATTATACTAAGTCACATCTCTGTCTTATTTATTGAAGTGTTGTTCTACTAAATAAGGGATCTCAGCAATGATTTGAGCTGGCTAAAAACCTGCTTGAAAATTATCTTTCAGCAGAAGGTTTTCAACAAGCTCTATTTTTGAAGCTAAAGTACTTGAATTCCCAATGACCAAATTCATTAAAATATAAATTAGCCTAAAGAAACAGATGAATTACAATGGAGTATTTGCATATCATATTTGGTGTGAATGTAACAGTTTCTTCATGTAGACTAACAGCTACTACAATCTTCAGAACCCTACAGTTGAGTAAATGGCTACGGGGAGTATAAGGAAGGAAAGAGGACAAGGGTGGAAACTATTTGTATTAAAGAATATTGCATAATTTTACAGTCAGAATTAAAGCCTGTTTTAAACCAGGTTCCTCAACTAAGGTGTATCTTATCTAATCAGTCAGCATCAGAGGTATATGCATGTCACAGAGTTCCAACACAGAAGGAAATTCAAGGAAATAAATGTCATGTTTTGATTGTATTTTCAGAATTGTAGGTAATTAGTGATTATTGCAAAACAGGAGAATGTGATCTGAGAAATAAAGGTGAAGAGCAATCAGGCTGGATGGAATTACAATGCCTTATCTCTGGGGAGGTAAAAGATCCAATTGTGGTAAAGACCTTTGCATCTGCAAAAGGCAGGAATAGAAATTACTCAAAGTTTGACCTGTTGTTCTGTAAGTAATATAGCAGGGACTCCAACACGGAGTATCTTGTCAGTTCCTTCTAATAAATGAGGCTGAACTGAAACAGTGGCTTCTGTAGTTTCTCTGATCTGTACCAAATCTCAGCTCCATGCCTTCATGTGTATTTCTGTGAATTGCTGATGCACTTGGCCAGTGAGTTTTCTGTGACTTCAAAGCCAAACCTTTCACTTTGCTTTGTATAAAACATGCCCAGAAGCTGGGTACTGAAAAAGAATAAGTAGGGAGAAAAATATTGATTTTTAGATGTTAGGATAATCTAACAAAAATGGTTCCACCTAAAAAAAGAAAAAAGCCAATCTCTACTTCTTTTTGGATTTCTTAGCTTTCTGGATGTTGTGCCCAGAGTTTCAAGAGAACTCTTTTGTAGGGAGATAACTAGCTCTGTATAGATGCAAACAGTAACTATGAATATTGCATCTATAACTTCTACACTGTACAGCAGTACTGGAGAGTATAATCTTAAAAGACACTTTTGTCACATCATTTTCCATGAGAAAGGATGAAGAAAGGCTTAGTCACTCTTCAAGAATGGCTGGCATCATGTTCATCACTGGCGTTTTGGAAGGGGTTTTGTCTGACATGGTAGAGCACAAGCCTGATTAACTCTAATGTAATTACCTTTGTTAGCTTTTGTGATGTAACTCAATGCATGTCATTGTGCATCACTCTGATGAAATAATGTTGGGAAGAAAGCTGAAACAGCCAAATAATCCCAGACATACGGTCCCCTTTTAAAAAATGACTAAGGCATTTTGAATCCTACAAGTCAATAGACCTTTATTCTTCTGAATCACCTAGAATACCTTTGAAGATGCGACCTTTCATACAGTCTGAGCTTTCTAAACAGCTTGAGGTGTCATCTCAGATTTTATAGATAAATTTGAGGTCTAGAAAAATGACGGAAGGCTGAGTTCAGATTCAAACTAGGAAGTAATATACCATAAGATGTGAAGAAGAAAAAGTTCCAGGTCTAAAGCTTTTCAGAACGTGATTTTATAATTCTGTGATATGATTTTCATAGAGCAAGTCACAAAAGCAACTTAAAACTGATAAATAATCTGATAAGTATTACTGTTCCTTAGGAAAGTGTTTCAACAACAAAGTGACTGGCAACGTTTTACATTTGTTGTCTAAATTACTTTCCACCATTTTGTTGATATTGTCAAAGTTTTCATGGGTGAAAGAATTCTTTATGTTCAACTTTGCAGCATTTGAAAACAACTCATATTAGATCATTTCATTAGAGATTTATAAACTTTATTTAAACTGAATCCAAGGTAATGGGGAAAAATATTGCAGATGAATAATTTTTTAGGGATTGGGAAGAAGTGTTTAGTATCAGAGCATATAAATAGTTCTAGCTGACAGCAGAACAATAACTTCAAAAGATCACAGATCACTCTCTGCTTTTAATAAAAAAGAAGCTAGATTGATTCAATTTGAAGATAAAGAATGGCTCAATTCTGTTCTTCAAGCATTTTTCAGATATCTTAACTGTTGATTTCAGTGTTTTTAGTCCTGCTTTGCACTAATAAAAATGAGGTGCAAATGAGTGCTGATGAGTCTCTACTGAAGTTAAAGGAATAGTTGAAAATGTCTATGAATATTCATTAAAATTCAGGAACAAACTCCAAATTGATCATGTCTATGACTTTTGGTGAATTTGCTGACTATGAGCATATAAGCACTTAATATTAACTTTAATTAAGATTTGCAAAGATGGATTTTCAATTAGACTTTTCAGATACAGAAAATAAATGCTTAGCAACAAATTGTTGGAATTGTGAGATTCAGATTTCACACCATGTTGCATATCTGAAGGATGTAAAGAAGGTTTTGTCTGTGTGGAGACCATAGGTGAACCCTTACTTTGTTAACCATGGGAATCATCAAGGAGAAGAAACAAATGAGAAGAACAAATGTAAGAAAATAAGAAACAGTGTGGATTTCTATTTCAGGGTTTCTTTTTTTTAATGTATTGAACACTGTAGTTGAGCATGAAGTGAATCTTAGAGGCCGGCTTCTCCTCATTTGTGCTGTCAGGAGATTGTCACCAGTAAGTGCCGTGACTATGTCCAGGCAAAATCATTTTAAGAAAGTAGTTGGGTGTTTTTAACTGCTTGAGACACAAGAGTCAAGATAGAGTGCAGTGGCTGATAATTTGAAGTAGCTTAGAAAAAGCAGTGTGCGTGTGATCGATTACTGTCATTTGACTCCAAGATGGGATGTGTGGTTTCTATAAGAAGCTAACTTGTAAGAAGCTCTAAATTCAATAAGATGTTTATATAAAATAGTTCTTGTGGTGTATCAGGTTTAAGTTTGATCTTGAGTGTGTTGTGGCTTGCAGAATGACCTGCAAAAATAAAAAAAAAAAAATAAAATAAAAAAAAATCATATTAAAGAGTACAATAGAAGGGACAGTTGAAGAATTCTTCTGTGGCAGGGGGAAGAAACCTGTCAGTGTGTGCGTGCAGGATGTGTCCTGCTTGGCACACTGATGTATGTATCGCAGATGCAAGGAGAGAGGAGAAGTATACCTGTCCCATTTGTGGGCTGAGTAGAACAGGTTGAAAGCTTAAGGCTGAGACATGTAAAGATGCCAGGAGCCTGCAGAGGTGCCACAGTACCCTGGGCTGGCTCAGAGGGGGTGGGCTGAAACACCTTGAGGGAGGAAGGTGTGAATAACATGGGCAAAGTTTGCACCAACTGACTGTGCTGCTGGTCTTGCCAGGGAAAGACAGGGTGTTTGTTAGGAATTGCAGTCTAGAAGTGCTTTTTTTAAAAAAAAATATTTTTTAATTATCATTTTAATTTATTTATTTTTATTTTTTATTTTTATTTTACTTTATTTTAAATGTTAGATTAGTTTTTATTTTTGTGAGTTTTTCCAGTGTTGTGCGTAAGAAGTTCAATATGAAAAAAGAAATTTCTCAGAGTGGTGAGGCATTGGAACAGGCTGCCCAGGATGCTGAAATCACCATCCCTGGAGATTTTCAAGAGATGCGAAAATGAGAGACATGGGTTAGCAGGCAAGATGGGTTGGGGTGATGGCTGGGCGAGATGGTCATAGTGGTGTTTTCCAAACTTAATGATTGTGAGATTCTAAGAGCCTAGCCATTTATTTGATGGAATGTGCTCTGATTTCAACTTTCTGTATCTTTTCAAGTGAAAATTATGTTCTCTGTGGCTGGTTTGGGGCACTTTCTTACTTGAGGACTGAAGAACTGAAGTACATGCTAGTGCACGGGTATTCCCTGTGCAGGGAGAGCACTGCTCCCACTCAGTTACTGGAGTCAGCTTGAGGGTAGATGCTGGGTAGGGCTGGGTCAGCTCCTCAGCAGGCAAAGCCGGAGCCTCCAATGCACAGCAGGTGGGGAAAGGTTGTTTATGATGCGTAAGATACCCTAAGAGGGTCATACAGCTTGAAAGAAATCAGATCAGGTTTCTGAAACTGAGACAACTAAATTATTCAGCATGCTTTGCTTGCAAAGGTGCTGAGCACCTTGAATCCCATGTTTGAACAGTCTGCAAGCTAGAAAATTATTTATTGGAAGAAATTTGTGAGTAATTTGAAACCAGGGATTATCTGGGGAGGTTTCAAAGAGATTTGTAGACAATTCATAAACAAGAAAATAAGAATGAATAAATTATTTTGTTACATTTTACTTCACCTCTAGTTTTGATACTGAAGGAATTCAGCCCAAGTGCCTAGAAGGCATGCATGCAAAGGATTGGATTTCTTGTGTAAAAGCTATACAATGTGATAACACAGTTGTACTGCATATTCAGTTTTGATATGTAACCTTTTAAATAAATTGGAATACTCTTTGTACCTATACTGGCTCACACTGAAATATCGTAAACAATAATTTTGTAAAGGTCACTTCCTCACTAAGCACTTAAAGCTTGTGGTAACAGCAGTGTAGGACTATTAAAAGGACCTTTTTGTTTCTATTTTTTGGTGGTCCCTGGTAGTTTTTCTGCTTTGAAGCTGTGTTCAGTATAGCTGCTTGGCAATCTTTTATGCCATGGGTCTGGTGGGCCTGGCTGTGCAGCCCTGTGCTGCCCTCTCTGTTGGGCTGGTTGCAAGTGCCAGTGCTGGTCATACATGTGAGGGGCTGTGGTGCTGCAGGCCTTGGGCAGGCAGCACCTTTTCTGCTATGAACAGGGAGTAGCACAGCATGATCCAAATGGTAGTAGGCTGCTGAGTTGTGTTGGTAACAAGAGGCTTTAAGCTGCACCAGGGGAGGTTCACATCAGATGTTAGAAAAAATTTCTTCTTAGAAAGAGTGGTGGTGTATTGGAACAGGCTGCCCATGGAGGTGGCAGAGTTACCTTTCCTGGAGGTATTCAAGCAGATGAGGCACAGAAAGCCATGGTTAGTGGTGAAGTGGTGATGAGCTGATGGCTGGACTAGGTGATCTCAGTGTCTTTCCAACTGTAATGATTCTGTGATTCTTTGAGTAGCATTTCAAAGAAAGCACCTCTGAAGGTGTCAGTGAAGCTGTTGGTGAAATCAATTAATTTTGGTCCAGCCAAAAACTTGTTTTGCTTGGTTTTGCTTAAATCCTGCAAAATATTTTGTCTCAGATAAAATTTTTGGAATATCATAGCTCATCTGACCAGCATTAAAAATAGCTATATCCACTGGTCTCTAACAAAAGCATCCTGTTACAAACACTCCTTAAGTAATACCTGCTTGGATGTTCTTTCTTGTGATTGACAAGACGACCTAAATCAATATCCTTCTATTTCCAGGCCTCTTATTTTAAGAAAAACAGCGGTCTTGCCAAAAGCAAGTGCAGAGGAGAGGTGTTCCCTGCTGCAGTGGCACGACAGGACAGCCTGTGCAGGGTGTGTGGGTGTATTAGCACTGGGCCTCCAGGCAGAGCCAGGGCAACAGCCTGGGCACCGCTGGCTTCTGCTGCTGTCATCCGTGCTGTCACGGTGTTTATTCAATACCTAGGAATTTTATTTAAAATTATTTCAGTTCTCTCTCAGCAAGAAGCCCATGAATGCGTGATTCAAAGCTTTGATTTTTGCTTCTTTGGAAGGCCTGTGCCTAGCATCAGCCTGTGATCTCATGGAGGTTACATGCACTCAACAACAAAGATGTATCAGCCCAGGTTTAAATTACTCTGGTGACTCTTGTGCTGGAAAATCTCTTCACTGTTTGTGTGGGCAAGCTGTTCAAAATCAGTATTTCCCTAATTTCAAGTACCAGTGAGGGTTTATTGCTGGCCCCTACTGTATGCCCATGCTGAAATCTATCAATAGATTGTCTGTTTTATGAGGTTCTTGATCTTATTTAAATTTGAACACATTTACATGAGTGATTTTTTTAAAAAGTCTTGTTTTCAATAATATTATAAAAATGTGTATTCGTGTGTTTTAACATTAAGAAACTCAAATGTAGGTTTATGTTTGTTCTACCTTGCTCCACAAAATAGTTTCTTTGACTAGTAATTTTGTTTCTGTTAGCACTGACCAATGAGCCCTCATTGCCGAATCAAAATGAATTTTGCTTATGTAAGATACTAGGAAATTTTCTCAGGAAAGGGATAGGACTTAAACCTCATACAAAGGAATAAAGAATGATATTTCCCTTGTGATTGATAACCATCATTTGTAAGTTGACCCTGCTTTGTGGAATAGTGAAAAATGGTTGCAGCACTTAAAAAGAGGATCAAATATATAGAAAATAAGAAAAAGTATGAGTGGTAAATTTGGAATATGAAATGTTTTTTGGACATTAAGTTAACAAATTAATTTGGCTGACATTACCTTCAATTTACATAGAAACCATTTTTCACACTTTCTGGGTAGATCATTTTCTGATTTCTGCTGTGACTGGGGGAAAAAACAAAGCAGATGAGTCCTTTAAGGCAAGAGAAAACATCCCAAAAGTCATTTTAACTCATTCCAAGAGCTGTTCAGCAGGCAGAGATTCAGTGAATGACAAAGGCACGCACAGAGGGAAGCAGGGATGCCAGGTTAACAGCTGGTATCTGAAAAAGGCCAGTTTGCTCTTTCTGTTTGTACCTCTGTGTGGAGGCTGGGGTAGGCTGTGTGCTGATCAGGCCACGTTCCAGCAAGAAGGATGTTGCTGACAGGTTGCTGGTCTGGAACTCACGGCTTGTGAGATCCCAAAGCAAATCTGGAGCCTGCTTCCACGCTGCCATTCACAGGTGGAAAGCCAGTTGGACTCAATGGGAATAGCTCCACCAAGGGAAGCTGTTCAGGGTGGGCTTTTTCAGTCCTACTGATGTTGCCATTAGGCTGGGTGGACATATGGCAGCCCATTTGAGTTCTTTCTCTTCTATCACAGAGCTCTGAAGCAATAGGTTTAATTTATGTCTATTTATCTTTCTAATTCTTTCTTAATGCCTCAAAGATGAGTGGTTGGTGAAAGGACAAAGTTACTCAGAGTACCATGATTACCCTTTTTCCCTATGCAAGAATGAAATATAGGCTGAAAATCTAGGCAAGTTGAGCTCTGTATAGTGACACTGGCTACTAAAAGAAAACTGTAAACATGCCTAAAATTCAAGACCATAATTTAACTCAGTATTTTAGGGACACAAGATAGTGTTCACACACCCCAAAAACAGTGCATGCATAAAAGGTCTTAACAGATATTTCTGGTTTGTTCCAAAGCAGTTTGTAAGACCACAAGCTCTGCTCTTGTGATCTGCTTTGAAATGAAACTTAAGTAGCAACCTGTGTGATACAGGCCAATTCACATTGACTGTGGTCAGGAGAAATAAAATATTAGGAAGAGAGAAGCAATAAATATATAAATAAATAGGTTGCCCATTCTCCTTTCTGTTAGCTCTGGAACGCTTTGGCAGAGATATGGGGAAGGGGCTTTTTGCCTCTTCAGGGAGAGACGTAAACTTGGACCACACAGTCTCAAACTCTGCCAGCTTGTCATTCAGCTCATGCATTCAAGATGTTGCATATTAATAGCACTCCCTGATGGCTGGTGGATGGGGGTCTCTTCGCCTATACAAAATAAGCCTCTTGGCACAACAAAGTACAAAAGAGGCCCACATAGGAAAAGAAATGCACTAGAGAACTGATTTGGAGAAACTCTGCACAGATGCTCATGTGCAGATGCATATTTCAGATGTTCTTTTTTTCCTGATTAGCATGCAGCAAACTCACCTGTTTTGATGCCTAGAGGAGTCATGGCAGAAGTAGTGAAACACCTGTGTGAGTTCATTTCTTTTTCCCTATGAATATGATTTCCATAGCATGCTTTTTCAATTGCCCTTGTGTGTAGCCACTAACATCCTTTCCATTCTCCCTCTTGGATATGTGTGAGCTGTACAGGGTAGTACTTCAAGGTGGAGACAAAGCACAGACAGTACAGAGAGCTGCGCATTGAGAAGGAGAAAGGAATGTGAACTGGTAGCACCAACTCTAATGGCGTAGGTGTACTGGGGGCTCAGGCAAGACAAGTTCTGGCATGGCTGAGACAGGAGGATGAGCTGGCAGGTGCTGGGTAAAAATCTGGTAGTCCTGATTTGGAAATAATTCAGTGTTCAATATATATGAGGCCTTACCTGAGGTCTGGTCATGAGATCCATGGACAAGAACCAGCCTGCTTCTTAGTGAGCCTACATTGTGCAGGTGACAAGGAGCATCTGACCTTAATTCTCACACTGTGCTCTGCAGGAAAATCCTATGTATGCCACAGAAAAAATAGACTTCTCTGTGCTCCACTCCATTGTAGTTCTCTCCATTGGCAGAAAGCACAGCTCAATTCTATGTGTGTGTTTTTCAAAAATGAGACTCAGGTAGAGAAGGCGGGGGGAGGGATACTTGCATATCTGTGGGTATCTGGTGCAACCCACGGTGTGAGCCACGTTTTTCTGGATATTTCAGCACATACTGAGAATGACACATGAACAGTCCAAGCTATTTTCAGAATTGACAGTTTTTCTTTTCACTCCACTTCTTTAATACGGTAAAGAATGCAGAGTGTTTCAATGAACTTTTAATTAGGAATGGGAATAACAGTGAGACTAAGAGAGTAGCCAAAGCTAGAGCTGACCTTGGCTCATACCTGTGTTGAGCTTGATTCACTTTTGAAAAGAAATGAGCAGCTTGGCATTTGTTGTTTTCTGGCAAGCGAGTGTTATGAAGCAGGGCAAGAAATATTGGTTTTGTGGTGTTTTTGACCCAGGAAAGTCAGAGCAGAAATCCTTTCAGGTGGGAGTCAGGGTCTAAAGCAGCTTGAATGTGTTTTGTTCTCAGATGTCCAATACTTCTTTAAACCAAAATATTCAAAATATGTGAGGTTTTTAAAAAGCTCAGGAATCTTCTCAGGTCCGTGTAGTTGAAAACAGATTACAAGCAGAATTCTCTGAATTAATCTGGGATGGATTTTGCTGCACTGGAAGCTCTTTGACTGAAGCTTGCTGATTGACACTGAGAATGGAAATATGCTGTGGAGGGGGGGGTCTCTATTTTCTCTTAATCTGTCTAAATCAATTAAGTGTTTGAGGTGTGATAGTATATTTTCTAGGAACTTCATTTCTCTGTCTATCCTGATGAGAAATATAACCGATCCCTTTTGACTTTGCAAAGGAAAACGCATCCCACAGAGTTAATGCTGTGAAATATATGTTTAATGAAAGATGAGAAATTATGGATCAAATAACTGTGTGGAAGCCACTCTCACAAACAATGAAGATCATATGGGATGAACTCCAAGTATCATTACTATTGTTTAATATCAGCTCCAGTCCTGCGTAAGTATCTGCTTAAGATAGTGTCAGGGATAATAATCTCACCAGACAGATACAAGCTGCAAAACTGAAATTACGTTGCCCAATTACTTTGTTTATTGGTGGTGTTAAAATACTGGTTTTGTCTGAATCATGCAAGAGAGCTGTGATTTTTACCCTTAAACTCCTCTGAAAATGCAGCAGTTTAGCATGAATACCTATTTCTTTCCAGACTATGTTATGAGTGAGTTTGATAAGAGTCACCATGGTGAGGAAAGGAATAATGGATTTTCAGGTAAGACATCTTCATAATGAATTCACTCCTTACACCATGTTAATGCCCACACATGGAATTAAGAACCTCTGTAACACAATGCAACAATTTACTAGAAATCACAAAACACCAATTATAGAATTGGATTGAAATTTGCTGCCAAATCCTCTGTCCCTGATAAAAGAAGGATAGGTAAAGTCATGCCAGCATATTTTAACTCCTTCCTAAAACTTCCCGCAGGTCAATTGTGCACACCCTAAGTGAGAAAGGAGGGGACTGACTGCAGTGCTGTATATGCAACATGAAATGCATAAAATAAAATAAATAAAAATGTTTCAGGAACGGCAGTGAATATAAACTCAATTCAGATGGTATTTCTTTAAATAATTACAGCAGTTCATTAACTTGGATAGTCTCCTGATTTACACAAGTGAAAAGAGAGTCAGGTTCCATATTGTATTTTCGGTTTGATAAAAGTAAGAAAGCCTTTGTGGAAGAAGCATGTGAATGAGGTTCCTCAGCTGATATTTTATAAAAGCACAATTAAACGTCAGCATTTTATGAAGGACTCTTAAATCTACAGACTGAATCTTGTCTGTTTTTACCAGTAGCAGAGTACCAAACTGTAAGCAGAACTGAGCAGGATCTGACTTTCCATCACAGACAGTTAATAATTAAATCAAACATTATATTCAACAATAGAACATATGCATCAGCTTCTTTCAAATTGCATTTCCTTCCTGTTAGATCCATTAGTGTAAACCAGACTGCCTTTAGAAAACCCCTTATTGCTGCTGTCTTTCAGCACAGTTCCTGAAATGGATAATGTGGTGCATATTATGGTCAATTACACAGAACTCCCTAGTGATAGGGTTTTAGAGTTTCAGAATAAAACAGCTGGAACTACAGGGCTGTAAACTAATCTGAAAAAGAGACAATAGTAAGACATTTGATGCACATTGTTAGAACATGGACAAAGACTAGATGTGAAATACTACCTATCACCATGCCTACTGTATCTCACAGCATCTTCTCTACAAAATCCCAGTTAACTCTTGAAAGTCAAGACAGTCAAAAGTGAAAGATTTTGCCATCAACAGATGCATACACAGCTCTGTAACCTGAACTAAACAGAAGCATTAAAGGAGGAACCTAATACAGACTCCCATTTCTTTTAATATCAGTGGAGTTTGAATCAAACCCAGAACCCTATTCAAAAATGATAACCTGTCTGTGAATGCATAATAAATATATACCTACACATTCTAAAAAACTTTGTCCTTCTCTCTTTTATTAATTGGAGAAGCTATGAAAATTGAGCGTGTTGGATGCAAATATTGCATTTTGTCTTGGATGCATCGAGGCTACTGTTAACAATATGTAGAGCTCGATTCTCCATCAATACAAATTGACAGAAAACTCCCATTAATTTAAGTAACACAGGAGTGAATATTTAGAATAGCATATGCATCATTTGGAGGCACAATGACTGTGATTACATGTGTAATCACAGTCATTGTGCGCACAATTACTGGTTGGGTATCTAACTGCTTTTCACAAATCAGTTTCTTTGCTTGAATGTATACTCACAACAGCCACTTGTGCAACTACAGTGCAGCCCAGAGCATACCTGCCTCTGTTCTCACCACTGACATGATACAGAAGAGGGATCTATCTGTAGCAGTGTATATGTGGGATAGAGAAGCATAAGTTTTTGTTGCAGTGGTGTGAACAATAAATAAGAAAAGAATAGAAATTGTTGCCGTGTCTATTTGGGAAAGTAAAAGTGTGAAACTACTACAACTAATTTTTTGAAAGGACAGAGACTGATTTTCACCAGCTCCTTTCTTGCAAGCCTGCTTATCAGCAGGGTCCAGCAGGCATCAGCATGTTTACATTTTGCAATGCTGTGGCAAAATAATAAAGTTATTTAGAAAATAACAGCACCATACTGAAATAAAATAAAAAATATGATGTGAATAAAATAATAAAAAAGAATGATGAATAAAATTTTGCATCCAAAAAAAAAATCAAGTTTGCAATTTAGTCTGCTATGAATTTCTTACATCATGGAATGTGAAAATGAGATGTTCTGACTAGCTCTAGTTAAAAGATTCACTCCTGTACACAGAAGATTTATTTTTATAGTCGTAACGGTGGATGAAAGCACATCCTTTGTAGACTTCTGGATTCATCCTTCTGCTCAGCAAAATGGTAAATTTGATGCAAAACATTTTATTCTTCTGTGTCTTTTAGTCATGGCTTCTTTCTTCCCCTGGAGAGCAATGAGTCTGTTTCCCTTTTCCAATAACAGCTTTATTACAGCATGTAAAAGGGAAACAAGAAGATGAACAGACTGGACCTGGCTGTGCAGAGATCACTCTTCTAAGGAGCCTGTGTGAGGAGATGCTGGCCTGGGAGTCAATGTAAGGAAAAGCAGAAGATATTTACCAAGTAGCTTTATGTAAGTAAATTCATGTGCAGAGTCCTATTGCCACAGCATGAGTAAGCACTGAGTGATTTTCTAAAACTTCACTGTAGTACTTGAATCCCTTCTTTATTCTTTACATTCTACTGATAATTGAAGCAAATTTTTTCTCTTAATTTCATTAGAGTAGATGTAGCGTAACCTCACTGAAGTCCAATCAGAGAGAATTTCAGCGCTGTACGTTGTTTATGGTCTGCAGTATTGCAAATAGGAGTTGTGCATGTGGACTGAATTCAATATAAAGCATTAAACACTGTCTCTTTTGTAATTAACATAAAAGCTGTAAGAAGTCCGGAAGCTAAGAAATCCCGCAAGTCCTGTAGAAAATGTTTGTTGTTTTTTTATGCAGATCTGAAGTATTATTCAAGGGAGGTCACTCTGGAAGACGAGAGAACTTTCGGTACATGATGAATATAAAGCTCTAAGACTTGGTGATGAAGGAAAGTTTCTCAGAAGTGCATTTAGTCTTTAATACCTTTGGTGATACGTGCTGCTTCATCTACCATCTCTGTAAGTGTGGTCTCACTTTCACTGTTGTTGCAACATGTGTCAAGCGAAATGAAAACAGAAATTTGGGAAAGGATATAATTAACCTACCTGTGAACATTAACCTTAAATATCGTGCTAATTACCTCACTAATTTAATCACTGCAGATCTCAAACTTGTTTGTTAAACATTTAATTTTCCTTGTGTCTGATACAGAGGTGTGGATAGCTTTCTGTGAATATAAGCTTCTATATAAAACTCCTTACAAAACCATTGTATATTTGCACTTCAGCAAAAAAATGCACTGTCAACAAGACTTTTAATGGCAATCACAGAAAACGTGCCCTGGGGCCAAGAGATATAGTGCCCTATTACTTGTAAATCTAATGAGCATGTTGTGTGCTGAGTAGGCCACAGTAAATTTCTGTCTGCACATCTTCAGGTTTGATTCCATGGTAGTCTAGACTGGAAAGTTTGTTTTGCCTTGTTTCTGTGTCTGTGGTTCAGCTGTATGGTTCTTCCTTACCTATTCACCTGATTACTTGAGCCACTGACCAGATTATGTCCTTGAACTTCATCCCGTTTTATCAAATGAATATTTTGTCCTGCTTCTAGGCCAAGGGATCCCCAGCCACTACCGCTGGGGAGCAAGGGCCAGGCCATGGCAGCTAGGCAAAATGCCAGATGGGAGGATGGCCAAGGCAGAGGGGGCACAGAAGGGGGGGGGGCAGACCCTTACTCCCCTGGCATCCCGATCTTCCATCCCATGGAAAAACCAAGTCTCCCTTCCTTCATCTTTCCCCAGGGACATCGGCCAGCCCAGTGTTTCAGGCTGTACCGGATGGCAGTACTCCTTTGTTTTTGTACTGTATGTCTCCTTTACTGAGAAAGAAGATGGAAGATTGGCTTTGTCATCATGTTGCTGCACTATAAATTGTACTATCAAAGTAAGGTGTAAAGGTATCCTAAATCCAAGTGATGGCTCACACCAGACCTCTGTCAGGAGCTCTTTGATTAGGTAGGTGTTCGTGTAAGTGCTTGTTTGGGACTGCATTATTACCTTATCATATATTATTCAGAATTTCTTTCTGATTGCCTATATTTATTTATTACATGCTTGTACACATAATTCATACTGTTTAGTTCATTCCTGGCAATAAGGAACAAATTCCTGTAAATTTAGCTGAATAAAGTTGTATTTGCCTTGTTAGTCATAAGAAGTCTGGTTCTTTCTGTGCATTACCTGAGTTTCTGGGCATTTTTTTCCCTTCATTTACTCAAAAAATGACTTCAATACTAATGAATACAGAAAGACAGCCAAGACAGGATGAACTTTTGGACAATTTATGCAAACACGACAGATGAGAATAGATTTACTATAAACATGTCAGGCACAAAAGACTTGACTGCTTTTTAAATACAGTGATAGTGGAAGAGATTTATGGATATTTTCAACTGTTCATTAAAGAGAAAAATATTTTGAAACTATAGGCACTCTCCTTTTATCCATTTTTGCCTTCCAGGCTGAGTTGCAAACCTTTGATGTTTTCTTCACCAAAAAATAAAAGTAGTTATGAATTTATTTCTCCCAAGCACTTTCATTTTTGTGTCAATTTACAGTTTTTATTACATTCCTGGCAGTCCAAATTATGGTGTTTGGAGAGCAGCTAGAGTCCCCAGCTCTGAGTTTTCTGAAAATAGGGATGAAGTTCACTTAATGATGCTTTCTGGCCACTGCCTTTTTTCTTCTCCTATAGAAATAAAAGGTTAATAAAATCTATGAATACTTTAACTGCCTGCTTGAGCAACCAACCAATTAAGGTTAATCAGATCTAAATGACTGGTAGCCACTCAAAAAAAAAAAAATTAACATGCAATGACTGGTACCTTTTGGATCAGATTAAGAAAGCAAGAATTCTTAGACATGAAACCTTATATAACATAACCCTGATAGTTGACCAGGGTATTAATTCTTACTGCCAGACAGGCATATTGTATCTGTTTAGAATGTGCTTCTGTGCCTTTGTAAATCAATAAGCCTTGCTTTCAAGTTTAATGCTACTGAAGTTGTTGTCACTCAATGATTTTGCAAGCTGGGATTGAGCTACTGGAATAGTTTAATGGATTTAGGGGATTCTTTCTAAAATCATGTTAAACTCATAGAAGTAGTAAGGAATTTGCAGTAGTAAGTCAAAACACTCTACCAAAATGGTATCAGGAAGGACTGTGCAGCACTGGAGGATCTCATCTTGCCTGCTCAAAGTGCTGACTATGCTGCTGCTTTTTGAGAAGAGGGGGAAAGAAAGATGGAGAAAGAGGAAGTGAGAAGATTTGGATGGAAAATAATACAGTTTTCATTGCAGATTTAGAAGGGTATATGCAATCTTGTAACATCATGATTTGAGCGGTCGGAGAACCTCCAAGATAAAACATGAGGCTTAATGAAGGTTTTAGTTTGGAGAGAATACAAAAAACAACTGACAGTATTTTAACAGTTTTTACTGGACGTCCCTTTTCAGCCCCTTAAAATTAATTGAAGAGCCGCAGACCAACACACATTTATAAATAACATAATGCAGTTGGGGATAATGCAAATGTCTTTATAAATAACACAGTATATCTTAAATCATTATTTTTAATGCTGCTATTTTTTGTTCCTATATGAGCAGGTCTGTGCTGGTCCGCATTAATTAAATTTAAGTAGGATTTCTAAGGCCAGATCATCATTACTTCTGTGGCCCTGATTTAAGTCTGCAGTAAAACATTTCTCCATTTAGTCTGGTGCTTTTGTGTCATATTTCATACACTAGTTGTCTCTTAATTAAATCCATGATGGCCCACCAACACAGACTATTAAAATAACTATACTTTGCACTTGACATATTTATGAGACAGATTCATAAGAGTATAGACTGATACTTGAACTACTCACTGAGAAATGCTAATAAGATTATGATGAAGGTAAGATTAGAACATTTGTCTCCTTTTCTCTTCTCTCTTCTTTTTAGAAATTTATTTTTATAACCACAATTCACTACGTCTATTTCGGGCTCTTTGATGTTGTTGTATATACCAACAATTCTTTCTGTTTGTATTTATTGTGGCGATGAAAAGCGGGAAACTATTTATTTATACCACTTCAGGAAAGTGCTTAAGTATTGTGTCCTTGAAGTATGAATATGTGCAGATGTCTGTAAAACCTCTGCACGGGATTGACGTGTTCAAGATATTGCATATTAAGAAATAGGTGTACTTTTGAAAGCAGGTGAATGTAAAATATTGATTATCACAAAGAGCTTCATTGCTTTATCTTTATTGCCCTGTTTCTCAAGCTGTTCTGTTATAGGGCCAGCAGGGTCTGCTCCCACCAGGGAAGGAGGCAGCAGTACTGTGCCTGTGGTCACATGCTGCATATTGGCATGCTAGGCAGGACGTGTCCTAGCCCAGCTTCCAGGTGTACAGCACAACTTATTTGCATGGATTGGTCTGCGCAGTTTGCTCTATGCTTTTTGTCTGTCACTGCAGTGTTTGGAATTGTTTGGATGTATGGCCTCAGCTATTAGGAAAGACAAGAAAATGAAATGATATCCATGAGTCACATGACTTGAAGTGTTGCATGATATTTGTTAAGATTTGATCTTTTTGTGTGCATGAATATCTGGAAATAGCATTCCTTTTCAGATCATTTATTGATAAAGTCACCTATATCATTTGTTTGATACTTTTTTAAATGAAGTGAAAGTTGTGGGTTCAAGCAATTCCATATTTGAGAGCGAGGGCAACAGAAGTGATAAAGCTGCTACCTGGATGGTCTAAAATCAGCAGTGATTTCTGTCGCTTTCCAAGACAGAGACATTTCCCTCTTACAGACCTTTTCCTTCTTTCTCTCCCCTTTTTTTCCTGTTCTATCTTTCATGGAAGGGCTCCTGTGCATCACTGAATCCAAGTGTGGGCACAATTGCAGATGGCTCTAAAGACATGCAGTTTGAAGGATATTTATATTATCAGTGTGGTGTATAGAAACCCAAATCTACATGGTGTTCTGATTTCTTTGATGATGATATATCACCATGCTTCACACTGTCATTTTTTATGAAATTATTGTAAGCATAAAATATTGAGATTTCTTTTACAAATAAATATGATATTAGAAAGTAAGAATAATAAAGATATATTAAATATTTCATCTTCTAGAGAAATAAACCAGCTACAGTTCAGGGAGCTTCACTAAACACATTAAATCTAATAAAATCGCCTACATGTACTCCTGACACTAGTAGTAATTAAAATAACTTGTTTCAAAAAATTGGTCCTATACATGAATACTTATTGGCAATTATTTCTAAGTTCTTCAAACCAAAGATAACGTAATTTGATTCACACACAATGTTCTTGTAAATGTGGTTCATAGTGAGTTTTATATGCAGCTTAGGACTGTTAATTGCCATTTTGAGCCTCACAGTAAAATAGAGTTCAATATGTCGCTTTTTCTGAAGTATTGAGAAATGTTTGAGAAATGCTTGTCTTAGTCTAATCAACTGTGAATAATTTATTTCTGAGTCCTACTTTTCAGTATAAGTGGATCTGACTTTTCTCGGAGCTTCTAAAGTCTAATCAACTTGTTATGTTCATTTAATTAGGAAAATCTGTAACGAACTGTGAAGTGTATGTACCAACAGGCTTTCTTGTTGCGTAAAATGGGTATATTTTCCCTGTGAATGCAATTGTGTTTGTTTGTACTGACAGGTAGCCACTACTAAACAATTCAGTTTTACAGGGACACGTATAGGTCCATATGCATAGCGCATAGTTTCTGAGCTGCCTTTTTTCCTTATGCTCGGAGAAAGGGTCTTTGACCCTGGTCTAAAATATTGCCCAGTGCTTATGGGATGTAATATGAAAATCATCTAAACTGTCCTTGGCAGGATGTTTCTTTCCATTAGTTAATTAAAGTGGTTTATTGTTGCCTACAGCACGATTGCTTTATATGTGTTTTTTTACAAAGAGCAGATGTGCCCATGTCCTGCACTGTTTCTCTTTGTTTTGATAAGTGCAGGAGTGAAGTCACTGCCTGGCAGATCTCTCAGTGATGTCTCAGAAGGAAAGGAGAAGTGCTGGACTGCTGGTGAGGCCATGCAGTGGCAGAACAGGGTGCGGTGCTGGGGCTGTGCAATGGCACAAAAATGGCACCACAGGGCAGGAGGAAGAGTGAGTGAAACTGCGAGCAGCAGGAGCCCAGGGTAGAAACAGACGTCATCTGGAACTGTCTGCTTGCCAATGCTTTAGAAACAGCACTCTAACAATAACTAAGTGGGTCTTTGTGTTTTTTTCAGATGGACAACCGTAACATTTTGACTGGGGTATGGAAGTGGGGAGTAGCTGGTCCTGAAATGCTGGACAAGATTGCTTGAGGTTGGAACCTCACTCCTATTACAGAAAAAAATGGAAAACTCCAAATCTTCAGAATGAATTGAATTTTTATCTTCATGTTCTGCCCGTGTTTGATGTGGGAGCTAAAATCAAAATCCAAATGATATTTCCAAATTTAGGGGTCATTTGAAAGATACTTCCACCTTCCTACCACAGGTTTTTCTAAGGCTCGTTGACATCTACTGATAATAAGGTCTTTCATTACAGACTCACAGAATACTCGGCCTGTGGCCTTATGTTTGATTAATATTTATTTGATAATCATAGGTAAATTAACTTCCATTGTTTCTGTTTTAATTCTATACAAGATTGTAAGATACAACTAGAGAAAAACATGGAAAGCTATGAGTAAATGTTGCTCATACAAAATGTTTCTATTACCCTTTACTTTTAAAACCATTAATAGATTATTAGGAGATATAAACACAGGAGACCATGGATCATATTTGCATATTAATGAAATCCATGAATTATACATTATTTGCTATAGAGAGTACTAGGAACAGTATTCCTTCTTTTTTAATGGCTATAAAAGCTGGTGGTTTCCTGGAGCACACATCACATCCCTTCTGCAGTACCTTCTAATAGAAAGCAAGCAAGCCAGCTCTTCAAAGCAATCTCTCACTAAATGAAATAGATTTGTTTGTGTTGCTTTGCAACACACAAGTGTGACAGTTCATTTTAAACAACGTAGTTTTAATAATGTCATTACTAATATCTGTTTGGTCATCTCTCTGAAAAATGGCGTTTTAATGGGAATGTTTCATTTTAATAAATGGCAGAAGAGGCAAGCTGCCCTGAGTCAGCAGGAAGTGGATATACACCAGAGAACAGGCTGATTGTGTTAGATTCATCCAGAACATTGAACAGCACACAGACAGTCCAAGAAAAAGCAACTGGCTTTATTCAAATGATTAGTCTTGCTGCTACACTGTAGCGCAGATTCACACATTCTTCTATTATTCCTTGACCTTGTGCCAAAAACTCCCACTTGAAGTAATAATTAGAATTAGTGTTTCCAGTGCATGCTTCCATCTTCCTAACAAACAGTAATGAAATGTGGCTTTTACAAAATATGCAGTTAATTAAACTTTTTTAAAACATTGGTTGATTAATACAGTTCCTCTGTGCCATCCCCTTGCTGTGCCCAACACCTTCTACCTGATATTGGCGAATCAGAAGAAAAGCACTGGCAGTGAGATGAGGGACAGTTCAGAAGTTTGCACTTCAGTATTGGTTATATATATTCTATTTTCTTTCTTATTTTGACTCTGTCTAGGCATAAACTGGAAAGGTGGCCATTATTTGTAATCACAGATTTTTAAGCCCAGGACAGTGTGCGCATTATATAACTACTCTACACATACCCTCAGCATGAATACGAAGAACACATATATCAAGTGCTACAAGGTAATAAGTGGATTTCTAGGCAAGCTGTTTAAAGGTGCCTCAGTACTGTATTGCCTAATAACACAGTGCAAATAGAAATTCAGATTTTGTTTTTTTAAATATTATTTCCTGCATTTTTACTGTCTGCTTTAATTATCCCGGTGCTGAACAAGTGTAGTCTTTTGATTGATGAGAGTTCCACCCCTTTACCCACACCCCTGCAGATATGAAGCTCCACAGTTTAGTACCATAAATCACTGTGATTGTATAACTTAACTACTGTATGATCAGAGATCACATACAGTGTTAGCCTGAATACACATTCATCCTTCGTTATGAATGTTTTTGGGCTAAATTTATTCTGGCAGTTTGGAGAAATATAAGTTTCTTCATAGAAGAAAGCAATGCATTTTAAATAAGCAATTTTTTCAACAACTAGAAATAATCACAAATGTCTTCTATTTGCAATCTTCATTAATGTGAGTTATTTCATCACTTTAGGAGAAATCCTTTCAGAGAAAAACAACAATTAAACCCCTCCCCCCTACGACAGGCTCTGTCAGCTAAGAATCTATGGATCAGCCATTTTAGTAATTAACCACAATTCCTCTGATTTGTGAATTTCCAGATGATGAGGCAGGAAGCAAGTTACATCTTGGAGAAATTGCCCTCAGGAGAGAGGAAAAACTATTGCGAGGTTGACAGCACAACCTTGTAGCAGCGCAGTTTGCCTTTCCCAGTGGTTCAAGGAGTTCCAAGCACCCTCTTGTAAATCATCGGCTCACATCTATTTATTATCTTCCAGCCCAGTGCACAACACTATCTGTTACACACGGATACTGGCAATATTACAAGGTGGACTCCAGGGATAAGAGACAGCCAACCCCGCACACCTCCCACGCCTGAGTCATGCCCAGGGTAACGCCAGGTCCTGCTCATACCCGCTGTCGGCAGAAATGAAACAGTACAAGCTGTTGTGTTTCAGAGTCTTTTTTAATTGATTCTCCAGAATGCTAGATCCTACCTGCTGATATCCCCATGTTTGTTATACAGAAGCATGGTCTATCTGCATAGCAATGGATGAAATGCCTGTGAAAATATTGCTGTTCATTTAATCGATGTCGGAGCTGGAGTAGGCACCAGCTACACCCTGCAAGGCTTGTCCTGGAATATCAATAAATAAATCATAAAAGCCAATGCTTCAAATATTGAAAAATCCACACTTCAAACTGTGTTTTGAACTATACTGAGAGCCATGTCTCAGATTGTCCTTATGCTTTATATGAACAGAGGAAATTCAAAGTAGGATGAACTCTCTCCAGGGATTTGGTGTAGGGGAGTGCCACAAACCATCAGCCTTCCTGTCTCTGCCATGCCAGAGAGGCCTCTCCTGGGATGTGCCATGAGGAGCAGACAGCACATCTGGGGAGCTAATGTGGCTTCAGATGAAATTATCTTCTGCAGAATCCATCTTGGCTGACAGCGGCGTGCACGCGAAGGAGCCAGGCAGTGGCGGGGAGCCAGGTCACAGCAGGGCAGGTGAAGGCTCGGAGGAAAGTAGCACCTCCCCGTGACTGTTTGGGTTAAATGAAGTTCCTTGCCATATGGATGGTGTCAATCATATGGGGCATCTTTTTATCCTTCTATTCAGGGCCCATATTTGGTAAGAGCAACCTCACTGAAGCCCCCAGCCCTGCTGCCCTCTTGCAGCGCTCTCTCACTTCAAGTCCTGTCTTACAGAGTGCTGCATGATGTGCTGTGCATGTCAGCTGTGCAAGGAAGGGTGAGGACAGATGTGCTCTGAAAGGTACGTTCTAGTTCAAGAATTGCTAGTTGGGCTAGTATCTGAGCTGCAGAATGGATTTCCATGGTGTGTGTCATGCAGGGGGCTGCTGCTTGTAGGCACTTCTGATTATATATATATATATATAAAATCATTTTTATATATTTATATATCATTATATATATCTATATATATTTCCCTTTTGCTTTAAAAACACTGAAATTAGCCAAAAGCTAAAGCAAATAATGGTATTTTTTAGTTTAATTGTGAGTACAAGGCTATATTGGCACTGGAAGTTACTCAGGTACATCTAGTCAAAGGCCAGAAGAATAAGCACTGCAGGTATTCAGTGCTTTATCTGATTAGAAAACAGCCTGGCACAGATGTGATTTCTGCTCCATATATCAAGTTATGGCAGGCTTTTGCTGCTTCATTATGAAAGCATGTGAAGTAAAATAGGTTTTGGAACATAAAAAATGACAAATCTGGAAAAATATCTATATGCCAGATGGGTGTAGGAAGAATCTTTGTGACAAATATATTATTAACGGAATATGCATAAGGAAAGAAACAGTGCCCCTCTCCTCCAAGGATGGACAGGCAGGAAGGTAGCGTCTCACTGTGTCTAATGTATTCTCATGTAGCCTAAATCTAATTAATTATATGGCATCTCTGACATAAAATCTAGGCACCACATGCAATAATTGTAAGCTTCATCAGGGTGGTGGTAGGACCTGGTGAGCGCTTTGCCCTCCCTGCTTTGTTTGCTCTCCTGGGGGCTGTGGGTCAGAGTGACGACATCTCATGGAGGAAGGCTGATGCAGGGCTCTGGCTGCACACTGTAGGCAGATAGCAAGGCACTCACCTCCTCCCCTCACTGCTGCACTCTGTCAGCCTCCTCTGAGGGCACTGCTTGGAGGGGCCATATAGGGATGGACATTATCTGTGCCTCTGTTTGGGGCACCCACAACCTGGGGCACTCTGCAAACTGCCACCCTGCAGCGTGGCACAGAGGTCTCAGTTTTCCCTTGTTGCACACATGGTTGGGATTTTAATACATACCTGGTTTAGATTCAGGGTGCAAATGACCAAACCATGATTAATGTGTTCAGAATTGAAATAGTAATGAAGGAGGGAGGATGGTTGGGCAGTCCTGTCATTTGGCTTCCTGTAATGTGATTTCATCGGTGCCTCATCCACAATCTGATTGCTCTTTTCCTACTTACACCAAACAAACCAAGAGGCTTTTGCTCACAGGCTTCTAGTACTATTTTATTTGGCAGTTATGGAATAAAAGAATTTTAGTATTGCCTTAGAGTTTCTCCTGACATCTATCACAACCAATCCAGCTCATATGTGGGTGAACTGTGTTTTGATCCAATTATACAATTCTGTTGGAGTCTTGTTACATTCTTATCCCATGCTGAAAAATTCAAGAGCAAAAGAAAATTCTACAAAATGTTTCTCATTTACTATAGGCTTGGAGACACAAAGCTAAATCACAGTGTTACTTGTGGAGGCTAATAGCAAACTAGAAAACAACATATTCTTCGGGAAAAATAACAAAAGCCACCAGAACAAAGCAACGAACCTGTTAATCAGCAGTGAGATTTAGAGGGGGAATAGTACAATCTGTGTTGTAGTGAATATTGCAGTCAGAGTTTGGGGACACAGGCTTACTTTGTTAATTGCAGCAACAAGAACTTTTCTGGGTGTTCATCACAACAGTTACAATGACAAAGCATCTGCCAATTTGAAGATGTTTCTGAGGTGCATTAAAATGACAAATTTCAAGAGAACCCAGACATAAAATGGCCAAGGCAATGCAGCTAACATCCCAATGGATCATAATGACTATAATACCTAAGAAACTGATATATTTCCCACACTTGCAATATCTTTATAGCAAAGATGTATTATTAAATCAACAACCCATGTGCTATTTGATTACCATGATGCATAAATTGATCTAGGATATTTCTGGCTTGATGTTTCCACTGTTTTCAGGCTGAGAAACATAATGAAGGGAATTAAGCGTTTCCTTTGCTCATCTGCTGTAGAAAGTCATGCAGATGCACAGCTTCATGAAGCACTGCTCCTGGGAGAAGAGGCACACTTGCTCCAAAGATTTGTGGCTCTGTCCTGGTAGGAGCTCTGACACACCCATAAGCAAAATCCAGGCCCTAAAGCTCTGTCGTGGGGAGATGCCAAGACCAAGCCAGCAGCTGAGGGGCACAAGTGCTGTTGGGCAAGCACAGATGGCCCTGTGGCCAAACCATGGTGATAGTACCAGGACCATGTCTTGGAGCTCAACTGCATCTGGGAGAAGATGTTAGACTATTCCTGAGCCACTACCCCTCCTCAGTGAATTAAGTTCTGCCTGCATTTAACACCAGCAGATTAATAATTAGTCCAGTTTTCCTTATATTGGAGGCTGCAGAAAGGTTCCTGGTCTCCAGTTCTGACCCCTGTCTGTATGTCTGCACCCCATGGGAGTGTGGCACATGCAGCATGTCTCCCTAGGGCTCCCCTCAGTTGTTCTGAGCCCAGTCATTAAGCTCCGCCACAGAAATCTGTTTAGTCACAGAAGCAGATTGCTTCCATGAAGCGCAGAAATGTAATTTGCCAGTACTTACACTACAGTATTAAATAGTAGCAAGTAGATCTTTCACCTTTTCAATTCTTTATAGCAAAAAATACTTGGTGTGAAAATCTCAGCTCTACAAGAGTCGATGATAAAATCTGCATCAACGGCAGAGCAGCTTTTACCTTCAGCACGGTGAGTGGGTTTATCGGTTTTGCATTTAAAGCTCTCCTAATACATCCGTGCTTTCAGCGCAAACCCAGCATCCTCATACACTTGCAAAGTCAAGAGCTCACCTCCCTGCTGCCCTCAGCCCACACCCAGCCCATTGGATGGATGTACAAGGTTTAGCACATGCTGGGGCTGTTCTCCCATGGAAATGGATAACCGTGTCGGCTCTGGAGGCACAACATACTTGAGTGTAGCCATAAGCCACTGAGCCTCACCCCAGGCTCCAGCCCACTGTAGTTAATCATTAAATAATTCCCCTGGTGATGTTATCCAGTGCTGATAAATTACAGATTTCATTGTTTTGCCTGGAGCAGCATTAAATTGTGTTAATTTCATCAAAGATTGACACTGGCTTTTATTTCCTTTTGCTGCTGTTTTGTCCTGTAAAGGAGATGCACACTATAGACTTCAGATTGCTCACATAATTGGCACGATGTATTTTTTTCTCCTATTTTGAGAAAATTGTGATCAGAGCCTTTGAAATGCCAAGAACTTTTAGATCAATAAAATACTAATGGTTGTGTATTTGTAAGAGGAATATTACCACAAATTCAATAGCTTTCCAAAACAACCTTATTGTTGACCATGTTTGTTTTACATGTGTTCTCAGAATGCTTTCTAATTTTATACAGTGGTGAATTTATTCCACCTACAGTACACGTTTCTGACACAGGGTTTTCTCAAAAACTGAAGATGAGATACATTATACATCTTCCTGATGAGCCAAACCATCATCAGTCTGATTCTCTCTTTTGGCAGTAGAAAGAAATTTCCCCAGGTAGTCTTATTCTGCTCACTCCAAAGAAAAGGGCAATCTTGAGTTGGTGGGATTTTATCAGGCCTTTTATGGCAAATTTTCCTCACTTTGGAACAAGGAACATAATGGCTCAATGTGTGTTGAATAAGAATAAGTGTTTATAAAACACATGCAAAATTTGGAGCTGTGATTTTCAATTGCAAAATTGATAATAAATATTTTCAGCACCAGCAGCACTTTGATGCAGTACAATAGTCTGTTGTGGTAAATAAGAAGACATTTTTATCGTGCAGTACTGCATCTCCCCGAGCAGTTCTGAATTCTACTGGGAAATATTGAATAAAACTTCAAACTCTGACTGAAGCCCCATGTCACTGTTGGTGTTTTTAAGAAGCTTCCTTCAACACTTTCACAGGGTACCTGGGGTCTTTCTTGTTGCTGACTTTTTATTATTATTATTATTATTTTTAACACATAGCATAATATAGTCTGGCTATGCTTTGCAGTAAAGATGCACAGATGTTTATTATTTCATGAGCTGTCAGGTGCCTGGAGGCACTGATGGCCTTCAACGACCGTGACCAGCCTCACCTGAAGCCTCCCACTCCCTAACAATGGGCCCAGGATCTCTATTTAACCTCAGCCCAGGCACACCTGTTCCCCTTAATAATGCTGTACACACATGCATTCTCTGCTTAGTTACAGCTGTAGTTGCCTATAGACTGGCTCCTTTGTGGGTCTCCTGGCTGAGCTGCTCTATCACTATGAGCATGTCTGGCAGACTATGGACTATCTCTCATCCTGATTTTGGTGTGATGGCTTGACCACTTGTCTTGGCTTCAGACCTGTGCCGTTCTAAGAACTGGAGATTGTGGTTGAAACTAGCTCCATCCTGAGAGCTGTATTGCTTTCCTGGTTTGGTACTATCGGATGGAACTGCCCTGCTGGTTCTCTCTGCTCCTGTGTCTACATCCTGCTGGGACAAGGAATGGATTAGCTAAGGTAAATTAATCTGTTAAATGTGTTCCTAACTGTAAAGAACCTGTCCTGTCTCTATTTTTCTATTTTGTGCTGACCACTTGTAGGCTATAAGAAAAGCTGCTAAGTTTAATATCTTAGGGTGTCTACTGTGCCAAAATCAGTTTTGGTGAGCCTAAGCTCCTTTTCCACCCTTGGGGATGGGAACTGCCATCTGTCTGTATGCCTTCCCTGAAGCTGCCGTTTCTCTTCTGCTCCAATGCCCAAATATATCTTTGGTTTCTAATCAGTCATAAGAAACTTTTGACAAATTCTTGGAGTCTACATCAAAAATGAGGACATGGGATTATTTGGGAGCTGAGAAAAAGCTGTTTGCCTTGCCTCAGTTGTTTGCTCTTTTCAACACTATGTGCAGGGTAATAAGTTGATCTAAATCCTAGGAACTTCAGGAGAGTCACTCCAGTGATTTTTTATTTTATTTTTTTATTTTTTGGAAGAATTGATTGGTTAAGAGTCCTTAAAATACCTCTTCTCAATTAATGTCAGCTCTTGCACAACCTGTGACACTCTTTCAGACACTAAGCAGGGCTCCTGGAGTCTGTGGAACATATACAAAAAAAGGGAGAGGAAAAAAAAGCCTATCTTATTGAGTATGGAAGAAATGTGTTAGATGGTGTCATCTTTCCTCCTATATTCTGTGGTTACTCTGTTAGGATAGCTCCAATTCTGAATTTGATCTAGCACCTAGGGGAAGGTAGGGTAAAACTACCTATTGATTTGAGTGACTGTGTTTGACTTGCTCTGACAGACTTTCCAAATACTGTTCCTCTAAATTCTGACTTCCTGAACCAAAGAAAGCTCTCATTTTCCTAAGATTCTTATAGGGCAAAGCTGAGGCAGGGGGGAGTGTTTGTCCATTTGGGGTAGTACAGCTTCTTCCATCAGGTCATGTACAAGGGTTTTGGATGCTGTTCAAATGCAGTGTTAGTGTAAAAGTGGAATAATATAGGCTTCATCCCACAGACCTGTAGCCTGGAGCACCTTCCAAGTGATACCCTTTATGTGTAGGGGTTAATTGGCATAATCTTTATATATTGTTGTTTTCTGCTGCTCCACACAGATTAGTCTAGCAAACTCAAAAATCTGTGGGTTATTCCAAGCACATGGGTTAAAATATTCTTACTTTAAAAGTTCTGCTGCATGTGTTGTGTAAGGGGAAAAAAAAAGCATGAGAGCAAGACTTTGGAAGGTAGGCAAAAAGTCAGTGTTTGTTTCACGATACATCTGGGATCTTACCACCTGGGTAGGCTTGAGAAACAGACTTTCCAAATAAAAATAGCAGGATAATAAAACAATCATAGTAAAAAGCAGTGGTGAGGCACTTCAGAAATCTACATTTTACAGAAGTGTAATCATGATTTAAAAATACAGAAACAGTGACTCAAAAGAGGGAGAGTGTGGGTGTTTGCTGGGGATGAGTCAAAAGAGAAGAAATCTCAACTCCAGAAAGCAAATGCAGAAGATAAAGCTCTGTAAGTAGAGCCTGCAAAAAGGCACACCAAATTTATGCGTTTGTTCTGCATCCAGGGCTCATCTCTGTTATGCAGAAGCCATTGATTAACTGACACTAGATTGAAATGGGGCAATTAGACAGAGTAAAATGTCTACAGCATAAATTATACAAGAAGAGTCTGAAGAGAACCTTCCCTTTGTCTGTAAGACTTGCCAGCTGTTTCTTCCCTTCTATGTGGTTCTCACCTTCCCAGATAAGCATATTCCTCTTCCTTAAATCAATCTGATGGACTGGAGTTAACTACATCACAGGGTACAGCTGTGTGTCCAGATACATTTTTAATAGGTCAGACAGTCCTGTGGCAAAACAGCTGTGAATCATGTAAGCGGATGAGGAAGCTGGAAGGCAATGGACTGTGGAAGTACCTGCAGCATGCACTGATGTGCTCTTCCTTGTTCCTGGTTAGTAGAATGGTTTGAAAGCATGTGTGCTGCTAGCAGGTACTAGTCTGGAAACACTTTCGTAGCAGACTGAGCTTGTTTGTAAAGAAAATTTACTTGCTTCCATTGTTTAGGGGTTGTGTGAAAACCTCTGCAGAGGTAGTTTCTTTTGCTATGCTTCTCCTCACACTGCCTAATCACTGTGGATACTTAAGAGGCTGCCTTAAATTGAGGAGAAAGCGCAAGTTTCTGGAGATAAAATATAATACATACATACATATATATATATATATATGTTTTTTTCCAGCTAAGGTTGGAAAAGATCTCCAAGATCACCTGACCCATCTATCACCAGCACTGTGCACTAATGATGTTCCTGTGTGCCATATCCACATGATTCTTGAATACCTAAAGAGACAGCGATTCCTCCATCTCCCTGGGTAACTGTGCCAGTGCCCCACTATTCTTTCAGAGAAGAAATTTTCCCTAACATCCAATGATGAGCACAAACTGCCATTTTCAGCTACAACTTTTGCAGCCCATGTTTATTTGCCAAGCTCAGACCTGGTTGCATATCACTGTAGCAGGAAAAGGACCAGGTATTAACTCGGGGCTGGGCCAGTAGCCTTTTTATCTGTACTGAGGAGGGCATTGGAGTGCAGTTGGCTCAGGTCTGTCTTAAGAGTGTTTGGTCTGTGTTCAGTGGGTTGCTCATTGCTCACTAGAGAATCCAGCCCTGGTTCCTGGGTCCCAGGTGGGCATCCTAGCAGTGCTGTTTGTACCCACAATATTAGAGCCTATGACCAGTCTGACCTCTCCTGAGTACAGAACAGAGGTCTTGGCATCTATCTATCAGAACAACAAGTAAAGGCCCAATATTCATGCTGTAAAACCTTGTATACAGGTTTTAGAAGTAAACTGGTCAACAGGTACTTTTCTGATGTTTTGTTTACTCACATTAGCGAGGTGAAAGCAACATGAAATTTTCCTCTGTGGAATAAAGCAATTTGTAGTGTGACTGAATGAGATGAAGAACTGATCTTGTGTGAAGCTCTTTATTACTGATGATGAAGGGGAGGTGAATTTGGTATTTACAAGCACACTAAATAGCTGTTGACTCCTGCAGACTGCTTCAAGCATTGTTCTCTTTCCTGGTTCTGTAGGCAAGACCTGGCAGGGAGCGGGGTGCGCTCACAGCCGCTACTGTGTAACCTCTTCAGTTCTGCATTTCTAATGTTCAACACAATGTAATTCAAGAGATCATTTTCTGTTGGTTTTTTGTTGTTGTTGTTGTTGTTGTTTTTGTTTTTTTGTTTGTTTTTTGATGGATTGAGAAATGGGTGAAGAGTTGTGTCTAATTTTGCTCTGGGCTTTGGGACTTTTGTCTGGCATCTGCTTTGTATGTTGCAGACATCTGAGCCTCCAGAATTGCAAATGTATAGTTTTTGTGAACATATTTACCTAAGCTGAGAGCATTTAATGTTTCATAATAAGGTTGGAGGGTTATATGTATCCAGTTCAATTTGAAGGAAAGGGGAGATGTTTCCATTTTCACATATAGACTGTGAAAATATGAAGGCTGATTATGAAAAATGAACAAAATACAGGAGAAATGTAAATCAATCCAGTCCTGTAATATATGTGCTTGTTTGGTAGTTTCTTGATGGCAAAGAATGTTTACACAGCTATAAAGTAAAAATATCTGAATATCACACAAGCATGATGATTTTGTGCAGTGAACTTTTTTATAACTAATTTGAAATGAACCTGTCAGTCATTAATGATCTGTGAAAACCTACCCCAAGCTGGTGCCAACTTTTTCCCACAGAATAATTACATCGTGATAAGCTTTGCTATATTCACGGTAAATCAGGGAGTACAACAATGAAGTTACACAGTAAGCTTTGCTATATTGCACAGTAAATCATTGCGTTGATGACAATTACACAACAAGCCACATTTTATTCTTTATGGGAGCATCTATCTGTAATGGATGAAGGTCAATATGAATGTTTTTCCTCCCATTCTACCACCGACTGCACTTACTATTTACTTAAACTCTTAAGGTTTGGGGGGGGACCATTGATAGTCTTGTATACCTGTGCTTGTGAAGAATGCAGCAGAGTGTTGGGGACTGCACCACAAGCCTTGAAATGTCTGAAGGTGTCAGTGACCAAAAGGGGATCCTTGTCTTCTGGTGAGCTCTGCCTGTTTACTCTGACTGAGGTTGCATCTTTCCATCTCTTGGAAATGCATACTAGATCTTTATACAGATCTTGTACTTAGATCCTGTATACTAGGTCTTAGATTTACTTGCTGAACTGTCTTGGTTTTTACTGTCCCATCAAATTTTATTTGTCAGCATTGCTATAAGTAGCATCTTTTAAAACTATTTTATTGATTCCTGAGCCTTACAGGACCGTTTGTTTCCCTGCTAAATTCTTGTATGTAATTTAACCTGCTGTCCCTATTTGACAGTTCTCAAGTCAATCAGTTCTTTATTCCACCCCAAATCTTCAGATCTTCAGCATTAACTGTCTCCCAGAAAGTTCTGCCTTGACATCCCCTTGCCCTTCAGCACTAGGGACTGGTACTGTTTCTTACCTTCCTCCAAGGCTGTTTCCCTGTGCTGTTCCCTGCCTGTCCTTAGGGATCACAGCTGTCTTCTGCTTGATTTCATCTCCCTCCATGTCTCTCTACTTCCCAGAGATTTACATAACCTACTGCTGAGTGCCTCAAACGCAGTTTGTTCTCCCTCCTTGGCAGAGCCTCTGAAACTCCCACTACTACAGCCTTTGTGCTCCACTTCAAAATGCATACCTTCTAATCTAATCTTAACAAAATGAAATAAAAAGGTTTTTGCTGCCATTTCAGTTGGGTCCCCTAAGGTACATAAATTTTTAGAGTCAGATGGTAGGAGATGTCTGCCTTTCAAAGAGCAGGGAATTGTTGTCTGCATTATGTTGTCTCCATAAAGTGTCATGTACTGAAAACAGCTATCACATACACCAGAGCTGCAAGAGCCAAATCTGTTTACAGCACAGAAGAAAAGCTCCAGGAGCATCAAGTGATATAGTCTGGGTCTGTGCAGGCTGAGGATCTGGCCTTGAGTGAGGACTGCAATCTAGGCAAGGAGGTAGATAATGTGGCCACTTCACCTCTTATGGAAACCCACTGCTGATGTGGAAGCAACGTTGCATATAAAATAATCTGTGCACAATAGTGCTTTGTATTTACAGAACTACTTTTCATATTTCATTGATGTACTGTTATAAAAAATGTTGTTGCCCATGAACTTAGAGCCCCTTCTAAGTCTTAGCATGAGGCATTACCCTGTATCTGTGCAAGACTTGCTGGTCTACCTCTGTTTGGCACAGTGGATAAACCAAAAAGGAGCTGAAGTCTCTTCCAGCTAAGGTTTAAGGCAGTCACTTGCCATTTATCTTTTGTTGAAAGTCACCTTTTTTCTGCTATAGAAGTTCAGTTGAGGTTGTTGTGAAGGCAGGAGTGCTGAGAAATGTGGGATGTTTTCTAGTTTGCATGCAAGGCAAATCACTTAGAGTATGAGTTGCTAGTTTAAAAGCCCTCAAGAGGATGTTGCAGGGCTGTGATGTAGTAAGATGTGCAAAATCAACACTTGCTGCCCTTATTTAAAATGTCATAAAGATAGGATGTCTGTGCTTTCTGCAGGAGTAGGCTGTGTAGGCAGTATATTAGGGCCCTTTAGCAGTGTGCATCTGTTATGGGGCCAAAAGACAGATGTAAATCCTGTCCTCAGTAAATTAATATACTGTTGCATGCTGAAGTATGAGTAGCCCCCAAATAAATGACATGGCAAGTGCACATTTCCATCTAATACAAAGGTACTTCTGGGGATTTCAGAAACCTTCATTTTAGTTTTGGCTTATATGTAATATATGGTGGGAACCTGGAAGGTTCTCAAAGCTAAGATGCTACCAGGACAACTATGCAGCCTGCAGTCAAAAGCTTTGTGTTGCAGCTAATTTGTGAATTAGAAGACACACTTTTAAAAGCAATTTGTGCTTATGAGCTGGCCCTTGAGGCTGTTGTTTCTGCCTTTTGTGAAAATCAGGATGTTCATTCTGAAATTGCAAACTGCCTGGTCATCCCTGGAATCGAATCAAATGAGGACAATCCTTTTCCTAGAAAAGATGTGCTGTCTGAGACTCTTCATGACTGCAAGGAAATGGGCAGAAGACAAGAAGGCATTCTGTTTCATTGTCCATTTCTTAATATACTTTAGGAATATACTTAGCAGTATTTTTACAAGAGTTAATCTTTCATTTTACAATGAATTTATTTGAAAAAGCCCTTGATTTCAGTATAGTTCTATTTCTACAGGCATACTTCATGCTTGTCTAACAACTCCTAAATTGCAAGCAGTACTAAGAAATTCTTGGAAAAATAAATTCCTTTAAATTGTTTGTTGAAGTGAATTTAGGAATTTTATCTTGTATATGAACTGGTAGGATTTTGTGCTTAGTTGTTGTGTGAGATCATCCACAGGAGCAACCTGTATAAGGCGTATGTAAACCTCTGATGGTAGTTTCCCAAATCATAAATTACTCCAAGATGCTGTATTTGAGCACAACCATGAGCAGGTAGAATTAGTTTTAAACTAATGAGGAGAAGCATCTGATTAATCAGGCTATCAGTTATTGAAGGGTTGCATGTGCCAAGAAGGAACTGCATGAACACATACACCAAGAGTGCCAGAAGTGATGTTTAAAGCATTTTGGCTAATGTTAGCCTTAGGTTTTTCCCAGAAGCCATCATACAGTACTCCTTAAGTGTCACTTCAGGCACAAATTCCTCTAATGCACAGCAAAAAAACTAGGAAAACCAAAATGCCAAGCCCAGAAAGATTAACATCATCTGACTTTCTGGTGAAATATTGATGGTTTTTCAAACAATTTCTCTTACTTCCTTCTTGTATTATTCTCATTTCCTCTTCATTTAAACTGATGGCTGAATTAAATCAGGGTACAAGTGCTTTTCTCCACTGAATGCCCTTAAATTTGACAGCCTCATGGCCTCAGTGCCCTTCTTTGCCAAACACTGTTTTTTTCATAGATGCAAGTTAATTCCCGTCACGTTGAACGACAGGGCTGAGCATAGTGAAAGCCCAGCTTGCAAACTGCTTTATTTCTTTCCAGCCCCCTGAGGAATTCTGAATGTGTCAGTAAAAGCAGATAAACCATCATTGCATTCCTTCTGTTTTCTTACTTCTGAATGCTTTTCTCAATGATATCCTACAACAGAGGGTGCTCTTCTTCATTTTGTTTTCTCCATTCCTTGTCCCATCCAATTTCTTTCCTATCTCTTGCTTCCCCACTAGGAAAGCAGTGGCCATATATCTTCACTTAGTCTCTGCTGCAAATTGTTTGCATGGCTGGAAGGAAAAGTACACTGTCACTCATGAGCCTTTACACCTGCCAAAGCTAATGAGATAAGCTTGACCCTCATTCTGGCTGGTTATTTAGAGCTTCACACACTGAGCAGATTTCTAATGTCCCAAAGTAGCATCTGAGATCTTATTACAAACATTCCTATTAAAAATTAAAAAAAAAAAAAAAGCAGTATAACTATATAATATAAATGTTCTGTAATATTCTTACATGTCTTTTTTGCATTGAAGAATCTAGACATAAATGTTTCATTAGAAGAAACAACAAATGTTTTGTTTGTTGGTCACTGACACTTCAAAATTCCTTTTGAGCTGTGAAGAAAATAAGGTAACTGCAGTTTCTAGCAAAGGTACTTTCAGCTGGCCTGACCCCAGGCATTGCTCTGGGAGTGCATGTCCTCCCTGGAGTCTCTAGTTGTAGTGACTTCACCCCTGTAGATGCAGCTGGGGTGGGATCAAAACTGGGTCATATAACTCATTGTTTTGGTGACAACTGGCAGTGATGACAAATGGGGAAAGGAAATTGCTGTTTGCCCTCAAAACAAAACACTGGGTGATTAGTGGTGGGTGAAGCTGTGTTTGCTTTCTGATTAGGGAAGCTCTCTGAAGTTGAGGTACCTGCGTTTTAGAGCTCCTGACTTGTGGAAGGGAGAGCTGAGGCTGGGGTGTACCCTGGGACCTTCTCCAAGCCCTGCTGGACCAGCAGCATGGACTGCTTATCAATTTTCACTTTTGTGATTTTCTGTTTCGTTTTTGTTTTTGTTTTTTTTTTAACTTCTGAGGAAAGCATGCTATAAAATAATGAGTTTGCAGATGAAGGCCGAGGCATCCTAGAGCCTTTCAAAAAGATCCACAAACCCTCTGAGCCCATGTGTTGTATTTATCTTTTAAGGAACCTTGTCATTAGGCTCAAATTAAAAATGAGCTGCCAGTTTCTATTAATAATTAATGCTGAAATGTTAGCACTTTGAAAGACTGTTTCAAGTGCAACACATACCATTTAACGCTGAACAGTTTTATATTTACAGTAATTCCACCTTTCATCCCTTAATGTCAACCTCTAAATCTTTAATGCTTTAATCACACTTCTTATTTTGATATCCCAAGTGAGCTGTCCTAACCTGTGTCCGCTCCCTTTCAATAAGGTACACATTTTATACTGGAAGGTTAGTCAGCAGCACTTGTTAATTATTAAGGAAAACAAAATGCTACCGCTGGAAAATTGTTTGTTCCCAGCAGTATGTGTTACCTTTAATCTGTACTGACAAGAAGCAAGAGGAATCATAAAATAATCAGAGGAGCCAGGAGGGAGGATTGTTTGTGAAGAACATTACCCAGCAGAAATGTAGACAGCCTTGATTTGATTCCATAAATGAACCTAATTACTGGATAATGTATTGTTCTACAGAAGTAACATATCTGCACAATAGGTAGTTAAAACAAGACATTGCGCATTCAAATGTAGATGACTTTTGCCTTCTGGTTTTGCACCCTACTGTGTGCTCCTGAGCTGCACTGATGGAGCTCTTTTCTGTGTTGCACTTAGACTATGCTACAGAAGTCATACAACCTGCAGCTGGGGTGTACGATCTGGGTTTTGTTGTAGCCTTGCCAGTGTGGATGGGGAGATTTCTGCATAGCAATGGGCCACTAAATATTTCACAGAACTTTTTTTTCTGTGCTTGGTTAACTAGCAAATATCCCAGACTATAACAGAATGAGTGCTTGGACTTTTCTTAACTGCCAGGCAAGCAATGAATATTTGAGACACACCAAACAGCACTAAAACAGCTTCTCAAAGAAAATACCATTCTAAACCTGTAGTTATGAAACATTCCTCCAATTTGTTCAGATTTTCCTTGCCATTTCAGAATAGCACCTTGAAGTGGTATAGATATATAGACAGATCTATACTGATGACTACAAATATCAACCTTGAGCAGCCACATTAGTAGGTTATATAGGGATGTCAACCTATAAGTTAGTGTTTAATTATTGGAATCAGTAGACTGAAACTGCCTTATGACTGGTTGATTCCCATACTTTAATGTATAGCTGTTATGAGTTGATTTTTTTTTGAACACATTTTATGGGACAGGTGCTTAGGCCCACAATTCCTGTATTTCCACTGGTGATGCCTTTTGGGTGAGGAAGACAACATTTTACAGCTGAGATGTTTCAGCTTGCCCCTTGCTGTGCTGGTGTAGGAGGAATGGCGCTAGAGTGGACCTGTGGTGGCCCTTTGGCCCCCATGTTGACTAGGCACAAAGGCTGTCCTTATGTGGGATGATGTCTTAATTGCATCTTTCTGTCAGCTGGATATTATCTAGCCTGAATTATTCTTCTTGAATAATGAGTGTTACTTCTTCTGTAATGTTACGTTCTGAAATGGGTATCGTAGAATCACAGAGTGGCTTGAGTTGAAAGGGACATTAAAGATCATCAAGCCCCAAGCCTCTGCCATGGGCTGGTTGCCCCCCATCAGAGCAGGCTGTCCAGGGCCCTATCCAGCCTGGTCTTGAACTCCTCCATGGCTGGGCTGCTTTCTATCAGGCTCCCTGGGCCCTCTGGGCTTTCTTTCTAATTACGTGAACAGTGGATAAAATCCTACTAAGTTGTCTGTGCCAAGAGAAAGAATTACTGCACTGCACTGATACTTTCAACCTTTCCTGTGTTGTTTAAAAAAAAAAAAAAAAAAAAAAAAAAAAGCTTTCAGAGTTTCCTGAACCTCCACCTCACACATCAAAAAAGAAATAGAAAATTTCCTGCTGCTACGTTATTATGCAAGCATCCAATTCTATCCTTCCATACTGTGGAGACATGCACGACACAGGAAAGTGTTAAAGAATATTTATAAGATGCTCAACAGGACAAAACAAATGGACATGTGTAGTGTATGTACATTGCTCATTACAAACATGATTAGTGTGTATATATAATAGATGTGTTGTTAAAGCACAGCAGGTTCTTCAAAGTTTACAAGTTTATTATGAATTGATTTATTCATGAAATGCTTTGTTTCTATGACAACTTTATTGGTTTGCCTGTGGTCTAAATACATATAGGCATGGCAGGAATTCCACAGTACAAAACAAATTACATGCTACTACCTGAATGGCTTGATGCCTTTAGGGAGTGTACAGAAATAGTCCACAATGAGGGCAGAAATCACCACAGACTGTGCTGGTGTGAGGAGGCTTGCTTAATAAGGAAAAATGCTTAAAGGTCCACCACAGCTTCCATCTCTGCAATAAAACGGAACAATAGAAATGAAGGGAGGGATCTGGTAGGAAAACATAAAAGAGATCTGAGCCCCCATTGCAGAAGTACAAGTGTATTCAAGAAAAGCCAGAGATCAAACACTAGCACTCTCTTCCACAAATGTAGAACTTGAAAGAAGCTATTAATATTCACAACAGATCTAGAGCTACAAAAGAAATTGGAGAGCTATTGTTTAGTGAGAAATTAGTGTGAAGATACAGGGCCTCAGCTGATAAAAGAGTATGGAGGCTCACTGGGACAACATAAAATAGGATCAGAGAAAAAGTCAATAAGTGGATCAAGTGGTAAAAGAACAAGTTACTAAAATACAGGAAAAACAAGACAGCAAGGGTCTGGGAAGACAACTGTCAAATAGAGGAGGTCTGGGGCAATTAGTGAGAAGATAACTTTTTAAATAACAGAAAATGCAACTTCATATACAGCAGAGCTTGCTTGTTTGTCTCTCCATGACATTTGCATCTCTGTCCAAAATAATATCCTAAACCATGGTAAAACAGTGATTCTTTGGCTGCTTCTGTCCTGTGATAACATTCTTTGGGAAATGACAAACAAGACTGGGATTCTGTGAAACAGCCTCTCCTCCATCGTTTGCTGCCTGCTTTTTAAAGAAACATCAGAAGCAGCAGCAGAAAGCACACATCTGTTACAAAAGCAAGTTTTCTGGCAATTTGTTTTTAATCTAAACAATGCTGCTTGACATTATGGATCTTTCATAGAATCAATATGAGAATTTCAAAGGTAGGAAGGGGCCACTAATTATCTACTGCCTCCATGAAAGCCAACATAAAAATACGTAAAATTAAATCAAACCAGGACAAATGCAAATACTTGCTTAGTAACCACAGGATCCCCCTCCAGCTCTCCTGCCTCTGGAGTACCTGTGTTGTGATGGCAGTTAAAAACTGTTTCCACACCTACTTGTTTCAGACCAGGTTTGTGGCTTGTTGGTGGAGATACTCACTTTGTCTGTTGGGTATCCCTCATGCAGGTGCTGCTGGTTTCATCTCTTATCATCATGATGTGTGCAGAGCTTGGGAGGGGTAGGTTGTGCCACCCCGTGGCCCTGCATGTTCCTTGTGTTCCTCACACTGCAGAACAGCCAGACTGTGAAGTTAACAGGATTCAGCCATTTGGATTTGGCACAATAATGCCTTAGTCAAAAATCTCTTATTACCTTTATTAGCTAGGCAGATTCATCACCTGCTTTGAAAGGTGATGGGGCTGACAGACAGGAACTGCAAGAGAATCTGAGTCCAGAAAGCATGGGGAGAAGGAGGCAGCGAGATGTACTGTGCACATGTCTCCATGCTGGGGCAGGCACATGGCGCACACACTTTGCTGCTGCTCTGTGAGTGCTTGAGCCATCTGACTAATTTGATGTGCAAGCACTAATAAAAAACTTCTCTAATTAGTGCTCACTCTATTATTCCTGACTCGTGTTCTGACCCAGTCCCTTCCATGCTCCTAATTGTCTGTGCTGCACTAAGTGACATTGCCTTCCATGTTTTTATGAGCTGTGGTCTCCTACAAGAGGAAAGAATTATCTGCATCTATCTTGATGATTGATCTGAAATGGTTGTGCTAGTACAGCTGGTTAAAGCACATATTTACAAACTACTGAATATTTGCAGGGGTGGGCACTATTGAGGGAGGCAATGGTCTCCTCTTCAGACAGGAAGGGCTTTTCCTTCTGTACTGTGCTTGCTTCAGAGCTACTCATAGCTCCAGTAAGTTTATTCACTGTGCCATCAAAACCAATTCTGGTTGTACTGCTTCAGCCCAACTCCTAGTATCTGGTGTGCCTGTATTAGTTTAAGGGTAGCCTTTGAAAGGCCTACTTTGCAGAGGATTTATGAAGAATATTTGGAAGTTCCCCTCTCTTTGCTCTTGTACATGTTTGTAGGACCCTTTTGAGTGTTGTCTAAAATGCAAGGGAAATTGTCATAGTTTTTCCCATAACAAACCACAATAGTTAATTATTTAACAATGGCTATAAAACAAGTACAACAAAAAGAAAACTGTTCTGAACTTTCTTGACACTACTTGGCAAATACTTGCTCTTTATCTGACACACCATCATTTACTCCCTCAGCCCTTAGAGAACAGCAGGATAGCTGAACTATCGATACATTAGAAGAAAAATCATAGACAAGGAAAGTAAATTCTGACATTTTGAAACTAATGGTGAAGTTTGCCTGTGCTGTGTCCCGAATACTCAATGAAAAGTCTAGAGGGAAGAACTTAACACGCCTTTTAAAATTTCTGCATTTCAGTCGTAGGCTGTATGATCATCTCTGTGCATGTGTAGTGTAAATATATGCTGCTGTACATGAACTGATGTGGCAGGTTTACTCAGCACTTTACATGTAGTCATTTGCTTGATAATCTGCTTCTTCATAGCTTTGTTGGGCTTGTACATGTGCGTGTGTGTGTGTATGTGTGCATACAGAGAGGTTCTGAGCAGATACCCTTTTTCATTAAGCAAGTGACATTTTCATGCTGGTGCAGCATCTATCTATCTTCTTTCTGGCAAAGCTGTGTGCCTTTCAGTCAGCATCTGACTAAAGATCAATGAGAGAAAGCTTTTTGAAGGTGCTTTCAGGTCCTGTGGCAAGGGAGATGATCAGAAAGCTGCCATAAGCTTCAGACCCACTTGACAAATGAGGAACTATTTTGGCGCTCTGTAAACTGCTGTCACATCAGTTAGAAACACTAATTAGAACTACTTTGCTATTGAAAGTGTCCAGTGCATTAAATACCACTTCTGCTTATTGCAATTAGCTTATCCATTGACTTACACTTCATACCACAAGACTATCAAAGATGGAAATGCGTAAGGGATGGCTTAATAATTTATGAGGGAAATTAGAACTGAGTGGCAAATAGCTTTTGCCTGCTACCCTTTGACCTTTCATTCCTTGTAGAGCATGAAGCTCATGTGTGAAATGTGCTTGCCTTCAGTTTTGTATTGCTGGAGAAGCAAACTGTGAGTTGCATGAGTAGAAAACATATGATTGTCATATTTTTCTCAGAGTGATGCAGAGATAAAGTGATTTGGGACCCTTCTGAGAAGTGGTGGGACACAGTGATCTGCAACCAACAGCATGAGAGTTGTATGTTTGTCATGGTTCCTGTACTGTTCTTCAGAACAGTTCTTGTTATTGATAGAAGTAGTGAGACTTTGTTAAACAATCTATACCATGTGAGGTTTAGAATAAGTGGCGATAGTTTTTAGCGCCCTTTCCTTTCTTCACAGGGCAAATTTGTAGAGGATAAAAACTAGATAAAAAAAAAAAAAAGTAACGATTTTCTTTTGTAAAGACAAGTTCATATTTTTATTTTAAAATTTGATTGTGACCTTGTAATATTTATGATGTTTGGGAATCAGAAAAGGGAAGTAAGAAGCTTTCTATGCTGTAAAAGACAGAAAGGTGGTCCTGCTGCTTAGTATGCTATGATTTCATATTGTGTGTGGATGTTTCTAGCTGAAAGAAAAGAAGAAATTATCACTCTAAATAGGTTGTTTGCGATCTAAAGTCATGAGGCTGAATTCCTTGCCCTGCTGTTTTGACCTTGAATCAGGCACTTCTTTCTGTTAAGGTTTCTATTGGTGATGTTAAAGCCTGTTTAGTTACCAGGGTGTTAGGGAGGATCAGGTCTTGTTGTTTTAAATAAAAGACAATGTTCTTACCACCACTTGTCCTTCTGAAGAGCTGGAATTCAGCACATAAGGCTTTATCTTCAAGTGATTTCTTTTGTTCTTGAAATTCTGTGCATAGGCCAGCTTAAAAACTGTGTTCCATTACTCAAACATTATTGAGATGGAGCTGCAATGCATATTTTTCTAAGTGTTAATTTAAAGCAACAGACAGAAAACACAAAGCAGCAATGGGGCAGTTTCATCTGACAGCTCTTACCAGGAATAATCTTTGGAGATCTGATTCAAAAATCATGAAGCTCATCCTGTTTTCAGATGCATTTGTATGCATTCAGTGATCAGTGTAGAATATTCTTTCTCTGCCTGAGTTTCTACATCTCACTACACTACTCCATACAGAAATACTTGTGGAAAAAGTCAAGACAATTTCATCTTCAGATTCTCTAAGTGGTGGTGAAATAAAATACTAACAAAGGCATAAATATACATACACTCACAGAAATGAAAGTATAAAATTACAATGTGAAATGATTTGGTTCTTTACTCTGAATATATTTACAAGTTGGGTTTTGTTTTTCAAGTTAGTCTCTGGAGAAGCAGAGTGTAATGGCAGGGTCTCAAACCACACACTGAGCCTAGTCCCAGCCCACAAACAGAGCCAGCCAAACCCCAGTCCTTGGCTGCCCCTTCCAGTTTTGATGGCCTTTACTGGGAGAAGCTTTTGTATGTTTTAAGTGGATATGTTGAAAAACCACTTAACTTTTCCAGAAATTCACTGCAACATTGAGAGTTTCCAACTGTTCTGGAAATTACAACCATTCTCCCTTTAAAGGAGCTATGAAAAGATGTCAAGGTCCAGCCATGCCTCTTCTGCCATCCCCGTGAGGTCAGTAATAGAACCACTGGAGCCAAGGGCCCTGCCTGGGCAGGAGGCATTGAAACTGTACAGCTCAGCTTGAGGCTTTGCTTTCCTTCACCCTGATTGTCTGAAGCCTTCTTTTAAGTCTGCTGACCTTAGACCAAAGGAAAAAAGAGGATGACTTTTAAGCAACATGAAATTTAACTTTGAATATCTGTTTCCACAGCAGCCAATTGAGAGGTAAAAAGGTTGCTTTACAAAGTAGCTCATAATCACTGGGATTTCCAGATGCTGAAAATGAGCAGGAAAGCAGGGCTGCCAAAACCCAGCTGTGGTGCAACAGGGTCTTACAAATATCCACACTGAAGACTAAACACTTCGAGCATAATTTGCATTGCTCACACAACTTTGAAAATCCCCCTGTCTTGAAGTCTGTGACAAATTTCATCTAGTTTTAGTCAAATTCTGCATCATATTTGGTGTCAATTTTGGTAGCCTTCTGCTTGAAACAGTGTGTCATTACCTCTTCTATTGCTAGCACGTTTCAGCAGGGAGTAACTTCTGCATTGACTGTTTCCCATTAGGATTCATGTTCCTTTAAAATCAGCTTTGAAGGGAAATATATATATATATATATATATATATATTAGTTTGATTTCTGATTTCACATAAAATTGCTGAAACAATCCGTTTTTAAAATAAAATAAAATGAAAGCTCTTCAGGTGGCTTGTGCTGTATGACAAATATAGCAAAGTTTGTTGTTCTGATAGTATTTTAGCAGCCAGCCCTGAGTGGCTCATGCAGTTAGTTTGGGAGGCAAAGGCAGTTCTAAAGTCAGGATTTGACTAGGGTAAGTCATAGCAAGCTTTGAAATAGTGGGGCAGCTGGGCACTTTGTGGCAGCATTTACTACCTTTGGAAAGTACTTACGAACTGTAGATGGACTGAGCCACTTGACTTCTGTAGGTGGAAAAAATCCAGTACATATGTTCAAATAGTAGTTGATGGAAACAAATACAGAGTATATAAAAATACTCAATAAGCAGCCAAGCATGAGAAAAATATAAGAAAAATTGCTACCTGCATAAAGATATACTGTTGCAACAGTGAGCTGGTATCCAATAATCTACTGTGACTAAATTCTAAAACACAGTTTTAGACACAGACTGCAAAGTGTTTCCAAAACCATTCTTTTCCAGCTGACTTGAGGTTGGATTATGTGAACTGACTCACTGTTCAAATGGGGCTACAGAGATTAGTGCAGTATTGCTTCAGACAATCCTCGACCTTAGTGATCTCTCTTTTGGTAGCAGAAGAAACTGGCTTTTAGGCTGGAATTCCCCATCTTTTTCTACATCTCTACAATTTGACAATACTGAAAACAAAACGGTTAGGTGAAGAAAATCATGAGTTAATGCCAGCAGAGTCGTTGAGCAGCTTCTTGACTGCTCGCACCAATGAAATAGTGCTGGAGTTCTCCAGAAGAATAATCCAATGATACTGAGATATCAGGCAGTCATTTCAAATTGTATTTTCACCCAAGTCTCTCTATATGTGAGTGTACGCTTGTATGTATGTAAAAATCTCAAAGCTATCTGTTTTATTTCATTGAGATATGTACAGAATGACATGAAGTCTTCCACACATTTTACTTCAGGGCAGGCACAGGGTTTCTGTGAAGTTACTTCAAGCTTGTGTCTGTACAACAAATTGAGTGCAGCAGCACCTGGGTTAGCCTAATGCCTGTAGGCCTTCCTGAAGCTGAGCAAGGAGCAGCCCAGTAGCACAGGCACTGGTACTGTGCACTGTGTGTGGGACACAGGTGATGTTCAAGCTGGTCCTTGCTGACAGCTGAAACACCCTCATGCTACAATGTGAGACAACCCAACTATTGCAGATGTGGGCTTGTCTTCTCGTACACAGTCATGTTCTCATTTGTCAAGTGGTCCTACTGAGCAGAGAGCTTCCAGTCAAGCTCATTCAAGAGAGGACTGTGCTCAAACCTAAAGTAGGAGTTTAGTTACCCATGCTCTCTGTAGAGTCAGTCAGGAGATGCGGTTTGAAGCAGATAAGGAAGAAGCCTTCTCATTAAATGTTAGTCTCCCCAAAGAGCATTTCTGTTAAGTGTCTGACAGTGCTGTGAGCATCCCCTCCTCCCATCTGCAGGGGCACAAGCACCATTGGTGTCCTGTGCAGAAGGCAGAACAGTGCTGCTGCCAGCACAGGAGGCAGGAAGGGTGACATAGAACAGGTCTGTCTGGGCAGCAGTCTGGGTTGGTGCTGCAAAAGCCTTCAGGGCTGGCAGGTTTGGGATCAGGAAGGCTTCTAGGCCCTGAGCTCTGATGGAGAGAGTAAGCATGTTTGTGTGTTCTGCACAAGAATTGAACACAAGGCATGTTGCAGAGCAAGGAGTTGTGGCCAGTGCATGCGGGATAAAGGAGCAGTCAGGTGCCTGGGATACATGAGGTTATTGTGAGATCTGGGCATTCCGAGTTTCTCTGGGCATCTCAATCAGGGCTTTGCCCGGAATTCATTGAAGACAAAAAGCAGATTTCTTTTCAGGAAAGCTATCAACAGGCACTCAGACTGCCTTCAGGTCTGAAAATAACAAATGAACAACACAGAAGACTGCTGATCAGACTTAAATTAAATTAGAACGTGCCCTTTTTTAAAGAAGAATCTTATCCCTAGGCCTGTCTGTGGACCAGGCAGTGTACATACCTTGTTATGCTGTCACTCAGCAGGTTCCAAACAGCTCTCCATCTCCAGACATTAAGCAGGTAGCCTGGCACTGGCCCAAAAGGTTTCAGCGTGATGCTGCAGCTGCTCAGCAGTACTTGATCATCAATGATTTTCTGGCTTTTTATCAGCTATTTCAAATCCCAAGCTGCAAATCAGTTGCTTCCTTTTTAGTTATATGGAAGCAAAACAAGATGCACCTGAATGCTTTTACAGTTTCATCTAATACTATTTTCTGGTGCAAACATCCAACCAGCCATCCTCCATCCTTCCTCTATCAGCTGCAGTGCTCCTTTCTTACTCCTCCTCTGTACGCAAACACTGTTTTATCACTGAGTGTAAGCCAGATAAAAGCAAAATCTGATGCATTAACAATGAAAATGTTCTGAATAAAAGCATGGATTACTGTGGGTTTTTTTTTCTAGGATTGTGTTTTTGCAATATGATTAAGAGCCTCAGAACTTGTTTCTGAAAGATTTATTTTTCTGATCAAAGTGAACATCCAGTTCTTCTATGTCCATCTGTAAGCAGATTGAAGAATGATCTCCTTTCATGTATTGTCTTTTCTAGGTAGTAGGTTTCACTAAATTCAATTGGGGAAAGGGCAATTGGCAGTACTCCTTGTAGCTGGTCTTCAGTAGACTCTCCAGTGCTGTTGAAACAAGGCACAGAGTTATTGGGAGTGTGTGGTCATGGAAAGAAACCCCCAGGCATGGAGCTCATGAGGGCGGTGGACTTCCTGTGTGGAGCCAATAATGCTGAATGAATTAGGTGTGAAAAGTCTATTTTTATCTTTTGTATATTCAGATCATAGTCCATGGACACTGAGCAGTGGCAGACAAAATATAAAAACCAAGTATGCTATGGGTGCACAGAAATGTCATGCGTGTGGAAACGGTGCTTTCTCCTCATATCTCAGACTGTGCCACTGGACTGTTAGTATATCATCCAGCAGGCATACCCATATCTCAGAAATGTGATGGCTGTGTCCTACTGAGATCTGTAACTCCAGTCAAAGTACAGTCAGACAGCACAGTTTAAGTGTATTTTTTTTCTAGCAGAAAAAACACCCTGTAAATCTTCACAATTACTCTTAGATAGGTCTAGACAGTGTAACATGGTAGTGCATAGATCATACGAGTCGTGTTGAAGCTGAATCTGTACTGCTGTACTGATGGAGAGATGCTTTCATTTCAGCAAGTTCTTGAAGCACCTCATTGCCTATGAGCTAGGTTATTTTTTCATAAGTTGAGGACAACAAATAAGATGAGTTTAGCCCCTGCCTTTGTTGCTGAATGTGGCGAGCTGATCTGTGAGTAATGGAGCAAACAGAGCAATCTGTTCCAAAGCCTCCACAAAATTTCCCATTGTTTGGGGAACGAATCAGTCTATTCTCTGCATGAAAGGGAAAGTCATGCTTAGGAACCTGATTTGTCACAACGATCTTCTTTAATGCATTCCACTGCTAGTTATGTTCTCGCTGATATTAGGGTCCTTTGTGCACTTTGTATCAGTTTCCCTTTCTTGCCAGGAAACTGGAGCACCTAGATGTGTAAGGAAGTCAATCTTCGATTCCTCCTAGCTCAGAAGTGTGCCTATTAATGTGCTTCAGATCACAGACGGCACTCATAGTGGCACAGAACCAAGTTATGAAAAGTTTGCTAATTATTTTACCTCATCTTCTGATTGCAGTGTAAAATTTCCTGTTAAAATTAACTCTACTTAGTTGCACAGGGCAAGAAGGGACTTTTGGGAACTCTGAGTAATATTTGGAAGGGCACAGCTTTCACCATGCTCACTTGCTGTCTAGGTCAGAGCTGGTTAGAGACTTCTTTCACTTTAAGAAAGAATTGAGAAAAATCTCTGACTTGTGAGATGGGCTACTAACCTGAATGCCAACTCCTCCCCAAGAACTTGTTTTTCTGGGGAATTCCCTTCTGAACCATGTCATTCCAAACTAAACAGTATGCACTGGAATCAACAAACCTTTAATGGGGAGGGGAAAAAAAGGAGACAGAATAGAAAAAATAACGGGGAGGAGAGAAAGGGAGCAAAGAAGAGATGAACTTTATCCAAAAAGGCAGCTATGCCTTCAAGGATGAGGAAGTGAAGAATGCTGGAATTTCCCTTCTAATGGGGAAGAAGGGAGGGTTTTTCCTGCTATAAAAAGGCATATATTACATATGTAAAAGGCCACATGTCATTGTCAGGTAATATTATAGCTGCTATACAGGCAGTGATCAAGAGCTCATTCCTTCAAATGCCTCAGGCCTTTGAAAAAGGCATGGGGGAGAGGCTAGCTGCCTGTCCTTGTGTATATACCATGGGGAGTCAGGCAGCCACCTCTGGACTGAGCCAGTAAGGAAAAGGTGGATATGCCATGTTCTTGTGTCTTGCATCATGGATGAGTATAGGGCTGGAGATCCTGGCCTTGAGATCCTCAGTCAGCGGCAGGCAGTGCGGCAGCACTTGTATAGGATCAAACTCATAATTTAAAATCTGCTTTGCTATATTTGAGATCTTAGGTGTTTGCAGCATGGTGCCTTCAAGCCAGGGCAGCTCCACCTGGCAGGACACCTGCACCTCTCCCAAGCTGTCCCACACTGCACCTTCTACACAGTGTTTAGTTGGCCGCTTCAGACCAGGAGTGCTTTCAGCAGGGAGATGCTGCTGATGGAGAAGGGGTTAAATCTGCTCTCTGATTTTTCTCGTTTTACTCTTTTCATTTTCCCTAACTCCTCAGAGAGAAACATGAGCTCAGATTTACAGAGTGTTAGGGCTAGACCAGGCTCCTCTTCAGGGGAAGCCTGAAAAGCCAGGCAAGGATTTTACCCCTTTTGCCTGCTTTTCTGCAAAAGTTGATTGTTAAAAGCAGAGGCTGAGATTCAGTTTCAGAGCTATTAGATGTAGAAATCAGCTATAAAGCTTGACTTTGGGTCCTGAATTACTCCAAAGTCAGTGATGAAACTTGGATTTAGATAAGCCTAATAAGCCCTGCCCAGAAATGTGCCATGCAGAATATTTTAGGGCTATACATGGGCTAAATGAAGTCCTGGTGGTTTTCAGTGACAACATTTCCAAAGCTCAGCCCGTGTGATGTTTTTTCAGGGGTCGTTCAGTAGCATCTCACCACAGAGAAGAGCACTATTGAACTCCCTGTAAAAGCTATGAAATTTCATACACTGGATGTAACCCCAGGGGACTAATCCAGCCCCAACCACTATCACTCTTAGATTTGTGTTTCATTCAAGAAGTCATGAAGCAATCTATTTTGCCAGAAAAAAAAAAAATCATTATTTTATCATCATCCTGAGTACTTTCCATGTGCACAAAATTTATCAAAAAATGCCTGAGATATTTGTGAAAGATATCAGTAGCTCAAAGAAGCCTCACATTGATTTGGAACTTGGCCTCTCTTCAGACTTTTCTGCTTGTCATTTTTACTTAAATACAAATATTAATGAAGACCTAAACGTGACCTTTACTGCTGCCTTTTATTTTATTTTCCTATAAAGGTTGCTTGTAATCCTACAGCCTTTTTCTTTTCTTTTCCTTTTTTCCTCTTTTAAAAGGTTCTTGCTTCTTGTTGCTGTCAGGATAATGCTGCATCATTCCACCTAACTACCAATAAATAGGAATGTGGAGCCGTGACTTCTATTCGAAGGCATGCAGCCTTCTTTGTACTGTTTCTGTATACCCAAATATATCTTCCAACTTGTAGCTGTAGTACAACATCTGAATTAAATCATGACTTATTCTTTCTATTAAAGCCGTGTTGTCCCTGCCATTATCCCCTTTTCCTGTAAATGAGTACAATGAAAAATTGATTCTAGCTGTATTGGGCTGCAGCAAAATAACAAAAGATGATTGTTACATTATCAAAGTCCTCTCTGCTTCCACAATATAGGAATTGAAAACACCTGTCTTTATCTTCTCAATCAATACTGCACCTGAGTCACATTTTCCTGGAGAAGGGTGTCCACTGTATGTTATTTAGATTTAACAAATGCATTATTCAGGCTGCCTTCATTTATTTTGATTACTCGAGATTGCTCTGCCATCCCTGTGAGTTATATGAAGCCTAATATTAAATGCCACACTAGACTAGTATGTCACTAACAATATCAGGTGACTTCTCTTACGTGAAGAAGTATGACAGCAGAACAAGTGCGCTTCTTAAAATATATGTGGAAAAGTTGTGTTCACGGGGATATTTCATTGCATGCTGTTCTTTCTAAAAGCAGGGCAGAGGGCTCTGGCTAATGGCTGCAGCAGCAGAATGGAGTAATTGGAGGCACGGTTGGGGAGAGCACCCATGGACACTGGTGTCTACATTCCAGAAAAGAGGAGCCAGTTCTGGATGCCTAAAGCTGTCAGCAGAACTTTGCAGGCATGCTTTTTAATATTTTTAATAGGCAAAGTATAGAGCAGCTAATTTACTGCATGTTTCAATAGCAGCCTAGAACGATCAGGCATCAAGTAAGAACAGAGGGATCAGAAAGCAGCTCTAGAGACATGGCCATCATTTCAACATGTGTATTTGCATATTCCATCTAATGCCTGAAGTCAGATGCCTAAAATTAGTAGATTTATTTGGATGTGTGGAAATAATTGTAATTTGTTTCATAGCAATCAATTTGTGATGCTTTGATTTCCCTTTCTGCAAAATTAAATTATTAAGGGGCAAATAGGATTTTCAAGACACTTTTTATCCTTCCCTCTGCTTAAAGTTTTGTCAAGTTTGATGTGTTTCAACCATGAATAATAAATATTAAAAAAAAAAACAACAACAACAACAACAGTGATCCAATAAAAACCAAATTAAGCATGAGAAATGGAAAGAGATAAGGAGCAACAGGACTGTACCTTGCTAGGAAATGGCCACCACAAGGACTTCTTTTCCACATCTGTGGTTCTTTGCACCGTTCCTATGTGGCAGAACAAGAAATCAAACAAGACATGGGAAAAGTGAGCTGAACATGGGTAGAGGCTTTGGTTTGGGTTTTGGCAAGTGTCAGGGTGGTTTCTTTCCTAGGGGAAGTAGTGCTTTGTCCATCCTTCTCTCTGTTTGCGTGTCTCCCTGGCACGGGTGCACTTGCACACAGCCCCACTGCTGGTTCCCTTCCTGCAGGGTGGCATGAGGAGTTCCTGTGCACGTGTACATGGCCTGGGATGCTGTGTTGCTGGGACCTTGGTGCAGCTGTGTTTCACTGGAAGCTCAGCTTGCAGGTGAGCAGAAAGTGGGGCTGGCAATGGGATTCTGGCTTTCATTAAGGAATTTGTACCTATTTAAGAAATATATGCAGGAGCATGGTGCTGATTATTTTAAGATCCTATGCAAATGTATTGATTTGCAGTAGGAAAAGCTTGCTGTGATGTGTAAATTAAGCCATTTAAATCATCCTGCTTGGCAACTAAAGTACCAGATTTGTTTGTTGAATGAGTTAATGCCCCGCCGTTGTTCTGTAGCTGATCCTTGCAGTTGGGTATTAAGAAAAGTTCCTTCTCAGAAGGAGTGGTGAGGTGTCTGGCATAGGCTGGCCAAGGAGGTGGTGCTGTCACCATCTCTGGAGATGTTCAAGGGCTGTGTAGTTGTGGTGCTGAGGAATGTGGTTAGTGGACATAGTGGGATGAATTGAGGTTGAGCTGGATGATTTTAGTGGTCTTTTCAAAACTAAGTGATTCTTTGATGGGTGACCCACATGTGCCTGGACTGGATGTTGGCTTTTGCTATATCAGAGAGCCCTGCTGTGTTCCAGCTGCTCCACCATGCTGGCAGTACCTCTTTCTTGCCAGCAGAATGTGCGTGGCCTCGGGAAGTACACATCTGCATCCTGGGCAGTGGTGGCTGAGCCAAGCCATGCCATGTATCCCATAGGATCTTAACAAATGCAGAGTTACTGCTCTGCTAGCTGCAGTTAGGAGCGATGTTCTGCTCCAATCCTGCCCTAAGCCACTGAACCAGCAGTGGGTCAGGTGTAACTGAAGAGCAGACAGACCCTAATTTTTGTAATGCATGTCCTGGTACATGCACACCAGGAGTCTGCTTTAGGGATAAACCAAGGGATTTATTAACATACAAATCCAGAAGATAGATGTAACAATTCTTTGGTAAACACACACATGCAGACACTGCATTGTAGAAGCTGGGCGACTGCTGCCTTGGGAGCTTTTGGGAACATGTCTGGGCTGGTGGATGCCCACAGCTGTGGGGGCTGGAGGCAGTGCAGGGGGCTCCTGAGCAGGGCAGTGAATGCTCCTCCTGCAGCTGCTTTAGTAAAGCAATAAGTCAAGAGGAGAACTTTTTCTGGTGGATTGGCTTTTTCTCTTAAGTCACATCTGATACTGACATCATCGTGGATGCATTCAGTGAGTTCTCAAATCCATTTTTCCTAACAGTGCAACAGGAACCATTCAATAATTGAGGGAATGTTTAATGCAGGAACAACGCACGTATCATCCATCAGGGCAAACCACCTGACTTTTGAAAGCTTCCATACAATTCATGAAGCATTTGCCCATTTAGAAAAAGACCATCTTTTAGGAAAGCAGATAGCTGGATAGCTGTGCGACAGCAGGAGCAGTAGCTTGGAAATGTAACTCCATCAGAGTGCTGCAGCTTTTAAGGGAAGATACGTTCTTCTAAAAGTTCCAGATATAACTGGGGGGGGGGGGGGGGGGGGGGGGGGAGAAATTAATTAAGTTAAATGCAAATGTTAAAATGCATGTTTTAGTTCTCACATTTTACAAATTTAAGAAGTGCTGAATTTTACTGACAGTTTTCTTGGCAGCAAGTGAATTCTAAAGATGCACTTGCAAATATTTGTCAAATCCAAATTTTCAAATTTTGCATGCATAAGGATTACTCCAGAAGTGCTGGCATCCTCAGCTGCTCACAGAAGAAAACTGGTGTCATGTGACGCATCTGGCCAATCGTAGCAAGACAGTGCATTTTTAATGATTAATCCATAGCGTTAAACAAAATATATAGTGAAAAGAACATTGCTGAATATATCTAAATAACAAATAAATCCAAGATGGTGCAATTGACTTTTAAATGTACATATATATATGTATGTATGTATTCCCTGAGCAGAGAGAGGCAAAATTAATCAAACAGATTATTCATTTTGATTTATCTGTTCAGTTCTGTCTTTACAAGCTGTGGTGGGATACATGTGGCTAGAGATAGCTGCAAGGCTCCTGTACTGTGTGCCATGTACTGCTGATGGCCACTGCTTCTCTCTGCCTCTGCTTCACACAAGGCACTGCATTTACTGTGGTGATGCATCTTCTGTGTGCAGGAGTTGCTAAAAGCAATTAGGTCTTGAGTAGTGTGCGCTGAAAGTCCTAACGTGCTCGTTGACCAAAAGGGAGCTGAAATGTAATGTTGCCCATTTCTACTAAATCATTACAACACAAATAGCTCTCCTTTGCTTTGGCCTCTGTGCAGAATTAGATTCGGGTTAGAGTACATCCGCACACTTACACTGAGAAGCACTCAGCACAGGAACCTAATTGCACCCCAGATATCTACACCCTATTTAGATGGAGCATTTAATGGATCTACTACCAAAAGTCCGTTAGCCTTTATTCCATTTATTTTCATTAGAAAAACTAACTGTTGTGTTCTCTGAGATAAATACAGTAATTAAAATGTAATTCCTCTTTCTTTGATGGCCACACGACATTTGATGCATGTCCACAGTCTGGTCCTGAGCTCACAAAGCTGCACTGTGCTTTGTTAGTAGACCCAATGAGGCCAAGTGGGCTCAGAAGATGTGGGGAAGCAACCAGGCATTATGGCAATGCCTGTCTGTGGGGTAAGAGGACAAAAAGCACTGATCCCCCTGCTCCAAGGTGTGGGCGCTGCATGGCACGTGCTAGCTCTCTGCTGTCCAGCCCTGCCAGGAGCACACTGCGGTCAGCTCAGTTCAGAACAGCCACCAGATGATGTGAATTTCATTGCCAAGGCTGACTGTTTGAAATGCGAAAACACACAAATGCAAGTGGCACTGTCAGCTCCCGAAAAATTACATTTTCTGCAGTCTGCAATCCTCATTCTGTTCCATATGTGGAGGGATTTGTATGAAATGTTCCAGGCAGAAAGTGAAAAACTCTGCGGTGTACTGGCATGATAATGCTATCTTGCATGAATGCAGCGCTTTCCACTTAAAGTGACTTGCATAAGTGGAAATATTATCCCCATTTTGCTGATGAAGAAACTGAAGCCCAGCATTTCCTTTGAGTCACATCCAGTGAGCAGGGATGAAGCCAAGAGGGAATGTGCTGATACGCAGGATTTCCCATCGCCACCAGACAGGTTGTCTCCATCCAGAACTCTTCATTCTGACTTTATAGTCTTCTTCTCCCTGATTAAAGCACTATCACTCTGGCCATTTAATTTCTATAGGATAGAAAGATAGATTGTATGCATTTACTTCAATTTGCTCTCCAGAGCATCTCTGGACATCCTTAAATGCTGGGAGAATTTTCAAGCTTTACCTGCCGTAATTGGGCACAGCTGGAAGAGGTCATGCCCAAAATTAACTGATGCAAGTGGTGTTGGCACTGAATCTCTATATGCACAGGTCTACCATATATAGAAGCCAGCAAAGTGAAGACTTATGTCGTCTGTAAGGAACCGTTTTTACTTTGGTGAGAATTATTAACAATTCAGCAAAATGATGTGAGACATAATTATGTGAGTAATTGATCAATGCATATGAAGAAAGATCACAATTTACAGGTCATTATGGAACATTATTGGGGAATTCGAGTGTATCAGTAAAATGGTTTATTTCTTCACATGGATGCTAAAGAAGACTCAGAATGCTGCCATGTGCAGAAAGCTGCTTGTGCCAGTAAATTATATTTACATCTGCTGCATATGGATAGACAGGATACAGGCCAAGTATGTGATGGTGGGAAGCAGCTTGCTGCTTCTGTTTTGGGAAAGTTCATCACGGTTGAAATTTTGGAGAAATGCAATTCTGAATCAGAGAGAGCAGTAGATGAGCTCAAAACTTCAGCTGCTCCAGAAACTCCATTGAGAATAACATACTATCTCACGTGTCTTGTCTTTCCATCAAATTTTGAGGATATTTTCTGGTTGCTGATAGGAGTGGGGAAGAAGAGGGAGGAGATCTTGCACTGAAATGGAAAAAAAACATCAGTAACCCATTTCACACAGGTTTTCATCTTTGGGAAATGGAGAACATGGAGCAGGTTCTCCTTTGCAGTTGCTGTGCGAATTGTTTGTTGACTTTCAGTTAAGTATGGAGAGCTGTCTAAAATGGTATTGGGTGCTTTCAGACTCAGCTGCTATTGGGAAGAACTGTGTTGATCTGACCATGCTGTGCATCACTACCCCTGCATATTTCTCCCTGCTTGCTGTGAGTGGGACCACTGCTCAGGCCCAGGGGTGTGTTAACACTCTGCTCAGCATTGCTGCTTCTGCTGGTGTAATGGGCACATGTAGCCTCAGGGCAGCATGGTTGCTACGCCTGCCTGCCAGCTCTGTGCATACCTCCTTAGAAAGCCATGCACACTTACCTATCCTTCATTTCTGCTGTCCAGTAGGGTTCTGACTCCCACACAGAGCACCTCACAGGGATGTCACCATGAGTCCTTGCTCCTCTGGGTGTGCCCCTGGGTTCCCCCACCACACACTCTGGTCCTCCCACAGCTATTTTCCTTTAATCTGTGTGCTGCTGCAAAAACAGTCAGTGGCAGCTTTGCGTGGTAGAGCACAAACAGCAAAGATTATGCAAATTTAAAATATTGTTTTCCTGGCAGTCTATGAGCAAACCAAACATTTAGGGGCTACTTCATTAAAGACTGAGCACACACAGGAGAAAGAAAGGGATGGTCTCCACCATCTCACAGTCACCATTTTTGCTCTTTCAGGTACATGCCAGAGGAACTCTCATCTGCAGAGTCTGTTGCTGGTGTTTGGGCAGACCCACAAAGCTGCAAACAGTCGGTGTGTGCCTTAAATTCAGTGACTCCTGTGAAGTGAAACTCCAGCAAGCTCCACGGTGATTTGTAGAGGTAAATACATATTTCACGAGTAAGATGCAAATGTGCCTGGTGTAGTCCCCCAAAGTGCACGCTCCTGCTGCTGTCACTTGTTTGTGTCTATCCAATTTTGAATTATGTTTGCCTCTCAAATTTAATAATTTTGACAAGTTAATTTCAGCCTGTTCCTGACAAGGAAAGTAGCTATGAGAAATAAAAAAAAAAAGAGGAGTGAAGTGCTCCGACAAGGTAATAGCATGATATTGCATGGCAAGCTACTTACATTTTGAGACTACTGAAAATGTTAATATCAAAGTGCATCTTGTTTGCCTGGAGAAAGGTGAACATCTATGCTGGTGAGAAACTGCAGGGGGTCCTGGGGCAGGCAATTTGTGTGCTGTTAGAAGGTGGTGTCTAGGGGCTAAACCAAAGGACCAGAAAAAAAGGTAAAATATTAGTACAAATTCCTAAATGAGCAGTGTGAGAATAGTCTAGGTATTTCCCTCCTTGTTCTTCAGTGCAATGGCTGCACTACTTCAGGCCTCCCAGCACAGGTTGAGCAGCAGGATGAGGCAGTGGATGGAGCTGCTGGTCCCACACCTTGGCAAGGACTGTGTCTGCTCCTCCTGCTGCTTTGTTCTGCCCTCCCGTCTCTCCTCTGCCCACACCATACCCACCCAAACCTGCAACAAAATTGGGTTTATTTTGATTTGCATTGCCTGGATGTGTATCAAGCCCCATGCATGAGTAGAGAGGCTACTCCTGGGGTACCTTGGCTCCATCTGTCTTTGCTCAGCTCTGGCTGGGATAGGCAGTGCCTCAGGGTGCGCTCTGTCCAGCCCGTCCTCTGCCTGTGATGGACACGTCAATGCGTAAATTAAAGAGAATTTAAGAAAAATTGGCTAGAGAAATTAAAACTGCCTCAGGCGGCTTAGCTTGTACAGCGACACATAGAGTACTTAGCACCCTAGATTTCATTATTCTTAACAGCATAACTGGAGTCCTATTTTCACACATTAAATATTCTTGGATTTTTTTCCCAATGAACAGACATATGATTTTTCTCTCTGCTATCAACATGCGTGTTTTGTCTTTTCAGAGACTTTCTTCAAATTGGAATACAGATTAGTTTTACCTATGATTTAAAGAACTCTAATACTTGGTAAGGTCTTGATTCTTGTCTTTTATGGAAATGTGTAGCCATGGGGGCATTGGAGAGCTGCTCTCTGCTTAGCATTTCTAAGAGGAGAGCTGTGCAGGACTGCACTATTTTCACATCTCTTGGAATTCACAGACTGTGAAATTTGACTGTTTGCCATGGAGAAACAGTGTTTCGTACATAGAGATGGGCACACTCTTGTTTTCTCCCAGGCCTAATCTGCAAACCCACAGCAGCAGGGTAGTGAAAGAGAGAGAACATAAATATCAAAGCCTACAAGAGTCAGGGACCAAACCGTTAAAGCCAGTTTTAATGTGCCTGAGGTGTAGAGGATAAGGATATATCGTCACATGACTGGCAGTTTTTGAGATTCTTACTTGTTGCAGTGAGGGTAAGGCTTTCCAAGTGAACTCCACAGTAGGCAGGATATTGGTAAACCATGCATTGTTCAGGCAGCATGTCACAGGAATTCCACTTGTTAGCACAGTCTGGTACGATGAGTTTTGGTGTGTCCTGGCATGGACTTGGTGGGATTGCCAGCATTGCCATTGGCCTTATCTTCACATTTCCATTTCCTGGGTTGAGACGCTGTGTCTAATGAAACCTCATGCTTCAGGGCTTTGGTCTGGGAATACTGTTTTTGCATGCATATCTGCCTGGAGGTTCCTGGACTCTGTTTCCTCATGTTCTGAAGCCCTAGAGTTGTTCAGGGTGATTTGGATGGCAAAGAGCTAATGAGAAGAGAGACTGTCAAGCTGTGCACCAAGCTTTGGTGCCTACATCCGGGTGGGCTGAGCAGCTTTCTGGACTACTCTGACATACTCTCTAAGGCCCCATGGGCTGTGAATGAAACCAAGAGCTGCATGTGGAGAACCTGGACTTGTTTGTCTTAATGCAGGGACTCACAGTAGATGTTAAGTAGAGGGTCTGCTGCTTCTAGTCACTGCCTTGCATATCTAGTCATTAGCCTCCTCGCAGATGTGCAGGTTTGTGCTGCTGCTATGCTGTCTGTCCCACGTTCAGACAAACCAGGATACCTCAGACGAAGTGTCAAGTGGCACTAGACATTTATGGTTAGAGACCCACAGCCTTCCTTAATTGCCTTGAGGTGAGAGTAGATGACTGCTATAGTGCAGACTATGATCTTCTTCAGATATCTATGTCCTACTGCTCATTAAAATTATGTCTCACCTACTGGGATGATCTGGACATATCTCTTCTCAATAGTTCTTTGCTATTGTGGGGGGTTTCAGTATTGTTGGCATCTTTGTCTTGTTCTCAACCAGTGAAGCACAATTTAATCTGAGGACTGAGATACTTTAGTCTAATGAAGTCTTTGAGTTTAGTGTGTGGGTGGAATATAGTGGCCTATGTGGTACAAGAGGTAAAACTGTAGATGAACTAATAGTCCCTTTTTGGCCTCAAATTATGAAATTCATGGAATAATTTCTAATAATGAATGCATTTGTACTACTTGGATGCCTTCTGAATAATCTGCACACAGAAAAAGGACTTGTTTTGTCAACCCGACTGTGACAAACAGTTCTTCCAACTCTATGATATGCAGACGTGTATTTTTGGATATTCTTTGGGGAAAAATCTACTGCAGACAAATCTACATAACCTGCAAGAAAAAGAGTCTGAAACAAAACAAAAGATATATGTAGATTATGAAAGATAGAAAATCGAGTTGAAATTCTAATGTAAATGTATGTCATTATCAGTAGAGATCACTTGTAAAGCACTATTTTAAGTTAAAGAGCTGAGAATTGGAATATTAAAGTGAAAGTCTATTGCATGTGCATTTAGAACAAAAGCTACCCTGTCATTAGAAATTATATATAACAGTTGGATGAAGGCTGTTGTTTTCAGTGTTTGGTTTAAACACAATAAAGATGAACAAAATTGAAATGTGTTACTTGATGCATGAGGATGAAGTCAGGATCAGAAGTACAATTTCCTAATTTTTTAGATTTATTCAAAGACTCTTCCTTTGTATTAACTCCTACAGATGTTTAATGAATGCTTAAGACCAAGTACTGTTTTTCCCCAGCCCCCCAGGTTCTATGTATTTCATACTGGAAACCTGATAAAAGGAATATCTGAGAGGAGGGGAATACAAAATCAAAGCTGATGTATCAGAACATCTACCGCGTGTCTAAACACAATGAAATTCGAACTATGTGGGTGTATTCACTCATTTTAAAGAATGTTCATTGATTTTAGTATTATGTTTGGAGTTGCAGTGTTTTACACAAAGACCATTTTGCAGATCTTTATAATTCTATAAAAGCTTACAACAATTTGGATAAAACTGGCTGCACAGTATATTTTCTTTGTTTCTGTTGTTAGACATTATGCTTAGCTTTAAGTATAATGAACACACAGTGCTTTGTCCTTGTCTCACTGAAAACAAGAGGAATGCAGCTGCAGACCAGAGGTATCTATCCCCAGGTGTACTTGGACTATCCAGCACACACCTGGTTTGGCCGTGTATGGAGTTGGTCTTCAGACAGCATGAAGCTGACACAAAATCCACCTGTAGTAACAAAATATGCTGGACACAAGAATATCAGTGTTTAGCGAAGTCAGTCAGTAAAATTCTATGAACACTTTTTGTTGAGATTTCAGAGACATAATATCATGTTCTGGTGAGATACTCTCCTTCAACTGTCTGTCTGACAGTCCACTGTCCAATTAGCTCTTTGCAATAGGATAAGCATGATGGAAAGATGAACCAGTGTACCAGCAAAGCTGTGGGTCTTTCCCTTTTTTTTTTTCCTGTGAGTTTTTTTGTTTGTTTGTTTTTGCTAGAAAGATGAGAAATGAATTGTAGTCAATATAAAAATGAAAGACAATATCCACAAGTGCCATGTGTAGCCAGGGAGTGGTAAGAACAGGGCTGAGCATGACAGTGGGAGTCCTGAGAGTTGGGGTCTATTTATAACTCTGTAGAGATCCCACTGTGTGGACTTGGACAAAGTGCTCTGGATTGATGTGAATATCAGTAGCGGCACGTAAGACCCCTGTTGGCTTCCATGAGCTTTGAAGTATGTTTGAACAAGACTTCAGTGCCTTAGCGCTCACTGCACTCCCCACTCCTGTTCTCCAGGGCTGCAACACAGACCTCCCACACAGAGCTGTCAGGCCATGGTGCTTTCTCCCCAAGCCCCAGGGGAGGAAAAATGAGGGTACAGGCAGCGGGCAGAGAAGACTTTATGCTGAGAGACTGAGCTTGTCATCTGCCATGAGGTGAGAGCTCATAGCATCCCCCCCCCCCCTCCCCTCCCAGCTCTGCAATGAGCTGGTGATAGGGAAAGCCTCAGCAGAACCATGAGTCCTGTACCATGACAAGTTTCATGGCTCCTTCCTTCCTTTAAAGGTGTGTGGCTGTGGATAGGCCCAAGGTGATAGAGGCATCACTTCTGAGAGAAGAAACCCTGCCTGGTGGGCACTCTTTCCCTTCAGTGTCTGGGTACTTCTCTGGGTGCAGCTGGGGCTACTGGGCATGCTAAGTCATGGGGCTTAAACATCTCATTAAAATGAGCCAGTGTTGGCAAGGAGGTCTGGTGGGACAGGGCTTCCATGCAGCTGGATGCCACAGGGACATAAGAGCAGGCGTCGCAGAGTAACCCTCTTCCAACCTATGGAGATGCAGCAGCCTTCTTCCCTGTGAGTAAGGTTTCACACTTGGGTTTCATTGCAGCTGAAGGGTAAGGTGTGTTTCCTATCATAAATTGAGTAGGCACTGTATAACCCTGGATACATTTTTCAAGGATGTTTTTGGGCCCACAGGGTTTCCACAAGGACCCACTTTTGCTCACATACCCTGCTTGATAGATGATTGCAGCTGAACTGTGCTCCATCCAAACTCATGAGCACTGAGACAAAATGATTTCCTGAGGAAGGGAGCTTACAGTCTAATCAGCTGATAGTATTTCTCTTCAAATAGTTTGTATGTGGGGATCGAGGTTTTGTCTGAGGTAAGTGCTGGCTTTCCCCACTGTGAGAACCTAGAGCCCAGTTGAGGTCAGCAAAAGCCCTGGCTGCCCAGGACAAATCTGTGCCCTGTTACAGGCTGCCACGGTGAGGATGGAGACCTTAGAACTGTTCCTTTTATTGCTGATCCCAGCTGGAGGAATTTTAGTGTAAGAAATAGGCTTATGTTTAAAGAGTCTGTCCTCTAATCCTGGCATGTTTGAAAATCCTGGGTGAGATTTAGTTAAATCCATGAAAGCAGAAGAGATGAAATTCTAACCTCAGTATCCACAAAATTCCTACAGTACAGTGAATGGGCAACTCACAATCATTAACAAGTTTATCTCCTCCTCACACGCCTACACACACAGTTTGCGTGCCATGGGAGGTGTTGCCTGCTGGAAAGTAGATGCATAAGTGTGACATGCTGTTGAGACACATCAGTGTGCCTCTGATGCCCAAGGCAGGGCATGAGGAAACCTGTGCTGGGGCAGTAAATTCTAGAGTTGCCTAGCCGGCGCACTCTCTTTTCTGTTATCTGCTAAACACAACCCTGTGTTCAGCTACCATGTGTGGACCACAAGGGTATGCAGTAGAATGGATGCAGGCAGGAGAAAGTGGGAGCTGGGACTGAGGGAAGGGGCTTCATGGGGCAGCAATGTGTTCCTGACTCCTTATTGGCACCTGCAAATTGAGTTATGAATTATTATTCCCCTTAGAAGTAATTACTACTATAAACTTTCCTGGCTGAATTACTGCAGTAGGAGAAAAGTCCTGAGGGATTCAACAAAGGAAGTTTGATCTTGTAGCAATATGGTGACGTAGGCATTATGTGTGAGGAAACACAGCACTGTGGTGCTCCTGATGCTTTGCCATGCTGTTTGGTTTGTTTGTTTGTTTGTTTGTTTTCTTTCCCAAATAACTTCTGGAATACTTTCACTACAGCAGCATCAGTTCAGTAGCTGTGTGGGGAAAGCCAGCCCTCCTGACACAACAGCACAGCAATACGCTTTCACCGGGATTTCCAAAAGAGACTCTTCAAGCTTCAGCCAGAATGTATTCTTCTTGTGTGTGAACAAGCTTCCTTCAACCCTCTGAACTGTGTTATCTTGAAAATGTCCCTCAGAACTCCAGAGCAATAATGGTGAGTGCTACAAGGCAGCTTTAAAATATTCCATCAAATTCTTTGCATCCCTTCATTCCACACCTTGTCAAAAAAAGGAGCTTGTTCTGCAGAGGGAGTCTGCAGTCTTTCTAACCAGAACCTTTCTACTGCAGTTTTAAAGTTTATTGATAAAATCACTGGTTTGCCTGCCTTGAAAACAATCCATCTTTTTATTATTATTATTATTAGTAGTAGTAGTAGTAGTAGTAGTAGTATTAAAATTCCAAATGCTGCTGATTAGCTTCCATTGTTGAAAGAATTTTATCGTTATGTGGTTTCAGGTGTGTGTATGGAGTGCTCAGTTTTTTCTTACCGGTACTTTTACAGGACATGCCACAAAGTTTAAACAATTTCACTTAATTTTCAGTGCTTTTGTGAGAAATCTTCTGATCTCCGGTGACATCTATCTCAGCAGCAGTATAGTGCATGTGACATGTGTGGATTGCCAGATTTGCCATGGCATGCTGGTACAACCAGTGCCTGGGCATGTGAATGCAACGAGACTCTTCTCAAAGCATGGGAAAGTCCTGGTGCAATTTCTTGTAAGAGGATTTCCAGGACATGTTTTTTGTATAGTGTTGTCTCTTGCATTTGCTTGTGGTCTCCCAGAGGCCTGGTGCTATGCAGAGCTTTAGCAGGTTATATTTGTGTTAGTGGGCTTCGTATACCTTGGTTTTAGCTTCAGTTTTGCACTTGCATTGAATTATTCCCAGATTTTTTATTTTTTTTTTGCCTCACTACAATTTACTGATGGTACGAATGTCAAGATGTAGCCATTTAGCTCACTGATTTGTGGGAGCAATGAGGTAATTTTATGCCCGGGTCTTCTCATTTATACCTGCCAGCAACACAGAGGCAGTCTTTCCTAATCAGGCTTTAAAAGTTCTTGATTAATCTCTGACTTTGTTGGAGTCACTCCAGATTTAAGCCAGCATAATTCATTTTGGGATCAGACCCATTAAGTGCTTTCCAGTGAGTAATACAGTGTGTCATTCTTCTGCTCTTAAGGATTTCTAAAACTAGGAGAGAATGTTGCAGATCGGTAAGATATGTGTCTCTTATGACTCCAGTGGCATCTTCTCTCCCCTTCACCATCTCTCAGAGATTCTTCTCTGGGTGAATTTTCTGTATTTCAATTTCTTTCTGTGTTCAGCTGGAAGTATTAACAAATGGTGAAGTGTGATACTGTCGATCCAGTGTTCTGTATGGCCAGGCAATGAGGACAGAAATAATTAACACAGAAAATGGCCTGCCAGTATCCTGCTGAATGAAATTGGAAGAAGTTCAAATACAAAAAGATTTTTTAGTTTACCACTTCTGAGCTACATGTAACTATAGCCATTTGGAAAGACAACTGCTAGCTTCCATTTCAGACTGCTTGACAGCACTAACTAGAGCACTGAGAGCATCCCTCTGTTTCAGCTTGAGCAGCTCACTAGACTGGGGTGCAGAGCATCATTTGCAGATGAGAGAAGTAGTTAGAAGGAGAATTGGGTGCTGCTCTGAAGCAGTATAAGAGGGCGAATATGAGTGGAGAAGATGTCAGGTGATGATGGTGTTTACTGAGCATCCACAGCCAGGTTAAATCTATGTTTTTACAAAAATAGTGTCCTTTGGCTCATTTCTCATTTTTCTGCCTTTCCTCTTCCTGATACAGAGCCATTCTGCTCCCCACTGCTGGGATCATCAAACCCATCTCTTAGCTTTATCTCCTGCACTAAATCACAAGTGACCTGATAAATCCCAGGTACATCACTATGTTTCTGCACATCATTTGCTTAATGCTCTTATACTCAGTCACTAGATGTTTCAAACTGAACCCTATCAGTATCTTCTACTGCTACCACCTCCTGTTCACACCAAAAACATCTCAGACAAAACAGCATTTACTTTTTCATACTGGCTCATGGTCATCTTCCAAATGAGCAATGTTGTACTCCTTCCCAAATGTGTTACACTCAGGTGCTTTGTGTCTGAACATGTTCCCATGGTCAGGATAGCACAGTATGGCCTAAAGCCCCACAGTCTCCTGTGGATTGGCAGTCCACAGTGCCCTTCCTAGAGATTAACTGAATTTCACCTGAAAACTCTTCATGTCATCAGACATCAAGCCACTGAGTTGCTTGTGAATGTGGTGTGTCCCTCACACCTTCAGAACCTTCAGTAACAGGTTTTAACTTGTTCAAACTGGGCTCTAAGTATCCAATTTCAGAGAGCTGATAAAACAAACAAGTCAACCCTGTGCTTTACTTGCTATAAAATGGTTATCTGCACCAATAGAATTGCATGTAGACTAAAATTACACATAGTTCTGTCCTGCCAAGTACAGAAGCTGTTATGTACCTTTTGTATCCTACAATTAGCAGTGCATCGCTTTGTTTCGTCTGCCTACATTGGGAATATACTTGGTGCTTTTAATGTTTTCAGAAATGACAAAAGACTAGATGAATAGGAGAAACAAAAGAAGACAAAAATACAGAGAAGCAAGCCTCTGTAATGGTTTCCCTCTGGAAATTGTTCAGAATGGTGGGTTGAGACTGATCTACAAAGACAGAAATACTCTGTGGTACCCCTAACTTGCAAATACAATGAATTATGTAGCTTTTCTTCCAGGATCCCTGGGTCTGCCTTCTTCTTTTGGTGATCCTAAGCCAGTCTTTGTGTCTGGGCCATAAGGACATACCATGAGCCAGCCCCCAAGATCTTACAGATCCTGACATACTCTGTAAAGCCATGAGACACTCAAAGAGAAAAGGTTCCATAAAAAAACTAAGCCTTATTAGTTCTTACAGATGGGTCTTGCCCTTTAGTTTTGCTCTGTGGATCATGTTGTAGAACATGAAAATGATGAAGTCTCTTTCTGTTGTGAGAAGTCATGATGAAGATCTAGAATCATAGAATCATTTATGTTAGAACATCTCATTTATTATTAGTTTCAGAAAAATGACTTCATTATTCCCTTGTCAAAGCAGTGTTTCTCACTGATGTTGCATCACTTGCTTTCTGTCAGACACTGTTGTCTTGGCCAGGAGGTTTGAGAATCTTGCTTCTCTAAGAGGCAGCAGAGCTTGAGATGCTTTATTGAAATACTGTCACTGTTATGAATAATTTGACTTGAGATTTCTCCATGACTTCCACCACATCTCTTTTCAAATTTTAACTGAATACATGTATTTATTTTTCTCATGCATCCTGAATTCAAGCTTTAAAGCTGACCTTGCTTAATTTGACCTTATCTAGCTAATTTATCATGTGCCTGCGTTCCTAAACAATGCTAAATGGAGTACATTTCCTTCTATCTTCCTGAGTAACTATGTCTCCTGCAAAACTCAAACTGTTAAAAATGAGGATGATAGGAGAAGCTCCAAGTTATAAGTGAACTTAATATAAATATTCATAATCATGTCAACTTCACTTTTGAAACAATTTCTGAAATGTTAGTTTGCCATAACGGCTGATCACAAAGCACAAAGGTTAGGTTAAGCTTCCTTCGTTAATGGTTTGGCTCAATGCATCCAGCAGTATAATGTATTTTATCAGTGAGGGAAATGATATTGGTTTAAGAGGTTTCATGTAACAGTCATATCCTGGCCAAATGTAATTTTGAAAACAATCAGGGCCATTATGGCTCACACAGAAAGAAAGATAAAGACAGATAGCTGTATATGGGTTTTTAATAAGTAATTCACCCTGGGTCTTGAAACATCAGATTGCCAAGTAATATTATTAATGTATAAGCATGTTGGTAAAATCATGTATTCTTCCCCATTTGTTGACTATAGATATGTTTCTGATGCAAATATCATGTAAGTGTATTGAATCTAAGCTATGTAAATAGACTATAGAGTACATCCATCAGACAGTTGACTTGATTATTTCACACACTAAAGAGCATTTTCTGACATCAATCTACATTCTGCCAAAATAGAACATTTTTCACCAATGATATTATGCATCATTTACTGTATATTTGATACTAATTGTTAGGCATATCGATCACCTGTCACTCTGAGAGTTCAGTGATCTTCGCCACTTGTCCCAGCAGCCCGGGAGCTGCAGGCATTGTGCCGCCCAGGGCTGCAGCCCCAGGAGGGAAGGCTCAGAGATGGGAGTGGGTCTGCCAAACCACTGCTTGAGCAAGGGGCAGCTTGATTTTTGTAGAGATTAGACTGGAGAAGCATGCAAACATGCTGCAAAGATGAACAGGTGCCGCTGACCTGCATCTGTCTTTTAACCAAAGGTAATGTTGGAGCCTGGGCCATGCAGCAGGAGTGTGTGAGCACTGTACCCTGATGTGCTGCTCAGTGCCAAAGTGTCAGGATGTAGCGGCTTGGCAGAGTTGTAAGGAAGAGGGTCAGCCAGAGAACAGAGATCTTCATTTCTGCATGCAGAGTCTGTATATGTGACAATCGGTTACCTGTCAGGGGACAATTATATCCATAGCTGAAGGACATGGCCCTTACCATTGGAGCGGTTAGAAGAGCCTGATAAAACAGGAGCTGTTTTAATTTAAATATGCTGAAAACTCTGATCAATTTCAAACATCTACTTCATATATGAAAATGTGAAGATTTTTAAATAAATTTAACTGCAGCCAGAGGGGGCTGTTAATATTGACTGTTCTGTATCTGTCACAGCACATACATTATTGAACTAGAAAACTACTGAAAGCAAAGGCTTTGGAAATAGGAGAAGAATATATTGATTTAATCATTGCATTCTTTCAGCAGCTGCTTTAAGACATTTTTTACAGTGTGGAGCACAAGCTGTGTGCTCACCACACACATTATTCATGAGCAGGTCATTCCTTTGCTGGGTTTTCCTTTATAACCACTGTGTGCTTCACAGCTTTCACTCTCCAGACTGCCAAAGCTCTTACCCAGTCACTCATCCTCTGGTGGCTCTACCACTGTCATCCCTTCCCATCCACAGCTGTCATGGTTGCCCCCTTGAGCCCACCCACTAGCAGCCTCCTGCATCCCTCTGTTCTGCTCAGCCAGCCCCAGCTCTATCCCTGCTTCCTGCAGCTCCCATGGAAGATTCTCCCACCAGCATCCAGGCTAACCGATTTCCCCATCTATGTTCACACTTGGTTACAATACTCTCTCACCCTGGTATTGCCTCTCTGCTGGGTGTGAAGGGAATAATTCACTTTGTTTTGTGATAAGCAGTAAATTTTCTGGAAAAAAGGAATTTGGGGGTATCTAAACTGTTAACAAATTAGGTCAGGCTCAATAAATTTTCAGCCAATGAAAAAATATCAGGGATGTGGCAGGTGGTAAGAGATGGTGAAAACCTTAAGACAGTTCACTCTGACATTTCAAAAAATGAGCCTTTTGACTCCTCTGCCTTGAAATGCATTTCTCAATTACAAACTGAACCACAAGAGTAGAAAAATTATAGGAAAGAATTAGAAAACCCAAGCTCAAAGCAACATTCTGCCTTAGGTTGAATTACAAGATCTAACTGATCTGAGGCAATGTTGCCCCCATGGATTTTTCAGTCCTACAGCCAGCCCCCTCCCTTCACCTAGCCCCAGCTCCAGGTGCCCAAGGAGGTGGCTGGGCCCATGGCTGTTTCTGGGGGGAACCATGTAGCAGCAAGTTGTGTGAGGATGTGGGTTACATGAGCTCTTTGTTTGGAGAGGGAAGACCTCTCTGAGGTGTAGGCTCTGCACAAGTGGTGTGAAAGTGGTGGTAGGGTTTATTTGGGCCCTTTCTTGCTAGGGCTGCAGTGGGAAGATGGGCACAATAGGGTAGGGGCTGCTGGCAGGAGGGAGCTGTGCCTGCCCTGCCTGCATGGCCATGGCACTGCCTTCTGCCCCTGCAGGCTCCTTAGGGCAGGATGCATTTCCTTTCTTGCCCGTGAAGCACCACACAGAGTAACAGTGCTTTATAAATAATAGATGTTTAGAAATGCTTTGGAAAAATCCTCTGTAGAAGGATATAGGGAGAAACACTACTGAGGCATCCGTGAGACTGCTGGAGCCACAGGCGATGCCATCACATCCTAGCAGGCTCCACTCCCTGCCTTACATGACTGTTTCCTTTGCAGGCATCTTACGCTGTAGCATTAAGACACAATGGGGTGTGCTTTGCTGGGACATTAATAATACATTGGTTGCATTGTGAGCTGTGCCTGTGAAGGCTAAATGACTTCAATAGCCCAAGAAATGTATTAATGCTCTAGCAAGCTGCATCCTAGAGTGGTAATTCAGTTTTATTTTGTCATGTTATTTCTGATGCTGGTTGCATGATGTTGTGTGTCACAGCAGTGTGCAGTAGCGTGGGGCATCCCCCAGTGCCTGTAGGCAGGGGCAACCAGAGCTCCAGTCCCATAGGCTGAGCACTGGAGAGTGTCTGCTGACCTGTGCAACAGAGGCAGCAGCTTGGGGCACAAAGGGCACATCCACGCACTGGGAATGGGAATACAGACTGTCTGTGTGAGCCTAGTGCTGCAGCTAATCACATTCTTCTGAAGGAAAAGCTGGGCTCCTCGTTAGCAAGAGAAATGATGAGAGGCAGAAAAAGAAATAAAATGATATCCCGAAGAGTACGAGAAGGAAGGAAAGACAGACTGCCGTTTGTAGGAAGTACCTCACCTCATTAAGCATCTTAATTCCCTTTTATTGTCCATGCTGCACTGAAGGCTCTGAGATGTGCGCGTGATTTATAAACACCGCTGTGCATCAGCTGAGTGGTTTTATGCCGGGCTCAGGGAGGCTGAGGCACGTGTGAGGCTCCTTCTGGGGCTGCTTTTTCTGCAGCATCAGAATTTTGCCCGATTTCATTCTCGGCACCACTTGGCTCTGCTATGCCTGTATGCTTTTATTTTGATAGATGTTTGAACACCTCTATGTCAGATGAAGGCAGGTAAATATGAGGCTGCCTCACCCTGACATAATTCTAGAATTAATTCATACCTGGATAGCCCTGCATTTCATTATAGTCCACTAAATAAGAGTCATGGATGTTTATTCGGAGCCAAGGAGGCTTCATGGGTAATTTTATAGTCATTTAGCAATTTTATTTGTTCAGATTAGCATATTTTAGATTTTCTTATATTCTTAACCATGTTAGTTGTACAATTGCAAAGAAAATCTAAAACAACAGTGAAAAATGCTGTTGTTCAGATTCCAAGATAAATCCAATAACAACTCTGACAGGATTGATTACAACAGAATCAGCAAAACCTCTCTACTCTTTTTAATGCAGTTTGAGACATGAAGAAGATAATGAAATATGTTGCTTGACAGTAGAAGATGCTATGTTTAGAGTTCAAAACAAGCTGCTCCAAATTTTGTCTTTTGTCGTTGAAACATTTTTTGCCCTGCAAATGATATATTTTGCTAAAATTGCTATATACGTGAGATTACATTAATTTCAAAGATATTTTCTAATAATAATAATAATTTTTAAAAATGTTTTAAAAATTATTTATTTGAGAAGTAAATGAAATTGAAGTAAATGAGATAGTAAAATGAAATTGCAAGCTAGAAGCAATTTTGACATTAAAATCCTTGTTGTATTTGTTGCTCTAACCTCATTTTAATGTATGTCACCAGCAGTCTTATTTTCTGAGGTGACTGCATGGAACCTTCCCCTCTTTGCATCCTCTTTCTGTACCTTTCCTCATCTCTGGGTAATTTCACCTACGAACACAAACACAGGTATCACTATTGTGCAGCCAGTGGCAGATCCACCTGTGCTCACAACTTGCCTCCTCTGTCCAACTCAGCTCAGGCCTTGCTTCCCTGATGTCTCTTGTAGATGATTGTCTGTCAACTCAGACTCAATGTGAATGAGACAGAACTTGTAATCTTCCCTACATCATGTCTTCCCTGCTACTCCCCTCTTTGATCACTGTGGACATCCTTGCCATCCCGCCTGTCATTCAGGCCCATAATTTGTGTGTCAGCTTTGACTCAGACCCTTCTCCCTGGTCCACACATCCCAGCTATGGCATAATCCCACAGACCCCTCCTGCTTAGCATCTCTAAGAGGGAGCCTTTCTTGGTCAGAACCAAGACAAAGACCCTCATCTCGCCTCTTCTTATCCATGCCTCAATTAGAATGTCACCTTCTTTTTTTATTAGGCCTTGAAAAATGCAGCCTTGGCCTTTTGGTGGCCATTTAATGTAATACTGGAAGCACACTTTTGTTACCCCATCACACTCCCATTTTCTGTCCACCTCCCCAGCAGGCACCTTCTTTTTATTTTGCCTAATGCTTTGAGAGTCAGCCCCGAGTCAGACCTCCGAGAGAAGAAGTCCTTTATATTCACACATGAAACAAATGCATTATAATATAAACCACTGTTCTTTATTAATTTTGTCAGTATGAGAACATGGCACAGCATATATCAGGTCACGCCTTTTTATGGCTTATTTAATATTCTGCTATTTTAGTGTATTCAATATTTATATTATTATTGTTATTTGAATAATTAACTTTGCCAGCTATTAAGTATGAATTATTCTCTAGATCAAAGCGACTTCCTCTTCTGTTATAATGAAACACTTGAATTCTTGGATAATCTGAACATGAAACTAAGGTAAGAGTCAAAGTGTTTAATTACAAACAAGCAAGAGAGGCTTTGATCTAGAAAATAGGATTTCAAACATTTTTTTTTTTTTTCACCCTAAAGATAAGATCTGGCATGACAGGTTGCATTACAGATGTAAAGCAAAATCATAGAAAAGTTCTGCTGCTGTGTTGTGTAGCCTACAAAATGTGCTGGGGAGACTCATTCACTGTATGACACATGTCAGAAGGTCCCTGTCCCCTCCAGCAGCTGGGAGCTTCAGTGTCCAGTCAGATGACTGGCCCACCCTAGCAAAAATTGAACTTAAAGCTGACAGGCCACCAGGGAGCTCTCTCTGAGGGCCATGTCCACCTGGACTCAGAACCCACTGTGTCAGTGGTGGAGCTGTGACAAGGGTGGCAGGGGAGGGTCTCTGGAAACCCCTATGGTGAGCCTCACCTGCTGTTAGTGGAGAAAATCTCAAGCATACATTATTAAAAATATGTCAGATCAAAGTTAAATTTAAAAACTTCCTTTTATTCTGGCACATTTTGAGAAGTAACTTTGTGTTCTTGCTTATGGTAGGTCTGAAATAGCTCCCTTTTCCATGAGTTGCTGTTCACGTTCTGGTGTTTGGCCAGTTCTTGCAAGGACGTAAATTAGATTTCTGCTTAAAATACTCCAATTCACCATTTTACTTTGCTAAAAGAATGTACTTTCTTGTGGATGTTTTGCAGCATCACCAGAAAGCAGCAGGAGAAAAGTGTTCGAAGTTGCCAAAGGGAAAAAGGAGAAATTACTATGAAAGATTCATTCACAGCACACATGTGTAAGAGCTATCATCATCCAGATATTTCCCCTAAACCATGGCAAATGTCTCCATCTCTTCCAGTGTTCCCCTGTCCCTGCTGAGAAATCCTGGGCCCAGCAGGTCCTATTAGGAGCCACTAGCTGGGGGATTCCTGCATCTCAGAGCAGTCTCCATGGAGACTCAAAGTGGGGTGACATCCGACAAACCGACAGCAATAGAAAACTGCATCGGCACCATCAGAGGATCAGAGGGTGCTGTGCTCAGCTGCGTGCCACCAGGGATGATTTAGTTTATCTGGGTGTAAATCAGATGTGACTCATCAGCAGACACTGCACAGTCAAATGTGCAGGAAACTCACATCGGCGCTGAATGAGAGCCTGAAACACAGCTCGTTATTTAAAGAGAATTACGAGAATGCCACGAGTTTCAAGAAGATCAACACCACTGAGGAAGTGAAAGCCAAGAGTTATAGATGTAACGATAGGAGGCCCTGAGGATTTATTAACTGTTTTGTTTAGACTTACTAAAAAGGAATGACACCCATTATAGTGTATCACAGGAGTGAGCTATCTAACAGCCCTGTGGCTATGACTGCAGTGGAGTTCTGTGATAAGGTGAGGAGTCTGTGACTTTCCTGTGATGAAGCATTCAGTAAAACAGAAGTTCTTGCTTTGTAAATTATTTATTCAATTCAAGAATTTTATCAAACGAATGTTGTCCTACAAATAAGTACCTCTAAGGGCAAAGCACCCCATTCTCACAAGACATGTATACTTGTGCATGTCTGAGATGTTTCTGGGCTTTTTATGTCAACTCTTAGCAGTCCACAGCTGTGCTGTTTCAGGAAGATGCCCTCTGGCTCCATGGGCTCGCCACCTCCTGAGCTGCAGTGGCATTTGCTGTTCTGAACATGGTGATACTCAAAGCCTGGCACTGGTTTGGAGGACACAAGCAAGTGATGCTACTTCGGCAGTTCCTTCTGCAGATGGAGTTCCCACATCCCCCTGAGTTATTCAGCTGTTTCCCTCTAACTAATTGCTTCTGGAATCCAAACTGGCTTTCTCTTCAGTTAAAATACAGCATTATGTTGAACCAGGATAATTGAAATGCGACTGGGATTGGCTGCCTTTTTTGGAAAACAGTTTTCAGCTATCCCTCTGATACAACAATGGGAGAGTATCAGATTAGAAGTCCTGTCTCACACCATGATTTCTAGCATTGTCCCATGAGGATGCTCAGTCCTTTGTGAGTACATCTTTTATTTTCGTTTGGGTGAGCTTTGTTGCAGCTTAATATTATTGAAAGTTAAAGGACAGATTGGAGACTGATTATAAGGGTATGGTGTACCATGGGAAAAGCCTAGTAATACAAATGCTTTGCCTGAGATTCAATGACTTTGTGTTCTGCAAAAGCTACTGCTGACATCCCTTGCGTTTTTATTGATCTTATAGATTCAGTACCAGGATACTTAGAGTTTAGCTTTGCTTTGGGGACTTGCTTATTTTACCTGAATTTGTTCAAAATGCAACACATTAAAGTGACCTGACAGACTTTTGAATGCTGGCCTAGGAAAAATAAACAAAAAGTTTCTCATTCAAGGTAAGCCAGCTGCCTTCAGTTACCTCTCAGTTCTGCCACCAGATTTCTGACACCCAGAAGCTCCTGTTGCAAACTCAGGCTGGGGCTGGCTGAGCCTTCCCCTTCTCTGCAGGGGCATTTCCTGCCTCCCTAACAGGAATTGTGTGCAAGTGTGGTACTTCCAAGGACATAAAGGAGTGCTTTAGTTGCTATTTTACTTAATATGAAAAGGTTAAAAGGACCATGAAAACTTATAGTGATGCGGAAATTAATGATGGTATCTCTCGTAAGCTAGTGATGAGTATGTACCCATCCACCCATAATGTTTTAAAATATACATAGCAAAGTGCATAGTGATAACATATTTGGATTTTATCTGCTATAAACATATATACATGTCAGACAAATAGCTTCTCTCTCTTCCTACTCCCTGTATTGATAAAATCCAGAGAGGATTTAATCCATCTGAGTGTGCTTCTCCACATTATTCAACTCAATGGTGCTCTCAAAAAGTTCAAATATTTAAATTGGTTCCGAGTCAGAATATTAATAGCAGTTCTTAGAAATTCAGTAATAGTAACATTTTCCCAGCTGAAGGATACTGTCACAAATGGCTACTTCATGAGTGTACATAGTTATTACTTTGCAACAATTAGGAACATAGATAAAGCACAGGGAGGTTTCTACTTGTCTAGGTGTGGAGAAACAGTGAAGCCCCCTCAACCCCTGACAGCTAAAAAAAGCCTGCTGATATTACTAACAGGTAAATCTTAAGGCAGCTCACCATAGTAGTATGGTGTGTAACGCAAGTGTGAGGGCTTGGATTTTAGGCTGTGTCCTCCCACCAGACCAAACCTGTCAGAAACATTGCAGTGGCACAGGGCAGGACGTGTCAGCAGCTGTACTCTTGTCCCCACCATCCCTGTGTACCACCACATTTGTGTGTGCGCAACCCTTGTACGTCAGGGCTGAGAGCAGTGCATAAACATCAGCTTTAAAAGCAACTAATGTCTGAGCACCTACAACTGAAGAATGAAAAACACACTGCTGTTCAGTGCAGCAGCCCCTTCCAGCTCAGTTCATTGGTTTTGGTGTAGATGCATGCTGTTTACTTTAAAAACACCAGCTCTGGTGAAAGAGGGCTGCCAAGGGGAAATACAGCTTTCTCCAAAGGTATAGTTTTTCAATTAAAAATACACAGAGAGAAAGCAGGCAAAACTTACATGGAAAAATCAGCAGGCAAGGAAACAAGTCCTGCACAGTGCTATACTGCAGCTCTGCACCTCCTAGAGCAAAGGGAGAGCATATGCTTCACTTCAAGTCCTCTTTTAAACACATCCCTAATTATGAAATCATTACCAGCAATCTGCATGATAAGGAAAGAATTATTATATTAACCTGGGATCTTCAGGGCACTCTGAGGGACCACAGAGCATCCCTGCTGCAGCCAGGCAGCACGCTCCCTCCCTGCTGCCATTCTGTGAGTCACTTCTGCCTTTAATCTCCCATTAAAATCCTTTCTAGCCTCTTCAGTTTATGGCTCTGTTGCTGCAAGGTGGTTTGTGGCACTCGGTATTGCTAATCCTTGGGATTGCAGCGTATTGAGAACAGAATAATTGAAAACAGCTTGAAGCAGTAGTAGTTAGGCACACAAATCAATGACAGATAATCATTTAAGCACAAACCAAAACAGACATTTACATGGAAAACAATCACAGCCTTGGAGTTACACCCTACTCTTGCCATGTGGTATCTTTCAGGATTTGGCAGAGCACCCTGTGATGCCAAAACTTACTGCCAGCACATGGCTGTCCCCTCGAGACAGCACTGGCACAGTCCTGCCACAACCTGAGCCCAGCTGTCAGTGGGACAGCGTGGGCCACGAGGGCTGCAGGCTCCTGGCAGAGCCGCAGAGCCCAACCACACTGCCAGCTGTGCCCCAGGGTGCTGGTGGTGCCTGATGGGTTGTCCAGAGTTCCTCAGCTTGGAGGCAGTGCAGAGCTGCTTCCTGCCACAAGATCTCAAGAGCCACTGCCCTTCCACAGTAGTGGTGAGGTGGTGGGCTTTGCTGGGTGCCCTAAACAGGAACACGGCCCTGCTGGGTGCCCTACACTGGCCACAGGGCCCTGCTGGGCTCCCTGTGCTCGGCACGGGCTGCACAGGTGGCAGAGGACATGCAGGGACTGCTGCTGGCTTGCTTGTGCAGATGGGAGCACATATTTGCCTGTTGTGTTCTGATGACAATTGTATTTATACCAGCTGGTTGAAATGTTTTAATAAATGATTACCTGATGAGAACGCTTTCTGATGGCTGCGGTGCTGATTTTTGCTCATTTTTTTCCCCCATGGTTCAAGTAACTGTTCGAATTAAAATACAGAACAAAATCAAGAAAAGGACTCTTATGTCTACTCCTAGCGAGGTGAGTGGGACCGTCTCCCTGTTATTTAGCCTTTCACTTTAAAAGCATCAGCATCCTCACGGGGGAAGTTTCAAAACTTCAGATGCCAATTTTCCTTCCACTTTTTGTGACTCTGGTGAAAGGGTATTATTTATCAAACTAAGTATATATTATAATCATCTCAAAATGGTAAAGATCAAAGACTACCTTGCATCAGACAGAATTACAGTACCATAACATTTTATCTTGTTACAGCCGATATCAATCATGACATGACAGCAAGCTACAGAGAGTGTTTTTCCGGGTGGCACCACTGACACACTGCAACATCCGAAATATAGCAACCAGCCAGCATGTGCTTTGGGTGCAAAAGTCAAAAACCACTGGCACAAAGGATTGCCTTCAGTATCCGTGCCAATATGTGTGGTCTGCAGTCTGCAGTCATTGCGTGGTCGCAAGAAGAAGGGCTGAAATCCTGTGAAAACAGAGAGCCTGATTCCTGATGACAGCGATGACATTTTCCACAGCTGTCCCTGAGTGAAGCAGGGTCTGCTACACGATGCTGCTGCCCTGGGGTGTGCTCCACCCCCATCCCCAGGTGGGTCCAGGAGCTTGTCAGTGTGAGCACAGTGTGGCACTGAGCAGCATTGCCAGACACAGGTGGGCAGCCCAACACCAGCCCCTCAGCTTGCAGGTGTGGGGCTATTTAATGGAGGGATTGGATCAAGAGTCTTTTCAGCATGACCAAGGACTGGAGGGGGAAGGAGTGAGTTTTCCTCCGGCCCTTTCTGGGGCTGTATAGCCCTTATGGTGCTGCATGCACCATGTCCCCCAGACTTATCTCTGGGAACATCTGGTAAAGAATAGAAAGGAATGGGGAATTACAAGAAATCTATTCTCATACTCGCCCCTTCCAGCTTGGATGCATTCCGCTTCCTCCCACTCCCCCACCTGGAGCCAGCCTTATGTATTTGTCTTTGCCATGTGCACGGGTAGCACCACTACATACTGAAAATGCTCCTCAGCTGCTGGTCTGGGTGGGATTCTGAGGCTTCAGCAGGACGTGCCCAGACTCAGAGCAACAAGAGCACCATCTGCCCAGCCCTAGGGCTCTGAGTGAGGCCAGGAGATGGGGTGGGGCATCCTCAAGCAGGCTTGTATCTGGTGGTGACCAAAGCACCCCAGTCTCTGTCTTTGGGGTGTATTAACATCAACATTTAATGGCTTTGCTTCTATCCTTTTACAGTTTTCTTCCTGGAGATTTCTGACTAGAGAGGAAATGCTTAAAGTGCAGCGAGGAGCAGAAGAAGAAACAAAGTAAATGCCACCAGGAAAGTATAAGGACTCAACAGATTTAAACATCTTTGCTTTTCTGGATTCTCTTGCCATTTGAATACAAAACTGCATTGTTTTACACAAATTGCCCATCTTCAGATTTTCATTCTCCTTTCCTTCTGCTCAGAGCCACACAATGCACTTCCCAGCCAGCTACTAAAATGTTCCTAAAAACTTGCAGAATTATTTGAAAAAGGGCATTCCTATTCCTTATGCATAAAACATGCATGCATATTCATATAAAACATTTAGAAAAATTTGTACCAGTTATAATTAGCATGTTTTGTGCATCTATTTTCTTTGCTATTAAATAACAAATTTGTGGTAACCATAGCAACTGGAACATCACATGGTGCTGGTGCTATTTTGGGGATAACATAAGTACCTTTCTTAAAGAAGCATTCACACCTCTAAGCTATGAATTTTAATAATTTTCATGATAAAATATCTGTTGGGTAGATTGTATTCATCCCTCACTATAATGCTGGCTTAATGCAGTATACACTACCTTGTTTTACATTGCCTGTGACCACTTAGAAGCACTAATGGGTCCTCTTGCTCTGCAAAAAGGCAACAGGCTTTTAAGAAATGGAGAAGCTATGCAACATATTAAAGGAATTCACGTTGAGAAGAAAAGTACAACAAAATGAAGGATTTCAGTTATTGTTTCTGGGAACAGAGTGACCACTGGTCCTGTAGCTCTTTATGCTTGGGCAGAGGAAAGCAGAAGACAAGAGATGCCTTCAGCCTGGGCCGATACAGCTCCTGCTGCAATAAGTGGAGGTGTTGCAGGAACTTAGCTGGCATCTGGGAGAGGTCCCGAGGGACACCATGAGCTGAATGCCAAAGGCAGATCCCTCCACCACAGCCAGGTGTGCCTGAATGTGGAGCACCTGCTGTGTGCAAACTCTCAGAGCCTCACCAATGGAAATAGAGAGCAAGAGACTGAAACCAACAGCAGCCATTAGAGGAGTTTAGGTGGGAATAAAATCAGCAGCCGTATGCTGACTCCTGAGAGAGGCCTTAGATGTAAAACTTTTATGGCTTGCTGGAGCCCCATTTTACAAATAGGAGCAAGTCACCTCAATAACCCCTGCCAGTGTCAGGATGAATTGAGGGGGAAAAAATGGGAAAATATGGAAGAAATTTCCTTCAGTGTTTGGAACTGGTAATTCTTTTAATCATGAATGTAAAGGTAGGATAAACCAAAAAGGCACTCATGAGAAGTGAGTGCCACTGAAACCACCCACCCGCATTGACACAATTACCCCTTTTAACATGTGAACATCTATTTGGATGAAAGATACCAAGATAGTGCTATCTACCTCCAGAGCAGGGGTACTGAGGATCATAAAATCAATCATAGAATCATCCAATCATCTTCCACTCTGGGCGGATCCTACACAGGTGCTGTGGGCTAATACAGTAATAAAGCTAGGAGGTTCCAAGCCACTCAGGCCAGCTGTACTTGGGAAGATGGGATCTGGAGCAGTGGAGTTTTACCAGGATGTGGAAGCTAGATACTGCAGTTGATGGGAGTAGCTATGTGTCTGAGTTGTAAGGAGAGTACAGCAAGTATGTGTGTGAGATGGGGTCTTGTGGGGGACAAATGGCTGGATAGTATGCCATAGAGTAGTTCTATGCATCTGTTTTCTATACTAAATGGTTCCATCAGGGGCTCTGTTTTGGGTGTGCACATCCTGCAGTGTTGTCCTGCTGGGTGCACAGCTGCAGTGAGAGATGAGCTTTTATGGCTGAGGGCTTCTGCCTCCCTGCTGTGGGACCTCGTTGGCCAGCTGCAGGCACTGTGCATTCCTGGGGCAGGTATAGGGAGTAAATGTTAATGAGAAAATATTTTGTAATCTCACTTAGACCAAACCTTGCAGATCTGAGCCATGCTGGGAATTAGCCTGGGTAAAGACTCAACAGGTAATCTGCTTTCCTACCACTTTCTGCAGTTCAGCAATAGCACTCACAGCTTCTCTGTGGAAGTCCATTTTTACACACTGCTAATTAGTTTTAAGCACAATGTGATAGGACATGTAAGAATGGCATGATACCACATTGAGGGAGGTTCAGACTGTAGGTCTGGGATAGTAGGAAGATGTCTGTATTGTGATGGTGTTTAGGAACAGGCTTCCTAGTGAGATGGTTGATTCCCCTAAGCCTGTCAGTGCTCAGGAAGCATTTGGATGATGCTCTCAGTTACATGCTATAATTTTTGGTTAGCCCCAGAGTGGTGAGGCAAAAAAAAGGACTGGAAGTGCTGGGAGCAGGAGAGCCCTAGCAGGCAGCAAGGGGCAGAGGCATGCTGTGCTTCCCACAACTGTGCAGTCAGATGGGAACCTCTCTGCCTCTGTTATGTTTGGATGGGAGAAGAAGAGGAACAAGATTTGGGAATCACTGGTAAGTGATAAAATACAAAGCGGTCCTTTTTCTTCTGTTGTAAATGAATCACTTTCTGCCATTCCCTTTGTTAAAGCTCTTAATCCAGCCTGTAAATAGAGACTTTCCCTTTGGAGTAAATGTTTAGATATAAGACTTAGAGCTAATCTGAAGTAATGGGATCAGAAAATAGAAGATATATATCAAAGAGAATGCAATATGTGCTCACTCTAGCAAGCATGCTCCTGCAGCCCTCACACCCACAGCAGTGGGGCTGCCCGCCTTCGGGCACACAGCATTCCTGTGACGTTTGTGACATACTTTGTACCTTCCTTGTTATGCTACCCAGACTCCTGTACTTGAAACTGTCAAAAAGGTGATAGATTCTCAACACCATACAGTACCCTTCTGTAAGCACAGCCAGGGTAAGGCATTGTTCTTCCTGGCTCTGGAAATACTGACTCGTGTTCAGTTTCCATGGGAAGAAATCCTGAAGCTTCATGTACTTGTGCTGATTCCAAAGAGCTCTCTGACCCGGGCAGTGGATTCTGAAATCCTGAATTGTTTTCTGCTTGCTGGAAATTCTCGCTACCTGAACGGATGTCTGTATTAAGTAAGAAATTAAAGGAGAGCTGGAATTTCTATTGTGGTTCTTAAGGATTAACATAAAAATATACTGAGAATATAAACATAGAAAACATATGCATATATTTTTATTTTAAATCCATAAATAACTGAGTCACTTTCACTGCGCTTGGTAATTAAAACTTTTTGATGCCATTTGATTATATTTTCCAGAGCAGCTTTTCATCAGATTCTCTTTTTCAATGGATGCCACTACTGACCTGAGATATTTTGGAAGATATTTGAAGTGATACAAGGAGATAAACCTCAAACTAGTACAGTCTGGGTGAGTCTTTCCATACTCGTCCTAAGTTCTGTTTTCTTCCTGAAGTAAGCCTGGTATCTGTCAAAGCCAGAGATCACATTGTGAATATTTAAAATGGTTGTCAGTATTGATGTGTTTACTTCTGAATGGCAGAGAATTGTGATAAGTTTGCTTTGAATTCATCCCTATACTACCTCTTTATGTACCAGTGAAGGTGACATTTCAACGTGACCACACAAATAAGTACAACTCTATTTTGTTTTCTGCTTTACACACTTGAACATCTCCTACTTCAAACATCAAGCCATAATATTTAAAACACTTGGAATAAGCACTTCCTTTGACTTCAGCATGAGTGTTACTGGAAGGTATGCCCTTCACAGCCCATTTCAACATGATACTGAAAGGCTTTCATTCCAGTTGCATTAAATCTCAACTAAGTTGCCTAATAAACTGTAATATTGGAAACTGCTTGGCATCGCCTCTGTTACCAAAGCTCAACAAAGAAGCAATGGTGAGAGGTCAGCCCTGGGCCAGGGGCCTTCAGCATAACCTCTTCTCTGCCAGTGTGTGTCTCTAGGTTCCTGGGGCAGTGTGGTGACCCAGGGCTCTGCAGCTGCCTCACTGCTTGTGAAATTGCCCTGGGAGAAGTCTGTGCTGGTCCTTCGAGTGTAAAGGAGGTGTTATGATCATTGGTACTGCAACGGCATCAACGCTTCTATAAGGATCTTTGGAGCTCCCTGTGAGAGAGGTGGCAGGCACAACAAGAGATGCATGCATTGCATAGAAGGATAGACAGACGACTAGTGTTCCTCCACAGGTTATTTATTTTTAAATCCTTTATGATTTACTAGTTTTCTTTAGGCAAAATTATTTTATATACCACCCCTTCCCACCCCCCCACCCCCCCCCCCCCCAAAAAAAAAAAAACACCAACCAAATGAAAAACCTACCACTGAACACCTGTTTAAAGAGAAGGCAATGAAGAGCTGTTTCTGTTTTATCAAAGTATTTGTTGGTACAGAGCAGATAACTGTGTAACTGCATAATAAGGTGGAGAGAGGATGCTATTAAAGGATCAAATACATATACTAATTAGAAAGGACGTGTACATCCACATATAGAGAACCTGGCAGTGAGAAAATGACAGAGATCCAGCACTACAGTGAATTATAAATGTCAAATTACAAGGATGCATGTTAAAAAAGCTTGTAACTCTTAGGAACTAGACTCTGTATTCATATGAAAGCTGTTGCCTTTATCATCTTCTTAAATCCCTCTAAGGTGTTCTGTCATTCACTGTCAAGTTTTCTACGTAAGATAATAAGATGTATGTCACACAAGTGTCCAAAACTGATTCTCTGCCTCTGCCAGGACACACCAATACACATATATATTTATATTTTTCTAAGTGACAAGAATATTAAGCAGGATTCTGCTTAAGTATCTTCAGTCAATTACAGACGGATTTTTCCCCTCATATGTGATAAAATCTTGCACAAGATGCACAAAATGTAAGTTAAAAGGGAACTAGCAACGTGTGTTCAGATTTGGCTGTGGACTCAATAGGCTGTCAGAGAGCCATAGGATGCACAATAAAAATGGATGCTAACTAAATTTTGATGTGCAGGAGCATGTGTTTAATTTGCAAGATATTTTGTTTAATTAAAAGGTAAATACCATTTATAATTCTTCTCACAGACTGTTTGAGAGCAGCAACAACACCTACAGAGCTCTCGAGATGACTGAAGACCTTCTTTGATGCGTCTGATCCGTGGGGTAGGTACATTTCAATGAGAACATTTCACTCTTTATTAAATGAGGCTTTGGGTTTTACATGAGGTTTGTTATTGCCTCCAAAAACTGATAGACACCAACTGCAAGATGCAAGCGTGCAAACTGTTCTGTCTTGGCAGCGTGATGAAAAATAGCCACAAGCAGCCCTGGTTGGTGTGTCCAGCAGCAGGTGGATCACACTCCCTCTGTTGGCTTGTCTTCCACCAACAAGAAGGGCTGGGAAGAGGCACAGGCTGTGACACCCTACTCCCCAGCACACTGGAGATGGATCCTGCCCTGCTCTCAGAGAACCAGAGAACCTGTGTCTGGTGCTCTTGGGTTGTTGTTCATATTGGTTTGGTCTCAGCTGAGCTATTTCTAACAACGAAAAACATATTGGAGAGAGTTACAATTTGCTGTAATCATATTTTTCCAGTTTTTCTCTGTGATAATTACTCCCATAAATATCGTTGCTTTACCTCAGCTCAGCAGAGTGCTCCCTGTCTCTGTGCTCAGCCTCAGCCTCCCAGGCCCTTGCTGTGGTGGAAGGATGATGGCAGTGTTTGTTATTGCTGTGACCAACCGAGGTGAGGGTCTGTCCATTTCTGGCCCAGTTTCTGTGCTGTGTTAGCTGATCAGAAATTGCCATCTGAGATGAAAACTGGTGAAGAAAATGTGTCAAATTGTGCAGATGTTTAAATAATGTATAATAATAATACAGCTTTGACTTTGTCGTCAGCCAGGCAAAGACTTGAGAATCAGGAGTCGGTACAGCTTTGCAGTTAATGTGTCTGGCTTTACTGCTGGCCACTGGCTGCAGCTTAATTAAAAAAATCTATAAGACTGGTGGCTATTTTTAACCATCAGCGTAAGAGCTGGGATGAATTTGCACTTCAGGGTGGCGGGCACAGGGAGAAGGAGGCACCCGGCCTGCCAGTGCTCAGGGAAGGCAGGTGAGCTGGGGAAAAGAGGTGAGGACAGGAGTATTACTGTCCCTCTTCTAAAATTAGGGAAATGCAGAAGGTTTAGGCACTTGTCAAAGTTACTTCTGTTGCCCAGACCCAGGCAGACCTGGGTTTAAACCCAGACCTCCAGATCTCTGATGTCCCTTGTGGCTCCAAGGCCATCCTTCCTCTCTAGAAGATGATCTATAGATATATAAATGCACATTGATGTAAAGCCAAGTTACAAACCACAGGCCTTTCAGAACTCATGTCCCTGACAGATTGCGGGAGAGCCTGAAGTCAGTAGAATTGTGGTTTGTCTGACCTTATGCTAATCCTTCCCCCTGCTTGTGTCTTGGTCAAGCTGCAAAAGGATGGGATATAATGAACCCCTCTGAAACCCATATTTTCTAGGTGTTGGGCACGACCCAGTTTTCATAAGTTGCTAGGATATTGGGATAATCAGGGAAATGAAGATTCTATCTTATGAGACAAGACTAAAAACCTTGATTTGAACAAAGGAAATGATGAGAAGGAATATTAGTACACTGTGAGGGGAGTAAATATCAGAACTAATTAAGTTCAAGGACAAAATTGGCATCTGAACAAATGGATATAAACGGGTCCCTTAATAAATGTAGGCTGGAAATCTTAAGAAGCTGAGTTATGAGATTCTGAAACAGCTTTCCAAGGGGAATAGTAGGACCAGGACAGCAAGTGCTTTTTAAATGGATCCTGATCATTCTGTGAAGTGGGCATCATGCTTGGGAAAACAGGGTTAGCATCTTGGGCCAATGTTTCTAAGTAACATCCAGAACTTCACCAAGATGGGACACCTTGGTGATGCTTTGGGAAAGAGAAATAGCCAGCCACAATGTGTACCAAATTATGTTGCATACGTTTTGGTTTTTAGGTTCCTCCATTGAGAGAACTCCTTCAGCTCCCCGATTCTCCCCCTAACCTAGCACCGGAGACCCCCGGCATTTCCAGGTAAGCCTTACCTGCTCCCACATGACACCATAGGGCTAAAGACAAAGCAGCTCGAGGCAGCGCTGCACCTGGAGCTCAGTGCTTGCGGTTCAGCCATGCACCTGCGCTGCTTCCCATTTCCACTGCTGGAGATCTACCTGCCTCCCATCGCCGGGCCGGGCGGGGACGTAGGCGCGCGGCGGCCCCGTTCAGCCGGACCCGGCCCGGCCCGGCCCGGTGTGGCGGCGCACGGCCAGCAGGGGGCTCCGCCGCTCCGCGCCGTGCGGACCGGCTGCGGCCGCGGGGACCCGGCTCGGATCTGCTCCGGGAGCGTGGCCGGAGCGGCCCGACGGCCCCCGCCCCGAAGCGAGCGCAGATCCCCGAGGTCGGGCCGGTAGCACCCGGGGCACTTGCACCCCGTCCGTGCCCATGGCCGCGCCGGGCCGGGAGGGGCGAGGCCGCCGTGACCCCGGGGCGATGCAGGCAGGGCGAGGCGGCGGCGGCAGAGAGACAAAAGGCCGCCGCCTGTCAGGCTCTGCGGCAGCTCGGGGCCGCCCTATCCCCGGGCAGGCTGCGGCAGGGTCGGGCTCTGCCCACGGCGGCCCGAAAAACAGCCCGTCGGGTTCGGAGCCACAGTGGCGGCTCTGGCGCTGTGCCGGCTGGTGGGGTGCAAAGCCCGTGTGAGCGGTGTTACCCCGGGTAGCAAGAGGAGTGGGGGGAAGAAAGAGTCGTTAAACATCGGTGTTCACTTACTGGGGGAAGAAGAGGGAGCTGTGATTTTTTTGTTTGTTTGTTTTGGATCTGAAGCTCCTGAATTCTAAGCAACAATAATTAGACCATTTAAACGTTGTTTGTTTGCGGTTTCTTTTTGTTTTTGTTTCTCCAATGGTAGAGCATTTTGTGCTTTACTGTGTAAGGAATGGCAAACCGTTTTGGGTAGTAGCATTGGTGAAAGTTGCTGCCGTCCCCTTGGGCAGGTGGGTGTCTGCTGTGGAACGCCTCTTCACAGCCTTTGTCCCTGGCTTCCCTGGAGCTGGAGGGACAAACTCTGGAGATGCATCTGGTGGGAAAGTTGTTTGCCTGGAGGTGGTAGGGCATGGTCCTGGGTGCTGGCACCAGCTTGGCCCTGCTTGGTGCTCAGATCTTGCCTTGTTCCTAAGATGAACCGGGGGAAAGGGCAGGCCTTGACTGAAGAGCTTCCAATAGTCATAACGGGAGAAGGAGAGCAAGAAAACAAGGTATCTTCAGAGTGGCACTTTGCCCTCTCTGTCTTCATCTCTCCCGGCCGGGGTTGGAAGAGGGGCTTCAGGGCAGCCGAGCAGCGCTCTGTACGACCCCGTGCCCCCGTTGGAGAAGCACATCCAAGCCTCGCGGGGAGGAATTGATCCCAATATAAGTCGGACCTGCTTCTGGAAGGGGGCCTGCGGCGCGGGGCCCGGCAACCCCTTCCTGCCGTACGCAGCTCGGCGAGGACTTGACCTGCAGAGGGCAATAGTTGGACGCGAATGCTGACAAAAGGCAGCGGAGCTCCAGGCTCGGCCCCGTGGCCGGGACCCAAGAATGCTGTGTAGGTAGGCAGCGGCGTTAATTAATGTATATTGAAACAAAAGAACGGGTAAATTGTTTGATTTGTCTTTAGGCTACGTTTTCAAGGCTAATCTAATTCATAACCATTAGATTTATTCTAAAGAGATTAACACAAACTTCCAGGAGAGGCACACGGTTAACTCCAGAATAACCCTAAACACTAATTGTTTACTGTCACATTTACATCCGCCGTTTGGATTTGTATCATCGCCGTTATCGTCCTCCACTAATCGTCTGGGTGAGGTGGTAACGGACGGGAGCTTCCGCGACTTGAGGCTCTCGGCAGGACGCGGCCGAGCGGGACGCAGCAGCCCGGCGCCTCGTGCGTGCCCATTGTCTGCGCCGCGGGGCCGAGCCGCCGCCGTTCAGCACCGGGCGGGCGGACAGCGCCCGGCGCGGGGCTGGGGGCGGGGGCTGGGGCTGGGGGCGTCCCCCGGCAGCGCGTCCCCCCCCGGTAGGGGAGCTGTGAGGGAGCGGAAAGGCGCACCCCGACGGGCGTACTTTGTCTCCCCGTCTGCATGTGTAGACACGACAGCCGTAGACGTCTGCGGCTCGTGTGCATATACTGCTTTAATAATTACATATACATCTCTATAACCTCATTATTCAGGAAAGACTAGAAAACGCGAGCAAATCGGAGTGTTGACAGCAGGGGTGATTGCAGGTCTGGATGCACACTCCGTCTCTTCCCAACTCGCCGCCCCCTTCTCTCCCCCCTTCCCCCCCCCCTTCAGTCCCCCCCCCCCCCCCCCCCAATCATATTTATCTGAGATTATGTCAAATTTCAGTGATCGGAAATGTCTTGCCCAAAAGCAATTCCCGCTGGAAAAAGTCAAAAGGGTTCCTGGCATTAAAAAGACCTTGCGTCATTCCTGATGAAATTAGCAGCACCGCATGTTTAGGGACTGCTATGGATGCACTTTGGTCACAGTGAGGAGGCAGGGATTTGGGGTTTAAGCCCCCGTCTGTTCAGGAGCCGTCTGCTTTCTCTGGCTGTGAACCCCGGGACCAGCACTTGAAAGCATCTCAGACCTGCAGTCCATTTTTTACTTGTCTTTAAGTGCATGCGATGGGAATTGCTAACCTCGGCTAAGGAAATTTCATTTCCCCCATCCTGCTAAACGGTTCTGGTCGACATATGTTTGTTATCAGAGAGAAGTGCTATGAACACAGAGCCATTTTCTTAGCAGCTCTTTGACTCTGCGTTACCATAGTCCCACACGGCATTGGTCCTTTCCCGTTGGGAAGTCATGAATAAGAGACTATGAGGCTTGCACGTCAGATCTTCCTCAATTAATCCACCATTAGCATGTTTGGGATCCTCTACTGGATGGTTAACAGCAGCTTTGGTAACTGTATGCTGTCCATACCCAATTATGCTCTGCTAAAAATGAACTCTGCAGAACAACCTTCCTGAGCTGTCAGTGTCTCCCGTTTTCCTATTTTAACGCTTGTGTGTAGTGGCAGGCGACAGATGGTGTAGATCAGATCGATTTGATTGCATTAGGCGATTTTTTTTCCCTACTCTCCCCCCCGACTCCTTTTCTGGAAGCCCACATTCAGCTGAGAGGCGACCGCGGGGGACACGGGAAGCGAGAGCAGCCGCCGAGGTGCGAATGCAGCGAGCCGCGGCCGTGGAGGCGCCGGGTCCTGCCCGGGTGGATCCGTGCTAATCCGGCGCCGGGAGGGAGCAGCTTCTGCCGCCCGGAGCCCGTCCCCAGCGCACGTCAGATGACTCCCCTGGTTTTACACACGGTTGGAGTTCTGCTCGAAACCTGGATTTAAAGGGTAAGCGCTTCACTAGAGGTGGATTTCTGGTGGTTACTCGGGTAGGTGGCGAATAGAGCAAGCTCCCGGCGATTTTAAAAAGAGCTGCTTTTAAGACAGGATTAATGTTTTCTTCCTTCCTTTATCCTTTCATTTCTTTCTTTCATTTTTTTTTTCTTTTTTTTTTTCCTTTTTTTTTCCTTCACGCTCCCCCCTACCCCTCCCCTTACCATGTCCCCCCCGCCCCCCTCCCATCACAAAAAAAAAAAATAAAAAAAAAATCAGGACCATTTCTTGCATGGGGAGACATCGCGGGTCTCTGTTGACGGATGGGATCGATATTCCCCCCTCTGAAATTCGCTTTGCGTGGCGAACCCGAGCTTCACTCCTGGCAGCTTAATTGTTTAATTCCCCCGATCCGCTCCCCTCCCTTCAGTCCCCCGCTCCCCGGGCACGGTAGGGGCGGTGGCGGTGCCCCCGGGGCCGTTCTCTCAGGCTCCGGGTTCTGGCGGCGGGGAGCGGGGTGGCCACGCCGATAAACATGGCTATCGGGAGCCGCCGAACAAAGGTATTTAACGCGCTGCGCGCCGCCACGGGCACTGCCCGCATGCGGCGGGGCGAGGTGGGCAGCGCGCCGGGGTGCCCCTCCGCGTGCTGAGCGTGCCCGGAGCGGGCGTGTCCGCGTGTCCGCGAACCGGGGAGCGCTGGGAGGCGGCGGAGCCCGCTGGGGCGAGGAGCTGTCCGGGCGGCGGGTGCTGAAGGCCCGCGGGAGGTGGGTGCGGCGCTGGGCAGGGGAGCGGGGAAGTTTGGGTGCCGGGTTCGCTGGGGGATGTTTACAGGACAGGGAAGGGCGGCGTAGGATGGACAGAACTAGGGGAAGGCTGGGACTGCGCGGGGCTTCTTTTCCGCGAGGACCGCGTTCTTTCTTTATTTTTTTTTCTTTCAAAAAAGAAAAAAACCCGTAAAGTTTGGATTTCTGCCTAATTCTTGATGTATATGTGGAGCGCCTCCAGATTTCTGGGGATACCTGCCTAGGTGGATTATTGTAGAGCGCTTTTGCCACGACTCGGTGTATTTTACTTTTTCAAACGGCTTTTGTTCAAGTTAGAGAAGACCCGCCGAATCGGTGTTTTAGTTCTACCGCTAGGAATGGGGCCACAGCCTTCAGTTGCACAGCGGGGAAAATTGCAGTGTTTGTTATTTACTTTCTAGGTGCCATTTCAAACGTAACTTCAAAGCCTGAGAAATATAGGAAAGTGCGCCTAAAATGAGATTAAAATAGAGGAGAGAGAGAGCTGGATTTTTGTTATTATTTATTTAAGATATTTTGGCTATGAAGGTATTCTTTTTTCTCTTTGTTTTTCTCTTTTCTTTCAAATTCACGCAAACAAATGCTGTCCTCTCGTAGCTTTTCGGAGGGACTATAGTGGTATTATGGCAAGGAAGCTAAGAGCTCGTGTTGAGGAAGGAACGTGGAGTACAAGGCAGCACTGGGTGGCAGTTCCATTCGGAACCCAAAGAACAGCCGGGCGATCGCGGGGCGCTGCACGTTGAGAGCTGTGCGATGAGAGCTGTGTGATGAGAGCTGTGCGCGCCGCGCGGTGCCTGGGGGGCGCGGGTCCCCCAGTTAGCGCGGCTCTGAGCGCGCACCGCCAGCTCCCGTCCCCCTCCCGTCACTCACGCCGAAGCCGTCCCTAGCGCAGGGAGCTGGGCTGAGATCAGACGGAGAAGTTCCTCACCGCCAGGCGAAGCGTGCCGTGACGTTGCAGAGATCCTTTCTATTTAGTTGGAGAACAATAAACGTTTATTATCGCCGCTGCAGATCACCAGACAAAGCTTCCCCCTCCCGCCTCCCCCAAGTACGAGCGCTGCTGCTACCGGAGAGGCTCCGGGGGGCGGCAGAGCCGCGGGCGCGATTCGGACAGAACTTCCCCCTTTCGGGTTTCTTTCCCGGTTCGTCCTTCGCAGGTGGGCGCGGGGGCGGCCCCGCAAGGGGCTGCTCGGGCACAGCGGGGCCGGACCCGGGCCCGGAACGCTCTCGGAGCGGTGCTGGCGGCGGTGGGAGGCCCGGGGAGCAGCGTATATGCCGAGCTCGGAGCCTCAGCTTTTTCTTTCTTTGATTTTTCTGTCTCTTCGCCGCTTTGCTTTCCGCCCTGCCTGTTCTCGGCAGCGCACCGAGAGCCAAGACTTGTAAAACGCGTTTCCAAAGCCCAGATGAAAAGTCTCTCAGGCGTGGCTGCTGCTTTATCGGAGCTCTTCCAAGCCCACCTATAAAAACAGATTTGTAATATTTGTGTGCTTAACAGTGCGTCTCTTCTACAGGAATCTGTTGCCGTGTGTGACATCTCTTGCGAGCTCCCAAAGAGAACTGATGGAGCATACAGCTAGGGAATAGGATGTTGGAGAAGCTCAGGGGGAGACGCCAGGCAATCACCAGGTAAACTCAGCCTTACTTTGATTTATGTCCCCCGCCCTGCCTGCAAGCCTTCGCCCCCAGCGAGGCAGGGAGCAGATGGAGCTACGCGTGTGCTCACCACCCGTCCTCTCCTTTGCCTTCGCAGGACGGGGAGGAACGGTGCTCGTTGGATATGGGACGAGATCTCGAAACCCTTGTGGATTCTCCTTCTTCTAGAGGGGAATTATAGTTGTGGATTTATTGTCCCGGTGCAGCACTTCCACCAGCGGCAGCAGCAACAGCAGCAGCTTTCTGACTCTCTTCGGTGACGGGTATTCTTGGGTGGATAATACGGATTACGTTGTTATTGCTTAAGAATACGCGTAGTCGAGGAGAGTACCGGCGGCGGGCAGGCAGGCAGGCAGCGCGACCGCCCCCAGCCCTCCAGCTGGCTCCTACAGCCTCTAGTTGCCAAGGTAGCACCTTTTCCATCTTTTCCTTCGCTTCGCAGTGTGTCGCTCTGTCTGTGTCTCTACCCGGGCGGGGGTGGCTCGGCCCGTCCCCGCGTAGGGGCTGCCCTCTGGGTGTGCGTATGTGTGGAGCGGCCACGGGGTTAGGGCAAGATGCGGGGTCGGGGCTACGGGAGGGGTCTGCGGGGCTGATGCCGTTTCTCCCCCTCCCGGACTCTCTCGGCCCCCAGCCCATGGCCTTTTGCCCCTTTCAGCCGGGGTGAGTGGGGAGGGAATGGGGGACTAGAGCCCTCCGGCCCCGCCTGCAGCGGGGTCCCACCCCCAGGATGCGGGGTGCCCGAGGGGCAGCGGCTCCGCCCGCAGCCGGCGGTGCCAGGGACCGGCATGCTGCCCCTTCCCCTACCGGGCTCCGAGGGGCGGCCCAGTGCCCACAGCGGCCAGGTAGGCTGGGAGCTGGCAAGCAGTGGGCTGGTGAGGCAGGGGCATCCCACACCCTGCCCCTGTGCCTCGGCTGCAGAGGGCACCAGCTGCCTGGCATGTATGCTTTGGGGCAGCCAGTTGTGGCTGATCTCTTCCACGGGGTGAGAGCACCCTTACCCCACGGTAACGGCCTTGTGAGGGCAGATTTGGCTGCTCACTTATGAGCCCCTGAGGCCCTGGGCTAGAACACATGGCCACAACCAGGACTGAGGGGTTGGTTCCCCACTGGGGTTCAGGCCATGGCTTCTTGGTCCCCATTGAAGAGCTCAGGTCTTCCCAGAGGTACTTGCAGGTGAGAGACATGACCAAGAGGCTGTTCGTTCCCATTACCATCCCAGCCATGCTTCGGTTATTGAATGCAGGATGGATATTTCCATCCCTCTTGCCAAACTGAGCAGCAGGGCATGGGATCTGGTTAAAAGCCCAGGCAGTCTTTTGGATTCTTTGATTAGGAAAACCCTAGCATAGCATTTTCCCCCAGTCCTGTACCCTCAAGTCTGCTAAATACAGAGTAGGAGTGATGGCTCCTGCCTTTCAGGCAGAGACTGCTCTGCACACCTTGTGATCCCAGGTCTCGTTTCCACATAATGGCAAGTGGGAAACCAGATTCCAGGCTTAAATGAATTAGATCAGAAGCCATTTTAAGGCAGGACTGAGGTCACTGTGATGAGCTAGCCTTTTTGAATGGCTTCTTCCCTAGGCTCAGTATGGAAGAGGGTGAGAATGATTTTTAATGTGGGCAAACTGGATGTGGAGGGATTGCTCTGTTGTGAGTGTAAGGCGGCATCATGGAGAATGTCTTCTTCTGTCTCTTGCTTAGCAATTGAAAGGCCATCTATGTTCTGCTTAATTATTTCAAGCAACTGCCAAAGGATTCTTACTCTGCTGCCTTCAGTAGCGACTGGAGCTCTCATTGTTACGCAGACGTGGATCTGTTATTCTTTAGACACATCTTTGATGCTAGCACTCTGATCCTTGTGTTTCTCTAATACTACTTGAAAGCAGATTTTTTTTCTTGTAGTTTAGTATGTTCAACAGCCTCAGAAATAATGTTAAATTATGCTTTAAAGACATGATCAGCTGCTAAATCATAGTCAGTTCAGCGCAGTAACACATCCACATTCACAAGTGCTGCAAGAACAGCGATGGAAACACTATTTTAAACATCCAGGTTTGTATTACAAACCTTCCTCTGATCTGAGCTTTTGGTTGACATTTTCCCTTGAGTCATGACTTAGAGTATTATCAGGAGTTCCCATTTCATCACATAAAAGCTGTGGTTTTGTTAGCTCTGTGCTCAGTTGAGTATCTTTTGCGGCACAGATTGGACAATTCCCCATAAACACAAGCTTAGTGAAATGTTTCTTTATGCCTAGTTTTCCTGTCATTGCTTTCCATTTAGCACGATTAGCTGTTTTTGCTGAATAATGCCTTAATGACAGAGCTGATGCATTTTTAATGCATTCACACTTTGTCATAGTCAAAATTAACATTTTGATTATTGTAGATTTCTTTTCTGTAAAATCTTTCAGCGGATTGTGGTGTCATGGGTTTAAAGGAGGGTAGCTGTAAGGTCTGATTGGAGAAATACTGGATATGCTCACAATAATTGTAAAATGTTGTTTAAATGCTCAACAGCCCGCGTGCTCTTAGAGTGATGTTTCCCAGTGTCTCGATCTCAGAATTGCTCTCCACAGGTTTGTTAGCAATCCTGGGTTCGCCATGTAGGGTTACCAAGGAGCAGGAGCACTGGCTTCTGAATGCCATGCCCCTGAAAGGTGGCTGCCTGTACTGTGGGCCTGAGCCCATGGATGGTTGGAGCTTCTTGTGGCTGCTTGGTCTGGGGACAGGTTGCTCACATTAAATCCAAAATATCCGGGGCCAGATCCTACCATTCGATGCCACTGCAAAGCCCCAGTCAATTTCACTACGGGAAAGATTAGTCTCCTGGTGAAAGGGATGTTTACAACCCTACACTTTTTATTTTTTATTTTTTATTTTTATTTTAGAAATGCAGAATCCTGTGTGCTAAAAAATAAGTCTAAAGGCCCCCTGCCTCTAATAGTCTAATGATATTTTATTAACAGCAAAATATATACTGGAAGTCTGTAGAGCAACATAACAAGAAATAGCTCTATAAATAAGGGTGTTTAATTGTACCAGTACGTGAGTTTTCTGAGATGATATTTTAGAATGAGGTTTGTGGCTGCACTGTGTGCTAACAGCTATTTTGGTGAGTGCATAGTTAATTAATTTAGAATACCAGATACCTGTTCTAAAATTGTTTTTGTAATCTGCATCCCGGTAGAAAATTAAATAAAGTGCCAGCCCCAAAATTATTACTTGAACTTAGCCTATTTGTAAAGGCCGCGGTCCTCTGAAGCTGTGCATCTCTGGGTCTCTCTGTGTGCTGTAGCAGCTCCACAGGCTGCTCACGTTGGTAAGTCACCACTGTGCCAGGCCCCGCAGCAGCAGCAAGGTGGGGAGTGGGGCAGCAGCCCTGCAGCCCCTGTACTGTGCTGTCTGTGGGTGGCTTTGCCTACTTGGGGTGGTTCCTATGGCCATCACCCCAAGCAGAGGGGGACAAAAGGGCCTTGGGTGCAGGTCCCTGTGCAGGCAAGAGGTGATCTTACTGGGTCTGTGTGTAGCAGGAAGCTCTGCTCCTTGTAGCCAGACCCCAAATTGTGTGGTGAGGGCTTCCATTTGATTTCAGGTGCTCTTCCCACAAATACTTAAGCCTTAAAACCCTTATCTATCTCTCTTTCTGAGAGGAACATACATACACATGCATGCACTTCTGAAGGTAGACAGCACGTAGCACCCAGAACCCCCCTCTTACAGAATCTGAGAGGCAAACCCCCATCCACCTCAGCAAGGACTGTGAAGGTTCCACGTGCCTTTATGGCTGGTACAAGCATTTCTCCTGCTGCCTGCAAAGTGCCCTAAAAGAGTTTTTTGCACTACTGCATGCAGACACATGGTTCTGCAGGTGCCTTTCATTGGGATGAGGTCTGTTCTTCCCACTTTAAAGACTTATGCCTGACTTTGAAGGGTGTGTAAGATTTTCTCCCATTGCAGGTCTCTGCCTTTTGTGTCAGGTTAGATGGTTTCTAGTGATAGTGGAGTTCTCTTGGAGAAATGGATGAAAAATAATTCCTGTATATACACACAGACATACACACATTTTGCAGCTATAAGAAGCAGCTCCCTGTCCTTTTTCACTCTCTTGACTCTTTATATTTTTTTAATATCATACTAGAAGTAATCTGTACAACTGGAGCTTTATGCTTTTTTTAATAAATAGTGTCTTCACATACACAGAAGGCTTTTTCCTCCTTTACAAAACAAACTTTTTTGGGGGAAGGGAAGGAGCTTTTATGGCACCTCATCATTTTTTGTTGTAAAGGTAAAATATATCATATAGAATATTTAAACATAATTTTTACCAGATTAGCTTCTGTCTCCCCAAACCTTTAACTATGGAAACATTTCTGGGACATCCCTTAATGCTTGTGCACTTTTTATTGCTATTATTTCATAACCAAACTGCACAAAAAATCAAAGGACCTAATTATCATGTACCTGCAGTTCACAGAGCTATTTATAAATGTTGGCACAATAATAACAATGACTCAAAAGGAATTTAAATGACAGGCCAAAAATAAGACCTCTGAAAGTTAAAACCCAAGGTAAAGCTCAAGAGGTGATGGAAAGAGCCTGACATAGAAGGACAGAGATGTTCCAAGGGAAGGAAAGGGCCTGGAGGTAATGGCTGGAAGTGGCTGCAGAGCCTGCGGGTAGCCCACGGGTGATGCACTGCAGTGGGTGTGGGGTGGTGTTGTGGTGTAGGGTGGGTGAACATGCTCCAGCAGTGGGAACCATGGCTGCAGAATTATGTAAGTGTTGTAGTATGGAGAAAATGTATCTAGTTAAAAACAGACAGAGGAAAATTAGGTTAAATGTCCCAGAATCTAGAAAGGTTGATTGGTGGTGGGAAAAATAAGAGCCCTGACCATATAGCTGAAAGGAGCCATGTGTCTCTGTGTGTCTATATATACACACATATATACAAATACCTTGCTGAAGTTACATAATCATGCTTGTACAGATAAATGTGCACGCTGCTGCTGAAATATTTCTCCAGATTCTCTCTGCAGAAGTCTGCAGGATTTTTGCCATTGATTTGTATGGGGTCGGACTGCTACTGGTCTGTAAGAAAGCCATCAGGCAGCTTGGTGCGTGCAATCAAACTGAGGGGCTGTGCAGGGATACTGTGTAGCATGGTTAGAGAGAAACAGCCCCTGTCAGGGAACCTGAAACTGCTGTGGCACTGGAGACAATAGAAAGCAACAGCACAGTTAGCAGCCAGGAACCACTTTGGTTGGGAGATGGAAAATGAGCTTGGTGAAGGCATCACGGGTGGAGAGCCAGGGCCAGAGACTTTCTGGCTTCTGCATCATTGTTCTAGGGGGTTGCTGTGGGTCTGATAATTCTCCAGTACTTGCTACTGTTAGGAAGAAAGGGGAAGGCCTGAAGGCATACGTAAACTTCCCAGGTTACTCTCGTAGAGTATTTCAGATACTCTGGTGAGACTTAATCTTTTATCTACTTTCTCACTAAGCGTCACTACAATACTTCTCTGTATCAATTCATCTGAATTTTATATAATGTACACCCATTTTGCTTTATTATATGTTAGACATGGAATTTTGGAACGATCCAGATGAATTATCTTTAATATTTAAAACTGCTGATTCATAACCTTGTTTGTAATATTAGCAGTTCTTTTGTGAAGATAGGACAATATCACTAACTTTAATGTTCACAGGGCCAACATATCTTTTACATCACTCAAAATCAGTGACAGAGCGAACAATGTGGGACTGATCTTCTCTAATTGGAGGTTGAGGGACATTCTGAACTAGAACTATGCAGCACCTAACTGTGCAGCCTGTTACCAAAAAATAAATGTTGCTGCATCTCATAGAGGCATTTACATAGATAAAGTAGATTTCATGTAACTTCTTTTAGTTTATCTGATAGTAATACCTTTGTAAGTATTCACACTCTCCTAACAAGTTGATAGAAAATTCAAAGATGCACCACCATCGTTACTGCATTCCATAGGATTTGTTTCATTTTTTAATTAGGTGAGAAATAGTGAGAGTGGGAAGGCTCGGTGCACAGATGCATCAGTTCATCTGGGAGCTAAACTTACAACAATTACTCTCTAAGAGAACATTTATCTCATTCTTCCAATGGTTATTTTTCCAAATGTCCTGAGCTGTAGAGAAGAGCAGCGGAAACTTTTTCAACCTTCAGTTTAGGAAGGGCTGATTTTTCCATTTTTACAAAAGAGTTGTGCTTTCCTGCATGTTTCCCATGGATCTGAGTTACATACAGGATAGTAAAATGATTACTTTTGAGGTTCCAATATAATCTTTTTCTTTTTGTCTGCGTATGTCACACGGCCCTTTGTTGTGCTATGACATTACGATGCTCTTGTACATGTGGTGACAAAAATGCATCTGTTTTCAGCAATTCACAGAGTCCCCAGTGAAACAGGACCCGTGAGTCCTGCTCTCAGAAGCCACAGACAAAGCCACTTTCCCTTTCCTCTCCATGTTCAGGTGCTCGTCTTTTGTGTGGATGTAAATATATTCTTTCTAGTGCAGGATGTAGGGCTGGTGCAGACCCTTTATTAGGGCTGAAAATAGTGATGTTTAATTTTCATTTGTGGGAGCTGTGGTGAGTCAGTGCTGTTTGCTCAGCTCCAGCTCCCTGTTACAAAGGGAGGAAAACTTCGGCAATGGGAAGGAGCCTGAATGGGGTGATGCAAAATCTGAGTAATGAGAGACAAACAAAGCTCCGCACAAAATGCCTAGCAGGAATTTTTACATTTTGACTCTTAGCAAGGGCCATCATATTTGGAGTATTTCACACTCACTGAATGTAAAACTGAAACATGTGCCCTGTAGAGTGACTGGGAATAATAGCCCTGCTTTCTCTAATAAAATCTCTCTTCTGCGATTAGCTCTGGAGCTAGCAGTAAGGTCGGTATTTCATTTCATAGAAGTCAGCTCATGCTGACAAGGGTTTGGCCTTCTTAGTGATGGGCCGTTTGCTGCTCAGAAGTGTGAGGAACAGCTTTCCGAAATATCGATAACTTGCCTTTGCTAGAGCTTGCCATCAAATTGAACTCACGGTATTGATGTGCTGCAGCCACAGGATGGGAGAAGGCTTGGGCCTGGCGCCATCCTCTGAGCTTTGCTTTTCCAGCTCTGCCATTAGTGTAAATCAGTGGCTTATAATGAAGTCAAATGAGATTTGTGCCCAGACTGCAGCTTGGTCCTGGGATATGAAAAAGAATAAAAAAATTAGGCTGAAAATGTTAATATTCTGCTTTAGCTTGGTTTCAGTTTGTTGTATGTAAATGTGCTTATGTGCACATGCACACATGTACAGAGCTGCATTTTATTCCTGTGGACATTTCCCATGGCCTCTTGGATACAGTGGTGCCTGGCAGTTAACGAGGACCTAAGAGTGCGAAATCTCCTTCCTGGTGAGCTTTGATTGACATGTGCAGAGATTTCAGATAAAGGCTCTGGGATCCTGCTTCTCAGCCATAAAAGGAAAGCAGGCGAGCTTCATCCCCAGCTCAACCGTCTGCACAATGTACATCAATAACAAGATGGCATCTATTTATATATTGCTCGCAGGAAATAACTGGGTTTGCACATGGCTTGGGGAGGCATCGCAGCTCCACCAGCTTCCATGGGGTTCTTGCTGGCACCCAGGTTTATGGCTTGGGCACGTGGGAGAACAGACATGGCTGGGGCTTGCTGTGCTATGAGAAGGGGCATGGGGAGAGTGGCCAGGGCCCAGCAGTGTCCCTCTGCTGACTGCTGGCTCAGCCTCTCCCATATTGTATGAGGAAAGGGAGAGTTCAAGAGAAAAAGGGGTAAGATGCAAACAGCTTAATGTCTGCTGTTGCCTTTGTCTGTGTTGTTGTGGAAGGTTTTCAACAATTGTACTTTCTCACCCAGAAAAATGGATCAGTGACAAATTCCCATCCCACATCAGGCTTCTATGGCACAGGACAGAGGTATGGGGCTGAGCTGAGATATTAACACAGGCCCTTGGGTCAGGGGCCAACTGTCCCCAAGCTTAGTAGCAGTAAATGCACTCAAAACCCCCCACTGAAGCTCAAACTAAACAGAGATTTTACTGTGTCCTTTCTCACTCCTCTCCTTGCTGGCTCTTGTGTTCTTTGCCCATATGCTCTGAAGCTATTTTGCTTTCAGTTTTATGTCTGCTTTATGTAAATGAGAAGAATGAAGCTCCTCTGCTTGCTGCATTATAAATGGGGCTGAGGCTGGCAGGCTCCCTCCAGAGATCTGCAGGTTGCAGAGGGTGCAGGCGCTTGGGCCAGGGGCTGCCTGGGGGATGGCAGTGGTGTGGGGAAGGGGCAGCCCCAACCCCATCATGGACCCCACACACACAGCTTGCAGGCCAGAGCAGCCCTGTGTTACAAGAGCCCCTCAGTCCCTCTGGGGCCATTCTAAGACGCATAGGCTTGCTCAGTGTATTCACTTCAGTCTGTACAAACTGACTGCTGTCAGGTGCTTGTTTCCAATTCCCTCCTGCAGGACCAGGCTAAATTCAGGCTCTCTCTCTGGGAGCACTGATATGTTTTCTTCCATTCCTTCCTGTTGTAAGTCAGCAAGTGTTGGTTTTAGTATGCTACTTTTTGGTTTACTGCCTTCTTTGTCTCTGCTTTCCCAGTCCCACAGATTTTCACACCACCAGATTTTGTCCTGGAGTGCCTGTTCCCCAGCAGCTGAGTGCTGTCCCACTCACAGGATGATGATGCAGGGCTCTGGCAGTGGCCACAGCCTGAGGAATGCTAGAGGCACAGCAAGTGGCTTGGGGGAGGCTTAGGGTTATGTGACAGTGTGGAAAACACTCTGTGGGACAGAAAAAGAGCCTGACCATGGCCTGTTAGGGAAGGTTTGGGTCAGAGACAAAGTGGTGGTAGGCTCTGAGGTATCACACTCCCACCCGTGTTGTTCTGAGGCTCTCACGGAGTGTGAGGCTCTCAGCTGATTCTATAGATCTGTGCTTTGTTAAAGTGGATTCTAATTGAGCTGGTGGTACTTAAGCAGAGAAATGGCTTCAGGAGTCCCTAGCCTAGGACCTGCAGGGCGTAGATGGTATCATCCCTGCTGGGGCTTTGCCCTGCACTTGTTTGAGCTCAGGCTCTCTTTCACCGAGTTCATGGAATATGTGACTTTTTTTTCCAAAGGCATTCATTAAAACAGATAAATTACCTAAGGTTTTAATCCTCCGATTCAGTGATACGCTACAAGAATTAGGTTTATTTTGTCTGGTCAAATGTTTGCTGAAAAGTGAAAAGAAATGTCTCTGCCTTTCTAGAGCTGCTTATTTGATTTCAAAGGGAAGGTATAACCTTTCATTTCCTGCTGTGATTTTCATTAAAGGTCTGCCTATTTTATTTTCAGACCACATATAAATTTACTACCACTTGTGTTTCCATATAAAGTACGTATAGGATCGGTAAGCACTCTGTAAGTCAAACCACTATTTCTTGAAATTCATTTTAATCCATAAAATTGCTAATTAAAGCTACTTCTCAATACCCAAAAATTAAGTTAACAGTAATTAATGTAGCCAGCCTGGAACCTCAGGAAGCTCCTGCCAGCAAGTGTCTTTTGGTGCACACAAGAGGATGCAGTTTGATTGTTGGCACCAACAAACAGGTTGGGAATTGTAAACACGGTAATTAGCAGTAAGTTTCTGGATCTCTACTTGCCAGACTGGCGGTCTGATTCTTGGAGTAGCTGCCGCATGGGAGGAGGGAAAAACAAAGTAAGGGAATTAGAGCAACCTTGCATTGCTCCACCAACATATGCCTCTGGACCAGTGTTTTTCTTGGCAAAGATTTCTGACAAGCAGTTTAAAAGCTGTGTTGCAGCCCTTCTGCAAACTGTGAACCTCACTGCAGGCATCAACCAAGCAACTGTCCCTGGCTGTTCTGCTGAAACTCCAAATGTTTCTCCATGGAAAGAGACCGTCTAGTCTAAGGTTTCCCTGTTCCATCTCCATGGTGGGGTGCAGTGTTGATAAGGTTATCAACAATAATGGGATTTAAAGTTAAAATCCAGCTTTTGCACTAATCCCAGAGTATTCTATTGTTGAGCGATCAAAGATTACAGGAACCTTATTAACCCTTGGTGTAGTGTAAGTTAAAAGGAAATGTCAGACCTAATTCCACCATGAAGTTAAATCTTCGCTTCCCTAAATGATGATTCAAACACAGCTTACTCTGCACAACAAGTGCTGTGAAAACAATGAGCTCACGTGAGTTTAAGAAATTCCATCTGAGAGACAGGGAGAAATGGACAATTATACATGGGGTTAATTTTTTTTTTTTTTTTTTAATTAAAAATAATGTTAGTCCAACCAGCATGTGTTCAGGAACTTTGCAGCGAGAGCCAGAAGAACATGTCAAGAACAATGTAGGGGTCTAGCTGGTGCAAACCTCTGTGGTGCAATGAATACAGCTCTGTAATCTGCAGCAGCTCACATCTGGCCCTAGGTGGAGAAATTTGTTGTGTGTTAGGCAGCAGCTGTGATGGCTTCCTTGTCCTTCTCCCCTTCTCTTGCTTGCTGGGTGCTGTGTGGCCTTAGTTATTTCTGCCCAGTGTCATCAGCTGGGTACCCCAACACGAGAAGTTGAACATTTCTGCAGAGGTGCTTTGAGTAAAAGGGATGAGGTGATGAAAACCAAAATATGTCAGAAATAAAATGAATGCTAATCCTTCTCACAAAGTAGAGCCAGGTGCTGGTGTAACAGGCAAAGGTTTTATTGGCTAAGCTGATTTACACTGCATCAAGGAAGTGCCCCCTCACCTGCTGAGCCTATAAGTAGGGATGAGAGGCTACTCCTCCTTGTTCAGAGGGGAAGATGCTGACTGGCTGATCAAGCTCTGCTTAGATGTTGATGGGAAGCTATCCAGGTAAACGTGTGTTTCCTTGTGGGGAGCAGAGAAGGAAAGTATGCCCTATTTTATTTATTTATTTTTTGACTAGGAGGGGAAAATACAATAGTGATAAAATGGGATAACTCAGATTTGCTCTTCTCTTTTTTCACCTGTACCTTGTAGAAGTGTGATAAAAATTAAATAACTCTAACATTCACTTTGAGTCTCTAGCAGAAGGATAATTAAGAATTAAGGTGCTACCTATAGTAGGTGAGCTCTCTAGAGGGCAGAGAAGGAGAAGAGATAGCTTTGGCAAATTCATGCATGCTTTGTGGCATTTTCACCCCTGGGACAGTGCCAGCCCTGCAGAGTGCTGAGATGGAGGGGTAGGCAGCATCTGCTTTCCCCAGTCCTCAGCAAGCCCAGCAGTGCTGGGTTGTGGAACTCAGTCTCAGCTTATTCCCTTTCTCACTGAATCATGTTCTTTGTGTGGGTTATCACAGCTCTGGTTGACATCAGCTCAGGTGTGCCTGTGGGGTCCTGAGATGCCTCCTTCTCCACTGCTGCCCCAGGTCTCACATGCAAGTAGAGTGGCTGGGGCTATTCTGGTTTTTCTGCAGCTCATCTGTGGTGTGGGAATTGAAACTGTGCCTATAGGGCTGTTCAGAAATATTACTGGTGCTGGCATAATGCTTCCTTCTAGGTAGCATCCCTTTTTCTGGACAATTTCCCAGTAAAATAGTAAATGGCAACTGCAGAGCAGTAAAAGCTGTGGCATACTTGTTTGACTGACGTTACAGAGCCTGCAGAGCAAATGCAATTAGGTTTCTCAGTGTGCAGCAGCTTCCTTTCCTCATGTCCCCACTGTGGAGGAGCTGCCCTAGGTTTAGCTTGGCCTTAAGCTGCAGATCAGTTCCGTGGAGGGGCTCTGTGTTCCTGAGCCCTCCTGTGCACCTCAGTGTCTTCTCAGGTCTTGGATCTGCCCTTCTCAATATGACAAGGTCCTTGCCAGTTCTTTTGCGCCCTTGACACCCAACTGCCGCCAGGTCACAAAATGGTTTCTTTAGGCATGGACAGCTGATGAAGTGTGAACCCTTTTATGGATACTTTGCTTCAGAAAGAGGTGGGAAAATTAGGTGTAGCAGCTCAGATTCCTCAGGAAGAGGTAATCAAGAGCAAACGGCTACCAAGTGCTGAGGGCTGCAGTTAGCTGCAGTGGAGTGCTGAGGGTCATTCACCTGTTGAGGCTGACTGCTCAGGAATGGGCAGGGATCCGTGCTCCTGCCCTCCTTCATCTGCATCACTGGGTTTACAGAACTCTTCTGTATTTGATAGACCCGCTGCTTGGATCTAGGACTGCTGGATGATTCAGTGATTGCTGGAAGTGGTATAGTCTGGGAAGACTGGAAGTGTCTTCCAGCCTAGACTGATGTATGAGCCTGAGACAGAAGTAGTCATTATGCAGTACCCCTGATCTGTGTGGAAGTGATGAGGTGTGGTTGTGGCTGGAAGCAAATGGTCCCACAGCCCTGTCATGCCTGGTATGCATTCTGGGTCATTCTGTACCTGAGCAGCTGTTGTGCTGCAGGCCCCTTTTCCTGTTGCTGTGGATGGGGAGCAGTGGAGCCAGGAGCAGGCACTGCAGTGCCAGCATTCTTGCAGCCAGCACAGATGTGGGGCTGCCACACTCTGGTCTGTGGAGTGTGGGAAGTGCTGGCTGGGATGTCTCTGTGGGCTGCAAAATGGACCTTAGCATGGACACAGGTAGGACTCTCCTTTATACCTACATCCTTTGGTATTTCTGCGTACCTCTACATTATAAAAACAAATCGCGTACTGATATATTTATTTTTCAATGAACTATTCTTTCCTAAGGACAGCTTTGGGGAGAAGCTGTAAGAAAGCAGGTTTCCTCTTTTGACAATAACAAGCCAGAAGGTTGTCTGTGTGGCAACCTGACCCCACGTGATAAGGCAGAGCCCCATGCCGTGGGCAGACATCCCACGTGCATTGTTGGGAGCTCTGCCTGGCTGTCCCCGTGGAGGTGGGCTGCTCCTGCACACGACACGTGAACAGCAGTTCCTGTTTTTAATGTGCCAGATCATAGCTTGCTCATCGCTCCAGCTCCTGGGCAGAAAAACACTGTCAAAATGCAAATGCAGGAGCTGACTAAGAACCAGTGAGTACGCGATCTGGATGCTCCAAACTTGAGCACTGTGATTGATAAAGGATATAAAATGTGACTTTTTTTTTCAAGCTGAGGCACTCCATCAGTGTTATGCAATTCAAACAATTTTGTGTTAAGAATAACCATTGTGTTTTGTGGAAGGTGTGTGCCCATGCGTGAGGCTGTGTAGTGCACACAGCATAGTGGCCCAGTTTTGTGGGGGCAGTGAAGGCAAAACTTGCTGACAGCATGTGTCTGATGGGCCAGTGCAGCAGCCAGGGGCAGATACTCCTCTAGCCGTGCTGTTTGGGGTTCAAACTGTGATTTCACAATCCTGATGTTTCCCTATATTTTCCTTTATATTTTTCCTTTAATTGTACAAGCAGGAAGGAGAAAAAAGACAACAAATAGTTTTCAATGGTAAATGTTTATATTCATAATTTAAAGTGTTCTTCCAGAAATTTAATATCGCCTTTAAAGTCTGAGAGTGCAAAGTCACTGGGAAACATGAAAAAGCAGGTTCTTGGTCAGAGAGCTTGTAGATTGATCCCCTCTCTCACAGACCTGCCAATGTTTCTATTGATGGATTCCCTAATAGTGCTGGAAAATCTACTCCAAAGCTCTGGAAATCTGATTATTATTTCTTGAGGGCAGATCCATAGAAAGATATGAGCCTATATTCACTAAACCAAAGCTGTTTGTCATACAAAATAAATCCCTGCAGTTTGGTCTCTTCTCATACTCCCTCAGTGAGAAGCTGGAGGTACCAGATTGGCAAGTGGGTGGAGAAAGGTGGAGGGAGATGGTCTGATGAGCCAAGAAATTAATGTTTCTCTCTGTCCCAATCCCCCCGTGTAACCCGAGCACCATTCTGTGCCTGCAGGCGGGATGCAAGCCTCCAACACCTGAGTATTCCTGCCGAATGACATGGCACAAGATCAGGGAAAAAACCTGTTTACTACAGCATGGTCTAGTTTTCAGAGTAAAACAGATTGCTGTACATTGGGTGTGAAATTCCCTAATGTTTAAGTAATGACTCTGGGAACCATATGACTGACAGCCTGAGCAAAGCAGTGTCTGAGGTTATGTAAGTCCCTAAAAAGAAATCTAACCAACCCCAAATCCTAATTGTGTAGCAGATCTGAGTACTGCAAAGTCTAAGCATTGCCAGATTTGAAAGCCATGCTGCTGCCTTATGTAAATAGTCATGAATACTCCTAGAAGCAGCATCCCAATTAGCTGTTTTGCTCTCTGAGTGGAGCTGTCCCTGTGGGCTGGTGATAGCCTGACCTGCTGGGCATAGCTGGGGCTGTGGCTCTCAGGGACATCCCAGGTAGGGAAATGGAGCTGCTTCCAGCTCGGGTGCTCATGAGGAGGGAAAAGAGATACCTTCTCCCTGTGCTTCCTTGTGCAGGAGCAATTACAGCACATGTTTATGAATTCCATCCGGAGACTGCAGTCCTTGCTATGAATCTCAAAATGTTTTAGATTTATTAGCGTCGCGCTGCTTCTGACACAAAGGATGTGAGGGACAAAGAGCAGCAGCTCCTGTGCTTAAAGGAAGCACATAAAACCCTGCCAGCACCTTCATCGTTCTGTGCGTCTGAATGCTGTTAGCTGGGCGCCATTGTACCTGCGAGTGCAGGCTGGTGTTAACTCTGAGATGTAAAGTACTGCCTGGGGCAAAGGTGCGCTGGTGAGGATGGTTAGAGTGCAGCTTGGGCTCCTGCTGGCTCTTGCTGCCTTGTTCCAGGTGTGACTTAAGACAGAAAATTGAACCAGAGGCATTAAGAATACTTAGGAAGGTGTTCTCTAATAAATATTCCATATATATGCCTATATATTTGGTGTTCAAATAGGTATGTAAATAGAAGGGATGGAATACAGTCTCTGTGACAGAGCTTATCAAATAATTCTTAGGATTAATTTTGCAAAATTGCTCAAGAAAAAATTTCCCATGTCTCACAATCTTCTCAAACTGGCTGAAATGCACAGGAATGGTACTTTTGAATTTCGATCTGATGTAAATTTAAAATGGCCTTTTTTCTTGGGGATAGGGAGGAGCAGGGATTTCAATCAAGGTCCTGTGATATTTTTCAAACACTACTTGCCATATCAATGTTGTTGTGGCCTGTCCTGGGCTAGGTGAGGAACTTGTCCAAACTCCCAGCATTGCCCACCTTACTTCTAGAGGGGGGAATAGAAGAGAAGGATAGAATGAGCAAGCAGGAGAAAGCAGTACAGAAGGAAGTGACTAGGAATAGTGGAGGGATGGAAAAGATGGGAGAAAGCAGGAAAGAAATAGAGATAAGGAAATAAAAATGAGAGAATGGGAAAAAGAAAAATGAAATAATGGATAAGCAAAATGGATCTCAATAGTTCTCAGTTCTCCCACTCCTCAGGTGGGAGCAAAGTGTGATTTGGAGCCCTCAGTAGTACTGCAGCAGCTTTTCTCCTTTTAGCTCAGGGTGTGCTGGCACCAGGTCCTGGTAGAATCTCTGCAGATCTATCACAAAACCATCACAAAAGATGAAGTAATGTCCTGTCTGGCCACATACTGAGCTGTAGGTCTTTTTGGTTGTTTTTTTTCTTTTTTTTTTTTTTTTTTTTTTTTGTTGTTTTTTTTCCCCCTTCCATTTAAAAGAAGAGCTATCTGATGTGTTCTGTTAATGTCAGAAAGAAAAAAGTTATTATGATTTAGAGGAGCTAAGGGTTTAAAATTAAATATGCACTCAGTGCTTTCATCCAAAGATTTGGTGATAACCAGGTTACTGAAATCAGTGTACTTTTATCAGAGCCAAAAGGGTTTTTTTGTGTGTGTTTTTTGAGGTGTTTATAGAATATATCAACTCTTATTATGTCCTCTTACAATTGCAGATGGGAATGATGAAAACAAGTTCCCATGCAATTACTTGCTCCTGCTTTATAAAAAAGCCAAAGCCTAAATAAACTTCAGTACAGAGTAAACTGATAGCATCCTTATGAAAGAGCAGACCAAAGAGTTCCACCCTACTGCTGAAAATGAAAGCAAACTTCAGCCATGAATAAGTGGCCAAACTAAGATTTAAGATTAGGTGTAAAAATGTTTCACTCAGCATTTCAGCCTGTTAGGAGTGAGCTCTGGACCTGGGCTGGATGACAGTTGAGAGCACATCTTCTTGGGCTTGTCTTTTGGAGATGCCAAAATGCTGTCCTTGGATCATCTGAAACATCAGCTGTTCTCACAGAGGAGAGCTCTGATAAATGCTCTGATCCCATTTCCGCATCACTTTCCAACTCATCAAAGCAATTTAAAAATCAATATGTTATATTTAACAGAGAGGCTGTGCATTTCTCTCTGGACAGGAATAACACAGCAAGTCTGCTAGGGGAGAGTTAATGTTCCAGGTGCAGCCTCTGGTACAGACCACCGAATATAAAGAATATTCTAGGAAAGCCGTAAAGGCAGATAATGCAGTAATGGCTTCTGTGATGTTAACAATGTAGCTGTGCTTATGAGCTGCTGTGTGAGCTGGAGTACAGTGTTTGGACCTGAGCAGTGCAGTGTGGATGACAGGAGATCTACAGGCATCGGAATTGTTGTGCTGAGCCCAACCAGCTCCTGTCATTCTAACACATAGTAAGACCGGGGCACAGCCTGGTGTAGCAATAGCAGCCTAATGCAGCTAATGTTTGTGAAGATTGCCGGACACCACAGTGGTCTATATAGTGTAGGGCTGTTGCTCTGTACAGGGCTGCAGGACCAAGCATCTGAATGATCTTGAGCCATTCTTGAATAAGCCTTCATCAGTTAAGGAGGCACCACTGCATTTTCTTCCTACTGAGCTGCAGGGTGACAAAGAACACCTTTAGCCACAGTAGGTTAACACAAATTGCATTAAAGTCTGGTGTGGTAGGAAGCTTAGGGAGCCTGGGTGAGGGGTGAAGGAGTTGGGCAGAAAGAGGTGGAATTGAAGAGGATCAAAAGCCCCATCAGCTGCAGACAGAAAAGAGGAATGCTTCCTCTGTCCTTATCTGTTGGCTTAAGCATCACATCTGCAAATAGAAGATACAGATGTTCACGATGCACCTAGGAGATCATTCTTCCAGATTTCATTACTTGTTTGTAGAACCATGCCATCACCCCCAGGCATGGTGGGTTCGTGTCTCGAGGTGAATGGGTAACCAACATTGTTATTCAGGTTCTTCCTTACTGCATGGTCTGCTGGAGGGTTATCTATGGCTTCCAGCTTCCAAAGATTTTAGTCTGCCCCAAATACTTAGGACTCCAGCATCTCACACCTCCCCATGTGTACTTTTTTTCCCCTCTGAGTATGAAGTACAGGAGCTGCTCTGAAAATGATGCCTCTAATTTTATAATGTCAGTCCACAGCATCAAAAGCAGATGTTGGTGTTATGGCAGTAAAGGTTGAACCTTCCCACCAATATTCCATACGTTTTGCAATTGTGTGACAGATGGCAGCAGAGGAACAGTCTGAAAGAATGGTGTATGGAGCAAAGGTGTGTCACTGAATTCCTCTGTGCAGAAAATATGGTGCCCATTAACATTCATCAACACTTGCTAAATGGTTATGTAGACCAAACAGTGGATGTGAGCACAGTGTGTGGTGGTGGGTGGTGCATTTTAGCAGTGGTGACAGTGGTTTACCTCCACTGTTGCAGATTTTTGTGAGTGTGGCGTGCAGGTTCTTGTTTATCACCAGCAAAATTGTACAGCTAATGGTGGTAACTGTGTTGAGAAAGTGTTTTGTAGTTGAGAATTTGCTCAATCAAATAGTGTTAGTACGCTGTTTGGAGCTGTTGTGCTTTCCATGAAAATAGGAGGCATCACTTTTGGTGTGACCCACATAGTTTGGCTGTATATAAAAGATTTCAGTAGCTTGGATTACTTTTATATATTTATAGTGAAAATAACAGCTGCTTAGAACTTGATTATCGATCAAGGGAAGACAGTAGGTGTTTTTAATCTTCATAAACATAACTACAAATCATTAAGTAATATGAAGTATTTTCTTGAAAGGCACTTCATTTAAAAAACAAACAAACAAAAACTTAATCCACTGTTTTCAGAAACTGAATACATTTTGATTCAATTTGATGTGAAGGTTCACAGAAAAACATGGTGGGCCTCAGCTCTTGTATCTTGGTAACTGCACTGATGCTACTGAGACAAAATTAGATTCTTCCCAAAGACATAAGACACTGAAAGATTCTGAAGTAGGGATTTGGAGAGCTTTAAAATTCTGATTTTAGTTGGTAAACTCTCTGCAGATGTTATAATCTGTTTGCACATACACACTCACAAATATATACAGTACGTTTGATATTTTACTGAAAATTTAGGACTACTGTCATGTGTGCCATACACATATATTTGATGCATGGCTGAGCATGCATGTAAAGTACATTTATGTACCTATATGTGTATGTACATACATACATACATTGCCTTGTGCTATGCAAGCCAAAAGCTGTGTTGGGCTATACAATGTGTGGCGTTGCAGTGAATGTGGAGCTTAGTGCCTGTCCCAGCCTCACTGGCTGTCCCACTCAGGGTGTCGCTCTGGCAGCCACTGGAGATGCAGAGCTGCTGCAGGAACTTCCTCTTCCCTTCTTGTGACGGTGGGCTGCTCTGTGTACTTCAGAGTAGTGCTGTGTCAGGTGTGAGCACCATGGGTTTGTGAGGCTGATGGTCTGAGCCCTGGGGGTAAAGGAGAGCTGCCCTCAGCAGTGGGTTTGTGCCTTTCATCAGTGTGGGTATGAGTGGGGAGCTGCTTCCCCCTGGGTAAAGGCAGCCACTGAGGCACAATGTACACCTGGGACTGATGGGGTGGCCTTTGTCATTAATGTGCTCCTCTTGGGTGGGCTCAAGAGCTGAACAGATCTGTTGAGTAAATGCCATGCCTTCAAAGGCAGCAACGAAAGCACCAGGATGATGTCTTGGAAAAGCAAAATATTTTTGTTTGCTGGCAAGTGTTTAATTCATGTGCAGTCATGCTTACCCCTTTTGATGTCAAAGAAGAGGCTTTGCTAGTGCAGAACTGCCCGCTTACTCCGATGACAAATGCCTCAGCGACAGAAGTCACCTTCTGCGCTCAGCCGAGCCCGACCACAGCCATCCCAATGGCCGTGCTGCTGGGACTCTGGGGCTGGCTGCAGATGCAGAGTCGTGGTGCTGTATTTCAAGTGATGATAAAAACTTGCCGGGTAAATCGGTGTAGAGTGGCTTGCTGGGAGCATGTCAGCCGGTCTATCATTGTACAAAGGCAGCAGATGCAGTCAGCGCTCAGATGAAATGATTCATGACCCGCTGATGCCTCCCAAGGGATGGAGCCAGGGAACAAAGAGATGCTGGGACCTCCTCAGGTGGGAGCAATACTGTGGGAAGCAATGGGGAAGGACAATAGGGAGAGTAATAAAGGTAGCATGGACCAAGCAGAGTAGCCCTTTTTGCTCTATGGCAATCCCACAGCTGCCCTCAGGGCTGGGGGAAGAGCCTTTGGCAGTGCCACATTCCAGGAGGGAGTTGGCTCTTACACACAGAATCACAGAATCACAGAATGACCCGGGTTGGAAGGGACCTCAAGGATCATGTAGTTCCAACCCCCCTGCCTAGCAGGGCCACCAAACATATGCCTTTACTAGATCAGGTTGCCCAGAGCCCCGTCCAACCTGGTCTTGAACACCTCCAAGGACGGGGCATCCACAACCTCCCTGGGCAGCCTGTTCCAGGACCTAACCACTCTCCTAGTAAAGAACTTCCCCCTAACATCCAACCTAAATCTTCCCTCTTTTAACTTAAAACCATTTCCCCTAGTTCTGCTATTATCAGCCCTTTCGAAGAGTTTGCTCCCCTCCTGGGAGTAAGTTCCCTTCAGGTATTGAAAGGCTGCAATGAGGTCACCCCGCAACCTTCTCTTCTCCAGGCTGAACAAACCCAACTCCCTCAGCCTGTCCTCATAGGGGAGGTGCTCCAGCCCCCTGATCATCTTCGTGGCCCTCCTCTGGACCCTTTCCAAAATCTCCATATCTTTTTTGTACTGAGGGCTCCACACCTGGACACACCTGGCTCTTCAGGCAAAGGAAGGAGCAGGGTGGCAACCAGCAGGGATGCAGGCTACACACAGGGTTCCCACTGCACAGCCACATTGAAGCTGGTCACTGGCAAAGCAAGTGCTGGTGGAATGCTGACAGAAGATTGTAGCCAACATGCAACTGGCCCTGTGACCAGGGAGTGCTGTGTGAGACACAGATAGGCTGGAGCTCCAGGACAAGCAGGCAGATGCTCCTCAGGGTGTACCACAAGGGAAGATAGCATGAGGCCAGGGGCAGAACTTGGCGTGGCCCTGGGCAAGCTCTCAGCTAGCTCAGGTTGGTCAGGACAATGTTTTCCTGTGCTCCTCCCCTCTGGCACCTGTGGTGCTGTGCTTATTTGCTCCAGCTGGGTGTTGGCATTAGGTGAATCCAGCTCAGCTGCCCTGCTGCAAAGGATTTCAGAAAGCAACTGCAAGATGCCTATGTAACAAAGATGCTGGTAACAAACTCTATTTATGGTGATTTTCTGCAGCTAGAACTTAGAGATTTAAAAAAGAAAAACAACAAATCACACGAGGGATTATCTCACAAAGATGTGAGGTAAAGCAGCTTCTGAATAAAGGGGTTAAAGTGCCTGCATTAACACCTGCCCCTCCTTAATTCCCCCACCTGCTGCTTTTCTAGTTTTCCCCTCTGCCCTTGCACAGAGCTGTTACTGCTTGGATGTTCCCTGAACAGAGCAGAAGGTCTGGGCAGTGAGGGTAGCTTTTTGCCTGCAGGGCTGTGTGCTGAGCTCTGGTCAGCTCACCACAGCTCTGCGTAGTCATGGTGCCCTTGCTACCCTGTGACTCGCAGTGCCTGTTTTATTATTTACACTAACTCATGTTCTTGGTGTCCTCAGGGGATTTCACCCAGGTAAGCGCTGAGCTAGTTCACCTCCTGTGAATCCATAAATGTAGACACTTTGGATGTAGTTTTTCTGCTACCGCAGTCTCTGTATTATTCACTTTTGCAAGGTCCTTTTTAAAGAAGCTAATAAACCTGTCATGACAAGCCCATCGAATCTCATCAGGACGCTTCTTTCACTCCCGAGGTCCCTTTCATAAACAGCCTGCATGCTGGCACTATTCGTTAGGTGCACTCAGTCAGCTTTGTTCTTTACCATTATTGTGTGGTGTATGTCTTTTTTGTAGTACCTGAAGCTCACAAGACAACTTTCGGTTTGCCTCCCAATGGGGGAGAAGGCATCTGTAATGTGTTTCATGTCTCACATCTCTGAAAAGGACTGGAGAACACAAGCACAGTAACTTGTGGGTTTTCTGTCTTAGAGAATTAGGATGTCTTTGCATTACTGAGCAGGAAAATACTGAGCAGTGCTTGATCAATAAGAGGCATTACCAGAGGTCTGCTGTAGTCTGCACCAGTGTTGCTATAGGCTATGGAACTAGGAATATAAAATGTCGAGCGACAGTAATAATTCATGCATCCTGGGATGTATAAAACCAACAGTATGTCAATAGCTGTGCACGCTCTGCAGAAAATATGCAGGGTTTAGATGTCGCAAGAGCCTGTGTTTTCCTTTAAATCATGTTTTCCTTGGTGAAATAGAGAATTTCCCTATTTGTTAAAAGCGTTTATTTTCAGCTTCATGTCAGTAATTTTCTATTAAGATTCTAAGAGATATGCAGTTCGAAAGGGGCCTTGAGATCCAGAGCCAAATACATGTATTTATTGAAAGGAAGCACATAAAAGACTTCTAAAACAGGGTGCAGTGGTATTTGAGATTCATGGACCATTTCAGCATTCATAAAAGCGTATATGGTTCTCATGTTGGCTTCACTAGGGACTGAACTGTGCAGCTGGGTTACCCAGGAGGTACTGGCGTTCCCTTAAAGGGAAGCTCGCTGAGACCATTTGTAATTTACTTGGAAAGTGAAATATCTTGTGAAACGAGTAAGAACTTCTCCAGTAACCACCGTCCTAAAATACTTCAAGATAATTAATATTGCTCATCTCCTGTGAAAAGACCCCGAGGAGGGTGAATTATTGCCGCAGGGAGGCACAGCGGGCATCAGAATACTGTCTGCCTAACACTAGCCTCCTCTGTGCTGCTGCTGTCTGGGAACCAATAAGTGATGAGTGCTGTTTTACCTGCTAAGGCTCCCACAAAAATTCTTCAGATGAAACTTTAATGAGAAAAGGGAGAAAAAAAATGTTCCAGCAGACCCATTCCTCTGTATGCTCTTGTGCACCTCAGCCATGTGTTGCCAGGCCTCCATTTCTCTAAATCTGCCTGGAATTAGATAGGCGAAACAGAGCGGTTGCTTTGTCGCTCATGCTGATATGAATATGGGCCTTAACATACAGGTAATACTTCTGAAAGAATGTAAAATATTAACAGGAAAAAAAAAAAAAAAAAAGGAAAGAAGAGGGAAGGCATCACAAAGAAACCTACCATGCATTATTTAAGCCTTTCCCTGTGAGGCTGAGGGCTCCAATGCTCTTCCAGCAGCAGCATTCCCTCCGCTGTGGGGCTGTGGGTCCTGGCTCCCACTTGGCTGCTCTGGGTCCTTTTTGGAAGGTGCTGATTCAAACAATAATTAAACATCTTAAATATCATCTCTATTATTTTTTTTTTTTTAAGACTTTAAAGCGATTTGATGGCAGTGGGCTGCGTCTACACAAACAAGCATTAATAGATATTTTAGCACATCTTGCTGAAGCAGATGTTAAATACAAACAAAAAAATTAAACCTGCTGACTCTCTGAGATGTATGAAAGGGATGTCTTTGTTGTGAGCAGAGTGACTTGACTCATTCTGCTCCTTCGGCTTGGTTCAGGGAGGATGTGTTTCACAGTCTTCCCATGATACCTGGCAAATTTAAAGCTGTCACTGTTGATCCCACTTCTCTTTGTATTAAAGGAATGTCTGTGGTGTTTATATTATGGAGGAAATGCTATTTCTACTGATTGTATTTTCATCGTTTCTCTTATGACTGTACTGTTTGCCAGCAGCTTTGGGGCCACTTTGATGCTTGCTCTGATGCCATACTTATTGTGCGGCGCAGTTGAGCCTACAGTTTTCTTTTCTAATCAGAGCTGGCATACTGAGTAAAAAAAAAAAAAAAAAAAAAAAGCTTTTATTAAATTATGGTTATCTCATAGGGTCTGCATTTGTAATAGCGAGTGGGTGCTGGAAACCTGTGTTTGTGCACATTCTGATTTCATTTTAATTCTGGTAATGTTTTTCCTGCCTTTTTTTCCTCTCCCTGACCATGCTTGAGCAGGGTCATGGACCTGCTGGTGGGGTGGTTGCTCTCCTGGGAGATGGCAGGGGTATGCATGTGCTACAGCCTGCACCCTGTTCATTGCTCCTGCTCAGAGTGGTGTCCAGTCACAGAAAACAAAATAATCATGGTTTATGAATTCACTCAGGGAAGTATGTAGCTTCCTATTATGTACATAACCAGAACTGGGTGCTGGAGGCAGGAATGGAAGCGGCTAGATTGGGTTCAAATATGCGACATGATATTCATATCACCCTATTGCTGTGGAGGTATACAGAGTCACCCTGGTGCTGGAGTGTGTTTCTGGTACCCACAGAGGCCTGCCAGCTCCCTTCCTCACTGCTGCTTGCATCACAACACATCCTTGCAGTGATGGCGTGCTGGGTTTGAATAATAACTGCATGGATACAGGTATCCTTTTCTTCCTGTATCTCGCAGCCATTTGCAGATTGATGAGAAATTATTCCATTTCCATCCTGCAAATTGGAAAGACTTTGAGAAGCTGAGTGATGTGTCCAAGATGATGCAGCAAATTGATAAAAGAAAGAGGGATCAGGACACTCTGTGCAATTTAGGGGTGCCTCTAACTGCCCCAAAGATTTCTAGCAAAAGGCATCCAGTTCCCAGACAGGCAGCCTCCCTCTATTATTTCTGTCAGAATATTGCTGCTAACTGTGGAGAAATGTAAAATGTATTATTCATTTCTCCTACTCATAAAATCAATACCTATCGAAATACAAATGCAATTTAAATCAAAGGGCACTTGTTGAGTGCAGATCCTACTAATTAGATCTGATTTCCCAACAATTTCTTAAATTATTTATCCAAGAGATAGGTAGCAGGCACTTTATGTGCCCCAGAGTGAATATAATAAACCTCTTGTCATGATACAGCAAATGTGAAATGTAGTGCAATGCAATATGATTTGTAACCCCAATGAACTAATGCAATATCAATAGACATCAATCTGTGTGAAACATCTGTCTCATTATAACATCTTATGAGGTATGTTGAAAGCCAATAACCTTGCAAAATGGGCATGTCTTTGTGAAGGATACAGGTTGTGCTGCTAAGAATCAATTAAATCTGTAATGCCCACCTGCAATAGAAGTTATTAAGCCATCCTCACTAAAAAAGAAGTTTATATAATGCATGGATAGCCATAGTGACAGCAGTTCATTCTAGGCTGGTGGATGGTTCTGCAAGCAATTCTGCTGCCATATTTGGGCCTTTTTTCCCATGATGGCATTGTGTATTATAGTCCCACAGTCTACATCTAAGCAATATTTCTCTTGTATCTGGTTAATTATAGTTTTTAAAAAATGTGAAGAAAAGAACAAACCGTTTTGAAGATTGTTGTGTCCAAACTAGGAGGCTACTTTCCCATAAAATGAAGGGTCTGCATTTTGCATTTGTCTGTTGGTAATATATACTGATGCTCTAAAATTTTTAATCATAAGGTTTTTTTAATATAGCCCTTTGTGGTTTTAATTTTCAAATGCAAACTTACGTTTGTATGGTGGATCTTAACATTCTATCCCACAAGCCAGTTGGGAACTGAAGATCCGCGGCTGCCCTATTTAAATGTATGTGCTCACCAAGTTGTTTTCTATCAGTGATTGAAAGGAATAGTCTGAAGAGTTAGGCTTATCAGGAATTATAATTCAGAGCTTAAACATCTCTTCTGTGCCCTCTTCTGCAGCCCTTGTGGTGATCAAGCTGCTGGGAAAGGAGCTTGAGCAAAAAGCTGGAGCAGCCCAAAGTGCTGTGTGATCCAGTAGGTGCTGCAGCCTGTGATCTGAGTGTGCCTTGGCAGTACTTAGAGGGAAGCAAGACGGCACCTTAACTCGGGATTTCATGGCCTTTAAAAGTACAAGTCAGAATTGTAATGGTATTTAAACCTTCCTTATTAGCAGTACAATAAGTCTTTCAGCAAGTGCTCTGCAAATTCTTCTTTGGTGATCTGTAAAAGGCAGTTCTGATAGTGACAGAGCTGAAGTCTGAATGCTGAGTACAGGACCAACTCAGAGCGGACTGTTGCACTTGAGCTGATGGGAGGAATCGAGGTGACTGAATCAGTGCTGTATTAAGGCGGTGCTCCTGCCCTTCCTACGAGGGGCCAGGAAGGGCAGGAGCTCCAAGCGTGAAAAGTGTTACATTAAAATACTGGTTGCGTAGGATTAGTTTGTCATCAATTATTCAGCTCTGCTTCTTGTATTATTATTGTTTTTAATTAATAGAGTGTTGGATAGCATTTGTCTGGCAGGTGTGAAATCAAGGCTCAGTCCCAGAGTGTTTGTTATAAATCCTAGCTACACCAAGCAAGGAGAAAGTCCTACGGTAATGTTTTGCATTTTCTCAGCCCATTCTTATTTAAATGAGAACAAGCTATCTGGAAAGAACATCAAACATTGCAACTACTCTTTAGTAGTACTTTCATTTTCTTGTCCTAATTCCTTTTCAGACATGTTTAAATAGTGTGTGATTGTATATTAGTGACTGCAAAGGTTGCCTGAATTAACACCACAGACTAATTTTGTTTTAAATGGAGGGAGGAGCACATCTGTTTCAAAAAGCTTTGTAATATGCCTTTTGTGAGTTCAAATTGCATACAGTAATGACCACTTAAGTGAGCTGCTACACACACAACTACTTATTTGCAATAGTATTAACCAGCACGGCTATAAAACGGCATTAATATTTTTGTGCATTGAATTATGTTTCTCCTTTCTCCTCCTCTTGAAAATTCAGCCCTCTGTTAGTGTTTGGGGGGAACCGAAGATGAGCTTGTGTTCCTCCCCATGGCAGATGTGTTATTCTCTGTAGGACCATCTGGCTATATCTTTTATGTTTTGTTTGCATCTCCCTTAGATAAATGAAACATGAAATGTTTTGTAGCTATAACTAACGCTATTTTTCAATCAGAAATTGTTATAATCATATAACATTATAAATATTATTGTCATAGCTCTGGATGACATCTGCGGATTTAATTTAGAGGTTAAAAGTGTGTGGCTTTGCTGTTCATCACAGCAGTTTAGGGAGGGCACAGTTTGGAAATGAGCACACAAGGGAGGTATCACCTGAGGGACAAGTAACTCATACAGACATAGACCCAATTACTTAGAGGAATAAAGAAATGTGCCTTTTTCCATGGCTGCCCTTTTTACAGACAAAGGTGTTTACACCCTCCAAATGTCTACAGTAAACAAACAGAATGTTGTTCAACTGGCAAATACTTCAATTATGGAAGCATCAAAGAAGTGCCTTGCAGAATAGATTCTCCATCTTGAGAAGGGGGAAAGGACCACCTGGTACAACTATCTGTAATTTATCTGCCTTGGGGTGCAGGAAAGAACTATTTTGTATTTAATTTCAAAGGGAAAGCCAAGACATGGACAGAAATTAAGGGACCTTTTTGTACACTTAAGGGAATTCTATAAAAGCTAATGGGTTGAAGAAAGCTGTGTGCAGGCCTGGGCTCACCATTAGACCATCCTCAAAAAATTTATGTTGCCAAGTCTATTGCCACTAAAATCTGAAAGCAAACATTAGCAGCCAAGAACATCATGCTAATTAATTGCTGCAGGAGGACACAATTTCCAAGATCTAATGAAAGATGGAATCTAGCTCCCATATGTCCCACTCGATAGACCAAGAAAATGTGCCCATGTTTTTCACAGAAACCATGAGCAATGTCCAACTACATGTGTCTCAGCTGAATAAAACTAATCACCAGATGCAGAGATGGAAATGGCTGTTTGTCAGCACCCAGTCTTGAAAAACCCAGCCAGGACCTGTTCTTGAGGAACCATTTTGATTCACCACTTTAACAGCAGATTCTGAAGGTGGTAACTGAGTATCTGGGCACATCTCTCAGCTGCTGTGTTAGTGAACAGTTCCCGATACTGTGTGTGCAGCTACACTGCAAATCTACCTGCTCGCCTTGCTGAGCTGTGGGCTTGTGCTTGCTTGAACCTGAAATTCCTGTCAGTGTGATGCTCATGCCAGGATGTGAGTGTGTTTCTGCAAGGGAACGGTAAGGGCTAGAGAATGAGATCTGCATGTGTCTTGAATGTGAATGTCCTGTCTCAGTTGGCAATCAGTCTTTCTTTCCAGAGGCATATGGACACTGTTATATGCAATGGTTTGGCTTGCTTAACTAAGTAATATTTCTACTTAATATTTGTTATCTGATGGATATATATTACCAAGCTGATTTCCTGTGCATGCATGAGGATGCCTTGCAGTACATGGGGAGTGCTGCTGGCTGTTTGTAGGGGTGCACACTGACCTGCCGTGTGCCAGAGCCATATGCCATTGCCTACATGGCACAACAATGCTCCACTGCTGCTGTGAGGCACCTGATGCAATCCCAGGCCTGTCTGAACAGTGCTGATTAACCCGGCTGCTGTTGTGATGGTCCTGGCCCTGCAGTGCAAGTGTCTTTCTTGCAGTCAGGGTCTGAGCCCAACTGGGACATTAGGGAGTGTCATGGTGGCAGGCTAGGCAGCCCCATGCAAACAGAGAAACAGGGCTGAGGAACAGGGTTTGGCAGACATAAGTGCATAGCTCACATCTTCTGAGCATCACTTCATCCACCCAAACACTGTTAGTATTTGTTAAGTGTTTAATTTCTGGAAACACCAAAAGTTCTCACCTTCCTATGTCATCTTTTATGTATGATATGCATGAAACTTATAATCTGAAAAGAGTGTACTGACACCATGCATAGTGGAAATGGGCACAGTTGAAGCACATATAAATTGCACAGCTAAATTTTACCTTAAATATTGAAGAAAATATATTTTATTCTGTCTACTCTGAGGTTAAAGAGCAATAAATAAATAAATAAAAATAGAAGGTCATGGTAAGTAATTGTAACACACTATTGTGCATTTCCTTAAGATCTTTCCAGCTAGTGGAGAGTAATGACATTTCTAACCTTCAATAACTTCCACATAGAAAGGCAAACCATTTTGATTGGCTTCAGTAAGGCATTTAAAATCATAAGGGCTGCTATTAGGCAGCCTATGGAAGAAAGTTAGACTCAGGATAGTTTTTTGCAGTTGGGCTTTAATTTTACTCTAGGTTTTATGTGACATGAAACTCCAAAGGCACTCGTGGTTCTACTCTAAGAGATGAGATCAGCACTTATGAGCATGTGTTTTGATGACACAACTCAAAAAACTGAAGTGATTACTGTTATGAAAGGACCAAGGTGATAAGTCTCATGTAATATATGAGCACCTATCAGTCAGATAAGCCAAGAAAGGTCATAATCCATTATATTAATGTTATAAACTGACATCAGGTTGGTGAATTGGGACTCTCGCACTTTTAAAAAAGTGTTGCTGTGGTTAAGCTTCACTCTGTCCTTGGAGGACAAGTTTAATAACAATTTTTTTTTCTCCCAGAATAAGAAACCTTAAAGATTTTCAGCGTAATGTAAGTAGTCTTTTAACCTTCACAGAAGCATTGCTGTGTTTTTATTTACTATTACTTTTGAACAAACTTTGCATCACAGCAGAATCCAAAATGCCACACACGGATGAGGGAAATCAGCAAAGTGATAACTCCTGACAATTGAGATGCTGACCTTATTATTTTATTTGAGTCTTCTCCCATTACTTCATAAAACATCTATGAGGAAGGCAAGATTTATCATGCCTTCTGAAGGTGTCTTAACAACTGTGACATTAGAGGCCCTGTTCTTCAGAGCCAGTTTCTGACTAACAGCTCCTTATTTCTCATCATAGATAGCTATAAATTTTCTCTGCATCCGTTGATCAGTCCAGATCCTCTGCTGTTGTTATCTAGACCTCTGATTTCTGGATCCTGAGGGAGTATTGAGTCAGAGTAGTGTACTCAGTGCAGTGGTTGCCTTTCTATTTTGGGGTGGGTGCAGCAAACAAAGGGGTCCTGGTAGACTTGAAGTGCCTTCACTGGAGAAATTGCCGTGGAAACTGCCTGGGGCCTGTTAGACACCCATGAAGTCTCTGTAGACCCCAGGAGACTACTAAAGGTGCCTGAGTGAGCCCAGCATGGCCACACAGTCATTGTGCCTCAGTGCCATGCTGAAGGGTGTCTTCTGGGTTCAGGTGCAGTGAATGAGGAGCACCATGACTGGCAGCAGCTTGATGGCAGCCAGAAGTGCTGACTGCATTGTCCTCACTGCTGGCTGCCATGAAGCCACTGCCCTGCCATTCCAAATGCCACCCAGGGGCCTCCATCCAGAATTTGCAAGGTTAGAAGCAGAAGGCATAGCTCATACTCTGTGTCTTGTGCTACTGAGCAATGCCCAGGGAAGTAGGCAGCTCAGTGGCTTAGTGGCTCCTGGACAAGCCCCAGCATTTCTCCCTGACAAGCCTCTCTTGCCAGCACCACTGCCTAGGGCTGCAGCTTCTGCTGACCAGCTCAAGGCTAGGAGCAGACTGTTGCTACCTCACATAAATCTGTTCCCACCACAGGCTCCTGAGAGAGGGCGAGGGGTGACATCTGAGCCCCTCCAAAACGAAAGCCTCATGTCCACCCTCGCTAATGTTACCAGTTCTGCAAGGGACTTGCATCGTGCTGAAGTGCGGACGCATCAGAGGAGAAAAACAACCCATCTAGCACAGGACAGCTTGGAGGAGTGGTATTGTGTGCTCCAGAATTGTGGGAGGAATTGAAGGTGAGTTACTATGCCTTGTGTACAAAGCGAACAGTGGGGTAAGTACTTCTGGAAAGTACGGTGCTATATTTACTGACCGCATCAGACCAGAGCTGTGGTTTTATGTCAGACTTAAAATTCAGCATTTCCAGCAGACTCATGCTGATGCACAGGTGTGATAACACTGACGCAGGCAGCAGGAAGCCACCATGAGTCACTGCTCAGCTTCCTCCTGAACCTGGGGCCCATGGTCAGCATTCTGCAGCATAGTCTTTCTGGCCTGCAAACATCATGGCTCTAGTTGAGCCTGTACAATCTGCAAATCGACTCTGTTTGTACAGCACAGGTAAACGTTAAAAGGGAAACGAATATGGGCGAACATAAGCCGTATAAGATACTGCAAATCATCTCTTCAAGTGTGAGCGTAATACCTGGAACCACAGGCAGGAAAATACATTTACAAACTATCAAATTATCTTGGGATAATAATGTAATGCTTTTCAGAGCTGTACTGTGTGTTCTGATAGCTGAGCAAATAATACTACAGCTGGCAAAGGACCAGAATTTCAAAGAGCTTTCATGAGCAGAGTGCTTCCACAGGAGAGAGAAGGGTTTCTGTGCATATTTTTGGGGAACGTTAAAAACAAATGTGGTTATTTCAGTGACTTGGAACTGCACAGAGTAACATCTTATGATAAATAAATCCTTTAGACAGTTTGTCTGCTTTATAGCATAACCCGTGAAGTGCTTTCTTCTTCATATGAGGTTACTTCTCTCTGTGATTGCAACAATATCCTTTTGATCAAATGTGCTTTCAGAACTGGCATGAACAAATCAAGGAGCTAAGCAAACTATAGCAGTTTGTACGCAGAAAGTGCTGTTGGAATATAAAATTTTTCAAACGCATTTTTCAAGAAAACAGAGTCTCCTTTGAAATTTTGGGCTAAAGATATATGCTGGAATGCTGTTTATGACTCTATAGAAGTGTATGACACCCAAAGTGCTTTTAGGATGCTCCAAGGTATATCAAAGAGCATTAACTTCAGCACAGCTGGGAATGTCACCAGATTGCCTTATGAATACATACTCCTTATATCCTGTATGTTAGCTACAGTTAACATAGCCTTGGTCACCGACCATAATCCACAGGGTAAGCCTATTAGGTGAGATTTAGCATCTACAATTTTCTGCTCACATCTGCTTGCCTAACATATGTAATCTGCCTGAATGTCACAGTTTACATCCTATTTTCATTGGAGAGTAATGAAACTTGATTGGTGTCTCCATCTCCTTCTCTAGGTCTCTAAGAAAAAATCCTGCTTGTCAGCTCCTCCTTACTGGCACTCTTTAGTGTGATCCTTAGCCAGGTCCTTCCTTAAGGGCCAGTGCATGTGAGGCTTGCAGGCAGTCAAAAAAAATCATCATTGTTTGTGCAGAAAAAAGTGCAGCAATATTACTCCAAAGACAGTAAGAAAATAAAGGTGGAGTCGTAATTTCCCAAACTGGATTTCTCTTACAAAACTCTGACACATCACTATTTTATCAGCAGACAGCGGTAGCTTTCTGAAGACTGTTTCCTTTTAATTCTTACCAAACTTAACTGTAGCCACCTCAGTAATTCTAGAACAGCTCGGTCCTAGAGGTAAATTAAAATTAGGGAAAATTAGACCGTTTCTAATGAGGTGGTTATTACACTGAATAATGATGATTATTGGTTCTGCTTAATAAAACTGTCAGCTTGTGCAAAATATATATTAAGTTAAATTACATTGCATTACATTTTGATCAACTCAGAAATTCCATGCATTTCTTTCCCACAAATGGTGGGCATAACGAAATGTAAGGCAGTGTCTCCTTTCTCAAGTAGTCTGAAAAGTGAGGCTTTCAAACAAGCCCTGATTTAAAGCCCATTAAATGCAATGTGGTGAGGATTCATGCTGACTGCAGTGCCACATAGGCCAGAACTTCACTGAAGCAAGCAGCATTCTCTCCTTTTGCCTGTGCTAAATATCTGCACAGTAGTGTTGTGGTAAATATTTCACAGTATTCTTTGCCTGCTAAAAGGAAGATGTTTTATCACATGTTTCCAGCCCCCTTCCTCGCCAGTCTAATGGCTGCTGGTTCCCCTGCTCTTTCCTTTTGATTTACCTGGCATATTCTGAAGTGGACTTTGTGGGGGTGATCTATGCTTTTTATTCCCAAGATGAAAACAGTGGGAAAGATTATCTATTAGCTGAAAATGAGATTCTTCTGGACAAAACTGGATGTTGGAGTCCCAAATGCTTGGAGGTGAGGCAGCTCACCAGAAACCTGTTGGCTTCCCAGAGACACAGACAAAAATCAGAATGCTCAGCATTGTTATATTTAAAAGCAAGTGATACTACCAGGTGCCATTGGCAAGGCCTGCTGCACTGTGAGGTGCATGCCAGCCCTTTGGGACAGTCACTGTGGGCCTTTGCACCCAAAGCTGCCCAGCGGTGGTGCCAAATGGTGAGCAGAAAATTAGGAGAAGCCCAAAGACCACTTCTACCCCGTGCCTCCCCTGCCCATGGGGTAGAGTTCTGTAGAGTGTTCTTCTGCAAACAAAGCCATGTTTTTCTTACAGAAAAAAAGTGTTTTCTGTATCAGTAATAGCAGTATATTTTATAGATTCTGGGAGATTAAACAAGCAGTAACAACTGCATGACTAGAGATGAAATTATGCCAATTGGCTTTTGAACTGGGGCATGGAGGTGAGTTAATCTTCATGTGGAGTACAATGGAACCCAGAAAAAAAACAGACTTACAGTAAAATTTTGCTTTTCTGACAGTGTTTTTGCTTTTACAAGCAGCAGTGTGTTATCTCAAATGAAGGTGATAACATGGCTAATAAGTTGCAGTATATGCGGTTATAAGGTTTTTATCATGCTTTGAAACATTTAGTCATCAGCAAGATTCCTCCTTTTATGAAGCCCACTTTGTAGCACTCCATAAACAAGGTTCAACAGTCACAATTTCACTAGTATTATATTGTTGCCATAGTAATGCAGTACCAATTCAGTTGATAGGCTTTTAATCCTGGGCTTATTATAGGACTGCTCTTCTTGTCAAAGACACATCTATATGGATACAGCAAGCAGACCTTTTATTGTCTGAATATTAGCACAAATTGCATCATATGCTAATTTGGATAGCAACTTATCGCACTTTTGGCATCAGACCCAGAAATCATCAGACACGATAGAAGTCGCTAAGCACCATACGTGTCAAAGTCTCATCCCCAAACTGGGAAAATTACTTGCATTGTTTGCTGCAGCTTCTGAATTTGTTATCACAAAAGCATTTGGCTCTGCTGCGACTGCTCTGCAATGCTGCTCGGATGGCATAGCTTTGCAGGTGGTAATAGCAAAGGAAAAAAGCAAAAACAAGCATTGAGGAATAAAACATGATCTGAAGTTGGCCCTTATTCTGGTCACATGTTCTGCAGCATGTTTTGGGGAGTCACTGCCAAACACAATGCCTTGGTTTCCCTGACTGTAAAATGGGAATAATGACCCCTCTCCCTCTGTGCAGAGCACGTGGTGTACACCCAGTGACAAGTGATATCCCGTACTGCTAAACACTGTTATTAAGTGAAAGAGCAATATTTTTAACAGCTCCAGGAAAATACACACCACAGATCTACAATTTACGTAATGTCTTTAGAGAATGTGGACTCACCCAGTGAAACACAAAAGTGTTGGCAGAGTAAGCGCGTGGTGGAACATATACACTTATGGAGGAGAGGAAAGATATTCACCTCATTAAAAATCATGACCGTTTGTAGGGATTTTTCTTAAATATGTAATTTGGGCTATGGGGGAAGTTGCTGCAGCAATCAGAGTAAGAAGAGCAACAATAAAATTCAAGGCAGTAGGGTGACTTCTTATTGTATGTAGAAACATTTTGTATATTTTCACTGTTTTGTTGGTGATAGTTTCCTATTTAGAAAGGAAACACCTTTTTGTATATCCCAACACACAATGTTCAGTCTATCATTTCTTAGCTTAATCATGTTGCGTCCTTTGCAGCAGCAAGGGTAAATTATAGGCAAGTAGCATTCAGTATAATCAAAGATGTATTCCACTTTATATGATAAGTTCTGTCTGATTTACAAAGGCAGTATCTTCTCCAGCTGAGCAAGGAAAGAGAGACCTTCACTCGTAGATAAAAATCACCTCAGAGGAAAGGCTTCTCCCCCATTAGGATCCTATTGTTCATACAGAAAATAACCATCTTCTATTATCTATCCATTTATACTTACAAAGATATACCCAGAGGACCCAGCTGAGACTGGGACCTACTTGTGCCAATCACAGCAAAACTGTATAGAGCCATGATCTCTGCTTCAGACAGTTCATAAGCTGAAGAGCCAGAAGAGTGGCAAGAGCAGTGAGTATCTGACTGAGATAGAAGTTGCGGTGGCACAAGCAGAGTGGATCTCTAGCCTGGGTCACTTCCAATGGGATGCCTGCCTCACAGGGGGAAGGAAATTCTTAGGATTCAGTCTCTATCTCAAACACGTAGCCACGCTCTACCCCCTAATTCCAACAGCTGCATCCGTACTGCTGAGCAGGGGCAGCCTGAGGCAAGGCTTGCAGTCAGACTGTGCAGCCCACCCGTATTACCTATCAAACACCTTCAGGCTGGCTTCAGGGCAACCCTGTTAATCCTCCCAGGGAAAAAGGCTCAGGCATACCCTATGTTTTCAAGCATGTTTAAGGGCACTGGGGTCAGGGTACCTGCCAGAGGAATATTAACAAGCTCCAACAGCACATCCGAGGCAAGAGGGCTCAGGCTTTCTCCTTGTGAGGTAGCTGCTTTCAAACCCAAGCCTGAACAGATGGAGGGTGGGGAGAGAGGAGTTTTTGTTCACAATAGAAAAAAGTCAGCTTGCAAAAGGATGGGAATGCTTTGGTCAGGAACAAATATGATGTCTCATACAAGGAGAGCAGGGGCTTGGAATTATTCTGGCACTCTCCCTCTCTCTGTCTTAAAAATCCTTGTGGTAAAATGGTTAAACTCTGAGAGAGAAGGCATTCATCTTCTAATGAGTAAATACATCCTTTTGCTGTGTGGTGCCTGCTGGCTTTACTGCTGTTGCAACCTTCTAAAATGCTTCCCAGAAAATCTCATTAGATTTCAGCTTTATTTATTTTTTTATTAAGGAGTCTGAAGAGAGCTTATAATTTAACTTTGTAATAGAAATTTCACGTAGTATGTTGGCATGGGTTTGATCTCATAAGAATTTGGATCTCATTTATAGGAATTCTGATTTGTAGTAAAATTCAGTAGCCATAGATCTGTTGTTGCATTAATACCAAAGCAGGCAGCTTTACAGTTGCAATTTTACAGTAAACCTATATTTTTATAGTGGTTTTGCTTAGTGCATTTTGGTATTGGTGAAGACAAAGATTTAGCATGCAGAAGTGATACTTGTTATGATGGGATTGTCTGCAGTAAACTGAGAAGGACATTTGCTTATTTGAAAGTATTTATCTTAGATGACTTTAAAAATACATTTTACCACTGAGTCAAATATGTCTTGTTATTACAGCCTTTTTGTGCTGTTCCCAGGACCAACTTTCATCACACCAAGCCACCCTAGTGAAGTCAGGGCTCTGCTCAGCCTGCTAAGAGCCATCATAGTTCCATCAGGCCCCCAGAAGCGCATCTGTGCTGCTCACACCAGCAGATCCTTAGCCCCTCTGCAGAACCCCATGGGTCTGCTGCTCTGGACCACTCCTGCAGGTGAGGGCCCCCAGAGCACACATCACCCATGCACATGGGCCACCTGCTGACTGGTTTCAGCTGGGGCTGCTGGGCTCAGTCTTCACAGGCAGAGCCAAGAGTACAGACAGGAAATAGCTCTCTTTGTGCCACAGCTTGCTTTGTCAGTATTCTCTTTATATTTCTGGCATTTTTTCTTTCCGCACAAACTAATAGGAGGAAATCCTGTGCCCCACTCTACTAATGTAATATAAGCAATTTGTTTTAATTTTTGTTGGGAGCATTGAAATACCAAGTGACAGTTATTGAGATTTGTTGCACCTCTGAAACACTATTAAAAATTATCTGAATGATTCCCTGCTTGTGCTGGTTTAGATGTACTTAGGGAGAGGCACACACCCAGAGGGCAGGGCACACATAGAGGAAGGGAGCTGTTGGTGGATGCATGACAGCAAATCTGCTTTTGATCTCTTCCTGTGATTTTCTAGGTGAGTCTCAGACCTGCCTGTGGTCCGCACTCTCTGACTTCGGCCCCACCACGCAGATGGAGCAACATCCCCGTGTGCTCAGCCGCTGCCCGGAGCTTCCCATGTGCTGGCATCCTCACCCAGCAGAGATGCTGACAGTGCTGGCTCCATCCTGCTTGCTGATGCCTGCTCACCTGCCTCCTTCCCATTAGCCACGGCCCACACACCACCAACACCGCCATCTCCATCGTTACCTACAACACAAATGCAACATGGAACAGCGAGTGTGGCTTGAGCAGGCTTAGCTTGTTAAAAGTGCAGTTAAATAAATAGTAGGTCTGTAATATACTGGGAGGCTGATTGGGATCACAAGATATCAGTGTCATATCCTGTGGCTTTTATGTAGGGAGATGTAGATTTTAGCCATCACCATCTGGCTATCTAACAGATAACAACCAGAGAAAATGGAGTTGCAAATCTTCAGTTATGAATATCTGATATATTGTTGCCAGTAAATTGAGGACCTGATAAACTGCCAGAAGGAAAAGTTTTAGGTTTTTTTTTGAATATGACCAGACTTCTAATACCTATCAGCTTTTGACTATGTATAAATTAAAGAAACTCCCTAATTTTAAACAGTGTATCCAGAGAAATCTGATCCTGTAGAACTGAGATGTGGCTATATTATCAGCTCCAAATTTAGGCAAGTAAATAAAGTAGCAAATGTATGACTCAACTGTTGTATCTGCACAGTACAGATCAGCTACCGCAGTGTTCAGACGTGGGTTAAATGCTATGCGAAAAGAACAAGAAATAAGCAAAGAATACAGTAGTGTAGAATGTGCATGTTCTTATCTTCTAGAAAATCTCAACAGTTGTGATTTTACAATGTGATATTTAGACAAATGTAAAGAGAGAAACATGTTAAGTGTTTTGTGTTTAATTTTTTTTTTCCTCTGGAGAAAAATGAAATAGGCATGTAGATCAAATTATAATGCTCAGTACATCTAGGACAAATTCCATTTGAGGATCATGAAATAATTGGAAAATATTAATGATTTAGCTTCACAGCTAGATTTCAGGTAGATAATAATGATAATTACTGCTACAAATAAATGCCATCATTCTTGCTCTGATATGAAAATTTAGGCATAGAGGTTTATGTATTTGTCCAAAGTCCTTTTTACTGCTGTAACTATCCTTCTATAGAATTACTGTGTATTAAGTGTGCCCTTTTCCAAATATTGTGTGTGATATACTATTCAGTTCATGAATTCTAAAAACCAAGCAGCTGAGCTTCCTTATGAAGCAGTGCTTGTGAACATCTCCATTTGCATTTGAATCCTCAAGCAGTGACAATCCTGCTTAAAAAAATAAAAAGGGAATGATGAAAATCAGAACAAAATCTGTCAAGGGCCCATCTGTGACTGCATATCAGAATATCACTAAGATGCTCTGAGAAACAAAGTTGCCTCTAAGTCTAACACATAGTGCTTCTTTGTCTATGGAAATAATTCAAGATGGGTGAAATGAGGGCAAATAACATGAAAACCTCTGTTTCCCTACTGAAAAGTGCAGGAAAGCAGCACCTCTGTTTCATGGATAATCTTGTTTGTGATACACGTACCAATGCTTAGATACTAAAGATTTTACATGACAAAATACTCAGCATGCTCACATCTGCTTCAGATAAGCATGCATACCTGCTGCCTCCAGTGAAGAGTCAGGGAGAGTATTTGGAGCCAGGAGTATTTGGCCCTGGCAAGTGAGAACTTGGGTTAGGTAGGTATGTTTGTGGCAAGCTTTCATAGCCTGCTACTTGAAGCATCAGGAAATGAAATTGATAGACTTCACCCTGTCCTTAACAATATTCTTGAAACCACATCTATTTCCTTCTGAATAGAAACACATAAAGCTAGGAAAACCTATTTGTAAGATATCGGTATCTCCTCTTCAGGATCTGAATTCCTGCAGGTCTTAGTCACAGTTCTTAGCTCTCACATATGCAATATTTGGAACTGACTACTGGAAATAGGAGAAACATGGTGTTAATGTTGTTCTAATGCACTGTGGTTTTTTTCCTTCTATTTCTTAACCGTTAGAGTATGCAAATATTTAGTTAACTGGTCCTTGTGGTTTCTTTTTATTGAATTGCTTTCACTATGGCAAATAAATATTCATAACGAAATGTGGACAATAAATCATTTCCAATAGTTCAAACCATTTTCTTTCTAGACTGCATATATATTCAGCTGTGACTTGCCTTTAATATTTAATTCAAAAGACAGACTTGTAGAAGGACAATAGAGATAATGTGTCAAGCGATAATTAAAACAGGGGGTATGATTAAAACCATTTTGATCTACATTGTGCTCTGTCAAACTCTTAATCTCCCGTGTTTGCTGAGATGATTTCCCATTTGCTTTATATGGAACCCAAAATAAACTTCTGTTTGAAGACACTGCACAGAACAAAAGATTTCAATCCTAAGGTTTGGGAACTCAGAGCCCTTCCCTGCTCTGGGTTTTGAGTATATCTTCTCTATCATCCTCACAAGACAAATCTTGGGCAGGCATCATTCCTCAGTTAAATATCATGACTTCTCTGGGAAGTAGGTCCATATGGATATACATATATCCACTACAGCTAGGGGACAATCCAATGTAACTTGTTTCACCATTTAGACTGAAGCTAAGAGCTCCCAAAGAAATGCAAGTTAAAGATACAGGGATTTTATACATTTGGGGACCCTGGTTCAAATTCAAATTTGAGGGATATTTCTTGTTTCATTATGTGTTTTGGCCACCAAAACACACCTTGTATTCATCCCAAATTCATTATATTTTCTGATTTGTTGCTGATTTTGGGCCATAACTCAGTAGAGCACTTATGTATGGACTTAAAGAAATTGATTTAAGAAAACACTACTCCATGTTTAATCCTGGGCAGACATTCAACTTTGAAATCAATGGGACTTATGAACAGCCCTGACCTTGGGGTCTAAATGGTTGCTGAATCAGTACATTGACAGAAACATACTGGAAAAGATAATATCCATGTCTAATCAGAATTATAGTCTCTACTTTCATGGGAAATTACCCATAGATAACACATTATTCTGCTCAAGAAATCCATTTTATAGCAGTTATTAGAAAACCTTAACACATTTTCTGTTTATGCCAGAGATTCTAGGTGAACAGCGTCTTTCCTTGATAGCATATCTGAACTATTTTTCAAATGAAAAAATAAATTACAGGAAAAGTGCTGGCACAAGGGACCATTTCTAATTATTTACTGAGTCTTTCCCAGTTGTCTGCTATGTGCTGAACTTTTGGGAGTCATGCAGACAGAAGGCAAAGCAGAGTAGTTCTTAAATCCCATGGACTCAGTCAAAGACAATAGCACATGAAATACCATGTTATGCAACATCACATAAACAAATTTCTCTCCTAAGAACTGCATTTACAAGGGATGCCTGCCCAGCCTACGTATAGAATTTTGAGTGATCACATTTTTGTTACACTGAGAGAACAGCAAGAATGAAAAGTGTTTCTGGTACCATAGCACACAGGCCGCACTATGTAAGTGAAACTGCGGATGAATCCACGTGGTTAAAAGAAGAAGTAAGTAAAATAGTTGATGTTATGTTGCATAAAATAAAAATCTTCTTGCCATTCCTAAAAATGTTTTACACAAGTCATTTTTATTATAATTAAAGCTGATGAACAGGATCTCTTAGATGCTGCTTATAGACAAAAGCTTAAGAGGGGAAATAAATTATAACAGGTCCTATTATGTCATCTAATTCAATAAATGATGAGCACAAAGACCTTGAGAAGGCATGGAAAACATTAGTGAGTTCTAACTCTCTGTGAAACCCTGGGCAGATACCGTGGTCCACATTATTCCACTGTTTCTAGGACAGAGATTAGGAGTAATACGTAAAAAACAGCTATACAGTGTTCACTGGATTCATACTGGTGGAGACTCACATGGTTACATGTATCTATCCTGATCTGCCTGCTCTTACTTTAGAGCAACTGAGTCAGGAGTATGCAGCTGCTATATTGCGTGCTCATTGCACACAAGCTCTTTGTACTGTCTGAGAGCCTCTGAGTCAACATTCCATTGTTCAAAGGGCAAAATATAATGGGAAAGCACAGAAGGGCAAAATTTGTATAATTTGTATAATTCACAAGTTACCCAAAAAGAAAAAAATGTCAAAGCTTCTGCCCCTTTTCTCTCATATCATCTACTTTACCCTATGAGCATGTGAGGTTAGAGCAAGTCTGCATTCTAAACCAGGTGCTTCTTCTGATTGTCTTCCCACATACAATCATGAATTAGAGCTAACACCTGTTCTCAATGAAATCAGTAAGTGCCTAGCAGGACTAAAAACCTTATAGAGCTCAAGGTGAGGAGCAGCAGCTCTTTGTCAGCTCAAGGGATTTTTCTATTGTGAAGGCTAGCTAGAAGGAGTAATAAAAATATACCATGATGTTAGGCTCTTCTTCATCAGTTCTTCAGTTTCTGCTGGAATCTCACTGACTTGGAGCAAGCTCTGATTTAGAGGTAAGTTTTACAACTGTCTTACGATCTGGGGTTTCAGATTTTCAACTTTTGTGATATCTTTGATGATAACATTGCAGTCATGTTTCTATATGAGTACATATAGATAAATTCTACAGATATAGAGATAAATAATAAATAGATAATATATTTACATATGTAATAGATATGTAACTTATATATGTGTTATATCTATATAACATATATCTATATATCTTAAAGGTCACATGAAAAAGAAATGACAAAACCTTATCCCTCTCAATTCAGTTGTATTTGCACTGTTACGCTTTTTGAGGATCTAGAAGTGAATGACCTGCTTTGTTCTGAACCAAACACTCTTACCGTGTGCATGCACATTTGTCACCATTATTATATATCCCACGAGGATCACTGTTCATATCTGAAAGTCTTCCTTTTTTTATTTTTTCCTTCCTGTTTTTGCATTCTAATATCAGGCCACCTTCTTAGTAAGTGTTGATTTGTATCAATTTTGGTAGTGCCTGACTGACGTTAAACTAAGGTGTTGGCTGCTTAACTTTACATCTGAATTGCTTTAGGTTTCCTTGTTTTTCTTTTACTGTAAAAGGCTAGTTTACTGTTCTCTGAGCATCTGTTAAGAAAGAAGTGCTGAACTGCCTGGATCACAAGGAATACCGGTATACAGATGCTCAGTGTTCATGTTTTTAACAACAGTTTAACACGTACATATTGTTGTAGTTCCCCATGGAGCAAAGGAAAAAAAAATCATGATATGTTACATCAGTTTAACTTCACAGCCTGCTGTGGTGCTTAAGGTAATATGAGGTGAAATGCAATGCAGAGTATTCTGCTATGGGAAAAAATACTTCCTATGCCTGCAAGGTTAGGGAAGAGTATTTTCCTCCTACTAGAACCTTTTTTTTCTTTTTGTAATTACATAGAAGCAATGAAGGCACACGAGATGAACTGTGTGGAAGAGGTTTCTCTTTGTTCTGCAATGCACTTTGATTAATTTTATTGTATCTGAAGCATCTTTATTAGAAGGATGCCTGGCTGTGACGTGTCTTCTCCAGTGGTCTGGTCCTTCTCTAAGCAGGAGTATAATTCCATTCCATAGCAGATGTAGATCATTCCCTAAGAGAGAAGGTGACTCTTCTCCTTCACTTCTTAGGGTTTACTTCAATTTAGAGGTCTTCTTTACATCCTGTAGACTGACTAATTACTAAAATAAATGTTACAAAGGCAGCCATAGTATGCTTGAAAATTAACTAAAGCAGATTGACTTTATATCCCAGTGTAAGCAATTCACCACAGAGGAATAAGAAAATTTGAAGCTGCTAATGTTGTGACAGTTGGAAGAAGATGTACATGGTAGGAAAATCAAGTGAAAGGAATGTTGAAGAATAGGAGATAGAATGGAAACAGCTGTGGGAGGTAACAAAACCAGGGAAAGAGTATTAAAGGCAGAAGCTTATGCCCAAGAGGCATAGTGAAGATAATCAGAAGAAAAGGAGGTGTAACAGACTAGCAAAAAGTTGGGAAAGAGTAGAAAGGAAAAGCATAAGTTGTGTTCTGGTTACTTGTATATACTCTACATTCCTTTTGGCAAAACATCCTATGGCTCTGTTAATGTAGAGGTACAAAAAGCACAAGTAGATGTAACAACTTGTATGGTAACTGTTGAGTGAGTCATGGCCTCAACTACCCATTGACCATCTGGGGAAAGGACCTGGTCAGCCCTGAAAGCACAGGTGAGAGTAATTATGTGTGTGACCAGACTGGGTGGAGCCTGGCTGCACCTCTTTTAGACCTCATTTAAAGGCTGACTGCTTCCGGGCAAGGATCTCTTTCCTGAGATCTCTCCTTGGTGAAGCTTTCCCATGTAAACCTAGAATCTTCTGATACAGGTGAGCAATGTTCTTCCCTTCCTTTATAGCATTTTTCTATTGTTCTGGTCCTCCTGTCATTACAACTTTGTTGTAATGCCTTTCCCATCATATGAACTGTCCAGTTGTTACACAGCTTAATGTTACTGTTGTTTTGAGTCTCAATTGTTTGCTTCAGTGTTCTTAACGCAAGCTATAGATAATTCACAAAAGCGTAAAAGGGAGAAAAAATCATGTACTCTGTATGTTGCTAATGTCTGATAGCTGCTTTGTAGAAATTCTGTGAGCTTGGTTATTTAAGTATGAAATTACTATAATATTAAAATCTGGTGCTTATAGCCAATAAGCTTCATGTTTTGATTACTTTTCATCAATTGTACCTCCTCTTCTGCTACTACAAAGGTACAGCTAATGGGCACTAAGTTATCTCCTGTGGGGGAATTCTACTTGTGTTTTGAGGTATGCTGGGCCAGGGTGGAATAGCAAGGATCACTCTCATCAGTAGGTTCTCACACTGTTGTGAAGTAGTATGACTGAACCCTAATAGAGAGAAGAATCTGTAGATGGATAATCCTATAAATTAAGATGTAAATAGTCTGGTTTATCTTTTAAATTCTGAAAAGTTAATTGAGAAATACTTTAATCAATATTCGACGTGATTTTAATCTGTTGCACCAAACAGCCTGCCTTTGAGAAACTCTCTTAAGGTCTACAGTCTTCCCAGGACTCAATGCTATTTTGATGAATAACATTTCTAGTGCTCTAATTTCCTAGCCAGTTATCATCAGACACCTAGACAGACTTTCTGTGGTATTAGATATGCTTTGAAAGTAAAATAAAATGCCTTCAACCATGGAGAAGAGGGATTTACAACTTCACTGGTTTACACACTGTCAAATCTTGAACTACTGGTTCCTTATAATTTTGGTGGGAAAATACAGCATTTCATAGTTGATAGCAAAAATAACACAACTGATCTTGAAATTAAATTGTATATCTAAAAATAAATGAAGCTGTGAAAATTACAGAATCACAGAATTGTAGGGGTTGGAAGGGACCTCTAGAGACATCGAGTCTAACCTCCCTGCCAAAGCAGGTGACATTTTAATTTGGAAACCATGTTTTCCAGTTAAATATGGTTTGAGCAAAGGATTTCTTTGTAATTTGTTCCAAAGTACTTTGTTTAATGCTTAAAAGTAGAAAAGAAGCCCTTCAGTGTAGCTTAACAAAAGCATGTGGAACTTACAGCAGCTGTTGACTCAAGTATATTATTTCAATTCCAGAAATGCTTCAAGGTTACACATAAGACTAGTAGACTAGAAACATCTGACTCTTGATTTTCTTCTGTGGAAGCAGTAAGAGATGGAGGTGCAGACTCGAAAGGAACAAAATTATTACTGGAGGAAAGGAAGCCAGCTATGTTTCTCTGCATCCTCTCAAATGCATCCTGCTGTTTTTAAGGTTTGTCTCTTTCAGGACTGCAACCTACATTTGTAGTGAGTAGCACTTGCTCTGTGTCACAATACTCAAGCAGCATAAAATCAGATCTAAGGCAGATTCTGTTACTGTGGCTTAAACGGTGGGCCCTTACTCATTTTTTAAATGGCTGGTATGTACTTGCAAGGCATATAACCCAAAAACAGAGCTGACAGTTGAGTATATGATGGGAGAATAACAAACAAGTGTAACAAACAGATGGGCCAGCCAGTCTGTTACAACATGGTTCAACTGCAGGTCTGGCTGTGTGTGTGTGTGTGGGGGGGGGGGGGGGGGGGGGGGGAGCTCCTTAGTCAATCTTAATTGCCATAGCTCAGTTGAGTTTGGTATTTACAATAACTTTATTTATATGCTAATGATTAATTTATTCTGTAATAGAAGGGGAAGAAATCCTTTTTAAATCCTGTGATATTATGATCCTTTCAGGCTTATAGTGAATATATCCACTGTCAGAAATACAGGTTCTCTGCCAGTAAGTGTGAAATGACAAATATGCATGCATATATATATATATACAATCTAATTGTCAGTGTTTGATAAGCTTAAAAAAAATGTATTTGCTATAGAAGCTATCTATGTAGGTGTTGAGGCACGTAGGAGGGATCCTTCAAGTTTTTGGAATGTTTGAGGAAGGAATTTGCTGTGTGGGCTTACAAGATTTTATCTGCCTCCCTCTCTTTCTTCATGAGTCCAGCCAGGTTGAGAACAGGTGTTGCAAGTCAGCTGTTGTGGTTGTAGACTAGTCAGCTGCAGGAATTTCTGCATGGAGGTGAATGCAACTTAGACAAAACTTGTCATAGTAAGAGTCTGTTATACAGTTAGAATAAAATCTTGGATGTGTAGCATGGCACAAAGCTGGGGAAGAAGCTGTACTGAATATAATATATAAAATTAAAAAAAAGAAACAGCTCAATTCAAATGTTTTGAACATACAGTTCTCAACAAAGGCTGTCAAGGTTAACTGGCATTATGGACATTAACCGTGGGTATAAAAGAATAGAAATATAGAACTATTTTTTGAAGAAACAAAAGTAAAAGAAACACTTAAATTTTTCAATATGAATGAAATTCACAATATTAGGGATAAGACTAGATAATCATATCTATCTTTATTTTGTGGGAGAGGATTTACACTTTAGATGTCTTCTACTGCAGTATTTACTTTCAGTGGAATGGTCTGCACTGATTGATAATGTTTATTGTGAGGGATTAATTTCTGGAAGGAAACTGGTTTAACACAGTGGTTTTTTTTTTGTTTTTGGTTTTTTTTTTTGTTTTTGTTTTTTTTTTGTTTTTGTTTTTTTTTTGTTTTTGTTTTTTTTTTGTTTTTGTTTTTTTTTTGTTTTTGTTTTTTTTTTGTTTGTTTGTTTTTTTATCAAATTGACTCCACTTGATCTGATGTAGTGATCTTAGATGACCTTGATTAAATTACAGAGAAAGATGATGCAGACTGTTCATCCTATTGACAATTTCTACCTTAGGATAGGGTGCCAGTGAATTAATGTCCTCCCATTTTTTGCAGAGACCTTGAGTAGGACTTAATTTCTTATATTCATTTCAACCTTGCCAAGAAGGCAATAACTATTGCTGATTGTGAAGCTAGCTATTTCTGCAGTGGTGAAATAATCTTCTGGAATTTGCTCATAACAGTTCAAGACAAATGACCAGCTTGCCATCGGCCTAGAAGTTTAGCAAGGACATAAAGATATGCTCAGAGAGTGTTTGTGTTATCTGAACATCAGTTCTCCAGTCAACTACTAGGTCTCTATCCATCAGTTTAGACCAATAAGTGGGAGATACAGCCACAAGCAAGACTAATAAGTGGTATCCAGGGGGCCTAAGTAGTTAATGGGTACTATGCGCAAAGTCAAATCTATAGCAAGATAGGAAGAAAGACTTCCTTGAGCTCTCCCACAGGGGACTTAGTCAAGTTTTCACCCTTTCTACCCTACTTAGTTGAATCCACAGAGGGAAAAGAATTATGGTCTAAAATGAGAAATGGAAGCTAGAATGTGCAACTATGAACATCAAATTAGAATCATTATTATGTATAAATTATTTTTTTCTACCTCGGTGGAAGGGTAGATCTAGAATTATTTGGGTGCTTGTTCAGTAAGTGTTGTTTCATTCCAACACCTAAGAAGAGAATATCCACAGTAGAAATTTGTGTATGTGCATATATAAGTTCACATAAATACACATGTGCAAATATTCTAAATTTCATAGTGAAATTTGCCTCTTTCCATTATTCATGCAAGTTAAATGTGCACATCAGTGTAATGTTATGCTTTTTGTGCATCTTAAGATTTTTAAAGGGTAAGATTAAAAAGATATGAGCAGTAATTAAATACTAATTGATAACCAAGTGAAACATGCTTTCCCTGCATGTATTTTAGCCTCTATTTAGAAAATACTTTTCAGCTGTTTAATCTCTCTGAAGAAGCAGTACGAGCTTTTCATTGTGCCTAAGGCCACAACTTCGAAAGTCACAGGCAGTGTAAAACAATTGTTTGCAAAGAGGTGGATGTCTCTATAGAAAGTAACTTGTGGGCATGCAAACAGCTTTGAAGAATATGCTCTTAGTATTTACATAGACCACTGGTAGAGGAAGAAAGCTTAAATATTTTAATGGCAGTTCAGCATGCAGTTAAGTAATATGAAGAAGCAAATGTAATCTTTGTGTACAGTGATAGTTCTACATGGAAAGATGTCTGACAAGGTAACCCTAACATATGCTCTCACATAGTTAAACAATGAGTGTGACTTGTAAATTTGTCATCTCTATGCAAGCAAGCAGAGTGTCCTCTGGGAATGCAACGTATTTATAGATGTGCTGGGGAGAAGGTAAATGTTCATGTTAGGGCAATGTGGAAAATGTTGACTCTTACAAATCAGGTTTCTCTGGTAAATGAGCCTTCAGTGTTGACTCATCACGGGACTAGAACAGGCATGTTCAACCTATGGATCCCATGTAGCCTGGCACAGCTCAAGGTCTGACCATCCCCTTAGAGTGAAAACTCTAAAGGCATATACTCTTTCCCATGCAACCTTCACTCAGCAGCAACCAAACATTGCCATGCTACTAACCCTATCTGGGCTGAAACCAGGATGCAGTGCCAGTAGTACTGTTATGGCATATAAAATTATGCATTTTGATATATTGGCTAAAAACAATTCGGTGAACAGGAGAAAAAAAAAAAAGAGAGAAAAAAGAAAACATGCAGCCATGCTTTCTGCTTTAATAGAGAAATGTGAGAACAGGTTTCAGGATTGGAAAAAAAAATAAATCTATTTTTCTTATATTTACAGTTCTGCTTTGACTCAACATTAAAATGTGTAGGTCATGTATTTAAATAGTTATGCTGGGAAGAGCTTTTGCCTTTAAACTGAAGGGCAGGGGTTGGCCACGTGTGTTTTGTAGATTGGACATACCTGTGTAAAGTAATACAAAGGACCGCTTCATATGTCAGTGTCTCTGAAAAGAAACTACAGAATTCCTTCTGAAAAAAACTTCATCTTTTGGTGCTCCTGCAGTTGCTGAGAAAGGCAAATTCAGACAAGCAGTTCAGTGAATAAATAAATCTCACTGCTTACTTCACTTTGAAACTGTAAGCATGGTGGTAGTCGGATTTGCATGGCCCCAAGCTATGCATTAAGTCACCATATCCAGTGTTTACCTGAATGGAGAAGTATTGTCCCGTTGACAGAACTTAAGCACGTGGTAGCCCTTTCTCTAGTGGCTTTGCAGTCTGACTTCTTTGAGACTTAGAAACCTTCTCTAAGTTGGGGGAATGAGGGTGGGAAGGATGGTTGTCACAGAAAAAGCCCACTGGAATTTATGAGGACTTCTGCATCTGGGGTGAACTCAGTATCATTTTGCTATACTTCTGTAGCAAATGAACTGTTTCTGCTCCAGGCCTTACTTGAAAGGCAGACCTGACCATTGTCAGAAACTTGCTGACACAGGGAGAGAAGATGCAACTAATGTATTGTATTGGGCCTCAGTGAAAGCTGTCTGATCCTCTGAAACAAGGCTTGCTTTACACTCCTCTTATTCCAAAGGTGTGTGTGTGACTGGGAAAGTGCTGGCCTTTGCTTATACTCTCCAGGACTGAAAAAAAAGTGGCATCTGAAGAGGATGTTTCAGTGTAAACTTGGTGCTTTCAAGTTTTAAGATCCTATATTGGACTTTTTTTTTTTTTTTTTTTTTTTGTGCATGAAGGATAATCTGGTCTGATGTAACTGGACAACTATTCAATTTCTCTGAAGTGTTCTCCACTATATATATTTCCTGTAAAGTACCTTAGACCTGGGAAAGAGGGAGGTGAACACTTCCAAGTGCCATCTTAACCTGAGATTTGCAAGCACTTTTATCCAGGAGACCTTCATGTTTGATGTTATAAATCTTCTAAGTTGTAAATGCTGGAATTGCCTAATTCTTCTACCTAGACTAGGTCCAATGATATGAGAAGCACTTTAGGAGACTGAACCTTTTCACCCTTGTGAGGTGCATATGGAGGAAAGACTCTTGGACCAGTGCAAACCCAGGGCATCAACTTAGCAGTTCTCAAGCGTAGTAATAAATACTGGATTTGTCTACAGATGTCATTGCTAGAGACTGGTGGAAAAAGAGACAGATTTCTGTCCCCTAAAATATCCTAAAGAAACATTTGGTGGCATTTAAATAGGAAAACATTATGTGATGCCAGAAACAAGCTTTATTTTTTTAATATTTCTTTGAATTGCTTGATAGTGATTATCAAAGATGTTTGTGGTGTGAAAATACGTGGGTTCCTTTTGCTTATTTTTTTTTTTCCCAAGATAATAATGTTGAAACTTGTAGTCCTTGCTACATCTAAAAAAAATATTATAAAGCAGTTTGTGGAAACAAGCTTTTGTTTACAGTGGCACAGATGGCTGGAATAAATTAGTGGACTTGCTAAAGAACAGTTCATTTTAGTTTTAAATGCATTTGGACACTTATCAAAGCTCACATGGTGGCCATTTTGTTATTTATTCATCTATTCAGGCTTTACAATTCCATGCCCAAAGGCTATGCCTGAGTAATGGTCAGGGGTTCCCCCTAATAGAATTCATAATTATGTACATCCCATACTTAAAGTGTGTTCATACTCCTGTACTGTGACACACCTTATGTTACCCTGAGCACTACTCCTTCTGAAAAACACTGATCATTTGTAACAGGGCAGATGAGAAAGGAAAGGTCATCGGTGTGAATGTTTTAATTTGAATGTTTTTTGTCAACATGTGAGTTGACAAGCCAGACTGAAAAGAAGATTACTGAGAGGCGCAAATCTGTGCACTCTCATAGATACTCAAAGAGTGCATAGGAGAGCAGTGTGGGTCCAATTCTGACTTTCTTGAACCCTGTGAATTTGAGAGATTACCCCTCTGCAGGTGAATGATCTGGAATGAGAAATCAGAAGTTTAGATACTAGGAGATGCTAGCTATGAGATTGACTGCTGCTCTATGCAACGAGGAGACTGATCATACAGTAAAGATAGTGTGTAATTAAATACAGCACAGCAATCCCAAGCTACAACTGCATAGCAAATTGTAGTCTGGAATATCCTGATTTCTGACACTTGAACTGATGTGAATTAGGGGCAGTTCTTGAGGAAAAGGTGGAAAGTTGCTTGCATGAGATGTCAGTACACCAAGACCTCTAGGCGCACTAATACATCACTGCCAGAATTTGAATGCTGAACTTTCAGAGCTACAGCTTACCCTTTAAACTCACAGATTAACTGCTGCAGTGGCTGGAGGAGGAATAGTTTGTTTTAGATTGCAGGCTGTGTTCCTGGAACCACTCAGACTGGAAGGGCATGGCCTTGCTCTGCTGCTGCTCTGCCCTCCCAGCAAGCAGCTGTCCTTGCACCAGGCAGTGGCTGGAAGCTTTCTATGAAAGTTCACATGCAATTATTTCTTTGACATGTGAGTGAATTTTACCTGAAGAGCATGTGGAACAAAAGGTTAATGGCAATTTTTCGAAAGCCTATAACTCAACCAAGCCTCAATGGCATTTCATGTCAGCACTGGAAGCTTGGTTTTCAGCATCCATGCTATGTTTCTGCTGCATTTGAAACCCTTCTGGGAGGGAAGGAGAGGAAACAGAGGCTTGGAAATTCAGGGGGGAAAAAAACAGCCAAAAGTACATTTAGGCTGTGTGTCACTTAAAATTTCTGAACTTCTTTAGAAGAATTGGATCTTCAGAATACATGCATTCTGAGGGATGTTGCACATACCTCCCTGTTCCTGCTCATTTATTTACTGAAACAAAGTTCAACTGTTGAAATACTCAGTGCTGGTAAGAGCAGAATTTGCCTCAGCTAAAAATCCTGAGGTCATAGGAGAGATGCAGGAGAAGGGAAGGCCTGAAGATGTGGGGGGAGCTGGCATCTGATGCAGACTGGCTGGCTACTAGGCTTGCAGGCAATGAAGTGATCCAGGGAAAGGGCAAGGGAGTGAGTCAGAGAAATGCAAATTGTGAGGGTAAGGAGAAGTTAGTATAGGACTTTGGATTGTTTTCTCTTATTGACAAATAACCCATGTTGCCTCTGGGTAGGAAGGAAAAAGCTAGTTCTATGACACTTAAATGTTACTATTTATTGGTTGAGTGGGGCAACAGTCTCACAGGTTCCTGGTCCATTGACCTGGTCCTCAGTGTGGAGGTAACCAAGGATTTGTAATCTGTTGAGAGAAAGAGAAAAGGGTTTTGACACCTTGCCCCCAAAGTGGGAGCTCCTTGAAAAGCTGTTACCCATGACAGCAAAGATCAGCTGGAGTCTGGTGGCTGTTTGGCTCTGCTGATACAACTTCTATTTAGAGCAACTGGATTAGAATGTGAGCTGTAGGCAGCTGGATGCTAAGTTGTGTTTTTCATTTACGTGGAAAATGTTCCTTGTGGAAATGACTTGTGGGCCTATTGTACTTCTCTATCCGATGTACACCTGTGGTCAGGAGAATGCACACATTGACTATCCAGCAAAGCCAGTGTTAATGAAGGGTTACAGGCAGGAGTGTGTTAGCATTGCAGGGGCACAGCTCCTGGTTCTCATGTCAACACTTCAACTGGTTGGCACGGACAATTGTTGTTTGCAAGTGCTGTTACATGGTAATGCTGAGAAGGGTTGGGGAAACTCAGCTCTTGGAACTCAGAGCCACAGCATTCTCTCTCCACATCCCATATGGTAAGCAGTCCCCATTGGGCATGTCAAAAGTGCTCATTTGTGAAGTTGGACATAACATTATTGTCACTATGGTTATGATTAATTTTGTTTTTGTGCTCTATACGTGGCATTCTCTCAGGATATGTGAAAGGAAAATCAAAGCACCCAAAGGCACACTGCTGATGCCACTTACTTGCTGAAGGGTTGCAAGAGTTGAAGCTTTTTAAAAACACCATTAATATTATAATGGAGAAAAGTAGGGTTGAAAGTTAACTGGATAAAATGAGTGCTGTAAAAAAGCACGTTGAGAGCTGGATCTGGGATCTTGAGGGGAAAGAATGTGGGACTTCTTGGCACACAAACTGGAAAATCAAAGATTGGGTATAGATGGAAGTCCTCTGTTCTTGTGAAGCTGAGAAAACAGCTCAGAAGTGCTTTGAGATTGCAGGTGTGATGCATGAATGTGCTGTCTGGAAACAGATGTGATCAGCTGTTCACCATTTATTTATTTTTAATGCTGAATACTTTTGCTGTTGTAAGGTAGCAGGGAAGAGAAACACCTTTGCATACAATGTTACAGTGGGAATGTTTTTTGTTTTTCTCCCCAGTTACACGGTAAATATTGCTTTTGAGGTGTTAACCAAAACACTGGAGAGGAGAGAATGCTTCAGAGCAAACAGGTGACAGCACCTGGCTGCGGGCTGGAGCTATTTCCAAAGGCGCAGGGAAGGTTTAGTCCTCGCTGAGGATGGGAAGGCTCGTCTTGGGCCGTCCCAAGCGCTGCTGGCTGTGACGTTCTTATGGAAGCGAGATAACAAGCCCTCGACAGACCCCGCCGGTGGCAGGCTTTCTGCTGTCGGGGGAGCCCCTCCTTTCCTTCCCAAACACGGAGGACGAGGGCTGAGGGCGGCCGTGCTGCGCGTGCCAGCTGAGCCTGGGTTGCTCCCGCGGGCACGGAGGCGGTGCGCGCATCTCCGGCGGAGCCGAGCGGGGCCGCTCCTCCCTCCGCGGTCTCGAGGTGAACCCGCTCGCGAGACCGCAGTGTCCCTTGCCCTCGGGGCGCCCCGCGAGACACTCGGTGCTGCGGGGAGGCCGCCCGCCCACTGGGGCGTTGCAGCCCCGGCTGACGGCTCCGCCTCCTTCCGCGCTCCGCTCCACTCCGGAGCTGCGGGGAGCCGGGGGAAGGCGGTGGTGGTGCGGACAGCATGGCTCGGGTGCTGAGCAGGGACCCGGTGGACATTGAGGTACCCACTCGCCCTGCCGGGGCAGGCGGCTGTGGCTGGCGGGGAGGGGGCTCCGCCCGGCCGGGAGCGCCCGGTAAAGTTTGGCTGCGGGGGGCAGAGACTCGCCGCTGTTGTGAGCTCCGTGCTTTTGCGTCTCCGCTCCTCGTACCGACCCGGGGCAGCCTCCGGCTCCGCAGCCCCCGTCGGGGTGGCTCCGAGGCTGCGCGGCGGCGGGGGCGCCGCTCCGCTCTCCAAGAGGCGTCCGGGCTCAGCCCGACGTGTGGGGCGGCTGCGAGCCGATGGGCGTGTGGGGGCGGTACCTCCCCTCCTCTCAGCCCGACGATTCCCGCATCAACGTTCCCCAGGGTCGGGTCCGCGTCCCCGTGGTCAGCCGCCCTGGTGCAGCGAAGCGGAGCTGCTCGGGGGGCCGTTGCAGTGCCCGCGGGTCTCTGCCCTCGGGTGCCCTTCTCCCGCGGGTCGGCCCGGGCTGGGCTGAGCGCGTGGTACAGCGCGCGGCGGGCATCGGGACCGCAGCAGCAGCAACCTTGCTCTGAAGTTGTTAGTGAGTTTGCTGACGGTCAGCATGCAGTTTTGCAACGGGGCCTGGACGTGGCCCAGCACGCTGCAGGGGAGAGGCCAAGTGGGGTCAGAGTGGCTCAGTGGATGCTGCCTCTGCCCCTGCCTGTCTGTGGTTTACAGCTGCTTGAGAGAGTCCAGCAGAAGCACAGCAGCAATATTGCAACTTGTAGCCGGCAGTCTCGTCCTCTCTTACGTGACACAACTTTTACATTGGCTTACCTTGAATCCTGAAACATTACGTTTAGGGTGTTCTGCTTGCTGAGGGGTCAGCACATATATAGAAAGGCACAGCAGTGGCTTGACTACACCTCCGGTTCACGTGTGCCAGTTGTATCATCAGTTCTCCCGAGTTCTTCTGTTCATCCCCTAGTTGAGCTACTACTCAGACCTCTGCTAACATCCCCAACAGTGAGATAGGCGGTCTGACAAACTGAGCTGGGGGATGGACAGGAAGAACAAACTTTTGGAAGTCCTTGATGCAAGGGAAGGACTGTGGTGTGAAGCTGGTGCTGCTCTATCAGCTCAGTGTTTTCAAAGCAACCAATCTGTGACTTTTCCTTGTGTTGGATTTCTATTTCCCATTTGATTTTAGTAGTAAAGGCTTTTGAGTACTTTCTTTGGTTACTTTTTCTTTAATTCAAGGTATTTCTAGGATTATTACTTTGCATTTCCAGCTGAGTACAACTCATTCAAAGATTAATGAGGTGTGGGATCACGTGTTTGTAACGATATACAGCACAAGGTGATTTAGGAGGTGGACAATGAGGAAGATCAGTTTTTTTGCTCTCAGGTTACAGCTGCAAACTTTGGTCAGCTCTTCCTGGGTTACTTTTGCTTTCAGCACTCATTTCAGCAGCCAAGAAAATGATGGCAGTCTACTTCTAACCAAACATGTTGTCCTTTCCCCATCTGGTTGACTAAATTTAGTCACTATGTGATTTGTCTCCCAGATGAATATATCAGTAATTACTGATAGTCTATTTGCAAATCTTATTTATTTTCCTGCATGTGACTTTTTGGGGTAAAAAGAATGCACATTTAGTATATTAGTATGTTTTCTGTTAAAATGTATTATATTTTCTTTGAAGTTGGGAAAGCGTGTATTAGCAAAACCTCTATCATTGTAGAGAAATGATTTTCATCAAATACCCTGCTTAGCTGTTGTACTGCAGACCAGAAGGTGACCAAAACAGTCAGGTTGTGATGCCACTTCTCATGTCGATACACTTCTCTGCTCAACAAGGAGAGTTCTAAGAATACTTATCTCAGTGATTCATATAATTAACATATGAAATGTGCCTTTTGTGGTGCTGATGCTACTTTAAGTATATACTTGAGGCCATGTAAAAAGACTGATTCCATTGGCTTAAGAAGAGCCAAGAAGCTGTGCTAGAAGTTGCTAAAATCACAGCCAGTTCTCAAATTGTTAATAAATAAATAAAGGCAGAAAGTTGTCCCTGTGGAATCTCAGTTTTCGTGGTTGGCTTCACCAGTAGCTTCAGCTGCATCCCGTCCCGGAAATCCTTTGGTTGCTGTCTTACTGAAGGAGATAAAGAAATCACAAAGATATTGTTCTGTAAGTCTACGTTCTGAATTGTGTAAGACTAGGAACTTCACAATTAAAGCTATATATACTTTCCCCCCAGAATTTAAAAGCAAAAAATAACAAGAACAACGAAAAAACCCACAAAACCAAAACAATTCCTTTCTTTTTGTCAATGTTTGCAAATAATCCAGGCATTATTTATGGGTCTCATGCATACCTTTTCTAGGAATACTCTAGGAAAACATGCCTTCCTTTTTAAAGCTGTTTCTTTAATATCAATGTGTGCAAATCATTTGCAATTATTTCTTTTAGAAACAAGTTGTTTTTTTTTAAAGTTGTCAGATGAGGTACTCAGGAATTAATGAAATGCTAAAACAACAAAATGTTGATTAGAATCTTATTTCAGTTTCTTGCATTTGTGCAAAATGACACAACTGTGTATGTTTTCCTGATTGCGTTCCAGTCAGAGTCCAGATCTACCACAATAATGAGCTTTTTTAGATGGGTTCTGGGTGTTTTCAAGCAGGATGCACAGAAATATCAAACATCCCTGACCTGACCCTGTGCTCTTCTGGGCAGCCTGTGTGTGTGTGGCTGGCAGGTCTCAGTCCCTGCACTTTGTCCTCACGTTTGGTGATGGTAGGGTGCCAGGTCCCTTTCTGGGTCCTTGTCAACCACTCTGTAGTCAGTTGGTGTAGGACTCTCAGCCTTTCTTGAAGGCTTCTCCTCACCACGGTAGAAATACTGCCATGCTGTCCTCACTGAGCTAAAGCACTGACAGCAAATTAGCAACCACCCTACTACATACCTCATTATGAAATGGCATTATTATTCTTGCAGTGGGTGGAGAGGATATTCTAGTGTTCCACAAATCCAGCATTCCAGTGAATCATCTATTGCTGACATGTAAGGGGGGGCTGAATTCTGGAGAGTTGTAAAAACTTGCTAAGGCTGTATTCTGAGAGCAGTCTGTTGGTTGTCTGAGTTGCCAGGGTATATTTGCGGCACTTATAAAATAACAAACATCATCCCGTATCTTTCTACCTTTCTCTTCACTTAGCTTTAGAAAGTATAGATTGTTTTTAAATAGTGCCTGTTTGGAAAGTCATTTTAAAACTCATTTGCATACTTTAATTTGATTTTTACATTAGCTGTCGTTTTCTGTACTTACTGCTGTAGTGTACTTCCATTTCTGTGCTGGTGTCATAAATAAGTTGTTGCCCATTGTGGGCCAAAGCTTCACAATACACATTAGCTTCAGGGTAAAGTCAGAGTTTCCTGAGGGTGCTGATCTAAAGGAGGGCATAAGAGGCTCTGTGTCCGGGCATGTAGGCTGTGATCTTGCTCAGCTGCTAAGTGCACGTTGTTCTCTAAGGGCTGAGGTTATGGCCTGTGCATCCAGCATTCCCTGAGCTCCAGGATTGCAGCTGGTCCCAGGACTGAGGATGGTGGGAAATGGCTTGCATGCTGCTACCTACCAGGTGTCCCTCAGCCTGATGGAAGCTTTATTTTGCAGCATGCAGTCCCCACAGTGTTTAAAGCAGCAGACCTGACAGCATTGAAGGTTCTTTTGCTGGGATATTTACTTAGCCTATTCCTTCTAGTGCTTGCTGTGAGAACAAGTTAAGCAAGTTTCCTGACATGTCTATTCTTTTCCGAGGATAGATGGACTAGAAGAGTGAAAAGACTGTGTGTAGCATAGGAAATGAAGGTACAGCTGAGAGCTGAGCCTATTGTCCTGTAAATCATGAGTTAGGTAAGGGCTGAAAAATAATGAAAATTATTAAGAATAGAAAAGAATATGTATAATATATTAAGAATAAAAGAAATTAAGAATAAAATCCAGGAAGCCTCTAGTAAGATGGGGAATCCTACCCATCAGCATAGCCACGATAACCTCTAGGGAAAGGTTATGTGAATAAATAGCTGAAGCTTTCTTTGATCGAGGCCAGGCTTTTATTTTAAAAGTGCCAACTGTTACAGTCTCTCTCTGTTTTAGAGATACCTGTGATTTGTTTGAAGTTCTGTAATGAAGTTCCAAAGTGTAGAATTATTTTTTAGGTAAATGCTTTGTAGCTCGGTATGATGATCAGATGACTGTTCTTGATTGATAGCTGCATCTGCTGAGGGTCATTTGATGAGCATTCAGTGAGGAAACAAAACTTGCTTTTTGTTTGATGAGTTTCTCTGAAGCTTCCATTGTGTGAGCGGCTTTGTTGTAGTAAAGTCTTAGCTGAGTGGAACGGTAATGACTGCCTGATGGCCCAGTGCTGATGGGCCGTTAAAGACCATGGTGACCAGGTGTGTCTTGGGGAAATGATCAACAGTGTACTCCTGAGTTGGTGCATGGTAAGGCTTTTGCAAGTGACACTTCTGTCCTTTTATGCTCTACGTTCAAATCCTGCTGATGTTCAAAGAGTTATGTAAATTCATGCCTCCACTGCAGGTAGTCTGCAAAATTTTAGTGTTGAAATTCACTCAGGCCCTCTGACTTGTGGTTGTTTTCACTGCCGTGAACAATTCTGAAACAAGAAAGGAACAAATTCATTTTCCCTTTTATTATGTGAATAGACTTCATGATGGTTTAGTGTAGACTGGATGTGAACGTTATTCTTTCCTCTGCTCAGTGCTTCTGTAACCACGCAGAGCTGTTGCATCTCTTACGAAAGTGGAACTCTGATGTCAAGGAAGATGTGGCACATGAGGCTGAGTTTGTGCCTGGACTCAGAGTGCGGGCTGCTGAGGGGGAGCATGGAGGGGCCTGGCTGTTGTGGTCGGCAGTCTGTGGAGCTTTTGGAGCTCATGTGCATAACAGAGAGGGATTTGCTTGCACCCAAGGCAGTCTCCATCCTACAAGCCAGTATGTGTATGCTGTGCAATCCATGTTAGTCAAAAGCACATGTTTCAGCTTTTCAGAAGTGTGTGTGTTTAAAATCCGTTGTTCATCCCATAATGTCCCATTGTGGCCATATCATTAAAATGACCCTGGGAACACAAACAGCTGGTACCGACCTGGGCGCCACACTTCTGCATAAAACATTGAGAGGAACTGGAATCACCGCTGCCAGCAGAATGGGGCTGCACGTGCCCTTCCTGCTGCGCTGCACTCACCCTTCGGCAGCACAGGGCTCGCATCAAACCAGCTTTCTCTACCTCCCTGGTTGCCTGGCAACCTCCCTCCTCTTATTAGCATATGATTTCTATGCCTTTTTTATTTCATCAGTGCAGTGTTACATACGCTGCTCCCTGCCCTGTGCTGTTGCCTTTGTGAAGAGCAGGATTTGTGCCTCTATATAAGACTTCGGCAAGGGTGATTTGGAATTAGAAAACCTTTGGCTACAGATGTCTTATCAGAAACTCAGACTGGTATTTGTGTGAGCATGTTATTCAAAATCAATTCATTTCCGTTTGCTATCATTTTTGTGTGAAGGGCAGAATTCTTCTTATGGGTCAGCACAGCATAAATCTCTGGTGTCCTTAAACATAGAGAGCATCAGCTTGCCGAATGACAAGAGACGCCTATGCAGATCTTGGTGGTCTGTATGCAGTTCATATGTTTTGCCATAATTCAAGATGAAAAGTATTGAGTGGAGGAAATGAACTAAATCTTCTGATTCTCTTCTTAAAAGGAAATAAGACCATTCTACCTTCAAATTGACTGGTTGTGTTTTATGAAGTCAGAGGTGAATCAGACTGGGTCTTAAGTTTAACTTCATATTCCATGGTGTGTGTTTTTTGTTTTTTTTCCCCTTTTCATAGACTGGTACAACTTTAAGGAATGCCCAAATCTTATTTGATGTGGCAAATGACAAATGTAAGATTCAAGTTGACAAATTGCTTTAAATATCAGAGAACACTTTCATTACTAAAAATCCCAATACATAATAAGGATGAAATGACAAAGTGAGTACATCTGGGGACTATTTAGATGAAGATATGTATAGTTTTTTCATAATATTAACCTTAAAATAAGCTTTTACAGAGTTCAGCTATGGTAGAATCCCCATCCTCAGCCCAAAGTGATCAATCATTATTGTTACAAGTAGTAAGAATGCAAGTTGTTGCATTTCAATTCCAATGCATAGAAACCACTTTCTAACCTTCCACAGCTGCCTTACAACACTGGAGAACTACATCATCTGAATGAATTGCTTGTCTGTATCACACCAATAAGTGCATTTGTGAGAGTTGACTTCTCTCACAGAAATAAGTGATAGCACTAGAGGAGCTGGCTTCAGGTTGTGTCAGGAGAGGTTGAGGTTGGATGTTAGGAAAAAATTGTCCTCCAAAAGTGACAGCAGGTACTGCAATGGGCTGCCTGGGGAGATGGTGGAGTCACTGTCCCTGGAGGCATTCAAGAAAGGTTTGAATTGTTGTACTGAGGGACATGGTTTAGTGGTGAAATATTGCTGGTAGGTGGATGGTTGGACTGGATGATCTTGGAGGTCTTTTTCAGCTTTGGTGATTCTGAGTTTAGAGTAAATGGTTCGTACAGTGGTTGGCCTCAGACAAAGGCATGAGAAGTCCCAACTGGCTCAAGTGTCCCTGACTCCTGCTCTGTAAGGGTATCAGAGTGGCTTTCCCCATCCTATAGCTGTAGAGGGGTAAGTGCTGCTCAGGACAGATACTCCCAGACCTTCGGTGTGTCTTCAAAACAAAAAGAATAAACCTCTTGTGTTCGTATGCTGTGGACTGAGTTGGGCAATTTCATTTCTGCCCTCTGTCATAACACTTAGCTGTATGAAATACCTGGTCTCTTACTCTGGTCACAGATGCCTGTCTAAGCAGATGTCAAATTTTGAGTTTTTTTTAGGTCTAGCAGAAATTTTGTCATATGAAAATGGATCAGTCCTACTCATAAAAGTATTTTGTGTTTTTAAAAATGCTGCCAGTATTTATATGTGTGTCTCCAGAGTGCTATAATAGCGCAATAAATATTAATATGTGATGACTGTTTTATTAGTAAATTTAAAGTGATAAACACAAAGAAGTCCTTGAAATACCATCTCTGCTCAAGCCAAGGTTCAATTTTATTTTGAGTATGACATTTGATGCCTGAAGTATTACATGTGATTTGACCTTAAAATTACGTTTCCTTTAGTTCATTGGAATGGTTGGCCTTTCCAGTCCGACTTGACACTGGCATTGCAAACGAGGGAAGATGGACGTGCTTGCCTATGACTCCATGTGAAAGCTAATTAAATAAAAAATAAAAGATCTGTGTTGTATCACAATATTTCTACGTAGATGGGATGGTAGTCATTACTTAAAAGCAATCATGATGCATTCCGACATTTTAATTCTGGGTTCAAAACCAATTACGTATGTAATTAAAGGGAAAACTATCCAGGCAGCCAGACTGTCTGATTTACATGCACTGTGCTGGTGTGTGCAGGTTTTTAACAGATGTACCTGTGCACACTGCTTTGGGAATGTGGAAATGAGGTGTGAAAACTGAAGGCTGCTTTGATAACTTTATGTTAGTTAATCTCTTCTTCCCAGTGATGCTTTTCTTTCAAGTATTAGGCAAATGAGGAACATAATTTGCTTTATATTTATTATGGAGTTTTGGACTGTGCCATTTTCAGATAGTTACATTGTTGTGGTGCTCCATGTATTAGTATATTACTGCATGCTTTTCCTAGGTGCTTATTTGTGACTTTAAGTATGCTCTCAGGTTTTAATTAAATTGAACCTTCTGTTGGAATGAGTTATCCTGGTAAGGGTTTGCTCAGCCACTAGGACATCTCAGTGACTTGGAGTGAATGCTGCACTGCTGGGCTCTAGGCTGCTCCTAGCAAGACAGAGTTGCTGGTGCTGTACTGTGCTCTCCTCCAGACCTGGAGAGGTCACTGTGTTGCTCAGCCACTTCTCCAGCATTCCTTACAGAATGATGTGGTGGTCTGAAGGGGAAACTTTGCAGCATTGAGGTGAAAGGACAGAAGGCAGGATGCATCTTTGTGGGTGTGGAGAAATGGGCTGATAGATGGAGGGATCCAGGGGGAAGAAGAAATAAAATAGGCTCTTATCTGCAAGGCTGCAAGCAAACTAGCACAGAATTTAACAGTTACAGCATTTTAGTCTACAGCTTTGCACCATTAACATCTATGCTACCATCTAGCTCATTATAAAATGCCTGTTTTTGCCTTGATTCTGAAGGGCATTGTACAAAATCCCTTTCTATTCTGCTCTTAACAATAAGACAGGTCCCCTCCCATCTAAGCATATCTAGCATCTATGCACAACTCCAGAATGCATGTGTAAAAGTAAGTAGAAGTGTTAGAATAGGTTATTAAAAACGTGGACCCATAATGTGATTAAAGAAGATTGGAAGTATAAAAAGAGGTTTTACACCTGGAAGTTATTATAGTTATTTAGATTGAGTGAGAATAATGACCAATTGTTTTCTAAGATGTATGACACATTTATGAAAAACCTTGAAGGATAAATGGATCTTTTTAGTATGCTACTTCCACAAAGGACTCTATGAATAAAATAATAGTGAGAGAACTCTCAGTGGATGCTGAATACTGCTAATTGATGAAATTATTACTTATTACGCTGCAACTGAACTCTGCTTAGAAACACTATTTTCAGTATGATTTTTTGAAAATGACAGCTGAAATGTAAGAGGCTTTGTATTGAAAATGAATAGTGATAATTTCTTGATATCTTTGAAACGAAGGATATTTCAATGACGGTTAAAACTGAGAAAAGTTATTTTTTTTAAGTGCTCAGATCATGGAATATTGCTGTGAAAATGAAATGAACTTTTCTGAAATCAATACCATTGAGTTAATATGGATTTGTGAGGCATTTAAAAATTCTTAGTATTCTTATTTATAATGAAGCAGTCAATTATTTGTGTCAGCAGTTTTCATACGATGTCATGTGTTGAGGTTAGAAATGAGGTTTTTGAGATAGGGTGTAGCTGTTGCATTAAGGAAAACTCTAATTGTGAATTAAATTTGTATTGGAGAAGCATTCCATCACTTAATGCTCAGGGCAAAAATGGGACTTAGTACTGACAGACTTCAAACCGGCTGATTTTATTTTTCTTGGTATGTCATTTTGGGTCTCTGTACTGACTCTCAAGGAATGTTTTCAGTAATTGGTGTGAGAATCTGTGTATTGTGTGTAATGGAGTATTTGGGAATATAACTGCACGTGAATACAAGATCTGATCTCAACCTTAATAATTTATCACTTTTAGGAGTATAATAACTCCATCCCTGTCAATATCAGCAGTTTTCAAACTCTGAGGAACAAGATCCGCTTGTACGAGTTTGAATATGCATTTACATGTGTGCATGCTAATGGGAACATTTTGAGGTGGGTGATTAGAGATTATTCCCAGACCTATTAATTCCCCTTCTGTTTTAACACCATGTTTGATATTGCCTTTTCTTCAGTTCCAATTAAAAATTCAACATTTTAACAATTTTATGAAGCTTGTACATAGTAGCTTTTCTAAACAGATGGAAGTGTGAGTGACAAAAGGCTTTGGGTGGAAAAAAAAAAATCCAATGAGATAACCACAGCAGAAGTTAGTCTAGAACATTGGTGATTAAAATGCAGGAATGAATAAAGCAGAGCAGAAAAAATGAAAATACTATCTGCTCAGAAAACCTCCAGGCTGAGTAAATGCCAGCATTTTGATGTGGCAGTGGTAACTGATACTAGTGACTGAAGGGCCAACTCTTCTGTTGGTAGGTTATGATAAGAAAAAGTTTTCAGAGCTGTGAGTTTACTCTCAAATGAAGCAGAGTTGCTTGCCTGCTTTCAAACTTAGGCACTAGGCAAGGAGGTTTTGTCAGATAAAGAAGAGCAGGAAATTACCTTGAGCTTTTATCTAATGATTACCTGGGTACTTCTCATTCATATAACTTCTAGCCTACTAAGTATTGTTACTTATGCTGCAGCTGCTTCTGTTACTCTTCAGTGTTGGTCTTACCAAGCCACAAAGAAACTGTTGCTGGCCTGAGGCAGGGGTTGCTAGACATTTCCATTCTAAATGAATGACAGCCTTGGGGTCATGTGTATTATAGCCTAGGGGAGAGGGCTTTGTCCTATAAAAAAGAGAGGAATTATTTTTTCTGAAGATTTAGTGCTTAAAGTCTGCCTTTTAGCAACTGGAAATTCAAAGCTTTAGAATTGTTACAGTCCATTTATAGGATAATTGATTGTATTTTTATAAACCTTTAGAAATGATAAAAGTGATAATTCTTCCCCATTCAGAGGTGTCATCACACAAATGTAATTTGGCTTATTAAGTAAGATAAAAAAATAATGCTACTACATCCAATGCTCTTCATAAAATGGTTAAAATTTCATCTATAAGGATGAGACAAAGTAGTGTAGATTGGAACCCAAGTGTTTGCTTTCATATTCTAAGATTAAACACCCTAGTAGAATTATCCAGTTGTTTGTTTAAGATTATCAGAACTGTGTCTGGCCCCCATGTTTTGTAACATTTAGTGTCAGATTTAAAAATTAAAGTTGTTGAATATAAGTGAAGAACTCCAAGGAACTGTTTCCATTTTCCCTATTATCGATATGTTTTGTTGTCATCTGAAATGCATGTGACACACTATTTATTTATGGAATATCATATGGGATTTCTTTGTCTAAAGGTGACTCTGTAGGAATAATCTGTAGCTCTGCATAGGAAAAGAGATTAAAAAAGGAAAAAAATTGCCAGTGTCTTCCTGCCCTACTTGTATCAGATGCTAGATTTTATTCCTTGAAAACTGTGTTATCAAAAGTCTGATAAATGAAAAATATTTTATTCTGTTACTTCATGTATCAATCTCTTACTCTTTATAGTAAATAATTAACAAATTCTTCATGTTCTGACTTTGCTTCTACAAGCTTATTATTTTCTTTTTGGCTAGATGCTCTTTTGTATGCATAGGATTGCTAGAAAATTAGTGATGAAACAACAGTATAGTAGCTAAATGCATCAGTTTTGTATTTTACCATTACATTAAACAGTTGCCACTGAAATTTACTCATTTGCTGCTTCCTAGTTTTGCAACAGATTTAGAAAGTCAGTATAGATATGCTTGGCACATTCTGGGTGTCAGTATAAAAATTCTTTGCACATGTTTCAAGCAGTGAATGCACTAGATCCTTCGTGTATGCATTGTCACCATCATCCTTGCATTTCAAGTTCATTTATTGGACTTTGAAAATCACCTTTAACAAAGTTTTCAGTACATTACTTCTCTCAGCTAAAATTAGTTCTGCTGTTTTTGCCAATGATTAAATTTAAAGCAGTAATAACTTTAATGCTAATTTCTCTCCTATGATCAAAAGTCAGCAGAGCATTCACTTTTCATTAACTGACATGTCTCCAGTGTGAGTTTGGTCTCCCTGGTTAAGCAAACAAACACCTGTAATTGCAGCTGAGTGGAGGTTTAATCTGAGGGGTTCAATTGTCGGGATACAATGGCTTATTTTCAGTTTTGGCACTAAGGCTATTTACAAAGGCAGCCAAGCTTGTCTTCTCTTTCAGTCTGTTTGTCTTGCAGGAAAGTAGGATATAGATGTATGTGTATGATGATCCTTTCTGCTGTGAGATGGGCTTAAAATATATGTACATGTTATATATGTAATAAAATGAGTACAGAATACCATGTTAAGCTATGAGTAGGTCCATGAAAACTGCTCAGCTATGCCTTCTCTGAATTTGATATGGTAACACAAATAGCTTCTGTATGGTATATTGTTTATGGTGTGAAAATGAGGCCTTATCTCAGCACAGGGTGCTCTGGAGTAACCTCAGGTCTGAGGACTTTGGATTGTGGTGCTATAATGTTGAGCCCACTTTAAGCTGCATAGCTTTTAATGTGTTGAATATATGAATAATTCACTGAATGCTGGGATACTATCTGGATACTTAACTTCAAGCACAGAGGGTGAGTATTCACTTCAGTTTTCTCTGTGAGGGTCAAGGCACTTCTGCAGAGATGAGTTATGTCAAGGCAAGCACATGCTGAGCTACCAAAGGAGTAATTTACCACCCAGAGCTCTGCTAATAGAGAACAGTGTTTGTTATCTATGTGAAGCAAGTAATGCTTATGTTTCCCATTTTAATAAACCTTTTATATTTTACAGTAGTACCTAACATAAATACAGTGCTGAGGTGGAGAAATCAGGTTCTTAATATGAAAATTAACATATCTACAAAACTAGGCAAACTGTGCATATGGTTGTGTAATTTTCCTCTCTGTTAATTGCTAAAGCACTAACTTTGCTCACATAACAAAGTTATGGAGTTATTCAACATTTTGTTAATATAGGTATATGCAAAAGTAAGACTTCCCTGACTTTTGATGGTGATTTAAAGAACTACTCAATTTAAGAGAGAGCCTTTACATAATGTACATTTGAGGACTGTGAAGATCTAATGGTAAAACTGTTTTGGAGATGCTGCTTTCTATATATCTGACATTGGATCTAGGACTGCACCTCAAGCTTAACCACATGCACTGATGTTATTGCTAAGGAGCAGTTTTACTCTCACTGAATACCACAGGCTGTGTGAGGAAATGAGTTTGTTCTGATAAAAAAAAGCAGTCTGTCATGTAGAAATATAAAACGACCTGGAAATGTAAAGAGGAAAATATGGCATCTAATTGCTAAGTTGAGCCAGTGATCATTGACATCAAGTTATTAGTGTTTTTTTGGGTTTTTGAACTTATGAGGCTCAGAGAAGAAATAGGTGTTGTGAATCAAAGCAGGATCCTTTTCCAGGTATGGCCGAGCTGCCCTGCCCAGTGTGCCCCAGGGCTCAGTGCCTGACCCCAACTCCTTCCCCTCCTCAGCCTCACTTCCTCGCAGAGCCTGCAGCACATCTGCTTTGCTGGCATCTTTCGTGGTCAGAAGCTTCCATCCAGGAAGAGAACCCCTCTTCTAACTCTCTGGATGCTGAGGACTCTTATTTGAAGATGGTATGGTAGTATGAATCATTGGTCATGGATAGAGAAAATTTTACCTGAGGAGTTTACCCTCACTTATAGAGAGGATAGTATCTTGCCACGCTGTGATACATTGTATCACAGTCAGCATGTGCCTGTGTGTGTTACATGCAGCCATTTGTCTTAGCAGAAATATATCCAGTAATACACAGAAAACATTTCTGGGGGATTTCCCTTTTATACAAGCTCCTTGCTGTCTGGGATAACTTTTGATTCTAGATTTCAGAATGTCAGAAGGTTGACCATGCTATTCCCATGTTGTTTGTTGTAGTTTTCCATTTTGTCTTAGTTTCTCTGACCTTTGTCATCACAATTAAATCAGGTCTGACTGCTGTGAAAGCACATTGTTCTTTTTGGAAATATCTCAGGAAGTCACCCAAATATGTCTAAGCCATATATTATCTATATGTTAAGTACATTATAATGTTTTTCTCATTGATTCAGGACTTCAGTAGAGAAATACAAATTTGACCCAAGTATTTGTTTGAGGCACTCTATTATATTACTCTTGATCTTAAAGGTCCCTTCCAACTCAAACATTCTATGATCCTACATAATAGCAGGATAAGAGAAATTCACAGCTTTCCCCACATCTGCATATAACAAAAAATGACATAGCATTGGCTTCTAGAAAACATAATATCATTACTCTTTATTTTTTTTGAAATCTTGATTATCTTTTGATATTTTGAATTGTTTTCCAACTAGAACTTTTCCTTGCTCATTTGGTGGTGGAATTTCCACTTGTAGCCATTAGGGACTTTGCATGATGGCTGAAGTGCTGCATCTGTTAGTGCTTCATGCAGCTTTCCTAAAGACCTAGCAGATGTGAAAGATAAAGTAAACTAAGCAATGCAAAATGAGGTATTTGTGAATAGACTCATCTTTTTGTTAGCTGACAGAATTCTTAAACACTCATTATTCTGGGTCATCCAATCTCATGAAAACAAATACTTCTACTCCAGGTTATTTGATCTTTCACTGACTAGCACTTAATAAAATTAGTTTCATGTACTAGAAAATAACAGGAGAAAGGCTCTAGTTACTTGCTTCTGTCAGTAGTTCAACACTTGCATAGCTCTGAAATTAATTGTTTAGTATGCTCATTACTCTTAGAAAAAATAAATATGTTCTCATTATGCTCACTTGGTGAACATATGTACCTTGCATTACATTTAATGTTACTTGCTGTGAGGAAGATTACAACTCTTTTTAAGGAAATTGGGTAGATTAATGGAATGGGGTGGATTAAATTGCTCTCCACGTGCATTCCCTAGCGTGCCTAGCCCAATGCTGAATGTTAATTGATATATATACATATAGGCTGCTCTGAATGTAATGCCTTCTATTTATTTTTATAAGAACTATAACAGATACATGAAGCTACTTGACTGAGCAATTTTTCAGTGACAAAACACTATTTTTCAGCAGTCACCACCATTAGATATGTTCTTTTGCCAGTGATAAGAGAGTCTGCAAGCTGTGCTTGTAAAAAATCTGCACCAGCACAGACACGACCCAGTGTTTCACAGCTGTTATGAGGATGCTGTATCTATGAAGATGTTGCCCACACAGTCCATCTTTCAGTGGCCCTAACAGATGGAAGACAGAAGGTGCCAAGTGTGGACTATATTGTGGGTGATGTAGGACGGTCCAACCAAGGTTAGCAACATGCACCACAGTCTTCAAACTGGTATGGGGCCTAGTGTTATCATGTTGCAAGAGAAAGGTTGTCCTCTTATCTGGCTCTGGAATTTGAGTTTTCACCTTACTCAGTGTCATGATATAGTGGTCAGAGTTGATGGCTTGTTCAGGTTCCAGGAAATTGAGAAGAAGCCACCCTTTTTTCTACCCCAACAGACAGGGCATGTCACTTTACCATTGTGGGCTGTGTCTTGCAATTTGTCAGACTGCCCCTCTGCTGCCATCTGACATACAGCAACAGAATATAATGGAATATTGGTGAGAAGGTTCAGCCTTTACTGCCATACAACCAACATTCACCTCTGCCATTGTGGGCCAACATAACAGGAGGCATTACTTTCAGAGCATCCCTCATATAAAACAGTTTAGCTAAGGATGCTCAGTAAAGCAACTGGAGTAAGATAGGATACAACCTGTGTATTGCAGGGGCTGAACTCATTAAATGTGCTATATGGTAAAATGAGCCAAATAATGCTTGAGACCATATTTATGCTCATAGTCTGTATATGAACAGTGGCATTTTCAGCAACTTTGTTATGTCTGTATGCTCATTGATCTGTGGTGAACCTCAGCAGGTATTCTGGGGCTGTTAATAAGAAACTTATAATAAGAAACCTATGTGCTGGAGAAAGTGGACAGAAGCCATGAAAATAATTGTCTAATCAATAAACCTATACAGTCTTAATACTGTGACCTGTGTCACAGCCTGAAGAGGTCTTTTCTGATCCCTATTCTACCTTTGATTTACCAGTTGCAAAAACAAGGATCACTTAGGAATAAATACTCCTGATGTAACTCATTGGTGTCAGCTGTAGTTCTTCCAGAGACAGAGAGGAACCTTCAGTGTTCAATTTTTAACCAGGCTTTCTGTTTTAAATGAGAGCTAAGGTTCAGATGATTGGGACATCTTGTTAAGGTTGGTAATTTGAAAAAAACTTGGAATGCTTCAAAGCTGAATTCTGTAAATATAAGCTTTAAAAACTCCACATATCTTAAGAAGACTGTACGAGATGGGTAGGACTTCTCTAAGACTGCCTTGAAGATAGTGCAGTCTCATCGGTGATGTAAACTGTACTTTCACTTTCTTAATATCGTTATCTGAATTTGGTCCATTGAACAGACTTCAATCCTAGGACTATTGGTTTTGGAAAATGGAAGAACCTTGTGTAATTCATGCTTATCATTGATGTGTTAACTTGTAAGGAACAAAGGCTATTTTGCCTAGATGCTATATAATGGTACAAGAAAATGTATGCCTTAGAAGTAGAAGTGGCATCATTCTATAAAATAATGCAATCCAACTTGAAAGCAGAAACAAAAAGTTTCCAGGATGTTATCTTAAGACAAGACAAAAAAGAGTATGCCTTTGTATATGCTCAGTGCTTGTTCATGGCAGAACTCGGTGTATTCTGTGTGGCTCAGGAGTTCAAGCTAAAGAGAGGATTTCCTGTTAGTCATGAAAATGTCTACACAAACTGGGCCTCCCTGTTCTCTCATTCACCACTTTCTCCTTGTTACTGTTTTTTCGTGTCCTTCAGTTAGCAAGTTCAGTAAGAAAGTATTAAAATATTGCTCAAATCCTTTTCTTTCTTTTCCTTCTTGTTTTTTTTCCTAATGCCATGTTAGAACATCATCCTTGGAAGACAAATTCCTCTCTACCTTACCTTAGTTGGCACTGAAACATTACTAATAAGCATTGTGCTTCCCTTTTTATTTTTCTGAGTATGCTTTTAATTAAAGATCAAATTTAATTTCAATAGCTTCTTAAGGTTTTCAGCTAAAAGGATGACTTTGTGAGATGGAAATAAAATGTCTATAATGCTTTTTAATGAAATAAATATCTGGTATAGAGAATTATATTGAAGCTGGAATTACTGCAGTACAATGTGAAATCTATCTGGAAATGCTGCATCAGAAATAAGACTCCCAACAACAGAATGTGTTTCTATCCCAAGTGACTGCCTTGAAATCACTTATTTTGGAGCAATATTAAATCAAAGACTTGAAAAATTACTCGCTGTAATATAACATGCTAACATGCTGTTTTAAAAGCTTCTACATCCTTGGCATTAATAGATGACAGTGAAGATCAAGTTGTGGTTTTTTTTTTTTTTTTTTGTGTGTAGACTTGTTAATCATAGCCTTTAAAGTAGAAACTGAGCAATAAACATCTAATGAATAGCTTATGGCAAATTTATTCTTTCTCAGAAGCTGTGCTGGCACAGATCAACATAAACCATTTATTGTTAATTTCTCAAAATTTAAGATCAGTAGCTATCACTTAAGCATGCCACATGTACATTAGATATGAGTAGTTTATAGCACTTTCGGGTACTTGCAACTTAAGTTAGTTTATATTATTCACAACAAATACCATTCTAGAAAAGAATATATTGGAAAATATGAGAATATATTAGATGAAGAAACCATTCTTTAGTATTTTTAGCTTTTCTTTTTATTGTAAAAGGCAGGAAAGAACTAATTGTCATGGGTGATTATTAAATTAATTCCTCACTGCATTGGATTTCAAGTGACTCTGTAGAGGCAGTATAATAATTCATCTGTGTAAATAATGGAAGAATATTTTGGTGGTGCCAGTAACTGTCATTGTGGTGCAAGGCTACTAGTTTAACTCCAGAATGCACTGCACAGTGTTCATCTGTGCCAAGAGGGTGTATGCAATGTGAGCCAAATTGATTTCTGTGTATTTACAAGCCTGTTTCTTTTTTCATCAACACAGTACCTAAACAGATTGCTGCAAAAATGCAGCAGCATTGTGTTCAGATTAACAGTCATTAATGAAAATGGATTTATGCCTACTTTGTTTTTATTTTAGTAAATATAATCACCTATGCTAACACTAAATATATGTTATAGGTACTCAATGACTATTCAAATAGCATCTTAAATTGAAGTCTAGACTTCACAGTACTCTGAAAAGGGATGTAGTACGTATCTACCAGCTTGTTTTGGTAGTTTGAATATTGCCCTTTCAATATCTATAAAGATCAAATGACAGATCATCTGGCAAGAAAGAGAATTTATGTAGCAGAGAAAGTGTGGGATTGGGACAAGCAAGATCACAGATGCCCAGATAATTATCCTTGCCAAAGAGTTCTCCTCTGTTTTGATGACCAGTGTATTTGGAAGATCGGGGCCTCAGATCTCCTTTCTTGCACATGCAATTTATTTTTGTTTAGCTAGATGCATATATTAGGTGTTAGTTGCAACACTCCCTCCAGGACTTCCTGCTCAGTAATTTTCCACTTATTGGCTGACTTACCTGAATGTATTTGTTAAATTTACTAAATGTCTGACTAGCCATAAGCTGCTGAAAGCCAACCAGGGAACTGAAATGAATAGGAAGAAAATACCCTCACTAATTTTCCTTTCTGGCAGTTAAAAAGACTCAAAAGCATTTGCATTACTTTTCCATTCAAGCAGTTAACTTCTGAGTTATTTTTAAGCATCAGGGACTTCTAGCTGAAAAAGTCACCTAGGTCAGCAATCCCAGATTCAGGCAGTATATTAGTTAGATAGTGGGAATATAAGCAATTTTCATGTTGTATATGTGATTTAGTGCATTCTTAATAGTGTGCCAATTTTATTTCAGATTGAATTCTGGAACATACTGGACTATGCAGTCCTTTTGGATTTCTGCAACTGTTGCACTTGGAGCCATACTCCTGTTGCAGAATTCCAACAGGAGCAAACATATGGGGATTCTTCCGTCCTTGGCTTGCCCCACCATTTGTTCCACATTTTAAACCAACTGGTGCTGTACCCAGTGGAGTACATCTGTTACGGTTTATTACTAGAAATTTGCAATTCATTTCAGAGCTTGCTAAAATAATTATAATATTCATGGCCAAGAGTACTGCATTAAGCAATTACAGAAGATAGTAGGCAAGATTTTGCTCAAGTGTATGTGTGATTCAAGACCTACTGTCCAGTTTGGGTGATTTGGGCACTCGCTGGCCTATCAACAGTGAGTCAGATGTGCTCTGACAACTGAGTTTGATCAGCTTGAGAAATTAATGTAGCAGCAGAGATGCTGTAAGTGACATCCCTTATGTGAATGTCCCTGCTCTGTTTTAATTAAGAATGAAAGAAATTAGCATAAACCACCACTGAATGCAGTTGGTTGCCACATCTTACCTGAGATATTTGGCTGGGGAACACCCAGAGATGGAGCAGAGCTATCCTGCTGGGATTGTAGAGCTGCATCTGTTTACATCCTGTAAACTCCTCCTTAGAACACTACCTCTTTGCCTTAAAGAGCAACAACAAAAACAAAACAAAAACACACACCCCAAACCCCTAAAATGCAAACCACATAAACATCAATGCTGAATCATACAGTGGGTTGCTTTTTCATCTTTATCACCCACACAAGCAGACATACTCAAGCAGACTTTTAAAATCAGGAAACATTGTGATATACGTAACCTATCACATTTGTCAGTTTCAGTCTCTAGCTCTGTAAGCCAGTCTTGCATGTCTTTGACGCATAGTAACAGTGAGTATACCCTATTCACTGCAGTGCAGACATATAGTGCTAAAGTGGAATTTTTTTAAAGGAAGTCTCACAAAAGCCAATTTCAAAAGTTACAACAAAGAGTGTGCCTGTTTTGGTTCTCCATCCCAGATATGCTTCTGGATCTATCACTTGCATACTACTCACACTTGCCCTTTGAATTATATGAGGTCAGTTTTGCTACAGAAACCTGTCGTTTGCCTAAGCTGAAGAAAAGCTCGATTTCCAAAAGGCTGACTTAATTTTTCAAGTTACTCTCTAATGAAAGACTTTACAAAGTTCAGTCTGCCCGTGTTTTCAGACTACAACTGTCATTTAAAAGTACTGCTGTATTCTGGCATTTGTGTCCTTGCAAATAATAATGCTGTGAGAGAAAGGAAGCTACTTTGTAGTGAAGGTAACTTATCAGGTCACCATGTGCAAAAGCAAGTTCTCATGAAGGAAAAGCTGGAGGTCATATTGACGTGATAAAATGTGTAGAAAGAGCATGAATGCTTTGAAATCTTTTTACATGTTTGCTTTACTGTACAGATTTTATTTGGAGAATTATGTAGAATCATGTGTTTCCATGTGGCCTCGGTTAGAAACATTGCGGAGTGGAAGCTGTTATCATAGGGATGGCTGGCTGGCTTCTGGATGTAACACTGCTGTATAGACATCCCAGGAACGCCTTTTAATCATTCAGAAACTAAGCGTTGTGGACAAGGAAAATCTAAGCAAATTCCTATGCCATTATGCTAAAATGCTGTAGCTTTTCTGGTTTGACTTAGCAGTGTAAATAAATAATTGGTGTGATTTAAGAAGCTTCAAATGTATTTTTTGAAATTCAAATCTGTGTTTGTTTTTTTTTTTTTTTGTATCTTTTTCTTTCTGCAGAACCTTCTGGCTTTAAACCCCCGAACACAGACTCATGCAACTCTTTATTCAACTGTAACAAAGAAACAAGTCAAGAAGCATTGGAAAAGGAATGCTGACAAAAGTTGTTCTGTAAGTAGTTGTTTATTATTGCATCCGAAATATGCAACAAATTGAGTCTGAAATCTCAGTTGTGAGGGAAATACAAACTTGAATTTTCTGTGATGTTCTGTAGCCAAATTTGTCTCCTAGTTCAGTTCTTGCAGAAAAGTTGTTACTTTGCGATGAGCCATTTGCTTCTTCAGAACCAGTATATGCCATACTTTCTTTTTTGGGGAGCTGGTACATGTTTCAAGCAGCTTGTTTCCTGCTTGTTTTGGAGTCAGATCAGTCTTTAACACATGTGAGTATGGCATCCAGCTCACCACTTCCCTGAGCCTTGCAGGGCTGCTCACCCTTGGCTGCCTCCTCCCCACTCTGCATGTCTGCTGCCCACTTGCTCCTCTTGTTTGTGTTTCCCATGAGTAACTCTAGGAAGACTAGCTCTTCACTGTTTGATTTATTTTCCTGAGAGTTATAAAGGTACTATCCATTCAGTGCAGGAGTGGGGGAACAATACACATTTTTACATATGTGCATATATACGTGTGCCGTATGTATACATTGAGATGTATATATTTTATAAATATATGAAACTGGTGATTCAAACAGGGTTCTTGACTTTTAAATTTTGTACTTTTTTCTTTTTTTTTTTTAAGGAAACAGGCATTGGAATAGATGTATTTTCATTATAAAATGGCTATAGTGTTTAGAATTTCTGCCATTAAATATCACCTTTTTCTTTCTAGGTATTTAGATTTCTAGTCTCAGTATGATATTTGACTAATCCAATCAGACATAGTTGTCTCTTTGATCTCTTGGCTGATTAGAAGGTCTGTAGGGCTTTTACGGTCTTCCTGCAGATTCTGTTGGATAATCCTCTAAATTCAGAAGACTAAAAGTCCTACTTCCAGAGCACTATTTCTGCATCTCTAAACTGTTTCCCTCATGTGTACAGAGTTGTGTGTTTTAATAGTGTTACCAAAACACTTTCTGTGACTATTTAGTGTCAACTTGAACCTAATTTTTCTTTTTATAAAATTTTCTCTAAATAAAGAAATCCAGTATGACCAACAAATATTTGCAGGGAGAAGCAACCTAGGATTTCCTTAGTATTCCATTCATACTCTCTTAATAATGATTCTCGGCTTTGTAAATGAATGACAAGAGTCTCTCTGTTACTATATCTAACATTGCTATTTCCTTAATTGTTAGTTTAGTTATTTCCCAGTTGTTACAACAATAACATAGATATAAAGCTCAGGTTTGTAAACAGGGATGATTTTTTTAGTATGTCTAGTGCAGTTATAGCCCATGACTGTCTCTGTGCTGTGCAGGTAGTTGAGCTGCTCATTAAGCGGCTCCTGGGCAGCTGCAGTTTACATACTGATGTTTTCAGGTGACCTAAAATCAATACTGAGCTGTGAACCCCTGTACTTTCAAAAATTTTGGTAAGAGGCTTAGGTATCCATGGAGTAGGGGTGGCAGACATCCTCAAATATAGCGTGGTGTTATTTCTTAATCGATTTACAACCTATGTAGGTTGATCTGAAAGTAATGACTCTTATTTCATAGAATCATTAAGGTCGAAATGGCCACTAAGATCCTTTAGTTCAATCATCAATCCATCATCACTATGCCACTTAATGGGACATCTACCTATTTCTATGTAGAGAAATTCAGTGTCACACCTCTGCTTCATATGCACTTCCATGTCACACTCCATTTTGTCAGACTCCATTTTGTCAGATTTTGTCAGACTCCTTTGCTGCGTTGTGTCACATGGTAGTAAAATGTTATGGAATAATGGTGGGAAGGTTCAGCCTCTACTGCTGTTCCACCAAAATCTCCCTCTTATGTTGTTGGCTAACACTATGAATTAGGAGGCACTATTTTCAGAGCAGCCCTCCTAAGCAGCAAGTTGTTTTGGAATTCTGCATTACTGAATGGAGCTCTGTGGGGACAATGGGACTTTTATATTCTCCAGGTCATAGCTGATAAGCAGGCAAAAACAAGAAAATGCTTTCCTGTCCTTCTTGAAGTATGAAAACTACAATGTAGGAAAGGGTATATAGTGAATAATTCTTGTTGTAGTTTAAAAAACCATTGGCAGTAACAATTGTACCTCTGGATGGACTGGTCAGACTTCTTTGAAAGACCATGTGATGAAATGTACTTCTTTGCATTTCCTTAAAATCTGAATTTGTCTTTCAGCTTTGGATTCTCTTGAAACTGGGCTGATGCTGTCTTAGCAGATTACTGTTAGAGGGAAGGTGGGAGTATGAAAATACAAAACTAATTAAATTAACAGCTCTCAAAACTCTGAACAAAAGCTGCATCTGCTGAGGCATGCACACAGTGACTTGGTAATGTCTAATATACTTCCAGATGGCAGACTTAAATATTTCTTCAGAATAATTACACAAGTGAAATTTTAACTCCTCGTCTGCTCTGAGACATGTTTGCCCATTAAATGAGTTCTGAAGTGGAAACTGAATGTCAGTATTTTTCATCAGTGCTCTTCAGGGGTGGCCCAGTTACACTTTCAATAAGCGCTGTTGTTTATTTAGTGTGTTTAGCAATCAGAATTTTTTTGTAAAAATGATCTATTGCTGTAGATTCATAATCATCCATCTTCAGAAATTTTGTTGGCTGTAGATCAGAGTACATGGGTCACCCTTGGTAGCAGTGCTAAACTAAACATTAGCTTTGAGTTGGCATCTTCTGAGTTTGCTGGAAGGTGGCATAGATTTCAGGAGTGTGTGGGGGAAAAAAGATCACTTTGTCAGAAGAAATTCAAGACAGGAGAGTTCTTAGGTGCCTATACTGACAGTAGATCTTTGGAAATGGTGAATTTAGGTCACATTAGATCATCAATTTCAGAGATAAAACCTGAGCAAAGGAATGAATTGTGGATGCTGTGAGTTTTTGATTCTGATGATAATTTGATTTCAGGGTTTTCCTCAGAAATTCAGGGTTGTTTAGGTATCAGATTTGTTTCTGTTTATGGTTGCCATCTTGCTATTCTTTGTTTTTGGTGAGCATTTTATTCTTGATGACTGCTCAGTCGTGAGCTAGCTGGGCACTTACTGTGCACGTTTGCATGACAGCTAGCACCATGCTGAAGTCTTTGCTTGTGATCAGGGTTTCTAAGCATTATGGGCTAAATTCTGCTTGTATTTGTACATGTGCAGATTTATGGCTTTCTTACAGTTTTATGCAAACATTATAATTCACTTGTTGCTGGATAATTCAGTAGGATGTTTTATTGCAGCCTTTCTTTTTTTAAAGAAAGAAAACTTGTGGTACCTACTTGAGTGTAGGTGAGAAGATGATATAAACCTATCTATATATTCAGAATTTCTTCAGATTTTGCATTAAAAAATAATAGAAGTTGCTCCAGATGGAAGAGTTGGAAGTATTTCAACAAAAAAGGCAGAAAGGAAATGGGGTTTAAATTGGTTTGTAGCTAATTGCCATAGCCTGTAACAGTATTGATTTTTCTGGCAGTAGTAGCATTGTTCTTTGTCCTTACATTTGCTAAGCCTGATCAACATTTTGCAACATGAGCTTTTCTTTCTTGAACAAAATAACTTTTAAGCTCAGCATTTCTTTTTATTATTTTTTTATTTTTTTATTTTTTTATTAGTGACACCATTTTGGGGCAAGACTCTCATTGTTCTGTAGTTCATTCTAGCCATCAAAGAGAACCAAATTCTTTGCCTTGTCTTCTGTGCAATGTTATGATGCAGCTACCAGATTGGCTTGTGCTGAGACCTGCCCTTAGTGTAAGATGTAACAGATTATGTTGCTCTTTAAATTCAGAGGATGTGTTTACTTCCTTAAAACAGTAATAATTAGGAGGTAAAATTTCAAACTACTTTTAATTTTGACAGCATTTCAATGGCTGTCAATGTTGCATATGAAAATCTGTTAAAAATAAATCTTATTTAAAGTACAGAAAAATGTTTATACGGACCTTTTGCTATACAGATGACTGTACTTGTATAGGAAAACATGTATATTAATGATTATCTCACAGCTATAATCAATTTGTTACCCTTAAGTATTGCATTTCAGTTAGATGGAAAAATGTCATGTGATTTTTATGCCCAGTCAGGTATCAAAGAATAATTAAGTTAGCAGTTCACGTGTAACTGATGTGTAGAAGCAGGAATAGTGCAAATTGTAAACAGATATGCAACCTGGTTCACCCAAAGCCTAAAATCAGGAACTTTAATGAATAAATGCTTTCTCAATGAATAATTTGACCATTTCTAGACTTGTATTGATGAAAGTGTATATATTTATAAATAAAAAATAATCTCGCATATTGTAAAATAGAGAACACTCATTAACAGAAATCAACTCAATTATACATATAATCTAAATGCATAGTTTACCTTTGCAAATATTTATTTTTGTCTTCATTGCATATGAATATGTAAGCTTAGCTCTTTAGTGAATGATATACAATGGCAGATGTCTCTCTAATCGCTGCTCTATTCAAACATTAATTGGTAGAACATATGTAGAAATCTACTAGTCTGAATAGGTATAGGATAGCAGCAGTCTTTTAATCACATCACTATTCAACCACTAATTGGTGTGATGATTAAGGGACATTAGAGGGAGCACTTTGACATCTGATTCTTTGAACTGATGTCTGCTCAGACTGCACTGTATTCATCATGGCCAGACTGATTTCTTAAATAAAATGCTCTGATTCCCAAATGTGGAAAATATTGCATTAGGTTCTATTGAGGTGATTAGGGAATTTGAGAATGATTCTTTTATATAACTAGTGATTGACTGTATATGCACAAACTATTCATATGAATAATACATGGGTTACTTTGAGTATCAGAAAGAGATAAGAAGTAACATCAAGAGATTTTCTCTTTTCTCACAGTGTCAATAATTAAATATTAATACACATTTTAAAATGTACCAGTTTAATCATTTAGCAGTCAAATTCCTGCTCATGCATTTTTTAGATTAACTAATTACTCTGCATTTCCTCGTATCGATACCAAATGCTGGCATTTACAATCATTTTGGTAGAATAAAGCAGTTTACATGTTTATATATGATAGCGCTTATCCTTGCTCTAAGAAATGCATGTTATAATCTTTGAATTCTTTGTTTTGTATATATTTTATAAATCTTTTAAAATGAGTATTCTACACTATGTTGTCATAAGCCAATATTAAATTACTCTATTTAAAAACAATATCCAGTGAGTGTACAAATAGGCTACTGAAAACAGCTACTGCTTTACTGTCAATCACTGAAAAATGTTCTTGCATATCTGGAAGAAAGCAATATACTAATCTACTAGTGTAATGTTTGGTGGGGTAAGGGAAATGGAGAAGGAGGAAATATTAAACGTTTTAAAAGGTGAGATAAGAATTTAAAACTCAAGAGAAATTGAGGGGTTAGCATTGAAGCCATAAGTTGAATACATGCTGATCCAAACAAATTACTTCTCTTAATTTTTTTACTTCTCATCTATATAGAACATCTTTCTCATTCTTTGCTAATAGAAATTTTCTTAGTGCCTTCGCTTTATGGTTTTATTCTTAGAGTGCTTGTGCTGTTCAATTGTACTTAGAAATGTACATTACTTAAGTGTGTGTCTTAGTTTCCCTGCTTTCATGATTTTGATTTTCAGACCATAGGGGAGATGTGGTATCATCATAAAAATCTCTTAAGTGCGTTTTTTTTCTTAGCTTTGCTCAGAAATAATTTTCTTTTGTGTATTTAATTTTATGTCTTTTGGGTTTTGCCCGCTATATTGCTTTCCTTTATCAATCAGTATACCTTTCAGGAAACATACTGAGCTGATCTGTGAACTTCATTGTTTTCATTCTGCTACCCTTACAACTTTCCATGCTTAATGCTATTAGAGAGGCAAATCACTGTAAGACAGTTGAACTTTCTACATTTAGCCAAGAAAAAAACATGCATTCTAGTAATGGTAAGGTGCAGATACTCTGGTGCAATAACTGATGAACTTTGGTCATTAAATCAGAAGGGATAAAGTCATGTGTCAAGCTCTGTGGACTGTAGTCTTAAATTTGGCAAGGATTAACATTATAAAATAGACAATCACACAAAATAGTGTTTATCAAGCTTTTTAAGCAGAAGAATAAGCAATTTTTTTTGCATTATTATTTCATAAGACTGAGGAGATGAATCTATTACATCTATTATATTAGGGTACTATAGTTAGGCTGTGGTTGGACTTGATGATCTTCAAGGTCTTTTCCAACCTGGGTAATTCTATGATTCTGTTTGGATCTTTCAACTGAACAAACTTGTTCAAAGGCATGAATTTTGAGAAGATCGTTAGTCTTTGAAATATGTAAAAAAATTATTTGGAATCAGCATCCCAACTTGCTAAGAAGAGTTTTTAACTTGTTTGGGAAGCAGTTTGTGAAAGAATATTAAGAGTATGGTGAGAAGTCAATGGGGGGAAAAAGGGATTGATAGGCAAAGCAGGAAGTACAGAGGAAAAAGTGATAACTTTGAAAAGTCACATTGATTCATACCTGGCAAAAGAAATTAAAACAAATAGTAAAAGGTTATTCAGCTATATAAAACAAATAGTAAAAGGTTCTAAAGCTATATGATTTAAAGAACAAAGGAAACCAGTGTGAAGATAGGATTATATGTCATTGGCATTGTCTGAAATCTTTTTAAGCTGTTCTCCCATTTCCAATAAAATGAGGCTAAAACAAGAGATGGTTAATGGGCAAACAAGCTCAGAAATAGAAATTACCCAAAGCAGGCCAGAGGAAAACTTGAAGTTTGATCTCTGAAATCAAGAGGACAGAAAAGTGACCATAATAGTATCACAGAAAAATTGACATTTGAAATTTCAGGCTTAAGTGTGAGAATGTTAAATAAATGAAGCTGTATGTTTTTGCACAGATTTAAACAACAGTCAAGCTTGTCTCTATATTTAAAAAAAGAGAATTAGTGGGAAGTCTCATATTAGAAGCAAATGCAAGATAAAGCACAATACATTTTTCTCTCTTGGCTCTTAGGAGTAGAACATGATGCAATGACAAGCTGGTGGTTTTTTTTTGTTTTTTTTTTTTTTGTTTTTTTTTTTGCCAGTTAAGTATCATCTGTTTGGACTAGGATAGTAATGTGGATAAGGATCTGGTTTAAGGAAGTTACACTGACTACTGCTGAAAAAGCTGATCTTGGATTTTTAGCAGACCTTGTTGAAGGATCAGTTTCCAGATTCATACCATTTAGTATTTTTATTAATGTGCTTGACATAAATATTAGCAGTGTGTTACAAAAAAGTCGACAGCAATTGTCAGTACAGAAGGAAGTAGAACATCATAGAAAAAGAACTTTATGACACTGGAGTTAGAATAATAATAATAATAAAAGGTAAGAATAAATTTTGTAGTGCAATTAGGAGACTGTACAGCCAAGCACTTGAGGTTAAGGATGACTAGTAATTAATGGTTGAAATTAAGAGAGAAGGTGATTTAGAAATACCAGTTGATTATAGGGTGGTTGTTCCATCAGCTGGATGAGAATGCAAAAAAGTCAAGTGTGGTGTCAGGGTAATCAGACCCACTGCTTCTGGTGGTGTTAGGCACATAAAGTACGTTATTATTTTCAGTCATCCCAATAAAGTGTCAAAGTTATCAAGGGGCTGTTTATTGAGATGAGATTAGAAGAGTGCAGGTAGGCTAGCAGAACAAAACTATATACTGTTGTTCTCAGGGAATTATGGATTTTTTAAATAATAATTTGAGGACTACATTAGCATAATAACACAAAGTGTTATAACACAGTAACACAAATTTTGCTGACAGTAATTAAACTCTGGGAGTGAATATGTTGCTAATGTTCAGAGCAGAGGAGTGCTGTGCCTGCGGCCTTGCAGTAGTGGTAGTGGGGAAGAGACATCTAACAGCATATGCAAAAGATGGCATAATGCAACTGAACGTGAAAGCAGGAGAGTAAGTCCATTAGCACAAATTGTCACTTCCGGTCTCTTATATAATTTAGAATTTGGTGCCACAGATGTCTGACATGGCAAGCTCATAGTTATTGCCTAGTTTTTCTGTGCTGATTGCTATCTGTCAAAAGAGGATATCTGTGGAATACAGATGAATAAATGGCTTTTAAATCACTTAAGGTACCAAAGTGATGAGTGCCATTGAAATGTTCACAGGAAAAGTAGTTCTTTCTTCAAGTATGGTTTTGAATGGTGTTCAATTAATAAGGCCTCACACAGCACAAAAAGGCTGCATGAAAGGCATGAGGTTGCAGGGCTGCTGAGGAGGTGAGCACTCTGTTCCTAGTCAGACAGCAATTTTATGTAAGATAGCATTTCGTCATGAAATTAACCTGGTGTTTTAAAGCATGTGTGTTATGGGGCCAAAGCAAGTTTTGGAAGAGCAATGCTATTAAGCTGTTTTGGAATTTAGGTAATTGCACAGTGTTTGCTTTTTGGTGGCCTGTATCACTTAAAAGTTTTGCTGCGTTCTCCATCCAGCTCTGTGTACCCTTCAGCCTTGAATTCTTACACTGCTGTGGGAATAAGATTAATAAACAGGAATTTTCTACCTGAATGTTAGGTTGTCCTGCATGAATTGCTTTGTTTGAAGTTTCTACTTACTGCGTAATGATTTGTAGCTGTATGATGTAGACTGATACTGTTAAATTTATTTTTTTTTTAAAGATATTTCTTCTGATGCGTGTTCTTTTAAATATCTACTAGTACTCTGCTATGCAGAGATCAAATTGCTTTGAGGCACGTTTAGCGATGTCAGAAACTCCCAAGTAATCGCACTGATTTTGATGCCCTTCAAAAAGATGGATGTTAGCTGAGTATTTTTTGCCATTCTTTTAGGCTTCATCACAGATGGGTGCTCAGCTAAATTATGCATTTATCTTCTGCTGTAGCATTTCTTATTTCTTGACTCCCCTTCCAGAAGTCCTCATACACTTAAAATGTTAGTTCCTAGAAAAAACTTTTATTTCCAACCCAAAATTAAAGACTTTTCTTTTAAGAAGTTGCCACTGTGTGTTGGAGGGAGTCTTGCGCTGCTGTAGAGCAAAAGGACTGTCAGGGAAACTGTCTTAGTTAGTACCTATCCTTGAAACTATCTGTGGCTGATGATGGATCATTGACACTTTTAAAAGTATGGACTTAATGAACATTTGTTTCTGTCTGTTTCTGTCTTTTGAAGGCTGAGTCCAGCAAACTTTTTTTTTTTTTTTTTTTTTTTTTAATGGAAGAAAGAAAGAATAAGAAGTAAAGCTTAACTTTTACTCCTGTCACATCTGAAGTAATAGGAAATAAGAGATATTGAATAGCTTTTAAGATTCTTCCTACTGGCTCTAGGAACAGACTTCACTTCCTTAATAATCCCACTGTATTTTCAGACTTTATGGATCTGGACCACTTTTCTCATCATGGGAACTACTTGCCATCTTTGGTGCGAAGCTTTCAGCAGCAGCTGTGCAGGAAGTGTAAGAAAACAATGAGCTGTAGCTGTTAAGGCTTTCCCAGGAGTTGTACAAGAGTTGAGTCTATAGATCACAAAATTCTGTGAGAAATATTTACATTCTTTTTCCCAAATGTGGTAGCATCAGTGGTGTTAGTAACCCGTGAGTTCTTTGCAGCATAGGTGAGAAAGGAAGAGGCAGCCCCCATTAGTTCATTGTGGTTTTCTGTGGCAGCACAAATGCTGCTGTTGGTTCACTCTTGGGAATTTTTCCTTCTTACTTAGGCTCTCTCTGCACTTACCTGCACCCATGAATGGCAGTTGGTGTGGGACTCTGTAGGTGCTGTTAGGAGGCACCAGACCTTTCTAGGTGCCCCCTGAGTGATTTGGTTTGTTATGTTGTTCTGCAGCTTGTGTGTCCTGCTTGGAGCTGTTTTATGGTGGGGAAGGGAGCACAGAGCTGCAGGAGTGGGATAAAGGAAGGCATTAAGGAAAACAAGGAAAGGGAAAGCTGTGACATAATGAAACAGGAAAAGATGTGAAATAATTAGAAAGGACTGGGTAAAATTTGAACAAGGGGTAATAGAACAGTAGGGGAAAAACCCAAGTAGTGAAGGAGGCAAAAAAGAGAAGAAAATAACTGGATAAAAATTAAACACTGAAAGCTCGAACAGTGCATACATGAGGGAATTGGAAGAAATGCTGTATAAGAATAAGGCTTAGAAATTGAACATAAAGATGTCTTCAGGAAGAAAGAGGAAAGATTTGGTACTTATATATTTAGGAGGATAATTTTTGTTTCTATTTGTTTTGCCACTGCCCTGATTTCTCCTATTGCTCTGCTTGCACATGTACAATAGCTGTGCTGCCTTCCTAGCTATTCGTTTTTTTTGTGTCTTGAAGGTGAGACATGAACCGGACTGCTTCAAACAGTTCCCATGGCAGGGAGTGTTGCTCCAGACTTCTCCTCTGTAAAATCTTGTCTTTGGGTGCACCTGGGGGCCTGAGAACTGAAGAAAAAGCGTTTGCTTGGTGCTGCATGGCATGTTGGTGTTGCTCACCCCATCTTGAACATGGTAGTTTAGAAGATGCTAATGAGGATGGGAATACTGAATGTCTAAAGGCAGGCCAGAACTGTTTGGAGAGGAAAGCTATTCGGGTGGCAATGTGAAATCGTCCAAAGGAAGGACAGTAAATGGAACACAGAAGTAAAGGGCACAGTATAATACTGAAGTGTTGGATTGTTAGGTGCTGTAAGTGGTAAATGGACTTGAGACCTGGTCTATAATACTTATCCTGGGTGTTTTCAAGTGCCATGTGAATAATAATTTAAATTTTTGGAAAGCTTTTATATTCAGTAATTCCACAGTTGTGGATGAAAAATAGGAGAGATTCTGTAAATCTGCCAAGGAAGGACTGGACCCAGGCAGCATCTCAAACAGTTTCTGTGAAGGCCCTTATGAGGTGCTCAGCCCTTCCAAAAGGAAAAAGGCAGGGCTACAGCCTCATTAGACATCAGTGTCTAGACGAAGATCTTAATATAATCTAAGAGATGGTGTGTATTTCTCCCTGATTTATTTTTGTGCCCCATGCCATGCAGGGAAGCACTCGCAAGAGCATCCCTTTGCATGCAGAAAGAATGGGTAGCTTATTGCTGAGTTCTCCCATTCCTCTACTGAGCAAGTTTAACATTTGTTCTAGGAAAAGGGGGGAAAAAAGTGAGAGGGGTGTTTTCCTTCCCTTTTATTTTCAGCAATTTTCTGTCTTTTAAAGCTGAGTCATAGGGGAGAAGCATTATAAAATGTCTTTAATGGCATCACCTGTATTCTGCTGCTTGTTATTTCCAGCTGTGCCACTGCTGTCTGGCACAACTCTAGATTTTTAACCTTTTTGAATTCTTTGGTCTGCTATTCTGTGTTGTGTGCTTGGTGCTTTCATTATGTCTTTACTCATCTTCCCTGTATTTACTCGTCTTCCCTGTATTGCTCCTATCAGATGTATTGTTATTGTCGAAACACGTGGTGTCTGCATCTGCTCTGAAAACAGCAGGTTGAATGCAAACAAGATTCCATACCTCGTGTGAACACAAAGGCTGTTATAAAATTGCCACTTGAAATTTGTGCATGAAGCAGCATGAAAGGGAAGTTAGCAGAATGCTATTTCAGATCGGAAGAACTTTCATAGTCCCAGTAACACTGTAAACTGAAATGTTATGTACGTTTAGCAAGTGGTTATCTTGCAGATAATTACCTGTGTTTAAGGATTATATCTATCACTTCTTAAGCTGTGGAAGCAATACAATCTCTGAAATTGTCAGCTTCCACTTCAAAATTTCCAATTACCTGAGCAGCATTTCTAGTAATTAATAACAAGATGCATTTGCAGAATTTCAGAAAATACCTCGTGCTGGAGTTTCAGGCCTGCCTCACCAATATATTTCTGTTTGAGGAGAAAATGTGTTATGTTTTTATGCATCTTAAAAATATTCCTCTAAAGAAGCTGAAAAGAACTAATATGGTTATGCTAAGGAGGCAGTGATTACAGCCTCTCACAGTTCTACTTAATATTTTTCTAGATTGTTTTTTTTTTTTTCTTTGTTTGATTGCTAACACTTAGGGCTGGTTTTCTGTTGGGAGTCTGCTATTTTTGGTATATTAATATCAGTATATTTCAAAGAGCCTGTCTGGCCAATGTGTCTGTGTCACATCATGAAAAAATGGTTGTAACAAATGTTCATATATTATGAATGACATGCTGTCAATGTTATGTAAATACCTGAGGGCTCAGTGTACTTTATGCAGATATTAAGAGTATAGACATGTTCTTTAAAAATACATATCCTTTCTTTGTAAGCAGTTGCTCAGGTATCAGTTTTACGTTGCTTTACCACTGTTTGGACTGAGAACCCTACGAGAACAGAACGAGTTGCAACAAATGGAATGGAGAAGCTTAGGTGATATAGTGTAGACTTTAATATCTTCCAGATAGAATCAAATAGTCCTTTGTCTCTCTTGTTTAGCTTTCAACAATGCTCTATAGATAAAACAAATGCTATTAACCCTTTGGAAACCCTTTGGCATCTGTTTTGTTTAGTTGCTCAGTACAAAGGTGGTTTAAAGGGGCTTCCTATGTGAAATACTGCTATTGGCTACCGAGTAATGAATTGTAGTACCAATGTTATAATAAATGTAACAGACATTTTATCCTATAGCAGATGGGTGCTTAAGTCTGTGAGAGGAGATCAATGGAGCCATTTAGCTTTTTGTGTTTTTTCAGTGGAGAAAGACAGTCTGTTCCAAATCAAGAGAGGTCTGGTAGGAGTATTTCATAAGGTTTTATTGTAATAAAGCACAATGTTACATGAGTTCACATCAAAAGAGCTAGATGTGCTATTCCAAATTCATAGCAGTTGTCTATTAGTCTGTTTTTAATAATTTTTCTTTTGCATGTAATCCTGTTTAATTAGATTCTACTCTATCTGTTGTTTCAAGACTCGATAAACAGGAGTCTTATATACCAGCTGCTAAAGCAGGAGTTACTGTCTAAATGATATTCACAATGAGTATTTGGAAGGTTTACAATTATACCCTCGCTAATAAATTGTGCTATTTTCCCCAACACTTTTAAGTGCTAATCTTCAGAAGGCATTTTAAAATTAGCTAAAATTCCGTCAAGAGATTTACAAAAATTGTTAGCATGGAGATAATTATGTCACAGTCCTTGGACTCCATCTCTGATTGTGTGCATAAATCAGAAAATGTCAGCTGTGTTTTCCCTTAATAATTATCCTTGCTGCAATATATTACAGTTTAGATTACTATTACAATGTTGCTTTAGGTTTATAAAACACAAGATAGTTATTTCTAAAGTTTTTCTGCTGATGAAATAGTTCAGATTTTCTGAATAACAGAAGTTTCCATATTGATCTATTGGTTTGAGCATTTTATATATAAATAAGAAGATCAATATGTAAATAACTATTCTGCACTTCTTATACTGCCCCTGAAAAAAAGTCAGCTTTTGAAAAAGAAATCCCTTCTACAATACAGTCAATATTTTTCAGAAGAGCAAGCTAACATGGCCAGCATTGTGGTGTGTGTAGTATTTTTTTAAATGGAAATCTGTCATTACATTCTACCTTCTTTAAAGGAAACCAACTGAAACATCAGAGAGAGATGGCTATGTTCTTCACCATTTGAATCAGACAGTTTCATTTTAAGCAAACAAAAATCTCACTATGAAGGCATTTAATATAAAGATTTTTAAAACTATCAGCATTAGAAAATTAAGGTACACTATACTCTGTCAGAACTTTCCTAAGAGATTATAAGGAAAAATGAAAGGGAAAAAAAATGTTTTAGTGCCAATAGTAAGAACAAAACTGAACAACTGAGAACTCTTCTAACTTTGTTGCTGTTCGTTCCTTGTGGTTTGCATACAGAGTGTGTTTACTAATAAGCTTCCTTAGAAAATTTCCTAAATTCATGTGGAAACAGCAAATTCTAAGAATTTGGTAAGTATCCTTACCTGAAAACATCTCAGAAGAGAGAGAGAAGAGGGTGTTTTGAGTAAGGCTTCTGATTTGGCAGTGTATCAGCTAGGATAAAAGATCTACTCTACTTCGGTGTTGCAGGCTGTCTTAGAATAGGTCTTACACTGTTGTCAGATCAAAAGATTTTATTTCTCAACTATCTAGAAATGTGTGCAAGACATTATCTGTAATACTAATGCTTTTGAAAGTCTTATGTGAAGTATTTCAGGATAGAGCAGGATATGGCTTAGTGTGATCTTGCTCTTCTTTGCCTGGATGGGAGATTTGTAGTTGATTTTGATGGAAATGGGGTCATTTTTATCAGTACTGTATTGCAGAATGGGTGAATTTCAGCTGTGGTCATCTCAAAGCTTTCAGGCAGGTCACATCAATGCTTTTGTGTTTCATGGTTATCCTCGCTGATGATACCTGGCAATAGACAAATTCTGCTTTCTGAGTTTTGCATTTGACCCACTAGCCCAAATCAACAATCATTTTTCTTTGACATAGTCAAGCTAAGAGGGCTTGACAGAAACACAGGGAAATAAGAAAACGAATCTGACAAACATTTTAAGGTTTTTTCTTTTAAAGTATGACTTAACTTTTCCATAATCCTAGAATTTTCTTTAGACATGGTGATTATTTATGTTTTCTTGTTTTGTGAGCTAACTGGTTAGTTCAACTAGTGTCAAAGAGTATGAGTATTTTCAACTTGGTAGTTGCTGACTTCAGACTTTTAAAAACAGAATACTATTAAGTTGATACCAGGATGTTATAATTGTCAGTTGCCATGTCTGAAAAAATAGATTTATGAGCACAACACCCTCCTCTTAAGGCTTAATGTTTTTTTTTTTTGTTGTTGTTGTTTTTTGTTTTTTTGTTTTTTTTTAACAGGAATAAGTTGAAGTAAGGAAAAAGTCATTGCCTTATGCCTATAGAAAAAGAAGCTTTTCAATTTGTGCAGTAATGTTACTTCATTATCTTCATACTTTCATTGTTCATCTTTCTGATTTCTGATTAGATAGATGCTCTACCAGTACACTGCATGAAATACCACATACTTGTGGACATCCAGCACACATCTGCCTTTTTAAGGATGTCATGTAGCTTTAGTTAAAATCTCAAATGATAAATAAGCTTTTCATTTATATTTATCAAAACTGTTCCCCTCTCTCTTGATTTTTGGCTCATTTGAAAACCTCAAAGTGGTTATGCTATAGGAAGAAAAGGATTTAGATTTTTTTTGGCTTTTTGTCATGCAATGATAGTTTGATTTATGATAGCCGTATCCCTAACTGTATCCCTGTCTACTTATTTTTCATCCTGAACCTCTCAAAGGTATTATTTAGTTTAGTGTCATACAGTGCTATGGATCTGCCAACAGTGATAGCATACAGAGGGTATAGAGTAATATATAATTATTCAACTGCAGAGTTGAAATTTCTAGATATTATCTATACCCAAAGAAATTAATTGGCTGTAAGCTTCTAAAATCAGTTTTTTCATTGTTTGTATTTTGAATTTTCTACTTGAATTGCTGCTGAGGATGAAACACCTGGGAGTTTAATTGCTCATTATACTTAAACCTGTGAAGTATGATGGGCCCAAACACGCTGCCCTTCGCAAGATATATATACATATATATACACATATCTTACATATATGATATATATATATACACACACACACGCACACACACACATATTAATCTAGTTAGTAGCATGGTGTAGAAGAAATGCTAAGTCATGGCTTGAAGCAGTGATTGAGCACCTGGTAGAAGGCAGGGCCAACTCAGGGGGAGCTCAGCTGCATGCTATGTGCCTGAGGGGTGGAGCTGGGATCCACATTCCCTGACCTCATTTAAGGGCTGGCAGTGGGTGTAAGAGTATCTTGCTGGAGATTCCTTTGCACTTGAGGCCTTCCTAAAGTAAGCATCTTTCCTTTACTTCTGAGCCTATGGCTGTTGCATTTGAACAAGCCTTCACTTGCTGCAGCCTAGAACCTTGCTGCTCTGCTGCCACTGAAACACTTTCTGTCATGTTCCATGTGAATAATAGAATGAGTGCAGGTTTTGCTACTGATTTAATATTTAGAAATGTAAAACTCATCTTGGTCAGGGTCTACTGAAGTTTCACCATTTATGTGTTCATTAGAGTATTGTTGTCATAATTTCATACATACTGGGACCTTTCCATTAGACTAATAGCCTTTTAAGAGGTTCTAGAAATGTAGTGTGCAAACTGATGCTCAGACCCATGAAGAAATGACATAAATAGATACGTAGCTGTGCTAAATTTTAGTCTTTCAGATTGCTGTTCTCTTTTCATTGAGAGATCCAAGCTACTGTTCTGGATTACTGCACCTGCAACTGGAAAATAATATTAGCTATTGTCAGTAGTTATTCATTTATTCAATACTTAAACAGTAAGTGAGTGTACTGTGAGGTCATCTTCCTTTAGTGGGTTTCCATTAGCCTTAGTTTTTAGGTCATTTTTTCCTAACAGCAAAGCTACAGGCTTTCCAGCTACTGTACTTTCGATGAGAACTATTTAGCTGGAGGTAGCTGAGAAAGGTAGATACGATCTTGTCCAGAAATAGTGAAATTGGTCAAAATTCATCATCTTGCCAAATGAATTATTATAACGTTTATTATTTGAATCTTCAAACTATGTTCCATTGTTTGTTCTGGGTTTTCTATTTACTTCTACATCATTATAATTGTTTGTTTGTTTGTTTTGTTTTAAGGAATATTTGTGCAACTGTACGTGATTAAAGAGTTTTCTTTAGGTACTGGCCACCCTTGTTGCCTTTCAACTGATTAATGAAGAATGGCCTGTACAGGCAAATGCGAAACACCAACTGGAAAGCATTCAGTTACTTACTCATTTTAGCATTTCCCACTTAAACACCATCGGTTATTTTAGATTATAGGGTATAGAGAGGGTTTAGTTCTGCTTGATAAAATCTTGTGAGCTTTCAATCCTTTGTCAGTTCTCTACATGTTTTATATCACAAAGTCAAGAGAAATGATTTTCACGATGCTCAGATTTTCCTGAACCAATGGTGAGTTGCCAGTGGCACAAGACTGTTAATAAATGGGCTTTAGTCTTTCAGTGCTTGAAGCAATATTCCATATGTTGTTTCCCTTGATCTGTTTTCCTGAAGGATGTGAAATTTGATTGTATGCTTGCACAGATGCTTTCAGTTTAGTACTGATAAATCTGGAATTCTTTCTATATTAGTATTGTCAGTTTGTGTTTCTTTTGAGTATTTTCAAATGAGCTCCCCTGTTTTGTGAAATCCCTTTGAGTTTTTGAGTAGGATTTTTTCCATACAAAGGACATCTGATTGTAATGTAAACACAAATATCAGATTAGCCGTAAGATTTACTACTTCTACTTAAGTCATGCATCATTGGTTAAGAGGTAATTGTCCCAAGCTGCACTGGGAAAGGTTCAGATCAGATATCAGGGAGAATTTCATCTCAGAAAGAGTGATGAGTCACTGGAATAGGCTGCCCTGAGAGGTGGTGGGGTCACCATCCCCAGGGGAGTTTAAGGAGAGGGTAGATGTGGTGCTTAATCACATGGTTTAGTGGTAATATTGGAGATGGGTAGACAGTTGGACTAGATCATGCTAGAGCTGTTTCCAAACCTTAATGATTCTATGATTTCATTTTTGTATGGGAAGAGAAGAATTGAGAGTTCTGAATGTAGACTTCTTCGTTTTTCCTGTTCAGAGATGCATTGTTGAAGTGTTAAAACTTTGTATTAAAACATCTGCAACTTAAATTTAAAAATAACTGGACAAACTAAGATATCTTGTTAGGTCATTTACAAATATCTAATTATTTCCTCTCCAATATTGCTCTTGTAGCCTCTAATTGAGTATGATTATAAAGAATTGATACATAAAAGAAATAATAGATAACTTCTAGTGTATTTATTACAACTTTAGATATGGACTTCAACATTAATTTAGATATTAAAACCTGTGAGTGCATATGAACTGACAGTTCGCATGTTCTATCTAAAGATCCCACTTGAGGAGCCTGATAATGCTGACTTTCTAATTGTTAGCAATAATAACTGTTAACACTGCTTGCAGCTTGTGTTGCTTCTCAACCCACGTGGCAAAGTTATGCCTCCCAGAGGTAAGTTTTGGTATTGGAAGAAGGTGTTGCAGAGGATGGTGATACCTCAGAGCCTTGAGCATGTAAAATCTTCTGGATGATTCAGATGATCAGAGAACTCTTGTTTACTGTGTTTCACGCTCACTTTGTACAGATGCAAATTTCTGTATTACCCAGCATCTTCTGAATCAATTTTACTGCTTGTATGGGAGTAGAAGGAAAGTGTCAGCACTCTGGAGTAATGTAACCATTTGCACGGTTAAAAATAAGTAATAGAAGATAGAGAGATTTTATTTCTTTTATTGTCACAAAATGTTTGTCTTCACATCAGCTTTAGAAATAGCAATGAATTCTAATCTGGAAAATATATTAAGTGGTTGAGGTCTCTATAAACAATCTTTTTAGTTCTTGTCATTTTTAAGATTGTTATTAAAAGCTTGGTTTGTTCTAACAACACTGCCTGTATCATTGGGACAGAATCTATAACTTCTATTATTTTAAATTCATATTTAGGTTTTTATTCTTTTCTGTATGTGTGCAGAAGCGGTGTTGCTTTGTGTATTGGTAAAAGAGAATTTTCTTTCTTTCTTTTTAAGTGTAAAATCTATACATTTAATTATGGAACATTTATAAGATGATTTCCATGACAACCGTGTAAGAAGATTCATGTTTACTTTGTTTCTGAGTTCTCAGTGCCTTTTTAATGACTACTGCATAATTAAAACAAAATGCATAATTTGTGAGATTACATAATATAAATCAGTTTTGTTTGCATGATGCTGAATAATGCTAATACATGTGCAGTATACTGCTGCAGAGTCTTACATGGATTCTTCCATTTGTTGCAGAACTGTGAGAAACTAGAAAATAATTTTGATGACATCAAGCACACAACTCTTAGTGAGCGAGGAGCACTTCGAGAAGCAATGAGGTAAGTCTGGGTCACCATAGCAACAGTCACAGATGTGGTAAAGAAAGAGTCATTCTTCATTATTGGGGGAACAAATGAGTTCATTGCCACCATTCAGCTCTATTCTCTAAGGTATTAATTTGTCAGTGGAGAGGCTTCCCTTGAGGCTGTACTTTGGTTTTGAAGCTGCATAAATGTTAAGCCTGACTGCACAGTAAAAAACGTAAATGTTTAATTTGTTATTTAAAATGCTTAAGGGGTGCCTTGCTTTATATTTATACTAAACTGTGAGTGAATGAAAATACTGTTCATCTGAATTCTGTAAGTGTTAAAGAAATTGTACAATGCCATTTGAACAAACCTGTGTTTGCTTCTAAATTGGATTTGATTTTTATGTATGTGGTGGCCTACGTACTCAGATTTTATCACTGTTTTTACATAATTTTGTTTTTATTAATAGAATTTTAAAATGCATGTGGTATTTCATATACTGCAGGGATGTGTATTTTGCTTAATACTCTCATATCACTTAATGCTTATTAGAGGGGTGGTTAAAAGTTGTCAGTAAGTCAGTCTTTTCTTGCTACCCTTATTTGCATTGCTGAGTATTTTGGTACAGGACTCCAAAGAAACTCATGAACTATAGTGCCCAAAACAGGGAACAATCAGGGATTGAAAGGAGGCAGAATAGAGACAGAGTTTCTAAAATTTTCTAAATGCATTCAGAAAGAATATTAATTTTAGTATTATCTGTGTGATAAAATTGGATGAGTGTGCTTTATTAAGTTTTGAAAGTTGGGTAGTAATATACAATAAATCATTTCACTTGCCTGATATGAGTAAATTCTTGGATCTGCACAGTAAAATGTATAAACGGCAATAATATTGAGGAGAATCTCAAAAAACTAATTAAAACCATTTGCTTTGATTCTGTTCATAATCCCTTTACATTTATGGATGTTTATGAATGACTTTATTTTCATGACTCTGAATGACTTGATGTTCATGATGCTCTTGGCTTATGAACAGTTATGAATAACTGTTTGTAAAGGTACTGTGATGTGAAATGTAACATGCCTATTTAAAAGCTTTACTTATTACGTTCCAATTATATTCCTTCCTTTCTGAAAGTCAGTATTACAAATAAAATAAAAAGGCACTAGCCTTTCTAATTTTGCATACTTGCTCTTTGTTTCTTCCTGTGTGGTCAGTCCTCTGTGTACGTAGATCTTTGCTTTAGTGCCAGTAAATGGAAAATGACTTAAAATAAAGATTTAGGGAACATATGGTGTGTGAAGCCACTTCTAGTATTTTCCCCAAGCTGGATTTCATGTCGCTGGTCTCCTGTAACAACATTCCATGGGTGGTTTGCAGTGCTTTGCAGTACATGACTCAGCGTAGTTAATCTTTTAAAAACTTGGTAACTGACAGCACTTTAGTGATAAACATTCACTTGAGGAGGGATCTTTGGCATTTCAAAGGTCATGCATCTATTACAAGGGCCATGTAAGATCACGAGAATTTTCTACATCACACAAAATCAAAAGCTCACTGCTAACCCATACGTTTGTATCCTGGTCATTTTTGGTAGCATAGAGAGCATTCAGAGAAATATAAATTGATTTTAAAGTCTGACAGATATTGTGCAGTGCTGGAATTCTCTTAATTGCCATCAGTGTAAATTAGTTCTTTGTTGATCAGAGGATGGTGAGGAATTGTTTGTGCATTGCTCATGTTTTATATAATAGCAGTTACAACTACATATTATATTTTTTCTCTTAGTAAATAGCTTTATCCCAAACCCACAGGTTCTAATTTATTTATTTATTTATTATTCTCTCTCTCATTCCACTGGGAATGGGAGGGTAAGCAAACAAATGTGTGGTGCTGACCCACCTGCCAAGCTAAACCACTACACCTTGATGGCTGTTTTTTTTGTTTGTTTGTTTGTTTTTTTCTATTTGGATCCAAGATTACCTGCAACCTACTTTAGTCTACCAATACATCTTTGAGAAATGAATGTTCATTTTGCTTTCCCATTACTGCAGTGGACTTTGGACTGTGGGTGTGGGAGGATATAGATTTGCTGACACAGGTATTGAGGTACTTGCCTCCTTTTGGTTAGGGAAGCAGGCAGAGAGGGCTGCATGTTGTGCAGAGGCACTAAAATCATATGGATGTGAAAACAACAAAAAAATACTAGCTGGATAGCTAAGCAGATATATGTGGATCTCAGATGAGCCTGAAGTTGAGTGGGCAGTTTGCCCAAATCCTCTCTGATTTCCCAGAGTAGTACTACTGTTTGGCCTGATGAGAGAAACAATGAACATTTTTCCCTAGTGCTCCTGTTTGGAACTAGACTGTCCATTTTAAATTTCTCGTTGAGAAAAATGGTCAATTTAATATGTACTTCAGTATATTTCTCTCTGATGAATATTACTGTGCTTCATATAAACTCCGATAACCTAGCAGGGTCTTGTTTTCTTTCAACTCTTCAGAAATCAAATGATATTCAAATTAAGGATTAGAGGAAAACATTGCTCTTGTTTATATATAAATATATACAAAAATAAACTTTTTGGAAGATCGTAAAATGTGAAGTTTCTCTAGTTTTACTTCATGCAATATTTTAGACCTTGAATGAAATGAGCTTATTAGTTGGGATAGAGTGGTATTGCAAGAATTTGGTTTACTTTTATTAGCAGGTAATTCTATAAAGCATTCAATTCAGTTCTTTTTGTTGTTGTTGTTGTTGTTGTTAATGTTGTCTAAAAGGTTTGTTTATTTTAATGTAATGACAAAGTTGAAGTAAACCTCTTCATTGGTGTGTTGGTGAGCATTGCCCAGCATGGTGCATGGGCTGCTGGCCTTGCTTCAAGGCATGCTGCTGGCTGATCTTCACCACCTTTTCCAGGTCCAGAGGAACCTGACTGCAGAGCTGCTTTCCAGGTGCCTGCTACCTGGAGTTGTTCGTCCCCAAGGGTGGGATGTAACATACTTCCTTTTCTTTGAACTTCATGAGATTCCTGTCAGCTTATTTCTGTGAGCTTGCTAAGAGGCATGGTGTCATGACAGGCAACACATACTGTACTGCATGTTAACCGATGGTAGGTTGCTCCTGAACACTCTACTGGCAATATGCTTTAGGCCTGCGTCTAGTGTAGGTTGCATGAACTTGGTGTCAGACAACTGAAGCCACAGTGGGTAGCATCCTGTGAGTCTGGCAAGTGTGGTGGCTTATGGCAGCGAGCCATCAGTTAGTGAGATTGGTGAGACGTTTTATACGTGAATGGGTCTTCCTTGTAGGTGCATAAATCTACGATCTGTCTTGTGAACATTGGCTGAATTAGTATGCATGAAAGCTTTGCAAGTGAAAATTAAAGCTGAATATTTTTATACAGACCCTGTGTTAATAAAGGAAGATTTAAGCATTTCGTATTTACAAGTGGGAAAGAGAGAAAGTTTACTTGTCTGTTTAGATCAGTCTAAAAAGACATCAAACTTCATTTGGAATTTTCTTTTGCATTCATATATTTGCATATTTTGGATAATGTGAGCATGGGAGTGAAGCTTCAGCTATGATTTCCAGTTTTATAGAAGCAGTTTCTGTTAATGATGGTATTCACTCTGTTGTCTTGACAACTGTATAAGCTGGGGTTAGTAATAATCAAGATTCTTTTAATATGGTCTAGACTCTCAGATGTATTTAACAAATAGTTTCTGTGGCTGGGCAGAACCCAAAGAAATTGCACCATAATGGGTTCCATGGTTTCGTGAGTGTACACTGGTTTGCAGTTAAAGCCTAAGGATTTAAAAAGAGCAAGTATGTAGTGAAAACTACAAAATGTTGATAACCTGTTCGTTTGGGCTTCTGGCATGTGCTCTGCACGGCAAACACATCAGTACTGTGTTTATCTGTACTGTCCCTGTGAACTGTTCTGTGGAGGAGAAAAAAACCAAAACACCTTGCTTTTGTGCCACTTCGAGGGAACGTGAGACTGATTCTGCTTTTGAGCCATTTATTTTTATTATTTAAAGAAAAAAAAATAAAATATGGGTGACAGTCAAAAATTTTTTGCTTTTAGCAAACTGCAGGAGATGATGTCTGATGTTGGTTCTGAAAGAGATTTTGAAAACCACTGTGGCAGATGGCTCACCACAAAGACTCCAAAGATGCCATGCAGTGGGTGCAGTGTCATACCTTTTTCAGTGACTAATAGTCACTCATCTGCAAACTGTTAGAGCAGAAAATTGCATTAGAGAATCTTGAGTTTCCTCTGTGGATTTCCTTTTTGTTACTTTTAAAATGCAAGGTTTTAGGAACATTTCATAGATTTGTTGTTGGTTTTTTTCTTTTTTTTTTTTTTTTTTTTTTTTTTGCTACTGTTAACAATGGCTCTCTGTAGATCATTGACATTTGTTTATATCCCAGAGCTTTGGACAGTTTAGTTAGTAAATGTCTTATGGCATTTTAGACCTTAAAAAAAAAAGTCTGGGACACAAACAGAAGCTGGGTGTGTCACAGCTTTGTCAAAGGAGCCTGGTGTTTCAGTTCAAGCTGTCGAAGCTCATGCTGTTTTATCTGTAAGTCGTGAATTTAAGCTCTACTGTAGTCAGCCTACATGTGTACTCAAAACACCCCGTTTCCTCTGTTAACTTCTGTTTTGTGTGCAGTGAAAAAACAGTCTGTCCTTACAAATACTGTTTTAAATATCTGCTCTGGTTTCTTTCCAGGTACTTACTGTAGTTTTCAAATATCTCTAAAAATGTGATCTATTTTTCCTCCTCTTATCTCTATCGTGCCTGTTTGAAGTCATCGGGCTTTGCATTGCTGTGGGCATCTGACTGTATTCTCCTTGGAGTTCAGTATACAAAGTAGAACTGGTATCGAGGATAAAATAGCCTTCATCCAGAACTGTTCTATTGTCTGATGATGTCTTTGCTTTGTGTGTTCATTGTCACCAGATAATAGTTATCATAATTGCTTAGAATACTTTGGTTATAATGAAAATTATTAGCTATATATACTTTTTTCCCCCTACTTTATACCGTACTGGGTGCTGAGTTTCTGGAGATAAAAACAAATCCTTATTTTCCTAGAAATGTGTTCTGTACTGGGATGAAGGTGTTTCAGAGATTAAATTGGGTCCAACTGCGTCCCAAGATACTAAGCTTTCATCAGAGTTAATCTCTACTTCCCCCGTGGACTTTTGAACCTAAATTCTGTTTACATACTTGAGGCTATTTAGGAGAATAAGAAAAGATTTTTCAGTGAATCAATGTTGTGGTGGAACATTAAATTTAAATAGTAAGACCCTGTGTTTTTTTTTGTTTGTTTGTTTTCCTTTCCCAATACTTAGTTGTATAAAGTGTTAAACTAATATCAGTACAGCATCTTTGGTTATTTGACTACAAAATTTTGGGGAAAGACTTTCCATTTGCAGTGCTGAAGAACACAGCTACTTAAAAGGCGAGTGTGTTCTATCGGAGCTTGCTGTTGGGTGGACGGGGGGAGAGCGGTAGATGTAGTCTACCTTGATTTCAGTAAGGCTTTTGATACGGTCCCCCATGACATCCTTATAACAAAGCTGAGGAAGTATGGGATAGATGAGTGGACGGTGAAGTGGATCGAGAATTGGCTGACTGGCAGAGTGCAGAGGGTTGTCATTGGCGGTGCGGTGTCTGGCTGGAGGCCTGTGACTAGTGGTGTCCCCCAGGGGTCTGTGCTGGGTCCAGTCTTGTTCAACATCTTCATCAACGACCTTGATGAGGGGATAGTGGCCACCCTCAGCAAGTTTGCTGATGACACGAAGCTGGGAGGATTGGCTGACACGCCTGAAGGCTGTGCAGCCATTCAGAGAGACCTGGACAGACTGGAGAGCTGGGCAGTAAGAAACCGGATGAGGTTTAACATAAGCAAGTGTAGAGTCTTGCATCTCGGTAGAAATAATTGCATACACCAGTACAGGTTGGGGGAAGACCTGCTGGAAAGGAGCTCTGCTGAGAGGGACCTGGGCGTCCTGGTGGACGACAGGTTGGCCATGAGCCAGCAGTGTGCCCTTGTAGCCAAAAAGGCCAATGGCATTCTGGGGTGCATTAAAAAGAGCGTAGCCAGCAGGTCAAGGGAGGTGATCCTCCCCCTCTACTCTGCCCTGGTGAGGCCTCATCTGGAATACTGTGTCCAGTTCTGGGCTCCCCAGTACAAAAAAGACAGGGATCTCTTGGAAAGAGTCCAGCGGAGGGCCACAAAGATGGTGAAGGGCCTGGACCATCTCCCCTACGAGGAGAGACTTAGGGAACTGGGTCTGTTTAGCCTTGAGAAAAGAAGGCTGAGAGGGGACTTGATCCAGGTTTATAAATACCTGAGGTGTGGGAGCTATAGTGGCGAGGCTGGTCTCTTTTCAGTAGTGCGTGGGGACAGGACTAGGGGCAATGGGCTGAAACTCCAGCATAGGAAGTTCCGCACGAATGTGCGCAAGAACTTCTTTACAGTGAGGGTGACGGAGCACTGGAACAGGCTGCCCAGGGAGGTGGTGGAGTCTCCTTCTCTGGAGATATTCAAGACTCGCCTGGACGCCTACCTGTGCGACGTGGTGTAGGGAGCCTGCTTTGGCAGGGGGGTTGGACTCGATGATCTCTAGAGGTCCCTTCCAACCCCTATAATTCTGTGATTCTGTGATTCTGTGAAAGTTTAGTTGGCACTCAGGTAAGCCCTGAAGCACTTTAGGTGCCATATTGCTCTCTTAAGTGGGTATAGCCATTCTAGGGTATGTGGTGTCACCAGACACCTAGCTGCTCTAGAGTTACATTCCGTAGCTGGCAAAGTCATGGGGGAAGAGCTGCTTAAAATACTCCAGGAGAGGACCACTGTTCACCTAGTTGCAGATAAAATGCCTGATTTTTTTTTTTTTTCTTATTTTTTTCTTTAATAATACAAGAAGTCATTTATCCAGCAGGAACCATACAGCATAAATGTTTCTGCTTCTTTCTAGCATAAATAGATATATTTCAGTGAGTATAAAGCTGTATCTCTTTATATTCCTTGTTTCTAGGATATTTTTTAAAAATTCTACTCAGGTATGCTGGGTGAGTGGAGAATTTACCTCTAAACTTGAAAGGCCCAAGTAATTTTTTGCTGTTGGTGTTGCTAAACATTCTCTTGTCTACTTAGTATAACAACATAATAACATATATAATGTATTTTTTTCTTAAGATTATAGCTGCAAACAGAGCTTTGACATGTAACTCTTAATATTTTCTCTATCATTTTATTCTCAATGTAATATAAGAATTCATTACTCTTGTGCTGAGATTATGAAACAAGGAGTTGATAATGGTAACTCAGTGTTTGTAAAATAAAGTGTTGTTCCTGTAGTGTGGTCCAATTACACAATAGTAGAGTAGGGATGTAACACAGCAATGCTGCTTTCTATTTGTTTCAGTAAGTTTAGCACAGTGGGAAGTGTGGCATTCTTCCAAGGTAATGCATCAAGTTTACAGTTGATTTGAAGTGCAATGGAAGTTACTCTAAGGCTTCACGTACTGGCTAATAACTGTGGTTGAATGTGTGAGATAATTACCTTATGAAATCTATTTGATGTTTCATTGCGAAGAGTTTGTATCTTAATTTTGAGACATTACAGTATTCTAAAAGATATTTAAACAAGTGTCTCTGTAGATGCTGCATTTACAACATTGCACTTTTAGTGATTGAGCATAATTTATAAATGGATAGATCTCATATACCTTCTTTTTCTAGTAGCCCGCTGAATCTGATGAAATTCGAAAGAACTGCTCCATTAATTTGGTCAAATAATTTGAGAAAAATGTCAAGAGGCTGTCTCATTTCTTCTTAATGCTTAGAGAGCTAGTAACAGATCAGGAGTTTGACAGGTAGGAAGAAACCAGAGGTAGAAAGGTATCTTTCTCAGTAGTGACTTTACCATTGAGATGTGGAGGGTTCGATAAGAATCTCTCAGAATTCTCACTCTTGGTGTCATTTTTATTAATTTTTCCATCATGTTAAAGCCATTCCCTGAATAAACATTTAACGTCAAGGCAGACAGTGTTACTGTTGTACAGGGTTTAGCAGTCAACCCACCACAGTTCTCTCAAAGGTGCTACATCGAAATTGCCACAGCTGGAACCAATGGTTAAGCATTAGGTGAGAATGCAGGCAAGTAATGCATTTGAATGACTAGAAAGAATGGAGCCTGGAGGGGCTCACTTAAGGGTTGGCAGCTGAGGGAGCAGCATTTCTCTGAACAGAGACTGCACTTCTCTTGAGCTTTCACTGGTCATCAGATGGACTGAAACAATTTTCCTTCTTTGTTACCTTCTGCTGCTCCATCGTGCCTGTATCCTATTAGAAGGCACTGTCATCGCCACCTTTTGCCATACAGGTCTGATAATATTTACATTTTTGAAGAAATATTTGTGAGCAAAACAAACATGTATAAATAGTATGGGTGTGGTTCTAAAAGCTCCTCCTTGCTATCTCTATCTATGCTTCAAGCATGCTGTGGAGCAACCTGTCCTTAAAGGCGTTTTATTAAATATCTCCTAATGGGATTTTTTTGTAGTACCAGATTGAGGATATCATTTAATTTTAGTGAATTATTGAGTGCTGCCATAGGTAAAAAATGCCAGCTTTGCATTCATCTGGTTATATTTTATTATAAAGGTAAAATTACTAATCGTAGATATTTTTTTATAGATACCCTACTCCTTTTCTCAATCATTTTTCTAAAAAGAGTATCTGACAACTGGCAGAAATGTTCTTTGCCATATTGAGTTTGTGTTTACAGTAAAAGCAGCAATTGCTACTAGCTTCTAAAGCTTTCCGGAGATCTGTAGTTTCATACACGTGCTTTTTCTAAAGCATTTCTGCATGCCTTTGACAGCACTGATCGAGCAAGTGGAATACTGCTTGTCGCTGGCAGCACTTATCTTTACAGGAAGTATATTTGTTCCAACTGATTGGGGTAGTTTCCGCACTGACACCTGAACATGTAAAAAGTATGTAAAAGAAAATGAAGGACAGAAAAAGAATCACAGTATTAAAAAAGAACAGCAACAACAACAAAACATCCAATGGTCTTGTCCAATGCTCTTTAAAGAGATAGTGTTGTGTGTGAGAGAAAAGTGACCAGTGGTTTAGCCAAGCATCAAGGCTCTGCACAGAGGTAACTGCAGACAGCTATTAATGGGACTGGAAGAAGGGATCAGTACTAAAGGGAATCCCTTAGTAATTCCTACCAGCATTATGAGCACAAGCCAACTGTCCATACAGTTAATGTAGTGAGATTGCTGGCTTCAGAAATGTGTTGTGAATGTTGTCTGGGTCTAAGGGTCCTTGTTCATTGGATTTGGCTTACATGGTGGTGAGGGGCGGAGGATTGAGAGCTGAGTGGATTGTGGGCGCGTGCTGATTTGGCAAAGAATACAGGTTGAACTTGGTCTGTAGCAGCAGTGATCAAGAGTGCCTTCCAGATGAATAATTGACTATAGGTTGGTCAGAATTTTCCTCGCAGCAGTGACATAATTTTGCATGGCATGTGCCAATATTTAATGAAGAATACACACTTGAGACCTTCCAAGCTGGCTTGATGCCCCTACAGCTGCTTTTAGAGTTCTAAAAGCTTTATTTCAGGTTGGGAAAACATCCCCTCACACATACAAAATAACTCAACACATCTGAACATCACCTGTCAAGGGTTTTGGGGACAATGTTGTGTGGTAGCAATCACAAAAGGAGGATCAGTCAGAGATAAAGATCAAAACTACAGAGCAACAAAACGTGCTTGTCCCTGGATATCCTGGATCAGAGTATCTGTTCAACACCTTGGTTTTCTTTGATGACTGGCACTGACACAGAGGTGCTGCTTTTTCTGTCACTAAACTCCAGTTGAGCCACTGCATCTTTGTATGTAACATGCTGTGATTTATTTATTTATTGCCACCTTTTCATACAGACAAGAACATAGTGAGAGAACAAGGTGTTACAGTATGGATTTCTAAGGCTATGTAAACAAGCCTGGATTAAAAGCAAGAGACATCGAAATTCTTTGTAAAAGTATTATTTCCATCTGATGTCACTCATATCTGCTGCCTCACAAATCAGACTTGAAAAACTAAACTCTGCATTTTATTTATTGTATGAAATAGTAGTATGTTCCCACCTTAAATTCTGTAATTTAATGTTTTCCAGAGCTTCAGCCATTATTACACTGAATTTTCACCAGAAAACTTATAATCATTTCCATGTGTGGCAGAAGTCATCCTTTATGTTCAGTGTGGTAGTAGCACAGCAAAAGAACATGGAGTGTTCAGGAGGTCAAAGGACAGTCCTTGTCTAGCTGAAGTTAGAATTATTTGTGAAAGCATAATCTCTGCTGTTGTTGCGTTCCTGAGTATGCAACTTAGTGCTGTGTATTTGCACTTAAATTGTCATTTAGTGGTTAATGTGGAAAATGACTAGCAGAAGGGAGAAGAAATGTTCAGCATTTTTTATTCTGCTTCCTGGCTGCAGTTAGAACAATGGGTCAAAGGCACTAAATACAATCTGCTTGTTTTGTTTTACCTTTGCATTTTTATTTTTTTTTTTTTCAGTCAGTGGATAATGGTCAGCTAATAGAATTACATTTATTGCTTTTTTTTTTCTTTTTTCTTTTTTGAGAAGGATTTCTCTCATCATCTTCACTGATTGCCAAGTTATTTGTATGTAGAGAGAAGATTCTTTTTGTATAATCAATCTGCTGCTACCCATTTTACTGCCAAGCATTCCTTCTCTATGGTAGCGTAATGTTACCTAGGGAACAGCTTAAAGCTGACACATACAGTGGTGCCACAAATTAATTTCACAGTTATCAGGATATAGGGTGATAACAACAACACGAGCTACTGTGAAATTACCATTGTTCCCATTGAGTTACAGTGTAATTATTACTTTTGTGGCAACTATGCAAATAACTCATGTCACCACTGTAGGATGGGATGCACTTTCCCTTTTCTGATTCAGTACTTTGTGCTACAGAGACATCTTTATGTACTATAAACTAGAGCTGTGCTTTGAATTTTGAATTGAGATCTAAACATGGCTATGTCTTCAAATAAAAAAAAAAAAAGCCAATATACCCCACAAATACTTCAGACCTACTCCCAGCCCTGAGTCCCATGCTGTCTGTTATCAGCTGGAATCAGAACTGCATTAGTAGGATAATTTAACAAAATAATGATCAAGCTTATATTTTTGGATTATTTCCAGCATGAAACTGGGATGTTTCCTTCAAGAAGGGAGCTTTGGGATAGTTACTTTTGTTAAGTAGTGATTTCAGATTTCTTTGCTGCCACTTTGTGGAGGCTGTTTGGTGGAAAGGACAGAGAATTTTTATTATGTTGCATATTCTTATATCAGTAGGTAGGATAATGTCTGAAGCAAGATTAAAGTACTGTCCTTGTATGTAGAAACAACTAAAACAGCAATAAAATAATGCTTGCAGCATAATATTGACAGAAGACAAGGTCACATACTGTGGTGGAGTTGGCATAGGTGCTCCTTGTATCGCTTTGAATCATAATTAAGAATTCTTTGGGAGACTGCAGCTTGGGTTATGTATTTTTCAGAAAGACAACTTGGTGATTTATTTACATTTGCATGCATAGATTGGGATTTTTCAGAAGTTCCTACGGGAAGCTTAGATGTACAATTTGCAGTTATGTAAGGATATGAGGATAGCTCACCTTCAACTGCTCTTAAAATTCCCATTTCAAATAAGTGGCTAATGACCAGATTTTTAAAATTGATGAGGATACTTAAATCCTAAAGAAAAAAGCTTCAGAGACAAATCATTTAGAAAAATAATGCAGCTACAATTATATGAAATGAATGAGCAAATGACACTTGATTAAATAATATGTAACAAGTAAAAATCTGGATAGATATCAATAGCTTACAATTATTAAAATTGACTGCAAGGTAAATTTCAAAAGAATACAAGATTTCTGAAGATGGGAGATTTATTTCTACTTCAGAATTCAATGACCTTATTGAAAAATAATCCTAATGCTAGAATGATAGATTTTGATTTTTAATTTATATTTTACATTTTGTGTAAACAAAAATGAAATAATTAAATTTGGAGTATTTTCAAAAATTTCTGACAGCTTGCAAGCTACATTTCTTTAGTTTGTGCTATATTGCATTGACAGAAGAATAGCATAGCTTGATAAGCATGTTTCTGAGAACTGATTTATGAAAGAACACAAGTATGAACAACGTTATGAATGAACTATGTCCTGGGCATTTCTAAAAAGTGTATCAGTACTGAATTGCCAAGATTTGAGCTGCAGAGATGTTGCAAATTTGTGTTAAAGTGTAATTGCCCCCCCCCCCCCCCCCTTTATTTTTTTTCTTGTATGAGTGAGCTACCTGTATTATTATTATTATTGAAGTTATGAAAAGAATTGTAGAGAAGTTATTGAGACAGTAGGAGGGATACCCAAGTGATAGCAAAGTATAAAGAAAATAGATGTAGTCTGTCAGTCTTCAGATATACAAGGGCTGCTCTGAACGTAGCACATCTTACTGCATTATATGATGTCAGAGGTGGATGTTGATGGTATGGCAGTAGAGGCTGATCCTTCCCGCCAGTATTCTGTTACATTTTGTTGCCATGTGACAGATGGCAAAATTTTTTTCTGGTCATTTTGTATGAAAAAAAATGGCACCTGACATGGGAGTGCATATGGAGCAAAGGTGTGTCATTGTTGCTCCATGTGGGAAAAAATGGCACCTATTGGCATTCATTGATGCTTGCTGAGTGTTTATGGAGACCAAAGAGTGGATGTGAGTATGCCACCATACAGTGGGTGGTGCTTTTTCAGCCATGTGCTGCTTCCACAGGTGCAGTGCAGACTCTTGGTCATTGCTGGGAAAAATGTATAGTGAATGATGATGTCCATATTTTAAAAAAAAAAAAAAATTTTTGCAGCTGCAGTTTTGCAGCTGAGAATTTGCTCTATCAAATAGTGTTACTGTGCTGTTCTTATCTTCTGTAGTTTCCATTTAGATAAATAGCAGGCATTACTTTTGGAGCAACTTATGTCATCTGTGTTTCTCAAACTTACAATTTTCTGATGCCATTCCTTTAAGGCAATTGAAAAACTAAATCACAAAATTACAAAGCAATATGTTGTCCCTCATCAAAATACTGTTTTTCTTTAGGTTTTGCATATGTTGATCAAGAAGTTACTGATATTTCTGAGTTGTTGTACCTGGTGGAGGATCATTTAAAGCAGTAGTTTTTTCAGTAGTCTGCTAGTTGTATGTTCTTCACTAGGAAAGCAGGGTTCTAATTTCTCCCTTTTAATGAATTTTTTGTTTGAGTTGTTATGACCTGCTGAGGCTTTTCACTGATGGACTAAAGCACAAGCACATAAATCCTACAATTGATGATCTAGGAGGAAATAGTCAGAAGATAAATAAACCCATGATCTTGCTTGTTTATTATCTGCATGATGAATAACGGTGGAAAAAGTGTATAGTAATTAGTGGACTGGCTTAATGGAATGATTTCTGTTTGTTGTATGTTTGTCGCTCTTTTTAGAGATTTGCTGACAAGTGCATGTGTTGCAGAGTGGGGAAGTTACTAATTAATGTGGATATCAGCAAGATTTTTGTGAGAGTACTCCAAAAATCTACTTTTTATAAATTCTTTCCCTTTACCCTCCTGTTGTGTCACTTTCAATTATTCAAGAGCTAAGCCAATATTTAACACCACAGTAATGCTCAGGTTTGATGTTGCTTAACCCATATAAGTTTCATTTGGAAGGAACAGCTTGTTCTAATTAAGAGCTTCTGGAAAGTCTGCTGCAACCCTTGCATGCTGTTCTTAAGAGTCAACCTTGTGGAATCAAGTCATTAAAGGTTTAGAGTCACCAGAGGTGTGCTCATTGGCCCAGTTTTGGATGGAACAGGGAGGTCGGGGAGTGTTGTGGTACTGTTGGGAACTTTCACTGCTGTTAGTAATGAGCAAAAAGCTCAAATGGTTCATAAAAATCAAATGTTGTCTTAATGTACCTGGTGATCCAAATGAGCAGTTTTGTTTGGGTATATGCATTGCGTAATAAGTAGATTTTGTTAATGGAAGTAAATACAACAAAGCTGCTGCTTATTATTCATATTAATTATATATCAATATAATCATTCATAATATCACTGATATTCATATTAATGAATAGTAACAATGAACTTGAGCTATATGATGGACTGTTTCATTGTTACATACCTGCAATGTATGTCCAAAGCTGCTTGCATAAAAACATCTGGCAAACTCTGCACTGATAGTTAAGAATAATTTACTTGCAATGAGACAAGATTATATGCATTTTGGTGTATTGTATTTATGGTCTCATAGGTTTACTGGACTAATGGCGATAATTTTGTGTTGCATGTGACATGTTCTCTTTCTGCTTTTCAAGTAAGGGAATTGTCTTAGCCTCTCAGTAATTTTGTGGATTTCTAATGTCTTCCCTTCTACTCAATGACCAGTTTCAGCTACCCTGCTGGTAAAACAGGAGGAAATAGTGGACTATATTTTGGTTTTAACCATCTATTCAAGAAAATCACCTTCTACATTAAAGATAAAGCACTTTGATCTTTTTCTGGATTTCTGCAAAATAATGGTACTCCTGCTTTCCTATATATATTTATATATATACGTGTGTGTGTGTGTATATATATACACATATATATAATATAATATATATTAATATATATATATTTATATACACACACATATATAATATAATATATTAATATATATAATATATATATATATATTTTTTCCTCCCTTCAGTTTACCAGTAGTTGTCATAAAGTTTGTGACTTTCTGGACTGATCTTGCTTCCTCCAGTTTCTAGCTAGTAATGAGCACTCAAAGCACTCAGCAAAAGTGTACTGAGCACTAAAGTCCAGATCTAACTGCTGTGGAAGCATATTCATACCTAGTTATTTATAGAGTCAAAACCTACATAATAACTGAGTTGATTTGCTGCTGCATAGTCAGTGCAAACCTCTACAGAGCCCTGGAATGGACTTTCAGCAGATTTCTCGTGGCTCCTATTAGAGATATAGGCATCCTAAACTGATGTGGCAACCTAAATCTGAGCTATATTATGTGCTGTTAGCACAAAAGGGTGTGCATAGTGGATGAATGATGACATGTGAGTAAAATCCTTCAGCAGTGTCAAGGGACAGGTTGTATAAGGACAGCATTTTTATTTTTCTACTCTTGTTTCATTGAGTTCTGGCTGCACCCAGAAGGCAAATGTACCATGTAAGAATGGGAGAAGTCCTGAGTTGTGCTTCTCTTGATGTAAGGTGGACTTTTGATGTGGTACTTGCGTGTCCCTTCATGTTTATCACAGTCCATGACTCTGAGGGATATAGATGTGTGCTCATGTGGATAAAATGCTGCTTGTTTTAAGTTCTTCCTATCAAACAAAACTTTACATGAAATGGTCTCTCTTTACCACACTAAAAACTGTGGTCCTCTTGTTTTATGATAAGCCTACTATTTCTGAACATGGGGCTGCTGAAAGTTAAACAGTATCTGTGCTTTGAAGAATACATAACAGTTCTCCAGGGGAAATTCTGTAAATCAGTATTAAAAATAAAAAACTAAACCAACAAACACCACCCTTTTAACCCTAGTAAATAAATAAAAAAATAAAGCCAACACCACAACAGAAACAAGCAAAAACAGATCTATTACATTTTGACAAGGTTGGTAATGTTCTGATCCTTGGCTTCAGAGCCCCCAAAGTATTTTTCTAAGTCTACATAGAATGACATTCATGTTATTTCTGCCTCTACTGTAAATAAGAAGCTGGATTGGTTCTCCTATGTCATCTCTGTAATGAGTTCCAACTGGAATACTATCCCTCCATGCTTGGCAAATTAGGTACCTTTTCAATGGAACATTTTCTGGTTCTGGAAACACTTTTACCTCTTTGTTGCCCAGGAAGATGCACTGTAACACAGGAAATGACTTCAAAAATAGAAACTTTCAGGATCTGTGGATGTTAGAATAATTTCAGGTCATCCAGAATCCTCCATTTTCTTGTTTTGAGGATTTGAGTTTGAGGATTAACTACTTTCAGTTTTGTTCTTGATAGACAAAACTTCTGGCATCCATTTTACTAACTCAGCCTGGGACTATGTGTTGTTCTTAAATTTCAGATACTTCTATGTGATAATTCTTTGTTATTTACTTTGCTCGATACACTTTCTGTACAGCTGAGCAGAAAATAGTATTTTCTCATGGAAATGTTTAAACCTGCAAGAAGTTGATTTGCAAAATGCTTTGGACAATTTGCCTCTGACCAAGAAAACAAACTGAAGTGTTAATTAAGTTTTAATTGATGGTAATATATGACATTGTACACTCAAACAGTACAGAATAGGTTAAACAAAACTAAGAAAAGCCTTAAAGCAGGAACCTGAAGCTTAGCAGCTTCTCTAGAAAATATGTGATTAGGCATTTCCTTGGGGAGAAGGTATCTTTTCATCGTCCCTTACTGAGATCTCTGAAGAGCTTTCTTTTTCTACTTTTAATAATCATCAGGTTCTTGTTGTGGATAAATTAAGTCTGCACATCAGTGTGCTATTTGCAGATATGAATCTCTTCCCTCAGCACACGTGGAAGAATCAGGAAAGCAATGAGCACTTTGGGGAACACCAAAGAAGCTCCTACTTCTTTCACTTAATTTTAACTTAAGCCAAATGCTTAAACTTAAATATGTGCTTTAGTTAGTGTATGTATAATGTAGGGCTGCAGTACTTCACTCTGCAAGTGAAATATCTATACTACATGCTGATTTCATGTTGGCACATGAGGATAAACTCAGCTCCTGGAAATGCATCAGTTTTTTTATTTTTCGTGTGATGATGCCCTGTTGTGAGACCAGTGCCCTACCTGATACAGCTTGGGTTTTCTTTGTTGTGAGGGTTCAAGGGATCCATCCTGAGCTTAATCCAGAGACTATCCTGTAAGAACACTAATACTCCTTTCACACCAAGGATAGTTCTGATCTTGTAAGTACATTTCTCTAAGAAATAGGATTAGTAATTAATGTATGTTCCCTCTGTGTAAAATAGGATAATCTCTGACAGATGGTAGTTTTTTAACAAGAATACTGCAATAATTCAGATCAAACTAAGCACGTTTTATCCATGCTTCGAAACTAAAAGATGGTCACATGGATGAATTTTAGTAAAACCTGCATGGCTTTCTTACATTTCACTCTGTTCCTAGTTTTAGATCCTGGTCATATGGAATTTTTGAGTGCCAATGGTTATGTAGCAGTAGTTATGGAGTTGTGTCATATTTCACAGCATTTAGAAAAGATGTCTTTAGCTTTTAAGTAGTGTACCTATCAGAGTTGAATAACTGGTAAGAAAAACTAATTGGAGAAGGAACTACAAATAATCACAACTAGTCATTTAAAAAATGCAATCTAACAAATCTGTATTTTGTGTGTATGTGTGCATATACACACATATATATAATCTCCACACACAGGCAGTTGTAGGTTGTTTTTCTATTTATTTTTAATGGCCTTCTATGGTGCTCTAAAAGAAAGGAGATGCTTAATCAGTTCTCATTTGCATTTTACTGGGGTATGCTCACCCAAGGTTTAGAGATCAAATTTGGCACACATCAGCACCAGTTTGATGTGCAGGCAGGAATGCCCGATGTGCTATAAAAATATTTGATATTCAGAGACCCTCATTTCATGGAGGGAAAAAAAAAAAAAAAAAAGTAAAAAGCATGCACCATGGCATACTTGTGATGGATGGATGTCATTGTTTAAATGATCGCTTTGAGTCACAAATGTATGTGCAAGTAGCTATTTTCTTCCATTTGTAAAATATTATGCTAAGTATTTCTCAGAATGAGTAATGTACTATATATATATATATTTAGCAGTAAAACAGTGTCTAAGAGTGCTTCATGTCATGCTAAGTAGAAATAGATACATCTATGGAATGCAACATCTAGCTTACATCTTTGGAAGTGTTGGTTTGGACCTTTTTTCCTCTGATAATTTGATTTTGAGATAATATATATTTGTTCAAAATAATGTATATTCTTCAAAGTTATTGAAAGTAAAAATATCGACAATAAGTGGACCAATTATTTTATTTCTATATTGAGAATACTAACATGGGAATAATTTTTTAGATGGCCTGTCAAAAATTACTGTAAGTTATGAGACTCTGGTGGTAATTTAAAGCCATTTATGCATTGCTTCTACACGTTTCTAAAACCACATAATGGCTGCCAGAGCACTTGTTCTACTCTGCAATTTAAGAGCAAGCATGTCCAGCTCACAGACTGCAGGCAGCCTGGTGCAGCTCGCAATGCCACCAGCTCTACCCAGTCAAGTGGCTTTGTCTGGGTGCACAGCCATCAGTCATCACCAGCCTAACACTGGTGTGCTATTAACCTGCATGAGGAGGGTGCAGTGCATGACTGACTAAAGTGGTGGCAATTATGTTTCTGCATTTTGATACATTAACTAAATGTAATACTGTAACACCAAAAATATGCAGCTTTACTTTCTTTTGCAATAAATACATTTGAGAACAGATTAAAAGAAGAATTTTTTTTTCTTTTTAAATTGGCTTATTTGCTTCTCCATTTTCAGTTGATATGATTACATTACCTGTGAATTTTCAAAAATGAATGTCTAGAGTTGCGATCCAAAATTTGATCATGTCTCTTTACCAGACTTGTGTAAGCCCTGTCTTAACAGAGAGAAATATCTCTCACTTCAGTCATGTCTTATTCATGTCATCACTTTTGGCAGTCTGTGCATTTGTGAACAGCTGTTTTCAAGGATCGAACACAAGGGAAGTAAAACTTCATCCAGAATCTCTGAATGCTTTGAGAACTCACTATGAATTGCAACTGCTGCCATCAACCTGACTGATGCATTGGTGGGATCTTTTAATCTTGTTTGTAAAACTGGTTTTGTTTCATAGCTTTATTTTTAATGTTTCAATAACAAAAAAACATTAGAAATTAAAATAAATTGTTACTTATATACATTAATTATACAATATATTTTATGGTGGCTGGTCATGAAAGTAGTGCCTCCTGTTTTATTATGCTGGCTTATGATAACAGGGGTGGATGTTGGTGATATGGCAGCAGCTGTAATGGAATACTGATGGGAGGGTTCAACGTGTTGTTGCTGTGTGACAGATGGCCGTTGAGGGGCAGTCTGACAGAATGGTGTCTGACATGGGAGTACATATGAAGGAAAGATGTGTCACTGTATTCCTCCATGTGGCACACACTGACAGTTATTGGCCCTTGCCAATTACCCTAGACAATTCCTCATCACTTGCAGACAAGCCAAAAAGTTGCACACCCATGTTCTAAAGGTTGAATGAACTCTACAGTGAATTTCCAAACTAAGGGTCTTCCTGTTCCCCATTGATCCTGTCAAAAAGGGAAAGGAGAAGCAAAGATAATGTAAGAGATGCATTAGTAGTTTTATGTCCATAAGACATGATTATATTTGATCATTATTGCTGTTTATAAGCTCAGTTTAAGATCTTCAAATGATAGTGGAATGATAACTTTGGGTAAACTCATTTTTACCTCATCCAGTGTCAAAATGAGATGCGGTTTTGTGTTCTGGCACTTGAATACAAACATCTTTGAACACTTTCCTTTGATATCATAATTTCATTAAGCCATTGGCATTAAGTTTTCAAAATAATTTAGCTGGATGCAATACTTGGCATGGACCCCAGGAGAGGGATGTTGTGATAGAGGCCATCCCAGTGTCATTTTGTTATATGCTGCCATGGAGATTTGCATTGAAAACAGTTTAAAAAATGACTAGGAATGTGTACAATACTTCCATGCCAGTGTCACTGGAATGATTATCTCTGACACTTAATGATTGTTATTGAGTGTATCTCTTTAGACTGCAATGTATGCATTTTTCTTTAAAAACAACCTTCTGGGGCACACGCCCCCAGCGTTGTAACAGAGGAATTCAGAAACAGTAAAATAAGGCAGAGAAATGAGTGAAGGATGCAGTACAGTAAAGCAGTGATGCTAAGTGAGCTCTGAACAAGTAAGAAGGATAATCTGTAAATTCAATAATATGAAATTATATTTTTTTTTCATGCTATTGAGATCAATGGGTGCTTGACAATAGACGAACAGTTTTCAACTTTTATCTTTTGTTTTCATAGAATGTGATTAAGAACAGATGTTGATCTTTGCGTGATAATTTTTGTAGTAATGCCATAAATCTGAGAAATAAGTCATATCTCTAGAAAATATTTTCTGAACCCTTGTGCCTACTGCATCAATTTCTGCAAAATGGTAGTCCAGAAGCTGTTTCCTTTTTCCCCGCGAAAGTAGATTTTGAGAGTATTAACAAAAAAGTTAAAGATATTGCATCTCTCAGCTTTAACATTCTGGTTATTTACTGTGCAATGGAAATGCTCAGGGTATTTTTGTAGAAGCTGGAAGAGGTTGACAGTAGCTTATTATAAAAGCAAGGAAGATACTGTCATTCTTGCAGTGATACGTGGCAAAATTACTTTTAGTTCATGAGCCATGTGCCTTTAGTGAGGTAGTTCTGGGATGCATATTGAAATGATCGGCACTGTATTCTGCTGGGTTTTATTTTGTAGCATTTCAGTATTATGAAGTTAAGGGAAGCATAAGTTTTTTTTGTTGTTGTTTTGTTTTGTTTTTGTTTTTAACTTTAAACATCTAGAATGTCTGGACATGAAGCTGACTAAGTTAGCCTTCCTGTGAATCCCTACTTCAGTGGTTGTCATTGGAAAGTATTTCCATAATCAATCACCTGAAAGACTAACTAAAGGCCTAGTGGTGACACAGCTTTGCATTTTTCCCTTTCTGCCATAGCAGTGTAGGTTGTCTGTGAATTCTTTGCTCTAAGATTGGACTGTGGGAGGGAAAACAGCTTTTGTAGTATCCAGTAACATGTTTATTAGATTCTTGCACTAATGTTCTCTCAGTATGTTCTCGCTCTTCCTTTACTGCTTGTAGGTACACACACACACACACACACACACACACACAAAAGAGAGAGAGAGGGGATAAAATTGAGTTTAATTTTTTTCTTTTCTTTTAAACTTACTAATTGTGGTATTAAACAACATCTCTGTGGAAATGTCAAAGTCCTGGTTCTTGAATTTTAAGATAGTGTATCATTCCACATATGTTACTTTGCCATGAGCTGTTTATGGCATTGTTATGTATCTGTTATGTTAATTTGTGTGAGCACAAAATTGATGTTTATATATCTGCATGGCAAATTTAAAAGCTTTAAGTATATTTGTCCTAAGTTGTGTGGTACTTCTTTTTTTTTTTTTTTTTTTTTTTGTCATCTGGCAAGTTGTGTTCTCATCATGCTTTTCCCAGTGTTGCTTAAAGAGTGTATTTAAGAAGAGTGTGGGTTCATACAAAGCTGCCTTCTGGTTCGTGTCGGCATGTACCTCCTCCTGAGCTGACAGCTGCCACTGTAATTTCAGTAAGAATCCATGTTGCTTTCCCCATGGCTTCTCCAGGTGCTACAGCGCCTGGAGGAGGTAAAATTGCACTAACTTTTACAGATGTTAACATCTGCACCAGAGTAGGGCTATGTTGATTAAAACTTGAATAGTCTAACATATTAGGAGTAATTAAGCAAAACTACTTGTGACTGTGCAAAAGACATTTTGTTTAGTGTATAGCATCCCTCTGCCTTCTCCTACCTCTAAGTTTTAAAAGAAGTCAGCTGTTTGTTTTACTTGTAGAACTCAGAAAATGTGATGTGAAATATTTCTACTTCTAGAAATATTTGCTGAAAAATATTTTAATTTATTAAATTTGTAAGTCATTCTTACACTAGTAATTGTATGGATGTCCATGGAGATTTATCCACTACCAATACAAGCTGGGGGATGAAAGGATAGATCATAGTTCTGCCAAAAAAGACTGGGGGGGTGGTACTGGTGGATAGCAGGCTGCATGTGAGCCAGCAATGTGCCCTTGAAGCCCAAAAAGCCATCAGTATCCTGGTCTGTATCAAAAGATGCATGGCCAGCAGGTCAAAGGAGGCAATCCTACCCCTCTGCTCTGGTGAGACTTCAACAGGAGTACTGCATCCAAATGTGGCGTCCTCAGTACAGGATAGACACAGACCAGTTGGAGCACATCCAGAGGAGGTCCAGGAAAATAATTCAAGGGATGGAATACCTCTCCTATGCGGACAGCTTGAGAAAACTGGGGCTCTTTAGCCTGGAGAAGAGAAGGCAGTCAGGTGACCTGATAGTGGCCTTTCAGTATCTAAAGGGAAGCTACAGAAGAAAAGTAGACAGGCTCTTTAGCATAGTCTGTAGTGAGAGTCAGCAGAAATGGTTTTGAGCCTAAAGAGGGTAGATTTAGGTTAGATATAAGGAAAAAGACTTCTATGGTGAGTCTGGTGAGGCATTGGCATGGGTTGCCCAGAAAAGTGGTGGGGCATCCAGGGAGGGGTCCTCCCTGTAAACTTTCAAGGCAGAGCTGGATCAGGTTGTCCAGGTCCTGATCTAACTGTGAATCTCCCTGTTCATTGCAGATGAGTTGGGTTAGATGACCTTTAAATGTCCCATCTAAGGGATTCTATGATCTCTGAGTAAAGAATTTCTTAAAAGTAGTGGGTTTGAAGCTCATCTGGTGATGTAATTTGCAAAACTTTGTTCTTTTTTCTGCTCAGTTTGTTTTAGGTAACCCTTAAGTTCAGCTTACAGAAGAGACTAATGGCTAAAGACATAGGGCAGTCTTCCCTGGGGTGCACTGTTTTCTGGTTACTCTTTGGCAGGGTAAACTCAGTCTAGATCTTTTTCTTAACTTATTGGCTGGAAACAAGGAAACTCAAAGGTCTGCTGTTCCTGCACATCTCTTTGTGGAAATACCATAGCTTGTTTAATTTAGAAATTGTACCTTGAATTTACTGAGCTTAAAAGTCTGCTTAGATAGAAGAGATTTGTTTCCTACTTACAAACTCCCTTTCTCTCAAATGCCTTCAAAGGTATTCAATAGAATTACTAGATACCACGGTCTCACTTCTTTAAGCTTGCATTAGATAGACAGATGCTTTATATGACAGGTGAAAGCGGAGGTTTCCTTCAGGATAGTTTCTCTTCAAAGTTGTTTGTTTGCAGACTGCAGCCTCAGGATAGCATTAATGCTTTTGTTAGTAAGTGATTTGTGCCAGCCCCAATACAAATAAAACATTAGATTTGTGCATTCTATTGCAAACAAATGCACACGTTCTTGCTGTCTTCAATCACAAGAAGGATCCTTATTTCTTTTATTAGAGTGTGCAATGAATACCAGAGTTTGAACAGTAGTATGTTGTAATAAAGTGTTGTAAATTAAGTAAGAAAAATAGCTAACATGGAATTCAGACAAAAAGTGAGACTGTATCATGCAGAGCATGTCTTCAAAGTGTTCCATACAACTGGAAAAGACTTTTTGTTTCTCTAATAAATATATGCATACCCTGCTTCTTTTCCCATTTAACTAAGAAAAATAAAGTTTTATGCTAATACTGCTTCTGATACATTTGATAACATATTGAGTAGGTTAAATTATGTTATTCCATGTGGTGATCACAGTGTACAAATCACTGTCTCTTGTTCAGCATATTTTGAATGCAGTCTGTCAACATTCATTACCCTTCTGGTATTTTTAGGAAAAAAGGCAACAGAATTAGATGTAAAACAAAATGGCTCTTTAGTGTTATGATGTAGTATGTGTACATGCTAAATTATACCTTATTTTCTGTTTGAAATGAATAGAGAACCTTTGTGTATGATTGCTATTTTGATATTTAGATCCAAGAGATCAAATTGATGGGAGAGTCATTAAGGGAAAGATATGTTAAAAATTAATCTGAAGGATTTCTCATTATTGCATGAACATACTGTTTATTGCAATAATTAATGTTGCAGTTAGATGCACTGGAGACAATATCGAGTGAACTGAATACTATGGACAATTTAAAGCTAGTCTTTCCTCATTATTGTTAATTTCAAACATACTTTCTGCTTCATACATTTTAAAATGCAAATAGACCTCTTGTCCATGAAATAAGACTTCTTAGTTTCCTGAAAATGAAAAATGCTAAATAATAAACTAATTTCTTTTAATACCGATAGCTATTTTGTTCATCTTGAAAGTTGTCCGAGGATTTTAGCAGTGATTGTAGTAAAAACTTGTCTGAACTATGGGGAAAAACAAAAACAAAAACAAACAAACAAACAAAACAAACAAACAAAAAAAAAAAAACCCCACAAACTTTTCCAAAGTTTCTTTTAATGAGGTATTTCACAGGTAAAACTTCTGTCATTTTAAATAGAAAATGTATGTTATTATCTGTCATTATAATGGTATTCATTACTGAGACTACACCTATTGCTAGCAAAATCTGAAAAATGGTATATTCAGTGCTTTAGGATTTTGTGCTAGAAAGAAACTTTCTTTTGACATTAAGAACACTTGTTTGTTGTTTAATAACTGCATGCAGCTTGTTCTCATGCAGGCGTTAAAATCAGTTCGATTGCTTTGGTGCTCTGGTCAATGTTCATTCACAAGTATGTGGCATGAAAAGCAATAATTGGTGTTACTTGATGTTATTTATTAAAGTGGTGTTCTTTTTCTCAAAGGTTATTTAAAGTATGTCATCAAGGAACTCTGAATTTCACTGACATATAAAATTGCAGCTTCTGTTTACAGATTATTCTTCCTTTAAAATTGGTCTCCAACTTCAGCAGTAGCCTTAAAATGCATTATTTTTAATCATCATTAATGCTTTCAATAAGAGTTGCACATTTGAAACTCAACAATCTGTCTTATGATCAACGATTTACCTCTAAAATCAAGGTAACTGCTAATTAGCCTTCACTCTTCAGAACAAACATGAATGAAGATGAGCAGAAAACATTGCCATAATTTCACCTTAATGAAGTTAGAAACTTCACTGCAGCCATGATTTTACTTGCATGCAGCAATAGAGTGAGGGCTCTTCTGTTGATCCATGGTAGCTTAAAAATAAGTCAGAAGAATTTTATTAAATAGATTAAGAAAACAGTCAATTGCATAATGGTCTGGTGGAGTACCCAGAAATTGTTCTGGTATTGGCTAAGATGCTTGGATGCAAGAGATTTTCAAGGTGTAGTCTGCAGAAAGCTGCTAAAATGTTCAGTGCCTTAGTCCTTAGTTGTCATTTATAGATGTAGTAAATTATTAAATATGATGTATTTATGACACAGTAGCATGAGCCGTTATGAACTGCTTATATCAAAACTGTAACTCTTGAGGGCATTTGTCACACAGATGCCAAATGAACTGGTTTTAACTCCAGTTGAGATGGTTTGCATTCACTGACTTACCTTACTTGCATTGTGAGTATATAGAAAATGCTGGAATTTGCAATTTTTTTTTTTGGTCATAATATCTAGAAAGGGGAAATTAAATCACAATCTCAAAAATAATTGGAACTTTTCTGTTAATAGGTGAAAGTTTCTTGAATTATTCATTATTATGTGTAATATTTGTATTACGAACTCTGTTAACAGTCTCTTAATGAGAAGAGATAGATGCATTACATGTAGCACCCATACCTCCAAAATTTGCAGTAAACTTTCATTGTTGCTCTTGTATTATTTTTCTGAATCTAAAAATGGAATTTAAGTTTAAATTCTTGGATGGAATCTACTGATCCTTGTGATTTATTTCTGTAAGTGACTTTGGCTTTAATTGTAGAAAGACTGTGTTGGAGAAAGAGTAGAACAGGTGAAATGTTACTTTTCTGGAAGTAATAGGATTCACTTAGGTGAACTTCAGTTTAAAATATGTGAATAGATGATGTTATCAGGACAAATTAATAAAAATAATAGCAGTATATTTTCCTGACAAGCAAGAAACTGCTGGTGATAATACTGTATACCTATCAGGCTAATATTGAGATATATGTCAGAATGTTATCTAGAGCTATTTTCGGGTTCAGAATGATCACCCTTGAATTTCATTTGTCTGTGTGATATGTTTTATCTTTACAAAGGCAACAATGTAAGGTGTAAATTTAATTACCTCCTAGAAAATTATTAATTTACACTAATGATAGGGAGACCCTTTTATGAATTACTGAATTTTACAAATGAGCAAGTGAATAAACTGAAAAGAATAATGAACAACATAATGTACTTAATCTGTTTTGACATTTGTTGTTCAGTGTTAGTTGTTGATGGCAGTGCATCATCTTGAACCCTAGTAGGCATACTCCAGTATGTTTTAGTTAATACCATGCACTATAGGTAGTAGAACATTGACAGAGCAGTGTCACTGCTTCCTCTGATGAAAAATTGGAGGGTTATATTACTTTATTTAATACTGTATTTATCTTGCTTCTGTTTGAAACTGTGGATAAAGTTTTATGTAGTGGTATTTTGTAAACAAACATTAGTAGAGTTCCTTAGGATTTCAGTATACAGAAATCACCAAAATTGATTTATGAAGAGATCTTTCAAAAAATGCAAACAAATTTTGTTCATAATTCTGTTTCTTTTTTGTTCTTTGTTAGTTTTATGACATTTGAGGATTTTTGATTTTTCTCTCTGAAAGATAGTAGTCAAATCTCTCTCAGTAAATCTTTTGGCCTTCATAGGAGTTAGTCATGGAAATGAAGTTATGAAGAAAAGATTTATATATATATTTACTGTCCTCCATTCCTATCCAGAATGAAATACCTATGATGATTGCTAAAATACACCATCTTTTGATTATGAAGAAAATTGCTTCAGTCAGATAAGTGGTTAAAATAATATGTTGGGTCCATTTCTGATAATGTGTTATAGGTCATGATGCACATCCAGTGCATTTTAAGCCCATAGTGGTGTGGGAAATTAAAGGGTGTGTCTTTCTGCTTCTCCATGCTTGCAAAGAGAAAACAAATTTTACTGACTGAATTACAAGTGACTAGGTGTATTTAAGCTAATTTATTCTTTCCTTTTCTACTGCTTCATGTTGCACAACCAATTAGTAATTTAACATTATAATTTTTATTTATTTATATTGACATTCTTCATTGAACTACATAATTTAGTATGGAACTAGGTAGTTCATATGCCTATCCTGATTGAAGAATGTCACAGTATTCACATAGAAAATATAGCCCCAGAATGTATATTCTGATAGGTAGATGGAATTCTAACAGAAAATACTGCTTCATACAATCTGGAAGATGTTATCGAGATGCCTTCATGCAGGTGAGCAAACTGCTTTTGAAGTTGCTAGCAAGACAAGTCCTGACTGAGAAAGTAATATGATAAAGATGCAGCCTCACTCTCCATCTGTATGTTTATATTAACCCAAGATCTGAACACATTCTGCTGCGACTGGGCTCTAGTAAAGGCAGAGGAGAACGTTAAGCATGTCTGTCAACTTTCCTGAGCCAGGATGCCAGGGATTCTTACTGCAAAGAAGCTTTAATAAGAGCTGTATGAATCTGTATGTATCCACTTCTTCTGACATTCAAATATAGTACAGGAAGCAACCAGCAGCCCTTGATATTAAAGCAGGTGGACTGGTAAGGAAGTTAGGCTCATGACTGTTGATACCACAGTCTGAATTACCGCATTCTTGATTACCTGAGGCATGAAGCTACTAGAAATTATCAGATCTAGTCACCAAACCTTTAAAATGCTTCTGCATTAGTAAATAGAAATGCTAAAATCTCAGCTTGGGTTCTAGGAGCGGTTGCGAAGTTGATAATCATCAGTACTGTGTGTGTTTTTGTGTAGAGAGAGCAGGTAAATAAGGAAGGGTGGAAAAGAAGCTGTGTTTTGTACTGATTCCTAGGCTGTTTGTGTGAGGAATGTATTATTTGGATCTTTGAGGAGTACTTCTTACATAAATCAATTTTAATGTTTTTCTGTAATTGTTTTCAAATAACTATGTAAAAGAATTGCCTAAAGGCAGACATCTCCTCATTTGTAGCAAAAGACACTATCTATCAGAAGAAAATATTTAAATCCTTCCAGCAGATTTTTGAAAATGCAGTGCCTTTGGGAAATGGGCAAGGCACACTTTTTCAGTTGCGCTACATTTGCAGTCCCAGGATTGCTGCATTTGACATGCATCTAACAGTCTGAGAATTCACAAAGTGATATAATGCCCCATACTCAAGAACAAGTGATACATCAAACCATGGTGCATTAACAGATTGTCCTTATTAAGGCATCCTAACTTTTTTTGAGCTGCATTTCTCTGAAATATTTGCCAGAATGGCTGCTAAACCATTCCAGAAAATTTCTTCATTCTCATGCCATTAACTGCAGCACAGTAGGAAATATGACCTATACTTTCTTTTATCTAGTCTTCTTAAGAGGGTGTGAAAATTCTTTCCACTCAGGGTGTAAAGGTAAAACCTAAGATAGAAGATTTTTTTCCCTCCCTTATAGCAAAAAATATTTATACTATTGTTGCAAATGCAGATCAGCTGATTGTGATCTACTTCACACCTACACAAGCCTGACATTAGTAGGCCAGTGACTATTCTATATTTAGCCACTAAATTGAATTTTCTGATATACTTGCCTCTAAAATCTGTGATAGCTATAGGAATCAAACTATTTAAAAAGTATTATCAGGCAATTGTATCTGAAGATCCTGGTGTATAATACCCACCTATTTAGATCCTTTGGGTGCTGTTATTTTACTAGAATCCTCTTATTTCCCCCAATTTTGAATTGTATGGTTTTTAAAAAATGTATTTAATGTCTATGGAAAATATTACTTGATACTTGTCACTCCTGTAATACTGAATAACTTGAAATATGTATACTCTTAAACTCTGTAAAGTTTGCTTATCTCTGTGAGGAATCTCAACTGCAGATTGATAAGCAGGCATAAATTTGTCCTTTTTAAAGGCCATTATTTGACATTAGAAGAAAGTGTAAAGATAGTCTAAACCTATTAGGTCATCACAGCTATCCTTCTATCCATATAACTTTACCATAACCCTGGTTGGTGAGGATTAAAGATTGGCCAGCTATCTTACAGCCCAAATCAAGCAGACTGCATGTAGGAATTTCTGTACTCTTGACAAATCGGTCTGTGACAGGAGAGAAAAATGTGCAGTATGATGGTTCTGTGAATCAGCCTTTCCATCAGGTTGTAAATCTGCTTGGTCTATCAAATCCATGGGAAGTGAACCTTCATATTACCACTGCTCTCTCCACCAGTTTTTGTTTAAAAAACATACAAAAAACAACCAAAAAGCTTCATGTTTAATTTTTGTTGTTGTTGTTGTTGTTTCTTTCATATAAGTGCAAACAGCCTGAAGAGTGACTGTTGACTGTCTTTCATTTATGTCACTATACTTCAAATACTGTAAAATTCTCCATAATGAAGGTGATTGTAGCAAAATCTAGATGTAGCATGTGTGTGCCATTTGTTTGGTCTTAACGAGACTGAGAGTTTACTTAAAGCAAACAAAATTATATACTGAGAAATGTTGCTTATCTTTAAACTCTGGGTATTTTGATTGCAACATTTGTTGTGTAACCATACAAACGGCTTCTTTTGCTCTATGCTGACCCCTGTAGTTTGCCTATGAAGTTTTCATCCACTATGAGGACCCTCGAGGGTTCAAAATCCTTAATTTTGAAGAAATTTAAGGTAGAGAGGAAAAAAATATTTCCTGTAAGAGCAAATCATACAAGAAAATGCTATGTGATTTTAAGATGTTTATATATTTTAAACAGGAATATGTTTTTTCCTATGGATAAAAAGATATAAATGACATGCTTGGTAAATGAGGAAAAAAAGAATGCATGATTACCCTGTGTCACTTAGTGAGGTGTTGTATGAGAAAGTTTTACCTGCTGCAGAAGAGAATGAAAGTCTGTGGTTGCATACATGCGATTTCTATCAAAAATATTAAGGTTTAGAATTGTCTCCTGAATCCTAGCAGTTTCCACATTAGTGAATCCTCTCAGGGAATGGACATGAGAAGCAGTATGTCATTCTCAAATATATAGCTGTTTCAATTTTCAGGTGAGAATAAGGGTGAGGATATCAGAGCTGTTTCTGCTAGATTGGGCTCTGGGAACTCATTTCTGGAAGTCTTGTGCTAGGCTGGTTTAACAAATCCCTTAAGGGCTTAAATTATAGGCAAATGAATGGTCTGAGTTCCACTGGGGACTACAGTCGTATTAAAATAAAGAACTGTTAAGCAGACAGATAATGAATTAGAGTGCTCGCTGTCTTTTAGGAGTGAGTTTTTACAGAGGATTCTCTAACGGTTTTAAAAAATAAAATAAAAAACACTGGAAAAAGCTGTTTGACTGGGGCTGGTGAATGCCTCCTACATGGGAAGAAGATTTCAGGTTCATGGTGGAAATATGGCTGAACATGTTGCAGTGCCAGCTAAAAATGTTCTGTCTTTTTCCAAGCATGCATACAAGGCAAACCGAAACTCTTATTTTGAATACAGAGTTCAGTTAGGTAATTCCTGCTCTTGTCTGCTTCAGACTGTGCACAAAACATAGGATCAGATCTTCAGGTGACAGCATCAACAAAGGTTCTGCAAATCTCCTTGGTCTTTTACCCTGTTTCTTCTTTCACCAACCTTACTGCTTGCTAATAGCATTGTGGTTTTGGAAATGGTGGGAATTCATTGTGCATGGATCATTGAAGTGTGCCTCAGATGAGGGCAGAATCAGTCTTAGCGTGGTATCAATTCTCCATTGTCAAGGCAACAAAAAATGAGCCAAAGATTATTTGGAGATCAGATCCTAGAAGTAATGGTTAGCTTATCCTGTTGCTGCCTTTCTGAAGACAACTGCTTCATGAGGTTTCTTTAAGTCTGCTTTAATTGTGCTGGAATTGTTGGTGTGCCTAATTGCAGGATGGATCAGCATTAGCACTGTTGGTCTAATTGTTAGGGTCTCTGTGGCACTGTAATGAAGAAATGTGTTTCTCCTGGCTTTATAGTTTTAACTGTGAAGACTTTAATTACCATTATACTTCAGTTACTTTCAATGATTATTTATATACATTATTTTTATTAAATGTTTGTATTAAAAGCTTTTTGTACTAATGAAGTACAGGATCTGAATTTCTGTTGCTAACAATGTGTTGTATGGTGCCACTGGTAAGATGGATGTAGGTGATGGGAATGTTCTGTGGGAGAGTAAATGTAACTTAACTTGTGAACTGTATTTTTCCTGACATGAGCCCAGAAGAGTTTCATTGACAATAAGACAAACAAAGGGTGTTACGTATTTTGAAAAGGTAACTTACACAGGATAAGAGTCATGCCACATAAAAATAATTCCTTCTCTCTTATAAAGACTAGAGGTAATCCTTGATATAAGTCAAAAAGTCAGCATCACTTCTGGGAGAATAGTCCAGGTGAAAGAAGATTATTGTGTACAGGGCAAGCTATAATAAAAACTGTCAGTTCTGTCAACCCATTCTGACTAAGGTCTATAGAGGATTAAAAGGATATTGAACATCATGTACCAGCTGTCTTCTATGTGAAAGGGATCACTATTGTGGTGAATGGAAATGTACTGGTTTAAAACACTTGTAAGACTAGGTGTGGCTGAGGAACAAGTGCTCAGGGTGGCAAATGAACTGCTTTCAGGGACTTGAAGGAGCACAAATTTTAATAAGTAACATTGAAATAGTATCAAGAAATCAGATACAAACTAGCTGGTGCAAGTACTTTATAATATCACTGTCGGAAAAACCTGTTGTCAGAAACTAGAGCATACTTTATTAGCACCATTCATTAAGATAAAGGTGTAGTGAACAATTATTAGAAAGTTGTAGTACAAAAGTAATGAAGTTTCAGATAAATGGAAACAAAAAAAAAAGAACACAAAAAACAAGAAGACAGCCAGGATAGTGGGAAGAGAAGGGTTCCTGCTGTCAAGAGGGATTCAAAAGTAGATGAGAAAATACAGTCATATATAGAGAACAAGGAAGAAAGATGAGTCACTGATGAATTGAATGGTTTGGAATCTATGTCCATACGATTCACTACCTCTTATATATCTGAAAATAACCTTGTCTGTATGTGCCATTATACTGTACTTGGGTAGGAGGTTTTCTTCTCTGAAGGCTAACTCTAAACTAGCATTTTATCCTTTCAATGGAGAGCACTTACCTTTCATCTCCTGCTGCTGCCAGCAGCAACATCTTACCTGTTTCTGATTGTGTGGACTGCCTGTCCACACAATTTGCTCCTTCTGGTCATCGTAATGTGCAGACAGAAGTTTTTCCATTTTTCCTTGGGCCTACAGAAGGCTCAGAGGACCCTCAGCTTGTCAAAGAGACAATGATGTGGGAAACTTTCCTTCTCTTTCTATAGATATGAAATTTTCATACCAATTTATGTAATACTGAATACTTTTGTTTTGAAGTTCTGTGCCATGGCAGGCACTTTGTGCTGGGCATTTCTAAATATGCTATTCTATTTATGAAAAAAAAATAAAATCAGTTCTTGAAACACAAGTGCCAGAAGTCATAGGCCCACAAGCGGCTTTTTATGTTATTTTCTTGCAATTCCTCTACCTTGCAGTCTGTAAGTCTCCATACCTGCTTATATATTTCCTTCCAACATGTTGTTTTCTGTATGAATTCTGTCCTGCTAGGTCTTTATGTAGCCAGTAAATTGCTCCACACCATGGGTGTGGCGTTTTACTGCCTGTCTGCATCAGTCCATTAGGGCTCACTGTCTTTCCAGGATGCCATTGTTATGCATCCAGAACCACAATACCTTTTTGTACAGTCTATGTTTACTGCTTTTCTGTACAGATTCCAATGCTCTTTACGTTTAGAGGCATTTTGATGTGATTATATCTGTTCTTTCTATGGTGCAAAATTATGTGCTCATAGTTGGCTCAGGGATCATTTTGTCTTCATTGTTAAAAGTGCATGTACACAGTAGAGTTCTCAGCTTTACATGTGTTAGTTTCTTTTTCTGCTTCTTGATTTTGAATGAACACAATTCCTCTAAGTCTCATTTGTTTTGGTACTCATCAAACTTTGCTATCGATTTTTATTATGTTTTAGTATTTATACCTGACAACAAAATCTCCCTGCTGTTTTGTAATCTTTCTGCTCTTCTGTGCCCTGTGAAATGTAAAGGAAGACAAAAGTAGGCTTTTACCAGCCTCTTTTCATTGCAGTAGAGGAGCCTTATGGATCTTTATCTCAGCATCTCTTAAATTAAATACACATCCAAATCTCTGAATGTGAACTGGTCTCAGATTTGTTAAATGGAGTCAGCTCATTCCCTTAGAACTGGCTAACCAAATGATGTATATACTAAATAGCTCTGTGAGTGTCTAGACTATCAGGGCCATCTCTCTGACTAGCAGTTAAAGTTTTAGAAACTTCTCCAAATAGACCCAGAAGCTCTTTTTCAAAAACAGTATTTGTGCTGTTGAAACTCATGTAATTGGATTAGGATTTAATATGCTTCTAAGTGTCTGACAGTGACCACGCTATACTTTATTTAGTTGGAATTTTTTTTGATGTGACATATGAAAGTTCGAAAGGTTATCAGCAATTGTCTCTTGTTAAATATTAGTCCAGAATAATTGTTTCCTCCCTGGCCTTTCAGCAAACATGATTGTACTTCAGGTAGTATGTATTTTGCCAGTTAGAGAATTATTCACTGCTGTTTCAGGTAATGAAATAACTAAATTGCCCGTCTTTGTTTAAAAGCAAAGGCATGTTAAGGATTAGTGTGATCAGATATTCCAGCTTTAAAATAAAATACTTAGAAATAATTTCAACAAGTAGACAATGAAAATAAACTGAAAATTAGCTTTGGCTACAGTTTCCTTCTTTTTTTTCCCCCTCTGTAAACAAAAATACAGAGCAGTTTTCTGATGTCATTATGTCCCAGAAGAATTTGGTACAAAAATTAGTTGCTACGTTATCTATTCCTTTTTCCTCCTCAGTTGTTTTTTGTTTTTTTTTTTTGTTTTGTTTTGTTTTTGTTTTTTAATATGAGACACATTTCATAGTTCTCTTGCATTTTTTTTATTCCCCAAAGAGTTGTATTTGTTCCAGAAATTTGCAGTCTATTTCTCTATTCTATTCTATTTTTCTTTTCTTTTTTTTTTTCTTTTTTTTTTCATTTATTTTTTTTTTTATTACTTTGAAACGAAAATTGCTATTTTTGAAGTGCTTTTTTATTCCTTTTATTGCTTTCAGATGTTTGAAATTTACTGTTCTCGGTGTTGCTGTTGTTGCTGTTGTGGGTTGTCTTGTTTGTTGTAGTACCTATGCTATTAGTGGTGGATTGAATGAGTTTGTGTGTGAGGACATGATTTCAGGTGCCAATTCTGCACTGACAAAATTGTTAGGTACAAACTCGATAGCTGATAATGTTGGGCTACTACATAAGTATCTTTCATGTACGTAATTTTGTTTCTGATAGAGATTTACAAACATGCTCACCTTAAATCTTAAATAACCTTAGTGTTGCAATATTTTTGAAAACAAGAAGTTCAAGATGTTAAGTTCACTGGGGATATGTATGTATAATTTAACACTCTTGAATAAGAGATGTAAATTTTGTGTTTAGATCTGTGGGAATCATGAAGTTCTGTAATGATATAATTATGGGCATGTCTGCATGGCTTTGCCAAGTAATGATATTTGCATAAATACAAGAACATACAGCATTTGCATAGCACTTTTAGGAGTTTTATATCTAACTTAATTTACCATTTTTCAATAAGAATGAGTTGAAACAACAGCGAAGAGCTTCCAAAATGAAGAATGTTAATTTTCTTCGAGTTTCTCAAGTTGGGGTTTAGTGGTACAAAGAGTGTGTTGCCTTTTGCATGGAGAGAAATGAAATGGGGCAGAATTGCAGAATGGCTTGGTTTACCTTAAAGATTTATCCTGTTCCAGCCCCTCTGCATGGCAGAGTTGCCACCTGCCAGCTCAGGCTGCCCAGAGCCCCATCCAACCTGGCCTTGAACTCCTTCAGGAATGAGGCACTCATAGCTTCTCTGGGCAGCTGTGACAGAGGCTCCACACCCTCTGAGTAAACAATTTTTTGCTAATATTTAAAGTAAGCTTATCCTCTTTCAGTTTAAAGCCATTTCATCTTTATTCAATGTGGATGCTGACTATGAGCTCTTCTCCCAGTCTGTATACATACCTGGGATTGCCCTAATATGGCGTTTTAGAACCTCATTAGGTTCCCATTGGCCCACTTTTCAAGTTTGTCCAGGTCTCTTTGGATGGTATGCTGCCTTCTTATTGTGTCAGCTGCATCACTCATCTTGATGTCACCGAAAAACTTCATGAGAGTGAACTCAGTCCCACTGTCTATGTCATTTATAGAGATACTGAAGAGCAGTGGTCACAGGAGCTGGTATTTTGGGGACACAACTTGTGACTGATCTCCAGCCAGACATGGAGCCGTTGATCACAACCCTCCCTGCCTGTAACCATCCAACCTTCTTTATCCACTGTGAATAATCCACCCTTTAAAAACACATATCCCCAATTTATAGATAAGGATACACTGCAGCATAACAAAAGACCTTGCAGAAGTCCTGAAGTGAGTACAGCATCTTCTGAGACTAGTGTAGCTCATGTTTCTAAAATAGGTTCTGTTCCATGAGGAAATAGGTGAAGCATTTGACAATGTGTTCTCTGATAACCAAAAGCTATTTTTTCAACAAATCATTTGTTATTTCAACAAATGCTGACATAATTATTCACAGAGATTAGCACAGATTTTGCTTTGTCTAATGCTATGCAACTTTATGCAGTCTAGAATAGTATGACATTTTAAAAACATAACTTTTTTTTATTGGTAAGCATGTAGATCTTCATTTGTCTTTGATAGACATTAGTAGGCGATTTAGGAAAAAAAAAAGATTTTATATGTTCTTAACATTATTTTGAGCTAAAAACATACTAATGGAATAACCTTTTAAAATGAAAGGGGAGATTGGGAGATTTCATAGAATGGGAAGGCAGTTAAAGAAAAGTAAAGAAATGTAATACTTAACGTTTCTTTATATGGGAATGTGCATGTTGAATTGTTGAATTGAAGCTCTTTGTAATTGTTACCACATTCCCTTCATTGTGTTGTATTTTGTCTGTGATCTTTTTTTTTTTTTGGAAGGATCAGTCACTTGCAGCAATTGATGTAATAACTTTCTGGTGAATGATTCTACAATTGTATTTACACTTTTTGCCTGGCTCACCAGAATGCAGTACCTTTGCTCCTTGGTACAGCAAATGCACTCTGTAATATCTATTATGGTATGGTCAAAGCATAATTTATTGTCAAATAGAAAAATAGGTCAACATGAATGTCACTTGATGATCAACCCCCCAAGTTTAATAAAACACCTCACCAGCATGCATTTTGCACAGTGCTTGATGTTTTATTAGGACTACAGTACCTTACAGTACCTAGCTATAGCAGGAGTGTAATTACAGAGCTGTCAGGGTGATAAGTGGGATTAATGGCAGCCTGGTGCACTTTAGTCTGCAGAGTGCTCAGAGAATGGGAAGATGGTATTATTATAAGAGAAAGTCTGGACTGGCATATTCATGGCTCTCTCCCCTCCTCCCCAAAAGCTAGCATTCAAGTTGGAGTTGCCTCCCCCACTCCTTACTAAATAGCTGACATTTTCAACAGCTGTTATTTGTGAACCAGCTCAAAATTCAAAAAAGATACAATTCAACAATGATGCTTAATAGCCACAACTGGTAACCACTGTACTGCTTATCCTGCTACATGCCATTCTAGTCAGTTTTGACATGAGATTTTTCTTTATATAGTCTGCAGAAATGTATTTTATATTAAGTGCAGCTCTTTTGATACAGGGCTGTTACATTTTTAAAGGAAAACACGTTCAGGAAAGTCAAGAGACAAAAGTCATAATGAAATCTTTTCCTTTCTACTTTTTTTTTTTTTTCTTCTTCTTCTTATTTCCTTACTGCCTACATATAGACAAAATGTTTATCCAAGCCCTTACCAGGTCAGGTATTTTTTTTTTTTTTTTTCTAGTGTAACTCTTCCCGGCATTTCATACTAGTGCTTTTCTCTATTTTCATCTCCTTGGAATGCTTAGAGCATCTTCCTGGCTCAGTCTTTGGACACACAAATGCAAACATTTTGAGGTTCCCACTGGCCTGTCTTTTCTGGGTAAGGCATTTATAACACATGCTTGTCGTGCAGGGCAGCAGTGCATGTAACAGCCACAGCTAAATCTGCTGGTACTTGTCTGCTAGAGCCCTCTGACATCCTGGCTAGTTGAGTTAGTAACCTGCCATGCTGTTGAAACTAAGTCTGGCTTTACCACATTTCCCAGCTATTGCCATCCATGAGACTTATTTTCCCTTAAATGTTTCCTCCGGGACTCTTTTTGTATGAATAGATGTATGAGGAAAACCCAACAGTGCTACCAAAATTACCTTCAAAAACAGCCACAGTATTGCTAGTGCCGTGGTGTCTGCAATACCCATCTAGATGATAATGAATAGGAAGATGAAAGGCTAATTAATCTTTTACTTAGCAGACTTTGCCTTTTCAGTTATTCCACCCTTAACTGAAAGAAAAAAAGCACACCAGCAAACAAAAGCAAAAGCAATGTATGTGATTGACAAAGTTAGTCCAGTTTTTCACTGCAGGTATTTCTATCTTGTTTGTTCTTTTTAATTTACTTTTCATTTCTTTGTGTGTATTGTCTCTAAGATTCTTGCAGTTAATGTGTGTGCAAATTAATTCAATAATAACAAGGTAACACTTTGAGTTTTTAAACAGAAATTGTATGAATATGCTCTGTATTATTCATTTGCAGCTTATCTTCTCCATGCTCACTTGAAATCCTTATGTTGTTGGCAGCATTGGTATTCCATATCTCTGTGACACATTTTCCTTTCTGCAGATGCTTGAAGTGCGCAGATGCCCCCTGTCAGAAGAGCTGCCCAACTAATCTGGACATCAAGTCATTCATCACAAGCATTGCAAACAAGGTAAAATCACGCTGGCAGTAGTGCATAGAAGCAGAGAACAGCAGTTGCTTGTGGATTGGTTAGTGCTATTGCATTACAAGGTTTGTTTTTGTAAAGTTTTAAAAATGAAATAACGTGTTTACAACAGATGCTTTAAAATTCAAGTCATATAATTTTTAATTACTTTTACAGCAGTTCTGCATTAATAGAGATAGCGTATACTGCAAATCAATTTCTTTGTGTCAATTTTGCTGTGAAGGTTTTGGTTTTCGGTGGTTTTTAAATGCACTTGTAATCAAAAAACTGAGTATTACTACATAAGAATTTGACTTTGCTCTTAAATGAGCTGTTACAGGTACAAACTTTTCTTTCATCAAAGATGTTATTATTGTTGTTGAACGAGTTATTAAAATTTAAGTTGGCTTTGGGCAGAAATATGACATGAAGGTGGCTGTCTCAAGCAATGTTTTCTCATTTTGCTTGAAGAATTTCTGCTGAATGCAAATGTGATGTGTCATGTAGACTAGCAGGAAAATATTGCAGGAATAAACTGAACTTCTTTTTTGGAGGTATTAGGCTGCTTTCTTTTACTATAGTAATAACAAAATCCTATATATATATAGAGAGATAGATAGATAAATAGATTTATGTTTTACAAATGACTTTGAACTATATGAACTAGGAGTAAACTAACATGTCTGCAAAATTAATATAAAATATTCATTAGGCAGTCTGGGATGGCCCAAAGAGGATTTGGATGTTGATGCACCTTACTTTTCAAAACTTTCTTCCAGCTGTGAAATCATTAGCTGTGGTATGATTTGTTTATCTGAAAGAGCCTGTCTAAACTCATAATGTACGGGAGGTGATATGAAGATTGTGTGGCCTCACATTGTGCTTTGCCCCTCCTGGCTGTTGGGTGCAGCTGGAAGGGGCTGTACAGGCAGAGCTGGAGAGAAGCGAATGACAGCAGTGTGGCCATGCATGAATTGACAGCTGCCTTGTTGGCACTGCACCTTCACAAGAAGTGTTAGGATAAGAGGAGATCTAGGATACATGCATAAATTATAATGTAGAATTGATGTGATTTACAGTAATTGGCATTATGGCCAGCATCTGCAAATAGACAGTTTCCTTATAGTGTCTATACTTTGTCAGCATGGCATTGGTTTCCATGAATGTCAGCATCTGTTTGCAACCATGGTGTAATACGTGGCATATTGCTTGCTATTATCTCCTCCAGGCATTGTGAAGCAGATCAAGTGAATGGGGAAGGTACCAGGCAGTAACAAAAGATCTAGTCTTGTAATTGAGATATAGTTTGTTTAGGAAGTGTAAAACAAATTTTATGAAAGTGTTTTGCCAGAGTTGTCGTACTTGATCAAGGATTAGTTATGCTACTGTCTTGAATAGGACAGGGTGAAGTGTTGAAGATAGAATAGGGGCCTAATTATTGAAATGAGAAAGCTGGGAGTAAAAATTCAGGGAAGGCAAACTGAATATCACAGCAGAAGATATCAGAAGAACTGGCATCAGTTCTTCCTCATCCGCAGATGAGAAATTTGGTGGTCCTTTTAAACTCTTATAGCCTCAGAAATGTGGTGTCCTTTTGTTACTTGGCAGTAAGGGCAAGTCATTTTAACAGCTGATTCATTCTAAATTCTGCAAATCCATTGCAGAGCAGAGAAAGTCAAGGTGGGTTGACTGAAGAGTGTTAGATTTTGGCAAAGGTATACTGGAATAATAACAGAAATCTACCTTAAAGATGTGAAGTCTTTATCACGCTGCTGACAATGGGTGCATTCTTCAGGATTTTAATAGAGATAGATTTTACTTCTAGGTGGATAGTGAGTGAGGTCAACCCTATAGAATTTTGGCTTTTTGATAACTTGAAAGCATCTTGGAAGCTTTAGCTTCTAGGTAAGCCTCTGCTTTTGCTCTGAGCAAATGATATGATCAGTTGCTGTTTTATCAGGAAATCCTGCTTTACAAAAGAATTGCAGTATACTGCTTTTCTCTCAGGAGACTTAACATTCCTTAAGGGAAAACCCAAGTATTTCAGATTGCCAAAATATAATTGCAGCCTTTCTTTTTTGGACCCCATCCCTAGCAGTAGCTTCTGTATCCAGTTTAAAACTGCAGTTTTTATAGAAGAGTATACTATGTTTTTGGTAATTGCTAGAGTTAAGGTGGAAGTTAAGAGGGAGATACAGAAAATTGAAATGATACACTTGAAGTCCTGGCCTTGGCAGAGCTGACATGAGAGCCTGATGGTGTGGCTGGCACTGGATTGGCCTCTCCCCCATTTCATTCTATTGCTGTAGTCTTTGAAGTACCTGCATCATCTGCTATTTGAGGAGACAGAAGATAAGAGAAGTGCATTTTTGGAAACCCCACTGAAACTTCTGCCTTATAATTTTGAAAGTTTATGATGGAAATGGAGTTATTTCTCACTTCATTATACAGTAGGTTAGTGTAATTTTTCTAAACTTTTATTAGAATGATCATTCAGATATAATTCAACAGTATGCTTGCTGAATATTTTTGTATTATCTTAAAGGTTTAGTTAAATGTGTTTGAAGAGAATTTTCAAAGTAAGTTTTTCTTGTTGTTTTCACCTTGAAAATATACTTTCTTTTTTTCATCTAATACTTCACAAACACACAGACAAAACAAAATTAGAAGGCTACAATATTTAGGTATTTGAGGTCAATATGTCTAAGAAATCCAAATAATTTTTCTCCCACTTCTAAATCTTTCTTCTTGATTCTCTCAGGGAACTCCCTGCAGCAAGTTACTCTTCTAGTAGTTTAGAGTAGATGCAATTCAATGAATTTCTCATCCTCCTATGTGTTTAAGCAGTAAACAGTATTGTACTCAGGTATATTTAAATATTGTTCATTATTAATACACGTGTATGTAGATAGCATGATAAAAATGAATTACTTTGTTTGGTTTTTAGGAGCTGTATTGTATGCAGTTCACTTTGTTGGCAAACTGCTAAAGTAATCATAGAAGGTCAGGGATCTGAAGTTCTGTAAAGCCTGCAGCTTTTTAGATGTTTACAGACCATGTACAGTGTAGTCATTTCTTGCTGTTCTGCCATTAGACTCAAGGGTAGAAGAGGGAGAGGGAAGGAGTGGTTGTTTCTGGGTTGAGAGGGTAATTGAGTTGCCAGGTTCAATAATTCTTGAGCATTTTAGAGGAAAGGATGTCTCTTATGGTGCATTGTGCTAGGTCACTGTAACTCAGTAGAGTTGAGGCCACAACTTTCATTCTCCTTTTCCTTACAAACTGGATTACAACCCCATTTTCTAAAGGTCTAATCTAGTCTGTTTTGTCTTCCTCGTTATCCTTTCTCAGTTGCAGGCTGCTTGCATGTGTATCTCTCAGAGACCAAATTTCAATTTCCCCATGTATTCATTACTACATTTGTTTTTGAACATCAGAAGGTGATGTCCTGTCCTGCCTGTGCTTCACACAGCAGAGTATATTTTTTGTTTTGTAATGGAAAAGAACCATCTTCATTATCTTTCTTTTAAAATTTAAAAAAATTAAGGAAAACAAAATAAATTTGCTGCAGAAAAAAGATCCTCTGCTTTGTTATCTCCTCTAAAATACAACCAGCAGAGAGCTTAGGAATTTGTGCCCTCCTTTCCTTGTGTTGATATATCAAAGCAGAAAAAAAAAACTTTACAAAATGGAGCTCTGCCACCTTCTATCCTATGGCTGGTACACCATATTTTTTTATAGCAGCAAGATATCCTATAGCTCTCAGCCCTAAGGGCTGATTGCCTGTCCAGCTCTCCTTTTGTTAGGCAGGAGAGTGTGCCAGAGGAAGCTGCCAGGAGCTGCTCACCAGTCTAACTTTGTACTGTTCAGTGACTCAGTCTCAGAGTTTGTTGTTACTGGGCACCTTCACGGTTGAGTAGTTACGTTGAGAAACTGATGGTGCAGTTCAGACATAGGGATATTAAGTTGTGTTATATGACACAGATGTAAGGAGTGAGAGACTCAGCCTTTATAGTTTGAGTCTGTAATAAAGAACTGGGGATGCAGTAGTATCTTTTGTGATACAGGTACTCAAAGTCACGCTCTGTTCCTGCAGCCTCATGTTACAAGCTGTCATGTTTTTATCTCCGGTCTTACAGTAGCATCTCGATTCTTGATGTTGATCCAGCAGTTTTCTCCTGATTCAGGAGGACCATCTCATGTATCTGGTCAGAGCTGACATGTCAACCATTTTCTAGAAGACCTCATAAGTAGATATAAGCCTCTGGCAATCATTTAAAAGTTAAATATATATATATATATATATAGAGAGAGAGAGAGAGAGAGGAAAAAAAAAAAAGCCACAGTACCTTCTGGATAGGATGAACTTTTTAGATTTAAGACAAACATTTATATGAAACTGAAGAACACAAGCATTTTCAAAGGAGAAATGGAGGACCAAACAAGCTGGAGGCTAGAAGATGGATACCCAAGGGGTTAAGGTGAATCCAAAGTTTGTGAGACTGAAGGATTAAAAGAGAAAATGTATGTGATGTCAACTTCAAGTGAGGAAGAAGGAAAAGTGTGTAGACAAAGGAAGACAAAAGACTCTGGGATCATTAAAAGAAAATGAAAGGAGAAAAGTGAAAGGGTGGTAGGAGTTAGTATATGACAGAGAGAAATGGAATAATGGCTCTTCTGTTCTAGGGGAACTCAAGGTAAATTAACGAAGGACATCTATGTGCTATTGGAAAGACTGTAGAAGATCATGAGTTCATATGTAAAATACCGTACAAGGGATACTATTAATACAATGAAATATTGTAGAAGTCAGAAAACTGCTTGATGATTGGTAATAATTATATACAGATATGCATCACAATTAATTTCTAAGTACTACTTTGATTCTGCAGGCTTTTGAAATTGCTGTTTTTATTCAGCTTTCTCTGTTAATCTTTGTATATTTCAGGTCACTGAATACACAAAAAATTTAAAAGGAAAAGTAGTAATGGCGTTAAAATGATGTACTTGAAGCAATGACTTTTCTTGAGATGTCTGTTTGTACTTAGTGTAATGGAATGGCTGACAGCTGGTTTCAGTTGCCATAGTGTAATTATGTAGAATAGACTTTTGCGATGACACTATGTCAATTAAGGAATCTCTCACATTCTAGACTACAAAGGACAAAATGACAGTACAAGATATTTCTCCCGTTCTTTTTCATAAAAAGATAGTGACACTGTGTGAAATTGCAGTCCTGTTATGATGACATAAGTCAAATGATGTGAAAGATTTCTGGATTGATTAAAAATCATCCACATTATTGTATAGAATATGTATGATTTGGTTAGCAGTTATGTTTTGTTCATTCTTCTTGAAAGATATTTTGGTGGGGAGCTGGCAGACTGGGGGCATTTCTCGTTATGTTTGAACTGGTGTGTGTCAGTGTGAAAAATGCTATTTATACAACAATGTACTTTAAATAGTGGTTCTTCAGTATGTGGATGTATTTTAATCCAGTAGATTTTGAGTAGATTTTAAGGCCGTTGCGAAGCATGAATGTGGATAGATGGAGGTGGCATTTTCCCACATTTTTTTTTTTTTGTATGCCTCTTTTTTTTAAGCTTCACCCAGAAGGAAAGGAAATAACTTTTTTCTTTTTTTAATATATTCACTCTATCCCATAATCCTGATGAAGTCAATGTTTTCATTTTTATTACAAAAAGCACAATAATGTGTATTTTTTTATTATTTTTTTTTTGAGAAAACTGCAGTGTTGAAATACCCTGATGCATAAGGAATTTATAGAAAAAGCTCTTAAATTAAATAAAAGAAAAGATGCTATAAGCATTTCCTGATAGCAAATGCAATTTCTTCTGGTCTCTCTGTATTGATCCTCTGTGTTTTAATAGTTCTTTTTTTCAAGCAAAAAACAGTCTCATTTGCATGCAAATTATATAATGTCTCCAAATGATACATGTGGAGATCCTCCTCTGCCTGGTTTCCACTGATTATTGATGTCTGTTTAAGGCTTGTTTTTGTTCCCTATTTTAGCAGTGTAGTATTTATTGACATTTTGATGTAGGAAACCACAAAACATCCCATCCAGTTAGATTAATTTATTTCTATGGAAGTGCACAGGAGAAAAAATCCTATGAACAAAGGCATGAGCAAACATTTATCTCATTTAAGAATTCAGAAGCATTCTAGTTTTGTTCTAGTTTTAGGCTTGCTTCCTCTGTGATGTTTGTAAGAAGCTAGCCAACTGAGTCATCTTATTACCTCAGAAGCTAAGAAAACACTCCAAACTATTAAGGTAGTTTGCATCATTCCATATGCTGGAGTAACGTAGTGATTTTAATGAAGTCTGCCTGCCTTCAAGTCTGCTCTCATGTACTGCATGTGGTATGTAGTTACCAGCTTGCTGTGTTTGTGCCTTGCATCTGCTTTGCGCACAGCCTAGCTAACATCCTGTTTTTCTGAAATTAAAATGATCAATAATGAATTGTGCATTCTGCCTTAAATGTCGCTTGTAATTGTAATGATCGCTAATATATTTTTTCCCAAATTGAAAATATATATAAGCACAAAAATGTTCATAAACTGAACGTTAAAGTTATTGCGCATATACTGGAAATGCTCATTTTTACTGCAGCAAATGATGGTTTGCAGTGGTATTACGCAGTCTATATAACACCATTTAGTGTAACTTTCTAGAATTTAATTTCTTCAGAAAAAGTATTGCAAAATGTTTGGTTTTTTTTAATAAATTTTGATACATTGGATAATAAATCAGCACCGTGAAAGCAGAATAAATAAATAGAGTGTGAAAGGATAAAGAAATGAAGTGACTTAGAACTCCTGAAGTCCTGACCTTGCTTTATCCTTATGCTGAGTATTACAAAGGATGCAGACAGGCTTGCTCTCAAACCACAGTGCATAGTCATAATGGCAGGATGAGGCCATATTCTGTGAAAAAAATAACAGTGGGAACAGCTGTTACACTGATTGTTTGGAAGGCAGAAGCTGGAACAGGGCATGAGATTGGACAGTTAGGGAGCTACAGCTCTTCTACATATGTGAGTTCAGTAATGGTAAAATCGACATGGTGGCAGAAGTGAGAACTAAGTCAGCATTTCATCTTTAGAGGTTGTCCTCCTTTGCACAGGTAGTGAAGTTGTACAGAAGACTTGCCCTGCTGTCAGTGTTGCCCTACTCCCAAAAGATAAGTGGAATGCTTTGAACTTCAGTTGTGACAGCCTTTTAATTAATTTATCATTAAAACTTTTCAGATGTAAGACTAGAAGAGAGATACTCTTTGATACACTTACCTGATGTCTTAATATTGCTGATGATGCAAAGCTGAGAGGAGTGGCTGGCATGCTGGAAGGCTGTGCTGCCATTCAGTGAGATTTGGACAGACAGGAGAATTTGGCGGAGATGAAGCTGATGAGGTTCATCAAGGGCAAATGTAGAGTCCTACACCTGGAGAAGGATAATCGCATACATCAGTACAGGTTAGGGGGCTGACCTGCTGGAGATGAGCTCTGCAGAGTTCTGGTGGGCAACAGGTTGGCCATGATCCAGCATTGTGCCCCTATGGCCAATGATATTCTGGAGTGCATTAAAAAGAGCAAGATCAGCATGTTGAAGGAGGTGATTTTCCCCCTCTACTTGGCCGCAAGTCTTGTTGCCCATTGTTTGTTATATTGTCAGACGTTGATACTTCATAACTGGATTCTTGCTCACTGTGGTATAGTATCCACTTTTACTAAATGCTTCTGAGTACGTTAGCTTACATGACACACAATAGGACTGAGGCATTGGATAGGGTATGTTGTGACTGAGTCCTTCATGTCCTTTGAATTCTGTACCTGGATTGTTCTGCATCATCTGCCCTGGGACAGAGTGATAAGGAGGTTTGTTATAGGAACAGTTTCATGATGGTGATGATTACTGAAGATTGGAATGAGGAAGAAGTGGATGGAACAAAAGAATACATGCTGTTCTTTCATCACTCGGTTATTTACTGGTTTGGAAATAGCTGGTACAAGATCCCTGCATTGACTTCTCAACTAATGAACTTTTGTGGAACCTCAACTGTGTGCTAATTCTAAGAAATACTGTGTTGCAGTCTTCTGAACTGCAGCAGCCTCTAGAAGAAACTCGAGTATTAATAATTCTTTTATGGGCTTTCATGGTGAGACTTTTAGAGGGGGGTGAGAAGTGGTAAAATAAAGATTAAAACGGAGCCTACAATTAAATAAACTTTTCTATTTGCCATATAGAAGAAAAGATTATGTTAAATGTTTGCTTTAATTACACCTTAATTTCAGTGATATAAATGTAATAAAAGTACGGAATGTTCATCAGTAGTTCTCTCACTGTAAATAAGACTTCAGTTCAGATCTGAAGTTTTGTCTAATGCTCCCTTTTAGGAGATTTATCCAGTGTGGAAAAAAATAATAATAAAATTGTTTTCTGACTAACTCGAACACTACAAGGTTGTGAATATTCATTATTATTTTTTTATTATGAGGACAAAACTCACTCATACACATCAGGAAACCATTCCTTTTCCAAAGCTGTACACTGAATACTGAGTGTGTGTTAAATTGTAGATTTTACATGGAATCTTTAATCAGTCCCCTGTTTTGCTGCTTAGGGAAATGGAAAAATAAGTGTTTGTTCTTATATGCCTGTGACTGAGGGAAAAAAGAGTTTGACAATTCAGTAGCTCAAATCTTCAGGGAATTAAATAGGAATCACAGGCTTGGGACATTTGATGCTACTGATCTGGTGTGATGTAGAGGCATATCTGTGGAGATAATGTGCACAGATGTGTAGATTAAACCTTTCATTCCCTGTGTCATAAAGAACTGATAGTCTAACTAGCATTGTCTGGTCAGACCTTCAACAAAGGTTACAACTCAGCTGCCACCTAATTAACCTAGAAATGGAGAAAGTATTTACAAGTACTGTAGGTGCAGTAATCTTCTAAGACAGATTTGTTAATCCTACCACAACCTAAGTCTGAAGATGGTTATGATAATTTTGCATCCTGAAAATTGTTTTCTTTGCAGAATCGACAATTCTGTTGACTTTTTTTTGAAGTACCTTTGAAATTCTGTGTAAAATGGTACATTTAAATAACATCAGCATTATTTATTCTATTTTATTTAGCCAGCTGAAACATATTTTGCATTTCTCATTGATTTTTCTTTTCCATGATATGAAACTCTTCCTCTTTTTTCCTTTTTTCCTTTTTTTTTTTTTTTTTTCCTTTTTTTTTTTTTTCTCCCCAGAACTATTATGGAGCTGCCAAAATGATTTTTTCCGACAATCCACTTGGTCTGACATGTGGAATGGTGTGTCCCACATCAGACCTCTGTGTTGGTGGCTGCAATTTGTATGCTACTGAGGAGGGACCAATTAACATTGGAGGATTGCAGCAGTTTGCTACTGAGGTAGGTGGGACTTGCAAATGCCTGAAATGCTTTGTATCTACCAAATAATATTGTCTTAGTGGATGCCTTTGTTAATGATTAAAAAAAAAAAAAAAGAAAAAGTCATATTAATAAAATAAAGACATAGGAAGTTCAAATAATTATCCTTTATCTAACAGCACATTCAGAAGCTTAAAACTGCTTTTTAAAATAGAACACTTAATGGGAACGTAAGGAACATCAACTGTGAACAAGAAACACTAGAAGTTAGTTTAAATGGAAGATTTATATAAACCAGGCTAAAACATGGATCTTACTGAAGCAGGCAGCAAAAGAAAAAAGAGCAAATGTACCTACATCTGTAGCTGCACACTGAGTATTTGCAGCACTCTTCTGGGCATATGGTAGTTATTACAACAGAATTTAACTACTTCTCTGACTGTAATAAACTGTGAAGCCTCTCACTCTGCACGAATGCTAGGTCTGGAGGTAAAGGAAGAACTACTCTCCCATTACAAACTGATAGGTATTATTTACTATCCAGAAATTCTTGGCTTTCTCAGCTCCTTGATTAAAACTTTCATTTTGTTTTAATGTTGCTTATGGTTACATTGCTTTGAAATGCCTTTTTGAAAGGTTTTTATTATTATTACATATGTACAGAGCTTTGCTGTATATAATTTAATGTATGCTCTTGAAAAGAAAAAAAAAAAGTAAAAAAAAAAAAAAAAAAGGAATTAATTTAAAATTTCCCCCAAAATTGCTGTTTTCAAATAAAAGACTGAGAATCAATAATAAAAAGATCTATCCATGCCCAAGTACTGGTTTCACTTACTTCTCAGAAAGGGGCATGCTTTAATAATTTCAGGTGCTTCTAGGAGTACAGTAAACAAAAAGTGTCATTTATTTCTCCTTAACATATATATGCAGTGTAACATGGTTCATACTGACAAATGTATGGCAGCACCTGAAACTATTCTCTTGTCATTTTCCTCTCTCCCAAGTGCAGAATCGGTGTGCATTTGTATTTTATTTTGGGCAAAGGGAAGATTTCAGATGATTTAGATATTTGCTGACCTGTTTTGCCAAAAACTGTGTAAATAAACAAATTCAAATTGGCCTGCAATAGATGTCTAGGTTCATTTGTTTATATATATGTAGATGCACACATGTATATATTTATGAGTTAGTAAGTGTGTAAGGAGACTTTCAAGGCCAGGCTGGACCAGGCTCTGAGCAATCTGATCTAGCTGTACATGTCCCCATTCATTGCAGGGTAGCAGGGCTAGATGACCTTTAAAGGTCCCTTCCAGCGCTAATGATTCTATGATTCTACAGTTTTAGCCACAGAAGGTCATTACTTGTCACTTAATGATAAGTTGTATTTTCAAGGGTTTCTGCTAGGAGCACACGTGTGTTGTTTATGGTCTGTACAGATTTACAGGAAGAAGGTGGAGGCTACATATTGTTTGTTGACTTATTTTGAAGGCATGGAGAAGTTGTATCAAATCGATGGCCTCAGCTGGTACCTCTTTTGATCTGCATGAAGTATCTTTGTCTAAAATTTCTCATTTGATCTCCATGCAAGTGAGGAAATCTACATAATTGGCTATGTTAAAAAAAAAAAAGACATATTCATGTATTAAAATTGCTTATTTTATACAATCTATAACTAATGATCATGCCACTTTTCTGTATCTTAAGCCATTTGACTGTTCTTATTTATAAACATATGACAAAATGCCAGTCACCTTTACAAATACTGAGAAAATGTCTTTGTAGGACAGACCGAAATAGAAATGGAAATCAATCTGGAAGTAACAGACGATATGTCTGTAAGAACAGTTTTTTTATTCTGCTGTCATTTGTAGACTTCACACCTTCTTTTCAATGGCTGTGGGTCGTGATTCACCGAGCAAATATTGCTACCTGCTGCATGTTTCTTATCTATTTGTACATCTTTCTTCTTGCCAGGAGATTGTAAAGCTCCTGGAGCACCTGTTAAACCTTTCTGTTAGCTGCTGCTGAACCTTCTGTAGCCTCTGTTACTTAAGTGCTTATCTACTTAAATGTGCATGGGATTTGAACATACCAAAGTAAGAATCAATATAATTTGAATCAAAGTTGTTATTTGCAGAAATGAGGCTGTAGACATTCAACTGTATTTTTCTACCTATATATTGAATATTTCAGTTTCATCAGCTAAGAGATTATTTTATCAATGCTTCTAATGGTTTTTATTCCACATATGGAAAAACTTAACATTTTTTGAATGGCAGAAAACTTATAAAGAAAAAAAAATTAAATGTTTGACAAGGAGATGATAAATATAACAGTGAAATATTACTGTTTAGGAACCAAATGCAAGTAATATCTGGTAAAACTTGATTTGTGTCTCCTATTAGGCCTAATGCTATGATTAATAGAGAGAAATTATGGCTGATAGATAATACTAAATATCTACCATTTTTCTTCAAGAATCTTTAGAAATCTATTAAAAAAAAACTGAGTGCTAGCACAATGATAGATATGAAATGGTGGGAAGGATGAATAGCTCAGAATGGCTTTCCTCATGATGTTCCAAGTTTGTTTAAGTGATATATCAGTGTCCATATCACTGTCAGCAGTTCTAATAAAATAAAACTGGTGTACAGTTTTACCTAGCACTCTAACACAAATAACATTTTAGTAAATTTTACTCTCCTTAATGTTTTTGTACTGTCATACATAGTGAACTTATAGATAGAAACAATAGACAGTCACTTTGGTTGTAAATATTTTTTTTTTTTTTAGCTTTCATTCAGTTCATTTTTACATTGAATATATGTGTAATTGAAGGAAATCCAATAGTATGAGGGCTTCCGTGGAGCAATTATTATTAAAATACAGATATAAATGCTGAAGAAAATAACTGCTAATACAGAAATTGGCCCAGGTGCAGCAGATGAAACATGTTCAGTTCTTTACCTATATGAGTAACTTAGCAAATTGTGTGATTTATGCATGCAACATGTGGTACTGTTAATGAGAGCTGCATGATAATTCTCATGCACTGTGTAATAGTTTGTCCCACAGGGACTTATTTGCTGAAAACTCCATTGTGCATAAAGCCAATTCTGGTTTTGTTTTTTGTTTTTTGTTTTTTGTTTGTTTGTTTGTTTTTTCCCTTGGAATAAGTCTGAGGATCTTACACTTTCCGCATTACAAGAGAGAGCAATAATAAGGCAGCACAACTGCTAGCTAAGATAAAAGATAAAATTGCAGTAAAGCAGGAATGTAAGTTTAAAATAGAAAATATATGGGTGTGACATATGCCACTTTGTGCTTCTGAACAATGACTGATCATCTGTTCATACTGCAGATAAAACTCCCTAATTGTTAAGTATTTGTCTTGCATGTGGTAGAACAAAAAGCATGGCACCTTGCACCTTGTGCATTTTCCTTCTACCCTTCCGTATATCTTTGTAACTATGTTAACCTCATTTTCAAAGGAATTTATAATCCAGTCTGAAAAAATGTGGATTTTGACAATTAAATGTTCAAATGAGAACAAAAATACTAAAGGAAATGTCCTTTGTATGTGTGATGTAGAATGTGTATACTGGGATGCAGTTACCACGGTAACTGTTGCATCTAGAGAATAACATGGAGTAAAAGCTCACTATTATAAATGATGAGTGTCAAGCGCAGGTTACACCTGCTGCTGCACAGGTCAAAATTATATTAATGTCTTTATCTGTCTCCTTTGCCCGAGTACTTTACAATCAGGATACATCTCTGTTTTTGGAACACAAGTAAAGAGAAAATATACTGAGGCTGCAGTGACAATACAAGTGGACTTGAGCTATATGACTGTCAGTCCCACAAAATAAACTGAAATTACTGGTTACTGGAACACAAGTTTGTGACGCTGTCAAAGAAAAGGAAACATGGTCTCTTGCATTCTGCTATATTATTACTAAGAAGCCCTCAAAATTTTGCTTTTCTGAAGGCATTATTCAATCTAAAGGGTCTCTCATGTTTCTGATTAATCATTCTGAAATGAACAGCACTATCTAAATAGAAAATCGTTTTAACCTCTGTGTACTCAAATACTAGATCATTTAGCACTGTGAAACTCATACCAGCTACAGTTCTGTTGATTTGTTCCCCTTTGGATATGTGTTTTGGCTGTTGTTACTACAGAAAGCAATTGGGGAAGGAAATCTGATATTCTTTTCTCCCATTGCTTTTTCCGTTGGGGCATCTCAGCAGGTTGGTGGGCTTGGAGGGCTGTGCTGAGGATCTCACCTTTGGTCAGTCATAATGTAAGTGAGAGGGAGGTGGTGGTTCTTCTGGAGCCCCAGCTCCAGCTGCTGTCTAGCTCTGAGCGCTGTCATGCTGTACCTGGGATGCTGTGGTCCCTGATGTGGCTGGAGGCCCCTCAGCACCACCTGCTGAGGTGGACACACTGCCCTGGCTGAGAAGAACTACTCTTCAAAGCTGAGGCAGCAGGACAGAGAAAAAAACAGCTCTGTTTCCTGACATTAGCTTCTACTGTAGCAGATCTTTAAGTTATTTCACATTGTAAGTCAGATAGTAATCTATTACTATTTTGATGGAGAGTGTGTGATAGTTCAGGGATGAATCTGAGATGTTCTGACTTCCTAGGCCCAGCATGAAAGACTTGCTGATGTTTGGGCAAGTTATATAAACTTTTCTACAGCATGCTATTAATTCGTTTTGTTTCTGTGAGAGAACTGGAAGGAAAGGCAGATACGGGGTTGATTTTTGGGCCATCCTGCTGTGAAAGGCCGAGCTTTAAAATTCTCTGTATAGTCTCATTTTTCTGAGTGATTTGACTGCAAGGAAATATAAAAGTAAAAACAAATAACTTCATCCAAACAAAAATGGAGTCACATTTTTGAGGCGAAATTGGACAAGCAAGAAGAAAGGATTAAACTTTACTGAGTATAAGGATAAAAAAATAAATAAATTGGAGAGGGCAATTACATATTATGTGGTATTGAACACTTACTAGCAAGACAGTAATCTCTGTATACCAAAGTACTGGACTTGAATGAATTACAGTATAGTGAAACTTCACTTTGAGTTGAGTAAAATTCTTTTGAAATGCACTGAAGCAGTTCGCTATTTTCACACAGTTACCCTGCCAGCCTTAATATGTAAAACTGCCACTGAATTCCAGATGGCAAGATATTGCCACACATGCTGGCTCTGCTGCATAAAGGCAGTTTCAACCTATTTGCAGATAGGCAGAATTAAAGTTGACCATTCATCCTGAATTACTAGCATTTCCTGTGTGAGTTCTTGGTCCTGAATCCCAGCACTGTAGTATAGTACTGCTGGGCCTTACTGTAATGTTTAGTTGATAAGTATGATTATTCAATAATAAATATAAAAATAATGTTATCAACAAAGCAAATTCAGTAACAAATTTATTATGTACATATTCATAGCGCTCAATGTAGACATTAAATATGCAAGTTATATAATTTTCATCACTGAGTAGCTTTCTAAAACAACTGCATGAGACTTTAATGGAAATTTGGTGTAATTCAAGCCTTTTCTATGGAATGTTACAAAGCAGACATTTTATAAATATCCTATTGCATTTTTGTTATCACTGTCTAGTTTCACAGTACAATGTAAGCTTTTCAGTCTGTAAATTCCAGTAATAACTTGATTAAACCTTCCTACAGTGTATGAATTGTCAGGTTTAAATGATTCTTTTTTCTTGAAACAATTATCTGTCTCTTGCTTCTTGCAGTTTGTTAAAATGCTATGTCAGTTTACTAATTCTGGTGGAATTTGACACAGAAATTTTAGGGGGGAGGGGAAGAAACTAATGATTGGTTTACCTAGCATGGGTGCTCAAGTGCGCATGAGGAAAATGAATGTTGATTCAAAACATAAATGAAAAATTCTGTTCATGAGTGGTATTGTCAAGGTTTAACTTGAAAAAACTGCTTCTTTGATTCTAAGGATAGTTAAAAGAAAAGGTAAACAGTGCATATCATACTTAAGCTATTTAATGAGACAAATAAAAATGTATATATTTTACAGGGCTAGTTAGCACTTTTATAATGTCGTCCTGCTTTGAAGTAGGTGGGAAAAAGTCTGGTAGTATCCAAGGGCAGCCTTGAAGTGTTTGTGATAGGACTCAATTCCCAGTGTAATGAACTCTTGTATCCTTTTGGTATCTGCTTCTGCTACAAAGGTATCTCTGCTACAATGGTATCTCTGCTTCTGCTACAAAGGTATATTCTTTGGAATCTGTGTACTTTCACTAATATCCAAAATAAAATGAATACTTAACTCTGCTCTTCCATGCTCCTGATCTTCAGTAACCTGGAAGAGCCATTAGTCTTTTTTGTACTTTTTACAAGTTATACAAGGTAGATAGTCAATTCCTTCTCTGCTGATGTATGTACATGCAAAGGACAGTGAAATCTTGCCAGAATACCTCTGCCTTATCCTCTTATCTTCATGACTGTGTAAAGAACTGATTTAGAACAAATCTGAAGTAAAATGTGATGTTGAAGTAAGAATTTTGTGCTGACAGAAGTGGTCAGAGATTGTTCCCAAGTACTTTAAGCAGGTAAGGTAGAATGGAGATCATCTTCATTTAACAGTTGAAGAACTGAGGCATAGAGGCAGCAGCCTAAATTTCAGGTATGCCTACAACCATTGGACACTTAGTTATAAAGTAGTTTGATATCTGAATTAGAGGGTCAATCAATCTGAAATGTTAGAATGATATTGGAGGACAAATTAACAATAGGGGTTAACTGTTGAAATATAATGCTGAAGACAAGAGGCATTTTCTAATAAAAGCTCAAAGTCACCTCTCAAACCATAAGTAATTTTGCAGGATCACAGAGAATGTATCTGGAAGAAGTAGAGCCCCTTCACTAGCAGTGCAATCCTTTGAATTATTCAAATACATTCTCTTAGCAGTTAAAAGAGTAGTCTGAACCTCTTTTGGAAGGAAATTTTTTATATTCTAGATGTTCTTTGCCATCTGGCTGACTTTGTGTTACTATTCTGTTGTTGCTGTCAGACTTGTCCCATCTTCTCTTTAAAGTTTAAGGCAGCAAAAGAGCTGACTTCAGACTATTTTAAGGCAAAAAGAACCATAGAAATACAAAACTCTAACTATAGCATTCTTCACAAACGAACACTTTGTCAGTTGAGAACCTTGATAATGTTTTATGAAGCTCTCTGAAATAGTATGTCAAAGATATGTGACAGTACTAGAGGAAACTTCCTCCACGTTACTCAAAATTTTAAGAGGGTGTTTAAACTATGTGTGTAACCTGTTGAATGTATTGCTTTTCAGGTGTTCAAAGCCATGAACATTCCTCAGATCAGAAACCCTTCCTTACCTTCTCCAGAAGATATGCCTGAAGCTTATCATGTGAAGATAGCGCTTCTTGGTGCAGGGCCTGCAAGTTTAAGTTGTGCTTCCTTTTTAGCTCGATTGGGCTATTCAAACATCACCATATTTGAGAAACAGGAGTATGTCGGTGGCTTAAGGTAAAAAAAAAAAAAAAAAAAAAAAAAAAAAAAAAAAAAAAAAAGGCATTGAAAGAAGTACTTGTAGCTCTACCTAGTGAAATAATTAGTAGTTGTTTAAAATGCAAATGAGTGAAATCAACCCCCTGCAATTCTCAACATTCAACAAATGTTCTTGTGTAATGAACACAAAGGAAGACATCTTTGCATTTTGCCTATGTAGTAAGTACTTGGTTGATATTTGCATGATTCAGATTCAGAATCATATTCTCTGTACTAGAAGATGAATTTTTACCACTTCAGCAATGGTTGAAGTCATATCTTACAAGCTTGTTGGTACTGCTGAATAAAAGAGAGTATTTCAGAAGCCATTGAGAAACCAATTCAAAATCAAAACTGAATTTTACACCACTTGTTATTAACCACTTGTTATTTTGTAAACACGTTAAAAGTAGCAAAGTTCAACTAGGGTGATGCACTCGCATTTCTCTCATTGCAGCATTACTGAAATCGATAGAGTTGACACTGTTAATGAATTTGATCCATAATGTCATAATGTCAAATAGTTATTCAGAGCTCTGGAAGATAGAGAATCAATGCTGGAAAAGTTGAACTGATTACTTGCTTTTTTTTTTACGGTGAGATTCAAAAGTATGCTATGTAATTATCAAGGCTTTAATGCGTAGGCATTTAACTATGTGAAGCTCTTTCACTTGAACTAGTTGCCGTAAAAGGATTTCATATTCAGTACATGAAGTACCTTCCTATTCACCTGTTGGGTAGTAAATATTTTCATAAATATTGGATTTAAATCCAGTTTTGTTGATGAAAAGTGATAGTGAATAATGAACTTATTTAAAAATGAAACTTGATGACAAGTCAGACTTATGCTGGGCTCAACAGTCGAATGGAGTACTTTCTACAGTTCCCTGCTGCTTTCATATTTGAAGCAGTGTTATCTTTATTTTCATCTGTTCTTTGTTTAAATTTGAGTTTAAAATTGATCTTAATTTTTCTATTGAAAGAAAGACACCAATTTATTTATTTATTTTAAGGTCTTTATGGTCAAGCAATGCATTTTGCATTATCTCTGTTTTAAGAACGTGTAGCACTCACGATCAAATTTTATTTCCATTTCTTGCAGAAAGATTCACAGTTTGGCTAAGGGCATTAGTTTCTCCAATCCTGATTTTAATACTGGAACATAAAGGAGACTGGCCTGTGATAGCAATCATCCATTGCTGGGGTTGTATATCTTTGCAGTACGTCTTTTAAGAAGCTTAGGTTAATGATGGGTATATTTTCAAGGCTTTGTAAATTGCAAATTGCCAGCAAGATCAAATTAATTTTGAATTTGGGATCAGCTTATTAGGGAAGGGCAGTGCTTTGTCCTTTTAAAATTTATTCTGCCCTTTCGAATGTTTTTAACTCAGAAGTGTCTTCATGTATGTGTGAGTTAAATTATAGCTTTAGTAATATTTAAAAAAAAAGTTGTATATTGATTTCAGTTTCAGTATTCTCGTAGCACAACTCTGTAGTTGTTTGGACATGTCAGTTTTTCACATTCACAGGCAGATCTTCTTACATTTCATCACTTTGTGTAAAGTTTGTTTTAGAGAAGACATGAGCAGATCATGCTCTTGCTTAGAGACAGTGAACAAACCACTACTCCTCCTAGTTAGGCCACTCTTTTGCAACATATGAAAATGTTTCTTTTGCTAGATTAGAAGGATGTCCTTTAGGCAGAAGCATCTTGTGTCTGTGAGAATGAACAAGTACCTGTCCAAGTTCCTCTAACTTGCAGAAGAGATGAGCTCATGGCACTATGTTCCCATCCAAGATTGTTCTTCACCCTCCTGTATCTTTGTTTTATTCTTCTATCTCCACCTCCTCCCAGCGGAGATTGTCTGCTGAAAGAGATTGTATTTCAGTAATTCTGCTACAAGTTGACTTTAAGATGTTTTTTCGTGATAAATGTGCATGCATGTGTCCCCACAAAATCATTTATATTTGCATATAGGCATATTTCTGTGGATGTTGTGGTTTAACTTGTCAAGCAGCTAAATGACACCATAGACTGTGAAGGAAAAAAAAAAAAAAAAAAGTACATAACTGCCAGTTGAAAGCAGGACAGGCATATGTAAATATATACTCCGTAGAATGAAACAGCAACTAAGTTTTTAGTAAGAGCAAAAAAGCATTTACAAATTGTGACAGTGACATAACACAACCAGGTCTGTTTTGAGTTCTTTTAAAAGTTAGAGATATGACAGGCCTTCAACAAAAGCACAGACAACATGATCAAATACAACTTTCCTTTTTCATTAGTTTTTTTATTGAATCTCTATTGTATCATACTGATGCATTATTTTCCTCCCCAGAAAGCTTTTTTGCTCAGCATGACCTATCAAAGTTGCATTGTCATTACATATCCATTATATTTGATACTTAGAGCATTTCTTTTTGTGCATGAGTCAGAAAAAATGCAAGGTTGTCAGCATTAGAAACAATAAGGAGGAACATCAATTTATTATCAAAATAATTAAAGTTGGTGAAACAAAGTAAATAAATCCTTCTGGCCCATCAGTGTTGGATCATAAAGGTGGGGTCGACACTAGCAAGATGTAAAATAAAGCTGAAATCTATCTTTTGTACCCATGCTTTGTTATTGAAATTATTGATCCATTAATTTGACGTCAGATTAAATCAAAGGTTTGATGTATCTAGGGAGAAAACTTCAATGTTCTCCATGTTCAATCTTAATCCTTTGAGCAAAAATATCTAAAATATGGCTTAATTGTGTTTACCTATAATTTGCCTCCATAAGAGTGAACTGGCATGTGCTTAGGTGTCATTTCATTGGAGGTGAAGATCTGTACCAATGGATATGAAATTGAATTCTGTGCTGGTACATTTTTCCATTACTGGAGACCTTAAAGTCATTCCTAATCCTAAACAAGAGGAAAAAAGCCAACTAATAAGAGAAGTCAATTAATAATAATAAAAAAAAAACAAAAACAAAAAACAAACAACAAAAGGACAGACATGAAACTAAGAGCTGATAGAAAATTACTGATTTTGTATGTCCTGAAAGATTGTAAAGAAGTTATGAAGCAGAAACAGATGAGGGTACAGTTTTACAGTTTAAAGTACCATTGCTCAAAATATATCACTATTTTTAGGCAGGGAAAATTTGGTTCTTTTTCCTTAGCTTACTGAATGATTACTAAAAGCTCACCTTGCTTTTCTAGCTACAAGACCTCATCTTAAAAAGATAATGTACGTTTATCTACTGTTGAATACGTTGTGAACAAAAGGAGTGGAGCTGAAGCTGTTTTGTACCAGATCTTAACATCCATTACGTGATGATCTCGAAATGTGTGCAGGATTGGTCTCAACTTATTGCCCTTCTGATCTGGATTTTTAGTATTTACTGTGTGAATAGTGCTATTTTGTCACTCTAACAATTTAAAAAAAAAGCCAAGACTCAAAAACATTTCCATTCAAATACCTCAGAATGTTATAAGTGTTTATTTTTAACAACTAAAAAAACAAACAAACAAAAAAAACCCCACCCACCTTTCTTCCTTATTGCTGGAAGTGTATCACAAGCTTTGTTTATTTATTTCAGTGCTTCTGAAATACCTCAGTTCAGATTGCCATACGATGTAGTGAATTTTGAAGCTGAACTTATGAAGGATCTCGGAGTGAAGGTAATGAAAAATATATCCTGCCTATGTATAGCTTAAAGGAAAAAAAAAGAACAAGGAGTCTGCCAAAGATTAACAGCAAAATGTCATGCACATTAGTAAAGAACAATTAAAAGCTGCACTAGACAGAGGCAGGAAGATGCTTCCTCTTGCTCAGGGCATTTGTCTGTCTCCCGTCTGAATGCCACTAGTTTAGAAAAGGGCAATCAATAGTTCTCATCTGACATGCCTGCATGTGATTAATTGTCTGTAAGAAACAAATTCCTAAATTGCTTTAGGGGTTCAATGTAGCTATTGGAATGATTTGATTTTTTTAATCGAGTTTTTTCATGCAAGTTTGGCACTACTTAAGACATTCATATTTGATACTGCTTCCTTCTCTTCATTTCCCTCTTCCCATGTTTTTTCCCGAACAGCTTATAATACAATCCTATATATGAGTTACTTTATTAATTTGGTGCATTTTATTATAAATTTGTTAATGTGATAATTTATTATAAACAATAGCAGTCATTTGGCTTTTTGAAAAGCAATTGCTGCACATTATTTTTTGGTATGAACATTATTTATAAATAATGGGTATGTTACTCTATTGTTAAAGTAGGGGTGTGAGCTGAAACTTTAGACAGTATGTATTGAGGGCTGCTCATGTTAATAGGAGTTTTCAGTACAGAATGCTTCAATGAAACAAGTTTTAGAGTAGCAGGAGGGGTAAAAACATGTTTAGCATAATAATACAGCATTCAGTCAAGCAAGAAAGTATTGCAGAAATCTTCATATAGCAAAAGCTGTTGTCTTCATATTGAAAAAACTGTTGTCACGAGACTCAAGTGAGAAACTCATCCTGCCCAGATTAGTTGTAAGGGAAAGCCTTAAATGCTACAGGTCCATTTTCTCACTCTTCCTGGGTTACAAAGTGAACTATATAAAGGCTGATGGTCTGGACATGTTGTTATGAATTCTGTAAAAAACAGAGCGGCGAGACTATTTTAAACAAAGTTGCTGGGTAGAGGTTCCTGGGATGCCTCTATGAAACTCAGTTCCCCAGACACTGTGTTCTTCTATGACAAAGACTCCAGCAGGTGAGCCACTGTGTCATCGTGATGTGAAAGACCTTTGTTGTTTAGAGATGCAGCAGAAAATCTCAGTATAAATTTACTTCCAAGCTTTGCCACTGGTTTGTGATTGACCATTTTGCAAGCTGCTTAAGTACTTTAGCTTTATTCCTCTACAAGCTGGAAATATTTCCTGGTGTTTATTTAAAGCATTTCAAATGAAAGTGCTGTATTGCCTAAATGCTCAACAGTGCTGTTTATTCAAGTAATTCTACTGAAATTAGTAAGAATTAGTCAAGTGAATAAGGATTACAGAGCTGGGCCCTAGGAGTATTATGAATCCCTATATAAAACAATATTGCTATTTTAATTCCTTCATTAGATTTTCATAACATATGTACACAATAGGATAATTAAAAAAAAAATAAATGCAATGACAGTTTATGGAATGCATTTTGTTGCCAGTGAGCTTGTAGCCTGGATTCATGAAAGGATTACAGCTGTACCTGGCTTTTTCAGTCCTGATAGAAATTATACTAAGTATACAAAAGAGAAAAAAGTCTGTGTTTTAGGTATTCTATGCTGTGTTTTATATCTATCATTTTTCAGCTATGAGGAAAGCACATTTTCTGAAGTACACTAAATGGAATATAGGTAGATTCAACATCAAACAAGATGTACAATGACATGAAGACTGAACTCAGATCAGAAAGCACAGTTCTTATACAATGGAGCTTGGCATTTTGATAAAGAGAATGCATAAGCAATATATCAAAAATTTGGGGGAAATATTCAAGTCAGAGAGTTGGAAGTTGATAGAGACACGTAGCCATGTTGGGAAGTACAAAGTATCTGAAGAGGAATCACAAGCACTCAAAAGCCCTGGGTTTGACGGAAATGTGCAAAAGGTGTGTGCATCTCACACAGCAAACACTCCTCCCCTTAATTCTCAAAACAGGTGTAGACCCTCAACCACCTGTACAGTGGCTACACAAGGCAAGATTGCAGGTGGAAGGTTACTATACAGTTATTCAATAAATGAATGTCAGTGACTGCAGTCTTAAGTATTGTTTGCTAAATTAAATTTAAACAACTGCAAATTCAAATCCAAACTGATTGCTTTCCTCATTTTGAAAGTCTTTGTTCGCTTACTGCTTGGACTAGCTGGTACAGTACTAGTAAATAGTGCGAGCTGCAGTCTCCACAGAATATTCTTCAGACTTGTCCATCTTGGGCCCAATTTTTCAGGTCTGAATCCACAGAAACACCATTGACTTTGTCAAGTGTTTTCTTGGCATAAAAATGTTCTAGCTAGTTGTCACAAAGCAAAATTCAGGCCATGAGCCTTGAGGACGCAGCACAAAGAAACTCCTGATGCTGTATTATGCACAGAGGCCAAGTTCCTGATGTTGTGTGGGAAAACATGGCTTGTTTTTCTGTTCAGAATCCTTGTTGACATGGAATAGTTGTGCCTTTTATTTTCTTTACTTCTCTGTAAGTGACTCATACTTTCACTGTTGTTTCTGCAATAACTTAAATTGCTTGGGTTTCTTGGTTGCTATACAGGGTGATTGTTCCACTTAGCACACATCTTCCCTAAGCTGTGTTCCTGCTTCAACTTCGTGTTTCTTAAAATCTGATTTTCACTCAGAAATATCACCCTTTGTAGTCAATACTGAATAGTGTATTTACTCACATAGAAAACTGCCATTTTTAGCTTTACCTCAGTATTGCATTCCATGGGCAGATTTTGTTTGTTTAGATTGCTTTATTACCTCTCTTACCTTACAGTAGAAAACAAGCTAGCTTATGTTGGCTGTGTATGAGTGTGACTGCAAGTTACATTTTGCCAAGATCTAGTTTGGGCCACTTACGTAAGTCAGAGCTGATTTGTCCTTTTAAGTCTGGCCTAGAGTTAAATAACAAAAATTTTGTTCACTGGAAGATTTGGTAAGATGTCAGTATGCAGGACATGGTATAAGTTATTTTCGTAGTATCAAATAAAAAGTAAGTAATTTTAACTCTTTCAGATAATTTTTAGAAAAGGGCTTGCTGTGGATGGAATGACACTCCGTACCTTGAAAGAAGATGGCTATGAAGCAGTCTTCATCGGAATAGGTGAGAACAACTCATTTTCCTGTATTGTCATTTTTAAATTGAGTGGATGTCCAAGAAAAAATTAAGACTTGTAATGTGATGTCAAACTACTTCAGTCTGATGTATTAAGAAAACACAGTAATTCATTTATTTTTCAAAGAAGCTAAAGCTGAAGTTTTTATATAGCATTTTGTTTTAATTTTTGTATGTGTATGATAGATTTGCAAGTCAAGAATTTAGTAGAGTGCCTTGTTTTTAGTCTAAATATTTCAAAAATAGATGAACTGAAAAATTATTTGTATTTTATTGGCTTAAAAGTGATACACAAGTTCAGTTTTCAATTTCTGTGAACAACTTACTATGCCCAAATAATTACTGAGTCTATATGGAAGGCAGTGATACCATGCTTGATTGCTTTTTCTTTCATTTATATAAAACATGTAGCATCTTCTACATATGTTGTAGTGTAGCAAAATGTAATTACGGGATACTTTGACAGAGTAAGCTGACTTTGAGTTATACGAAAACTGGCATCATAGGTCTGTCTTCTCTCATATGCTTAAGAAGTCCCGCACCTGCCTCCTGTTTGAATCATTGCTTCTTTTTAATGTTAGATTAGAACTGTTATCCATTTACAAGTATTCTGAAGTACAGCTGGACCTATTGGTATGGTATGATAGGCGTGTTGAGCAGGCATCGTCTGTAGTTGGTATGAGGCTTAATGCTCTTTATTGATCTAGACGTTGCCTAAGTGAACATAATAGGAAACAAGTTGTCCAACTGTTCCTCCTTCCTATTATTGATTACAGAGATGTAATTCTTAGTACAGCGACAACTGTTGTTTACCATCTGGGTATGCGGTATAAGCTTTGCAGGTCTGTTCTGTCGTGTGATTACAGATTGTTGTAGTTTATTTAATCCTAAATCCTCACATTGCTAGAGATCTATGTGGAGGAATTTTTGTTGTGTGATGTTTTGATATAATTATATGCAAGACAATGGACCAGAGTATCTTCTTTATTGTTTTAATCTGTCTTTTAAACTGCTTCTGGAATCTCACCAATTACAGATTAATGAATGTTTGCTTTCTGAGAATCCATCCATCGTTTTTGGAATCTCAGCATGATTTACCTGTAATTTATGACTCAGGCATTTAAAATGTTTGATTTAAAGGTTAGCAAGATAGATAAGTGAGAATTATTTACATAGCTTTTGACTGTATTATATATTTGGGTTTATTTTCTTAATAAAGCCGTCCTAATAGACATTTCTAACCAGGAACCATCTATGTAGGTATTGTACCTTGCTAAGAGGCGAGGCAGGGACAGAGCTTTAGTAAACAAGAGAAGTTATCGGAAATATAATTATCCTGTAAACCACATGTTCACCATAATAATTAGTAAGCAGAAGGTAAAAATGCTAATGGAGTTATAAGGTTTTTTTATTAGAAGCTACCTTGTATCCATGATGAAGTTGGTCCCCTCCTGTACCTTCATTTGTATCATATCTTTTATGGTATTTTGTATAACACTGGCTGGTAATGTAGTCTTTTATTCTGGTAGTGAAAGATGGTGAACCAACCAAAGGATTTTTGAGATCAAATATATTAAACATTAGAGCATTTATAGATTCCCTATAACAGTTATTTTTCCATAGTAAGTCCATATTCTATTCCTTTTTTTTTCTTTTTTTTTGTTCTTTTTTTTTTTTTCTTTTTTTTTTTTTTTTCTTTTTTTTCTTTTTTGCCTGCTGAATAATGCAATTTAGGGCAATTCCACAGTGGATTTACCAAATCTTAGAGGTGACATAATTAAAGGATACTATTTACATAAAATAGAAGTTGCAGATTTGGTTCTGAATGATTACATAACTTGATGAAATACAAATGTAGTAGTTTTCAGCTTTTCCTAGTAGTGGAGTAGAGGAAAAAAAAGAGTAGGTGTGTAAAAGTCAAGGTGACTGAGGGAAGTGACCATACTGAGGATAAATCATTAACAAAGAATTTCTATGGGAACAGACACAGCAACTTCAGTACTCTTTACTACAGTTATGTTTCTGCACTTGCAGAAAAAGCAACAGCAATAATAATAAAAATAAGAAAAGCACCTCTCCAAGACTCTAGATATGCCATGTGCATTGAAATAAAGGAAATTCATGTGAAGGGGGGGGGGGAGCAAAAAGAAAGAACAGAATATATATATATATATATATATATATTTTATGAAATATGAGCAGTGTGACTTGCATGCTTTAAAACTTTACAGCCTACATTCCTGTGAAATATTTTCTTCTTTCTGTTGTTAATGCAATTTGGGAAGGTATTAGAAGTGTCCTGAAGTCAATGTATTTTTTTTGTCAGACTTGAAAATCAGAGTTCCCAAGAAGTTTACTAAAGGAAACATTAATAGCAAGTCTCTAACATACCTAGTAATAAAAAGTTATACTTAGTTTCATACCCTTAGTTATGGTGGCATTTGAGACTACAGTGGTGTTTGTCTTGAGGTGAATGTTTCTCTCCAGGATGCAGGTCTGAAGCTCAGAAAAATTTCATTTAATAAACTTGGAAAGGAACAGGTGGCCAGTGCATGCCACCAAACTTCTGGTGTCTCTGCTCAAGAGTTACACCTTACATCTGCAGTGTTTTATTTTGCACCATCTTAACTTTCTAAATAGGTTGCAGCTATGTATATATAAGGTGGTAGAGACTGATGTGGAATTTGGGGTTACAAAGACAGATGACTAGCTGTGAGTAGAAGCTTTAATGGTTAACTGGATAAGTGGTAATAAAGGAGATCAAGTGTGGGCAGTACTACACTGGAAGCCAACACAAATAATAGAACCTGAGCACAAAGAGCTGGCAAATACCATAGTTACAGGATTATTTGTTGACTTTCTTCTTCTTCTTCTTCTTTTTTTTTTTTTTTTTTTTTTTTTTTTTTTAAGTTCTTGCCCCCTGGTCAGCTCTGGGTGCACGGGTGAAGGCAGTTTACCTGTGTGACCAGAACAGGTGGAGCCTGGCTGCACCTCTCTTAGACCTCATTTAAGGGCTGACCGCCACTCTCATTTAAGGGCTGACCGCCACTGGGGAAGGATCTCTTTCTGGAGATCCCTCCTTGAAGTGCTCCCCTGTGAACCTAGGATCTTCTGATACAGATGTGCAATCTTCTTCCTTTCCTTTATAGCACCTTTCTATTGTATCGGACCTTCTGTCATTGCACCTTTATTGTAATGCCTTTCCTGTTGTATTGATCTGTCCAATTGCTGCATCTGTCTATCATTTCCTCTTGTGTCATCTCAGCTCCTCCTGTACAAAGGCATGTATCTTAGACACATTTGGCAGCAGACATTGTTTCTGAACAATAACATAAGAGTGAGAACAGTTTCTTAAAGTCCTTAAATTATTGTTTTGAAACTCAGTTCATCTTCCTACTATGTCTTTTGGTATTCTGTTGTTATTCATAAACACTAACTGAGGACAAGTGAGTGTTTCAGGGTTAAACTTAAATTTTCAAAAAAAACAAACACAAAACAATCCAACCCTGCATATATGCTTTTCATTTAGCTATCAGAGCAAATGTGAAACGACTGTATTTTTATTGCTCATCCTTCTTGAAGTTCAGCTCTGTTGTTCATAAAACAGGTTTTTGTGGTTCTCCTTTAAAACACCACAAAGCATTTTGTGTAGTCTTTGTATAGTTATTTAACTGAATGAAAATGAATGACCTAAATCACTGAATGTGTTGAAGAGTGTCTGATGAAACTTTCAAGGCGAATACGTAGATATTATATTATTAAAACCATACTCTTTACATAATTTTACACAAATCTGTATACATATTCTGTAGCATTTTGCCATAATGTAGAGATTTTATCTAATGTTTATACTCTCTCTTTGTGGAGATCAAATAAAACTGTATCTTCAACATTTTTTTAATAATGTAAATTATATTAAAAAAAACTATATACACTTTTTTACTTAGTCACTCTAATTTCTGTGGGCTTACAAGTGAACAGGAAGTCCTACATAACTTTCTAATTAATTTTTCACTACTCTGTAAATTGCAACTAGTAATGAGTCTTTCTTGTTTCTTTCTCCATCTTGTCAATTTGGATTGCTATGGAGTCAGTTTTATTGTTAGGATATTCAGAATTTTTACCAAATGCTGCAGAATTGTAGTTTTCGTGACCATATAGGTTAAAATCAGTTAACCGTTACTGGGTTGTATCCTAAATTGTATCTTCTACTTGCAAGGGTTAAAGTTATAAATAAATAAATCCCTTGTGGAGAGAACCTTTGTGATAATTGCAGTCATTCATAGTTAATTAACATAGCATTCAAACAATAATATAATCAGATGATTTCATTGATTGGAATGAAATTGCGCACGCACACACACACAAAGAAATGAAAGTCCAAGCACTGATGTACCTTGTTTTTAATAATAATAAAAAAAGACCTCTGAGATTGATTTACTGCCTCTTTCCCAAAAAGTAAGTAATCTCTTCATGCCTGTTATTATCTTCTGATTAACTATGCAGTGCCACCTGGTGTGCAGATGGGAAGAATATTACACATCAAGAGCTCTGTTCACACCCACCCACACAGATATAAACCTACGTGGCAAAAAGTGAACAGATGTTCATTTTGCTTGTGCTATAAGAAAAAATTGTGCATCGTATTTCTGATTCATAAACTAAATTTGGAGAACATGAAATCTGTGTATGGGGCCCATAGGCCCATGGCCAACACAGACATTGATGGAAGAAGTATATTCAAAACGATTCTCATTACAGAATTTTGTTTGTTTCTCTGCTTTTGTTTTACCTTATATTCATGAGTCGTATACATATATTACATATATTTTTTTCTTTCAGTTATCAACTCCAAAGGGTAAAGTTTAGAAGCAGGGTCATTTTGTAACTATGTCCAGAATTTATTATTTGATTGTTTGTGTTTCAAAATTGTTTTCTGTTTCTTAGAATGTAACAGACCGCCAAAATTATGCTTTTGGGCTTCTTTGCAAAGCTGTAACATAGCAAGTCACATAAAATGTAATGCATATTATTTAAAGATTGATCTATAGTGCAAAGAATTGTACAGTCTTAGCTTTCTAGGATCTTCAATTACATTATTTTTGGTGTTAATTATTACTTTATAATTTCAGAAGTATTTTGATGTCTTGTAGGTGATGCAGTTTTCAGTGTGAGAAAGCCAAACCCAAAAGAACAAAGAAAATACGACAAGCAGGGGCAAAAAATATGTTGGAGGTAGTGCTGATGGTTTTTAGAAACACAATCAACTAGATACTCAAAATAAGTGTGTACATGACTAGTTACCCAGGAGACGGGACTGACCTGAACGGATACAACTTTTTTTAAAGTAGCGATAAAAGCAAACAATCAAATCTATTTAGCTGCAAAAATCAGTGAGATTTCATTATTTGCTATAAGAATGAAGTCATCAAGATGAATCATGAAGTCACATAGTGAATTTTGAACAGTTTGAAGAGCAGTGGTGCAAAGATATCAATGGCAGGATTTGGGCTAACCCAATTCCAAATATTTTAATGTTACCACACAGTAAGTGGAATAAATTATAAGATGAAGAAATCTGAAAACCTTTTATCAATAAAGCTCATGAGGAGGCTGGCGAAATGTGCATTTGCAGTTTAGTGAAAACAGGATCAAATCTGCATGTTGAACTACAAGTGTATGAAACAAATTCTGAAGGAAAAAGGTCTGCACAATTTTGTGTGGTCAGGTTTAAGGGTTCTTTGCAGTCCACCTCCTGTAGAACCTTAGCTTGTGGTTCACAGGCTTGTAGAATGCATGCATTTTTCTGTAATACTGCAATTCTTAATAATTTCCATATCTCATGGAAAGAGTATTGCAAGTGAACTGCAGTGTAAATCATTTCTAATTCAGAAGTTATCATCAGTATTTTTGTTGTTCTCATTTTCTGTTACTCTTGGCTCTAAAAAGATTATTAAAATACAAAATGAATATAGTCACATTAGAAAAGGAAATCTGTGGAGGAACCTGTTCTTACATGCTTATAACAGATGTTTGAACATGCTTCTATTCCCAGTGCACCATCTTTCCTGGAGTCCAATGATGTACATACATCCAAGAATTTTTATGCTTGAGGCATCTTTTTCTACTGTTGGCATTTGTTATAATCTGTTCTTCCAGTTCTGTGGTCTTTACTGCTGCTCTGGTTGTTGGTGGAATGTTCCTAATACGCATCGGAAGCAGTAGGCAGTTGAAAGCTTGTAGGGCTCAGATGCACACAACAGCTTATTTATTATTAATAATCTTAGGAAACTTTCAAAAATACTAATAATCTACCCTTGGGCATCCTTAATTTATTCACTTGCAAATTACGCAGATTTTCATGCTCTTATTTGCTTATCTTTCCTACCAAAGAAAACTACTTAGCATAACAATCTCTGCTGCACATGTTTTTACAAAGCTCTCTCCTGTCTCCTCCTAGGATGTCAGACTGTTTCCCTGAAGAAATGCTCATCTAAATATAATGACAAAATCAATTTTGTACATATTGTTTTGAGAAGGGGCTTTTTTTTTTTTTTTTTTTTTTTTTTTTTTTTTTTTTAAGTTATATGGGAAGATTAATTACAATTATTTAGTAGTTTTGGGGAAATTAGTCAAACAGCTATTTTTATGCATTTCTCTATCTGGGAAATGCAGAAGAAATTGCTGAAGAAAACGGTGATGTTAGATACTGCATTTTTATATTCTTGATATTATACCTGTCATTGTTTCCTATACACAGAGAACTGCTTGCTTATCTGTTGCTTCCAAAAGTTGATGCCATGTGGGCAATACAGTTACTTGTACATCTAAATGATAGAAGTATTAGTCATGCTGCCCATCTTTCTACTTCCACTTTTCCTTCCAGATGAAGAATTAATGACCAAAATACACACAGATGTCACTTGGTACATACTCATTTAATATGATTGAGCTTTCTTTCCCTGGAAGGAGCATGTGTTTGCTCCAATACAAATGTAATCAGACACCTCATGAAAAATTGTGCTTTGCATGAAGTGACATAATACAAAATTTAAACAATGGGTTCAGAAATCCTTTAACTTCCTTCATTTTGTTTAGACTAGTTAAATCCTGTGATCTTTGCATTTATTTTTAGGATTGTACTGACAAAGGAATTGTTGCAACTTTAATTGTTGCAAATATGGAGTTCTTAACAAATAAGGTTTTAAGCAGCTTTCTTGTACACCGTTATGTCTCAACGATAGTCTTTCTGTATTCACATTCATTTCACTTTCACTTCCCACTTACAAGAGGTATATTTGCTCATTGGATTGAAATAAGTTAAGATGAATCTTGGGTTTGTTGTAGTGCTTGTTGGTGTACTTTTAGAAAGTGCCATGGGAAAACACCTTGCTCTACAACTTCTCTACTATGGGCAACTGATTCAGAAGCATCCAGTATTGGGTATGAGCAGGGCACACAGCTTCCATCTGACCTGTTGATTGTCTTGCACTCTTCACTCATCTGCTTCTGTTTTTGTCACCTCTTGCCAGGCAAACCTTTGCTAGTACAAAAATGGTTTTGTGTAATTAAGGCATTGAAATTGCATTAGGGCAATTTCCTGACACCTTAGTATGTTTGAGGTCACTTTCGGTCCTTCACTTTGGGGTGTTTCCTAGAGATACTGTTTGTCTGTGTGGGGTTCACAGGGCATCTTACAACCTGCAGCATTCCTTCATGTCAGCCTGGGCCAGTAGGAATCCTGTCCTTCAAAATCGTCACATTAGAAGCCATAAGTATTTGTAATTTTCTTACTCAATACTATTTAAGCATTGCTACCATGTAATAGCTGCTACCACCATGGAAACGAACATCCTTTACCTGCCAGTGCTGTATGTGGTCACTTTAGTTTTAATGGAATGGAATATTTTAATGGTAACAAATATCTGGGAAGAAAGTTTTAGATATTCAGTGAAGAAAATAATCTTAAATGAAGCTATGCAAGAATTTTTGTTGCTGTCTTCTGAATTCTGAGTGGGTGGGGATTGCTTTTTGCTCTTCTAGTCTATACTGTTCAGAGATGTCAGCCATATAATTGTTTTTACTGTGAAATTAGGAGACACTGCAAATACGTATGCTAATAACGAATACTAATGCTGTGTATGTAATTAGGATAGCACATAGAACTACTCTAGTAAGTGTCACCTGGCAAGTCTTTTAAAAGCAAGTTTAATGTATGTAAACATTTCTCTGTGTTTGGGTAACATGCTGTTGTATTCTGTAGCTGTGAGACCAAACTTGATGTCCCTTCCGCATAGGGACATGGTTACATAGATAGTCCTTCGTGCACTTTGTATAGTTAAATTCACAGTAAACTATATTTATAAAATGCTTACAAGATTAGAAGACATAAATAAACATTCTAAATACTCAGAGTGCTCAGATAATGCTAATTTAAATTACGTGTTTATTTAACAAAGGAAATATTTTCCCAACGTTGTCCTTTGCAGTATTTTCATTCACAAGCAATTCTTTAGCTATTGTTCGTTCATTTGCACAAAAAATGTAGAAAGATTAATACGAACCATTAAAGAAAGAAAAAATGCATTTCAGCAGATAGTAAGACAAATTAACATTCCCTCTAATGATCTTTGGTGATTAGTTTCATAGGAAAAAATAACCGATGAGAATTTAGAGATCAATGTGTTTCAGTCAGTTCATCTTTAATGGTAATACTGCCATTATGCTGAAATTACCAGCTACTTAGAAAGTAGGAGATTTTGGTGTATTACTACTTTTCTAAGAGTCATCAAGGTTTTGTGTTTGTTGCTATTTCACTAATGCAATGGAAAACAGTTTAAGTCACTACTGATTCCTTAAGACTTTTTGATAGCGGCAATTCATTGTTGTTTTTTTGACTAATGATGGTTGTTTACTTGAATATAATGTGTATTTTTAAATAGATTCTAACAAGTTAATAGGTAGTGAAGTTTAAGTGCCTGGTTATTATTTAAATTCAGGTGACATCATTAGCTATTATCAAAGACCATTTCTCAATAACGATATTTATTGCTTTTTCTCAAATTATTGTATTTTTCATGGGAACAGAATGTGTCTTCTAACAAAGTTATTCTAATTTTACAGTTAGTATATTGCACAGCATTTAGTCATTGTAAATCATTGAAATTCATTATATCAATTTACAAGCTACTTAGGCATGATTGCTTTTTCATTCACTGGCAAAAAGGCTTGATGCCCCTATTATGGACTAATACAGATCTTTTGTATTGTTAAACTTTTAATCTGGAAGGTGGTTTCTTAACTTTTAAAAAGTTCAGTAAAGAATTGCTTTAAAAACAAAGCAAAATGTTCCTTAGAAGTGTTTACATACTGGTCAACCAAAGAACAGTTGTTTACATTTGTAGGTTGCTTTTAGCTCTCCAGTTTGGAGTTCTGCAACTGTAGTGTAGAAAGAAATCCTTGCTAGTGAAGTGAAAATGTAAAGTCCAAAATGTGAAGCACTGTTATGCTTTCTTTAGAAAGGTTTTAGGCTGCTTATAGTGTTTTCATCCTTCTCTGGGTGAGGTGGCTATTTCCATGTGTGGCTCAGGATGGCCTTGGGTGCTGTCAGAGCTCCTCCAGCATGCGCACTCAGTGCCAGCAGCTAATTCTGCATCTTCAGCACAGAACTACAGGCATGACAACAGCATTACATGCTGTAGATGAACTTAACTTCAAGACTACTGCAGATACAGAAGTTGTCCCATGTTATGGAATTTTAAATTGCTGGTTTGCTTCCTTGTATTAATAGTTTGAGCTCTGATAACAGAAAGGAGCTTGTAGGGCTGGGGGACACAGTGACTGCTTTGTGCAGGAAGCAGGAGGTGCTCAGCTGTGATGTTGGTACTTGTCGCTGGCAGAAAGTTCATGCCTGTTCTGTTGCTCTCATAGGTACTAGTAAAGCTTAGAGAGAGTTGATTTACATTAAAAAATTCATTTTCTTCATCCAGTACATAGAATATAAAGAAATCACCCCTGATTGTTACCAGCCATGCTGGAAAGCCCCAAAAAATGAGGTAAAGGAAATTTTGAAATCTTAGGGCTTTTTAAATCATAGGGACATGAGAATCTTAATACACCCACTACACTGGCAAGTCGGTTCCTTATTTTTCAGATGCAAATATGGGTCTTTGCATGTGCTGAATGTGCCCTTTATTGTATTGAAGCATAGAAAATACGCATTGTAGCTCAGTCACTTCTGTAGACCTGCCATGCTTGCAAGAACGAAATGTGTTTAATCAGCCTTGCAGAGTGAATAATCATAGATACAAGTGTGGCATTCAGTGTTCATTCAGAAAGCTATAGAATATGCAAACAAAATGTTTAGTTAAAGGAGAATTGAGTGAATTGCAGCTGTGGCAGGCAGTGGTGGTGGTTTTTAACTAGAAGTCATGTCTGTTACCTTTAATTTTTCACTTGATTAATAACAAAAATATAGATCATGCACTACAGTGGATTGACAGAGAGAAGCAATGAGATGTAGCGCTCTACTGAGCATGAGACTTAGGCTCAGCCTGTTGGCCTTACATTTCCTTGCTACTGGCCTCCTGGCAGGCTCAGTTCTTCATTCTCAACTATCTAATGGGAATGATGAGACAGCAGTGGAAGTGCAATAAGGTGCTTGACTGCATACTTGCAATCAAACATTCAAACCATTCTTAGCTGTTTGCAATTTGTGGTGTTCCACCAAATTTCATTTATTTTCCAGTATTTTTAAAAAGATGCACACTAATCAAAATAATACATTAATTAATATAAATAGAATTTGGTAAAGGGAGCACAAATTTGATAAATTGGGCACAAATCTGGCAAATTGTGAATGACTGTGAGGAATTTGATTTATTTTATCAGATAAATTGGCACAATTTTTTGTTTTCCCTCACAGCATCATTATGTTAGAGATATATTGTCTAACTCATTGTTTTTTGAAATAATTTTAAATAATTTATAAAAAATGGAGCACATTTTGCATAATATCTAATACAGATCTAGACAAGAGATAGTTTGCCTACATAATAGTGTTTTACTCACTTGTCAAAAAAAATAACTGAAGTCAATATAGTTGCATTTATATTGTCAATTTGAAGAGCAGCTTAACTTTATTTCCTCCAGATCTCAGAGAAAACAAACAAAAAGAAAAAACAAACAAACAAAAAAAAAAACCAAACACAAAAAAGCTCTTCTAAAACTCTAAAATCCCTTGTACTAAAATCTACCATACAATACAGAGTTCCATATTTCTAATAAGCATGTAGTAGTATAAGGGTCAGGGACTAAATGGTGAATAGAAGTCAAAACTCAGAATGAGGTGCCTTTCCAGTTTAGCACTGGGCAGTGATATATACTGATAATGTTTGATTAATGAGCAGCAGCCTTGCAGTGGGTGAAAACGTCTGTGAGAAATGATTTATTATTTCAAAGGTATTGGAAGCTTACCATATCTTGTAGATTTAACTGTGTGTGCCTGAATAAAATAAATGAGATGCAACATGTGAAAAATGAAAACACATTAGTTGTAAAGGATGTGTCACAAGCAGGGTATTTTTGTTCAAGTACACTTTGTCATGGGGATTTTTAATGTTGCTCTGAATACAAATCATTTAACTGGTTCATAAAATCAACCTAGTTGGAATTCCTGCATCTATCACCCAAGTCAGAAATGAGGATTAAGCTTAATATGCTGGAACTTCCCTTGAATGTTTGCATTTTGCATTATATACAGCTGTTTAAACTACATATAAGAGCACAAAGGCTGATTTCTTAGAAATACAGTAAAAACTTAAAACTGTATAGCTGCAATTTCAACATTTAAATGAGGAAATTTCATTTGATTAATCTATAAATTCATTAAAAGAAATCATCATTATTTATTTATTTATTTATTTTTAATGTTTGCTGTGACAGAGGCTCTAAGAAAAGGGTGTAATTGTCTTCTGCCTATGTTAATTCTGTTTCTGGAATCAAACAGTGACTTGTAGATGAAGATTTTACTTTTTACAGATTCACGTTAATCTTGCATTGGTTTGTAAAGTGACCTTCCTCTCCTTCCTCTTTCTATGGTACATTTTGTACCATCCTTCCTCTTTCTATGGTACATATGGTTGGACTGGATGATCTTTTAGGTCTTTTCCAACCTTGGTGATTCTATGATTCTATGATTTTCATGTCTGTTGATCTGCTGCCAGGTGCCCTGGTTCTGTTCAGACCTGCTGTGGAGTTTGGGTCACACATGGATAATTAATGATGGTGTAGACTTATGCCCATGCAACTACAGTGTGTGTTCACACAAACTGGACAGCCCTGAGTCTTATGTTACTGAAAACTGGCTTTCCTCTAGTTTTGGAAATAAGTAAAGCTGGACAGTAGAAAGATACAGCCTGCTTTCCTATTTTAGCATCTTCTGTGAGGTCAGTGACTGCAGAACACTTCTTCTGCCATGGGGAGGTATTTGGAAATTCTGATCTGGAAATACTGTTCCATAAATAAACATCCAGGACTTGTGTAGACCTTAACCTGAATTCTTACATTTCTGTTCAGTCCAATAAGTATCTGAAGTATTCTTTTTTCTTTGGGTTTTGGCACAGGTGTATAATCTTCAACCAGAGAAGGAAGAAAAAAAAAATTAAAAAAAAAAAAAAAAAGCAAAATGTTTTCCTTATGTGTAAAGAAAATTATAACCTTGTTAAGTTTTTAATGGGACCTGACATTTCTTAGTAAAGTTGTATGGTATATTGCAATATCCCTTCATGCTATTTTCTCACTCTGATCTGTGGAACTTAGTGTGCTGAAGCACACAGCAGTGTAGTAGACACGTTGTATTTGGATTTTTACAGTCGTCACTATTTATCAATAGTTTTGTTTAAGATCCTGGTAGATTCTATTCATTGTATTTTCTTTCTTCAGTCAGAGCCTTTTCGATTCTTCATCTTGTTTTGATCTTACAGGTTCTTCTGCAGTGGGACTCTATATCTGCAATTGTCTTTTCATGGTAACTCTGAAATAATAACATGTGGAAATTAATCTTCAGACCACTGAGGACAGCAGTTCTTTAGGATCCTTGCATAATGTCATAGCTTTGAGTTAGAAGGTTCTCTTGTTGACGTAGATGTTGTCTTATCCTATCATCAGGTGCTAAAAAGCTACTTTTCTAAAATTTACTATACAGGAGTGGGATTATGAAAGGGGGGGCATCTGGTTTTACTGTAACTGGATTTCATGAAACAGAGTTCCAGCAGTGATAGCAACTCTCTCTCATTGATGTGAAAGTGACAAACATAGTACATTAAAGGAGTGACCTTTCAGTTTACAATTGAGTGGAATTAGAGCAGCTTGCCAACTATGAGGTCTTGGTAGTATCTCTACAGCAGGTGTTGGCCTAGAGAACATATGGAAGAGCAGCTGGACGTTATCTGAACTGTCAGAGGATCTTGACCCAAATAATTTTATAGGGAGGTGTGTGTATGCTGGAGTAGGGGAACGTGTGGAGGAAAGAAAGAAACTCAAAGAATGAAGGAATCCAAACTTACAGTAATGCTACATGGATATTCCAGTAATTTAGTCTAACAGACAACTTCAAAAGCATAAGCTGTCTGAGGCATAGTATATCTGATATGAAGGACATGATACTGCACTGGAGGATCTGGATTCAGATTCCTTGGTCAGGCAGCTAAGTTTATAAGTCGTGTAGTATACAAAAAGTGCAAGCTAATTTAAAGGTTTTTTTTGTTTGTTTTTTTTTTTTTTGTTTTTTTGTTTTTTGTTTTTTTGTTTTTTGTTTTTTTTTTTTTTGAAGACGATATGTAGAAGCGCTGTTCTCCACCTGCCGTAATGAGAAACTGATATTGGTAAACAAAGCCTTGAAGAATTTGCAGTTTGGTCTGATATGATTCCTAGAGTATGGAAAAGAACAGAGACTGTTGGCTTTGATACATCTCCCCCTCAAGGGTTTAATACTATCCATGCCAGAAAATAAAAAGCCCGACCTGGGTTTTGGAATATGGAAATATTCCTTGCAGTCTGAAGGTGGAAGAAAAGAAATAAATCTTGATGGTGTTTTTCCCCCTCTTCTCAGATGGGTTATACTTTTAATGCTTGTTCCATAATAGTAAGAACTGAGACTCTGAAGTAAGGACTTTGTATTTCATATCTGGTTCTATCACAGAGTCGATTCATTTTGTGTTATTTTAAAATAATTTTTAGTGGCAAAATTGGATCACATAAGAATGAGGGTATTTAGGCTATTTTTTTTACTGAGACTCTTGAAGGTTCTGTCACTTCAGAATCTATGTATTTTTTACTGACATTTTAAAATCTGAAAACAAATTCAGAATTTAGTGCTCCAAGTGTGCATGGAAATGAATGAATATTTATCCTTACAGAAATCTGGAGTAATTCCAAAGCAAGTATCATTCACAGATGTTGGAATTTCTACTGATGTCATCGTAGTTTCTGTCTTGCATCTCAGAGGTATGCAGAAGTCCCCAATATTCAAGCTAATATTATTTTGAAAAGACAATGATTTGGGGTCCTTCTGCTTTCATCATGATTTCTCAGCACAGTGAAACCTGGACAGAAAAATACAGCATGCAAAATTATGAGCTAATGCTTTAACACGAAGTTAATAACATTATTGGTTGCTTTTAAAATCCTGTGCTATTTTTGCTTATGTTCTTCAGCAAGGATGGAAGTATTCTATAACAATATGACTAATTATCTTCACATGCATTTATCACTAAATAAACTTCACACAAGACAGCAAGATTGTTTACTTAAGTAGTATAATACTGGGAATGGAAGATAGCTCTAGAACACAGGATTACATTGCCAGAATGGCACTATTTATTAAGCTATGATAACGCTAATGTTCCTCTTTGATGTATAGCATGTGCGACTTCAGCTGAACTTGTAGAGAGCCTTAAGGATGTTTCATTGAACATTTAGTATGGCAGCAAGCCAGAATACATTTAGCCTAAACCCAGATGACAGGTTGGTAATGAGGTAGTGATTGATGACCACTGCTTCCGTATGAAAACCTGCTTGATATGCTGGGGGGGAAATGCATTGCTAGCTCTTTTCATTTCACTCTCTCTGTATTAGTTATTCTTACTGTAGAGGAAATAGTATTGGCTGTTGGTTATTCAATCCTGGTTTCACTTTTAGATGAGAATCGAGTGCTCAGCTGAGATTTTAGAAGCACAGCCCTTTGGCTACATTTATGTGTAATTCAAATCCTAATTTCAGTGGATTTTTATTATCAAAAATAACTGCAATTATATCACCTATAAAACACCCTATAATATTCTTATTATGTGCCTTGTGTAATTTTACAAGTTCTGTGATTCACCTCCTGTGCCATCTAAAAGGCGTTGCTTTCCCTTCTAATTTAAAAAGAAATACTTGGCCCTAAGATGTAAAACATTGCTCAGGCAAACAAACCTGAACAAAAAGCAACTCTTTATTTTGCCTAGACCTCTTGAATACTTCACTGTAAAGACATTTTGCATAATCTATTGAGGAGAGGGGCTAAATGTTATTATTCTGTGTACCCTGAAGTATATTTAGGCCTAGTCCTTCAGGAAGATTCCAGACTGATGTCTGAATTAGAAGTAAGAAAACTTAGGAGTAGACATCAGAGGACCATAGGGTTTACATCTGCGGCTGTACTCAGTCAGGCAGCCTGTACGTTAGAGGTCCCTGAAGCTGGAAGATAACTAATGGGTTCACATTAAAGTCTGGTTAAAAATCACCCAGGGATGAAGCAAAGGGTGCTAGGGCAGCATAAATATCCAGTGTCAAAAGAAACTTGTTATTAGTGTTTTTCCAGGCAAAAGGGTCTCTTGGTCAGGAATGGGTGAGGAAGCTTGTCACCCTAAAGTGATATGAAACTTCCTCAGAACAAAAATATGAGCAAGAAAAATTAGGATCAGCAGTAGAACCAGAGCCAGAACAAGATGTCTGTGGAATGAGACAGGAGCAGTTTCCTGCAAATCCTTGGGAAGTAAAGGAAGTGGTCATGCTCTGTGGGTTCACTGGATGACGTTTTGGCAAGGAAACAGTGTCATACTATAAATGCAAATGTTTGGATTTGTAATGTTTTTGTGACCGTTCATTAGACCCAAACAAAACAGCCTGCCCCCATAGTATTTTACTGATGAGCCTTATAGGAAGGACAGGTTTTAAATGGATCAAGATGTGGAGTTGTTATGGTACTGCTTAGCATACAGGAAACAACCAGTTGAAGCAGCTATTTTACACTAGGGCTAACAGTGATCATTTTGGGCCACTCAGAAATGCTTCTAGTGTGATTCTAGAAAAGGACAACAGAATAGGCAAGACAAGAAATTATTACTGGACTTCCACTGATGTATGAGCTGTTGGGGACTATGTTTACAAACAAGTTACTTGGTACCATGGTTCATCAGTAAATTGATATTGTATCCATTTGGTTGACACTGGGGAAGACATTTTTATTTGCTTGGGAACCTATCCAGGAGAGTGCAAATTAAAAACTAAGGTAGTGTCTCTTTGTGATAAGACCAATGCTGGTAGAGTATTCTTGTGAGATTACAGTACGGGGGAAAAAAGAAGTGAGACAATCAGACCCTTCACCAGGTACAGGGAGAGGAGGTCAGTTCTGTATTCAGGTATACTGTGTTGAATTTTAACTCTATATCCACAAACTGAAGATGGTGTGGGTAGGAATCGTGATACAGGCTGTTCAAGTCATTTAGCCTCCAATAGAAGCAGAAGTATTTTTGTTCTTTTCTTTTTCAGCTCCTCTCCTTTGATGCTTTCATTCTTCATGTGACTCACATCTTTCATCTTACGCCCTTTTTGAGTAACTGGTCATTGCACAGTAAGCTCCTTAGGTCTACTTTTTGTTTGGGAGGTATCCACATCACGTGTGGATATATATACAAATATACAAAAATACAAAAAAAAAAAAAATAATAAAAAAGTGCTTTATGAATTAATATCTTTTAATGTGGACCTATTCTTCATCCAGTGAAAACTTAGGTTCTATAAATTCCTGGGTATGGTTATGGTATTGTTGGGGAAGGTGATCTGTCCTGAGAGCTACAAGAGTTTGAGTTAAGCATTTGTTTAATGAATCTTTTTATTTTTTATGAATGTATTATTTATTTTAATTTGTCAAATACTTGCAGTTTTAAGGCATGTCTAATTGAGATGACCACTTTTTTTTTTTTTTTTTTTTTTTTTTTTTTTTTTTTTTTTTTTATCTTACTGACCAGTGACGGAATGGAACAGGTCCATTGATTTTTACTGTATTACTGGAAAACCCTAAATTTTAACAACTAGTGGCATGTAAGGATATAGTATTTGGGTGGAGATTAATGGCCATATGGTGTTGTTGCTTATACAGTGGAAAGCCTAGTTATTTACTGTAAAATCTGTCTCAAAATTTTATACGCAAAGCACAGACTTCTACTTGGTTTGTTTCCATAACAACATACAAAACAACATCAATCATTTATAGTGGATTTCCACACTCCATAATTAGTTGCAGTTCTAAGGAGTGTGGGAGGAGTCATGTAAAATGTTTTTTATGTTAAAAACTAAGTTAGACCTTGTTCTCATAAAAGCTTATGCACACACTTCACTTTACACAATGCAAGTAATTCCATTGACATTGATGGCTATGTATACATAGCACTGATATAGCATCTGGAGTGGGTGTACTCATGTCATGCACTGTGTCCCATTTGAATGATAGCTATGTGAACTATGTTTTCCTCATGGGGATCAAACTTGGGCTTGTCTCAAGTTCTACCTCAACAGACACTATCAATAGAAAAATGAAGCATACAATACATGGTCTTCAGTGTGAACTGTAAATGTTTGCAGTAGCAGTGCATTCTATGTTACTGTAGAATAATGATCAATAAAACTTTTAAAAGAACTTGCTTAGTGAAAATAATGATAATAAACTGTACATCTTTTTATGTAGAATTTTAAACCAATGGGACACCTGCCAAAGCATTTATGACATTTTTTGCTTGTATCAAGTATGTTCGTGCCATCTCCACACTTCCTACAGTATAACACTCAATGACAGATATTGCCATATGCAGCTGTTACAGCATCATAATTTCTTCTCTGAGCCAGTTCTATAGCTTTATCAAGCTCTTGTAGTGGTCTACAGATTGGGAAAGTTCAAAATCATATGCATGAGGTATTACTGCTCCCCTAGTCTTTGTGCTTTGCTGAAGGAAAAAAAAGAAGAGCTATGTGTTTCTTTTATTTCTTTCCTTGGTCTTAATTTTTATTTTTTTTAAAATACACATTATTGATATTGCAAAATAGAAATCTGAAATGCTTTCAGTATTACTGGATTATTATTATTATTTTTAAGGCAGTTATATAAATAAGGAAAAAGAAAATACATTTGCCAAAGTATCTTTCAGCTGACAAACCCCTGAGCCCCCAGGCAAGTGGTGCTGGAGTCTTGTTAGCTTGGGGCTGCTCTGGAGATGATGCTGATGGTGTGAGCCTGGAACGATAAGGCTGAAGTGGGAATCCCTAAAGGGAGTGTGGGAGAATTGGAAAGCGGGAGTAGACTTGGGGATGCAAACAAGGAAATCAAGTGGAAATAGGACTGAGAAAATAAAGGAAATGTAAAGGGAGAAAAATTTGGTATATTATAATTTGTATGCTGAATATATATATATATATATATATATATATACAAAAAAAGCAAATAGAAGAACTAAAAGCTAAAACGGATGAATAATACCATAAAAACAATTTTTAAATGTTTTTGAAGTAATTCATGAAACTTGTCAGTTGTTTTATCCACATTTTCAACAGTTTTCTTTCTTTTGTTACATATATCCAGTGTCAAGTAGCAGCTGAAGCTGAGAAAGTATATATTATAAATGTTTCTCCTTCTGCTGTAGTAAATTAGAAAATGGGGGAAATGTATTAATGTTGGGGATTTTTTTACATAGATTTTCATTATATTATTTTGTCAACGCAAAGAAAAAGCATTTTATTGTGCCAGTCACTGTATACTTTATTTCAAAACATAATTAAATCACAGCTGAAGTTGCTAGGTGACAGGCAAGAGAGGACATAATTAGGAATTTTATTTTATTTTTTAAGAAGGTAGTGAAAACTAGTCATCTTGAAGGACGGTTACCATTGTCTGTGGTGACATCAAATGACCATCTCATTCAAATTCATGGTTTGCTAAATTATCACGTCCTGCTCTGCTTCTGCTGTTGAGCTCCCAGTACTCTGGGTAGAGTCAGTGGAAATAGGAGGACTTTGAACTAGGTACAAATGCTGGTTTGTTCTCTGGACAACTCTTTGATAGGGTATCCACCCTTAGGTACTCGCATGTGACTCCCAAAGACAGAAGTTGTGGCTTCCCACTGATATGCATGAGTCTTTTTACCTGTGTGTGCTGTGTGCAGGTTACCAGCAACAGGATTACACATGGCCTGTAGATAAGATTCCTAAAACAAGGAATATTTCAAAAATCAACACTTTACAAGTAATTATGAAAGTCACTTTAAAAGTAATGCTTTCTATTTATTTCTATGGGAACAACATATATAAAGAACAGTAGAGCAAATTCTTGGCCACAAAACACTACTTTTCAACACAGTCACCACTATTAGTTGTGCATTTTCACCAATGATGAACAAAAGCCTGCATACTATGCTCGAATATCTGCACCAGTGGAGGTGATCCACTGCTGCCCCTCATTGTGCTCACATCCACTCTCTGGTCTCCATAAATGTTCAGAAAGCATCAACAAATGTTGGAGTGTGATATTTTTTCTGCATGGAGGAATTCACTGACAGAGTTTTGCTTCATGTGCACTTCTGAGTCAGACTCCATTTTGTCAGAGTGCTCTTCTGCTGCTGTCACATGGCAGCAACGTATAATGGAATACTGGTGAATGGTTCACCCTCTACTGCTATCCCACTAGCATCCACCTCTGACATCATGGTCCAACATAATAAAATAGGTGACATTACATTCAGATCAGGCCATGCAATAGTGAGATTAAAAAATGTGCGTCTTGTGCTGAATAAAGTGGATAACTGGGTAGCAGTGAATGTGGTGATGTCTTTGAGGGTCTTTGGAAAGAGCCTCTGGGAGGTTTGAATATTGTTTTGTCCTTTCTTCAGTGTTGCAATAGCATTGCGTTCATGAGATATTTCTGATCACTCCATTTGTTGAGTGTACCATTGTTCATCTCTTTTCAGATTTTCAAGCAGCCTTATTTGAATTTATTCTGAAAATTAGTTTAGTTTGTTCCTGGGATATGTCTCTGAAAATGTCTTTTTTATCTTAAATTGATGATAGATGTGATGGTGACATAGGTGTCTGATGTATAAATGCATGTCTGTTCAGCATTTGACTGCAGATTTGAGAGATGTCATAATCTTGATCCCTTTCTTCAAATATATGAGGGCACGAGCTCTTAGAACTGTGTTTACAGGTAAGGAGCTGCACCTGTGCACAAGCTTGGTGATGTGGCTGTTAGGGCAGGGTTATCAAGCTGGTAGCTTTCACCACACATGCTCTGCCTTTAACAGAGATGATTTTGCATGAGTATGTAATAGAATACTTGTGTTCTGCATGTGTGTGTATCATAAATAAATTAGTGGTTACCAGAATTCAGGGGTGGGGTTTCTTTTTTTTCTTAGCAGATGATTCTTTTTAACGCTGTCTCTTCAATCTCATACAACTATTATTGCTGCTGTAGTTAAAGTCATACTGTGGCAAGTGTTCAAGCAGCCATAAGCTGCTTTTGTATGTGTAGTAAAACTAACCAAAGTTATCATTAGAATATTGGGGTGAAAATCTTGATTTGGTACAAGCAGAATTGGTGCTGCTGAATTTCTGAAACCTAATTTTGTTGATAGGGTGAAAGAAAAAATGTAAGGTTTTTCTTCTGCGTGGTGGGATTTTTCATGAACTTCCTACATAAGGCAAGTGGGTCTTGTTAGAAAATGGCATCAAATGTTTATTCTGATTTATAGTGAGAATTACTCTGCAAACATTAATGACTATTGGTAGCAATAGTTCAAAATAAACATTTATATAGTAATAATTTAATCATCTGATAATGGAATTGTAATCGGGTTTTAATTTAAAGCCTTTGGCTATTTTGTGCACTTCTATCCCAAAAGATGGGTATTCTTGATGAATAAGGCAAAGCCCAATTTCATTACTTATTAGGAAAGTGGCTGCGAGTGCTAAAAAGTGGTGTCTGAAAATGAGTTGGTGCGTTATAAAGTGAAAGCATGGAAGGAAGTTTTGAACTGAAGAAGTTTCAAAAATTAGCTTTGCAACATTGTGTGAAAGCCATGTTTCCTAGCTCTCCCTCCCCGTGCTTTATTTTTTTCTAGTGATGGTAGGTGAAGAAAGGGTCTGGTTTCTGGTACACTGCCCCTGGCTACAAGGTCTCTGTAATAGAAACATATGAGGCTTGCGGCAAAGAAATGCTGCACATACCTGTGAATTTCTCTCAATTTCATGTGAATGTCTGGCACCTATTCTCTAGTAGGGAATACTTTTCTTTCACTTAACTATATTAGTAGGTTTTCTTTTTCCAGTCCCAAATAAAAATTTCAGAAATCTCTCAGTGCTTAGGACCTCAACAGGGAGTATTTCAAAGAAATGTGAGGAGTTGAAGTTGGAAGGGACCCTTGGAAATTGGCTGGTCTAACCCTGCAGCTCAGAGTCAGCTAAAGCAGATTGCCTAGGACTGTATCCAGTCAGGTTTTGAACATCTTTGAATATGTAAGAAGGCTTGCTCTGAAAATGTTGTGCTCCTGAGGTCCTTTGCCTCCAAGGCAGTCTCTCTGCCGAGTTGCATGTCAATAACGTAAAGTCAGACAGATCTTTTGGAAGGTGATGTGCCCTCAGAGATTTTTGTGCCCAAAACAACAGGAGTGTGCAGGTGCACACTCAGGAAGGAGTTTATTTCAAGTGCTGAATTCTTTTTTTTCTGTATCTTTATCTGTTTTACAGTTAACAGTAGATCCTTGCAGGAAAACTTAATTTTGTTCTGAATGCTTTTGCAAATGTGCCTGACTTTCGCTATCTTACTTGCCTGAAAATCCCAGCTAGATTTTTCTCTGGCATATAGATACTGCTCTGAAACTGCTGAGTATGTTTCTGAACAAACTACTCTGTTCCAAGTTTTGTGCAGTAGCTACACAAATTACAAGTGCTTATTATCATTTGATCTTCAGGATATATATATATATATCAGGATATATATATATATATATTCAGGATATATATATATATATACACACATTTAAATCTAAACAGTGTTAGCAGTTTTATAGTTATGTAATGCATTTTATACTTCTCTAAACATTGATATCAATTATTGGCCACTGTCTCTTGTCTTTCTTTAGTTATTCTTTTTCATTTTACTATTATAGCACTACACAGAATATTTGCTTGCCGTGACTTGCACAGAAAGCATTTATGCTCAAAAAGTCATGGACCCAATGTAGTAGTTTTTTAGCATAAAGGAATCGAAAATCTCTGTGCTTTCCTGACTTTTTTGCGTAGTCTGAGAAAGCCCAATAGCTCTTAAGGCTTCCAAACAAAATATTCAGTAGCAAGCTGATGTAAGCGAAGGTGGCTACATTAATTTCATCTCAGTGCTACAAAAATCAACATGTATTAATGTCTAGGTTTCATCTAAAGCATAATGGTGGGCTTAATGCCCTGTGTTAGGTGGACAATAAACATTTTGTTTTTGTGCAGTTCAACCCAGACAGCAAAAGTTTGACAACACATAGAGATTACTTCATATAAAGAAGAAAGAATATTTAACATCAGTATATATTTGTTGGCACTACAGCATAGCTTCAAAGCCTTTGATGGTTTTGAACAAAGTTCTCTCTTAGCTCAGAATAGATCAATGATATAATAAAATACAGTAGAAACACAAGTTGCCTTTATTTCAGTCAGCCTGATTTTGGGACCCTTGCAAAAACCTATCTTCCAGTTTTCTTCTTGAGGATGAATAGAGAAACTGCATTTAGAAGAAATGCAATTTTTTACAATTGATAAAAATTAAATCTGTTTAAAAAGAAAGAATAACACAAAGTGCTTCTTAAGTTTCTGCTAGTGGCACTGCATTTGGGCACTTGAAAGCAATTTCAGGAGTAGATTTGCATACAACGGAAACCTGCAAGCAAATTGGAAGTGCTGTTTAGGATTCATAGAAGATCAAAATGCTTACTCCATCTCTGACATAATTTGTCTTGAGGTTTATGAAATAATTTTTCATCAGATTATAATATTTAAAGTAATTAAAGATGCAATTTTCTATTTAATAAACAATGTGTTTTGTAACTTCATTAGGGATGCTGCCTTTCTTAATTGTAATGGTCCAAAAGGTTGTCAGTGAACTGTACATTAACTGCAGAGATAATAATGATTTTATATGCTAATAATTTTTAAATGAATAACTCATGTAGTTTTTCATCCACATGGGGAAAATAATTTACATTCCTAAAGCTTACTTTGGTATTAACCCTTTTACTTTGGGAAAATGGATATCCTTGTATAATATGTTCATTTGTTTTACATTAGCACTAATGCACGCATGTAGGACCCACTGGTATGAAAGGATTAAAAGCAGAAGCATTAGACACGCAGGAACATTTTGGAAAGAAATCCTTGTTAGAGGAATCTATGGGGACCATGTAACTTGATTTTCTATTTATTGATCAGATGTTTCTTGTTTTTGTTACCATTTGCAACTCCACTGGGAGCGAATCTTCCCACTGTACTATCACAAACAAAAATTATGCATCAAGAAGGCATTAAGGACTCCTGCTTACTCCTTGATACATTTGTGTGACTGGCCTGACATTAACCTGGGTCAAATGCCTGTGTCAGTGGAAAATTGTGCTCTCTTGGGAGTAGTCACACTGTTGCATGCAGGCTATTTTATGCAGCTAGTTTTAACTTCATGTAATAGTATGTAATAGTCATTTCTCTGGATCTGGCTACTGCTTTGTGGACTAAAACAGCACACAGGCTTCTACCTTTTAGATTATTTTAGTATCACAAGGATTAGTTGCTTGATATTGGAAGCTTAGATTTTCCATTTTAATTTTTCTTGGTACCCACATAAAGTGTGGGCTTAAAATGAGTGTATGTGTGATACATGCTGAGCGCTACCCTCACAAGCCAAGTATCTGATCTTCTGTGACAAAGTTTTGCTTCATCTGCTTTAATATTAAGCTTTGTGCAGATGTTTGGAGATCCTCATTATTTTCCTTTCACTTTTTTTTTTTTTTTTTTTTTTTTTTTCTTCTCCAGATAGTAGCCTTACAGCATCCGAAATTCAACTGCATTATGTTTCTGACCCAAAGCCCTAAATTTAGTGCTCTATCAGCAGTATAAGAAATGCCAAGGAAAATACAGGCATTTGACAAGAGTCATACAATTAGATTAAAAAATTTTTAGAAAAAGTCATGAACTGATAAATTCTCAATATATGCTGATGTTAGGAAAGGAATTCAGATTTAGTTGATGATTAAATCTAAAAGACAACTTGCAACTTCTTTCTTTCACTGACCCTTACTCAGAAATGGTTTGGACAATCTAAACCCATGCTCAATTGTTTTCAGTACATAAAAGTGCACAGAGGTTACCTATAGTTGGTTAATATTTCTGAGGCAATCTGCTTGTATAAGAGAATGTCAAGTTAACAAGGTATTTACATAAAACCCTTTGCTACAGCTGCTTTTAAAAGGAAAGACAGATAAATATGTGCTTAATGATAAGGACATGTGAAGTGGGTAAGTGACCTGAGAGAAAAAGCTCATTGACCTTACAGCATGCTACAAGAATGTCATATTTGTTGCAGCGTACTCCATACTGATACGCAGCATGTGACAATCTGAGAAGATAATGCCTCTGACGGTGCACACTTACTATTCACCATCAATTAGAAAACTGTGCGCTATTTTTCTTAATTGATAGTGAAAACTGGAGCATAATCATGTTAAAAGTATCTTTTCAGAATGTTTCTTTAAAAAAAAAAAAAAAAAAAAAAAAAAAAGTAAAATCTTCTCAAATGTTTTGATAGATGATTCATTGCACTTGAGCTGCTGTCAAGGAGCCACTGTAGCCAAGCCTATAAATATGCAGTTTTGAGAACTCTGGAAGCGTATTCTGGTGGTGTGACAGATTCAAAAAGCACTTTTCTACTGCAGAAGCTAACATTGCTTTCTTTCTGTTATACATTCAGATACAGTTGTCTAATTAGACTAATTGGTTGGCCAATTTTCCTCCTTTTAAACAAAATTAGTTTGGAGGAGAGAGAACAAATATCATCAGAAACCTGAATTACTCTTTCTTTCCATAATAATTGTTTATTTTTAACGGAGCAGAACTAGGCTTTATAACTTCTATGGAGGGAGGCTGTTTAATTTACTATATATGACATTTTTCAGGAGGAATGAATATTGGCAGTTCATTTATTAATCTTTAACCAAAATGATCGTAGCGTGATCACTGACCTCCACCTCACTCACTGTGGCAGTAATGGATACAGCTACAACAATAACTGTTGCCTGATGATATTATAACAAAGAGAGCTTTCTTTGAGTTGGTACACGTGTGTTTTCTCTGTTTTCTGTTGTCTTGAGAGGAGCTGAAATACACCAAGGATAATGAGAATGAATGATAACTGTGATGTGTTCTTTCCTTGAACTGCTGGTTGTATTAAATCCACTGCTCTCGTGCAGACCTGCAAATCTATAACATCCTTTTCAGATGAATTCGGAAACAAGGGGCTACATTCTTTTATTCTTGGTCCAGAGATTAAAATTGATCACACGAGACACAAGGGAGCAGACTGTAGTATCACAGCTCAATGTGGTTAACTGGGATAGTACGTGGCTTCTGTTCTACTTAACTGTGTGTGTACAGGTTACAAATATTATTGATTGCAAGGGTCAGCAGAGGCTGGAGGGAGGTTATGTTGCTTGATGCTATTTGGTAATTTTTAAGGGACAAGAGCTATGAACCCTCATAGCAGCTGGGACAGGTACAGTTTAAATCTGACAAATGGAGATTTATGTTTGCGTGAGCTGGCAAAGACCTTCAAGTAGAAATAATAAATGGAAATCTGATAGGTTGTTTTATCATGGGTCAAATAATGTGCTGCAGAAGAATAGGAAGAAAAAGATTTAATTATTACCTATTCATCAGAATGCACTGATGATAGGTTTTCAGTTGTAGATCTGCGCTGCAGAAAAATGAATAGTGTTTGGAAGTCTTTTTGTGAGGCATCACTTTAAAATATATGTAGTGATGGTTTACCTGAAGTGATTCGAAAATGCAGCGTGGGCGGAATGATATGGGAGTAATTACTGAATAAGCTTTATAGCATCTTTTTGTTCCTCAGTGTGGACAAAACCACTGTGTTAGTATTCTGAGACTTAAGATAAGATGATATAACACGTTAAAAAGAACTAGGAAGAAGCATTTCTTTCCTATGCTAAATTTTCAGATAGTACCTTATTTGGTAGTGTTTATAAGACACTGCTGCTTTACACTGAAGGCTAATTAAATTAAAAATAAAATTTAAAAGTTTGAATGAATCTTTATTACATTTCCAGAACAGGAATAACCAGAAAGTCTTATATTTTGCAACTCGTATTTAGCATGGGAGATTTTCTGTTGGGATAAGTAGGAATTTACCAGTATTTCATACAGCAACAGTTCTGACATAGGGTGCAGATAATGTCACTCATGTGGCCTATTGTTTCATTATGTTCACATAGAAATGATCTTATGGAAGCAGCATGCTACAGTAGTAATAGCAGTGAGTTGAAGAGGAATGGCTATAGTTAGAGGTTTTCTGTGATTCTCACCTATTCAGCTTTTTTCCAGCTTCAGGAATCAACATTATAAAAATCAGTCTTTGTATTTGTAACACTTTAATACCAACTGCTTATTATATTACTGTTGTAGGGAACAAGATTTTAGTTAGTACAAGTTATCTCAGTAAAACTCACTGCAGCTTTCTCACTGAACGTTGCACAAGATTTGTCTGAAAATGTTATTCCAAGTTAATAGTGAATTAATTATTCCTCATATTTTTGGAGGAAATATGCAACTGTATGTCTATAATGGATTTTCTACTGTTCCTCTGCAGAGGCCTAACATTTTCTATCTGATGCCAACTATTTGTGGTGTTGTTTTTTTTTTTGTTTGTTTGTTTTGTTTTTTGTTTGTTTTGTTTTGTTTTGTGTTTTTTTTTTTTTCTGTAAGAATATTCCTGGAGATTTATGTAGTTTCTATCTAGTTTTTTGTTGTTGTTGTTTTTTGTTTGTTTTGTATCCTTCAGTTTTACTTTTGTATCCTTGCAAGTTTACCCCCGAAGAAGCAAGCTTCTGGCTTTTGCAGCCAGTTTTCTTCAGCAACACATACTGAGTGAGAGGAACCTTTGTGGCTTTTTTCCTTTCTAGTGTGGTGCAGCGTATCACACTGACAAATAGTATCTGGCTGGTGTCTGGAGGAAACACAGCCCCCTGTGTCTTTCCTCTGGCATGTTAGTGCTAGGAACATGCTTGTAGAAGGAAGAGAGAAAGGGACTGACAACATTAACATGTCAAATCTTAAACTTCAGCATCCCTGCTATGCCAGTTCAAGGATGCTTCTGAATAATGACAGCCTGTGCCAATGGTGTGAAGTGGCCAAATTCCAGACAGGACTAAAAATCAAATTCAGCTGTATTGTAAGATGGTTGGAAAGAGTTCCTTTGTTGGGTAGAAAGGCACATTCTTATGTGAGAGATGGATTTGACTGAGACTACTAAATGCATTTTAGCTAGTGACCTTTTCAAATTTGTAGCCAGGTATAATAAATGTTACCAAGATGACACAGGAAAGGTTTGCAGCAATATTATACTTTATTTTTATAGCAGATGTTTCTTCTGTTACTTTGTGCTAGAATTTACAGAATTCTTATTTTCTGCAAATCAAGATTCATAGCAAACTGTTTCAGTGCTTTAAGACCTGCAGTACACAATACAAGGCAGAATAGAACCAGAGAGAAGGTAAGAAGACTTATGCATTCTCTCCATCTCTATGATGAGGTTTACTTGATAGCAATCTCCACATTTCAGCAAGTCCTTTCACCAAAACTACCATTTAACTTGCTAGCATCCTTAGCATGACTATTACTTCAAATATGAGTAACATTAAATATTGCTTTCCAATCTGAGAAGAACTGCACTTCTGCCATTTCTGAAATGCACTACCTACCCACCTCACTGTGCTCACATTCACTCCTTGGTCTCCATAGACTATTCAGCAGGTGTCAGTGAATATCAGTGGGTGCCACTTTTTCCTTGTGGAGTAATTCAAAGACTCACCTTTGCTTCATATGTGCTTCCATGTCAGACTGCCCTTCTGCTGCCATTTGTCACACAGCAACAACATGTAACAGAATATTGGTGGGCAGGTTCAGCCTCTACTGCCATAACACCAACATCCACCGCTGACATTGTGGGCTAACATAGTAAGACAAGAAGCATTACTTTTGGAGCAGCCCTCATGCAATTATCTTCTGTTAATTTAGGACACTGAATATTTTTGTCCAACTTACTGCTGATTTTCTAGTGTCCTTTAAAAATTACATTTTAATGACTTTTAGTGATACCGTATGCTTTGGTTCTGAGTTGTGCATTTAAGAAAAAATCTTTTGGAGAATAATTTCTCAGGTCAAACTGCAAGGTGAAAATCTCTGTGGTGCTTAACTGAATACCCAGATAGTTACAATTGCAGAATTGCCATATTCTTTCTCCAGACCTTTGTTAAGTCATCCTGAAACAAAAATTACCTTGGCCACACTTGTTTGTTACCCCAGTAATATTCTAAGTGCAGATGCCATGTCTTGCCCATGATAAAAGTAAGAAAAGCAATTCAGACATAGGCTATGCAGGGTTAGACTAAAGCCTTGTGAAAACCTATATGGTTGATCATAAAACCAAATTAAGAGTAGAATTTATACCTAATGGAGGCTAATGTGTTTTCATTCACTTTTAATGTTTCTATGACATTAGCTGTCAAGCTGATCAGATTGTGGCATCACTACATGCTGTGAGCACAGACCAGAATTTGGCAGTGTTTTATGATCAAAGCTTATAAATAAAACACTAATCCTAATCTCCATCACTTATACGGATTAATTCTGAACTATCTGCTCTTCTTGTATACAGTTTCTGATTCCTGGCTACATCTTGTGAGATTTTGGCTACATCTAAATTGGGACAGGACTACTGGATTCACACATCAATTAGATTATAAAAATAAGCTTGGTTCTTGCTGGACTGACTATTCCAGTACTTTGGTGGGTTTTTTTGTTTGTTTGTTTTTTGTTTGGTTTTTTTTGTATGTTTTTTTCTTTTCCAGTACCACTTTTAAAAGCTCAGATATTGCTGCGATTTAGTGATGTAGATATGATTCATATAAACTGTGTTACAAGTTCAGCTATTTATTCAGGCATTTCTAGAAGATACTGTGTTTTGTAAACAATGCCATTCAACTTACAGTGCATTGCAGCAGTTGGATAGTTGGATAGATCATGAACGATCTTTTTTCACATTTACTTATTCTAACACAAAGGTAAGAAAATGCTAACTCAAGTGTCCTGTAGTTCTGCTTTTCTCTCCTTACTTTTCTTTTCTATGAATGAGGCCTTTAGAAATCATTGGGGATTTACTCTTTCAGACCTTGCTAGAGCACCTATTCCAAAGCAAAGAAATCATTAATAATAAACTTAAAAGAACAAAACAAAACAGTAAAAAGAAGTTATATTACAAAATAAATCTACCAGGCTTACAAGGAAAACAAATTTGAAAGAGCCACCTGCTGTGGAGATGAGGCAGTAATCTCAGCAGCAGGAAATAAATGGAGAGAAAAAGAAAATACAAAAGCATAGACATTAAAAAAGTAATTAAAACACTTATCTCCATCAACATACATAGCAAACAAAAAAACCCAGCCACCTAGGAAACATACTCTATTGAACCTCACAACAGGAAATAACAAAGCTGCCACCAAAAAGAAAAAGCACCAAACCTCCACCAAAATGAGAGAGATATCATTTAAAAATACAGGCCTTGAATACATTTACTAATGTGTTAATCACTAATGGACTGACCTTGAGAGAAGCTGAGCACCTGCAGAGCATTTGCAACTTTATTGGGCATTTAGTCTTTCAGAATCAAACCTTTAAAATGTACAGAATGCAGCTCTTTAGATATCAATGGCTTTCTGTTTCAGTTCTGATGAATAGTATAGTGTGAATTGTAATGGTTGATGTAATCAGGTTTGTGACACAGCTCTGGTACCATATTTGTATAGTGTGTTTCAGCGGAGTTCACATATCTAAATTATGGTTTAATATTGATCCATGGGCAGTAATTTTATCTATATTGATATGAATGAATATGGCTCATAAACAAATGAAGTATATGGTGATAAATATGACTAGGTTCTGTCATGTCAAGGGAAAACTATAAATTTGACAGTTACAAGAATCTACTGTTTTGATTTTACCTTTCAAGTAACTACTTTAATGTACTTAAAATTCATGGTCCAATTTAAATAATTCATGAATTGTGAGATGTAGAATAAAACTGCCTTTTATATGTAGATTCTGATCTCCATGTCCCTAGAATACAAGCCAAACATTTTGAAAACAGAACATTCAGGGATATTGAAGGATGCTTGTGTGCTTGAAGTTTATTCTTTGTTCTTTTCTGCTGTCCCCCTTTGTAGTCACTCTGATTATATGGGATCTGTGTCTATAAGTCTCTGGGCAAGTGAAAAATGTTATCAGAAGTGCCATGCCTTAAATGTTTTTATATGGAAACACAAGGAGCAAATTGGAATGCTTACGTAGCTAAAAGAGCAGGGACAAAATGTGTACCAGAGACTCTTACTGATAATTCGGAAGGTCTATTTAAGAAGGCAAATGGTAGATTTAGAAATTTACTCTCAGGGAGGGATTGTTAGAAATGTATCTACTGTAGAGCATTTTTAAGAAAATAACAAAAATATGTTGTTAAGATATTAATGAATATCTCATTGGACTATATCAGTTCCCCTCCAATGTTTGTACCAGTCTTTCCACCAGCCCTCCATGGTTCATTTTCACAGGGCACATGAGTGCCCTTATTCCTCTGTCTGCTGAAGGTAAGCTATTGCTAGTGCTAAACCCGTGACACCTCAGTCCTCGTGTTCATGTTTCTTATGCTGATTAGCAGGCTGGGTTGTGGTTTGTCTAGGCTTTTGTCTCTCAGATATTGTTTCAGCAGACTTGTATTGCCATCATAGCAGATATGAAATTAATCATATGTTTCTTCTGACTGCATCCGCTTTCTTATAAGATTCATTCATTTTTCTTCTCAAGTTCAGATTCTTACAGTTCAAGGCTTTCCATCTAGTCCTAGCATCTCCTGTGCCCCTGTTCTTCAGCAGATCCCTGCTATGGAGGTCTGGAAGGACAGGATGTGTACTGGAGAGGAATCTTTATTTACTTACTTATTTTGTGTCTGGCAGAGTTTTTCCTGTAAATGTGTGTTTAAAATCATATTTCACTCAGTTTCTATTTTCAAAGATATGGCAAAAGGTTCAAATACTTCCTTAATCCTATAGTTTTCTATCTAATGTTCTATGTTTGTCTGACATGGAAATGTGTAAAAAGAAGTTACACAAACAGATGGGAGGAGTTTGATGTTGGTTTTGGTTTGCTAGTTTAAAAAGGAGGAAAAAAAGTATGAACATACATCCAGTTTTCTTTGTTGAAATAAAATAGCCGTAGTGTCATTTTGAAACAGTTGAAAGATTCATTTAAAAATGTTGGAACTTGGCATCTTTGCTTTAAAACAAACAAACAAAAACAAACAAACAGAACAAAGCAGTTTTGAATGCGTTCTAAACAAATTGCTTTTGCCAAAATGAATTTGCATTTTTACCTAAAATGTGGGGTAGGTAAAAGCAATTCAACCAGCTCTCTGCTTGAACACTCTCTACCCTCACAACAGTAATACCTAAGAGCATCCAGGAGCATCACTTGACGGAGCCCAGTTCCTCATTCATTTATCTGATGCAGCTTAAATTATTCCAGAATGTTGTATTAAAGCAACTAAAAATGAATCAAAAAACCCATCAGTGCCCGGTGTAGGGATAAAAAGAAAACTTCACAGTGCTGTAGTAACTTTGCTTCCCATAGGCTTTTATATATTTACACTTCAACTTCAGCTCCATTTTTTATTTTTTTTTTCCTTATTTTTTTTTTCTGGAGATTTGTTTTCAGTCAGCTGCCAATGAAAACTACACTTGACCCTTTCTAAGGAACAGGACTTATTTTGTATGTCAGTTATTAAGACTGTCTGAGAAGTTCATATGAAACTGCAAATCTGCCCAAACATGTCAGATTTAAGTAATTCAAACAGTGATTTCAGGTTCAGAAGGCATTCCTGTTGCTGGGGAGAGGGGATTTGATCATAATAGGAAAGAGATACATGCTGTGCCTCTACTCCCACTTCAGTTTTCCTTTCTAGGCCAGGCTAATAGTTACAGTAATAGCAGCAGTACATATTTCCTTTTCAGACTTTGCTGACTGATGTATTGACATGCCTTGATTTATTTGGTGCAGCGACCAAGTGGACTAGGTGCATTGCTCTGCATGCCAATCCATTACACTGCATATGCATCGCTCTTTTAGCTTGCCTTTTTATGTTTAGGAGATTGACTCTAATAATTTTGTGACTCATATATAATTCATCTGGACTAGGGGGATTGGAAAAGGGTGTAAATTGTATCTCTTCAGATGGAGATGAAGAATTTGACACCTACAGTTAAAAAATTAACATGTATTTGTATTGTGAGAACTAGGAGTAAAATGATAAGAAGTAGATATTTTTTCTTCTAATATTTACCTTCATGTTTATATGTATGTGTATGACAAAGGATTTTAAAAATGGGTGGTTAAAGCCTGTGTTTTACAGTGCTACTATTTTATTACTTTAGAGATTATATAATAAATCAGATTGGGATTGTGGTGATTTGAGTGAATAAAGGAGGGAGGTTTTCATGCTTAGAGTGATGCTTCTTGGGAGATAGCTGGAGCACCTGGAGAGAGAAAGCAGGACATGGAATACCAGAGGGTCAGTTGTGGAGTTCAGTTTTTTTCTGTGCCATACTTGAAACACACTGGGACTATCTAGATTAGCTTTTGAGAAGCTGAACAAGATCTACCTTGCTAGCTGTTATTTTCACAATGTTTCTGCTTTCTTAGCACCAGCCATTTTCCTGTAGCTTGTGTGATTTGGATATTGGCTGCTGCAAAAGCTTGTCTCCTGGTATCTGCAGGTAAAAGGACTGAGGCTTCAGGAACTCCAGGGCTCTGGCTGCTGTAGGCAGGGAGCTGGGCAGTAGCCTGCTGCTTCTGTACCTCTGCAGAGTCCATCGAGCAATGCCAGCAGTGCAATTGTAATTCCAGGCTACCTCCTTTTGATTGCCTTTCAGAAGAGCTGTTGTTCAGTGTCAGTGAAGGAAATTATTATCACTATGTTTTGGTATAGGTTATCTACAGGCAGGAGATCTAGAACAGCAAAAGATCATTTTAGTACAATAAGTAACAAGCAATAAGTAAATGCTTTTAGGTGGGTTGCAGGTGGATTTGGAGAGTAAAGGAATTACTAACATTGGTTTTAGCCTAAAACCTAAGGGAAAGACCTCATGTTTTTGCAAACGTTTCTTCTTGGGTGGCTCCTGGCTATTTTTTTTGTCATGTGTGAATTCCCTTTTGCTAAAGGTTTTCTCTGATTCTTACCTTCAAAGGGTATTTATCTTCCTTTGTTATTTTGACCTAAATTATGTCTTTTGTAGATGACTGTTGTTTTGGTTTTGCTTTGTTTTTTTCTTGGGTTGTTTTTCTTTCATTTGTTTTTTTGAAATTTTATTTCTTCTCTAAAACTATTTGCACGAAACCATAGTTCTCCTGTCTCTCCTGGGAGGCTGTTGGCTATTTATCAGTATTTGATCCTTCTGTAAAGCACGCTTCTGAAAGGTGGCTGTTTATTGTGAAATGATGTCTCTCAAAAGTGAATCATATCAGTTTCTGGTCTCTTTCTGTCTGCCTCACTCTTAGCTATCCTATTGGCTTTAAAAAGTACTTCATCTCTCTATTTTAACAGAACTAAATGCTATCACTTTAAAGGCAAATATTAAGCAGTAGTATAAGATACATCAGAATCCAGTACAACCTTCAGTGTTGTACCGTGCCAGGTGTTTGTAGGAGGAAGAGAATTCCCAGCATTTCCTTCAAATACAGACACTGAAAAGTGAAAATTGATTTTTATGTAACTATAACCAAAATGAAAATAGCAAAAAATGTGATGTGCACTGTCTGAGCTTTTTTTTTTGTTGTTGTTTGGTTATATTAGCTGGACTAAATGTCATTTGATCTAGAACATTCACAATGTAAATCCTTTAATTTCAGTGGCGTTGAACGGATGATAGATCTGAACCCTGGACATTGTAACTTTCTCTTAATTCTGTTTCTTTCTTCAACTGGTGGTAGCTGAACTACTGATGTTGTTAGAGATGGAATCATTTTTATTAGGAGATTATATAAATGTCAAAAATAAATGGAAAAATATGTATGAGATTTTCTCTTTCTGTCCAAAAGGGGATGGACATAAGATAGAATGGAAATCATCTTTAATTCACCCTGCACTTCCAAGTAGTGACAAGAGTGTTTCTCCTGAAATCAAAGTGAGACTCCTGTGGTGGTCTATGTTTGTATCAATCACAGTATATATATTACTCTGTCCTTTGGCTGTAGTAGGCACAGAAAGCTTTCGCTTGGAATAGTGTTCCTCAAAGTATAGTCCTGCTTTGCTGTTGGTGCTAAAGCAGTGTTATTGAGATTTTCTACCAGCAGCCAGTATATCTCAAAGAGGTGAAATATCAGTGCTGCCATCCATGTTTGGGAATGGAGGGAAGTGTGTTACATTGTATACTCCATTTCTGCCTATTGGTTCTAAGGGCTCCTTGATTACTTTTTATTATTATTAAGGTCCCTTCCAACTCGCACGATACTATGATACTATGATACTATGATTATTAAGATTTAAATAAGGAAGTCAAAGCCATGTTGAAAATATTCTAATTTATTCAATTTGTTAGAAGTTTAAACTTCTGTGCTGGCTGGAGTGTTTTCTGTGCTGTCCAAATGTATAAACAGCAGCACAAAGAGTGTCTTTAACAACTGGAAGATACTTTTTGGTATTTTGTTTTATTCAAAAGATACTTGTTTCTTTCATTGGTTGTGAAGGGTATCACTGTCCGTATCCTACTGCTTTTGGATGAATTTGTGCTGTTAATAACTACAAATAAGTGTCAGCAAATGAGGACTTCAGGGTTTGAGAATACAGTCAACCACAACAATAACAAAATGATGATACACAAGTAGTCAAAGATAAGAAACATAAGCAGCATCACCACACATGCCCCACTACTAATAAATTAGGTCATTCACTATTGTCTCACTTGCATTACCTGGAAACTAGCTGTGTTGAAAAATACCTAAAAACAAAGGGAACAAAACTGATTCCCAGCAGTATGAACTGTGCATGTAAGTAAAGCTATGTAGGAAAAGCTTACGAGGGTTGTCCTTTTCCAGTAGCTTCTCTGCTTCTGCATCCAGTATGTTTTGTTTTCCCTAGATGTATTCTTTGCATTTATTTTTGTATGGGTTAATCTGAGTGCACAGTTTATTCAACAGCCCTGTTTTCAAATGCCAGTACAATTAACAGATCAGCCTTTCTGTATGCTACTGACAATAAGCATGATGCTACAGTCATTTGTGATGTTTGTTGTTTTTTTTTTTTGTTTTTGTTTTTTGTGTGTGTGTGTGTGTGTTTAAGATCTGAGGTTTTGTAGGACTACTTGAATTGTGTTTACTTTTGAGAGTGTTCATGTAATGTGAAATATTTGTTATTGAAATTTCCCTGACAGTTCTGATCTACCTTAAGATATCTCTTTCAGGTTTACCAGAACCAAACAGAGACAGTATATTCCGAGGGCTGAGAATGGATCAAGGATTTTACACATCAAAAGACTTTTTACCTTTGGTAGCCATGGCAAGTAAGCCAGGTGTGTGGTACTTTGCTTCTGTTATGAACATATTCAGTAAGTCATTAGCAGCTCCTGGGATATCAAAACACACAGGTGATTATACAGCATCACATCCAGCTACACAACACCTCCCTGCACAAGGTTCTGAGCCGCAATTTCCTCCTGGTGAGCTGCAACCTTGGGAGAGTGTGGTAACGAATGGCATTTACAGAGACTGTAAAGCAAATAGTCATATAAAATATAACAATTATGAATCTGGCAATTTATTATCCAGAATAAATCACATTTGTTATATTGAATTATATTCAATAGATATAATAAGCTTTTCATTTGTATATGTTGATATAAATATAAGACTGTCTTGAAATAATCTGATATTGAAGTGTTGCAGTCCCGTGTAAACAGCTACTTTGTATGTTGTTGATAATGTGTTTTACTTGTAGCACCATTATCTCAAATCAGTCATGCACTGAATGTTCACGAGCAAATTTAAAGGGTCAGTAGTTCCCTACCCAAAAAACCTCAGGATAACAGCAGTATGATAGGAGTTAGGGATACTGGTTCATACACAGCCTTATTTTACGCTTTTACAGATTTGTTTGAAGTGGCTGAATTTTCTACCCAGGGAGTATAGATGCTTTCAGTGGCTCTGAAAGTGATGTCATAAGCCCTGGAAGGATGGATGACATGGGATTTGTGATTTATACGCCATGTTCCCTCACAGTCACTAGATTCCCTAGTGTGGTGACAAAAATAAAAGAAATTTCACATACAATTTTCTGGATATTTATGAATATGTACTTAGTGTAGTATGCAGTTTTAGGCATATGACTACATATTTAACCACACGTATGAATATGCCTCCTGCAGTAAATTCTTCTGCATGTAGAAGTAACATTTATTACTCCATTTAATGCCAAGTGTTTAGGAAGAGAAGTTCTGCACCCCATCTGTCCTATATCTCTGCTGTTTTGATCAAATGCTTTTTTCTTTATATGTTCTTAAACTTACTGAGCTCAAATGAGTTGGGAGAAAAGGTTACTTTTCTTCTGTACTCTGCATGCTTGTTATACTTTCCTCCAAAGGGATTCCCTTGGGAAATACACAGTCATTTAACTTGTGAGTGGCTTTGTTACTATTAACTTATATTGCAAATTCTTGTTTCACTTCAGCCTTCTGAAAATACTCAGAAAACGGAGACATGGGCTGTTGGAGAAATCGAGAACAAAGCGAGCAAACAAAACTGATCCACTCTAGGCTAGTTCTGCCATGGTATATTGAGCTGCCATTCCACCGTTGCACTTGCTTTTTTTCTATTGCTCAATGTGCAGTTTTTGTGGAGGATTAAGTTCATTAAAAATAAACCTAAGAAAAAAAAAGTTTAGAGAGAATTTCAGAATAAGAATCTTATTAAGTTAATGGCAGATGCAATTCTATATACATGGGCGAACATGATAGCATTTGCCATACATCAGGCATTTTAAGAGCAGAGAGAGGATATATATATTTCCATTTCTATGTTTAAATTAAAACTGTTGTTTTGTTGAATAATTGGTGTGTTTCTGTACAACTGAAAAAGTTGGAAATCTGCTACTGCTGTAGCAGGATATTCAAGTCACAGTGCAATGATTACACGTTTAGTGCCTCCTGACTGAAATTATCACAGGCTGCTTGAGAATGTAAAATTATATTGTTTATGGCATTGTCTTTAAATTGCAGTAGTTTCCCTAATAAATAGGTCTATTTAACTGATAGCAAAGTGCAATCTAATGCACATAGAATACACAGAGTTAAGTTTTATTTTAATGTTTCTTATAGAAGTGAATCTTAGAATACAAGCTATGGGTAACAAAAACACAACATCAGCATTCTCTGCATGCAACTTTCTGCAAACACTTTGTGAAAACCGCTGTAGATCAACCATTTTTTTTCCCAGTGCAACATCTAGGAATTAGTATAACAATAATCTTCTTTCCGCATGATGTTCAGCTGTCATAGGGAATAGTTTCTGAGAACCATGTCAGCATAAATGCCTTACAGAAAACTGTGACTAAGGGACTAACTTTGAGAAGCCATCATACAAATCTATCAACAACTGAAAAGGTTTCTTTAAAAAAAAAAAAAAAAAAAAGCAAGTGTTATTTCTCATAATCTGATATGAGTTGGTCTTTTTTAGCCATCTTGATATTGAGTCTGATATATGAGGAGCTTCATTTTTTAATAAAAGCATATAATGATGCTAATTTCCACCCAAAAGGACTCACAAAACTAGAACTGTGTCCTTTCCAGAGAGAAAGGTGCTGCTCCTTAGAGTTCTGACTATAAAATTATGTAAATGAGCATATTTTAAAAAAGGGAATAAAACTGTCTTTCAGTGAAGCAGAATAATTTGATAGTGACACTCCATGCTTAGAAACTGTAAGATGCAATTTTACACTGCTTTGAGTACAAGTACCTTTGAGCTGTCATGCAGAAATGGTTTCTCATACTTGAAAATGGGGTTTTTCCTTTCATCTTCCAGGGATGTGTGCCTGTCACTCTCCATTGCCATCAGTACATGGAACTGTGATTGTACTTGGGGCAGGAGACACTGCTTTTGACTGTGCAACATCTGCTTTACGCTGTGGAGCTCGTCGTGTGTTTGTGGTCTTCAGAAAGGGCTTCACTAATATCAGGGCCGTCCCAGAAGAGGTAAAACTGGGGAGAGGAAAAAAAAAAAAAAAGCATTTATAAGAAGGAATAATGGTTATTTCTGTAGAGACTGAAGGTGTTGTTGGTACTTAAAAGACATCTACTCAAATATTTGTTTTTAAAAATGCTCTTAAAGTGTATAAAAGTTTATTTAAGCTCTAAATCTCATTTGATGTATTCTCTGGAGAAGTCATTTCTCTGCTGTGCCCTTTAAAGAAAGGGATGCCTTTGCATAAAAAGGGTAAAATTTCCTGTAAAGTAGAAATCTGTAAAGTTCTGAAAATCTTGGAGGCACCTCAGAGATCCATCAGGCATTTGAGCATTATAGGTAATTCTTCAGGTCCAAGGATTATATTTTATGGCTGCCGCCTAGTGAATCTCAGTGATCTTGACATAGCTTTGGGAGTCTCTAAATTCTTGGAAGGAAATTATGATGATTTTTGTTTGAATCACTGCCAGTGGCAATAGAGAGATGACATTAATCACAGATTTTGGTGTTCAAACTGACTTTTAGTTTGACTTTGCACTTTGGCATTTATCAGGATATCTGCAAATTCTGAAACTGTCTAAACCTCCTCAACTTATTCCTATTACAAGATTTATATATTTTTTTCTTGTTATTTTTTCTTATTTTGGTGCTTTTTTTTTTTTTTTTTTTTTTTTTTTTTTTTTTTTTTGTACATCCTTCATACTTTTGAAAGATTTTAGCTAGTAGTACATCAATTGCATCTTTATAAAGGGATTTATGGGAATTTGATCATGTCTTTTCAAGAAGGTGGGCATCTTAGAGATCTATACAAGGTGGGTGGAAGTGGAAAAAGCAAAGAACAGGTGATCTGAAGCATAAATTCTGTTTCAGTTGCACTTAAAATAAGACATCTAAACACCATGATATTACTAAAGTAATTGTAGCAAAGATTCATGCTATTCAGATTCTTCTTCATTAAAAATCTGCTGTCACTCTAAATCCAAATCTTTGTTAGCAGCTTAGGCCAATTCCTAAAAGTTACCAATGCTTATGTTATCACACCATACAGGAGTTTTGAAAAACAGAAAATAAATATAGATTTGGCTAGAGGCCATGCTAGAATGACATCAGGTTGAAAATTTTGTAAGATATTACATGTGGAAGATATTAAATTTACATTATTTGTCTGGTAAAGACAGACAATAGAATACTGAAGTCTCTACAAAGGCATGCTGTTAGACTTTGGTAATTTTACCACATCAGAGAATATTAAGTCTCGGCTGTCACACTGTTATTTGCACATGGCATTTGATAATAAACACAATCATAGAAAACATAAATTGGATCAAGTGCTTAATTAATATTATGCCTGTTAAAGCACAGACAGTTGCAAAAGGTAGCTCTTCTGCCCTCAAAGAAATTTTTCAAAGTGACAAGGAAGAATAAGATAATCAGAAAATCACAGAATTGCAGGGGTTGGAAGGGACTTCAAGAGATCATCAAGTCCAAACACCATGCTAAAGTAGTTACTCTACAGTACTGCACACAGCTAGGCATCCAGGCAGGTCTTAAATACCTTTAAGGAGACTTCACAACCCCTCTGGGTAGACTGCTACAGTGCTCTGTCACCTGTACTGTAAAGAAGTTCTTCTGCATATTTGTTTAGAATTTCCTGTGTTCCAGCTTTTGGCCATTACTGCTTATTCTATCACTATACACCGCTGAAAAGAATTTGGCCTCATCCAATCGCTTCCCATGCTTTAGTTATTTATAAACACTGATAAGATCCCCTCAGCCTTATCTTCTCTAGGCTTAACAGATCCAGGTCTCTCAGCCTTTCCTCTAGTGGGAGATGCTTCAGGCTCTTTACCATCTTTGTCACCTTCTGCTGGACTCTTTCTAGGAGATCCCTGTCTTTTTTGAACCAAGGAGCCAGAGTCGGATGCAGTACTCCAGATGTGAACTCACCAGGGCAGGGTAGAGGGGGAGGATCAACTCCCTCAACCTACTAGCTATGCTCTTTTTAATGCACCCCATGATACCATTGACCTTCATGGAAACAAGGATATGTTGCTCATGGCCAGTCTGTTTTCCACCAGGACCCTTAGGTTCTTCTTTACAGAGCTCATTTTTAGCAGGTCAGCTTTTAACTAGTACTAATGCACGTAGTTATTCCTCCTTTTTATTATCCTTTACCTCCTTTGCCAGATTATAAACCAAGTGGGCCTTAACCTTCCTCGTAGCATCCCTGCAGGCTCTGGCTATATTCCTATATTTTTCCCAAGTGGGCAGGCTCTTTTCCCTCAGTTCTTGGACCTTCCCCCCTTTTGGGTTCATCAGTGAGCTCTTTGTTCATCCATGCAGGTCTCCTGTCACCTTTCTTTAATTTCTTATCTTAGGGATGTACTGATCTTAAGTTTAGAAGAAACAGTGTTTGTCGAACAACTCTCATGGGTTCCCTCTCCTTCCAGTGCTCTATCCCATGGGACGCCTCTAAGTAGGTCCTTGGAGAGATTAAAATTGGCTCTTTTGAAGTCCAGCAATCCTACTTGTAGCTTTGCTTCTTCAGTGTAAGATCCTGAACTCCACCATCTCATGATTGCTGCATCCTAAGATGCCTTCAGTTCAATTCTTATGCCCTCAACGAGCCCTTTGTTGTTAGTAAGAACAAGGTCTGGCAGCACACTTCTCCTCATCAGCTCCTCCACCACGTGCATTAGAAAGTTATCTTCAACACATTGCAGGAATCTCCTAAACCACGCATGCCAGCAAATATCAGGATGATTGAAATTCCCATAGGTACCAGTGCCCGGGATCACAAGGCAACTTCCAGCAGTTTGTAGAAGACCTCATCAACTTCTTCCTTCTGATCAGGTGGCCTGTAGTACACATCCACAACAGTGTCACTAGTATTAGCCTGCCCCTTCTCACCCACAACCTCTCCACGTGATTCTCTTCCACACCCAGGTGGGGCTTGGTACATTCTAGCTCCTCTGTTGCATAAAGAGCAACTCCAGCACCTCACCTCACCAGCATGTCTTTCCTGAAAACGACGTAAATGTGTCAGAAAAACATTTGCATTGCAAATCTAACAAGTGCCACTGTCTAGAAACTGATTGATTGAGTAGCACTGCCGGCTCAGAAATCAGTATTAAGATGCCTATCAGTATAACATACTCAGTGCCTTCTGCTAAAGAAGAACGTGTGGTAACATCTTGAGTGAACTTTTCATAAAACTTATCATGTTTGTTATTTATTTCATTACTTCTACTCTACAGATGGAACTTGCAAAAGAAGAGAGGTGTGAATTTCTGCCTTTTCTCTCCCCTCGGAAAGTTGTACTTAGAAGTGGACATATTGTTGCAATGGAGTTTGTTAGAACTGAACAGGGCAGTGATGGAAACTGGAAAGAAGATGAGGATCAGGTTGTTCGTCTGAAAGCTGACGTGGTGATCAGTGCCTTCGGCTCAGTTTTGAGTGATGCTAAAGGTAATCCTGGGTAATGCATTTCATGGATACTAGCTGTCGTTTTAGCTGCACCCATTTTGTGTCCTTTGGCAGTTTTATGAAATAAGACTTCTGGAGATTACAAAGCTTGTGACTCAGTCCTTTCCACAGTATTTGGTTTGCCCTTTAATTATACTTCTTAGGACAAAACTAAGAGTATGATTAACAAGCAGTTTTCTGTATGTTACTGTCGAGCAGGAACCCAGATTAGAGGTACAATTGCTCAGTATGTATCTTGCTTTTCTCTCAGTGCAAAAGGAATAACTAAGAAGACTCTTGGGGATTTCTCTTGGGCTCATTAATTAACCTTAGAGAAACTCATTATACTACTACTTTAGACTGAACTGATCTGATCTCTGAAACCTTTTTTACCTACTGAATTAAGAAAGAATTAAGACAGATTTGTTATTCTGCTTTAACCAACTCTGGGTATCACTCACTTCTTATACATACCCAAGAGGAATGTGGCTTCTTAAATGCATGCAGGATTTGTTAAATTGTTTTGTGCTTTTCTCAGCATGTCTTGTTGTTTACTTGTTCTTTACAAACTTTGGTCTTAAAAAGAAAGGAAAAAGAATAGAAATGAAAAGGAAAAGCATGTATTTAGTTCAATAATAAGTATCAAGTAATTGGGACGTAGATGGCATTTCATTGTCTCAATGTGTTACTCAGATGTAAAAGAACAGAAGAAATGTTCATGTTGAACTAAGAACATGAGAACTGAGAAAAGTTCAGACTGTTCTTTGACACTAGGTTAAAGAGCTCAGATACATGTATCAAAGGTGACTTGAAGGTTCAAAACATAAGATCAATTCGGAATGTTTTGTTGTTGATAATTTAAAAAATTCTATTTTGAGTCTTTTGGAAGGATTTCTAGAGCCTCATGATAATTCAAGTATTAGTCTATGCAAGCAGTTTGTTTCGTTGTGATTCACAGAACTTGTGATAAATGAGTGATTCTGTTTTCTCCCACACTGCAAACTGCTGGGTGGTTTTTATTGTGTTGCTTTGCCATGATACTGTGCTAGTTTTGTATTTTCTGCTATGCGTTTGCCCTGTAGATGACGTGTTGTGACGTTACTAAATATGAACACAAAATGTGAGGGGAAAAAAAAACCCACAGCAATCTGATCATGAAAGAAGAGAATCATTGCCCTTGGGGGTGAGCAGCACTCTTCAATTTCACAATGTGTTTGTGGTGAAACTGCTATTAAAATAGAAATCAAATTATAAAGAAAGAGGCAAGAAATATCAGCATTTGTTTTGTACCTTGTGAAAGAGCTAAAACTGGAGGGAATAAAGAACTTATTCTGAGCACGCCATTCCAGTTGCTTTTAGACCTTTATTTTTTGCCTAAGATGGTCTAACAAAAGTTGAATGTACTTTTCACCACCAAGCTGAATTATAACTAAAACTTGAGGCATACACAATAAAAAGGAACAACAAAACACATAAAAAATCCCTGATACCTTATATTCTTAATGTCTTTCCAAATGTCATCATATTTTTGTATTTCGTATTTTTGTATTTGAGAGATGGAAATATTCAGATTTTTCCAACAGGAGTTTGAGAAGAAAACACCAGAGCTACTTGAAACTAGATTAGGCACTGAGCAACCCATTCTGGCTTTGAATTTGATCTAACATTGAAGAAAGTTTAGGACTAGGTGATCTCCAGAGGTTCTTTACAGTCTGAATTTTTCCATGTCTAGATGACTTGCACATGTGTTGAATAAGGATGTTATTTGTTGCACATGCAGAGTTCTGTCAATGATCTAATTTATCAGGCATCTCTAAAAATAATGAATGCTGGTATAGGTGGTATAGAATTGGTATGGGTTCAACTAGAAGGATTTGTCTGTTTCTTATTAATAATGTTGTTACTGATGTAAGAATAAAGAAAATGCTATGAGAACCAAAGGGAATGAAATGAGTCTTAGTCTCAGTTCAGTGAAGTATAGGACATTCTTGATATACCTGTTTTGCTTAACACAATACAAATACGTGGGTGCTGCTGGACTCAGCAGAAACAGTCCATAGGTTAGAAAGCTTTTTTTGGTCTATTATCCTTATCAAACTGTTTCACATTCTCTGGCAGAGTAACTATTACATTTCCACCAGAGATTCCGTGCACTCGTAGTAGATGTTTAGTCTTAAATATATATACACACACACACACACACATATATATATATGCTAATTGTGTTTTTAAAAAACAGTTCAGTAAATATTCATCTTCCCATTGGAAATCATATAAATGCATCATTCATTAAAAAGAAATCAGTTGTAAATCCATTTTATGCTCATGAAGTTGTTAATAGACAAAGTGGGAGTGTTCCCTCTAGGCAGTTATAAGATCACTGGTACTTTACTGAAACCAGTTTAAGAAAACAAAAGGTTAAATCAATCTACCACAGTTGGAATGAAAATAAGGTTTTACTTTGTTGTAAAAAGATTTTACAAGCACAAGCTGCTTTTATTTTATTTTAAATTCTTGCATAGATTACTAAAATTTTCAACCATCATAACTGATTACCATAAGCCAACAGATGAAGGGAAATTTTGTACCCTTTCTGATGTTCCAGCTTTTTTGCTTGCTATATTATTTTGGAGAACTGCAGTGTATTACTAAAATATCTCTGGCACCATTCTAGATTGCAGCTAATCAACATATACACATGTAATGCTAATTACATCCCAGTAGTGCATGCAGCCTCAACATCCTATTCAAAACAGATACAGTTGGTTTTAAAGTCTAAACTTTGAATACTTTTTTTTGTTGTTTGTTGTTGTTGTTTTTTCTGATAAGTGAAAGGGAACAAAATTTTGGGACTGCAAAATTTTGCACAGGAACAAATGTCTTTGTTTTGATATATTCTTGTATACTTCTGTGAAGAAGCTGGACCTTATGTGGAGAACCATGACAAAATTGTGGAGAATAGTACACTTGGCCAGAATGCACTCCAAAATGGAATGCAGGACAAGTATACTGTGTAGAGACTGGTGGCATACATTCACTACAACATTCTGTTCAGCAGGCTAGTAAGAGATAGAAAATAGCTGGCAGCAGACTTTTGGTAGGAGCCTCTCCCAGTATACCTGGTGCCCAGCTTTAACCAGTTAAAGCACTTTTATTCCTGTTTCAGTACATTAGTGGGGCATAGGTGGTGGAAAGGATGATTGTGTGCCTTCCTTTGTCTTCTGGGCCTCCAGACTGGGCAGCATCAGCAGTTAATGAGACTGTTAGTGTGTGATTTAGTTATAGTTTTACATTTGAGATTAAGGAAGATACAGTATATTTGTATTTTTCTGAAGTAGTGCTTCTATTCACTGTAAAGGAAGTCTGTAAGATGGATATCAAAAATAACATTAATGAGCTACTAAAGCTAAAATTACAGGAACTTATGAAATTGGTTAAACATAAAAACCATTAAACTGTTTATTGAAGCTTCACAGATATACTGCAGCTAATGAGCATTTCTGCTATTTAAATAAGCCCAAATTGAACACACATTACATGGATACATAATTAGTCATGGCAGTCAAACACACACAGATTTACTTTTAAAGCTTTATTTGAGGAATCTTTTCCATTTGATTTGTTTTGTTAATTAAAATATTTTTTCTGTATTCACTTACATTTTAATATTGTTTTTGCAAGCACAATAATTTGCTGCTGCTTTTCCATTTGTGTTTATTTGCTCTGTGAATATAGCAAATGGAGAATATCTATTCAGAACTGTCCTTTTGTTTGGTATTATTTGTGTTAGCATCATTTGACAGCATTAGAATAATTCAACTGTATGTTATTTTTCATCCAGAAAGTTCCTTTCAAATTATAGATGAGGGCCGCTCTGAAAGTAATGCCTCTTACATTGCTATGTTGGCCCACGACATCACAGGCAGATTTTGGTAGTATAGCAGCAGAGGCTGAACCTTCCAACAATATTCTATCATATTTTGTTGCTGTGTGACAGATGGCAGTAGAGGGGCACTCTGACAAAGTGGCATCTGACATGGAATCGCGTATGGAGTGAAGGTGTGTCATAGAATTCTTCCACGCAAAACTAATGGCACCCACTGATATTTGTTGATGCTTGCTGTGCATTTATGGAGACAAAAAAGTGGATGTGAACACACTGAGGAGGTGGCAGGTCGCCTCCACTGGTATAGATTTTTATGAGCGCAGCATGCAGGCTCTTCTTCATGGCTGGCAAAAATGCACAACTAATGGTGCTGACTGTGTTGAAAAATGCTGAGAATTTTCTCCATCAATTATTGTCATATAGCTCTTTGTATCTGTTGTGTTTTCCATGGAAATAAATGGGATTTATTACATTCAGAGCAACTTATGTATAGTATCTCATCAGGATATAAAGGAGAAGGTAATACAGGTACAAGATTGCACTCCAGATTTTGAAGAAAGAGGGAAGAAAAAACAAACAAACAAACAAACAAAAGCTGTAATAGTTTGTAATTTTAAAGAGTGTGAGATTGCAGGCATTGGAAACACACTCTTCCATTACTCTGTCCCAAGCAGAGCACCAACAAAAACAGAAAGTAAATTGTTTGCTTGTTCCATGGCAAACAGCAGCTCAGAAAACTGATAGCGAGGTTCATCTTACAAGACCAGGTTTAGCTCCTAGATTCTTTCTCACGCTTTGCAGAGGCAAAGAAAAAGCTTCCACTTGGGAAGACCAGTGTTCTTCCTTTCTTCTTGCAGGTAGTGTAGTAAGTAGTTCCTTCAGTTGCTCCAGATATTAGATCTAAGTTGTAAGGACATTAGGAACTCATATAAGATGCCTTTGAATCATGTCCTTATTTTTACTTAACCTAAATCTTGGAGATTATAAGAAAAACAGAAGGAAATAGCTGCTGGATACCATGTCAACCGTACCACAAGGGAACTGTGCTTTCTCAGTTTTTAAAACACTGAATCAGGCAGACAAATCCTCAGTCCCCAGGGGAAGTTGTTTCAAGCAGATGCACATTGGGCTTTTTGGCACTCAAAAAGCTTTTGATATAATTATGGCGATACAGTTATTTTAGCACAAAACAATCCAAAGACTAATTTGAGAAAAGCAGCAGATCTGGGATAGCTGAAATATTACCTATTTCACCCCCACAATGAAAAGAAAGTAGTAGTCATAACTTTTAGTTGTACATAATTTCCTGTGGAAAATCTACATGTGCAGCAGTGTGTTGCCCTCTAATATACATACTGTAGTTCGGTATTATCTCAGTGGAAAAAAACAAACTCATCTATCCTAACCCCAGAACCAAACCCTGCAATGGCAAGTTTTCTACTGTGATTTTTTTTTTTTTTTTTTTTTTTTTTCCTTCTGAACATGTCTTTACAAGTCTGTATGTATTTGACTTGTGAGAACTGTCTAGATCACCTGCTGAGATGGCACCACTGCACCCAGTAAGTTATCTTATGTATAGCAAAGATGATTGGAAGTTGTCTTGATGTACAGTCTGAGACATAAAGAGGAAGTTAACATGTTGATTTATAAATATTACTGAAGTATAATAAAACTATCAGCAACTACAGACACTTTCCTTAAACAAAGAAACAAGAACAACAAGAACAAAAACCACCAACCCAACCAACTGTCATTTCCAGACTGAAAATTCTCTCCCTCTGAAGGTTCTGTTTGGAATGACCTTTCAATAATTTAAGTATTTTTAAAGGAAACAATTTCATAACTTTTTGATTCTGATACTAGGCAAATATTATTCTTGCCAAGTTAAGCCAAAACTCTGTGTAGGATAGGAGGGATTGTGCAAGGAGGGATTGTCTTGAATATAGGTTAAATATTTCTGCTTTCAATTTAAAATTTTGATTCTCCTTTCTGAAACAGATGCAAAAACAAAACAAATGAAAAAAACAACACAAAAACCTCCAAAACTTTGGGTTTCAGTCCTATGACCATTTGTGTTTGCCAAGGATAAGAAGGAGAGCATAGGTGGGATAAGCAGATTTAAATGTTTGTATCTTGCTTTTGATTTTATTATTTTACCCTTTATTATTTTGCTCTGCTCTTTAAAATACATTTGTGATATTTGATTTGGAGGTAAAGGGAGATACAGAGCCTGGGAAGAAAATTCCATCATGACATTGTGTGAGAAAGATGTCTTTGAAGGTTGTTGTACACCTGTCTGTGCACTGGGGCAGTGGTGTAAATTTGCCCTTGTGTTGGTGTAGCAGAAATATTCTTGTTTTAAGCTAGCAGGTTTCTCTTTTACATATATGACAGCACAAGTACATCAGTTTAATTGACCTTGGCAATCTGCATCTGCTAGCGGCATGTCCCTAAGGGGCAGCACAATTTTAAGCTGCATTTTATTGCAAAATCTTCAGTTCCTGTAGATGTAAAGCCACATAAAAATAACTCACTTTGATATATGGCATCAATGTCTGCTGAAAATATTTATTGAAATTGTGATTCTCTTCATGAATCTATTCTGAAGTGTCTCAATGATAAGAAAATAATGTTAGAAGTTGCATAATCAAAATGTTAAGAAAGAAAGATTATTTTTAAGGTCATTTATTTGTAGTCATTGCCATTTGTCTAATTGTTTATTTGACTGATTTTTTAGTTGTTGCATCTACGTTGTTTTTAAGGACAGTGTTAATTCATACACAGAATTTCTATATATACTGTTCACTGGCTTTAAAAAAAGTAAGGTATCTTAATGAATGATCTAAATATTCAGAAATTGCAGTGAAAAATATAGGAAAGATAATCTTTGTGTAAGCATTTCATTTTTATTGTATAGAAACACTCTATATATGTACATGCTTCAAAATGAGCTTTAATTTCAGAATGTCGTGAGCTTAAATATCAATGCGATATGTTTTCTATTTTACTGTAATATATCTTTCCCAGAAAAGAAAATGCTTTAAATCAGTACATTTTTTCAAAACCAAAGCTGTCAGAGGATAACATTTCCTGGTATGGAAAATGTTGCATCTAAACGTTTTCTATCAGGTTTGATAATGACCTGTGGAAAAGTAGCAGAATATCATTTCTGTTGTGAGCATTAAATTTTGAATGAATTTCTCAAAACCATAAATGTTCTTCTTGGGTTTTAAACCTCAAAAATCATATGTGGTATATGAAGTTGCACAGGAGTGAATATGTTAGGTTTTCAGGTGGAAAGAATGTTGATGTGGAAAGTACAGTACAAAGCTACGGGTAGAAGGGGAAAAAAAAACAAAAACTTTTTTTTTTTTTTCCTTTGTTAGCATTGTTATTAATAGGGTTTTCAGAAGCGTTTTTTCTCCTGGGGTGTAAATAATACTAGCGTGAAAGACTTTGTCAGTTGTAGCTTCTGGGGTACATTGTTTCGTTTCAGGGAGAGAGCAAAAGAACACTAAAAGCAATTATTTCTTGTAGTCAGTCACTTCTTGCAACCCTTGTCTACTTGTATTTTGTAGACACATCTGGTTTTGCAGGCACAGAGGAAGCAGCCACTTACTGATGCTACCAAAGGACTGTTCCATATAATAGATGATATTCTTCTGAGCTGTGTTACTATGTACCTCTACTATCTCAGAATAAATGCTTCTGTATAGAAAAGAATTTTTCAGTTCTATCATAAACTCACATTTAATTAAGTGAAAAAATTAGACCTTGGAACAGCTTTCCTAATTGTTATCAGAATGTATTTGAGAGATTTTGGCAACGTTCTTTTTCTTTCTTCTGTTAACATATTTGTCCTTCACTTTAATTGCAGTCAGAGAGGCCATGGCACCTATCAAGTTTAACAGATGGGGTCTTCCTGAAGTAGATCCAGAAACTATGCAAACGAGTGAACCCTGGGTTTTTGCAGGTGGTGATATCAGTGGTCATGCTAACACTACAGTGGAATCAGTAAATGATGGAAAACAAGCCTCTTGGTACATGCACAGATACATACAGGTAACTATTTATTTTAGATCAAATATGCAAGCTTTGAATCTAAATTATTTGGTAATTTGTACATTTACTAGTCCTTCAACTTAGATCACATACTTGATTTTGAGGAGTTATCTTAACATTGAAATCTAAGAAACTATTTCTGACCTCCAGCTGTGAATTCCGGTCAAGGAAAATACACAGTGTAAGTAGAAGTCCTGGTTGGTAACTGGTGAAAAGGAAGTGAGTCCATTGTTATTAAAAAAGTAAAATATGGCAATACTACATGAAGTAAAAAAAAAAAAAATAAAAATAAAAAAAAAAAAAGCCACAACTGATATATGGGCAAAGACATTTTTAGTATCTTTAGAGTACAAGTACATGAGAACCAGAGTTGGCTTTGCTGAGGCTGTTCAAATGGAAACATGGAACAAAATAGTCATTGAATGCAAAGAGGAAAATGATGTAAAAGAGAATTTACCTTAGTAATAGAAATATAAGGGGTACAGACTTAAAAAACTTAGTAATTGCATGATCCATTTGGTGCTCTTTCCAAGTCTCTGAGCATTTCTGCTAGCCCTGCCTTCTCTAGCTGAGGAGAGAGCACTAAGTGTAGAGGAACTGTCAGAGGCAAGATACAGCCCATGTACAGACAAACAGCCAACAAAGACCATGTTCATTGTGCAAGGAACGTTTTAGAAGTATGATACATGATTCATTTTTTCCACCAAAAGAGATTTGAACAACTGAAGTTGGGACTGTAACAGCTCGATGTCTTTCTCCCCCATCCATCTGCTCAAAGCCTCTCTGATTTCATGTTTGTGCAATTTCATGTTGTTGGGGTCTGATTTCACTTCCTAAAAATACTTCAACTGAAAACTTGTTGTTAGTATCTGTGCATATTTTTTTTCTTTTTTTCCCACTTGATCTAAAGCACTATTTGTGTCCTGGCTTCTTCAACCCTTTGAAAATGCTGAGTGTGAAACATCTTTAAACCCCAACCTACTTGCCTAATTTCTCAGTACACAGTGAATTTGGGTAACTGTGATACTGGGAGATCTACTTTTTGTCTCCTTTTTCTTTAACCCTTATAAATACAACTAACACTTCAAACCCCTCCTTTTTCATGTTGCTTTCTCCTCAAAGCCTTCCTTATAAAACCACTGCACTTTTTTTCTTTTCTCTTGGAATAAATAGAATGCTTTGCAAGAAATCTGAATAGTCTGGTTTGAGAATTAGAATTTTAAAGCAAACAGGCTTGTGATATTAGAGAATTTCCGTTACCCTTTGCAGGTTTCAAGGCAGCTTATTCGACCTTACAGTCTCACCAGGAAGCTAATGGGAAATCCTTACAGCAATCTTCACAGGAAAGTTTCCAAATGTCAAGTGTCACCTTTCCAGCTGTTAGATGAATGGGTAGCCCAGGGGCATTTATTTGGATGTGCAGCCCTTGTAAAATCTGGTTGCTGTGGTGGAGTGCACTGTAATTTGGCAATTTACTTTACCAGTTTTTGGACCTGATAGGTATGGAGGAGGGTTTGTTTTTTAAAGAAGTTGTTTATGAGAGGATGATGTTATTCTCATGTTTATAGAGGTAGATAATGTATGTGGGCGCATACCTTTGTATGTATTGCGTGTTCATTACATTGTTCCATATTCTGAAAACTTTCTATGTGACATAAAGAAAAACCTTTTTAAAGTACCTTATTTTATCTTGAATTTGAGATTCTTAAGATAAGCAATCTTTGTGTGAACTGAGTGTCTGAATTATGACAGATTTTAAACATATTGTTATTATCTATTCATTTGCATTTTAGTTATAGAAATAGGTAGCCATTTCCAAAACCATCAGCACTCTCAGTAATTAAATCTATAAATGATGCAGTCAGTGTTTAGTTATATAGAAATATTCCATAAAACGTATCTACCAACTCAAGACAAACCCCCCACCACCCCAACTCCTTGCAGAAAATCCTGTTTGAACAGCGTGCTCCTGCTATCCCAACCTACTCCAGACAAAAGGCTAAACAAACAGATGGGCTTGCTATGTGCCCTGAAACTCCAATCATTTCAAGCTCTGGCATATGATCAAATGAAGCATGAGATCTAGACTCAAGAACTCTCCAGTAGAAATGCCTTATGTTCAAAACCAAGAATTATTTACAGAAGCTTCTGGGCTGCTCTTTCTCTGGAAACTTTCCATCATTAGTTGCCTAGATGTCTCCTGCCTCTTAACATTTTCTGCCCGCTCTGCTAAGCATGGGTTAATTTCAGAAATTGTTGCCTGCAGCTCTGTGATGGCTTAGTTACTATAAGCATGACCAGTCAAAGCCTAACCAGAGGCAGATGAAGTAGAACCTGTTTGAAAATGCAGGCTCCTTTAAACAATTCTCTTCAGGTCAGTAGAGACCATCTCAATGTAACTATGCACTACTCCCGTTTTTCCAGGATTTAAACTTTTTTGTTACTCCATGAAAAATGTTAAAATGTATTTAAATTAGTCTTGGTGACTTACTGAATTTGGGAATTTAATTTGGGGATTACAGTGGCCCCTGCTTTTGTCCAAAGGTAACTTTGTAATAGTGGGCATAACAATATAGGCTGCTATTCTCTTCTATGCCCCAGTTAGCATCCATTTCTTCCATTTCTTCTTCATCAGTGAAAGGGATTTATTTCTTACTATTACATAGTAGCTACAGTCAGGATAATTTACAATTATTGCAAAACTAACTTCTGATTTTCTATGCCTGCTTTGAAATCAAGACAGCTCTTCCATCACAGTTCTTGCACTGTTTTCTCTCTTAATCAGGAAGGTGTAGACACCAGCCTTGACTCTATACTCCTCCTCCATTCATACACCTACCTGAGAAGCATTTTCCTATATTTGGCTGTCAATATGACATCTTATTCTCACTAAAATCCTTCTAACAAAGTGATTTTCCCTCTCTTTCTCACAATCAGCCTTTTTATTTTACTTTTTAAAATTTAAATATCTTTGCTTATTTGTTTGATATTTTTATGGGCTCGTTGTGACCAGTACCTTTCATATTTCTAGACTGGCATGTATACTGTGCACTTAAAGAATAGAGTCAGATCCTTTCTGATGTAAATTGTACTTCATTGAGGTGAAGTATGAATTTTGAACACATCTCTGCGCAACTCTGAACCAGCACAGTGTATTTATTATTATATTTCTTTATCTATGCTATCAAAAATATAAATCTGAAGAGTATAGTTGTTTCTTTTCTGAAGGTTGACCCTTCTCATATATTTCTCAGGCATGTAAAAAAGTACTTTATTTCATAATTGATACGAGAGATGGGTGTTTCCCAGGAAACTTGTCTTTGAAGCTGTTAATTATGCTGCCTGCTTCTATTCATGAGAACTGAAGGAAAAAAGATGAATGTCCCCGCTCTTGTAAAACACCATGTAAAACACTAGTGTGGAGACAAGTAGAAAACATTTTCAAAAAGCTGAATGCAGTGCATGTGCAGGGAACCTGATGTTTTAATTGCACACTATTTACTAAGAAATATGTCTGTTCCAGAAAGAGAAAGCATGGGAGAAGCATTAGAAAATCCCTGACTGGACAGAGCGCTGAGCAGCTGGCTCAGGGTAACCCTGCTTTGAGCAAGGATGGTGGACTAGGTCATCTCCAGGCATCCTTCCAATCATTTTGTAATTCTGTGAGAAATAACATAAACATATTGCATAAAGCCAAGGTGTATAAAACAAAATTATGTAACAGATAATTGGAAAAGTGTAGAAGGCATACAAGTAAGGGAGGATAGCTCTGTTTCAAGATCAGGCTTAAAAAGGGAGAGAAAGCAGGACTGAGATGAAGCTGTTCAGGAAAACTCCCAAGCAGTAGGATTTGTACAGAAGACTCTCTGTGAAAAATAACAGTAATACGACTACTCACTTTCATAGTCTGTCTTTGTTAGAGGCACAGAAATGGAGTTTGACCATATCACTGTGGTTAAGAATTTTCTCCATCTAAAGAAAATGAATGCCACAAATCCTATCAGGTTTAATGCTCAGTCCCTGTCTCGGCCCTGCACTACAGGCTGTACTGCTTTTGCCTCTGGGCATATCCTGGTTAGAGCAGGGCAGGGACACTTCCCACTGTGTGCTGGGGATTTTTCACCACACTCTCGCAGTGTCCAAAAAATTGCCATGACTGAAACAATAAAATAAGTACCTGCAATATTGTTAGCTTTGCGGGTTGGCATCAAATTAGAGGAAGAGTGAGCCATACTCCTTGTCCTCTGCTTTTAAAAATCAAGGGAAGAGTTATTATAAATAAACTCTTGCCTGCAGGCTTTCTTTTCCTATTTGTTTTGCGTTGTCAGGGAAATCCTTCATTATAAAGATTATTTTGCTTTCAGGAACCTATAAAACATTATAGTTTGCCAAAAGTTTTGCTTTGTAGAAAACAACACATCAGGGCTTAGTAAATTTATTTCTTTTATAAGCACTGTGCTGAGAGGAAAAAACAGCAAAAATAAATAGAGCCAAAAGTAAAGTGATAGGATGGAGGAAGATAAATCTTCAGGGATATAAAGCTACTGGCTACTGAACCTCCAGCTGCATCCTGCCTATGTTTGTTTCTGAAAACCTGATTTCATCCATAGATATATATTTTTTTCTTTCTTCTACTGTTCTGCTACCTGGACAAACCCAGGCCACCCAAACAGGAACAAATGGTTAGGCACATTTTGAGGTCTTTCAGTGATCCTTGATGAAATTGGTGGTGGTTTTGCTCTTCATGAGGATAGTTCAGTAGGAAGAATAGGCCTGTTTGAAATGTTTGGGCAAGTGACTTGTGACCAATGTACAAGCTAGAGGAAAGGCCTATTTTTGTGAGGCTGTATTGTCACTTCACGTAAGTATTTCTCTGCATTAGTAGATATTTTTATTTATTTATATATTTATTGAATTGTATTTGTTTTATCACAGGATGCTTGTTTTGGGTCACTAGTTTAGATTCAGTTTCATGTAAAGTTCTTTTTAGCTTTTGAGATTATATTGTACTGCTTAGGAAAAGAAATGGTACAGTGTAACTTAAGCTGCAGCACTTCAACTATCTATCTGTGTATCTCTCTATAGCAATCAATATTTACAGTTATACAATGAAGGAGTAATTCATGAATCATCCACTGAAATATACCCACAGAGAACATTTGAACAATTCTGGATACAAATAATAATAATAATAAATTAACAAATGACTTCCTTCGAAATGGAAAATTGGGTTTATTGCTCAAATGTGCACATACAGGGGAGTTGGCCAAAAGCTTTTCCATGAGTCTCTTAGCTGTCATTCTGCCAGATTCAAATTCATTGTTTGGTGTAAGAGTTCAATATATTGATGTTGGTTTCAGCAGGTATTGCAACTTGCGGATACATAAGAGAAAAAAAGTGTTGCCATTTAAAAAATGCTCCAATATCTGTCTTGTGATCCAGGAGGATCATAAAGTAACTACATCAATTGCTGCCTGGGAGTAGTGGTCATGGTACTGAAGGGAGTAGGTTGGTCCCAAGTGTGGTAAGGTTTTGCAAAAAATAGCTTTCTGCAAAATGGCCACCAATTGGGACACATGCACACACACATTTAGGCTAGAGTAATTTCACTACTTTCCATAGTGGCTTTTAATGCCATTGGAAGGTTTGGCCCACAGATGTGTACTCTCTGTCTAATGAAATATAAGGTCAGAATCTGAGACAACAATCCAGGCATTTCTGAGGCAAAACTGATAAATTAACTCTCAGGGTTGGTATCAGTCTGATAAAGAAAAGATGTTAAAACAAAAATCAAGCAAAACAAAGGATTGAACCTTATTCTCTTCATACTTATTACTTTCAGTGCATAAAGAGGGGTAAATAAGTAACAAAAACCACAGAGGTAGCAATTCTTAAGTAGTTGAGGTTTTTCATTGTTACAGAAAACAGAGTAACGAATACTGTTACACTGTTTGTTACTTTTTGTCTTACTTCACTGATCTCGTGGTGAGATTTCCTAGAAATAGGCTGTGTGGGGATCTTCTGCCTATAAAAAATACCTGCCTTATTTTGTTGCGGTTGTATCAACTCCAACTTCTAAGTGAGTAAAGATTTTAATTCTGCTTCCTGCAGCCTGATTAGGATGCTGTTCAGCATTGGTACACGGAAGATTCTCTCTGTACAATTTTTTGCAATATTAAGTGCAACATTTACATTGAAAGCATTCCACTTCAACTCTCCAGAGAAATTGCCACCTTTAAAACTGAAAAAAAAGTGACTCTGGTGTCACAGGCATAAAGTGTATGTTATTCTTTGATCTCAAATCAGAGTCTAATTTTTATCATTCTTGAAGTATTCATGTTTGGTAGTAGATTTGCATATATTGATGTGTATCCCAAGGCATAGATTAAATAAAATCTTTAAAAGGGGCTGGAGGAAAGTGCATGATCTCCAAGTATGCTGAGTGTGGGTGACAGCCTGCAAAGTGATTTTGCCTGTGGATTCTTTCCCTTATTTTCCACAAATCTGTACATGGGATAGAATATCCTGAGTTGGCAGAGATCTACAAAGTCCATTGAATCCAACTCCTGACTCCATAAAGGACCACACAAAATTCAAACCCTATGTTTGAGTGCATTGTCCAAATGCTTTTTGAACTCCAGCAGCTTGGTGTTGTGATGACTGCTCTTGGAACCTGTTCCATGCCCACTGCCCTCTGGTGCAGAACTTTTCCTAATATCCTGTTTTCATAGGTCACCACCAGGGAAGAACACTAAGAAGGGCCTGTCTATATGTGTTTGGGTCTTCTTGTTTGTTTGCTTGTTTGTTTTCTAATCCTCACCATTACTGACTATGTAGGGATCAGAACTGGCTATTCAGAATGGTGAAAAAAAACCAAAACCCTACAGTCCTTTGGATCGAAGCAGGCTGGCAGTGGCAGATCTGAAATAACTTTTTCATTATTATGGTTCTGTTATTTTCATCTGACATAATATTTCAACATAAGGGCTGTTTGGACAGAAGATGTTCCACATGCAAGTGATTAGTATTAGTGTTTTCATAGTATCATAGTATCATAGTATTGTGCGAGTTGGAAGGGACCTTAGAGATCATCGAGTCCAACTCCGGGATTCGAGCCCTCTGTGTAGCAGAGCGGCACTTCTACCCCCTGCTCCACAGGGAGGATTCGAACCCGGGCCCCCTGGTGTTGCAGACGGGAATTCTACCGCTGCGCCACCGGGGCACACAAGTGTTTTGCTGATTTGCAATCCTGAACATAAAACAGAATAATTGAAATTTGGTTATTATCTATGAATGATGATGATGATGATTGTTTTTAACTCTTATCATGGTTAACAGTAAATTATATAAAAATGAATCAGCAAAAATTACTGTGATTTTTATTTTTATTTTTATTTTTTCAGTCCTTATATGGTGCCACAGTTTCTACTACTCCAGAACTACCACTGTTCTATACTCCTGTAGATTTAGTAGACATCAGCGTATTAATGGCTGGGCTGAAGTTTCCAAATCCTTTTGGCATTGCCAGTGCAACTCCTGCTACTAGTTCTTCGATGATTCGAAGAGCTTTTGAAGCTGGATGGGGCTTTGCTGTCACCAAAACATTCTCCCTGGACAAGGTAAGAATATAACTCAAGTTATATTTAGCACATAACTTTTTTGTATATTTGAAACAAGTCTAAATCTTTTGGATGTCTCACAGTCTAGGCTGGAAGTTAGGATAAGTAGGGAAATAGTGCATTGTGTAAGTCAAATTATCTTGATGGTTCCTGATAGTGAAGTGTAATGATAAAACAATTTCTGTTTGTGTTTTGTTTTTTGGATGCTTTTTTGTTGTTTCTTTTCTTAGTGTTTTTGTTTGTTTGTTTTTGCTATTAAAATATGCATATTCTTCCCATTTTTCAACTTTGATTTTAATATTAGTAACAGTAATGGTACTGTCATCAATGTTACAGAGAAATTGTTTTCTGTGGGGGATCAGAATTCAGAGGGAGTGAATGACAGCTTTATCAATGAACTCCTGAAAGGTTGCTTCTTTGTCAAGGACTGCAAAGATAAGCTATTGAAAATGATTTCCAATTGCAGTTTAATAATGCAGGCATGAGCTTGGGCTGAGTGGATGAAGATGGAAGCAATGTAAATCAAGCCTATGGAGAGGCAGGTAGATCTGCTGGTGGTTTGTAGCACAGACACAAAGCTTCATTAAGATGTAGTGGAAGAGCAAGGAGTTAGAATAAGTTCTTGAAGAATTTTGGCTCTGTGTGACACCTAAAACAAATTCTCAAAGTATTTTGTGTTAACTTGAAGTGGGTAAAGGATTGTTTGATCTACAATTTGATTTTCCAGTGGGTTTTCTGTTACAATATTCAAAATAGCAAAGTGAGATTTGGAGCAAGAAGTCTAGACAGTGAAAGAAAAGGAACATTTTGAGAAATGTATTGTGGAAGAAAGAAATGAAATTTTGACTGGGGCATAGACACAGTTTGGCTGATGTTGGGAGGAAGAATATTAAAGGCAAAGTCTGAGTAATGGTGTGAATGGTGGTAATGCGTTGTCAATTAGTGACAAAGGGTGTCATGGAGTGAAGAGAGCTTTTGAGATGCATTTGGAAAGAAAAGACTTTTATTCTTTGTGCAGAGATGAAATGTAAAAGAGGACTGGTGGATGGAGACCTTAGCAGGAGAGAAAAGGTACATTTTTTGCTCTGCTACCTCAGCAGGTAGCCTTCCAACGTGAAGAAATTATAAGGACAAAGAACTGTGTTACTAGAGCATACTGTAAAAGATGTTAGAGTGGCTTCTTCTCACACTAGAAGTATTCCCAGGAAGTCAGTGCTCCTCTAGATTGCAATGGAGATTTGAGTCCGCTTCACAGGATTTCTTATTTAAACACTTTTCAGGACATAAATGCCATTCAAGTATGCTTATAACTGACTTATGTGCATAATATACTGTCAGCTGTAATTGTTCAGTGCCCAGGCTGAAGGTAACTTATAGCAGGTCCTGAGATTTGTGTATTAAACAGTGTTATTGCTGATACACTTGCAGTTCTCTCATACTACACATTGATTGCCAGGTATTTTGAGAGCTAAATATACTGTCTGGTTATAGATTTGAGTAGTAATTCAGAAGGAAAGACATGCTTATTGTAGGAAGTGGTAGTGCTGAAACAGCAGATGCTCTGAATCCTTTCAGAATCAGTGGTTGAAATATGTTCCCCTGGATACCATGCTCAGGAGGTATCATTCCAATGGAGAACTTTCAAGTGAGATGATGCCTTGAATCGTATGTTGCAGTGTGCAGTAGTACTGTCCCACACAAGTACTAACAAATTTTTCCCCCATTGTATTCTTCCCAGTAGTCTTCCTACAGCAATAAAACCTTAGTATTTGTAATGATTTGAGATGCTTGGCTGGAAGGCGCTGAAGACATGAAACTGCTTGGTTTATAGTAGCATCATGAAAAATAATGCTACAAAAGTAAATATTTCAAATGAGAAGAAATGCACAGTGAGATACAGCAGTTATTCTTTGAACAACAAATACTACACAAAGACTGCTCTGTTGACTAAATGCTGAAACAACTAATTGTAATAGAGTTTTGATTAATGTAAGCTGACATAATGTGCTTTTTTAAAAAACAAACAACCAAAAACCAAACAGTTTCTGCTTGCATAAACACAAATCCTATGCAGTGTTTAGCAGGGAGCAGTATGCTCTCATGGACAGCAGTACCTGTGGAAGTAGAGATTTCTGATTTAACTGTCCTTCCAAGCTAGTAAAAGCTGACTGTGTAGAAGGGCCAGAAGCAAAGGTTCTCCAATCTGAAGAGGAGTTTCTGGGGGAAAGGGAGCTTGCTCGACAGTTTTTGTCAGCTGAAGCTTTTCTATGTCAGCCTTTGTTGTACGTGGTACAATCAGGATTCTGTATTTATCCCTGTTATCTCTTTGTTTAATATGTCCTCGCTAGGTTTAACTACTTGTGCAACAGTGGGAGCTTAGCAGCAGTAGAAACACTCCCTCTTCTAGTATTTACTGCTGAATTCACCACCATGTTCAGTCACTGATCGGGAAACCAGTGACTTCCCTACTGAGTACCTGTGTCCTTTGGCACTTTAGCAAAAGTGGTTGATGCGAGGTAACTTTGAATGACATTTAACTAAAGAAAAGCATATATAGCCAAAACACGTGCATTAAGTACAGTGTATGGAATAAAATCAGAAAGAAAGGCAGGATGAAACATGGAAGTAGAATATCCAAGGAAAGAGATAAAAGGTTTTAAGTAGGAGAGGAGTGATTCTCATAGGGATCATGTCACGTGAACTTCTTTTTCCTCATTCATTGCCTAGCACACCAAGGTCTTTAAAACTCTAGGCTGGGGTACCGGCTGCCCAAGACAGACCATACATTCCTGTATCAGCCAACTGTTGGATAGCAACTGAGCAATTGTAGCTTCTGGACCATAATTTACTTCCCAAGCTTTCCCAACCATTATCTGTCTTGACCTTGAAAGCATAACGTATTGTCATAGAGGGAGTTAGTATAGCACTGTTTCATGCTGCACTCACTCCCTTTTCAAAACCCCCCACACTTTGCTGCATAATCGCCTTCATAACAACCTGTTTGAAGGGTAAGGATTCCACCTCTGAGAGATTAAACGAATGTTTGTTCCTGAGTAATGGTATATACATATGGGGGATATATAGCATAGGAAATATTTTAGAAGATGGTGGATATTATGGTGTAATATAAATATTAATTACATGGTACTGTACCTATACGTGTCTATTATTTTACAAGAGGAAGGGGTCATGACTGAACTGCATATATGAAAACAGTCATATATGCATAGCTGCATTTATATCAAGTAGATTTGTTTTCTTTCAGAAATTAAAATAGCTGCTTTTAACATGGACTATCAGTAGGCAAGAAAAATGGTAGCAGAATAAAAAGACCTCGTTTCACCCACCTTCTCCTACACTCATGTCTTCACTCTCTCAGTGTAGAATCAATAACTCATTGCTCTGCTGGTTCAAACAGAGCTTCTGTCTTATTCAGATAACTCTGTGCCGCAAACTATTATTTGTAAATTCTGTCGGCAAGCTATTGGAGAGGAATGGGGGTGCTGCATATTGTAGATTCCTCAAAGAAATGAGTATCAATCATGACCTATTTTAGAACTTAGAAGAACAAAGAACTACCTGCAGAATGAGAAATACTGAGTTAATTAAACAAGTAACAGCGAGTGGGAGTTTTTTTTAGTAGAATTATTGTACTGAGCTGGTTTGTTAACCTAGAATTTATTATTGAATACTATTTAGTACATAAAATTTGCTTTAAAACCTTTAATCAGAAAGTTTGTACAAACACTGTATCAAAACAAGCCAGGGGTTGTATGAACTGTGTATGTCTTTTCTCTGGACATTTCCACTACCACACTGAATTTATATAAGGAATCGGGGTTTTATCAACTTCAGTTTTGTTTTTCTCTCACTGCATTGTATGGGCTGCTTAGAAAGAAGAAAAAGCAACTGGGATAGCAGCAATATTTGCTTTGATTTTTAGATGCTTCCTTCACTTGTAAAATTTAATTCTGATTAATCAGATACATCTGTCTTTATTCTGCTGTGACATGCATTGATTTGTGATGCTGTCGCTTTCAATAATGTGGAAGCAGTTGCCTTTATTATGAGAACAGGCAGAAATCAACATGCAGACTAGCTTCATTGCTAATCTTTAATGTGTTTTCATTGTATATGAAGCAAACTGCATGGATGATCTTAAAAACAAAGCTACAATTAAAACTAGATTATACTTGAATGAACCCATAGCAAAGAAAACTTTCTAGTCATAATGTATGTTTATGTCAATCACTGAAGCAGAATTTGAAATATATTTTCAAATTCATTTCGAAATGAAAACCACTCCTGGTAGAGAATTTATTAATGTACTCAGGATATATAGCATATCTATATGCTGATATTTCAATATGCAGATTCTGACATCAACCAGTTCTCTGTATATTTGCACTATGTGCACCTCACTTTAAAATTGAAAGAGATAAAAAAATCATAATACAATGACGTATTGTTTTCTACAACGTTAGTAGTTCGCAGAAGTGAATCTGTATTTAAAAAAATGTATATTTTTGTATGATATTACAGCATGGTAATTTAGATTAAACTAGTTATAATTTATGGTGGCAAGCCAAAAAGCTGTTTAAGATGCATTAAAATGCAGAACCATGACATTTGAAATTCTGATGTTCTTAATACGACAAAGGTTATTCTATGGAGTTTTTCTATAATATGAAATATTAATATTTCACAATACAGTTTTGATGAAGTACAATTTGCCTAGCTTGCATATGATAAAGAAATTAAATGCTTACCAAGGGAGTTCAGTGAGAATTAGAGCCTTGCCTGAACATCTGCTTGAAATGTTATTATCCTGTCCTAGTGACAGCATCGCTCCCTCATTGTTTTTTGAGATTGACAGCTGAATATTGTACTGATTTCTGCAGCAAATATGTTTAGGTGAACTTTGTTTCATTTTTTAGGAATTTAGGACTTGCTTTTGATTTCCAACCTATTTTTATTTTAATTTTTTTTTTTATATACTCTTGACATTTGTAGGTGCCAGATTGAGGTCTAGTATGCTGTAGCAAAGATAGAGCATTGACTTGCAACGAAATGCCAGTTGATATCTCAGTAAACAGAAATATTACTATTCTTTATTGTGTGGTCTGTATGAAAGCTGTATGGGCTTTCTTTGGGGAAACAAATGATCAGATTGTTAATGTCAAAAGTAAAAAGGACTGCTTGCCTGTCTACTAAATAACATCAGACAACTTTTATTACCTGCAGTATTTGAAGAGAAAAATGAACATTTTCCAGGATTCCTTTGCACACAAGGTTCTGTATGCATTAAATTATTTATTGTTTTTACAAATTTTAAAATGATTACAAATGGTCTAAATCTTGGTATGTATTCTTTACATATATTATCTTGTTCTGTGTTTCTGAAGGAATGTTAATAAGTATCATCTTTATTGTTTCCCAATTATTACATTTTTTAGATCCCTTCATGAAACTAGCAAAATTTAACATAGGAGGTAAAAGGCCATAGAAATGAAACTGGGTGTATTTTTTAGATGCTGTAACAACAATGTTATTATTTTACTCGAATACTTTTATACAGGAAATTTATTACTTTGCTGGAAAAAGAAACAAACCATGTTATACATCTAAGAAGGTGACAGGAATTTGCTATATATTAGTTTATAAATGAAAGAAGTTTTATTAGTTCAAACAAACAAACAAATAAAAGAAAAACCACAACAAAAAAAACTTTGGACAAATGTCTAACCATGTAGCACTAAGTATGGCAGAGAGAAATTTCTTCTGCAATGAGCACCACAGTTTGCTGTTCTGTGGAGAACACTGTTAGCCCGGGGTGTGGAGCACAATGTGACAACTCATCAGTGGACTGCAAGGAGGGATCTGTCACACAGGGGTGTGAGCAGTGTGTCAGTAAATTGACATTCATGCTAAAGGAGAGATTTCTATAGACAGTGGATCAACAAGCCGCTTTCTGTATCTCCCTTCTCTTTCAATTCATGCTCAAGGAGCAGAGTGAGCTTGGCTGTAACATTTGTCTTCTGCATCTCAAACTTATTTCATAAGTTTCATAGAGTCTTGACCAGCAATGACATACATACTTTCCTGAAGGCTGTAACGCAAAGCTGGTCATAAAGGAAAAATTAGTTGTATATCCTAAAGCTAGTTCTAGTTAGGCTACAGATTCCTCAGCTGTAATTGTCCAAGGATGCATTTTCCATTAATCTATTTGGCTTTTTTACACAGCATTTGGAGATTTATTTTTTTTCCTTTTCCTTTTTTGAGCCAATAGATTAAAACAGTATAGCAACAATGGATCAATGCACACAAAATTTAAATTTGACAATTCAACTTGGACAATTTGTATATAGAAGTCTTGTAGTAAACCAGTATTTTCATGAAACATTTTGTACTTAAAGCAACGTAGCTGAGAAGCAGTTTTAGTAAAATTTGGAATAGAGACTGTAATGCTGAGTATTTTGCTACATAAGCCTTTCCATTAAAAACACTCATCAAAATCATAGAATCATAGAATCATAGAATTACTCAGGTTGGAAAAGACCTTGAAGATCATCAAGTCCAACCGCAGCCTAACCAGTAGCCTATCTCTTAAAAAACAACCACAAAACAATACCACAACAACAAACCTCTGCTAAATCATATCCCTGAGTACCACATCCAAGCGGCTCTTAAACACATCCAGGGATGGCGATTCAACCACCTCCTTGGGGAGCCCATTCCAGTACCTAACCACCCTTTCTGTAAAGAAGTTCTTTCTAATATCCAACCTAAACTTGCCCTGGCGCAACTTGAGGCCATTTCCCCTCGTCCTGTCACAAGTCAGTAGTGAGAATAGACCTGCCCCACTCTCACTGTAAGAACCTTTCAGGTACTGGAAGACAGCAATAAGGTCTCCCCTCAGCCTCCTCTTCCTCAGACTAAACAGCCCCAGCTTCCTTAGTCTCTCCTCATAGGGCTGATTCTCCAAGCCCTTAACAAGCCTCGTTGCCCTTCTCTGGACCTGCTCCAGTACCTCCATGTCCTTCTTGTGCTGAGGTGCCCAAAACTGGACACAGTACTCGAGGTGAGGCCTCACCAATGCTGAGTACAGGGGCAGGATGACTTCCTTAGTCCTGCTCACCACACCATTCCTGATACAAGCCAGGATGCCATTGGCCTTCTTGGCCACCTGGGCACACTGCTGGCTCATATTCAGCCGACTGTCCATCAGCACACCAAGGTCCCTTTCCGTCTGGGAGCTTTCCAGCCACACCTCCCCAAGCCTGTAGGATTGCCTGGGGTTGTTATGACCAAAATGCAGGACCCGACACTTGGCCCTGTTGAAACTCATTCCATTAACCTTGGCCCATCGATCAAGTCTATCCAGGTCTCTCTGTAGTGCCCTTCTCCCCTCAGGCAGATCAACACTCCCTCCCAGCTTAGTGTCGTCTGCGAACTTACTGAGGGTGCACTCAATCCCCTCATCCAAATCATCAATGAAGATGTTAAACAGAAGCGGCCCAAGCACCGAGCCCTGGGGGACGCCACTTGTGACCGGCCGCCAACTGGATTCCACTCCATTGACCACAACTCTCTGGGCCCGGCCATCCAACCAGTTCTTCACCCAGCGGAGCATGCACCCATCCAAACCACGGGCAGCCAGCTTCTCTACCAGAATGTTATGGGGGACAGTGTCAAAGGCCTTAAAAGTAAGTTAGGAGGGAACACTCCTCCTCTGCATAGTATGTGGATTCCAGGGAAGTGACCAGTCCTTGAGAAGATACATCTTTTCTAATAACAGCATGACTACTAGCCAATAAAACAGAGTGGTTATATGACAGGTAGCTAAAAGTCTAACCAGTATTAATTTTAATGGTGAAGAAGATGCTTTGCTCTTTGTTACCTTTATTTACTACCTTCTTAAAATGTTATCAGATATTGAATGAAAGAGAGAAAGAAACAAAGAATGCAGGCACATGTGCTTTTTTCAAAACTGCTAAAAATCTGCAGCTCCTGATAGCTGTATCTGAAATACCCAATGTTTTTGAATATCATTTCCTGAATAAGTAAGATTCTCAAAGGCTCATACATTACATACTTGTGTCGAATATCATACAGACAAAATATTCTTCAGCTGTTTCTAATGCCTTGTAAAATTATTGGTAATCTTAGTACTGCTTTATGTAATTTTGTGTCAGAAAGACTGTTTCAGTGTAAGGCAGAAACTGCCAAGTAGAATTCTGAAAATGAGAATTTTTACATTTAATTTTCAGTCTCAATTATGATTTATAGCAGACTATTTTTAGTATTTTGTTTTACTGAAAACAGGAGAAAACAAATTTTGGGCCTCCACCTTTGCTCACTAATTCTAAAGGCTGTAGAGGTGTTTAGGAAGGCATACTTTTGGCACCATGCCTTCTCCCCCAGGCACCAGCTATAGTTGTTTTTTGGTCTGCTGTGCACATGGTACATGGCAGCCTGGCCGTCAGATGAGAATTTTCCTTATCTGCAACAGGAAAAAGAGGGTAGAAGCAACCCATTCAGCCTTTGAGCTTCTGCAGAAATAAGGTTCCAGACCAACTCTCTGTGGGCAATCTTAACTTCAGACATGTATGTTTAGGTACGTAGCTTGTGTTAAAAAGTTTAAAAGTCAGACATAGGCTGATGTTATGAAACTGTCTCTAAGATAGCATATATTTCCATACATGGATTTACAGGGTTTTTAGCTTAATCATTTTTCAAGTGATTTTTGTTTATAACAGAGAACCTCTTAGGGGTTAGGGCAGCGTGCATTATCTAAAAGCTCAGGTTAGCTCAGATCATGATTTCCCAATTGGTAAATGAAACTGGCAGGACTGTGTTTAATGCTTGATTTGACCACACAAGAAGTTAAGAAAGCAAAGAGCAGATTTTTGAATCTCACAGTAATATAATTGCATTTACTCTTGATGATGTTTTTGTAGAAGTGGAATGAAGTCTCTTATGTTTAAAAAATCTGAGAGGATCTTCTATTAAAATACATATTATCAATGAAAATATGTATGTCACTGTATGCTGAATAATGCTTCTTACAATTAGTTGAGGTGTTGTCACTGTATAAATATAGAGTACTGTAGTTTTACAGGACTCCATCCTTCAGAAGGAAAGTGTAGGATAGTGAATGTCTGTAGCAGAGTTAATTGTGGCAGGAGAGAACTGTCTCCATCCCATGAACTCTGAAATTATTACTCCATAAGTTGTCACAGATAACTGCAAAATCCAATTTTTGGTCTGTAGAAAGGGGAACACACATCTTTAATACTCTTTTAATATATGTGTTATGATATAATTTAACTTTTTATTTTTAAAGCTAATCTGCTTTTGTCTGACTTGGCTGGCTCAACTTGGACTATGAGACAGTGAATTACGATGTTAGCTATAGCTTTCAAAAGCAGCTCTGAATGTGTTTTCATTGTTCTATAATGTGCACGTAAACCCACAATGAGTTTCTTCTTGCCTGACTTCTTTGATAATTCAGTGGAATCTAAGAGCCTCCAAACAAAATAATTAAAACACATTAGAAATGAAAATGACATAGTGTTGTAGCAGAGTGTTTTTTCATTAGCAGCTGACCTGCTGTTGCTATTAAGAAATAATAAAATAAAAAAAGGTGTCTTGGCTAGAAGTCAATTCGATAAATGAACTGGCTATATATTGATTTTGTCCCATTTCCCTTGTATGTTATATGATTTCCCTTCCTTTGCAAAGGTTGCTGTTGTATAGGATGGTGCTGGGATCGTGGTCTTGGGAGCGTATTGGAATGTGTGGAGTAAGGAAGGCTGTCACAGCAGTCAATAAGATCTGAGAGGTGTTGACTAATTGCCTGCTAATTACACAGTAAATTGTCTAATTAAGCTGATGGTTAATTAGGGTACACTCGCACAGCAGTCTTGTGGAATTTTTGTCTGATGTCTGGGAAGCAGCTTGTGTAATTGGCAAACTGGTAAGGACTGGCAGGGAACAGGACTGGGAAGCACGCTGCCAGCAGATGACAGAATAAGGATGCGTTTGCACAAAGGTTGTCATGTGAGCACAGAGGGGTTTGTTAGCCTTCTCCAGCTACATGGAAGCAGGCTTGATGAGAAATTTATCTGAAAGCTACTGGAAGCTGTAAACAAAATACAATTCAAGCACATAATAATCTAAAAGCAGTAGCATGTATTCTTTTATGCATTAGTTAGAACTTGGATGTTAGATGGTTTCCTTTAAAATTTTGGCTGTGGCAAATGATTGTGTAAAGAATGTCACCAAGCAGTATAGTTTGACCAGGGCAATAACTGCTGTATTGTGATTTGTTTGGTGGAGTCCACGGGATACTCCTTTTTTATGCTGATATTGAAAAAGGTTGATTGTTCACAAGGATACTTGCTAACCACCATAACCATCATCTATGATATTCTGAATCCTCATTAGTCATTTTATTCTTCCCTACATGTGACAGAGTATGAACAGGTCGTAATGGTGCTCTGAATTAAATAAGTGTGAGTTATGCTTAACTATAATACAATTAATGAAAGTATCTGGATTCCAGGCTCTGACCCAAAGACCACAGAAACAGCTGAGAGTGTTAAACAGTGAGAGTCTGGACAGTAAAGGAGTATAGTCACCAATTCAGCAAAAGTGTCAATTCTTTGTGATTTAAATTTAATTCAGTAAAGTACCTTCATATATGCACTTCTCTAAGGTTAATTATCAGAATCAGAAGCATAATGCAGTGTAGAACTGGGTCTTTACACAATGCAAAGATTTAATTTGAGCTACATATCAGCAAATCTAAGGAAAATAATTCTTCTTTATGTATCCTAAACAATCCCAGGAAGTATGTATATATATATATAGAGAGAGAGAGAGAGAGAGAATGCTTTGGATGTCGCTTGAGCAAAGGAAAGCATGATATCCACTTTCCATCTTGGATATTATATATTGTTTCACAGGTTCCCTGCCCATCTTTTTACTTTTTAGCAATATTATGTTTAGGCAGAATGTTGTCATCTTAAAGGAATTAAAAAGAAAGAAAGAAAGAAAGAAAGAAGTGAATTCCAGGCCTGAATTGCTGGTTAAACACATTCTTTTTCCACACGAATATTTAAAAAATTAAAATAGTGAGGGTATAAATTATGCTTTCTTTGAATTAATGAAGCCTTTTTTATGCTGTGATCTTCCTACTTCACCTGCAGAGTTACCAGTGCCTTTGTGTAGCTCCCTTTATGTTTTGAGGCTTTGCTTATAATTTTTCCTTCAAAAATAATGAAGCAAAATCATGAGCAATTGAGAGGATTTCCACTGTGGCAGTCAGAAGACATGAGACCAAGCACTGAAGCCAATCTAAGGGGCCTTGACCCTCATCTGAGGGGATTATAATTATACTTGCTATGCTGTTTCTTGTGTTTATTTGTATAGACCAGAACACCGTGATTCCTCTGCATGAGGTTCTGTGAGTCTTTTCACAAAATAAAGCCAGTTCATTTCATTGATTCAAGTCAAAAGTATCCAAGGAAGCTACATGTACCTAATTTTCTTCCAAATAAAACATTTCTTAGATTTGCATTTGATGTTTACATGCACGCATTTCTGTATCCATCTGCATATGTGCAAAAGTGGACCTCCTCAATTCATTTTTCTGTACTATTTTTTAAGAATCATTCCTTAAAAGTATTAGAGGAACTATTCTTTTTGTCTCTGACAGCACATTCAGAACAAAGCTCACTTCACCAGCCAGCTGCAGGAGCTGAAAGCACAAAGTGCAACCATCACACTTGCTTTCGTTGTCTGTCATGGGACAGAAAACAGATATGTTGCTAATGCATTTTATTCTCTGAAGACAGAGGAAGGAGTTCAGAGGATAATTGTTACCTTTTTGCATCCTTTTGAAGGAATTTCTGGCACATCCTATTATGATCTCTAATGTAATAAACTGCACAAACACAGAGGAGAATATATCAGGTAGTTCATATTGTGCAGTAAACATATATGTGTAAAGCTCCGCTGCAAATACTATAATCTTAAAAATAAAAAGAAGACAACAATGCTATTCTTAAATAGCAATGAACAACATTCTGGTAAATTAAGTTTCAGAAATTATTAATGGTTTCATATGCAGTTGTAGCTACATCTTATTATGTGTGTATTACTGTGCTTGATCAAAAATGGAAATGTTTCCCGAGTACATGCAAGCAGTATTTTTTCAGCCATGTTCATTACCGAAGCATCTTTGTTGTCCATTGGCAAAGCCCGGTGCTTAAGGTGTGGGACTGGAGGAGCCCATAGCAAGTGCACTGTTGGTGTTACATGCTGGTGCATTGCTCATTGGGTTCTCTCCACACGTGGCTCAGGAGGTTCCTGATCACTACCCTTTTATTTAATGTGTGTATCAAGCCATAGAGAAGGTTTAGCAAAGTGTCATTGATTGAAGTGTTTTCAATAAGTCGAAACTCAGCCTCATAGTCCTTATAGCTGATTTAGGTTGAGCAGTTGATTGCATTATTCAGTGTTTGTGTGAGACTGGGGCATGGCCGAGAGCATGTTGAGCAAAAGTCAGTCCTGCCAAGATAGAAGTAATGCTAGGATTGTTAGAGGAAATATCCAGAGGCTACAGCAAGAGAATTATCAGTCCTTCTGGCTAAGCATTGTAGTTCTGTTGCAGGCCATTGCTGCAGCAGCAGATAAGAGCCAGAAGAGTGAACCCCTTTTATTTTCTGAATGCAGGCCTTGCTAAACGTATCCATGCTTTGCATTTCAAGATTAAACTACTGCCAGTGCTTGCTATATGGAACTACTCTTTAAATCTATCCAAATATTGTGTGTGGTAACAAACTTCATGCCTTGATGCTATGAGGTGCCTATCTGGGGAATTTAAATGCTCCCTGCCCATACTGGTGTTCCATTTATGCTGGGCCAGAAGGAGAAGGAGGTGCTGGCAGTTCCTCTGAGTACTGTTAATGCATATGCTCAGAGCTCTTGCACCAGGGTGATCTTTAAGAGCCAGGCTGTTAACTCCAGCACAGACTTGAGGAACTTTTTTTCCTTCTTAGCTTTGCAAAATTAAGAAAAGGATGAATGTTGAGTTTCCATGTGCTCTGTTTATGTTGTTGCCAGGGGCATTGTTCTCAGGTCAATTGCTTGCTGCTGGTTGTGTAAAAGGTAACTTTTAAGGCCTGCCAGGGACACCTGGAATGGGTGGTTGCACATGAGGGCAATGCAGATCTCAAGCACATAAATAAACAAAATCTGTTTGTATTTAAAAACAAAATCTGCTGTATTTAAACTCAGATGAATTTCTCTGCTTACTTATGGATTTCTTTCTTTGACATCCAGAGAAATTTTGTGCCTTCAGGGACAGGAGAATATTGTAGTCCATCTTTGAAGTTCTGGAGTACACATTTTTGAGTGTCACATTTTTGTGATGGTTATACTGTTGTCATTTCTTATTCCAGGCAAAAAATCTGCATCTATCTTGGACTAAAACTGAGCAAAATTTATCAGCTAGAAAATTTATAAGGGTTACATTATCATTTTTTGTTCTGGAAATATAAATTTTAACCTGGAAATGCCAACTTAGTCTTTACAATAAAACAATATGTATCCAAATACAGTTTACTTGAGCACCTTCACCTCATAATATCTTTTATATTTTCTTTTTCATTATAGCCCTCTGATTGGAGAACATTGTAAAAGTACTTAAGAAGTGAATGAGAACATATGTGAGGATAAAGTATTAAAACGATAAAACAAAGACTATCCATCTTGCAACTTCTTGTGTACTGCATAACCAAGCAAAGTAATGCTTTGCTACTACAACAAAAATTCTTCTTACTGTATGTTTGGAGCTGCCTACATAGAGAAACATAAGCATTGTCTTATGTAAATTCCATTGTTTTTTATTTTTTTTTAAGCTCTTACATTCTGCCATTAAGAAAACTTACGAAAAAAAATAGTGCCAGAGACTGAGCTTTTATCACAGGCAGCAGACCATCCATACCTGATTTTTTGCAGGATGCATTGGACTGCTTCCCACTTGTGATGTAGATGTTGGAACACAGCATCACCCACATTCCCGCTTTGCTGTTTCTGCACAAGAGCTTACAATTCCAGTATTGAAAATCGTGACACTAGTGACAGTTCCAAAACAATGTGACTTAATAGCAGGATTGAGGCTGTAGCATTTGTATTCAGCCCGTATGTTTACTGTGGGGCATCTTGGCATAGCTAAATTCTCATGGACAGAAGAATTAAATGAAAGTAAAGCTTTTTTTTGTTTGTTTCTTTTTTTTTTTTTTTCTTTTTTTCCAAAGTGATGGAAATGAGAGTTTTTGGTTTTAAGAGATCTCATGTAAACGTAACTTGAAGGGAGGGAGGGTGAGCGGGCGGGCAGGCAAACCAGCATTCCTAGCCAATCCATGCCTGCACACATGTATTTCTTCTGGCTGGATCTTTCCCCTTTGGTGCCATTAGCATTTTCATTTCAAAAAAACCAGCAGTCTGCAGTGGAAGCAGTAAAAATGTTCAACCTGTGGTTTAAATTATTGATTTTTTTGAATATTGAAGCTGTATTTCAAATGGGTTTTGTTAGAGTTACTTCTGGGTAGAGGGTTCCAGAGGTAATTTGATATCTAAAAGCCAGTGTACTGCTAAGCCATTTCAGTCTTTTGAGTTTCTTCAACTGATCAGCTGATTGGGTAAAACATCTTATTGTCTTCTGAATTGCAGGCAATAGAATAACTGCAGCTCAAGGTTAGCATGCAGACCAGCATACAAATCTCTTGGTGATTTATTATGTGTAGTCAGTGTCCAATCAACTGACAAAAATAGCTCATTTATTTTTAATGCAGTAACTTATCTTCACTTAAAAAAATATCTTTTGAAATGCTAGTGTTAGCAATTTAGGTGGGGGAAAACTGTTATTTGTATAGCTAGGTAATGATGCATAATTAAAATCAGGTGAGTTCATGGTAAGGAATAGAGTACCTGTAAATAAAAGGTTTGTGCATGTATTTGCATGAACCAAATGCACTGTGTTACTACAGAACAAAATGGCTTCTGTGTGGAAGAAGTGTGTTTTAGAGAGCAACAATACAAGCAGCACTCATATTTATATATGAATGCTTTATCGAAGAACTTACAAAGTAATATTTCACTGGAGTGCGAATTAAGCAAGCTATAAATTATTGAAAATATTTTTCAAATATATATATATAAATAGTACGTGTCTGTTTAAATAAAATTCAAATACAGGAAGACACGTCATGAAAAGATGTGTGGCATTAAGAGCTTATATAATGCCCAATTGGTTTACCACCCACAGTAACTGTGGCTGTAGTTTAAGAGTTTTCCAAAACATTTGTTGACATTCTCGTGGTAGCGCACTTCAGTATTTTGCATTTGCAGTTTACGAAATCCTGTTTAAATACCACAAGAAATAAAGCTTCTGCTGCATCACTGTGTGCAAAGAAGCCTGTGCTGGCCTGCTCTGTTCTGGCTTTGCAAGCCAATACTTCACCTAGGGGAAGGTTGTATAACGTAAGTGAAGATGTAAAAATAAATTTCCTAGTGCCTTCAAAAACAGGAGCAAGCAGGCCATGCCTACCTATATATATTGTTTTGCGTGTTAAGTGATCACTGGCTGTACTTGTATTCTAATCTATGTACATAGGAATACAGGTACAAATTTGGTCCGAGAAGCAAGTATCAGTGATTCTTCTTCTTATTTATTTATTTTTTTATAGTGAGGAATTATAAATCTCTGTAATATGGAGCACTTGTTGGTCCTTATGCAAACTTTGTTTCACTAGAAAGGAGGTGTGAGAATGTTTGTCTGATCCAGTATGTGTCAGCAGCAAGTATATCCTGTTTCTTAGTGAGGTTTTGTAGTGAGCTGTGCTTTTTAACCCATATCTCTGTGATAGGAAAATAAGGATGGGAAGGTATTCCATATGTCATTTATTTGTCTTGAATACAGTTATCAGTCATTGAGACAGGGAACAAGCACGTTTCTCCTCATGCAACCTTGCAAATTTGTTTTTATAAAACTTAGAATCAGAAGGTGTTTAGATCAACATCCCAGTTTTAAATCAAGATTCTAATGGAATAAATGGAGAGCCTGCAGGACAGTCCATCCCCTGCAACCCTGGTAACTCAGGGCAGATTCACTCCCTGTTTTTCAGAATGGAGCATGCACAAGCCTCTTGCAGCCTGTCTCAGCAGCAATATTGCCAGTAGCACCAAAGGTAGGGATAGGGCCATCGTACACCTTCTGATACCTCTGTGTCTGTACTAGTGGGAACAATTACCATAAATTCCCAAAATGAAACCTAACTTGATTGTAGTTTCTAACAGCTACCTTCCTATTCATTTCATGGGGAATGGACTTGTATCCGGCCTATCTATTCATGCCTTCTAGTTCTTCAGATGAGCTTATTAACTTCCAGAGCAGAGGAACGACTCTTCAGAGTGCTTGTATTTTAGGACTATTATGCATTTAATGAAAAAGGAAGGGCTCATTCTTTGGCACAAAAATTCTATGTGCCATTCAGCACTTGCCTGCACGGGTTCCTCTCTTTCATGGAAGTTCAAACCTGTGCAAATATTGTTTGTTTATTAAGAACTCAGTCTGGTAACTTAGACTCAGCCCAACAGACAGGAAATCCTGATTTTGAGGCTCTTAATAGGAGAAACTCGTAACTTTAGATGATGGAGCCTGTGTGTGGTGCCTCTTAAGAGGACTGCTAGATGGATACGCAGTGCTCTCAGCTATGGCTGTGCTGGCTATGCCCTTTGGAATACAGCCCACCTGGGCCCTGTATTTCCCAAAGCTCGTCCAGGATTGTATATGTGGTGCCACAAGTTCACTCTCAGTTTTCTGACTGGGGCTATTCTGCATCCTCACATATCACAACATGCTATCAGAGTTTGTTCCAACATTGAGGTGGTCAGGGAAAGCCTGTTAATCATTTGAAGGAATGTAATTTAAAGTGATGGTTCAACTCCAAGCAAAAGAGTTAAGTTGATTTGTCTGGCAAGTTGATTTGTAAAGGAATTTAAAAAACAAAACAAAACAACTTTTCAGTTTTGCTTATCTAGTTTTAAACAATTCTGATACCCTATCAACCACGTTTATGTCTATGAAAACAAATTCTAACATTTTAAGTAGTCTTATGTATCCCATTTGCTTTGATAGTCAGCACATAGAGGACTAAGAATACTAGTTATATTTCATGAATTTCAAAGTAGATGAGCATTCTAGCAAAAATCACAATCTCTTTTAATGATCCTATCTAAAATCTAGTTCTGAATTAGTTTTTCTTTAAATCTCATACAAGTTATTGAAGTGTTGGTTAATACTTTTGCAATTTATTTTTCCCCACAATTATGTTAAGTGTCCAGATCCACATCTAATCAGGCTATGAGAGCAGTAAATGGCTCAGTCTTGCAATTTCTTCTCAGGCAAAAGCTCTGTTGGCTTCAGCAGAACTTATGCAGAGGAAAAAATGAAAAGAGTACGTTATTAAAAAAGTTTGCATATAAGTGGCTTGTGTTACTCAAGTAGAAGCTCTATGGATAGATTTTCTTTGGAATGTAAAATAAATTATTCCCCTAGATGCAGAAAGCCTTCCACCACCCCTGTGTACTTGTATGTAACTTGAAATTGTTTAGTGCCACCTGAGGAGTGGATACTTTGAAAATTATAATAGTTGTTTAAATAATGTTCCAGACAGAATCAATATAATTTCCTTGAATTTCTAACCCCTAACTATAGCCAGATACAAGTCAGTGCTTATAGTAGTTAAGCGTTCTTGTCCTAATGGAAAAAGAAAATGCTGCATGTATGTTCAAGACATACCTTGATACTTGTAATTCATTTTCAGCAGATAATTTAAATACATGCTTCAAGGGAATAATGTGATTCTTCTCTTAATTACTTAATCCGGGAGTAAAAATATTTTGGATTACGCATAGATTTCAGTATAACCTTAATGTTGTGTAGCTCCCCAGTGTTGATTATTTGTGTGAGAATTTTGACTCCTCTTTAAATTGGATTGCATGTAAAACATTTTTCTCCTAGTTTAGTGAAGATATCCTATTTTTCTACCCTGAAAAGGAATCTTTTCTCCCCTCCTCCTAGGAGAATATAATAGTCTTGATTTACTTAAAGCAGTTTGGAGGAAAATATTTTAGTGCTAGTTCACAATTTACTAATGGAGCTTTAGAAAGCAACCTCTAGGAATAGCTATGAATACATTGATTATATGGTTTTCCTATGAGAAAACAGTAATTAAAATTTTACCATAGATTGGATCAGGACATGTTAATATTTTATTAGGTAATAAGTGAGCTTGATACAGGTGTCTGGAGTTGTTGTCAGTAGCTTTGTTAATCCTTGTGGTATATTCTCTTATATAGATAGTCACCTCCATTTTCTCATTGTTTTCTGTTTCTTTCAACAGTTTTGTTAGAATTATGAGGTTACCTGAGATTCTCTCTCTTTTTTTTTTTTTTTTTTTTTTTTTTTAATTTTTTTTATTCTGATAGATCTCGTCATGTAGCTTTAGATGTCTTGTTAGATTTTCAGACTGACTTTTACTTCCCATTCCGTGGGACCATTTAACAGTGTTTGTCTAGAATTCCTAAAGTTAAGCATCATAAACTGAACTGTCATATTTTAATTAATATGCATTAGAACTCAAAATTTGTGTGCAGGTCCTTGGAAACTTCATAGCATTTATGGAAGGATAGAGAAAACAAACAAACAAACAAACAAAACAGCTGAAGTCTATGCAGATATTTATGTTCCTATTTTACTCCATTCATTTCCCCTTAAATTGTTAATATTGCAATTCTATTCATTGCTTGCAGTTGAATAATAGAACCCAGTTGATCACTTTTAAGCATTTTCTCTGGGTTATTTTCCAGAAATAACTTATAAATATTTTAAAGAACTAAAGTGAGTTACAGATACAGAGTTTAAGTTTTTCAATATAGCTTGTCAGGTACTTCATCCAGTCTATACAAATAATAGTCTGTTGGCAGCAAGGATGTAACTTGCAGTAAACTGAGTTTTTTACATAGTTTCAAGTTATGCTATCCCAATATTTCAGGGATTATCTCTGCTGCTATTTTATAGCATTTTGTTTTATAGTAGGTAGTCTCAAGAATCTCACTTTGTTGGAAATGGATTTGCAAAGGCTTACACTTTCTTCTACTTTTGTTGTCTGGATGACATTGATATTAATGAGAATAGTTCACAAACAATTGATTTAGATAAAATTTTAATTTTGGTTATTTGGTGGCAGCTGCAAAAGAAGGAATTTCTTGGATTTTTTTTAAGCTCTGGGGGCATTATAAAATAATGATTGTGATAGTGTAAGAATGTCATCTTGCAAGTCTAAAAGAATCGAAGAAGTTTTCTGAGGGGTGGTAATTGTAAGCTAATGATAACCTCTTGTTAAACAATGAGTGGTAGAGACTGTGGTCTCCAGAAGAGACCTTGGGCAGACAGCAAGTGGTGATAATGCTTTACATCAGCAAAACACAACCTTTCTGTTCACATGTCTCTGATCAGTTGGGACAAAGTGAGCAAACAGGAACAGTTAGAGCTGTGTGGCCACTTCACAACATTTTAGTATGTTCCTAGTCAGAAAATGCCAGCATGGGTGCCAGAATAATAGCTCTGCTTCAAACTAACTTTGCCTGCTCTCCTGAGCTCCACTCATTTGACTTGGTTACTCAGCTATGAAGGCAGCTAACAATTGCTTCTATAGCACTTGAGCTCTTTTCTCATTAATCCTAAATGAGATCTATGCTGAAATGCAGGACTGGCTATACAATGTTGATCAGGTATAGTAAACTTTCTAATTCAGAAATATTTGGTGATCCAAGCTCCATATTTCCCAGGCTGATTTTGAATGGGATTTGTGAGTTGCTTATCAGTAGGCTCAATTCATAGAATCTGAAACAATGACTTCTCAAACATCTTCTTTCTTAGAAGATCCCAATACTATCCTTATAGTATGATAAATAATTATAGGGATATTCCTGTGGCTGTGGTTACTACAGATAGTTGCAAAGGTGATACTTCTTTTTGCTTTCTTGAGTTCTGTTCTTCAGTTACAAATGCAGCACTGACCATCTGCTGCTGTCTTCTTGTCAGTGACTGTATTTCATGGAGGTACAGAGCACAGATCACTGTGAAAGCTGTAAGTGTTTAACTAAAGTAAAACTAAAAACCTCCAAAGAAACCAACACTTGCACCAACAAATACTTTGGGTTTCATGGAAATTTTTATTATTAGTGAAAAAAGATATGGACTGATATAGACACCAAAAAGAAAGTTTCAAAAACGAGTGAATACAGATAGAACTCTCACTCATGAGCTGCAGATTACTTGTCCGCCATTACAGTTTTGACCACAGTGCAGTTTGACAGCAGAAATTTAATCATGTCCTGCTGCTTATACCTTTATCAAGAAACTGATAAATTGTATGCACACATTAGCAAGAAATTTTTCAGATGTCCTTCAGGTTCTTTTTCCTTTCTTTTCTCTTCTTCCCTCGCTTCTCTGTCTCTCCCATAGAAACTGCTATAAAGCTGATGAGAATTTGGGTTTGCTTTGAAAGCATCTTTTGTTCAAAGACTAATTTTAACCTTGTGATAAAGATTGCTTTTTTGTATTCTGTTGAATGCTATATCTAGACATTGTTTGTCAAGGCAAAGTACTGTAGGGCGCAATGCAGTTTAAAAATGATCTTTTGTAGTTACATGCAAATGTTTCTGCATTCTCACATTTAAAAACAAGAACAAGTATGTCAGTAATAGGAAAGATATTAATTTTTATTTTAAATTTTAGTTAAATACTAATTTTAAAGTGTAACAAATATGCATTTTAAAAAGCATTCTTTGTAAGAAAGATTCTAAACAGCATTTTCTTGTAAAATATATAACTCAACTGGAGTGCATTTGGCATAAATGCTTAAGTTACTGTTCCAGGATTGCTTTATTTGCTTTTGGTTGTTATGTGTGGCTGTTGGTTGTTGGGGTTTTTGTTTTGTTTCGTTTGTTTTTACTTTTAATCATAATTTGAATTGCTTTTGTTTTGTACTTTAACCTGATTTATCACTTTTTGGAACTTTGGGCTATAAAATTAAGAATTCTAGCCAAATCATCATGTATGAATTAAAGAAGCACTGGGAGACTGCTGCTGTTTTCAGCAAGGGCAGCAGATGATTCTTACTTGACTTGCAATGGGGGTAGCATTGTCCTGAGATTTTTCTAAGGCAAAAAGAGTAAACTCTTCCTTTTTGCTCTGGTCTGTTCAGATTATCCAGAGAGCTTGGGTTTTTGCTGTCTTATTCATAAGTTATTAGTAGTGATAGCCTGCTGTCTGAAAACTGCACTGCTAAGAAAGGTGGTGTGCTGATCAAGCAACTATGGCAAAAATTTAGGTTGAAATTAAGTTAGACATCTGTAAATTTTGCATTCTTACTTTTATGTCTTAAAGCACTAATGAGACAGAATAAAAAATGTCAAATGCATGGTAACGAAACCTCTAAGCAGTTGTCATTTGTCTTTCACACAATGTAAGTGCTTCAGCAGTTCTGTTCCAAAATCCTGATGCATTACTTTTTCCCCTATGGGGCTCCAGTCTTCTGTGCTAACTTATTGATTTGGAAAGCTAGCTTGCTTGCTGGAACTATAATGTTAAATTGGTTTAATAAACACAAATGGCATAGTTTAATGTTGTAAAAACATTTATGATGAGGTAATGCTCTTTTTTGTTCGTTTGTTTCGTTTTTGTTCATTGTTTGCATAGCTCTGATTATTCAGTATAGAAATAGAGTGTAATATTAAGGAAAATTTAGAAGCAGTGTTTCTGCAGACTTTTGGTATTTGCATTCTTTCATTGTTAGGGAAAAAAAGCCAGCAACAACTAATGGCCAGATTAACTCTATGTTGCAAGCACATGACAAAAGACAGATAGGAATATATTAAAGTATTCTTTTCCCTCTATAGCATATTAATCTTATAAGTAAAATATGAAGAAGTGTAATTACTAAATAAAAGCATGGCTCTTTTTCAAGATCTTTTCTGTATTAGTGGAGAGATCGACACTCTTGTGCTTCAAATTACCAGCGTGAATGATTTTGTAAGGCTGAGGAAATAAGAGATTTTTAATACAGTTCTTATTTGTACTGAGGAACTTAAAAAGTAATTATTTTACATTATTCTATCATATCCTATCTATCATGAAGAGAAGCAAAGCAGTGAAGAGGAAAGAGCAGACTAAGGTTAGACTTCACTCACAAATGTGATGGAAAAAAGGAGGCACCTGCATAGCACTAAATTGCTTATAGCTGGCAGTTGAGAGATTAGAGAAGTTTCTGCATGGTGGGATGTTCTGAGATAAGTTTTTCTGTTAAGGTATTTTCTGGTTTGTTTGTTTGTTTGTTTCTCAGTGTTCACTGAAGGGGAGTGGAGGAGAGAATGCAGAAGCGGCTTTGCTGAGGTTTTTTAGTTGTATGGAAAACATAAACTCTGTTTAATTCCGTGTCCAAAGTAAATTAAAATACTTCATACAAATATTAGCAAATCAACAGGTGGCACTGTGTGCAATATAACCGGGAAAACAAAACAGCGTGATGTTGTGTGTATGGCAAGGTGCCATCTGCCATGTCTGGCTTCCTTGGACAGAAGTCACAAGTGAATTTACCTGCCCTGCTCCATGAACCATTCTGGCAGTACATCATAAAAATCCAGCAGGATCAGGGAAGGTCTTTGTTGAGGTGAATGAGCTCCATTAATTTGCATGGTTGTACCTGGTAGGATGGATGGAATTTGTTGGTGAAGGTGCTTGCAGTGGATTTGGCTTTCTGCTAAAAGGAGCAGGCAAGCTCAGCTGGAAAAATTCTGAGCTATGGAGAAATTCAAGAGAGCAAGTCCCTAACCTGAGCCTCAGAAAAGGAACCCTATGGAAATATCACATGCCTCACAGCTTGGATGTAGGAGAGAAAGTGAAGAACAACTCATAAAGGATGTATAGGAACAGTGCTGTGTATTGTTGCTTCAGGTTTCACTTGCCTTTTTGTAGATGGTTATAACTCCAGAAGGGGTGATACTAGACACAGTCTGGCTAGACAGCTGAGTCACAGAAGAGGCAAATCATCACAAGACCTTGAATGAGAGTTGGCAGGGAATTATGAGGACATAAGTCTGTGATGCCTGTGAGGGTGTGCAAACAGTTGTGAGTAGTTTCCAGAATGTTGTAACGACTGCAATATTAGGCAGAAAAGGGCACCATTCCTTCGCCTCCTTATTTTTACGTTGGTGAAATTGTACGTTGCATTCTACTGTAATTAGTGAAAACTATAGGGGAAACTAAAACTTGATGTTGAGGAACTGATAGGAGCATTTAGCAAATGAACTTTAAAAATATTTCACTTTCACTGTGTTTTGAAATTTTTGCATCTCTTTCAATAGCTCTTTGATTATGTGGAGAAAAGGAGCCCGCTAGAATTTGCTTAAATACCTGCATTTTTCATATAATGCGTTTTGTTGTTTGAATGGTGAAGGTTGAGTATTGAATATAACAAAGCAGAAATTTACACGTGGGCTTTTATTCATATTCCAGATTACTTTCTACTAACCTTATGTATGCTGTATTAAGATACTCAACTACAATTTTCTTAACAAGTTATTTATTTAGATCATGATGAGGACAGTGTGGCTCCATCCTGGCTGATATTGACATTAAGTGAGTTGCAGCCCCAGGACTGTACAGATACTCCACTTGGCAAGTATAATGTCCTTGCTCACTGGAAGAAAGATCAAATTAATTTTGTAAAAAGTAGTAGCCTACTAATTGTATTTAATATTTATTTTTTCTCTTATATTAACGAAAAGAAATTGGCAAAGGTAACTAAATCCTTTCTGCTTTAATAAGATGAAGTTAAAAATGCTTGAACTATTTTGTGAGTTTCATTGACTTTGAAGGCCAATACTGTGATGCAAATTCTTTTGTGTCTCAGAAGTCTTCCAGGGTGAAAAAAACAAGTTAACGCTTGTCTTAGTGTCATTCAGTGCACTTATAAAGTCCCTAAATCTTACCAGGAAACTTAGTAGTACTGCAGATCTTTGCACTGCTGACCATGTATACTTCAGGACTGAATATTTGCACAACTGGTTAATATATTAATTTAGGTTACTATTTCTAGTTTTCTTTTCGTGTCACGTGTGTTCTCTGAAGCTACTTTATTTTATCAAGTGTTTATAAAAATACAATTAGCTATGGTATTTGGGGAAAAATGGATGAAAATGTATGCTTCAAGATATGCAAATTAATAGAAATGTATTAGAGCTTTGATATCAAAAACTATAGCTTGCAGTTCTTATATTTGTCTAATATATCTACGTTAATTGTGTTGGCATGAGGCTATGGTATACCTTTTGGGAGGTTGTTTCTATTTTATACTCCAGAGTAACTCACCTCAGCAAGAAACATTTTTCTCCAAACTTTTTTACTTTTAATTTCTACCAGAGATGATTGTGAAAAAAAGTGTGGACCCTGCTAATGAAGAGCTGTCTTGATTCCCCCAAAACAATAACTCTGAGAGAGGAGTGAATGGCTTGATTCATTTCTACGGGTCATTAACTTTCACGCCTACAGATGCCAATGTTAATATTCACAATGTGAATTATTTCTCTACTAATCACTTTAGCAGAAACACACAATAAATGTGTGTATCGCTTGATCTACCACTGTGCCTGACGCCCCATTGTGTCCCTTAAAACTCAGAATGTCACTGCTGCCCAAACATAAAGGTCTCTCCATGCTTAAACAGCATGGTTATGTTTTGACAATAAAAAAAATCTGTGGCAATCATTAACTATCAATATATACAAAATGTGAAATAGAACAAGTTTTAGAGGGAATGGTACAGTGCAGGCTGCTGTCTTGATTTGCACCTTTATTTAAATATAGCTTATAGAAAATGGCTATGTTTGGGTTTTATCTAAAAGATCTTGTCTCAAAGATCACAGAATGTAAAGCTTAAGTAGTTTGGAATTCAAGGATCTAACTGCAGTGTTCAAGGATTATTCAGCTAAATGGGGCCTGATTGGTGCCTCAGATCACTATTAGTGTTTTTACTAACCAGCAGGAACAAAAATATATATTTAATGCAAATTAGCACAATCTAAAGTCATCAGAATAGGAGAACTGGTCTCAAGCAGAAAAGGGGACTCCAAAAGGATACTGGCACTTTTCTCTGTTTAACTGTTTACTGTTTTACTGATTTCCTGAGTTAGAAATATTTGAGGGACTCAGACTTCATGGTACGTGAATGCTTTATGCCGTTTCTCCAGTGGATCGTTTATTGCTTCTGTTCTCGTGGGTAGGTAAGAAATATTTGCTTCATTTTGTAGTTTGTGGACATTCTGCTATTTCTATATGCAGACGGATACTGTTACCTTCGTCCAGACCAATATATTAGTGGGGCCATCTCTGTAGCAGCCTGCTCTTCTTAAAGTCAAAAAAGTTTTTAAGTTCATATGCCAAAGTGTTTCCTCTCAGGTTTCTTGCATCAGTTCCGTGGTAGCTTCTATCCACATTTCAAGAGAAAAAGGGTTTTGTGCATAACTGGGGGAGAATTCTGCTTTTTCCTGAAGTTTCAGAAGAGTAATGATGCAGATGAGCACTAGCATTTGTTTCTGCAAACAGAGAAAATCAGAATTCAGACAGAACAACCAAAGCCTTCATGTCCCAACTCTGGTGTGCCGGAGTACTGTGGTTACTGCAGCTGCCTTGCCTGCTGTTTTGGGGACAAACCCTAACAACTAGCCAACCACCAGGATTTGCCTTAGCAAAATAAACTTAGTTGGACACCTTGCCTGATTTTTTTCCCCGTTTATCTCTCATAGCTGTGGCATGAGACTGAAGCCAACAGTAAGGCAAGTTTTGTATGGGTATTTCACACTTATCTCAAAGAGACAATTTTCTGTCACTTGTGTGATTTCATTCTGTATGTACATAGACAGATTCCTTGAATCATCACATAAGTTATAAATTCCATTTTGTTTCCTTGAACTGTGAGTCTCCTTGTGTCTGGGGCTGTCATGTGCTAACAAGAGCCAGGAAAGGTGCCAGTGTGTCAGTCATTACAAACTCTCTCCATCCTGCTCATTCTGAGCTAGAAGAGGCAAATGAGTAATGGGATCTTGAAAAAGGACAGCCGATTCCTCTCGGGATGAACCAAGACAAAAGAGCCAGGTGGTAATGTTTGGATTTCAAAGCCAAGAAGGATTTTTGGAAGCAGAAGCAGCTTGGTCAGGAAAGATAACAAAGTGGTGCAGGGCACAGTAGAGGGATCCTGTGAGACTGAGGCGGTGCGGAGGCAGTGGGAGCTGCTGATTGAAAGAGCAGCTGTGAGCTGGCAGGGGACAGAAGGGGAAGGGCTCTGAGCACCAAAGGGGATCTCACAAAATCTCAAAGAAAATACAAGATAGTTAGGAAGTACAGGTAAAAAATGTGTGTTTACTGTTTCATGTGGCTCTGTGCATCTCTTGTGGTCATTAATGTGAAGGGTGGATTCTTTTGAGATGGTTTGCGAAGTCTGTGCATTACCTGATTCAGCTTTATGGAGTCCTGCAGAGATAAATTGGTCCTCAGATGTTGACAATGACTGCAGGAAGGAGCAAGTTGAAACCATCTGGATTCAACAACAGTTGCAAGGTCTCAACAAGCGTCTCAGTTCTTAAAAGAGATTGCCTGGAAGCCCAAGGCATATGCAGGAACTTTGGAGTGTTTTTGTATGGAAGTAGAAGGAGGCCTTGTGACTGTCTCACAGGAGTTTGTTTTTCAAAGCTGTAATTTGTATATAATATATCTTTGAATTATTACTTTTAGTAAAATAGGAGAGAGTGGGAGAGGAATAAAACATGCACGCATTAAGACAACAACCAGTGCCATAGAATCCTCCAAGCATTATCTGGAAAACGTAGCCACAGGTCTGCCACAGGGTGGAAATTGTGCCCCATCCGCTGACCCAGAGAATGGGCTGGTGGCACAGACTTAGCACTTCCTTGGTTGCAAAGCTTCTGACACATTCAGAGCCAGAAGAAAGGGAGAACTTGAAGCATGGTCAGAGTAACACCCACTTGCTGAAAATTAGCATGTGCTGTGCTTGCAGGAGTCTGGTCATCGGCTTCTCTTGTTTTCCCATTCTGGATCATGTGATAGTACTGGCCTATATGTAGGAATAGCTTTCTGGGATGGAGTCAAATGGCAGTTTCCTCTGAGGCTGTTTAAACGGGGTGAAAAAAGAGACTAATGCAGAGCAAACTGATATAAATGGTTCTTCAGCATAAGCTGCAATTTGTGTAAACAGTTTTGGGAACGAGGGGAGTGTACTTTGCAGTTTGTTTTGGGTTTGCATCAACTCCAAAAATGTTCCAGATTTATTTATTTTTCCTGAAAATAGCTTAACTGTTGAGAGGAAGGTGAAGCTTTTGTGATTAATGGAAAATGTCTTAATAGAAAAACTAGGAATTATTGTGATGTCCAAATTCCAGATTTCTTATTAGGCCTTAAAATAGATGGACCGGGGAGATTACTTTGAATTATTTCTACATATGTAAATGGACATATAATTAACTATCACTATAAAATATTAGTGCATATTTTCTGTATAATAAGTAATTCAACTTTATAAACAAATGAAGATTATCCCAAATTTACATACAGTGTGAAGAAAAGTCCCTTTATCCTCTGTAACTGTAGCATTTGGCAGATTTAGGAATAAATAATCTTTTGTGGCAAGGGTATGCCTTATCAAACATATGCAGATCAGTGCTAATTAATGCTAATTAAGGTTTCCTGTCTATCTAGTTGGAAAAACGTCCAAATGTTATGAAATCCAGTTAGTATGCCTATTACCCTAATTGTTTTATATGGGATGGTTCTTAATTAAAATATGTAAATTGACCTTAATTGCTATATACTAATGGAGGTTCATGTTATCTCACTAAAAATGACAAGATGGTGAGGAGGGATACTTAAACAAATAGTTCCAATACATTTGTAAATAAATGACCTTTAGTCAAAATTATTTTTAATTGGAAATTGGCAAAAAGAATGTTTTACCATATATGTTTCTCTTTAGTTTTAAATAATATCAGAATTTACAGTCCTTTGTAAATATAGATATGGTGACATTGTAGCTTAATTAAGACTACCAAACAAGTCAACATTTTGCATGTTTACTGTCTATTTCAAAATTGTTTGCTAACCTTGTGTTTACCTTCAGAAATATTGTAGATTGCAACATTGATCTTAATTTGAACCACTTCTGTCTCAATATATTTTTTTAAATTTTAATTTCTTTTAATCATAATGCTTTGTATGTGAAGTTTGATGTGTGGGTTTGCTAAGGACTGGACCTGTGACTCTAATTTCTGATCAGGCCTCACAATTTTCCAGGATATTGTGACAAACGTTTCTCCGAGGATTGTGCGTGGAGTTACTTCGGGTCCCATCTATGGCCCAGGCCAAGGCTCTTTTCTAAACATTGAACTGATCAGTGAGAAAACAGCGGCATATTGGTGTAAAAGTATTACTGAACTGAAGAGCGACTTCCCAAAACAAGTAAGTACCACTCAGTTATGAATTATATTTAAAAACTCCCATTTGTAGATCTGTAAAAGCTCATCTATTTAATGTTCAGTAAGTAGAATGCCAATTTCTTTACTAATGATTGTTATTAAAAAAAAAGCAAAAAAGAAAAGCTCATCCAAATAATGTTTATGACAGCAAGTGCTGTGAAATCTTTTTTACACAGAGAACAATTGTTTTTAGTTAGGTTGATGTTTATGTTCAGATAGATAATAAGGAAAGAGCTGATCCCAGTATGGATGCTTATCAGTGCTTCTGTGAATATATTTGTATTTAAGATCATATTTAAAGATGAAACCTATAGTATTCATTTTCACTCTGAATTGAATTTGATTATGAAAGCAGTCTTTTCATTGTTAATCCAAATCTGAAAGATAAGTAATTACCTGCTTTAGAAGCAAAGAAACAACACTGAATTGAAGTTAACTTTGCTACATGGAGAGAGGATTTTTAGAGCCTTCTTGGCTATGGGGAATATCTGTCTAGAAGGTAGTAATTAAAGTTGTGAGCAATGACACCAGCTAGCTGGCATAAGTGTTTTTCAGCTCCTGTTCTACTGAATAAAAACAGCAAGGTGGAAAGTAAAATTCACCTCAATCATCATCTCAAATGGGTAAAGCTTGAAATCCCTCAGTCTGGGTATCTTCTGTCTTGAAATTATTACCTCTGTGGTTCTGCCATGAACAAAAATGAAAGAACATTCCTGTGTACACTATGGCATGAAGGTAGTCAGATTTTTCTCTTCTTCCTGAAGTTGGAATAAGAGTGCTTAAGCACATTTTATTGACAGTAGAAGTTAAATGCTGCATGTATAATGTCCTACTTCATTACACATGGGCCATGTGCTTCTTTGGTCAGGTTCGCGTCACTTTATTTACCATTGCTGGGCTTTGTAATAATGGAAGTGTGAACCTAAGTAAAATGTAACGGTTACTTAACACCCTTTATCTAAGTCCTGGATATCGCAGGTATGCAGACTGCTGTGGGAATGGTCTCCTATTTCAGTCTTCACCCAAACTCTCTCATGGAACTTTGTGCTATAGACTAAAGTGTTCTCTTCCATGAGCGAAAGCACTAGAAACCATTTCAAGAGGAAAATCCTAATTTTAGGTGACCTAGCTCTGTATATGGGATGAAGAAGTCCCACTCTTTTGTAGTTCCCACTCTTTCTTTTCTTTTTTCTTTGGAAAGTTGACATTTTCCACCCAGAGAAAAGGTAAGCGTAGATGAGGACACAAGTAATTAAAGAAACTTACCTTGCTATGGTAAGTATTAAAGACAAATCAAATTGTTACACAATGACTTCTGCTCTGTAATGCAAGCAGTTTAAAGTAATATTTTCTTTACAGATTAGAAAGATATAAGCAAAATAGTTTCCTTATTGGAAGCCAGAGTCGCAACAGCACCAAATCACTTGTCTTTAGGAAGAAGCAATCCATAAAGCAAAAGAAGCAGCTCAATTCCCCCAATAAAGACTAGGATTTAAAGTAAAATTTGCAAGGGGTTTTGCAAACGAGAACCACCTGGCAGAGCTCAGTGGATAATATCATGTAGCTCTGAGTTCTTGCCTCTGTAGATCAGGAATTATCACCCCCCTTGCAGAAACACAGTCTGCTCCCCATTGGCAGGCAGCCTGATTCCTGTTTGCAGTCCTCTCTGGGTGCAGCTTTTCCAAGTATTCTCTTCTTTGACCTGAATCCAATTTGAGTGGACCTGGGCAAGAGCTGCTGACAGCAGAAACTTGCATCCATACTACTGGAGAGTGAATTATATATTTTAAGGGCCAAAGCAGACAGAAAGAATTAAAAATGGTCTGGATTTTGTAGGGTTCTTTTTGAAATATCATAATATCATCAAAACCTTTGCTGTTTCAACTTTGCTCCCCCCCTGCCCCTCCCACACAGTTAATTTAATATCACCTCTACTGTTGTTTCTTTTTCCAGAAAACAATAACAACAACAAAAATTAAGTAATTAGGCATTATTCACAGCACAGGTCCAAGAAAGATATATACTTTATAATAACTTAGATGCTTCTCTGTTTAAGATTTGCAGTTAAAAATGGGATTTTTGTCCCTCCAATACTTCCGTCCTCTCAGTGAAGTATTACTTAAACACTTAAAATGTATGGTTTTATTCATCATTATTTATAGTTAAATTTCCAAATGAGGGGGTATGAAAAAGTGTCTGCTGCACTCCTGTATGCCCAGAAAACATTCTTTCAGTCAGAGAGAGCTGTGAAAGTGATGAGATGGGTCTGTTTCTGTTTGTCATCTCTTTTTCCTTTCCCAGACATTGTGTTTACTTATTTATATTGGCCTGCCTTTGTTATATCCAAGCATCTTCCTTACATGGTTAACTAAGTTTTTTTAATGAATCTATGAACTGTTTCTACTTTTCTCTCTTTTGACCAGATAGAGTATCTGATACTATCGGGTCTATCATTCTGTGCAATTAGTAATCAGAATAAAATTGATTATTTATTTATTTATTTATTTAGTGCTAGTGACTGAGAACTTGACACTGAGAAAACTCAGAACAATGATGTTATTAATTTCACATCCCTAAATGTGACAGGAAAATGTCCCTTCTGAATTAGTGGAAAGATGATCACTTATTGGTAAATTTTGCATCTCCCTCCCACATGGTAGCAAGTTATTTGTCACATGGTATATTAATCTGGAGCTCAAGAAAAAAAAGTGAAGGAAAATACTGATAATCAAAATTTTCTGATTGAATACTGATTAGCACTTGTTTGAGATAAATGTTCTCTGCAACCTCAGAAGGTAGTCTGTTCAGTCTGTCAGGTAGTCTGTTCTCACTCCTACCTGCTGTAGGGGGATTACGTGGGGCAAGACCAATAAAAACTGTCATCACGTAATGCAGATATTACCACAGAATAGTAATAAGCATGAGGAAGATGTCATCTATGATCTACTTTGAGGTTTTTTAAATGGCCGTGTGAGAGTTTCCAGAGACTCAAACAGAAATAGCCTACACCAGATCCATGATTTTTCCCTTCCTGATGAAAAGTTCCTATTTGGTGATATAACAGGCCAGGTTGGTATGGATCTACCTTTCTTCATAGCTGCCAGTATAGTGCTGTGTTGTAGAACTGTGACCAAAGCAGTGTTGGTAACTGACAAATGTTTCAACTCGTGCTGAGCAGTGCTTGCTCAGTGTCAGGGCCTCCCTGTTTTTTTCCCTTTGCCCTACAGCAAACAGGCGAGATATGACCTTGAAGATACACAGCAGGGACAGCTGACCCAAACAAGACAAGGGGAAAATTCTGCTTGAGAAAGGTCAAGAATGGGTAATTTTTTTCCCCTAAGTTTTTGTTGCATGGATACTTCCTGAGCACTTGTTTGCTTGGACATGTGATATTTGAAGTGCTTTAGATATCTGGACAAGTGATCTAACACTGATTCCACAATATGTCTAGCTTTTGTATTCTATTTATTAAGGAACTACCTGAGTGTATAGTGTATGATGTACTTTCCAGATAAAATTGTATTTTATCATACATTCAAGAAAGAGGATACTTAAGAAATATTAATTTGGGCAAGTAGAATTCACCCCATAATGTGATCAGGATCAAATAATTTGAAGGGCAAAATAGCACTTTCAATATGCAAGGCTACAAGCTATAGCAATCAGTCGAAACTGGATGAGAAAGTTGAAAAAGAACTAAAAAACCTTGCAAGAAAACTTATTGCTGATGTTTAATATTCATCTATTTGACATCAGTTACAACGTAGTTGTTATCTGGGATGGGAACTGTGAATATCAGTAATGGCAATAAATCTCTATGTGCCAGTAAAACCGGGAGCTGTATGTACAGTCAAATTGAAAGTCTGGAGAATCATTTTTAATGATTGCAGAGGAATCGGATATATTGCCAGTAGCACTTTTTTCATCAGAAAAAAAACCCACAAACTGGCCCTCATCCAAAACTTTTGCTTATCGTAGCTAAGCCTGCTCGTTTGAGTTGGTTAATCAGCTACTTACACAGATGTCTATTCTTCCACACCCATAAGCAGGTCTGTGTATTTGCAATACCTCATAGCTTGTCAAAGATTTTAGGGCTTCATATCACCCTGGAGAAAAACTTGAGGAGACAAATGTCTGAAAGTGGTAAAACAATTGTCTACCAAATACTGGTGAGATGGTGGTGGGAACAACTGCCAGGTGGTTTTTCAGCATGTTCCCAAACCCATAATTGGTACCCAAAAGTAAGCAAATTCATTTTAAAAATTTCAATACGTAAATTGTTTATGTCTGAGCACATGCAGGGGAGGTTACAGCACTGCTGATAAAGGCCTTTGGAATGATATTTAAAGAAGAAAAATAGATTGCTTAGGAAATGTCATTCACCATCAGGCTGGCGGAAGTCTGATGTTTACCATGTTTACCAACCAGAAAATATCTGAGAAATTTGTAAAATGAAGAACTGGGATCTTGGAAGATGCTGTACAGAATATTTTTCAGTATTACTGTATTTGTATACTGAAGTCCTAGAAATAAATTTTTGGTCTCCTTTCTGAACATGAATGAGTTTGGGCTGCTGTATGATTCTAAGGAATTTGTATAGGATACCAGATTGTCAGCTGTGACACTGATTCTGTAATTCAGATACTGGTGTCGTGACGTGTTGAATTGAGAAACCTCTTCTGCCAGAAACAGTCAGTACTCTAGGACCCCAAAACTAAGCTGAAACATCTTGTCTTCCTAATGTTTGTTCTGCTGCTTGCGGAATGTTGCTGACAGTCCTTCTGACAGTTAGTCAGCAGAGAGCAGCTTCTCAAGGCTGAAACTGTTAAAGATATATTTTTGTTCAACAATTTTGTTCAGAACGTCCTAGGAACACCTGTCAGGACTAGCCATGCCAGAGTGTGAGTGAGAAGAGCAGATCATTGGATTCCAGGCTGATAACTGACTTATTTGTAGCACTGTCTAAAAAAGATAAAAATCTCCTGAAGTTTTTAGTAATACTATATTACACTATACTTTGTATTTATCCATGCAGATACGAAACAAGGCAACTAGTGCAATGAAAAGCATTTGTACTATTGGTAAACTTTTACCCTCTCTGTCTGCACTAACAGTAGATCTTCAATAATCTGGTTACTGGGGGGAACTGACCATTATATTTGAAAAAATCTTTGCTGTGGTTTTTCTTTGAAATGAAAAAGGGATATCAATTGGAAATATATTTTTTTTTAAGATATAGAGGATTCATAGACATTGCAGTTTTACTCTAAGGACAGGTATAACTTTCTCACTAGGCATGTTAGGAATAATTTCAGTATTATTTCAGGCACTATTATGACTTTTATTTCGATGAGTGTTCAGAGGAGGTCTGTGGGATGCTGTGTGCTGTACACGCTATTTATATTTTGACATAGCAGTCACTACGACGAGTTTGGATTAGGTACTGTATCAATTTTGTTAACATTTGTATTTGGAACAACATTTGTTATTTCTGTAGTTATCAGTGACTTATCTATGTTGTTGGGAGTCATGTTTGGAAAAAATCATCAGTTGGCTTTTTTCCTAACATACCTGTTCTTTCTTGGGCTACTATAGATAGATGTAGCTTTCCACCCAGGGAAGCCATATTTTATATTTCAGTGGATGCATTTATGTATGTGTCCACTTGGAAAGTCAGACACCTTGACAAGCTTAACTGTGGAAGGCACATCTACAAATTCAGAAGAAAACAAGCAGGTGGGGCTGTTCCCATGTGGACCTCACCTTCTGCCTGCAGTGACTATATGCTGTAGACCTGAATGAGGACTGCAATTACCATGTGTAAGTGCCCCCAAAAAGACCACTGCACATCAGCTAGAAAGGATAGAGTGATGGAGGCACAAGCCATGCTGCCCAGAAAAATGCCCACTGCTTATCATGGAACTTCCCAGTGGTGAAGAGCAGATACCTGGATTCTCTGATTTCAGGTTCACAAATCACACTTAAAACTCCAGAAGTTGTTATTGCTGCAGCTTAAATTTCTTACAGCCAACCATCATGGATGCTTAGTAGGAGGTGAAAAAACCCACACAGCAGTTGTTAAATTCACCATATGGAAAAGATCCCTTTCACTACAGAAAGCTGGCAGCAGGCCTAGTCCCTTAACATCAGAGGAAATCCTAGCTGAAAACGAAGGGCGAGGTTGCAATGAAGTGCTCACACTAGCTACCTTGACCAGAGACTAAAACCATTGTCCCTAACTAACACAGAGTGCAAGAATGGCCAAGACTTTTCAATATACTGTGACTACTATGTTGGGTAGATTAGAAGAGGCATCAGAGCATTCCCTTTTTCCCTTCATCCTTCAACACAGGGAAAAGGGAGTATGAAAAATAGTACAGAAAGATGCTACCTAGAAAAGGGGGAGAAAAGAGCTGCTGTAAAGAAGAGCTGAAAAATACACCTCTGCATGTTCCTTGGGAGTTCTCACTCTCCCAGCTCCTGAGGCTGTCCTCATTTCTCCTGACACCTGTTCAGCTCCTCATGAACTTGCAGAATGTGTTTTCCTCTCTGCAGTCTAGGGAGGAATTCATCGAGAACTTAGTTTACCCAGTGGGTTTACACCAGAGGTCCTTTTCTGTAGGCACAGCAGTTTCTATTTGCAAAAATACATGAACAAAAACAGAAGCTAGCAACAGAAATGTTGATGTATTGGGCCTTTGAGACCATATTTTCTTATAAGGAAGGAAGCTTTCTGGAAAAGGCTCTTCCGCAGTTCATAACAAATTCTCAAACCTCAAATGAACAAAATATTAATAGAGATGGGACTGAGCTACAAAATATGGTTCTGTAGACTAACTTCTTGATGCTTAGGTGATTGTGAAGAAATAGCACAGGAAAATTTTTATCTATTATCAGCATTTATTTCTGTTTTTTACAGTAACATCAGCTATAGCAAATTTGCTTGAAGCTTGAAAAGTAGTGGAGGTTTGGTAAATGGTCAGCTGACACTTCTTTTCCAGGAGAGAACTTCAGACCTTATGTTTTCTATCCTTGCATGCAAATTTGTAAGTGCTCTTCTAAAGAATAGAGTTACTAGAAGTGAAAAAGCAAAAGGGCCGGGGGGAGAGGTCCGGGGGAAGTGGCTTTTGTGGTAGGCCATACCTTAAAAAATATGATTTGACAACATCAAAAGAGTTTTAGCTGATGAAGGCTGCTTTGGTTTCTAAAAGAGTCTGACAAAAGCATCTTCATTGAAAGATTTAAAAGAAAGCAGCTATAAGATTAGAGGGAAGAAACACACATGAATATACAACTAGTTAAAGACAGGAAACAATGTTAAGGAATGAATACTTAATTTCCATGCTGAATAGAGAGCTACAGTTAAGTTCTCTGGGGATCTGTGTTGTACTCTGTGTTGTGTAAGTCTTATAGGCAGACAATAAATGCTGAATGATAAGGGCATTGCAAAGGATCTGAGTGACTGGCCAATGAACTGCCAGATAAAATTAAACAAAGACAAATGTAGTGATGCACATAGAAGAAAACAGTACTAAATTTATATATACAGTGATTGATTCTAAGCTAGCTATACAAAAGTTGTAGCAGGGAGCGCTATGAAAATCTCAGCTTAATGCTCAATAACATTGAAATAAAGTATATCAAACAGAATTTATAGGAAAGGAAGAGAATAAAGAAAAAATCTTCACTATGCCACAGTACCAGCTCATTTTACATTTGAATAGACTGCAGTTCAGATTTATTTGTTTCAGCAAGGGTGCAGCCAGATTGGAACCAGAAGGGAGAGGTGTAAGGAAGTGGTTGGAGATGCTTCTCCAGGTATCACAATGACTGTGGGACTTGCTTTCAGAGGGCACTTCTCATGTCAAAGGTACATATGGGCTGAAGAAGAACCTACTGGAAGAAATCATTTAGAGAAGGCTATGGTTGCAATCAGTGATTCCATATGTAGAAACACAAGGAAGTCTGCTAAAAGTTTACTCAGAAACAATGTGTGTTTATTGTGTGTTCAACTGATCATGCAGTATGTGTCTGATGAATTGGTCCCAACTGCCACAATATTTATCTCCTTCTAAATGTGTTTTGTTTTGTTTTTAAGAATATGGTTACTAACCTGGCAGAGACTAGAAACACACATTCCTACCACCAGCTCAAGTGAATTTTATTTCAAGAAATCACATACCTTCCTCAAGGTATGAAAGAAAGAAAACTGTAGTCTGTAACTGGAAGTATGACCGCAAAGTAAATTCAGTGAGATTCTGACAATCAGTGATTCAAATGTACACGTTGGTGGTGACAAACTAGGACCTTGAGGAGAAATGTGAGAAGATCTTTTATGTACAGCACTTGGAAATGACCACTTTGTTGAGAAACCTGTCAAATTAGTTTTATGCAGAACTGCTCTTTCTTACTATGCGTGTTATAAAGCCATGAATTATTTTGTTTATTTTACCTCCACAGCTACTGTTTGACAAATCGTAAGTACCGTGGTAAGGCAGAGAACTATTTGTATGTATGCTTAGAATATCCTTTAGATTTGGAGAGTGAGTTATTGATCTCTAAAGAAAAAAAAAAAAAAGAAAAAAGAACAATTTTCACAATTTTGTGAGGACTATGAGCTCATCTTTAAAACTTTAGCCTTAGGGTAAGAACTAGGAGAAAATTAAAGCAGTTTCTGAAATACTTGACTAGCTATCTCCTAGAAAATGACCCAATCTTCATGATTATTGGAAAAGACAAACTTCCTAATGGCCAGCATCAGCTGGAGCTGGTTCAGGCTATTTTTTGGCCATTGCCACTGCTAAAATTTCCTTTTTTGAAGAGAGATGTGAGTGGTCATTCATCAGGATCCTCAGTGAAGGAGATGCACTAAACAGAAAGAATAGTGTAATTAAAAATATTTCTAGAATGTAATTCTGCTGACTGTGACGTGAATAGTTATATGTTTTTATTCGTCTTATTAAGGCTTAAACTCCCCTTTACTTTTTCTATGCAGACTATTATTTACAGAGAATAGAAAGACTTTTTAAACCCCCAACTGCTTTTTTGGGTTTGTAGGCTACTTTGCACACTAAGAAGTGCTGCAAAACGATCTGTGAAATCCGGCTGTGTGTCAGGCAGAGCAGTCATTCTTTCTAGAAATGTCCTCCATAAACAGCAAAAAAGGAAATTGCATCATGCATTAAAAAAATCTGTACGCTAAGATGCCCATTTCCCTACACCCCCAAATCTGTGCTTAAAATAGCAGTAACAACCTTGGCGCAGGGCATTTCCCAGCGATTAACAACTGGCCAGGGTTAATGGCCCTCAGCAGTGCCTCGGGCCATCAACTCCTCCCAGCCAGCCATTACTCCCTAGGAAATGCCCTTTGCAGGGTAGTTATTGTTTTAAAATTAGGATGTAGAAGTTGCCACTGGGTGGGGAGAAAATGACCTTCTGGCAATGTTTTTTTTAAATTAAAAAAAAAAAGGGGGGGGGGGGGGGAGGAGGGGGGCTGGAAGGGCAAAAATGTTTGGTTTACAATCGTCAGCAATCAGTGTTCGATCAAAATTAAATTCTTAACTTTTCAAAAATGCCAACATTCTACTAGCCTTATTAAGCCTTATTAGCTGTGCAAGTCAATTACCTCTTCCCACCCCTAGTACTTTTCCCTGTTTTCCATTTCAAGTTTTTCAGAGACAATTGGGTTACATTACAAAATTTGATCTTTTAAAATGCACATTAGCTACGGCATTCATTTTGTACTGGCTATGATATGATTTTAGTCTTTTATGAGGCTCTGAGTTTATATGATTTTCATATTTCTGCTTTTTTCTCTTTTGCATGCTGCATACTACAATAATACTAATAAAACAAATTTATCCTTGGTAAAAGTAGTAAGTATATGCTCTTCCTGTAGCCCATATTCTGCACTTAATTTCTATGATGTGGTTTGCATTTTAGGCATTCTGCTAGAGCTCTAATGAAGAAAAATATGAAGGCTAGGTCTATATTTAAAAGTCTTGCTCACATACTTATGTAGGCTAGGAACACTAAAAATAAAATCACATCTAACTACTGTCCTAACAGAACCCTAGTGTAGATGCAGTTATACCATCAAAGAGTTTATTTTTGTTCAGGATCAAGTAAAGTGTTTGTTTCACCAATATGAACTGCGCTACAGAAGGAGAGCTAGCTCTACACAGACATGTTCTAGCATAGACCAGAAAGGCAAAGGCACTACTGCAGCTGGAGCCAGCTCTTCCAGTGACTGACAGCTGCTGCAAGTTATCCTCAGCTCCCGGTGCTTTCTAGCAAGGGGGGATTATGAAAAGATCTCAGATTCCTTTCAAAATGTGGGAATAAGAGGTTCCAAGATATAAATATATTATTATCCTCTGAGAAAGATGTAGATAAGCAGAATTTTTATAGGGCTCTGAATTGATCTTAGTCTATATCCTGAACACCGTTAATATCCTCTTAACTTTTTTTGTACAACAAGTTTAAGAACTGTGATCATAAACTTCTGGACAACTGTATTCATGAAACTTCTTGTAGGTGTCACATTCCCATATTCTAGTTATTAATTTGCTCTGCTTTTATATTTAAGTTCTTTTTTAAAATTCTGGTTGAAAGTAATGAATTGTACTTGCTGTTAAGATTAGGTAGCAAATAGTAAACAAGTAAGATTGGGTGGCCAGTCCAAAAAAGCTCTTTCCTTCTCATGGTATTAGTCTGGTAGTTTATGGAATCTGAAAGAGCTCTGAAATAGTCAGTTGCTGCATGTGCTCTGATTTAGGTAACTCCTAAATCAATAGAAATGTTTTTGTGTGTATAAGCCTTGGATGCATATCTAGCAGAGATGGAACAGTCATTTAATTGCAAAGGAAAATGCAACTGTAAGTACTTATTTTCTAAACTTATAAAAACAACTGAAACCAAGGTTTTCTTCAAGTACACCAAAGTACATCCTTTCTTATGAGTCACTGAAGTTTGATATGAACTATAAGAAACAGTATGTTTCTATCCTGTTCCCTGCTGCTGGACCTGTCAGTCTCAGTTTTTCACTTGCCTATTTTTACATATATATTTTTTAAGCTGAATGTTTCTAACCTATTCCAATTTTTTTATTTTATTTAATTCTCTTTATATCTAACATTTTTGTAGTTACATGTATTATTTCAGCCTATGCAGAAGTTTGGAGTTAGGATTTGAAAGAAGTCATAGCCCTAAATTTCAAGGTTGTATTTCTAAAACTCATAGCAATTCTCTTGTGCCAAAGCCTGATGCTTCCTATTGCTGGTAAGGCACCACGGGAATACAGCTGCTGATATAGGTGTATTGTTAAATAAGCCTAGGGTTCCTATTAATGTGAGCCTGATGAGAATTGGTTGTCTTCCTCCAGTTCATGGGAGCTACTTTTGTTCATTCAGAGAGGTTGAAATCATAAGAGGAGTGAATGAAGCATTGGTATTTTGTGCCTGGTATTTCACTTTACTGCAATGTGAGGTTTGTGCATTGTATGAGGGAGGTGAATGGTACACTGTAGTTGTGAAAGTGGCTTTTCTGCTAGGCTGTAGGACTGATCTGTGTCTCTGAAACAACTGATTCTTATTAAAATGCAGAGCTGCATTGGTTCAGATTGTGGCAGAAGAAATAGAAGTGAGGAATGGTCTCTTTAGTACACAGTAAAGAGGGAGAACAAAATCCAGAAGTAGGTAACAATGAAGAAAAATAAACTGGTCCTGCAAGATCACAGAGTGAAACAGTACAGGTGGCAATGAAGTAGACCTCAAAAGGGAGAAGAGATGATAGGCTGAAGTTTATGTGAGAGATGAGAGAGCAAAATATAGAGTTAAAAGATGTGTTTAAACAAATACAAGAATGCAGCAGGTTCCTCTGACAGGGAAATTTTCAGCAGACAATGTCAGTATTGCTTAAGATAGTTGGCTCTCCACTTAATGCAAATGTTGGAGATGATTCTGAAGAGAATCAAGCAAGAGCACCACATGTATTTGTACAGGGAGTGTTCATAGGATTATCTAAAAACTCAGATTGGCAGGGGCCTGAGGAAGTGAGGTGAGGTAGTCTGGCTTTCTGCTCAAAGCAGAATGATTATGCAATCAAAACATTCAGAGAAAGCAATACTGATTCAGGGAAGATGTCCAAAGAAGTGCAAATTTAAGTGATCTTCAACAGAATTATTCTAGCCTCTGGAGAAGAAAGGCAAAGTATCACAAGAAAATGAAGCATCTCTAAAAGATGATAGAACAGTTGTTGTGCAGTTAAGTGCATTGCATTACTCTGCTGTGCTGCTCAGTGGGAAAGTAACCCAGTAGGACTTCTCGTAAATGATTCTCAGTGAACTTCTGGTGGAAATGCATCCCACAGGGCCCACTGTGGTCATTGAAAACATCCCTCATTTCCAACCTTGTGAACACTTGCAGGCTGTCTCCCTTCATGAGGTGAACTTGTCCCATTGAGCAGGCAGATCTTGGGGAGTGAGAAAGTTCTTTGTGAAGTCAGATACCTAATCAGAAAGGAGAAAAAAGCTAAGAGATCAATAGGTCTCCCACACACAGCTGGCATGCAAGGCCTTCAGATAACTGGTTGAAAAGGGGACAAAACCTACAGCCTGTTCCTGTGCATCTTTCTGGTGACCATACTCTCATCTATCAGAATAGCATAGCTTAAGAGCTAGTTGAGCAAAATCAGTGCTTTTGAGAGTATTGCTACTATGGTAATAGAGCAGAGAGAGTGGGGGAGCTTAGGAGGATGAAACTAGGCTGACAAAATCACTTACTGCTCCCAAGCATTTCTTCGGCACTAGCAGTGTCACGTGGTGAAGTGGATCACAGAGCTGTAGAGTGTAAAGGAGGGGTTGTTTTCTTCCTCCTCTGAGCTACATTTTCCTCTTCTACCTGCACAGATTCTGCTAGCTTTCCTGAGCTTTCAAATCCAAGGAAGTGAATTAAAGGAAGCCCTGGGGGTGATGGAACAAGGGAATAGAGAGGATGGACTTCTTGGGGATGGAAAGAGACAGATATGTCCTGGGGAATTGCTGGCTGACTTAATGCAGGAGTCAGGGAACTCTAACAAAGTTATTCAGTGTACATGTTGTCTCTTTTTATTTTCAACTGAATTTGTTTTCTAATAAATTAAGCAGCTTTATTGGTAAGTAATAGGGGAAATTTATGAAATCTGCATGTCTCTGGAAAGAATCAGAGATTGGAGGAACTGGAGGAGGGATCTTGGGGTACCTTTCACCCAATGGTCACTCATTCCCTCCATGGGAGCAGCCTACAGTTCTCAAACATATTCATCTCCAGTTGGTTTCCCCTTTCAGAGCGCACCCTGCAGAGGGTTGCCCATGCTTGAGTACCCTGAGGTACTCAAAGAGCTGTTATAGAAAGGACTGTGAATATATCTCAGCAGAGAGTCTGATGAGAAAAAACTGTCTATAGATGTAGGAAAAAAATCAACAAATTTGTGTTGCCTCTTATGAATGTTGTTTCCTTATGGTTTTTTTTTTTGTTTTTTTTTTGTTTTTTTGTTTTTTTTTTGTTTTTTTGTTTTTTGTTTTTTTTCCCAGGAAAAAATAGTATGTCAGCACCCTGGTGTAAAGCTTTTGCTACAGGTCATAGCATGCATCTGAAATATTATAGAATTAGATATACATTTCTTCCGTTAGCTTCTCCAATATTATATTGGCCTCCTCTGGTTTCTCTTTTTATTAAGACAGTGCAGAAAGTACAGAAATACAGCAGGGATATGGCAGACACACAAGGGTTTTCAGGTATTCTTTGCTAGGAATGTGGCTGAAAATGAGTATCTGTCTTCTCTTGGATTCTGCCTTTGTTAACTTGAATACCTTCCTTTCAGTAATGCTATTTTCTACTCACTCATATTCAATTTCACACTTTGCTGAAGAGACAAAAAGTTGGACATTGTTTTCCTGGTCCAAAATGAAATCCTAACAGTTCTGCTGAACTTTCTGCAAAGTTTTCAGCTGCATGGATTATTTTCAATGGAATTTGAAGGGTTTACATGGGGCACTGAAATTTTCGACAGCCCATCATGAAATGGATGTAATTTTTTTAATCCCATAAAATATATGAGCTGCTTTCTACAAGGGCTACATTTTCTTTCATTAGGTATCTGTCTGGAGAATTTACATTTCAGGGTCTCTTTTCCTGTCCTCAAGAGTTACCATGTCTTAATCAGGAGTACCTTTAAACATGAGAGGTACAGGTACATTAGATCTTTTTTTGTTCTGCCCATTCAATATGCTTTTAGTTGTATTCTAAGTTGGTAAGCTTCTCCTGAAATGGTCTAATAAAAACTTAGCTTTTCATTTAGCAGCCATTTCTGTGGGGGTTACCTCTGTCTACATGTTTATGTGTACTAGTAGGGCCAAAGGCTGGGTAGCTCAACTCCTGCCCCAGTTCTGCCTGATGTAGAGCCAGGTTTCAGGTGGCAGAGCAGTTACAAACCTAAGCTGTTCCCTTTTTATTACTACAGGTGCTGCCAATCCTAGAGGGCGATCTGTTCAGCTTTGTACCTGTGTAACCTGCTATAGGGAACCTGCTTTAGCAGAGTGGTTGGACTCAAATATCTCTATGCCCCTTCCAACTCCTACAATTCTGTTGCTTTCCAAAGAAGGTGGCTTCTTAAAATTTGTCTGAGGACATTAGCTCCTACCTCACTGACATCCACCAAAGGGATAAATATGTGAGATCTCATTGGCTGCATAGAAGTAGAGTCATCGCAAGAAAATAATGTGCACCTCCACTTAACCTGAGAAGAGAATCTTTGTTGTTTTTTCTTCATACTGTCATTGCCTTTGTTGTGGTGTGAGGGTATGAAAAACACAGTAGAGAGCTCAATATAAAGTCATATGTTAAATATAGGACTTTAATCAAGAGGTTTGCTACAAAAATCTAGGTAATAAAAGTGCTAGTATCCCCTACTTGTCCTATTTTTATTTACTAAAATTATCTTAAATGTATTTTAATTGTAAGTTAAGGAGTGAAACAATGGATGGTTAGCAATTGTTAAATGATTTACTCTTTACTCACTGAAAAGAGAGAAGGGAGAGAGAATTATGGGTCAGCAATGTCAAGACATTCCGCATTACTTGTCTTTATCAACATGCAGAATCTTTTTATTAAGGCAGCATAGAAAGAATAGACTTATGGACTAAAGGTACAATGTTTAATATGTCCACATCCATCTAGATTGACAGTTTCTACAGACATGAATTTCCCAGGAGAGACAGTGTTACTGGTGTCAGTGGATGGCATCATTTACTTCAATGTTCCATTATTAAATTGATAACAAGATAATTCCTCTGCTTCTCAGAGACATGACAGGGTTTACAATTGTTAACTTTCTTATTGAATGGGATTTGATGTTCTAGGTAGTTATTAATAAGAAGCATATTTTTATTTCAGTTCTACAACAAATCAAAAATTACAAGAAAGTGTAAATAACCTAGTTAGGAACCTAGTTGGGTCTACAAAGCATCAGAATCAAGCTGGTTTAAAGAGGGCCAATTTAACAATAAGTCTTTGTGCTCCTACTGTTTTTCACTGCTGCGTGTTTAAGCATGTTAGTGCAATACAGAGTATTTACTGCAGTAATCCTCTGTCTTATGAGGTATGTATCAGAAACGTTCTGTACATTGTATCTCTGGTTGGATGAGCTCATGAATGATTGTTTCATCAGCCAGTGGCCATTTGGAAAAGCAGAGGACTGCTGCAAATGGCAGCAGAGGAATTAAGCTTCTAAAAATCTCTGCTGGAAAATGTGGCATAGCTGCAACTTTTCCTGATGCTGAGCTTGTGTGAGAGTCAGGGCAATTAAGCTGTTGAAAGGTCTGGAGCACAAGAATTTTGAGGAGTGGTTGGGGGAAGTGGGATTGTTTAGCTGGGAGAAGAGGGGGCTCAAGAGAGACCTTATAGCTCTCTACATCTATGTTAAAAGCCGTTGTGTCAAGGTGGGGGTTGGCCTCTTTTCCTGGGTAACTAGTGATAAGACAAGAGATATGACCCTAAGTTGCACCAGTGGAGATTCAGGTTGGATATTAGAAGAAATTTTTCTTGGAAAGAGTGATGAGTTATTGGAGTGGGCTGTCCAGGGAGGTGATGGTCATCATCCCTGGGGAGTTTTAAGAAGAGGGTAGATCTGGCACTGAGTGACATGGTTTAGAGCAATCACAGACATGGGCTGATGTTTGGGCTTTCCAACCTTAATAATTTTATAGTTCTACAGAGACAGACTAGCAGTATGAGTCTCAGTGAGGTGGGAAATCTTACCAACACCTAAAGTGCTGGGGGATAGAGCGGAGTTTGGCTTAGGTTTCATTTGCTCATTTTAGTTCTCTATGAAGCATGTACATCTTCAGTTAAATATTTGCAGGGTTGTTTATTGTGTCATTGAAACAGCTGAGGATTGCTCAGTCAACTTTTTTTTTGCTAACTTATGACCAAGGCTCTGGCATGTACCTATACATGTGCTGAACCTTCAGGAAAGGCTGCAAACATGCCAGCTTCTTTCTGTGCATGGGTGAGGGAGGATGTGGGCTGGAGATGAGGGCACATACCCTCATTCAAACAGAGGGGATATTAATGTTTTGACATAGTAGTTCAACTACCGAGAACAACTCCTGTCCTACTTGGTTGGTGTAGCTGTGGGTATCCTTTCCTGTGGTGAGTGATGAATTAAATATGTTATTTTTGCTATTGTTTTAGACAGATGGTATGTTCAGTGCTTCTTCCTAGTAAATACTTCCTCCTGGGGAATTCTGGTTAAGAACACTCAGGTTTGTTCAGACAGAACAGGTCATGTGGCAAGGCTGTTCTGTGGTGTGTAGGAATAAGAAAAATGTCTTGAAAGGAAGATCCCTATCTTTACATCTGACCAAATCACAAATAGCTTCTGAAGTTTAGATCAATCAAGAATAATTCTGTGGGTATTTGAAATCTGAGTCTTCTTGTAGCCTCCAGTCTGAGCACTTATCCTGCTTCACATCTCTCTCTCCCAAACAGGTAGCTGTCACAAAACTAATCCTACTGCCTTCTTGAAAACTCCTGTTGATTTTACAGCTTTCAGGGGAACAATCTCCTAATAAAAGTGCTCAGAATCTGTTTCTGCAAGGACTGTGCACATCAAAAACAAAATCCTGGGGATTTTGCAAGTGTTTGAGCAATAGGAATGAGGCACCGATTGAAGCCAGCAGCAGTGTATAAATGGATCACATGCAGACACTTGATGCTCATGCCTGGTGTATCAGTGAGAAGCAGAATTGCTGAGGGTGTCTGAGCTCCCTTAAGCATAGGTAGATTATGCACAGGCCTGCAAGAATGATTAAGGAACAGCTGTGGGCCTTTAGGAACAGCTAAGAGCCTATGGCACGCAGGTGTGAGGATAGAGGATCATGTTTTCTTAAATTTGCAGGAGTTGCCAGAGTTCTCACTTAAATCCAACCCCCTGAGAGTTTTTCAGACTCTGAGTGTCCTGAAACTCCCTTATTCCCTGCAGAGCAGTACAGGACAAATGGTAATTGTCTGCCTAGAGTTCTGCCGTTTTCTGGCTTTAAATAGATGTCCTCAAGATCAGCTGATCAAAAGTGAGCCCAGTTATTTTTTCTCTCTTGCCTTTTGTTTTTGAAACATCTTGCAGTGAATTCAGTGTGTTATCAAAGAAAGATGGTTTGAAAATATATGTAATGGTGAATCTCATCTTTTTATTATTATTATTTTTTAATAGTGTTATATTAATGTGAGACATCCGTATAGAGATAATGGAAAAGAAAAACATTCACAGGGGAAATAGATTCTAGTTTAAGCTTTCAGGGGATTATTATAAACAGGGAGAAAAATGTTTTAAATACTGTGGAAAGTATTTTGTCGGTGTCCTTTTAAGTAGAATAGCTGCTAATGTATGAATTACAGGATTGTGTGAAATGTAGCTTTTTACTACATGCTTTAGCTATAGTACATCTATAGTACATTCATCTCATAATCATTTCTAAGTGGTACATTATATCCCCTTTCCATCTTCCCTCTCTCCACCAAAACTTTTCTTTTTTAGATCTTAACTCATTAATAAATTCCTTTCCAGAGGATAAGGTCAGATGTTACAAGCTTCTATCTGCCCCTTTACAGACATTAGGAGACACTGTCCATCACTTGTATGATGATGACCACCTCTCAGTGATTGGGTGGGCACTGGGTAGTGTGGCAGTGTCTCTGCACTGTTGCTCCATAGCTGTTCAGGTGCAGAGCACAAGCAATATAAGCTTCAGATCTGGAGTAAGGAATGGGCCAGGGATCCCACTGTGCTTCAACAGTGCACAGTTTCACAGCAGCCCTCATTCAAGCAATGACAAATCTGCAATTTAGTGATTTCATTTACCTTTCACTACACTTTAGTGGCAGATCTGTAAGATCTGTCAGATTCCCCTATTGTAAGGCAAAAAAGCGTTGTTCCACCTTGCAGTACTGGTTCAAACAACTGCACGTAAGCTCAGGTCAGTGTTGCCACTGCAGATCTGGCATAGGAAGAGAAGGCTGCACTGCCCGGGGTCCTCCTGCACAGGGCCATGCACTGGTGGGCTGTGGTACATGGCTGTCAGGCTAGGATGCCTTTTGAAAAGCTCTTCTAAAAATCAACTGAAATGTGATACTTTTTCTCTTTATTACATTCAAATAAGGCCTCTGATTTTTATCACTTCCTATTGTTACTTGTCTTGTCCTCCTTTTTGTAAATAATAAGAGATAATATCCTGTTTTTACCTTCGTAAGTGCCTAAGATTTATGAGTAGGTCTGACCTCAGGCATCACAGGTAGTGCCCCCTAGATGTCCACATACAATTTGCTGGTTTTAGGTTTTGTTTGTTTGTTTTTTTTCTGGTGAAAAGGCTGTAGAGGCATTTGGGGGAAGAACAGCCACTTGAGGATGGACAGCTTATTAACGTGGAGTGCTCCACCTAGGAACTGAGTTTAATTTCAAGATATGAGAACACCAGGGGAAAAATAAATAAATAAAAAAGAGAGAGAATAAAATTCTTACCATATTTAAATTTCCATTATTCCCTCCGAGATCATAGTTTTCATGTGAACATACACAGTAGAAATGTAATGTTTGCTTTCATTTATTTTTGTTGTAAACCACTGCTTCTGTCAAAAGTATGTACTTAAATCTTAAGCGTGAATGCTATAAACTAATCAATATTAATTAGGCATGTCTTAATTAACGGCTCTTTGAAACAACACAGATCTTGTTCCTCCTCTTTTGTACACTCCCAGCAGAATTTTCAAATTTCATTAATAACACTTGACATAACCCAACTCAGCTACTTGTGAACACAGTCAGTCGCCCTTGTCTTACAGCTTTCCCTGCTGAAAAATTTGGTTTATACTAAAGCTCCATGTTGTAAATTTCTGACATACTTAGGATTATGTCTGCAATCTGTGAAGATCCTTATCATGTTGTCAGTGTCTGAGTTGTTGCTTTTTGGGTTGTCTTTTTTTTTTTTTTCTTTATTTAGTGCATAAGAAGTGTGAATTTGACAAGATATAGTTTCTAGCTAGCTTCCAGGTAGGGCATATTTTAACTCTAAAATTCTCATACATCCTTTCATAAACTGATTTTTCACAATGAAATGATTTGTGCTTTTAAAACTATTAGAATCTTTTAAAAGGAAATTTGTGTTTATTTTCTGAGTATTCGAATTGTCTCAGATATTCAATATGGAGTTATATAGAGCAAATTCTGTTTCATAAACTCTACTTACAGAGCTATTCTTAATAGATAAAAATATTGTACGTAAGAGATGATGTTTTCTTCTGTCAAGGGGAGTACAAAAGCATAGTAATGATTGTATGTATTTAATGAAAAAATTGGTCCTATATTTTTGTGAAAAGTGCCAACAAATGGGCACCTAAAGGTTAGGCAGACACTTCAGCAGAATCTTTTCTTGTCAGAAGACTCCCATTTTGAATACATTGGCCAGAATATTGAGTGGGTTGGGAGGGTCTGCAGGTAGTTAGGGAGGTGTATTGTCATAAGCCACACTTAAATATTTTGCCTTATATGATTTGAGTCAGTAACCTTCAACATTATGGAGAAGTAGAAGTGTTTTACTGACTGAAAGTGAAAGAATAAGCTCATCTCTTATATGAATGCATCTAGTAAAAGCTGTTTGGTAAGCAAAAATCTAACTGATGTGCAGATCTTTCATGCACTGGAATGAGTGTGGCCAGTTTTTTTTTCTTTTCTCATTTCTGGAAGTTTCTTTGAACTCAGAGCAATCTGACAAAAACCTTTAACCTCAGCAAAGGTATTAGTGTAAAGCGTGGTTAAAAACAGCAACTGGACCTGGAAGGTGCAGTGTGCACTGGGGTGGAAGGGCAACACACAGGAATTGTCCTTGGGGAACTGAAACCATGAAACCTGGGAACCCTTTTGTTTAGAGCTCAAAGTTCCCTGCCATTCTCTTGGCCCTCCCAGCTTTTCCCTACTCCCTCAAGGTCTCATCCCAATTTCCTGTACGCCAAATAGTCCCAGATGCTTGTTACAGTGCTCAGCTTGCATAGCATGGGATTTCAGGGCTGATTTTGGTGTGTCCAGCTTTCCTGAATTCAGCTGGAAGATTGGGTCACACGCTGTCACTTCAGACAGTAAACTCTCAACACTTACATCTTACTCATTTCTAAAAAGCTCTAACTACCACTTGTCTTGTATAAAAAGTAAATAGCTTAATTGCTCTGACCTCAGAAATGAGTAGGCTTGGCCCTTTTTCTCTAGGAGCGCCTTTGTTCAATTTGTCAGGTTCTGTGTGCTCAAGAGAATGAAACTTCCTGTGCATTTTCGAATAATCAATTAAGTATAGAACTCTATTTCATTGTATTGGCTAGTTTATTCAGCTAACAGTTTCCACAAGTAGGTAGCTAATGTTCAGAATCTCTCTGAAGTGTGGCATTAAAAAATCTGGTAACACTGCTGACAATTATTGCCTTTATATTCTTTCCAGATCCTGATTGCCAGCATCATGTGCAGCTATAGCAAGGACGACTGGACTGAACTTTCAAAAATGGCTGAGGTAATGGTTTCCTAAATGTGTTACTTCATCTATTTTATTTTATTTTATTTTTTTAATTCTCCTTAAAAATAAGAACTGCAACATGGAATTTGTGAAAGAAACAGATTCAAAGTGAAAAATGAGAATTTAAAGCACTTCCATTATAATTTGTTTATTCCGTGTTTTCATTAAAATGATGAAAATGTAAATTTAAAGTAAATCTATTCCATAAAAATGCTCCCTTGGATTTTTAAGCTGTACCTGGAAAGCCTTTAGTCTTTGAATCTATATACGTTTTATTTGCATTTTAAGCAAACTGTATATTATGACGGATGCCATGATAAAATTTAATTCTACCTTTGAGAGCCTAACTTGATCTTACCTTGCCTACAGGCACACTAGTTTGACAGCACCAAAAGAAATTTTGAATATAGAACTCTTGAATATTTAAAGTATAAAAGGCTCATTTAATGCTATTCTAGTTTTAATACAGACTTTTCAAAAATGATAGCAGAGAAAGCCAACGTATATAATAGCAGTCTGCATTCTTCTTATAATATAAATCCAATCTTACAGAAACAGACTGTGCACCAGAAATCTTGATTCAGTTTTGAAGGAAAAAACCCTACTTAAAAAACATGTACCTGTGTCCATAGGGAATAGTGTAAGAAATATTTGATTAATACAGTAATACTTTCATTCAGAAAGGTGTCTATATCTGAATGTACCACAGCATTCTTGTTTTTATATGAAACAGATTTTTCCTTATGGGTTAAACTATCTAGTGCAAATAAAAATATGTTTTAAAGTGGAAAAGGAATTAAGATCTAACACACTTGGTAAAGAAAAAATGTGGTGCTTTTTTGTTTGTTTGTTCAAGTTATTGATAGTATTAGCAGAAATCTATATGTTTTGCAAGTATTAGACAAGGCCTGCTCCAAAAGTAATGCCTCCTATGTTATTATGCTGGTCAACTATGGCAGAGGACAGTGTTGGTGGTATGAACCTTCTTGCCAATATTCCATTGCATTTTGTTGACATGTAGCAGATGGCAGCAGAGGGGCAAACTGACAAAATGGCATCTGATGCATATGACCCGAAGGTATGTCACTGAATTCTACCATGTAGAAAAAATGAAACCCGTTGCTATTCTTCAACATATGCTGGATGTTTATGGAGACCAGACAGTGGGTGTGAGCTCAGTGAGTGGTGTATTTCAGCAGTGGTGACAGAGTCATGAAAGACAAGGCACATTCTGAACAGCCATGCACAGCTGGCACACCATGAAATGAACTGCTCATCCACATGAACTTGCGGATTCCAGACAGGGAACTAAATACCAAGCTGAATATCAGCTTCAGTGTGTTGGAAACTATGGTGGCACTAGGTGGGTTCCACCTGTGCTCATGCAGGACCAGAAAGAGCACCATCTATAAGTTTATCAGGGCCTATTGAACTAATGCAAGTCTGAAGGTGTCAGTTTCCTGTATCACATCATTACTAGTGATGAGACATGGTGTCACCACTACAACTGGGAATGTGAATGGGAAATGTGAATTCCCCATTGAAGCAAATGTTCAAGATGCAGCCCTCAGTGGGTAAAGTGATGTGCGCTGTCTTTTGGGATAGGAAGGGAGTGATCCTTCTGGATTTCTGGGAACATGAACAGCCCATCAACTCTGGCTGCTACATCATGACACTGACCAAACTGAAGACTAAAACTTCCGCAGCCAGGCAAGTAAAGAAGACGACCTTTCTTTTGCAACATGATAAAGCCAGGCCCTGTACCAGTTTGAAGATGATGGAGCACATTGCCAGTCTTGACTGGACCATCCTACCACACCCACCAAACAGTAAGGATTTGGTGCTGCCTTCTTCCATCTGTTTGGGCCACTGGACAATGGACTGCATGGGCAACAATTTCCTAGCCACAGTGTTATCATAGCTGCTGTGAAACAACGCTTCACCTCCGCTGTTGCAGGTTTTTATGAGCCTGACATGTAGGCTCTTATTCATCACTGATGAAAATGTACAGATAATGGTGGTAATTATGCTGAAAAACAGCATTTTCTCACTTAGAATTTGCTCTGTCGAACAATGTTACTTGAGCTCTTTCGTAGTTTCCATAGAAATACATAGAAGGCATTACTTTCAGAGAAACCTAGATGTATATAATACTCATTTTGTGCAGATATCTTCATATATGCTTATAAGTGTGGAACATATTATTTATTTTTTAATTTTGTTTCCATGTGGCTGAACATTTGGACATCATTTCTTCTTTATTTAGTGGTTGAAACCCTCATAGATATTTGGAAAGACACTTCACTGTTGTCTGGGTGTTTTAAACCTATAAGGAAAAAAATCACTTTGGGGACTTAGGGAAGTGAAATTAAACATTATAATTAAGTGCCTTGGTGATCTTCAAGACTAGGCCATATTATACCTGTATTTACCTAATTGACCGTGAAATCTTTTGTGGGATCTGTGCTTAATACTTCTAAGCTGACTGAGATGAATGGCTGTATTGTGCCACTTGCTCCTCTGCCCTCCAGTTTTAAGAAAAATATTTTCATCTGTTTGTGTTTTTGCTGCCCCTTTTAGGAAAAAAGAGAATTATTCAAGTGCATGCCATAACATGCACCATATATAGCATACCTTTCTGTTGCAAGGCTGCCATTTGCCCCCACTCCATAGAAAGCACCACACTTACTCAGGCACTGCACGGTTTCTAAATGGCAGCATGTTTTATTGCATGCCTTGTGGAGGAGGTGATGCTGAGGTTGTCCCAGAGGGAGCCTCCAAGCCTCAGCAGCATCTTGGGGATGATGACCTGCTCACACAGTTGTCCTGTCACCATGCTGCTATTGGGTCTGTGGGGTGGCCAGGCCTGCTGGGCAGCCAGGCAGAGAAGGACACCAGGTGTGTGGTGGCTGCTTCTGCGACCTCTCATGCTGGGCAGTCTTAGACTACAGCCATGCGGCAGGCAGAAGGCACCCCAGTTTAATAAGCAACAAAATGCAGATGCAAAGCAAAATGCCAGCTACAGGCATTCAGAATACAAGCAGAGAGCTCCTCAGCTTAGGCCCATGCAATTCAGCAAAGTATATTTGTGTGCTACCAGTGTACAGCACAGCTTTTTTTCCCCTTTATTTTAGGTAATAGAGGCTGGTAAGAGAAATCAGCACATATGCAGACTTTCTACAATAATCTTGCTTAACTTCAGAAACAAAAATGTTTAATAACAAAACGTATGGCACAGTGCAGTCATCTGCATGAAATCTAGAGGAAAAATGCATTAAAGCAGAAAGGAGGAATTTATTCCTCGACCCCAGCTCTTCAGAGCACAGCCATTCCCTGTGTCACTGACTCCTGAAGCTTGCCCTTACTGCTGCAATAAGGCACTGTGAGTATATTTCATGTTTAGCATTATGCAGAACAAACTCTTTATCATAAGAGTTTGATATCATTTATCATTTATCATAAATTTACATTTATTATTGTCACTTCAGTTTCCTTTGTATTTTTGGAAAGCAACGTGAATGTCTGAAAATTTTCTCTGTAATGACCAGCATATTTCTTTTTTAGTCTATCACAACAACAGCTTTCTCCCTCTCCCTTTTTTAATCTCAAGGAGAATAATCAAACATATGAAGAAATCTATTTAACATTAGAAGTAAATGCCACAGGAAAGAGTAAATTACTTGAAGTTAATTTTGTTTGTTTGTTTGTTTTCGTTTTGCATGATGCATAGGCTGCTGGTGCGGATGCACTGGAGTTAAATCTATCATGTCCTCATGGCATGGGGGAGAGAGGCATGGGCCTGGCCTGTGGGCAGGTAGGTTGCAACAGCAATCTCTTTTGTGTCTCTTCAGCAGTTCTACAACAACATATTACGAGTTACAATTCAGGGGGAAGCCGCTAGCAACAGATTACTAGCTTGAGATTTTTAGGTTAAATGTGTTTAAATATTTGGCGCTGAAAGAAAAAAAGATTAAGCTGAGAATATAAAAGATGCTTAGTTTTGCTCAGCACGAAAATGCATTATGTGTTTGGCAGGGAACAATATGAAAACAAATAATTTCCAGAGAGCACCTGGGCAGAATTTGTTTGTTTCATTGCAGAGCTCTGTAGATATCTTTGAGATCACAACCTGGTGCAAACTACCTATATCAATAATGATTTTGAAGGACATGAGATATACAGACATTTCATTTTATACTGTTTTGCTTTTGAACCTAACCATATCCTTGAATCACAGAGCGTACATTCTGGTAGTGCCATCTACAGTTAACTTTGTCTCTTTTATTAGCCTGAATTGTGTAACCTATAGATTTGATAAATGTATACAGTTTAGGTGGGGATTATCCATATCACATGTCTCTGTCATGCAGAAACATGATATACTGTTTTTCAATACATCCTATGATTCCATTTAAGAGCATGCACGTTATTTTGTCTGTGAAAAGAAAACAAACATGCTCAAAAGCCTATTCCTGTATTCCTTTCTTTTCTGGTTTTCAGATGTTTGCATGTTTAGCCCACAGTTTGAAATTTGTTTTTGTTCAGAAACATACTCAGAAGTGAACGTGGAAATTCTCTGAAAAATCTTGGTTCACGTAGGACACCAGGAGAGTTTTGCTCGAGTTTGGTCATTAAATTTTCACAAGTCTGAAGTCTGTTTACCTTTGCATGCACTCCAAAGGATAATAAAGACGAGCATTCGAGCATTTGTTTGGCCTGACTTGAATACCGAGTACTCAAAGTACTCAGTTTCCCATCTTGCTACATTTTGAAATGAGGAAAGAAAGAGAAGGGAAATTCAGATTGGAAATCATGATTGCACGTGCTAAAATAAACATATACTATTCAGTTCATCCTCTTAGGTTGTGCTAATAGACATCTTAATTCATCCTCACTTCCTCAGCTAAACATAAAACTTGAATTGTATGGTTGGATAACTAAACCATTATCTTTGTAAAACTATTAGCAGAAAGACAATAGGAGCTGTAATCATTCCAAAGCAGCAGCATGCGCACTTTAGTTGCTGCTTTATCTTAACAGTGCTGTCAGAAACAGTGCATGGAGCTAATTTATTATTTTTGTGATCAGAATGATGCCAATCTATTCCATGCTATAGATTATTATATTTAATGAAAGTAATATGGATGTTTTTCATAGCCAGTGGTTATTTTCCAAAGTAATGATTAAAACCATGAGAAAAACAAATTACAAAAGCCCTGAAGGACCACACTAGTAAAACAGTAGCAGTTATTAATTTTCTTTTTTTCAAAAGCTTGTTTAACAGCAATCAGCTGTAGTGGTCATTCTTATAAATTTATGAAGCAGTTCCCACCCTTTGCTCTACATTGCGTAACTCAGTAGTTTGGGTTGTCTCAACATGAGATTGCAGTATTCTTCATTAGAAGGCTGAAGTTTGGCCATCCTGAAAATTTATATAGGAGCTGAAATAGGCTCGTTTCAAACATGGGGACTTTTTCATTGGTTTTTTTTTTTTTGTTTGTTTGTTTGTTTGTTTTTTCCTTTTTTTGGCATGAACTATTTCTTGTTTTCACTGGCTGGAATAATATATGCACATGAAGTTGCTTAGATATGTAGTCAGAAGGGAACAGTCTGGCTACATGAGTTTCTCCATATCTTTCAGCTATTGTAAAATCAGACAACCAAATGCAAAATCTGAGCATTCAGGGCTATCATGTGGATTTGTGGCTCTCCTTGGAGGACATCAGATCCATAAAGCAAGAAGATTACATTATATATACATATGTTTGTATAATAATATTTCTTTGCCATACAATATAGATATCTGTTTGAATGTTTAATACATACTATCTCACTTAAATATATTATTGCTGTTTTAGGTGTCTTAACTAAAAATGAGAATTTAGAAAAGAATCTAGGTCTTTAGACAAATAACTGAATAAAAGTGATCCTTAGAGGGCCACATACAGATGTACTTCCTCTAATGTGGTTAAGATAAATTGAAATGTAGTTTATCAAAGCAAAGGATGAGGATAGACCAGATAAAATAATGCTGAATGCTAGGATGAATGGTAGCCCTTGTGGGTCTAACCAGTGTGGAGGTCCTGGAGGATCCCAACATAGATGCAAAAGTGCTAGGAAGCATTTTGGCTCCATGTTTAATTATTTTTGTCCCTTGAGCTAAAGTCAAATAGGTCATATATAGGTAATAGGGCAAGGGGCTCAGATATATTCTGGGGAAAAAAAAAAAAAAAAGAAAGAAAAAAGAAAAAGAAAGATCCCACCAATAAACGTGAGATATCTAGAAATAATTTCAGAGGGATTTAATATTTCTAATGTCTAAAACGTTCTTCTTTCTATTTCCTTTTCTTTCTGTTTTTTGTTGTTGGTTTTTCTTTTTTCTTTTTTTTTCCTTCTTTTTTTCTTTTTTTTTCTTTTTTTTTTTTTTTCCTAGAGGTAAAGGAAAGGTTAATTACACTGTCTACTTCTTCTACTCATTTCAGTTCCTGTGGTGTGCCTGAGGGGAACGTAGAAATCTGGGAATGTTGGATTTGGTTTTTTGTTATCTACTCTCAAACACTTCCACTGTTAATACCCACTGTAAATTTAAAGAAGAAAAAAAAAAAATCAGATATATCCAAATAAGATATAAAAAGAATTGGTGCTAAGGATTGTTGTTCTTTACACTGAATTACAGTTCTCAGGTTTTATTTGATTTTAATTCCAAGTCATTAGTGCAGACACTCTGGCGCCTAAACAGCATCGCTAGCCAGAGGGTAATATTAAGAGGCATCTGTATCACTGCCAATAAGTTACTTAAAGCTGGTTCTGTGTAAAATGTCAATTATATTTGCTAATGCTGATTAATGATTATAAAGTCAAGGTTTGTGTTCTTTCATAACAATCTGCAACTGTATAGGAGTTTGATATCACTAAAAACTGTAACAGTATTTCCATCATTAGCCTGAAAAACACCAAGGCAAGGATTTTCTGTGCATCAAATAATGTTATGTGTTTAATAGTAAACCTGGAGAGCAGATTGTTAAAAAATGGCAGCATAATTTATTACTGAAGTAACTGTAGCAGAAAATAATAAATCAAATGAATATCTTAGAAGGTAGGACTCACATTACAGTGTCTAACTTTTGAGGTGTTGTGTTTGTGCTTTTTGTTTCATTTAAATATTCTTTCAATTTTTTCTTTTACTAATCTTAAGAAGTGGCATTAAACATTCAGGACTGTTACTATGATGCAAAATCTACAAATTTCAATGCTTGACTTTTTGGTTTTGGTCCAAAAGTCAACTGTTCCCTCCAGCTGTTCTGGTAAGAATGAATAAATAGTTGAATTGAGTCGATAACCTGGGTTTTATTTTGCATTCCTGCTAAGTTTTGTGTTGTTCTCCGTTGTACAGATGAAACCCCAGGCTTAGTATTTGCAATGTGCATATACATAGAATCGTCAACAAAACTGACTAGGACAAGTGATACACAAATACTTTGAAAATATCAGTAAGTCTCTGTAACCAAACAGAGGGTGAAAAACAACATGGAGAAAAAGAGCAGAACAGCCTGCAGCTACTGGAAAGGCAGTAACAAAGCTGCCAGACGAGTAGCTATGAAGTAGGCAAGATGTACTGTGGGTGATACAGCGAGGAACAAATTGCTGCCTGTACATTTCAGATTGGGCATCTGGAAGAAATTTGCCCAGGTGGTAATGCAGCACTGTTGTGTGCTATCCAGCAGGACTGTGTAATCACTGTCTATGGAATTTTCAGGGCTTAGATAAGTAAAGCTGTGGCTAGCTTCATCTGTTGTTGGCATTGTTCTCACTCAGAGCACAGATAGGACTAGCTGACCTCCAGAAGTCATTACAAAGCAACATTTCTGTGTTTCTGTGGCTTCACTCTACAAAAATTTTATCAAAAGATATTGCATTGTTTTATCAGAGACAGGGATCTACTTGTGGATAAGGGGAGGCACAAATACTTGTTCATTGAGGTGGGATCTTCAGTATGAAATAGAGATCTCAAGATGAAAGGAACGCAGTTGCATTCCCGAAACACACAGGATCTTTCTGTCCTTTTTAAAAAAGACAATCAAATATCAGCACTAAGTACAAGAACATAGATTTTTTTATGCTATGAGCAAATATTTTAAAAGCTAATATCATCCTGGCTGATAAATATTTCTGATTAACTAGTCATACCATCTAAGCTCCTTTATATAAAGTATCTTTGCCTATCTCAGCATTAAAGCTATAGGTTTCAGAGACTGTTTGGTTTTCTTATTTTATATTGAAGGAGACATATATTTCTCTTGTGAGCACTTGTAATCCAGATCCTGGTTATTTAAATACTCAGATCACAAGTAAAATGAACTTGCTTCGTAGATCGTTTCTTACCTTTATTTTTGTTTTACTTAAACTCTGCTTGCTACAGCCTCTGCTGCTGTGTTCATGTTTATTGCCTGCAATTAGGATGCAAGCTTCATAAAAGCCCACATTGCCTCTTTCAGAAGAAGACAAGTCTGTTCAAAACAAAAAGCAAACAAAGCAAAACAAACAAGAACAACAAAAAATGGTAGCAAAAGCCCTGGTTACTCTGGAAAGATGAAAACTAGCTGCATGGAACAATTAGATTTGCTCTGCTGTACCTTGGAAATAGGAAAGATGAGGCTGTTTCTTAATTGAAGTGCACAGCATAGCATGATAATTTGCTGTTGCTCTGCCAGCAAGGAGCTTGAAGTATTTTAAATAAATGATGCCCCAAACAGAATTTGATTATATCTGTGTTCATGTGGCATTCTAGTATCACCCTACAATAATATGCTGGTTAAGTATAATTCATTGAGTCCTGCAGGCAGAATTAGTTCCCCATCTTTTGTATCAGTTCCTGCAACAAATTAATGCAAAGTACAGCAGGGTGGTATTGCACTGTGCTGTAACAGCAGTGGTAGCGTTGTCCCCCCAAAATCCCATGTAACTGAACTGTGGTTACTGTTGAAGTTTGTGATGAGGTTTCAGGCTTCATATTGTTCTCAAGCATTGGTTGCTCTCATCATTTTGGGTGGGATCTTAAGAGAATAAGGATTAACTGCCTTTATGTCTTTCAGTCCCCTCTGTTGCTTTGGGGCATGTTTTAGCCAAGTGACCTGTTTCATTCAAATCTCTCAGAGATGAAACTGTTTCAAAGATGTTGCATTTCCATAAGTTTCATAAACCTTGGCAGCTGAATGAGAAGACATGTTGTCTGCTGCCCCAGCTGATGGGTATGAGCATGGGAGAGCTTGGTCAGACAGAGGAGGTGAGGTCTCCAGGTGCAGACTCAGACATAGGGATTTTGTAGCTGAGCTGCTGAAGGTGCTGCTCATTTGTCACTGCAGGCTGAGGTGATGGCATGTGCTGCTTCTCCCTGAGCTGTTCACCAGCCATGCACATTGGTCAGAAAGTGAAGGGCCACCCAGCCCTTCTGCATCAAAGTGATGCCGGGCCCAAGGAGGCCCAGTTGCACTGCAGGGACAAAGCATTTGGCATCATGTCACTGAGGGGATGGGGGGGCATGCAAGGAGAAAGGCTGCTGCTGGCTGCCTCTTTCAACTCATGCAGACTTTAATCTATGTACATTTTTTTTTCAATCCAGAAGGTGTGTTTTGTGGGCTGATACTCAAGAGAAAGAGGTTCCTGACTGTGTGGTCAGTGCTGTTTGGTTAGCTCAGCCAGCTTCCTTGGTATCTGCCTTCCGTTCCCTTCCCGTTGCCCTCATGTGATACAGGAGTGAGGAAATGTCATGGTTTAAATGGATTTCTTCCACATCTTTAGATCCATATGTCCTTAATAGTGCTCATATGTTCTGCTTTTTGCAGCACATAAAAGGAGACAATGCTTAATAATGAATTACAGCTGTTAATTGCTATTTTGTCTTAAGACTTATGTTTTTCAAACACTAGAGAAGAAGTGAATTAAAATGCATGGTTTAATAACTTCATCGTCAGAAAATCATTCTGTAATTTTAAATTGCAGTTTGACAACATTTAATCCACCTCTATTACTTTGAAAAATTTTTAATTGAATTTCTCAAAACTCAAGACAGAAAATAAAAGCAAGATTATAGATAGGGCTGAAATGTTAACAGCAATACCACCTTACTGCAGTGTTTTAAAGACACGGTGTGGGTGTTGAACATTTTTATATATATTTTTATGTGCAGTGATTTGTATTTGCATATGGAAAGCATTCTCTATAGAATCAGTTTTCTTAGAAAATGCAAAAATTATTCTATTTTCTTGAAATTCATGAAGATGTGATAGTCAATTGGGGATAACCTTATTTTCACTCTCACTGTGATGGAAGCATTTCAGCTGAAGTTCACATTATGGATGACAAATGTCACAAAGAAGGTCAGTTCCTCCAAAATATAAGTGAACTACCATTGTTTTAGAAAGAAATCAAAATGATTTGGGCTGTTTTAATGGCACTCCGGTGGCCTAACTATGACAGAATATATTGTTGGTGCTTAACAGAAAGAAGGGAAAGCATGATTTTCTTAAAAACAAACAAACAAAAACAAATGGCAACCGGTACTTATTTGTGCAGTTGTGTTTTAATGCACTGAGAAACTTTCAGGAAAGGGAAATGTAGAAAATGCGGGTCTGTTGTCTACAACCATTAAATGTTTGTGTTTTTACTGGTCCCGTGGGCTGCTTTGCCTTTGGATACGGGGTTACTGCACAACATACTGCATTTGTTTCTACCCCTCACATTCAGCAAACAGGATTTCTGGAAAAGAAAAAGATCAGCAGCAAGTATCTATCTGCAAGTAAAATAAAGCAGTTTCAGATTGTTAATCTTGATGCAAGGTAGAAGTTAACTACGTTGTGCATATGAATAGCCTTTCCTTATATGCTTTAAGTTTTATGCTACCATTCGATAAAGGTTATTAACAGAATCTCTTCGCTGCCTACAAGGAAGATTTTCAGAATTAGATTCATACTTGAATAATTTTGCCTCACCTTCTAGTAAAATTAGTCAGTGCACTTGCAACACATCTGAATCAGGGCCCATATGATTTAAAACTTGGTGGGAAATCCTCAGACTATGGGTTTGTAGGTTTGGTTTTTTTGTTCCTTTTTCGAGTTGCTGGCTCCTTCTGCCTGTTTGTTATAGAAAAGGGATGAAGAGCTTACCAAGGTGACCACAAGAAAAACCTACTTGTAGCTGCAGTGCTCATACATTCAAGCTCTATGCTTTCCTTTGAAGGTTTTTTTTTTGCATATGATGTAAACCTTATCAAACCTTATCAGACCTTTATGCATTCTAGGAGGTAAACTTTTCGTGAACCAAGGAAGTGAAATATTGTTAAATCATTCTATGTACTGCTTTTTACAGTGATATGAGAAACAATATTTTGGTTGATAGGTACTACCAGGTTAGAATATTTTGTCAAGGATATAAAAGCATTTATACATATTAGTCAACATTTTAAATATACCACCACTATTGATAAATAAATCTTCCTGGTTAGTATCTCTGAGATGCTTATGAAGGGTAAATATTCTGTTTCATATGCTTTATTGAAGGCTTAGACGCAGCTAGTATCAGAACAAAATCTGATTTGAATTGGCAGTCTTTGTTTCACCCTTTCAGGCCAACAATGATTAACCTCTATTCTGACAACCAAAGAAAATAATAGTTACATCCGGGTCCTGTTATTTTGCATTAAAGTCAATGGCCACGAATAGTGATTCCTACAATTTAAGCTGAGCCATCTCAATTAGCTATACATATAACATTTTGTAAGCCTTGTAGTTTGTTTTAAATGTAGATATTTTTCTAACAATGTTGTTTCTTCTGGTTGTTTAGGTTACTTTTTTTAATGTACAAAAACAAACAAACAAACAAACAACAACAACTAAGAAGTTTAGAATGAAGAAAAACAATATGGTTCAACTTAGAAATAAGACTCAGTTTTGAAAATAAATTCAGTTGTCTTTCTCTTAGTGGTGGGAAGAAAACATAAAGCTTTTATTTGATCTGAAAAAGGGAATAATTGCAAAGCTGACTAAATGAAGACAGCCACAAACCTTTCCAGTCTCACTTGTTCTTGATCTAGACATCCCTCTTATCATTTCTCTACCCCCAATACAAATCAATGTTCTGTACTATTGTGTATAGGTCAATCAAAAATTTCCAGCTCATTTTTGACCTTGTCTTCATGTTGGCTATCTTCACAGTCCTTAAGTGCTACATTATGAAAGAAGTGTAGGAGTACCATCCTGTTGATAAGGAATCCAAAGTGGATCTCCCACACAGCCCTTTGATAAATGTACTTTTGAGTTTGGATACTGACCTATGTTAATACTGGAAGCTATTAGATGAGATGCGTTCAACACTTATCTGTAGAGTTTGCTGTGGGTGGGTTTGGAGTGTTTTTTCTTTAACATACTGTTAAGCATTGTTCGTTTATATATATCTAGCAGTGTACTAAAAGAAGGAAATGCTACAATTTCTTGTGCCTGTTTTATTCAACTGGGATAGAGATAGGTGATGCTAGGTTGTTTGCTACTATCTTTTTAACTTTCAAATCTTCTAATCAAAGAGCTGGAGAACCAACAAATAGTGACTGTGATGCCAAATGAGGGGAAGAAATAGCAGGACAGGACAGATATCTGTTGAAATTGAAGCTTATTTTGAAATTCAGATTCTATGCAAATATTTTACTAGCTGTTTACGATTGGTTTGCCTAGCTGTTTTCTTTTCTTTTTATGTGCACCAAGTTTCCTCTAAAATTTCCGAAGTGGCCTAACTATGAGAAATACAGTAGTGTCTCAGACTGGCTTTTCTCAGTACCTGCTGCTGCTATCTCTACTAGTGTAAAGAGCTTTGACTTCTCTGCTCAGCCATGACCAAAGCCTGGACCTAATCTTGAGTGACTTGATTAAAAAAAAAAAAAAAAGTTAAAAAACAAACAAACAACAACAAAAAGAGAGTCTCCATTAAGCTTCCTTGAGTGGAACTTGTAGTGACTGATCTGAAGCGTAGCTGCTCAAATCACAATGCCACTTTAAGGTAATGAAGTCCTAGCATGTAAGAACAAAGCTAAGAGGAAGGACTTCTTCAGTTCATATAATATAAAAGAGAAAATAACTCATTTTAGAATAATGTCATGAGGCTGTACATGGTAAAAGGCAGATACAAATTAAGGAGGCTTTCGCATTAATAAATACGTAGCAATTTAAGCTATAGAAATAAAATCAAATAGAAATAAATATAAACACAGAGTCTGTATGCAGTCTCCAAGATGGTGATGTTTTCACATAAATGAAATTTTGGTAACAAAAGAGAGAATGTAGGCTGGGAAACATAGAAAGAATTTCCTAAGCTATTTTTCTATATTTTAGTTTACAGTATTTTCTAAGCAAATATATGCTTATTGCATTAGCATTACGAGCTTATTCATAGAACCCACATGATATCTCTTCCATTTGTTGGCTTTATTCATATAATAAAAATAACACTTACTGTGTGGAAAAAAATATAAATGCCTACATTTACCTAGTAGACTTCTCTTAGAGTATTTCTTAAAGGAAAAGAACATTTTAAAAGAATATTCATGAATTAAAGCACTAAAAGTTAGTGCAGGTACATATTATTGTTCTGAAAGTTTAACAAAATGGTGACAATGTGGACCTTCATTAATTCTTTTCATATTCATCACTGATTTGTTTTAGAAATTCTTCCTCCAAAGGGGGGTGTGTGTGTATACATAAATATACACACACATATATATACATACACACAGGTAAGTTGCACCAGAAGTGATGCCTTTTATTTATTTACTTGGACACTCATTGTTTATGTATCTTCACATACAACTGTGAAAACCCTTATTCCTGCCTTGAGTTAAGCTGCCTGAATTTACTTTTTGACAGTTGCGGTCAATAGATGTTGACCAAAAGTTGTCAAATTTTCTCAGAACTGATGAAACTTTTTTTCTTCAGATGAGAGTAGAGAGTCATTTGGCTTCTATCTTGGGAAAGCCTTCCCATTAAATTGACAGTCGTTAAACAAATTGTTAGCTTTAATTGCTTGAAACTGTATGAATGTACAAAATAATATGCCCCTCTCTAGGATGAGAGAAGTCAGTAAATTTGACCAGGATATTAAGAAATGTTGTCTCCTTTGCTAATTGATTGCAGTTCTGTATTTGAGACAGTTCTATAAAGGCAGTGTTGAACATCTCATAGGAGAAAGGAGAAAAGAAATCCTTGCTCCATATAATGTGTAAAAGAGTGAGAATGATATGGAAAAAAGCAGGATGTTAAAGATACTAACTTGAAATGATTGAAGCTGAAATTCCCACACTTTAATTTTTCCTTCATATCTGAAGAAATGACAAAACAGTCATTCTTCACATATAAAGAGTATTGAGATTTATTTATCTATTTATTTATTTATTATTTCCTAGTGTTTTTCTAGCTCCATTTTTGATCTTGAAAAGAAATATGTGATAGACATAGAAAACACATATCAGATTATCAAATCGTAGGGATTTGATATATGAGATCTGTTAAAGCTTTATCTCCAGATTTACACTTTTAGATGATGGAGTGAATTGTACGGGTGAGGAATCTGTAGACTTGTCATTACTCCCTCATTAAAGCTGCTACAAGTGTATCTCACCAGCACCTGCTCACAGTGCAGATTGTGGCAGGTAGTACCACTGTAATGTTAGCAAAGAAAATATAGAATGGTCTGGAAGAAAACCTACATGCTAGCTAGCTGCAGATGTTAAAGGAGTTTTTTCTTCTTTTTCAGGAAGTGCATATGAGACCTAGTGGGCTCTCAAACAGAACTCGAGTTGATAATAGGTTTAACCCATCCTTTTCAGGCTATTGTTGAATGAAATAATGTAGTGAGAATTATATATGAATTAAATTTAAAAGCCCAATCTTGCAAATTCTTACTCAAAGTCATTTTGATTTATCGTTCCTAAACATAAAAACCACTTTCCATGTCCTATAGCAGTCCATATATTTTGGAAGATGTATCTACTGTGGTGTATGAATGTAGAATAATTCTCATGTCACAAAAACAATCCTCCAATGGAGACAGATTTATGAAGAATACAAGATTTTATTTTACTTTTTCTGGGGGACCAGTACAGAAAGAAAGTCTTTCACCAGAAGAGTGCACTGATGAGGGATACTTGCCATCTTACTTGCTTATCAACCACATATAAGAAACTGGTATCAATTTTATCAAAGTTGAATAAATTCAAAGATGAGTCCTCTGTAATTTAGAATTAGTACAGCCAGACATTTCTGTTGTAATCTCTTCATGCTCTTCATGGTTTCATTTATTTCCATGTGATACATAGAGGGGTTACATACTGTCTGCATAGCATTTTCACGTTCCTTGTTAAATATGTAGGATATATCTGCCTTAGGGACAAGAGGATGTGGGATTCATCTCATTACCAGTGCCAAATGTAATCAGAAGACAACTTGCTACTTTAATTTTTGAGTACTTATAGGTATAGTTGTTGTTAAAGTTGTCATGTGATCATTTAGGAAAAAAAAAGGGGGGGGGGGGGGGGGGAGGATGGGGTTGGAATAGTTGTTTTTCCTCTAGTATATCTACCCCTTGGCAATGAGTAGTTAGGATTAAAGGCTCCTTTTAGCCCAAGGCTATAATGAATATTCAGGAAAAATGATTCTGTACTGCTGTTAGGGGAAGTAAAAAGACAACCTCTGTAACATTAAAATCTCCTGTGCCTTTGGAATAAACAAGCAATATTTGATTAAGAACAGGAAGCCAGAAAATACACTGATGTTCAGTTCATACCAAAAAAGACTTTATATGACATTAAATTACCAACAGATTCCTGTAGATACAGTGCATGAATCAATATTATGTCATAGCTGACAGTAACTTCATAAACTTACATTTAGATAGTTAAAAAACAGAAAAATAACAAAAAAGGTACAGCAGGTGAATTAAGGGTGGTACCAATAGGTGTTAAAGTCCATTGAAGAATTTAGTGGTTCTTCTGGATTAACACAAGTAACAAAATTGTGGTACAAATTCTATACCAATTGCACTGTGTCATCATTTATAACAGAACTTAAAAACCTAAGTATGTGTAATAGAAGCATTAAAGAAAAGTACTAGATTAAGCAGAATAATATTTTAGTTGATTCAGATTGCTGATTTTGCAAATGAAAATGCCCAATTGTTTTTATGGCTAACATCTGTACGTATAGTTGATTTTATGTATCAAGCCATTTAGAAAATGCTTCTTAACTTTGCAGGCTTCACAAATCACTTTTATCATGATAAAAGTTGCAGGAATTGTCATAAAGTTGAAAGGGATTTTTTAAAAAGAGTATTTATAAGTATATATAATATATACTATTATATATATATATAATATAATATTGTATTAGTAGTGACGTAAGTATTTTTAGGAGAGGTTTTTGTAACATAATTTATGTGTCTCAGGGTCCATTTCCTTACAAGTTATATTCTCATCCTTTGAATGTTTTATAAATCCAGTCTCTGCTAGGAATGATTAAATGGACTTGGTAAATTGACCTGAATCAGCAAAATATGTAAGTAAATTTAAGTCTGTACGTGACCGCTTTAAAAGTAGGGACTGGTGCCAGGTTATTTACCTCGTTAATTTTGCACCTGAGTTTAAAACTGTACTGATAATGATAAAAATAAAAATTCCCAGACAAGTTAAATTTAGAACTGCATTTCAAATTGGGATAGTCAGTGATTGCACTTAGAAGTAAAATCTCTCTTTCTGATCACTTAAATCTTTCTCAATAGCTGTCAACTAGTGTGAACTCTACAAATCCCTCTGTGTCCAAAGATAAACTCCTTGGGTTGGCTAAATGTCTTAGATACGGTGGAAAATGAGCTACTATGAACTAAAGATGTCTGTTAATGAGTTATTGCATGCAGATTAAAATAACTATAATTTTGTAGTGCTAATGTGTGTTGAAGTAAGATTTTATATGATAGCACTGCAACCACCCTGAAGTCAGCATAATGAGTTAAGTAGTGCAGACATTACTGTGAGGTTTTCTGAGGAGAATGATTGACATAAGGAATATACTATTTGCATCTTCTAGAGGGTCTCATTCCTGCATTGGGCCTCAAGGAAACTTAAAACAGAAATGAACGTCAAAGATTCAGCTACTTTCATACTGCCAGTTCAGTGTTCATTCATATTTAATGGAAGCTCATGGGTGGGGTGATGAACATTTTTATTGGCATGGCTCAGCTAAGAGTCAAGATTTTACTTTTCATGTCCTGCACTGTGTACTCTCTATGAGCACAGCCTGTATTTTTTACATTTGCATGTAACTGCTGATGTAAAATGACAAAAACAGTGAGGGAACATTTCCTGTATGTTCACTAAACTGAAAAGGATCTTGATGTCCACTGGATTGTTTTAAGCTAAACTTCATTTGGGCTTATCCCATTTTCATAACAATGCAGCTTTCTGAATTTTTACAGTATCCAAATGGAAGAGAATTTTTCTTTTATGACAGACTTAATTATCTAAGAGAGCGATAAAGATCTAGTAAATGTAAATAATTGCTGCAGTACCAATTAACCTACCCACAGGTTATACTTGTAGTAAATCTTGTAACACTTCCTTTTCTTGAACCAGATCATGCATCATGTTCTACATGTGTTAGTGCTGCAAATTTTAAAATATTTGGTGAAAAACATTATCAAAAGACAAGGGGGGGGGGGGGGGGGGGGAGGAAGGGCAAAAAACAGCAACACACATCATATAAGAACTATACTGGAGAATAACGGGTATGTGCCAGAATCACGGTGTTAGTTCCACTGAGGTGTTTTCACTGCAAAGGATAGCTGATTACTGTCTACGTGGTTCATTTCACGTAAGTGAATTAAATGCCTGGAAGTCATAAAAAGCAAACAACTGATTTTGATTCTGTGCTATAAGAGGGCAGATTTTGATCTTTCATTTACATTTTGGATGTTCCAAGTTAATCTGTCTAGTCAGAAAAAAAGAGTCCAGAAATGCTGAATTGCATTCTGATGGCCTTCCAACCTTGACTCATCCTTATTGTTCTGATCAAAGCACAATCAGCCAATACTCAGAACTGTATTATTTTACATGATAGTGATTATTTTCAACTCACCTTACATAAAGTCATTAAGATTAAATAGTAATCTTTAAAATAAATGGGTAAGGACACTCTCTTTCACTCCAAAATATATTGTTCCCAACTCTGGCAAGTGAACATTTGGTGATGTCGTTGTCTTGTTCAAAAAAGCAAATTTTCTTCTTTTCATGGGCTAACCTTTCCGTAATGGATATGCAGTTACTGGATGTGTCTTAAATAAGCTAACTAGTGAGATGAGGTTTGGTCCTGATATGTAATTTCAGAAAATCACAGTATAGCCAGTTATAACAGAGTTTTCTATTGCCTTGATGTTGCTTTTGTTCATATTACTTTTAATTATGTTCTATATTTATCTGACCTATTTGAACAGGATCCAGAGCTGGTGCGGAACATCTGTCGGTGGGTTAGACAAGCTGTTCAGATTCCTTTCTTTGCCAAGCTGACCCCAAATGTCACTGATATTGTGAATATTGCGATGGCTGCGCAGGAAGGTAACTGACTCCACTGCACAGGCTGTGCAGATTTTCTAATTTGCTGGATATGGAGGGGACATGGGAGACTTGCAGAAATAATAACAAATAACAACAGAATTAAATATGAAAACAATTTATTTGATGTTTAGATAAATACAGTGATCAAATGTTTCTTAATTTTGTCCATGTTTTATTCTAGAATATAGCAATGTGTAAAGAGAATTATATTAGTTTAACATTAAATTGTGTAATTTTGTTTGCTCACTCATAATTCTATCATAATTACTTGTTTACCACACCATTGAATCTTCCATTATTCCTATGTTTAGTAGTAAAAATAGTGTGTCCTGAGAAATAAGAGACACAACATTTGATGGAATATATATATTTTTTCTTCCTTACAGCTTTAAATATAGCAGGGTAAGAAATTAATTTAAAAGTCAGTTTATTAACCCATCTCTTAGAAACACAGTCATCATTTCTCTGTTGAGTATTTCTGACGGTAAGAAACTACAATAAAGGCTGCCTGGTCAATAAAGAACTGCTGCTGGCAGCTCAGAGGGTGTGACCTCAGTGCTGGGGTGCCTTCCAGTGTCAAACAGCCACTGTAGTAGATTCCGTTCCACGCAACTGAGTGGCAGAGATCTGCCTGTCTACCCCTATTTCCTTGGTGCTGTCTTGTAACCTTAACACCTCTTTTACCTGATGCAGCCTGCCAAAAAACTAATGTTAAAGTTGTCAGCCCCAAACTGATTTTAAGGACCTTTCTGCACATCCCCATACAGTTTGTTGCTTTCTGTCTTCAGCTGTTTATTTGAAATTCTAGTTATTTTACAATTTCACAGTTTTTCTGTTGTATTTTTTCCTCTCTTGTTCTTATACACATTATTTAACAAGAAGTGACTGACCTTTTCTTTCACAGGTGGCGCAGATGGTGTTACAGCCACCAACACGGTGTCAGGACTGATGGGACTGAAAGCAGACGGCACACCTTGGCCAGCAGTCGGTGCAGGACTGAGGACCACATATGGTGGCGTGTCAGGTAGGTGTTGCCCTTTTTGATGCATACTGCTTCCTCGGAGACTTTCAGAACATCGGGAGGTCCTTGTAGCGAGCTAGAATATCATGTCTGCAGTCGCATCGAGTCCTTAAAGCTCACTGCTGGTCAATGTTTCTAATAGTCATGACAGATGGAACAGATTAAGTGTGAAGGCTCTTATGTTGCCCTTTCCTTAATGGTAAAAACGCTGCATCAGAATACTGTGATAGGGTCACTGGAGAGGGAGCAAAATCTCTTCTGTTGTGACCCTTGCTTTTCCTCAAATTTTTCATTCTGTCACAATTGTCAAGCCCCACGTTAGACAGGGGCTAATGAAAGGGCATTGTAGGAGGAAATATCAACAATCCAAATGCAGTGTATATTTCATAGCCCGAACTCTGGCTTATCCTCCTGCCCTCCCACTGAATGCACCTCTTCAAAGTAGATTATTTCATCCTCTTCCTACTATGGGAAAAATGATATATTGTATTAGGCAAATATATGCATTTTCTGATATATATATATATGCATATCTTGCATAGGCCGTATTTCCAAGTTCTGCTTCACAGTTTAATTTTAAAACCAGCAGCAAAACTTTTGCACTCCAGTTCAGTGCTTGTGCACACTAATGAATTAATCTATTGACCCTGTGCACTCTGTTGCTGTGACAACATGAACTTGGCCCTACAAAGACAATACTGTGAGCTTCTTGACTTCACTGGTATGGAGATTAGTCTCCTTGGTGATAGAGGTAGCAGTAAATAAATGTAACAGAAGTAATAGTGTCCTCATGATTGTCAAGCATTATTTTATTAGACCCACCTCTCACTGCACCCCAAAAACATAATCAGAGAAAACCAGACAGGCAAAAAAAAAAAAAAAAAAAAAAAAAAAAAGCTTTATTTTATGCAACTGATGTTATCCTTAGAGAACTATAAGAAATGCAGCAAAGGACACCTTTTAAACAAACTTTAATTCAGACAAGTATATTCATTGGAAAATTGCTTTATTGCCTTAGATAACTGCATGGGATTTGGAATTTTTTAGAGAACTCTAAAAGGCAAGAATGAGATAACAATCAGAAAAAAAAATGTTATGCCTATTGCATAATGATCATTTCACAGTGACAGTCCAATATGATGTTATAGTTTTAATATTATGCAAAATGTGAGGAAAAGGGGAACAAGGAAAGAATGGCTACAGCCCATTTCAATTTCTCTAGCCTGCCATGTTGACAGGAAAAGAATAAAGGAGGTCACAGTGGGTGCTGTGCATTAAAAATTAATAAAAGAACTATTGCAGTAGTATTTTATATAAGTAAGACCATTCACATTTTCTCATTTAAGTTGCAATTTCTGAATAATCCTTCCTACCATAAGTCTGTCTAATAAAATCTATAAGATGGCTGCCTTATGAAAAGTGTGTCTCATGTCACGAATTTAAAACATGCATGTAGTGTAAATTATAGCGGTACCTGGATGCTCAGCATTTCCATGTTTTGTAATTCTGTTATAAATGAGACTCGAGGAAAAGTTCTCCATTTCTTTTATTTATATAATGTGTGGGCGCTTGTGTGTAAGTATAGAAATGTATTTTTCTTCCCGAAGTTTTGCACGTATCAAAGGAAATAGAAGATGAATTTTTGGAATGCACTATTACCTATGATGCAAATCTGATGCATGCTTAAAAAATATGAAAAGCACTGGAAGTGCTGTTTTCAAAGAGTATATAGCTGCAGACAAACAAATAAAGGTTTCTTGCTAGTAACTGACATCAGGAGGTTCCAATCTCACAACTCACTGTGCAAAAGAAAGCCACGTAGCCAATAAATTCAATAGATGCTGCACACACAGCGCAGTATTTTCTGCTCAGTGATCAGAGCATAACAGTATACAAATTTTCGAAACTAGGACAGCAATTTTAAATCAGGAGAGCCAAGCAGGCTTATGAGAAGGCAAAAAATGATAAAGCACTGGCCTTGTCAGAGCAAGGGGCAGGCGGCCGTGGGCCTGAGCTCTGTCCCTGTCCATGGCCTGCAGGCAGACGCTTGACCTTTCACTGCGCCATTCTCCTGTCTGTTAAATGGCAGTAACACCACCTACGTGCCTACAGGCTCCCCAGAGAGTGCCTTGTGCTCCTCACACGAAAGTTGCTTTTCCATTTTCATTTGCTTAATATTGTTGTTCTATTTTGTTCCACTGTATTGTCTGATATAGTGAATGAGCTTTTCTTGTTTTTTCAAATAATTCCTCTCAAGAAATAATTCATTTTTAAGTGAAAGTCAGTGTAGTGAAAGTCAATGTTGTTACAGAAGTGATAAGTTTGGGTTATTTTCTGCATGTTCTTCCAATGCACAGCTGTTTTATGTTTTCCAGTGAGCAAATCTAGAACAGATACAGGGCACAGCCAAATTGTATCTGGCTTTCTGGATTTTTTCCAATTGCAGATTCTCTCTTTTCTGGCCTAGAGCTGGCCCCTGTCTTTATGTGTGACCTGCAGGAAACTCCACAGCATAAAATCTTTTGAGTTGTAAGAGACTTCTGAAGGCCATTTAGCTCAACTATCCTGCAATTAACAGGGACACCAGCAGATTCATCAGGTTCCTCAGGGCCCCATTCAGCCTGATCTTGAATGTCTGTAGGGACAGAACGCCTACCACCTCTCTGGGCAACCCGTGCCAGTGCCTCACCACTGACACTGCAGTGCAGGGGCACAGCATTTGACAGCAGGTAGCCAACAGAATGCTGGAGGTTACCCTCAGCTCCCAGCACGAAGGCCAACATAGTAGGCTGGCTGCTGCCCACTGACTAAAGGGTTCTGCTGACAGCCTGAGGCAGACTGCTGGGAGGAATGAGCAACAGTGCTGCCTGGGACCTTCTGGAAGCCAGCAGCAGGGCAGTGCGGTGTTTGTGAAAGCTGGGCAATTAGAGGACAGATGTTCCTCACCATGTCATCAATTTGCAATAGCCACACATTTCTTAATATAGTGCAGCTTACCCTCTCCAGGTGAGTGTAACACTCTAGTGAGTTTGATGAAGGTTTCCATAGAAGTGCAAATAATGAAAGTCTGTTATCCCCTTGCCTAGCAGCAGCCTGACATTTTGACTTGCAGTCTTCCCTATCTTCCACTGTCTAAAAATGTGCTCATAGATGGTGATGTACTGAACAAAGATTTTCCATGCGTGCCTTTTCCTTGGCCTCTTTGCTCCTCATCAGCTGCATGTGAGACAGCAGTGCAGGAAGGTTGTTGTTCCTCTTCCTGTAACAGATTGCTCCTGGAAAGGGATTGTTTTTTTAATTCTTTTTAGATGAGTAAATGACAGTGGTTTGTCCTGCATTAATAAAAACTAAAAAAGTGATTAGCATTGTTGACAGGTTCTGAATTTTCTTTGGGAAAAGAATCATCTGTTCTTAAAAAAGTTCTAGAATATTATGTAAGTATTTCAAAGATGCATAGACTTAATAAGATTAGTTAAAAACCCCATTAATTTAAAGTTGTTACAATTAGTGTTTGCTTCCTGGCCAGTGCTCAGGAAGTGACCTTCCTGTTCTGATATAATTCCATCAGCTGAAAATTGCTAAACTGTGAGAAGCATGGCTGTTTCCTCCATCCTACCCTGCTGTGTGCTGGGTGGTTTTGACAGGGAGGATTTCAGTATCCCAGGTGAGCATTTGGCCACTGGACTGTAGAATTAGTCTCTCTCTTCCCTGCAAATATTGAATTATTAATACAAAGTGAAACAGCTCTCACAGGATACATGGTATCTGTAGCAGAGCCTGCTGACCTGTATGACTGTGTGATTTGGGAGACCGAGTTTTAAATCCCTGATGTGAGTCCCACCTGGGTCTCCTGGACTCAAGGTTTATCCTCTGACTATTGAACAAGGTGAAATCTCCTGTGTTTTTCTGCACTTTCTGCCTTTCTCCTAGTGCCAGAAAATCTTTGCAGGGGAAAAAAAAAATCACTGTAAATTTGACAAATTTGTATTTTCTGAAGAAAATTCTTTTCTAATTGGCACCATAGAGCTTCATCTGAGCCCAAGGGCTACAGTAGCCCTTCTCATTTTTGTGGACCTGTTACATGAGAGGACATAGCGGTTAAAGGGGCCTGGTGTTCATCCATTTTTTATAGGTTTCCAGGAAGTACTTCTTACTGAAAAACTGGAAACGTCCCTATAAAGCCTCCAAAACATAGCTATGGAAATAAGCCCGTGGAATGAAAGAAAAACATTGCAATTAAGATATGGCTCCCCAGACTGTATTACTATCATATCTGCAGAATTAGAGGCATCATTTGATTTCCATTAAGGAGCTTTTACAATTGACCCAGCAGTATTTCAGGTTTGAGAATATATAATATTCTACCCTGCGTTCTTGTATGCATGCAATACAGAGTATTCATTTCTTAAAAAGAAGCTAATGCTGTTATTTATCCTCACAATGAATAATGATCACCGTCTCTGAAAGAGATTATTTCATCGGTATAAATATAAATGATTTTGAAACTGTGTTTTGTAGGTACTAGAGTAGGATGCCAGGTTTCCCAGAGAAATGCTAACATACTGTCAGCAGCTACATGCTTTTCTAACATTTATTCCCTTTACATTTATTTTAATTTTAAAAAGCTTTCTTTTTCTTTGTGAGCGTTCATTCTACACTTCCATATTACAGATGTGTTTTATATCAAGCATCACATTGCTGCTCTGTAGGATATCTATTCCAAGCAAAATAGAGCTTGTGTGTGAATTTCCATGTTTTTTTGTTCTTTGTCACATGTTTGTTTCTTTGTTTTTGTCTGGAAGCCAGATCCTTAGGGGATAAATTTATAAAACCACACACTGGACTTAGCAAAAAAACTTGGGTTGAAAGCAAATCTCTCTGCTGTGCACTCACTGCGTATGCTTTTAATGCTTCGTTGCAGAAATGTTGCAGTATTTTACAGTAATAGTTCAAACACCTCATGCCTATGTGCTATTACAGATTTGTCCAATTATTATGTGCTGTAGCATTTTGACATTATTTGCATGGATATATGGTACAGCATATTAATGTGGGCATGTTTGTATGTTATCCAAAACAAGAAAGATTCAGAAAGTTGTGTTCTATTCTCACAGCTGACCCCAGGAGAGGTCAGAAGGAAGATAGCCGGATAGCAGATTCCGTAATTAAATGTGGCAAAGTATAATTGTTAAAAATCAGCAGAGGTGGTTAATTTCAGTTACTTTTGAAGTATGTTAGCAAAGCTGTCTCTTAAAAAAAGAATAATAATAAACCAAAATGTATGCACACAAAAAAAATACTATCAGACAGCATTTGAGACTTTTAAGGAAATTATTTTCAGGTCTTATTTCATAAATTAAAATATATACATTGTATGAATAATTGGCATTATTAATAGGAGCATATATTATAATTTGAAAGATATGATTCATACTGAAAGGTAAATTTAATAATATAGTAATAATAGCCACTTTTTAAAAGAAAAGTGGAGGAAAAAAACCAGCAACAACCAAGAGTATTCACTGTCGTAATCACAGTTCTCTCAGTGACTGCTCTGTTGATTTTGGTCACTACAAGAGAGTGAAATGCTGCCCATCATTGGAAATAAAACTAAATATATATGTGCATATGCACTTCTATTTAGTGTAAATATTTACCAAGAGTTAAATGCTATTTATATTAACATATATTTATAAAACCGTTTGGATGGGAGCAAAAACCCAAGTATACATCATAGTACAATTTTAATTTTGGTTTATTATTTCTTTTAAATGTAGCTTAGCCATTAAAAGCCCTTATTTGCATGTATTATGTCAGTATTCATAAAGAGTCCTCTGTTTTCTGTGGTGTCCTTGCAGCAGTCTGATTTCTCTTAGCGTTCTGCCATCACTGGTCTGTGCAGAAGAGATCAGAGCCCTAATAATAGATTTTTGACAGGGAGCTCGCCTGCTACCTGCCCTACACAAATCCTCACTGTTCATGTTTGCTTCATGGCAACAAAGCAGACAGAAGGAAAATGCCAAGTGCTGAGTTTGAGGTACAGCCCTGCCATTGCTTGACATTTCAGCAGAATAGCAGTTTATGAGATGCATAATTTTTCATCTGGGACTCAGCTGCCATTTTCATAGAAGCTTGCAGCTCATTGACTGACTGGAAGTAGGGCAAAGGTTTACAGCATAGATCAAGGTCTACATCCTTCCATAGCTATTTATAAATAAGTATTATTTTCCAGATAGGGTCAGAGAACTAAGCACGTTTTCTCTGCATTTAGTATTTTTGAGCCAATTTCTTTCCTATAAAGAAAACACTTTACACTTCTAGCACAGGTGCTGTTTGTAGTTGATTAAAAAATGATCATAATTGATTTCATTTGCCAAAAGATTAAATGAGTCCTGAAGAAGAATGAAGCTCGGGTCCTTACACAAAGGTTTTAAACAAAGCCATGTTTTCTTCTCTTACTTCAAAAATCTCTCATTCCGAGCTTGAAATGAATGAAAAGTCTTTTACTCCTGAAATGTAATTGGTTTGTGTTTTGTTATTGTTATAAATTGCATTTAAATTTTCACATTCATGCACATGTACTTGGGAAACAAATGCAGTGTAGGTACATGTAAGTGAGTGTTTAATTTAGAATTACACATCTCTGTGAGCTTCAGTAACAGTTCACCATGTCACAGTCTCATATAGAACAATGGTACAGTACATTGGATTAATTAAAGAAGCCTTGCAGAGAACTGAATTCTCAGTATGTCAAGATTTCAATTTTATGTTAAATATTTTCTAAAGGCCAGACCCTTAAATCTCAGGGGCTGTACCAAGCAGTGAGCTGTGAATTTAACCATAGGCTAACTGCTAATGATAAGGAAAAGAGTCCAAGTTGAGGCAGCTGTAATACAGTCATTGGATTAGGCTATCAATCACTCAGTTCCCTGAGGAACAGGCAAAGACGACAAAACAGTGAAAAGGGAAATTAGGAAGGGAGGGCATGACTAGAATGAGATTCTTCACCAAATGTATCTGTTAGTTGGCTGAATCCCCGAGCATCAGACAGAAATGTCCAGCATTGCTTTCAGACTAAAAGCCAGTATTTGTTCAAAACTCCTAGAAAACCATCAAATCATCATTAACTGTTGCTGGTATGGTGTTCTAAACTGTAACCGGGTATATTCTGCTGCTTTAATAGCCTGTAATTTGGTTAATCTTAAAACAACTGCTGTTGAACAAACAGGATTTGCCATTTTCAGTAAAGCTTGTACATAATATTTCCAGGTGAAACAATTCCTTTCCCAAAATATTGTGTTTTGTGTTGTTTTTTGCTTGTTTTTATGAATAGATAACCATTAGGATGTCAAATCTTACTGATGGTTACCAAAGGCTCATGCAGATGATGACTCAGATAAATCTGTACATTTTACTTGGATGTAATATGGTGGGGGAAAAAAATAGAGAAAAACTATGGCCTAGTTTGTCCAAGCATGGATGAAAGAGCTTGTGGTTTTATTCAGCAAGCAACTAGATGCAACTGGAAAGGATTGGAAAAATTCATATAATCATGGTTAAGCAAAGAATGTTTGTGCAGTTAGCCATTTGGACATAGTCTGATTAACAAAGAGTGGAAGTGAATAGATGAATTAAGAGAAAAATGAAAGCATTTTAAAACAGGCTGATAGTACAGTTGTGTGAATTTAAGCTTGTTTTCAGTAATGGGTAGAGATGAATGTAATGCATGCACGCTATGGCCCAGTGAGGACTACTAACATCAAGACTGAACTCATTGGCATAGTCTTTGTCAGTGCTGGTTGGTTGTCTTTCTATGTCTGCCAGGTGTAGGAGATAATGTTATCTCTTCCTCTTATGATCACCTCTTCCTATTTAAGCAACTGCTCACAAAATATCTCTCCGGGTATTTTCACGTCATATCTTTAGGAGATCACTGTATTGAAAACAGAAAATAAATGTATTTTCTCATAAAAAATGCAATTCATATTTAAAGTTATTTAAGTATAATCTTTTAAAGAATCTAATGAATTATTTATTGGAAAAATACTTGTCATTTAAATACTTTTAAGTTTATTCTAACACAACATTAATAATTTCGCATAATAATTAAAATGGTAGAAATAGAAAAGCCCTAACTGCTGAGTTTGTTTACTAGTAAGTCTCAGCAGCTCTCTCAGTCTGATCTTTCTCACCTCTCTTCATGGATAATCACAGTGAAGTCAAAATGTATTTTAATTCCCAAATGGATCTTGAACAAGCTCCAGAGACTCTGGTTGCATGCAATACAACTCTAAAGTCTTTCATACAACAGAAAGGCATATCTGCTTTCAGAGAATGCACCTCAGCCTGGTAAATATGGTGTTGGAGTTCCCATTATTCTCCCTACCTACAAAACCCTGGATTGATGAGTTTTAGAATTGAATCAGGAAGTGTCTTGGAGAGAAGGTTTCAGTGATATGAAACTGCACTTGCTTAGGTTAATCCAGTTGCAGGTTATTCTGACAATCAGATACGAAGGATTTTGAGGAAGGGGAGTGGATCTTTGGAACGACTAAACCCAGGGCTTTGCTTTACATCCAGCTGTGCCAAAAGGACATACTTAAACGGTTATTGCTGCTGTCCTGCTTCCATGTAGGGGAAACCTTCACAGTGCTGGTTAGCTATGATTTATGATGAATTCACCACGGTGAATGTATCTTTACTCATCTAGATCCTACCAACATTCTGTATTTTTAGTGTCTTACTCGAATGATGAATAAATCCTAATGTCAACCTCACATATAAAATGCAGAACACAAATTATAGCAGATATGTTTAACTGAATAGAACCTGGCTTTGTATTTCAGTGGACATTATTTCACCCCTCAGGAAGTCTGCTGTAGTAATTTGTTTTTCCGATTTATGAACAATTTACAATATCTATGTTGCCAGATAATTGCAAATATCTTCCGTATTAACACATAATATATGACCATCTTTGCTAAGTCCTTTTTAAATCCCAAAGAATGCTCCAAATGAGGGAGTTAGCCTCTGTTATTTAGTTTAAGTGAGAGCTGAATGAGAACTGTTGAGTGTAGTGCACGTTGTTTCAGAACGAGATGCCCAAATCAATGATGCAAATGTGGCAGGTGTGCCACAGGGAAGGTGTTTTTAATGCCAGTGAGGTCTGGCAATAAACTTGTGTTGTCACACCTGACTCAGCACAGAGGTAAGGCTGGTGCTGCGAAGAACTTTGTTTCTGACAGCTGAGAATGCAGAGAAAGCTGTCGTTTGTTTTGCAAGCAGGCCTGCCAATGAGGATGTAGTTAACTGTGTTATGGTTGTGTCTGGCCATTTATATATGTTTCATGGCCCTCCTGAGTGACATACTGTTTGACAAAAGTATGTATGATTACTCCAGTCCTCGTTTTGGCTGGGGTGAGTTTATCTTACTCCCTGTCACTTATTGTTATGCTTACACCATTAATATTCAATCAGATGCCTATGTACTGATTACACCAGCTTTGGCAGCGTTTTAACTGATTTTTGAATATATGCCCATTCAAGAGCTGTTTGGATTTTAATAGCGAGTGCTGAGATAAATCTTCTCATTCTAGTCCCTGATAAGTTCTGTTTAGTAGGAGCACTTTCAGGGAAGGTGTTACCAGATGCTGCTATGTAAGAATCAGCTGCTTTTTCTATTAAATTAAGGAGCTTCTTCAGAAGTCACAAACAATGGGATTTGAAGAATTCAGACTTCCAAGAAGGAGCTGGTGGTTCCCTAACAGTTATTTTAAGATTGCCAGCTACTTGATACTGTCGAGGTTATTGAAGGTATGAAGAGATCACTTACACTTTCATTCACCATTTAGCCTGGGAAACAGGCGTGGGTCTGGGAGGTTGCTCTTACTCTTCTGTCCTGTCACTATGGAGGAGATGGGCATTCTCAGGGCTGGGGTCCTTTCTTCCTCCATTGACTCATGAGGTTTTTATATTTCTAATTTAGATACTCCCATCAAATGCCTTAGATAGTTGGGCTTGCATTCTTTTAGGCAAGTTCATGATTCAATTTTTTTGGTGCAGAATGCACTTTTTTCCTAAAAGCACAGATTTTCTGGTTTTAACATACTCCATTTTATAATCTGATGTCACCAGAGAAAGTGATACTTGTGTGCTTAACATTAATATATCTTTCAGTCAGCTAATGTAAAGCATCTGGTGTTTTTCTGTATTTTAATAAACCCTAATAACAGTATTGCAATCCCTTAATGCCTTTTCTCATATTCTTGTTACAGTAGGTATATGACACACATTTTCCAGTTTAAAATGCTCAAAACAAATTTCAGCAGTTTAATCTCAGTGTTAGGAAAAGGATCACAGCAGCTGCTATAGTATTTTGAATTTAAGTTAGTTTTTGTAAAGGCTCGTAACACGCTCCCTGGGTGCTAAATATTGACAAGCATGCTCTGGCAAGCAAGACCTGGCTTGGTGAGGTAGCGCAGCTCAAGTCTTTGCATTGACACAGTAACCCAAATCTGAAAACTATTACCCTGCTCCATTTGTTTTGGCTTTATAGGTGATAGTGTCCACTTACATTGGGGATTTCCACTGTTAATACTGTAAGTGTGGATTCATATTTGATTTAGAACAGCAACACATGCAAGGTTTCTTGTACATCTGTGTTTGCTGACATCTTCAGTAATGTATTGTGAATGGAATCACAAAAGACAACATAAAACCTCCATGACTTCAAACCTCCACAACAGAAACAAACGCTGAATGTAAAATAATTTAAAAATCACATTTATCTTTAATGCTGGGTAACAGACCATGTCCTAAAACTGCGAGACTGTGAAAACTGTTGATCAAAAGTGAAGCTTGGGCATGTATTCATTATGGGATATAATTTAGGAGATTAATTTTTATTTGTATTATGTAACTGAAAAGAAAAATCCACTCCCCCTCCCTCTCCCTCCCCCCAGTTGTAAGTGCAGCATGTTTATAATGTTTCTGGTTTACTTTTTGAATTTCTGACTAAAGAACTTAAGCCTATTTGGGCTTCTAGTAAATTTGGCATGTGGACTAAATTGATTACCAGATGCATTGTGCAACATATGGCATTGTGCAGTCTTTGTGTGCTTCATAGTATTTTCTTAAATTAGCAGCATTTGTTTTGATTCCAAAAATGCACTTGTCTATGCTTTCTAGTGCTTTGGACTAAAATGCTGGCTTTTCAGTGCTGAGCAGATGTGTTAGAATTTCCTGTGGAACATTTATGCTTTTGTGAGTCTTTCTCTTTGAGCACTCCACGCTCGGCATTATGTTAGTGATAGCCCATGCAAATGGAATCGCTTCATTATCATGTCTATATTGATTGTTTAAAATAACCTTAAGAATTCCTAACAATTCTGCATCACCAAGAAGGTCAAGGAAGCAAGCCAGTTTTACGTAAAGATATTACCCACAGAGTGAATCAATGTTCAGGTATGTTTTATTTTAGATTAAAAAGAAAACAGGAAGGAAAGGGGACATAATTCTCTATGGGACATACAAGTCAACAACAATCCTGCATTCTTCTGTGAGCAGATAGACTTCAGAGTTTGAGGTTGTATTTTGATTGGGCATAAAAATTCACCCATGAAAATGCACAGAATAAAGTACCAAGGTCTAGGACTGGGACATTGGTATGCAATTTAGTTCTAAGAGCAACCTGCTTGAGTTGATTTAGAGAGGTTATCTACAAAATAGTACCCCTTAAATTACTAACAGTTTTAGGAAAAAAAAAGTGCAATATGATGACCTGGTACAAGGGATTTGTAACCAGGAGGACTGCATGCTTCCTCTTCTGTCCAGATGAAATTACTGCTCACACACTCATTTCTTCTCCAGGTCTCCTCCTGTTCTTTTCTCTTTTGAGATAAAAGTACTATAACTTTGTATAATATTTTGATATTCTCTACTAAAAGGCACAGCATAAGTGCCAAATATTGCTGCTTTGTTTGTTTGTTTGTTTGTTTGGTAGCAGCCATGTGTGCTCTGAGCAGTATTTAAAATTAACAGACACATGTGGGCCCCTGGCTTTTTGTTAATTGCCCTTTACTTTGATCACTGAAGACCAGTGAATGCAGTTTAGGGCTGTGTTACTATCATTTTTCTTCAGTGGAAGCCAGGGGGATGAGTAAGTACATAAATTAAGTCCCTTACTCACCCTCTGAGCTGCCCTCATTGGATAACAATTAAAATGATCTGACAGAGCAACACACTAAATTCCCTAGCATCCCCTTATGTTGTTCTGAATACATAAAACAAATGAGTGTTTAAGCCTATTAATGCTGTTATTTTTTATTAATGCAGAAAGCGGTATTAAGATGCAGGTGTGTAATTTCATCTTGAAATCGGCACTGAGTTGCAGGGCTGATACAAAGGCAGGACTGATATAAACATGTTTTAATTACTAACCCTTGATAATATATCCAGAGCTAGTAAAGGCCTCTGCAAATAAGGTCTGTGCTTCCTTTACGCCACGGATGGTTTACACAGCACAGACATGCTATTATTTTGCTTTCCATTAAGACATTAGCTGTTCAGCTTACTGTACACTCTCTGCTAGAGAAGTGGCATGAAACCTCTTGTAACTGTGAAGGTTATTAAAAAGAAGGAATGGAAGGAAAAGTTTTTCTTTACAACTGTCAACCATGCGCAGCCAAGGTCTCAGCTAATGCCAAGATACTGACACTCTGTGGGGGTGGAGGGCCCTTTTCTTCTACAGAAAATGAGTTATTGTCATGCAAATTTCATTACAAAAATACAGAATTGTAAGGAACTAAATATTTAGAAACTTATGTACCTAGTTATAAAACTGTAATTATAAGAAAGTGTTGGTTGTACAACGAGTACTTCACATCTGTCAGAGTATTTTAATGTCTACAGTAGTTATTAGCTGAATATTTCCATTATTACCATTTTGTGAGCAACTGCCACGCTTGAAACTGATTGATGTTTAGGAATAAAGCACTTTTATTACACGTTGCCAGCTTCTGAGGACCAATCTCATAACCTACAGTGCCTTCAAAGAAGTGATGATACCTCCTTTTTCTGGAATGCATCACATCTGAAGGAAGTGAAAGAGTAAAAAAAAAAAAAACAAACATTTATTTACTTATTTAATTCTACAGTGCTTCCACTGCATTGTACACTGTTCTGCTATTGAATGATTATAGTGCTTTATCTGCCAAATATGACACTGGAGAAACATAACTTTACAGGAAGAGAGTTGTCTGAATATAAGCAACTAGCACTGCGGGGTAGCTTGACTTGAGGCAGTCGCTTTAATTGTGAGTTGATGGAACTGTGGTCTCATTCGTTCGTTGCTTGGATGCAAAGCAGTCTTCTGACAGGGTGTGCTGGTTGCAAAGTCTTCACTAACTTTCTGTTAGTTTGTGCTCTGCACAGATCTGCAATTTCAGTGAAAGAAATGTACAACAGAAAAAAGTGAGAACCCAACCCCCACACCGAGTGTTTATCTTCTAAAGGCCACACTGTCTTGCTTGGGCCGAGGCAATCTCTAATCATGCTTTTTGTGTAATTCAAAGGAGGAAAGCTGTAAGAAAACATTGCAGCAAGTTAACTGTAAATAACGTGCTAAGGGGACTGGTAGTTTGTGGAGCATTTGTGCGTGTTGCTCAAGAATTAAAATTTTTCCACCCTCACTCCAGATTTGTCTCTGCTGAAACTGATCTATAAAAGCATAGTGTGCTCCAGTGGAAGCTGCTAGGGAATGTGAGTTTCTTTTGCTTTTCTCCCCAGAATAAGGCAGAGAAAGAAAGTCACTTTATAACAACACAAATGTAGTGTCCAAGCTCAGCTTGTAGGAACAAGTTGACATGCTGATCTCATTTTAACACACTAACATGAAGTTCGCAATGAATACATTGGTACTTTATAAACTAGCTAAAGTTGGAAAGCATTTGCCCCAGATCTTACAGACTGTGTATTAAAATGAATAAGGTAAATCTTGAGACCTGGAGAATCCTTCCAAGAAACCATTGTCAGCTGTTTTCTCCTTCCTTATGATTTGATCACCAAAAATCATATCACCATCAGCATTCATTACGAACTGCTCTGGCTTTTGTTCTTGTTCGCCTGACTCTTTATCTGTCCAGGTCACTTTGTGTCAAGCTCAAAAGCTGCAAAGTGAAATTGCCAAAAGGCACCACGTTTCCCTTCCTTTCCAAACACTACCCTGACAGCAGCAGCTTGCTTTCTGCATATCTCAGCAGACTCTGGTGTGGCTGTTTTTCTTTCTAAATGATGATGTACCCCACCTGCTTGCAGACACATGCAGATCCCCATGAACAGTCAAGGTAGGTAGTTTCGCTTTTTTATCAGCAGAAAAAAAGTGTCAGATAACTTCCTACTCATCCTATGGCAAGTAGGTGACTAAGGCTGTGTGCTTCAACTACTGTAGCTATAACTATCAGCTCTCCTACTTTCAGTTGCGTGAGTCTTGAGAAACGGGAGGTGTTGAAATAAATGGCTATGATACACACAGTGCTGAAATAAACATTTATTTTAACACATTGTATGTGATGAGCCATTTATTTTAACACTTTTCACTTGAAGTGTTGAAATAACAGGTTTTATCAGGGGACGTGTCATCCACTGTTTTATGTATATGTGAATATGGAAATATATCTACTGAGTGTGCATGTATATATATATTCACATAGATTATATAGACATGTAATAATAATAAGGCAGATGTGTACATAGACACATGCTATTACACCTGCAAATAGTGTTTTCAACTAAACTGAAGTAACTTGTTTAACAAAACTTTTGTTTGTGCCATCCAATGTGGTTTTTTTCTATATTTTATGTGTATATTGAGCATATAAATAGATACAAATGCATCCACACATATAATTACTTGTTACTGGGTAGTACCAACTGGATGAAATAACATATATAAACTCGTGAGGAGATAAGCATGATATTGGGTTATGTGAAGAGGTAAGGAAATACTCATTTAAGCTTTCTGCATTCTTAGTTTCTTTAGTTTGCTATACTTTCATACATTCTGCTTCCTTTGCTGTAAGGAGCTTTCTGGACCAATGGTATTGAACAGTACAAGGTATGCTTCAGGTTTTGTAAATAAGCTGCAAAGGTCATACTGCCTTTTTCTGTAATGCCTTTATTTTTAAAATAAGCCTCAACATCCAGCTCAGCAGTCAGTTGCCACTCTGCCAGCATGTCCTTACTCAGAAACACTACATTGCCTTTGTATGACCTGAGTTCTGTACGCACTGAAGTACCCATGCAGGCGTTTGGACACACACACGTCCTGCTTCCTGGCACCAGGGTCATGTTGACCACTGTAGTTGTTTGTTGAGGAGGTTAAAGCCGACTCAAACAAAGGCAGTGCTGCTTCTGAGGCAGACAGGGACAACGGTGCCTTTGAACAAATCTCTAAGCTTCTGGGTAAACAGCCACAAACACTTCCACTAGACTTTGAGTTAAACACAATTGCCTCTGCACTGGGAGAGCTGGGCTGGAAATCTCACTGTGTGCTGCAGGGAAGCATGTCTTTCAGCAGAATTTATCAGGAACTTCTTTGTGCTACTGTAATGGTTGCAATGGTCTTGACAGTATTCCTTAGATAGTCCAACCCCTTTTGATGCTGGTCTGATTCACATCTTTTTCACTGTGTTATGTTGGGAGTTACACCTCAGTCATCAGCAGTACTTTTATTATTACTATTATTAGGGTATTCCAAATAGAATCAATGAGCATCTATTCCAAATAGAAGCAAATAAGCATTGAAATATTGAAATTATTTTAAAAAATATTAAAAATAATAATTTAAAGAAAATTCAAAAGGGAAAATAAAAGAAAGGGGGGAAATAATTATCAGAGAAAATATGCACCATCCCAGTGCATAAATATTATATACAGTCATGATATGCTAACAAGAACTAATAGTGTGCAGTCAGTCAGCATGGTTGCTGGAGTCAGAGTTGACAGTGACATAAAAAATGGTGAAATCCTGACTTTATTATGGTCACCAGAACCTTTGTTGTTGATTTGGAGGTGTAGGTGTACCACCCTTCAAAAATTATCAATAAAATGAAATCTTAGGCAGCTGTTAATTTGAAGATGGGGCTTACTGTTGTGCCATAAAATCACTAACATCTCAAATGATCTTTTTGTTAAATGACTAAAATCTCTGATGGTTAATATCCAGAGCCAGAATAAATTGTGCTTTATTATTACTGATGTTGGCAAGTGACAATGTGTAAGTAACAATGGACTGAATAGCCTGTGAAAGACATAAAGATCAGTGAAATGACTCTTCTCCCGGTAGTAAGCTGAGTCATAAATACTGGGCTATGTACCATCAAAACTTTGTCAGGGTTCATCATAAGTTTGCTGTTTGCGCACATCCTGTACTTTTTAGTGCACTGAATATTGAGTGCCCTGTTTTGGGACCTCATTGTGGATCATCTTTCCTTCTAAATGTCTATTCATTCATTGGATTGTCTTCTGCAATAAAGAAGGCTGCACCAGATGCAATGCCTTCTGTTTTATGATATTGGCCTATGACATCAGAGGCAGATGATGGAGGTATGGCAGTAGAGGCTGAACCTTCCTACCAGTATTCCATTATATTTTGATGTTATATGACAGACAGTAGCAGAAGGACAGTCTGACAAAATGATGCCCAATGTGGAGGTGTGTATGCAACAAAGGTGTGTAATATATATATATATATATACCATTGGCACCCAATGAATACATGGATGCTTGCTAAATGTTTACAGAGAACAAACAGTGGATGTGGGCATTGTGAGGTGGTGAGTTTCAGCAGTGAAAGACAAACCATGTTCTGAATGGCCATGTGGACTTTTATGAGTGCAGCATGCAGACTCTTGTTCATCACTGGTAAAAATGCATAGCTTACAGTGATGACTATATTGAGAAGGAGTGTTTTGTAGCTGAGAATTTGCTTAGCGTAACTGTTCCCTTTACATCTTTTGTAAATTCCATGGAAATAAATAGGAGGCACTATTTTCAGAGCAACCTACATAAATGCATTCACTGGCCGTTTTGAAGAATATGCCTGCTATGCTGTTTCATTAAACTGCTGCCTTATCGGGTAATTGTTTAAACATAATGCCACAGCACTATCAAAAGGAAAGGTGAACTAATGGCATTTGCAAATGTCAGGGATTATCTTAACACTTTTATTATAGTTTATAAAAAGTAGGTTCAGGGCATTCCATGGCAATTATTTCCACAGAAATTGGTTATTTAAATAAATTGCTAATTATCTGGATATGACAGTATTGAAAACCCTGCTAATGAGTTATTTGATAAGTGTAGCTTATGGTGGCCACCTACAGGTGGGAGAGAGAAAGAACATACAGAATAATTGCAATCAGAAGAAATGTCATGCAAATGAATTTTTTTATATCCTTATATCCGTTTCCCTGGAGTGTGTACAGGTTCAGGTAATAAATATATAGATGGTAGTTTGATCACCAGTTTGAGGCAACCCACATATTTGGCACAAAATTTCTTCAAAAGAGTTATGTTTTCTGTGATTGTTTCCTAACCCTCATACTTCCTTATCTAGTTGCTTTCTACAGGACTGAACCGATCATTTACAGTGCCTGAACTTTCCCAGATGAATTCCCCTGTGTAAAGCTTTTTCACCCAAATCTAGTATTTGAAGTTATTGGCTTCTGTTGTCCTTAGCTCTATTAATTTTATCTGTCACAGAGATAATAACATCAGCTGTCTTCTGAAAATGCATTTAGAGAAACAAAGAGAGTGATGTTGCTTAGATTATTCAGGGGGGGTTGTTTGTTTGTTTGTTGTTTTATGTTGGGTTTTTCTTTGGTAGCACAGAGTTTAATGATAATTTATTAAACACAAATAATGTTGCTTTTTGTATCAGCTTATTTTTCTTTGTATTATTTGCAGTTTATGGTTTAAATTTGATATTAAATCTGTAAAACAGAACATTGGCATATTGTAATGCAAATTAAAAACAATTTTCACTTTGCAGTGTACAGAATGGGGAGAATTATGACCCAAATTAATTTTTATTCCATTTGGTAACCATAGATAATAATATTTGCTCTCACCAAAGCATGCCAAAGTTGTGAGAGTGTCCTTTTCCTGTAAATCAGTCCATCTCGTAGATGCAGAGTTTGATAAAGACCATTCAGACTGTTTCAAGATTCAGATGTTATTAGTCTGAACTGACTCACCTCAATTCTGTTGGTTGTGGAACACTTTTACCTAAACTATTTAGAGCTGTTGCAGTTATCCTAAAGACTTTAGACTCCAAATTGGTGCAGAATTCTGCAAGTGACAATGTAGCCCAGTGCTGAAGATTACTGAGAATGTTTTTTCTTTCCCCATGGGTGAATCACTGGGGTCAAGAAGTTCTAAATTGTCTCAGAACTTCCAAAACTATGGTGTTGCTTGAAGCTAACACTAGGTTTCTCACTGAAGAAGGTATTAAGTTTGGCTCTCAAGCCTCAGTCAAGTGAATGATTTTTGTACTTGGCAGAACTGAGTCCTACAGAGACTCTAAGGAATTGTAAAGTCTTACTAAAACATGTCTTCTGGTGTTGGTAAAGTGCTTTTTACTTCCCAAGGAAAATTAAATGATCAAACAAAGAAGCAGGTTGAATACCTCTCATCAGTTTGCCACCAGCCTGCTGTCCTTAGGACAAAGGCAGCACTGCCTACCTGTCCTGAACTGGGCAAGGTGTTTGACTGGTGTATGTTCTGCTTCTACTTTGCAATATGTTTTGCCTCTTGACTTTCCTCTATGTCAGTCCCTGATAGTCATGACAAATCTGGTCTTTTATTCAAACAAACAAAAAAAGATAAACAAAAAGGAACAAACAAAAGCCTACTTTGTTTTACAGCAAGAAAATGGATCATGGACATTTTCATTATGCAGTTTCTCATTGCTTAAGTCTTTATGTAACAGTATTTGTTCCAGATGAGAGACTTGAAAGAGTAGTGTTCAACATACAATGGCATAGCATCTCCACCACATAATGTTGTCTTCTTTTTTCTCATCCCTTATTTTAGGTTTGGATAAATTGTCTTTGTTTATTAAATCTCACTACTTTATAGCAAAGCAAATGATAAACATATTTGGATCTTAGCTTCTTAAATACCACTGGATTTATCAGATAACTTTCTGTAAATTCCCACCACTACTTACAACTCCTATAAAATTTGTCATTAAATCTCCTTTATTTCACTTTTAAAAACTCCTTCTCCACTAATCTCTATAATGAAATGTATTACCTTGCTATGATAGTCACATGAAAATGCAGGAAAATGGAAACTCTAGGTCAAAGTCACTACCCACTTTATTTCTGTTTGTTTCTTTTTTGATGGCTTGGCCTTGCTACACTTTTTTTATTCTCTCTGTAATCTGAAGGTTTTCTCACCATTTTGCTTGCTTTCAGTTTCAGTCTGCTATTGCAAGTAAACCACATCCAGAACAGTGTTTTTTATTATAGAAGGGAGACTACTGAACTGTTGATCAAGGAATGTCTAGGAGAATGGTTGTGATGGTTGTGTGTTCTCTTGTACTTTTTTTGTATTCTGTATACTCAAATGCTAAAGAAAAAAATGCTGAGACGAATGCTGACATCTCAGTCAACCCTTTGATTGTCAGTAGAGCCACTTATTTGAGCTCGTCAGAAGCACTCCTGAAATGTTTTAAAATTAATTTAGTTGAATTAGAGGTGAATGGAATACTTTTGTGATTCTACCAATTTCTCACTAACTTACTAATCACCAAATGTAAGTAATAACTTATGTTTTGGATATCAAGTGCAGCTAGTTCTAAGAATTATGTATTGCTTAAGAAATTCTAAGCTTCTTTGCCATGTCTACTAGGCTTTGTCAAATCATGTACTTGATTTCTTTACGCTGACTGAAGGCTTTTTTGATTATCTATTGTGCTGAAGATTTAAATAAACTGTCATTTGTTCCTTTTTCTTCACTGACCATGGTACAGAGATCTTCATCTAGGTAAAAAGGTGGGTAATTTAATCAGACTGAAGAAAGGAACAATTATATCCTGTAAATGTTTTCTTGGGAACTCTTTCCTATGGGATATCATTTAGGTCACAGATCTGAAAGACTTAAAAACTGATAGAATGCAAACTCTTAGAGTTACATTGCAGTTGATAGAATATAAATCTTCATGCCTCAATCCATATGTCAGTTTTAAACTCATGCAGATTGGGAGGAAATTTCCCTGTAGACACATAATTTTCAAGTTAATAATTTCTGCATTTTTTCACCTTTGTGAAAAATAACTACCACATCACAGTGAGATTCTGGAGTAGCTGTGTCAATGCCTGAAAGCAATATAGCAAGTCTGATACTTACCTGTAGCCTCAATTTCAAACATAGGAAAGTTTCACAAACTGGTGTTTTTCATTGATATTATTTTAATGCTACAGGCTGTGTAGTATATGTCTTAGCATGTATGGCCTCTGAAAGACTTTACAAGTAAATCCATCAGAACACCCAGTTTACTTTTTTTTTTTTTTTTTTTTTTTTTTTTTTTTTTTTTTTTTTTGTCTCAGATTTTCTTTAGGACTGGTCCATCAATTCTGTTGTAATATTTGCTGTTTGGGTACTAGCATTCATCCTTCTTCAGAGAATCATTCTGTTCCTTGCAAACTCATTACAATTGATCTAGCTCAAATGATGACAAATAGTCATTATCATCAAGAACACAGTTCCTGTTTAGCTCCAGCTCCATTCTGTCATCCTATTTGTAATATACTTCGACTCCTTATAGAGTTTTTTTGTCTCTTTGTGCGTGTGTGTGAGAGAGATCTGTAATTTTTATTAACTAGACTTTAGTAACCACCCAAAACTTAATGATATTTCATGTTGGGATAGGCTCCCCATTGAAAAAAGATTGCAGTTTTTAAGCTGAAAACGTCACATCCCTGTGTAGCCTCTGTTAAAACAGCAGGAACTATCTATGTAAAGAATATATGTAGTCCTGATCACTGACATGGGCACTGGAGTAAATCTCGTGAGTCCTGATAGCAGGTCAGTAATTGAGAAGTGTCTGTCCTAAGAAAGAAGAAGATACCATTGTTCAAGAAGGCAATCTGTTGTTGAATCCAGTTCAGGTGTTGATAGAGACTGCTTAGCTGAGCTTTTGAATGTGAATGTTCATAATACTGATGGGCTAGGATAACCTGCTAATTCAGTGTTGTCTGTTAGAGTTGCAGTGAGGGGCAGTGGTATGTTGTAAAAGGCAATGTGAACAGAAGACAGAGTATTTTTAATAGTTAAGACAAACCAAATTTCCATATTTTGCCATGGAAAAGTGCGCTGACAAGTTGTCTCTTTTACTAAACCCAGCTGACAAACTGTGGGGCTTCTGCTTCAGAAAAGGTAGAGAAATGATGTCAACACAGCTGGGTAAAAGAAGGAAGTTTTGTCTGAAAAAAAAAAAAAAACAAAAAAAAACAACAGGAACATTTGTTAGACATTTAAGCAGAGTTGTGAAACATTATCTTATATTTATTCTTTCCCTGCACTACTTAATTTTGGTTACTTCTTCTACTTGCTTTGTTCATTGCATTAGTTTTCTTTCTTTCTTACCCTTTGGTTATTTGCCCTTCTAGAAGGTTAAATCTTTAAAGGTTATAACAATACCCATGAAAAGTGTTCAGAAGTATTTTACATCATAGCATTTCCCCAATTTACCTGACACAGTATATTTCCATTTCCTTGTGTAGGTTGACAGCGAGGCAGTTCCTCTGGGAATAATGTATCCCTCCCTTAAACTACAGTGTTGTTTTTCAATGGCAACATAAAATAATCCTAAAAATTCTCTATATATTACGTAGAATTTTTAAGAACGCAGGAATTTTCCAGAGAAATCCCAAATAGCCTAAAAATAACTTGCTAAATGTACCAATTGCCTACATCATCACATCAATTAACAAGCAGCATCTATATGAGTATTTAAAATAGTTGCATACCATCAATAGGCTGTAGCCAAAGCAGATATATCGTGGCTTTAATCATAATCCCTCTAGATTGCAGGGAGTTGTCTGACTCAGCCTCTGTATAACATTTGAAAAATGTAAGCTGTGGCCTTGGAGATTCAACCATAAATGAATTTACTCTTTTGAGCTTCTGACTGTCATGTTAATAGTTAAAGGGATCTTACTTAAAGGATTACCCGAATCTACAAACATTCAAAGGGAAAATATATTAAATGACAGATGAAGTGTCAAGTGCAGTGAAATGGTGCTTTTAAACAATTTTTAGTCAGGCATAAATAAGCAGGATGCTTCCTCTTACTTGCGCAACATACATGTTCAAAAAAGCCAACCTGATTCTTTATGTAGTAGCAAAGATCTATCTTGTCTATAGTGTATAGTAAAATATTGCTTTCTGTCTTAGATATTGCTAAGCTTGAGCAACAGCTAAAATGCTGTACAGCTTTGCAATGTTTTCCAAATCTTTTTGCAATTTGGTTTATTTCACCCACGTTCATAATACTTTGCAAGCATTGATACCACTTGAAACCCAGTTCATATCATTTTATAATTATTTTAACCTCTACTTCTCATAATTAAATGTTATTTCCTGGTTTTTCTACCATGAGGGATGTGTAAATTACACTGGGGGTGTTCTGATGTTACTAACAAAATGTTCCTTTTTTTTTGTAGGAAATGCTATTAGGCCCATTGCACTCCGTGCAGTGTCTGCTATAGCCCGTGCTCTTCCAGGATTTCCCATCTTAGCAACTGGAGGCATTGACTCTGCTGAAAGTGGGCTCCAGTTTCTGCACAGTGGTGCTTCAGTTTTACAGGTATTTTTATTTCTTTAAAACATTAAAGTCACTTTAATTACAGCTATAATGTATCTTCCTTTCAAATATTATCATAGTGGTCTTTTTCAACAATTGAAAGCATTTTTCAAGTTTTAGAAGTGCTTCTTACTAAAAGAGATTCATTTTAAATAGGAATTTCCACATTAAGACTTTGGATGTTACAATACCAGTTTGGGAAGAGGCTGTCCATGAGTATGTTATTGCTTTTTTTCTATGATCTGTAGAATTTAAATTTTAAACGTTTCTCCTTTTTCATACAAGCAAGGCCTACACAGTGTTAAGCTTGAGCTGTTCAATCATTCTTTATACTTGTTTTTTGTCTTCTGCTAAGCACCTTCTCGAGGAGAGAAGTATGTCAAAAAATGTTACTTGAATCCCACTGGGAATCCATCTAAAGTAACTTTTCTTAATCTGGGAGTCTATGCCTCTTAAGCATGCTTATTGTAAAAGAAGGTGCAGAGCTGCACCTCCTGTTTATGTTGATGTCATTGCAGGCCATTATATTGAGTAGGGTCTTCAATTGCAGACAGTGGTTGAAGCTGTTTACATTGCTGGATGGGTTGTTGTGAAGCCCTGAACAAGCTGGCTTGGTTAGGTAGTCTGTGTCATGAAAGGGAATCTTTCTTGTGAATGTGGATACCAGAAAATAGGCTGGAAATCAGCCCCTTACCCGCTCTAATAGGTATGTCAAGGTATCATTGCAGCATAGACACATCAATAAGGGGCGCATGGTAGTTAAGTTATATAGTTCCATTATACAGCACTATATTCTGGTAGGCACTTGTCTCCTTCCATGTGGAGTTCCCACCAAAGACAACTGCAGCTGTGGTTATTGGCTTTGTGTCACTGAATGGGATGACTGGAGTGATTTCATTCTCACAATCCACTTCAATATTAAAAATTAGATTGTGTGACCATTCTTTATGCACAGCTATGGTGACTACTGACAATAGTCATGCGGTCGCTGTATCGTTTAAAATTAATTAAAAATTCTAGGCTAACTTGATATTTTGGTTTGTTTATTTTTTTAATGTGCCTAAAGTTAGTGTTGTGGGGAGACAAAGTGGAAGACAACTGCTAATCTATAGATTTGTCACATTTTTTTTTTTAAATTATTTTTTAGCTTTGTTAGTACTATTTCCTATCTTTTGCTTCAGAATGCTTCAAACTTCTTTTTCCATGAACTACCATTTTTACTCAATGTTCTGAGACCTTCTAAAAATATATGTACTAAGTAATGGTACAAATTGCAGAGCAGAATTTGTCAACAGAAGAGTAAGATTGGCAAGGGAGTGATTTTAGTGATACCTATTTCATTTGTTGTTGCTAATAGAGCTCCAGTTTTGATGACTTTGTCAGTTACAGTGTTGCATATCTCAACTACACCAAGTAGAAAGATTTTCTGTTCTACCTCACCACCCCCATTGTAAAAGATCTTTTCCTTTTATCTAATCTAAATCTGTCCTCCCTGAGCTTGAAGCCTTATCCTTTTGTTCTATCACTGCAGACCCTGCTGAAGAGTGTGTCCCATTCTTTCCTGTAGCCTCCCTTTAGATACATTTATTTTCTTTGAACTAATGGTTAAATTGTCCAGAACTAGCTTCCAGAGATTAATCTATCCTGGTATTCTGTGCTTCAGAGAAGTTTCTCTTTCCAACCAGCCTTTCCCAGAGATGATGAAAAAAACTCTCACCAGTCTAATCAGCTCTAGAACTGATTTAAAACTCCTCTAGATCAAACCCATCCTCAGTCTGAGTAGCTTATTTTTGTTTCTTTGTAGTAAGGGAGTCGTTTAAACTTATCTGAGATAAATTGATTCTAAAAGTGCTGTGTATGTAAGGGTCTGAACTAGTTCAATTACATTAATTTAAAAATAAGTCTTTAGAAAGCGTCATGCAAGATTGTGATTATGCCATAAATTTCTTTCCTCTAAGGAAAGGCAAATGGAAAAGTGAGGGGAACAGGTAATTTGTATAGACATTTATACAAGGAATGCACTTGTCTGGGCCTAGACTGAGATATCCATTTGCTGCTCAGGCAAGATGCTTTGTGATAAGTAGAAGAAGGCAACCTCATCTTCGCAAGTTATCTTTGGAACAAGTTATCTCTGACAAGGTCATACAAATAGCTGGCTAATATACTTCTCCTCAAATCCCAATTTCTCTCCTAAATGTCCTTGGTACCAAATGCCTCAGTTCTATTGTCTTGAACAGTGAAAACTCCTGTTGCTTTGACAGATCACTTTTGCATTCTCAGCAAAAGTGATAGACTGGTCCAGAGGTGGAAAACAAACGGCCAGGGCTTTGGCAGTGTGGGCATGCATTCTGCACTCAGCTGTACCAAATGAGAGCAATCTCCTCACCTGTTTCCACCTAAAAACCTGAACCTGCCCACTGGCCCTGCTACTACCACCTTGTTTCAAAGAACAGTGTGTGAATGTGCCCTTGTTAGCAGTGTTTTAATGGGGTGCAAATCGTCAGTTTTAAACACATCCAGTCTGATAAAATTAAGCAGCACAGACTGCAGTGATCCATCTTCAGAGGACAGCTAGAGAGTCCAGGATGATGGTGTTTGTCTTTGTTTTGCCTGGACAAGAGTCCAGTGTCTTCTCTGCCATGAGAGGATGATGTTCAGAAGCAGGGAAAAGACAAAGGTTTTGTGCGAGTTGATTTAATTGCCATGTGGTATATCTCTGAGTGAAGAGGTTTATGAATAATAAATGTAGCTCCATTAAAACCAAGATCAGGTTTGCCTCTGCAGCTATTCCACCTGTGATCAGTTTTCCACTGTTTATTTGTTTGTTTTTTCCAACTGCTTTTATTTTTAAAATGTGGGAACTTCTTTTCCATTATCAAAATGGAAATTGTTAATTTTCCATTTACAAAATTGTCATACACTGGAATGCAAGTAAGGAGTCAGGTGATGAACCCATATTTTGATGCATACTCTAACGGCCTCAAGTGGTATTGATCAGGTATGTAAGGGAATGATTCTGGGAAAGAATGTCAGCATTCCCTGTGTGTTCTATCCCCAGCCTTAGAAGACAGCAGCATTTTAGGCTACTACTGACAAAATGTTCATATGTGAAGAAGTCATGATCAGATATCTAAAGCACACTGGATCATTGTAATCAGTTGTAGCTGGAATTAAAATTTTATACCACAATTAATCCTTATTATTCCACATTATGTTATAGTGAGGTAAAAAGCAACACTTCTTTTAACATTTTTCAGTAAAATGCTGAAATTTTTCTGTCATTTTCCAGATGATCCTTTAGTATGGCAGTTTTTTTTCTAAGACACCCAAATCCCCAACTCCTTTTTTAGTACAAGTGTGGAATAAAAAAATAACTCTTGTCGTGCACTCCTTTATCCAATCCTGCATTCACAAAGCTCCAGAGATGTCTGGCTGCAACTTTTTGATGTACAGTTCATTACTATAGGCATCCAGTGGGGCTGAAATATGAGGTTTTTCTATAAGTGAGCTTTTTTTTTAAAGCCACAATTAATCAAAATAAGATGTATATTGGATTTTTTGCATCTTTTGCGTCATGTATGTGATTTAGCGTGTCACATTGATGGTTTGTCAGATTTTTACAAGGCTTTGAAGCAGACATGCATTTTTCAAAGTCATCTCACTGTAGGAAATTAAAAATAGAGACAATTATAGAAAATTACAGTGGAAAAAGAAAATGCATTATGGAAAAAGCAATAAAAGCATAAAAATATTAAAGTAAAAATCACTTCACAGTAGCCTGTATGATTCAATTGTAGATCAATATTGTGTAGTTAATGCATTAGCAGTAGAGCATTAATTTGCAATTACCGCAGGTGATCTGATCCTCTGTGTTCTGTCCATTGACATAAATGACCTTTTGTTGAAAGAGATTCTGTAGTCATTATTTCTAGCAGCTGTAACCAAAAAAAAAAAAAAAAAAAAAAGATAGAACAAAGGGGTACTTTCTGAAGTATATGAAGTATACATTTTTCATGGCAGAGTCTTTTAACATTATATTCCGCTATGGAACATTTTCGTTAATCTCAAATTTTAGTCATTAACTTGAAAAGAATACATGAAGAATACATGTATCTTTTCAAGCATATTTCTGCTCTTATAAAATGGAGGACATACCTGTCCCCAGTTTCTTCAGCAAGGATGTCTGTGAAGCTCTCTACACAGTTAAGACTAACAATCCACCCATTCAGTGCTGTACCTGTGGTCCCACCTGGCAGAGGGCAGCCATCAGTGTTACCCCAAGCCCTGCTCGTGGCATCCAGCTGGATCAGGGCTGGGTGAAGGCAGTGCAGCAAGGCAGTGTGTGCTCTTGCACACTCCTTGCACCAGGACCACCTTTTGCAGGCAGGGAGTGCAGTGGGAGTGCCCATGCCCTGGAGCAGCTGTGTGAGGGTGGCTCTGCCTGTGCCCTCCACTCCTGCCTATGGCCAGCTCTGCAAGGCATCTCAGGTATCTGACCAAGAACAAAACCCTTTCTGGAAGTATTTTCTAGATGGCAAACCACTAGGGATATTTTTTGCTTCTGCAAGATAAAATCTGCCCCCACTGTGGAACACAGTTGTTTTTATGAGACTGCTTGATTTTTTGTAACATTTTCAAGGAGATTTCTTGTTGGTACCTCTTTGGAGCCAGAGTCTCAAGGGATTCAGGACAGTTAGATCATTATTTTTTCTTTAGCAGGCATTTTACTGAACTTTTTAGCTGGGAGAGTTTTATAACAGAGAGATGGCCCCTTGTGCATGAATAAACAAGTTTTCCCATCACAAAATAGTGGGACATGAACTTCAAGAGACTGGTATTTTATTTGTGCAAATATGAAATCCTGCAAGGAACCCTTCCATGAGATATAAGATGTCCTGGGTGTCAAAAAATACAAGCAAAGTTCTGAAAATATAATCACTAAAATGATATGAAAAAAGTCATAAACATTATGTCATATCTTAGTATTTAGATGCTAACATTTTCTCATCCCCAAGCTCAAAAAAAGCCCAAACAAAACCTCCAAAGTAAGTGTATCTTGTAATAATTTACCATATTTTCCCCATTATTATTATTATTATTATTTTAATTCTTCTTCAGATTCCTGATGCAATATTTGTCCATGTTTTTAATGGCTACAGAACTGTAAAACAGAGAGCCAGTTCTCTGTGCACTTAATTAGAGTTTTTTTAAGCTCACCTTGGTGTCTGTTCAGGTCAGTGAAGACACAGATATTGAGATAAGCGAGGACTAGCTGAGGCCAAAAATGTCTCATCCAGGAATTACTGCTTATGCCATTTAGTGGTCTGGTGAGTAAGAGGTTGCAATCACAGGGCTGATGGAGCAGGGCAGTGGTATAGAACAGGCTCACTGTTTGGGAATTCCAAGTTTCTACCGGTGACACTTGAAAACTATTTATTTCATCTTGTGTTGAATAACAGTAACTTTGAATGCAGAGAAAAGGCTCAGTGTTTCCCTGTGTCTAATCTCAGCACCGTGTGGGGAATGTGAAGTCAGGTTGCAGACTACAAGCCTCAAGGATAGGGAGCAGTCTCTATGTCTGGGTTTCTCCTGCCTACCCCACCCAGCCTCTGCCATCTGCACACTGCACTGGTGAGTAGAGGCTTTTTGTCATGTTGGCAGGGAGGTTTTTGTCAGAGAGTTCTGCTGGCCATGGTGACAGAGAACAGGTGTGCTTCAGCACCAGTTGGCAGCACACATTTTCTGTTCCGCACCATGGCTCAGGGTAGAAGAACAGAACCTGTACAAAGCTGTTCAGTAATGAATAGATTGCTGGATGCAGTAGTGGGCCACCAGAGCTGTATGACTGAGAGTCAGACAGATTCAAGAAATGGCTCTTTACGTCTGCCAACAATTTTAAGGAAACAAAATACCACTTAAGGCAAATGTGACTTTCATATGTAATTCTTTTGATTTAGATAAGAGCATCCTCAGGTAGAAACAGAGTTTTAAAAAATGCTAAAGCCTGTGTTCCCAAAGAAGCTCAATGTGTTTGTACATCCTTTTGAGTATCCTCAGTCACATGTGAACTTTGCAGCCATTTCATTTGAAATTTGACAGAAGATAGAAATTATTTTACTATAACAAGTTTTGGGAAAATGATAAAGTCAGTCAGTGGAGAGTATGTACCTGCATTCCTTCACTGTAAGAACGATCACACTATAGGCTCACCTCCATTAGACCTCTGAGAATCCACATGGGACAGCACTGCCAGGGCTGTGTCAGCCACAGGAAAGACTTTAATTGGCAGTCACACCTTATTAGACGTCAGAGAACCCAACCAGGAGACACAGACCTGCTGGAAGCCAGGTATCATTAGTTCTGCTGCTCACAGAGCTGCATGCTTAAAAAAGTCTTCAATGAATGTGGCACTGAATGGAGTGGCCCTTCTTGGTAGAGATGAAATTTGCAGTACATGGAGAAACAAAAGAGGGAACAAAGTGCCGTTTGAACATGTCGAAATAAAATCAAAAGAAAAAGGAATGTGGAAGAGAGAGTAGTTGGGACAGAGATACATACAGTGATCCTTCCAATAAACATTATTTTCTGCTTTTTTCTTTCCTCACTGCTAATTAGAGAAACTCAACCTGTTCTCAACTGTCTGTCTTCTTTTGTTAATATAAAAAAGTCATTAGAGAACTGCCACGTTTACTCTGTTACATATACTTGGAATGGAAATTGCTAATTGCTGGCCAGAATTCCTTTCAGTGGAAATCTCAATTTCTCAGACAAAAAATTCTAGAAAGTTCTTTGGTCATGAATAAAAATATCAGGTTATAACAGGTTTTCATTATTGATGTTTACTTTAGTTATTTTGCCACTTTTAATGAAAAGTTACAGTATTATAATCATCATGTCATAAAGTTCTGGACTGAACTCTTAAGCTAGTAATGCCTTCTATTTTGTGCCTTTTTTTGCGGTAGTTTTACATTTTGTTTGGAGCTGCTTAAGGGATTTATCTATTAGCTTTCCTTTCTTTCTGCTCATTTCACCAGCTAGTAAATGAGGTCTGCATAGATAGGATTGTTATTTCATAAATTTGTAAGAATGAATTCAAGCTCATTCCATAACAATTGCTATTTGTCATTCTTATAATGGATTCTCATGCAAAGTAGGTTTAACTATCATGGAATGGTAATAATTATTTAATAGCAATTAGGTCTCAATGGAGCATCAGCTCAAATTCTGTCCTATGGCAGTTGCTTGCAACACCTGTGGAGGATTTGTTCCCTGCTCTTGTAACTGGGGGCACTGAGTTTTCCCTTCCCCTCTCTACCCAGGTGTCCACTCTGAGTCTGGTGGCTCAGTGACTTCAGAGTTGAAGACACACAAATACTAATTGCTTTGGCAGCACTGTCTCCCAAGGATCCACAGTACTGTTTCTCTTTCCAATGCTGTTTATCCTCCCTACGATAAAAGTGTGTGAATTGTTGTCAAGTGAGTTTTGTTTAGAAATTTACAAAGTAAAAGCAACGTGGAGATGACTTTTCAAAAGAAATTTGGTTCACAGTGGGCGAGTTTTGTGGCAAATTTTTTTGATTCAGTGCAGGCTTCAATCAGACACAAAGTAGCAGTTTGTAGTTTTGTTGTAGACAAAGTTACCCTTCGGTTTCAAGTGGAAGTGGCTGGAAATCAAACTGAAAATGTAGCAAACTCATATTGGATACTGAGAGAAGGAAAGACAAGCTAGGTGGAAAATGCTGAGTTTCTTTTCTTGTTACTGCCATCTCCATTAATTAGAGGATTTCCTATATTTTCTTTTAAATTACACCTATTGTATTGGCAGAGGACTTTATTTTCCTACGAGGGTATACGCGAAACATTCAGGATTGCAAAGCTTTGCCGTCAGAGGCGTTTTTCTCAGAAACATTATCAGCCATACAAAGAACGTACGCAAGCAAGAAATTTTCCATTTTGTATTGTCACAGCTCCATTGATTCTGCAGTCCTCAGGCTTTGCACCAGCTTGGGTCAGTGCAGGGCTGATTGCAGTTTAACAAGACCAGATGACCATTCCAACCATTTCCCCAGTGGTAGAAAAATCCTTTTTCTGCCCAGGAAAGAGGAAGCAATCTGGGACTGGGAGCCCCAATGCCTTTTGAAGTATTTTTCCTGCTACAACGTAAGCCCCCTGACACAGCTTGATCTGTCTGCTGAGAGGTCCTTTTATCCACGCAATTTGAATGAAAGAAACAAACAGAGAAACCATTTTTCTGAAGCTGGCAGTACATTTAAGAAAGGGTTTAATTTCCTTCAATATCTGAGTTATGTCACTGCTTTTCTTGCTGATATTTATTTTTTGGACAGAGATAGGTAAAACAATCCCCAAGGAAATGTGGAAGTGGGTTTTTATCTCAGGCACGGAGGACTCAGAGGGTCAGAACTATTTTATTCACATGAATCTCACTCTTCAATGGACACAGCAGCTGCTGCACAAATTCGTACAGGCAAGCTGATAAAGGATGAAAGTAATTTTAACTGAAATAAAATGTGACAGTAGTAGAGAGAAAGACTCACAAGGATGAGGGGTTAATCATTGCAGGACTGAACTGAGGTTCCAAAATGAAAAAATTGCTTTTCTGTTTGATTTTGAGAAGCAGGAAGCTTTCAGAATTCTGGTCACAGGATGACGTCCCTCAGTAGATGGTTCTCATTAGAGTTTGTTAAAAACTTCTTTGGGGAAACTGATTCTCACTGACCAATTTTATTTAATCAAAATAGATCTGGGTTCAAGTCCCTGCTGTGGCTGATTCAGTGTCCTGGGCTGAAAAATTCAGAAGATCTAACCTGGATCTTCTATACATTAATGAGCCTCTGACTTACTGATATGTTTACCTTCCTTCTGGATGGCCAAAGGAAAGCTGCACAGGGAGGAGCCCATGACCAAGAAATAGTTGTTCTGTCACAGGAAGGTTGCAGGGTGGAAATGGTTTTTCATTTTAACTGGTAATAAGATTTCTAAAAATGTGTGCTAGAGAAAAAATATTATTTAAGTGAATCAAAATTTTGTTTCAATCGCTTTGCAGCGTGTTTTAGTTTTGACCTTTTCATTCCAATTAACTGAGATCGCAAAACAGACATTTTGAAGCTAAATGGGGCTGTTGCATTCCATGTTGTCAAACAGCACATATTGGCAATTCTGAAACTTTTTTCCACACGTTTTTTTCAGAATACAGTTCTTTTCTGAAGAGCACGTTTTCCTAGAGCCACTCTCGCTTCTGACAAACACGCATTTCCAAAAATGGAAAAGCTTACTGACTCCAGTCAAGACAGGATGGAGTTCCTGTTGTTTAGCTCACAAAATGAATGAATAAATTAATGAATAATCTTAAAAATATTACTAACTTCTGACTAAATGTCATATGGGGCTGTCTGACATTTGACATCAAGCCTCTACGTCTGAGCAACTTCACTAGTTATCTGTTTTAGAAATACCTCTTGAGGAACTGGAGGGATATAAGACATTGAAATGCATTGAGTAAATCTCTGCCTTTCTGGCACAGCTGCTGACTCTGTGCCAGCAGCTGCAGAACCATTGGGAGAGTGGGAAGATTTCATTTTCCACAACACAACTTGTAAGGGAGAGGTGAGACCTTTAGGTGTTAACAAACGAAATGTGAAGTGATATTCAAAATACATTTAAAGATGGAGAGCCTGTGTGTGTGATTGCACTGTTTACACAGGGGAGTCAGTTTGTCTGCTTTCAAAGATATCTTTAATTTTATGGATCTAGAGTACAATGATACAGTTTGCTGTAGATGGCTGATTATGAGGCTGTCTCCACACTCCTCATTGCTCAAGGCATGTGGAATCATATTTGTTTTCTGCGCAAAGATGATCATGATTAGCACTTTTATCAGTATATTTGCCCACCTACTGCATAAAGGTCCACTTTGCTGTTCCAAGAACTGACAGAATGCTCTAGTGAGATAAGGAAATATAACCATTCCTCTAGGGATGGTTGACAGGAGCTAAAAAAGCCAACCAAAATACAATTACCACAGGGAGCCTTCTGAAAATGTTTGATTTCTTCTGCATTTCCCTTCTCAAAGATTTGGGACACAGAACTGCATCCCTCAGAATCCCTTGATAAGTACCAGTTTCCAACTTCCAAACATTGAGTTTAGGTATTTAGATCAATTATACGTTAATTGTCATAGAAAACTTAAGGGGAGGAAAGGTACATTGGAACAGGCTATGAATTAATGTGTCAGATAACGTCTAATAGCTCACTTACAGTGTTCTTATCTCCTGCCATGGCAGTGCATTGTAGCCTTCTCCTTGATGTTGCTGGACACTCACTAGTGCCCAGGGTTGCTAGACAAGGTTTGTGCACTGTACTTGCGGTCTTAGCAGGGATAACTGTCACCTTGGTGCTAAGACAGCTTTTCTCACAACCTATCTCAGCAGGCTTTTGTGGCTTCACAAGGTGCAACACTACTTCAGCACTGTGTTGTCCTGCTATAGAGAGGATTTGAGCTGTAGAGGAGGTAGAGCACTTATCCTGCAAGATGCCTTGAGGACCTTCATCTCCTTTTAGCTCATTTTGAGCTTCATTACTTACTGACATTAGCCTATACTTTTGATTACAATAACAGTTCACTGATGAGCTTTCTTCACATAACTAAAATAACTAAAATATTTCATTACTGACACTCACGTGATGTTTCACCATTCAGTCTTTTTTTTCTATATGGGTTTCTTAAGCCCACATGTGACTAGTTGCCTACTCTGCAAATCAAGGAGCAGTTAGCATCGTTGAATCTTTCTGCTATATGTTTCCCCTTCAGTGCCACCAGTAAGCCTTTTGCTCACTGGGATGTTAAGCCTAGAGCTCAGTAAAAAAGACTGTGTTTTAGTTTTTCCCACAACTCAGAATATTTGTAGATACAGTGTAGAAGTCCACCAGATTGTTTTCTGAAAGCTGTCCTGGACTTTGGAACAAGCAGTAGTTCATTAGTTCATGTAGCTCAATTCTAATGTTTTAAAAAGGCTATCAGCCATCTTCCAAATCAGTTTTGCATCTTGATCCAGTAGCTGAAGCCTTGTTAAGTAACATCCCATCTGCTAACCTATATCTCTAGAGTCATTTAAGCAGCTAATGTGAATGAATCAAATCATTCCATCTGTACTGTATCAATATTTGGAAAGCTTTTGCTCAGTTACGAATTTATTCTTTGTAACAAAGAATCTTGTTGTTGTTTTTTTTTTGTTTTGTTTTGTTTTTTTTCCAGAGAGTGCACCACATTGTCTGATAATCCACTTCCGCTAATATTTCTTAATCCTACAACTCTTCAGCAAGACTAATAATTACTGATAGGAAGGATAATGTAGGCTATGCGCTTAATGTACTGGTAAGTCAGTGCTCACTGAGACATGAGGAGTACGAGCCATCACTATATTGGCAGATTTTCTGTGGACTTTCTGTTGTCCTGAAGACTGTAAGCACAGAAACTCCTCTCAGAGAAAATTTTATGTCTCCTTACTGTCAGGTGGCAGCTCTTTTCACTTTATTCGAAACACTGTGTTGGGCAACCAGTGCCGTGTGTACCGCTTTTTGCTTTGCATGTCTGGGCACATGTAGATTCTTGTAGAGGAGCTGGAAAGCATACACTGTAATTTCCATAGCCAAGGGCTATGCAGAGGATAGACTGCATGGCCCAGTAAGATCTCCCTCTTAGTTGTGTCAGTTTTTCCCAGTTGCTATTGAGAATAATTTTAAAATACTATGTATACCTTCCCCAGATTAAAGTCATGCATTTGCTCACAATAGTAATGTTAATTTTCTGAAGGCTGTTGATTTATATGGATAGGTAGATAGATAGGCAGAAATAGCATCCTTCTTGAAGCACCATGCATTCATTTACGCTTTCAGTCTTCTTCCACCAGAATCTTAGTCCATAGATGCTAATAAAAGAAGAAAAATAACAACAAAAAATCAGTAGCCTAAACTATTCATTGAAAAACACCTTAGAGTCATTCATAAACATTTTGCTAACAGGAAGGAAGATTTATGTCTTCTGTAGTTAACAGGAAGAATTTCAGTCGAAAAAGAAAGCCTATATTAAATGGTGATAATGTTAAAATAGAATATAAATAGAATGTTTATTATAATGTGAAATCAAAACAGTACATTTTTTTTTTTTTTTAACATTTGGACATATCAGTAAAAATATTTCAAAGACAGTCAGATTTATAGAAAAAAAAAAATATATATATATTTTTATATATATATATTCATTATAAAACCTCTCCTGGGTGTCCAGGAGGAATAATATTTGTTTATCTGCTTGCTATGATAAGAATATTAGAAACTGTGAAGTCAAAGGCCGATTTCCTAATAGGATGGCATTTTGAGAGCTATTTTATTTAGAGATCCTGTGCAGTTTAGAACCAAAGCTGAAATAAGTCTCCGTCTTCTGGGGAAGCAAGATGGCATTCTGCTAAATGCTAGAATTTTATCATTTGAAGGGAGGAAAAAAAGCAAAAAGAAAGCAGCCAGCAAGACCTAAGAATATAAAAGCATTTGAGATCTCAGAAGGAGTTTAAATCAATGCACTGCCACAGTTACAGCACAGATGAAAGAGCCTGCTGTCTCAATTGCCAGGAAACTACTTAGAAACTCTCACTTTGATTTTATTTATTTATTTATTTATTTATTTATTTATTTATTTTATTGCTGGCCCATTACATTATCACTAAATGCAGTATATGAGGACATCACTGCTTTGATGTTGTACAGCTACAGCAAATGAAAACTAATATGGTAGAACAGTCAAACTTTGTGATTTGCGTTTGTGTGTACAAATATATACCCATCAATCTTACTTCTACACTGTGTATCACTGCCACCCATATGCCTCCTTACCGTTACTTCTGGTTTCTTAAAGAATGACAATTATTTTATGCCCATATTCTGAAGAGAGCTGCATGTGTATATTTTGGAGGGTGTAAAAATTAAAATTTTCTCCAAGCTATTCTCTTAAACCACCTACCACCAATTCAAAGGGATTTAATAGTGATCTTGAGACATTTTCAAATAGGAGTATGACTGCAGCCAGACAATGCAGTGTTCTTGTTCTCGCAGATCTAATCACACCAAGAAGACCTGCACTTCTTGAAAAGCAACTCACTATTAAACAGACCAGAGTCTCTGACCTTCTGGTTTCTTTTTTCTAGTTATATAGAAATTATTCTGTCATCTGCGGCATCTTCCATTGAAAAAGGCGAGAAAAGCAGTGAAAAGAAATTGTTTCAGTGGATGATCTGGCTGGAAATGCTTCAGCCACTTTGTTCAGGGCTTTGAGCAAATGGCACAGGTCTTACATACAGCCTCCTGGCTTATGCCAGAGTTTGGGCAGGATGATAATGCAGTGTGAGGATATCTTGTTGTTCCTACTAGAAACATAGGTTATGGGCTAAACCCTAAAGTTCTTACACACATGTTGCAGGAGATTTGTCTCAGGAAAGACTTTAGAAATTGCCTTCTCTTTGTTGTGTAATGATTCCACTAAAAGCAGTGGCACTTACAGTGTTGTATAACTGCTGTAGTAGAACTTGTCACTGATAATGAACTTTTTTCTTCATAGTATGCAAATTGAAAGTTTCAGATTAATGTGAATTATTTAAAAAAATAATAATAAATAAATAAAAATCATGTATTCTGTAAAATTCTTTTTACAAAATAATAACCACCTGACAATTTACTCCAGTTCCTCAAGTAAGATTTGTAATGGCTCTAGATCCTTGACAAAGCTAGACTGAGTATTTATGTTTGTTTAGTAATAGAGCAGACAGGTCATTTTGTATGCAAGACATCAGCAGGGACCTTTGAATGCTTCCTCCATTGCTGCATTCTGCAGAGCAGTTTTACTTAGAGCCTTAGACTGTGATTCATTTTGCACCCACGTTCCCCAATGAGATCATGCTGTGTATGTTTGATTTACCAGCAGCAAAGCAGGCATTGTGTGTCTTTTAGTATCTCAGACATGTCTGTATAGATTAGAACTGCAACTTATTCTGAACAGTTTTATATTTCAGAATGTTAAGGGTTCAAAATTACTGGTCATATGACGGTATGTTGGCTTGTTTATTTCTCTTGGGGAGCAAGGGGTAATCATTGGAAAGGAAGAGGAATCTGGATTTGGTGGAAAGAAGGGATCTTAGTGCCAAGGCTGTCACAAAGGCAGTGCACTCAAACCAAGCATGAGCAAAATTACCTCCTGTATATAAATGCAGTAAGAATACTACGTTACCTTTGTAAACAGGAAAAATGTGGTGCCTTTCTTTTCTTGACTGAATTCTAGTCCAAAGTTAGAGACAAATATAAGCAATGGACAGCTGACAACTTCATTGTGATCTTCACTTCACTGTCTGTCCCTTGATTACTTATAGGGCCTTCATCTGAAGAAGAAAAGGCTACTTTCTACCTAACTATTTCAGGTGAAAGCCTGGGTCAGTGCACTGCTGAACGTTAATTAACTCACAAGACTGATTCACTTGGACTATGCAGGACCACAGGACTCTGAACAGATGCTGCTGCTGCCATGTGAAGTCCCACCCCAAAACCTGGTGTGATCAACCAAATTAGCAGCCAGCCCACCTTGTCCATAAGCAATTTCTGCTGGCCACAGGTTATGGGCTGCTAATCTGGAGCAGTATAACCATTTGTATGTGCTTAGTTGTGAAGTTTAGCCTTTTGCTTCAGGGTCTAGAGGGAAGCAAATTTCATTGTGTTTGGTCTTGGAAAGCTTGATATTAAGGAGCCAGGGGGAGCAGACCAGGCTGCTTTCCATCAGGTTCAAGCACAAGGCACTGACAGCAGCTGTCTAGGTAGCACCCTGTTTGCATTTATCTCCTGTTGAGGTGGTTTAATAAGACATTAAATGAAAGACAATGCAATCAAAAGGTAGTTCCATTATAAATACAGCTATAGCTGGACCGCTTTTGCTGCTCTTCACGCCTGTAAAATAAGATATCAGCAGAAGGGAGTGTTAAACATTCAGCTTTGTGAGAGAGAGTAAGCATGCCTGCTCCCACTGCAATCAGCAGTACTGAAGCAGGGACACCGGTGATGTGTGAGACAGATCAGCTCAGTTCTGAGATTTTCCTGGAAGTGTGAGTTTATGTCTCGCCTGGTCCGCTGCCCTGCCACCTCTCTTGTGCTGTGAAGGGGGCACAGTGTCATCTAAACAGAGGCAGCCAGGTGTGATGCTAAAAACCTTTCTCTGTAGTGTAGAAATTGTCATGGCTAACATGGTGCAGTGCCCCTTTCTCTTGTTCAGCTCCTTCTAAAAGGCAACAAAGCTTTCTGCATTGATTGGAAGATCAATGGAAGGTACTATAAGACTAAAACACAGTTATCACCAACTGATAAGTACAGCTTAAGAAATTTTGAAGTTCAAAATGTTTTGGAATTCTCCAGAAACATGACCCAAACTCTTTCTGTTGGTTTTGTATGCACTGATGTTTGAATATCCCTTGTTCCAGGAAAAGCCTGTAAAAACATTCCCCTGCTTTTATCACAGTGAAATCAGAGAAAAGCGTGTCTTCAGGGAATTATCTGCACCATTGGGCACCAAAGTCATAAGGCTTCTACAGAAGAGCATGGCTGTCTGAAAACACTCGCTAATTCAGTTTCTAAGACTTTCTGTTTCAGATAATATTTTTCTTCCATGCAGTGATTTACATTCTTAAAAATAAAACAAACAAACAAAAAAAAACCCTGCATTTTGCCTTCGGTTCTGGAACCCACTTGGCTTCCCACTGACACCAAACAGTGCAATGTATGTGGAGCTCGGATTGATCCCAGTGAGTCTTAGTGTGATATCCTCTTCTGCACATTTTTATGCTGTTGCAGTTCATAACACTGCACCATAAGATAGAAAACAGTAAAAGCCATCTTATTTATAAGGTTATTACAGGTATCCTCATGTGTATACATCCTGTCAAAATATTTCAGGATTTTGACAATAGTGCCTGAACTTATTTCAAGTGACATGATGTGGCTTTTAACTGATTTGGTTTTGTTTTGTTTTAACAGTTTTGTATTTCTAAGCATAGCTAATAAAAGGGTTACCTGTGCACAAAAATATTAGAGAATTCCTTGGTGAACAGAGAGTTTTAAATAAGCAGCATTCGAGTTTTGCAGTTAAATATCCTGTACCAGAAATTATTGAGATGTTTTCTGTAATTTCTCTGGAATAATATTTAAAAAGTCTTGAAGTCTGAGGAAGGCATAGCAGACCTAATTAATGCCTGCAATGTTTCTGCAGACAAACAGGTTTTGTGTAATGTAAATGTGCTGCATAGAAAATGTTCTTGTGCTGTAGTTTGTCCTTATTTTTCTCTTGCATAGTAATAGCATATGGTATTTTACAACGTGATGTGCATCTTTCTTCAAATTTGCAAGTTATATTCTCCTATCTTAAATGTGAAGAATTATGTAGTTCCCGTGTTTAATTTTCTTTGTATTAAGTGTTGATACCAAACACAAGCTGAGGTATATTTTCATATCCAAAGAGTATGCCTGCAGTTGTGCACATCCATACATTCATGCTCACAGGTAGACAGCTATTTCAATTTTGTGCTCATTATGTGTGTATGTAAATGCCAGTTTTATCAGGAGCATTGTTTTTAGTTTTTAGAATTAAAGCTGAATCAGAACCTGAAAACACTGACACATCTGGAATTTATGAGAATTCCCAGGGAATGACAATTAGCGGTAGTCAACCAACCCTGTATCTCTTCGCTGGTGGATTAGGATTTAGCTAATGAGAATGTGTTCAGAGAGGAGTTGGAGCATTTTATTCACTTGTTGTCAGTTTAGTTGGGTACTCTGTGGGTTTCAATCTGAGCTGATACCCACAGGGTATTTAAAAAAAAAAAACAACTTGTAACTTATCAGGCAGTTTTCTGCTATCAGTAGTTCAAAATGCTAAGCCTTGCAGATCAGGGATTGTTGCTGTATACTTACAAAGTTATACTGCTATCTGTATTTCTAAAGCGTTGAAAGTATCCTTTCAGTGATATCCAGGGAAAGGACAAACAGCAATGGGCATAAATTGGAATACAGAAAGTTCAATTGAATTTATGAAAAAACTAGGGGCAATTGTAGGGCAATTGGACAGCAAACATTGAGAAGTTGTGGAGTATCTTTGGAGATACTCAAAACCCAATTGGCTGCACTCCTGGATGGCCTCCTCTAATTGGCCCTTCTCTGAGCTGGAAGCTGGACTGCAGAATCTCTCCTTGTCTGGGGTCTGTATCTATTTGTTTGTGCTTACAAACATACAGGCTAGGGAATAGCCAGCATCTGCAGGTAACATCTGTATGTGGGGCATCAGAGTCCTGGAAGTGCACTGTGGTTGCTCTTGGGGCAGGGCTTGCAGGTTTGCTTCTAAACAGCCTTCAAATCTGGCCTAAGGGCAGCCATCAGGAAACCTAGGCTCAATCAGAGTCATACAGACTTTTTTTTTCTTTTCTTTTTTCCTGAACTGGCATAGGAGGAAGCAGCCAATAAATACCCTGAATTCTCATAGTTCTTTTTCAGTGTAGTTGCAGTAACAGTCATCTGGTAATCAGTAAATCCAAAACATATGCTAACTTCTTGTGCTTGCTCTTCTTGTACCTGAACATTGTTAATAATTAGACTTACATTTCATAGGTGTGCAGTGCAATCCAGAATCAAGATTTCACTGTTATTGATGACTACTGCACTGGACTGAGAGCTCTTCTTTACTTGAAAAGCATTGAGGAACTTGGAGACTGGAATGGACAGAGTCCTGCAACCATGCGCCATCAGAAAGGAAAACCAGTATCTGGAATTGCTGATCTGATAGGAAAGGTATGTTGTTTCATTGTTATTCCCATATATCGCTTGTCTATCCAATGTTATCTTCATTGTACACATTCTCTGCTAATTGTTTTGTGGTGCTGTTTGTTTGTTTGTTTGTTTTGGTTCAGTGTATTAGCAAATATCTAATGGCGGCTTAAGCTGGCAGACTTGAATTGCCTTGATATGGGATTACTTTTTACTCTGAATATAATGTCTCCACTCTGCTTGTAATGGTATGTCCAGTTTTAATGTGTAGGATGTAAAATAGCACATGCTTTGAAAAAATTTCTCAACTGCTTGTTGTAGTGAAACTCAACTCTATTTAGACAGATACTAAGACTGTGCCAGAGCATTCCAACATAATGAAATATTCAGGAGATATGAAAGCCCCCTAGCACTAGACTTGACCATCTGAGACAGCTTCTGTCACAACCAAGTTGATAGTTGGAATGATCTAACAAGTAGGAGATGATCCTACAGTCATCATGCCTGAGCACCTTGTGGTCTGTCATGGGTACTGACTCCTATACCTGCTACAAGACAGGGAAGTTCCAGGTGATGAACAGAAAAACTGAACAATTTAATAAATTCATTGAGATCATTTAAACCTAGGAAGTCAGTGGTGGAATAGGAATGTAAACTGTGGTCTGTGTGAATTCCTAACCTCTGGACTGTCTCTCCTCTCTGCTCTAGTAGTCCCCTATTACAAAAGCATCTTTGGAGATTTTTGCCAGATACAATAGATTGCAGCAGCCCCAGTGCTGCTCACCCTTACACCAGGACACCTGCTGATCCTTGCTGAGAAGCAGGGAGGTGTAACTGGCTTCCTACTGACGCCCTGCTGCCTACTGCTTTAAGCAAAATACCTGCACAGCAGGGAGACAGAGCTTTTGTTTCTGGTTACTAGAGGGGATCCCTTTGAAGACTGATTTCAGTTATACATCATGCGTATTGATTATCCTTCTAAAAATCTGATATAACACTGTTGAAAATGTTGTAAAAAGTAAAGAATTACAAAAGAATAGGATTTGGAGTGTCAAATGCCTCCAAATCTCTGCTTATCATTGCTGATGACTGGAGTTGGATTTAGCAGGAGATTAGAGACTCTGAAATTGTTGTTCTCTGTGGAGCTCTGAAAATTATAACATTACCTTTCAGGAGAAAAGACAATCCCACTCCTAAAGCTCTGAATAATACGCTGCTTAAAAATAAAAGAAGATATAAGCAGTTTCATTTTCATCTACTTAAGCTAAGCAGTTAAGCCAGTCTCAGAGGGTTATATCCAAACTTCCTTCCTGTAACACCTGTAGAAGCACAGCATTTTCAATTCATCAATTTATGGTACAGAGGTTTTTTTGCAATTCTTCTTTAAACCAGCACTCTTATGTTCTTGGAATTAAGTTTGCATTTTACTAAACAGACAGCCATTGACAAAGATGTTTCTAGTGTCCATTTGAATAAGAAAAAGATTATAATTCTTAGACTTTTCTGCTTGTCACTACATGAATAGTTAACGTTGAAAAAGGTAGTATGAAAAGATGCTTTAAGGGAGCATTTAATAATTCAAAGCAATCTTAACTTGAAACGGGTCACATGAAAAAGAATGAAAAACAAAGCCTGATGTTATCGTGGCTGGCTGGCTCTTTTAGGCTTTTTAAAAGAGCAAGATATTCATAATATAACCAATTCTGTATTTGAGTGCCCTTAGAACAGAATTATATCATTGGATCATTGCTACTAAATAATAAAATATAGAGCTGCACCATTGATAAAGCAGTGATATTTTTTAAACTGAAGCTCAGGATAACTGTCCAAGAACAAGCATTCAAGGGAAAAGGAAGAAAAATAACATCACACGGGTAAAAGGAAGTACCATGATAAATGATCCTACTAGGGGCAATCAAATACAAAGGCTTGATATCATTAATATTTATAATATCATAATTAGCTGCACTGTGCCTAAGCAGTGTTATTAGTGTAACTAATTATGTTATCATAAACTAAGTTAGCAATACAATAGGAATCAGTATTCTTACCTTCATAAATTATTATCAATATTGGATTTCATGTACTTGTGCCCAGCAAATTCAGTTAAGTATTGCAGTTCCATCTAGATTCAAACACAAGTATCTAGCTTGCTTGGCAGCAAGTAATAACATGCACTCCTGACTTTGTTTCTAAAATATATTAACTAAAAAGCATACTCTTACTCCTTCTAGAAAAAGAGGAGATAACACACTGATGTGTTGTGTATGTTCTCAATGATAAAAATAACGAGTGACCATATCTTACATGTGCACTAAAATGTGGCAGCTAGAATCCTTCATTCCAGTTTCCAAAAACTTCCAAGGAGATGTCCAAGTTTGTAGTGGCATTACCTTGAGATGAAATGCAGTTTCTTTGGTAAAACCCCTTAAGAAGCTAAACGAAGCTTTGCATTTTAATCAGTAAAGATATCCATTTAAAAATGTCGTGATTTATTTGCAATAAAGGTAAAAATATAAAGGAATGATTCTCCGTTTTGTAAGTGATGAAATTCCTATTGATTTTCATATGGAAACATAGAGATAATTCAGGCAGTTGAAAATGTAATGATAAGGAACTGTGGAACAAATGTAATTTCCAAAAACTTTGAGAACCACTTGCTTTCTGATTGTATAAAAGTTCCTTAAGCCTTTCCCAGTCCTCATTATATTACAGATTTAGGACTGGTCCTATTCCTAATTAAATGTGTTCATAATGGTATCTATGTGGACTCACAGTGTGACACTGAATGTAAACACCTGTATTTTTATATAGCAGTACTCTAGCCTTTAGATAATTCATGTCCTTTCCTCATATCAGCATCAAATAGATGCTGAATGCAGAGTGTTGCCACAGGAGAGTGACACAGTAGAATTTTGTCATGATTTTTTTTAGTATTTGATGACCAGAGTAAATGAAATGATAAACACTTTCTTCTAAGCAGAGCACCTGACATCAAAGCAAAGCTGTCTTGCCCTGCAGACACCAGATAAATGGCAAAATGAACAGTTATCTCATTGGTTGTTACATTTATCACAATCATTTCCTTTGTAAACAGAAAGAATACTAAAAAACTGTGCTAAGTGGTGCGAATAAGCAGTTTAAGAGAAGACACACCCACCTTCTGCTAAAAGGGAGAATGATTCCGATCAGTACCTGTTTGTGCTTTTACATTAATGCTACAAATACTTTCATCTGATAATTTTTAGCCCTTAACAAATGAGAAGCATCATAGCTCTGTAAAATATCTTGGAAATACGAGTGCTGCTTTTTTGCTTTGCAACATTGCATAATGTGGTTTTTGGCCTGTAGACTCTAAACGCATCGTCTTTGAGGCAGCTGATATGTATTCTCTGATAGTTCTTCTGTAACACTAGCATTCTGTGTTTGCTAATGCAGTAGTTGCTGCTGCAGTCAGTACTTGCCATTGTACCAAGATGTGACCTGTGATAGTACACTACCTGTCATATCAATGAGATTCCCACTTAGAAATGCTAAACTCAGATGTGGCTTCTACTCACTGGCTCCCACACTTAAGACTTCAGCCTTATCTACAGCCACTCAAAAGACAGTCCTAGCATAGATGCTGCATCAGCCTCACAAAAGTGGACAAAGCCAGTCTTCATGTTTTCCTTCCACACTGCTTTTCTGATGGCTTATTTAGGTGTTTTTTTCTGTGAGAGGACCTGACATTTGAAACTTTGACACAGATGGCTGTCATTAATATCACCTCTGAATCACCTTTCCATTGAATGCATGAGATAAACCTTGTCAGCTTGTCTCAGCTATAATCTCAGCCTGCAAATATAGACAGTGGGATGAGAGAGTGGCACAGTAATGGTGACACCACACTGCCTTTTTACTGACTCCCTCAAGGAAGAACTTTTGTAAAAGCATGCTTGCCTCATCATGAATTTAGATAGAGATCAAGAGCATGTTACAATGATGCATATAGTTAAGCATGCTCTTATAACCCAAAATTATTAGAGTGGCTGCATAAGAGAGGGAGAGTAGAGTTAGTATCCCTGTAATCCCAAATTAACTGAGTTGTGTTTTAGAATGATATCTCTAAGTTTCCTAGGAAGATACATCAACAGGAGTGATAAAGATAACTGTGTTCTCACTAGGCATCTAGACAGGGTACAATATTCCCCAGAGGTGCAATTTGATCTCCTCTGCGTAGTCACTGTCTCACCTTGTCTGTTTATTACAGGAATCTTTTATTAGTTGCTCACTGATCTTACTCCAGGGAGCTGAAGTGATTATGTCCAAGAACTACACTGGTGTCAGCTGATGGCAACAGAATTGGTATAGTGTGTTTCTCTATAAACTTCCACCCAATGTCAGCTATAAAAATCATACTTAACACAGTGGTCTCTGCACATGCCAGGTAGCTAAACATGTGGCAGTTTATGGGTTTATAGGAAGGAGTAAATAAATACAGACATTTCATACCTTGCTTTCAGCACCAGAAGTTTGAAAACTAATGACATTTGTTTAGTTGTATTTAAAGGTTAAAGAAATAAAAAGGAAAATGATTAACCAAAGTATCTTCATTTCAGAATTATCCAAAACCCAAACAAACTCTTTATCCTAGTGAATCCTCCTCAATTATTATGATTGTATTGTAATGCAAACATTAAAGCAGTATCTGATAAAAACATAGACAGTTTCTTCAGCAAAGAGATGAAAGAGAGTGATTCTGAACATGCACCGTTCAGAGTAAGAACTTCACTGAAAATTCTTGGAACTAAAATTTAACAAACTGCAGATTTTGTTCTCTAAATACAAGGGCTTCCTGTTATGACTAAACATGCTTTCCATTGAATATCAATGGGTACTAGAAGCTGATTCTTCTGAGTATAGAAGCCTTCTGAATTTTAACTTTATTGCGGTCAAATCTAAACAATCTTTTATAGCACAAAGAGAGAATTTTGCAAAACTTCAAAGGCTTCATATGAAATATTACATTGGCTCTTCTGTTAAATAAATAAACTGCCAGCTACATAAGAACACTGTTGCCAATGCATGCACCAAGTTTTGGCTGCTTTCAGATTCTTCAAGACCTCTGACCACCTTCAGTGGGTGGAGGCATTCACCCCTCATATTTGGAATTGACTTTTGTGCACCTTTGTTTGGGAAAGCAAAGTTTTCCAGCATGGTGAAGAACTACCCTCTTGTTTCCAGCACTCGTCACTGGCCAGAAACACAGACCACCTCATCAAATGATAATTTGGAGATCACATTACAAAACAAATCTTTCTTCCCTTACTCCCATCAACAGTTCTGAAGATTCAGTCAAAGATGAATTTTGATACCATGGCTTGCATCTGAAATGTAGATTTCAGCCAGTCACATCACAGCTTCCTAAGGGATATGGCTTAGTGGACAGTATTGGTGGGATGTGGCTGGTTGGACTAGTTGATCTTAGAGGTCTTTTCCAACCTTAATGATTCTAAGTGTAAGCCATTGTTGATAAAGAAGGGCTCTTTGTTTAGGGTATTAAATGGATTGAACATCAGCACACTCAGGGACTGTTATAGCTTGTGCTTAGAATTTCTCCATTCTTCACTTTCTCTCCCAGGGTGGAAAAGGGCTTCTGCAGATGTGAGTCCCCATGGGAGTCTGATGATCTGTCTGCAGAACATCCTCAGGAGTGATCTGGGGAGCACTGGCAGAGCAACCCTCTGCATCCTGCTGTACCAGTCACATGGCTTTGTTGCAGTTGATAAATCCTCCAGAGTTTGCAAGGCTAGACAAAAGTTCCTAGCCTAAACAATATGTGAAGAAACAACCTCTATAACATTTGTTTTTTCTTAATGGGTCTATTATGGAAGTTTATGTTGTGATTATCTTCAGTGTTGTTTCTTATACAGTCCACAGTTTCTTATAAAAAATATACCTTCCCTAACAGTGAAGCCATTTACAGTAGAAACTGATAAAACAAAAGGAACTAGGATTGTTAAGGCATAGGTAAGAAGTTTAATCTTTGTAGGTTTTATATGTATTGTATGCTAAATTTGCTTTAAGCACTAAGTTTAAAGTTTGATATTCACAGCTAGTGAATGTGGCTATTAAGAAACTGTGTATTCACATTAACTCCTTGGCTGTGTTGGTTTTAGTGCTTTCACTGCTGGCAACAGACACCATGCTGGGAAAATCCAGCTCTTGTTGCAATAGGATTTTAAAAAAATCCAGGCACTGCCAAAAATACATAATTCTTTTTTTGTACTCTGCAGTTTGTTTTACTTAGGAAAATGGCCTGGTCATACCCTGCAGCATGCATTCATTACAGTGATCTTTGACTGGCAGATGCAGAGTAATAAGATGCATATTTTAGTGCTTATTATAATACCCTGTCCAAAAACAACTTGACAAATTTGTGATTTCGACAGTATCTCATTTTGCTGGCTGCAGTGCTCTGTGACTGCCTGGTCCACGTGGCTTCCAGATTATGCATACCACCAATACTGCTCATTAAAATGGCCACAGTTCACCAGTTTCGGTAGCTTGGAACGAACTTGGAATGAATTATTATACAACAAAGAGGCTGCTGTCATGCAGAACAAAAGACAAGCAAAAGAGAGCTTTGGCTTAATGAGGCTAAGTGAGTGTCTCCCCTGCATCACCAGCTACTTGACGGCCTTTGAGCATGGATTTTTTTCTCCACAGGCCAAAACCTTTGGTCTATTATTTTGTGTTTATGCACCTTGAGGCTAATATACATTTTAATATGCTGCACATGGAGAAAAAAATCAGCCATTAGATTAGAACATGTGCACTCCCTGTTAAGTTAATGACAGCCGAACATAGAGATAAATTTAGGTTTTCATATTTAATTATAGCACGGTGCAGTACGTTTAGCAAGGATAAATTGCACTATTATTATGCTTCATTTTTTTTGACATCTTTTCATATTAACCATGCGCACTTACCCCCACTTCCTCCCCAGTGTCACACTTAATGTCTATGTGCATCATCCTTCTCTAACACCATTAATTTTTTATTCTGTATAGTTGTATATGCATTGTTGTATTTGTTACTTATCTTGCTGGTTGGGTAAAACCATTAAAAACAATCCTTGTGTTGGGCGATCTACATAAGCAATAAGGACAGAAAAGACATGAAAAGAATTGGCTGGCATGGCCAAACATGGCTTCTCCCGTCTGCTGTCGGAGCAGGGCTGTCCAGCCCTTCCTCCTGGGATGCTTTCAGTGCAATGCACTCTGCCTGTGATTGCAAAGTGCTAGCCCTATTCTCAGAGAGCAGAATTAGAAAAGTCAGGGAAATAATGCACAGAAGCTTTAATTAGCTCTGCAGGACTATATAGTTGGATGATATTAATATGGATAACGGGGAAGAATTTAACGTTGCTTTAGCATATAGGAATGAAAACAGAGCTAAGATTGGTAGGTGGTACATGTGCTTGTTGGGGCTTTGAACATGCATTGCTTCTGTGTGTCAGAGCTGTTCTCAAAACAGGACTGAGGCCAGACCTCAGCCTTGTGGATGATGTGAGATTAAAAGCAGAACAAGATGGTACCCAATTCAGCATTTGTGTGTCCATGTTAAGTTTTTGTGGGAATGTTTGTTAATTTCTGTGTGGATCTGATGGCGATGTTGGACTATTTATCTCTACCTGAGAGAATGCTGAAATTTGATTTCAGCTCTGGGCTGAGTTATTCAGCTTGCTGTGGCTTGTGAAAAATATGCTTGCGTGCTTCACAAAATTAAGGAAATACTGCTATTTTCCAAAGTGGATTAGAGCAGGTAATAACTCATAGGAAGAAGATTTTCCTACTCCTGCTGTGTGTATAAGCAAGTAGAAGATATTATGCCACAGGCTTATTCCTAGATTATTCCTTATTGGATAGTTGTTTCGTGACAAAAGACACTGTGGCTTGATGACCAGAGGGTCATGACAGGAATAATAATCACCATATGACAGGGTGTCTGGATCTCGGTGATAAAGCATTCCTCATGGCAATCAGTCAGCACTTGCTGGTGCAAGAATTTTCCTCAATGGCAGAGATCAGCTTTTTCATATTCATTGAAAGCAAATCAGTCTCCCTTTCCCCTTCCCCCACCCTCTTCTTCCAACCTTCGGTTCAGTATCAGCTTTTACAGCCAAAGAGATTTTTCTTTGTGAGATGAAACTCACCGAGTTTGGGGATGTTTAGGATACTGCAGTGTTTATGGGATTGGTATTACTTGCAGAGCCTTATTTTTTGCATCCTCGCTAGGTAAAGCCCCGGTCAGTAGTGACTGATAGCTAATTGTCTGCAGTTCAAGCACCAGAAAATGTCAGCAATTAATTTATATGTGCAAAACCATTCTCTCTGATTTTGTAAGTGCAGATTTTGATGCAAATTGCGTCTGTGAAAGCAAGGTTGCGCCTTTCAAAATGTAAGCTATAATTACTAGTCTGAGGACCTGATGATATGAAATTCTTCCTCTAGAATCTACCCCTAGTGAGCCAAGCCATTTATTAACAATATTGTGTATTTCTAAGCAGTACTTCTTTATTGTTCATTAAGTGCTGGTAAAATGCTTGATATTATCTGAGGTGTAGTCTTAAGAAGATGCAGGTTATATCCTACCAATATTCTGATGATTTAGACACATCTTGCCAACCAAGAATGTCTCTTTTGTACCTCCAGGTAACTATTATTAGCAAATGCTTCAGTTTTTTATGTGTTCCATTTTGTTTATGGTACTAGTCACAGATGCACTTACTGATATACACGGAAAGTCTTGGGCTCTGAGCCTCTGAAACAAACATTGCCCCTAAAGCACTTGAGGAAGTTGTCTACTTAGATAGAAAGATACTGCATGAGCCACAATGCTTGCGTAAGGAAGGAACAAAACAAAATCTGTGGACTTGGCTATAGCAGAGTAAATATCGCTTTTCAGGCTGTTTTCCAATAACTTAATTATTCTTGGATTAGTTTTGAGAGAGATTTTATGACTTCTCACTTCATTTCCTTGACTAAAACACCTCTTGTTTTAAGAACAGATTTATTTAAGAGCCCTAAGTGTAGTCACAGGCACAAATGTATCAGAAATCTAGGAGTGAGGAAAAGGCTAAAGAAGCTAAACTTGAAAGTGTCTGTATGTCCTTTCTAAAGGATGCACTCAAACATAACAGATGAAGAACTCAAATCTACAAATTTGAAGTTTGCAATCAATCGAGAGAGAGGAATTTTATGATGTAGAGTGGAAAATTCAGCCAACATTGAATTGGAAGAAAGGGATGTGTTCAGGAAAAGCAGCAGAAAAAAAAAATATCCTGATTGGAAGGCAAGTCTTTTTGAAGTGATGGAGGCTTCATGCTGTGTTGCTGAGATTAAAGGGAGGGAGGACTTTTAAGACTTGAATGCATGAAGTCTAGCAAAATCCTGCCAGGAGACATTTCAGGTTGCCAGGAGTGTGTGCTGGGCTTTAGATTTTTCCTGTCTGATTTGCACGTGCTAGCATATGGCCTTTTGAGCATTTCAGCTGAGCCCTATCAGCTATCCTTGGAAGCCACTGCATCCTAACAGAGTGTTTCCGTGGCTCAGTGTAAGCCGCTGGAGCCAACTGTACCTGGCAACGTGCAATTGAAATGTCTTTCTGCTTAAAGTTTAAGAACATATTTAAGGATCTTGATTATGATCTTTGCTACACATTTTATTTTCATTGCTATGGAGAAAAAAAAAAAAAAAAAAAAAAAAAAAAAAAGTGAAGATTTTTCTGTAATCATCTGTTTCCAAACACACGTATCCCTGTATCCCTCAGCTCCAGGAACAGCAGTTTCTGGGTTTTTACAGACAAATGGAATAAAATGTTTTTCTGTTTTGTTGCACATTAGTCATACTTTGGCAGAGGGCAACTGCCTCCAGTAAGTGAAAGGAAATATTGGGCACACCATTTCTACATGTAGGAGTTGAGAAAAGAGGTTTCTGTATTTTGCTGACCTATCCATGCTGCACAGAATTCATTAAGGCCCTGGAACCGTGTTTGGGTTGTTCCAGGGAGCAATTACAGCCAGCCTGTAATCTGCAGCTCTGTAGCACATTGGGGCTCTATAATAGTTTGAAGGGGCCTGGCAAGAATTTTATTGATTTCCTGAGATCTCATTCAGACTGATTGCGCTTGGGTACTCTGATGGTTGATGTTTAAGAACACCTCCACTAGCTATTATTAAGAAGGTGGGTCTAATCCTCACATAGGTAAGACCTTGTTTGCCCTTCATTCAGCTCAGCAGGCAAGTTTTAATGAAATAGCTCCGTTTTATTCTTTATGCCACATCTCTGTTTTTGATTGCTACATTTGGAACTACCGAGTTTAAGTCGCTGTATAGCCCATATATTGCTCAGGGTACATCACATTGTATATCTATCCTTTTGTTATACATTTCATCTCTTTCCTATTTGTCTGCTTGGAATAATTAATGCATTTTTTGGTATAACTAGGTAGTATCTCTTCCAAGTTGCTGATTTATTTATACATAACACCTATCAAATACCTTGCGGTTTTATACAGTATGTATGGAATCATAAGAAGCCCAGAAGCAAACCACTGAAAGAGTGCACAGTTTTTTTTACATCTTTTTTAAATCCAAGACCTTGCAGCTGAGTTTAAAGTAGTCCAATTCTAGAACCTATCTATTATAATTCAATTTGTTTATTTTACCCATCTTTATGCTAATCATTACTTACTATTTGCTGAATAGCCATGCTCTGATGTAAAATATAGAAGATATGCCAAAAATGCATCCTTTCCAATTCCAGCCTAGAAGTCTAATCCAGGCTCACCAGCCTTTTTTACTGCCTTTACTGAAGCTTCTTTCAAATGCTGATGGTTTCTGACATTTTAAAGTATCCATTTCAAACATTTCCATTTGCATTTTGAAAACCAGGAAGCTCATCATAAACCACGTGAGCACAAATATATCTTCATGTTTCCTTCTACTCCAAATATATCACTAAGCTATGAACAACTCACATGCCATTTACATTTGCATAAATGACATTGTGAAGCCTTTAACCATACCTGTTAAAGCAGGAGCATCAAGAATCCTTTGACGAATGTAGCGTGAGTGTGGTATTGGTAAGGAATGTTTATAAAAGAACATCCAGGAAGTGTGGTCTTTTGGGGCTGCTGCTCTGGGTGGCACAGAGCACACTTCATTAATATCTCATGCTCCAGGATTCCCATCTTTCTCTTCACAACAAAATCATAATCATTTATTTGATAGACTGCAAGCATTTTATTAGCAAGTTTGTCATAGGTTGGTTCTGACCTTCCTTGTCTGATCTGTGGGTGGACTTCTGTGCCTGCTGCTGGATTTTGGCCTTAATTACAAAGAGAAGCAGATGGAGGAGAAAGTTAGTGTTTACCATTTTCCATAAGACTAAATTTATTTTTCTGCTTTTTATCTCCAAGGTACTTTAGCCTACATAGTGTGAATTGTTTGCAAAGTTATTTATAACAACATTGAGGATGAGCTTACAGTCTGAAAAACTTGTAAGTCTACATCCATTTAGAAAACATGATCTCCTTCTGTATGGGAACTGCTGAGTGATCCATTTCCTCAGGTGAACCACTGATCACCTGAGGAAAGGACTGAGTCAGCTGTGGGAGCACAGGTGAAGGCAATTCACCTGAGCGACTGGAATGCACTCTTCCTAAACCCTATTTAAGGTCTGACTGCCACCAGGGAAGGATCTCTTTCTGGAGTTCTCCAATGTGAGCAGTGGATGCAGGTAAGCATTTCATTTTTTATTGTCTCTTTTTCCACCACAATAATCTTTCCAACTATAACACCCATAAAGTACTATCCTAACTATGCTACTCTTCCAATTGTATATCTGTTGACTGTACACCTTCGTATACATTCTGAGAGTTTGTTTTAGAAACCCAGCACTGAGAACTGTGACCAAAAGCTTTAGGCGCGTCTAACTCAAAGCCTCTGCTATGAGAGCTTATCTCTACTGACTGATGTTTGTTTAGGGAGCTGAACTAGGTCAGGATGTGACAAATCACACTTCAACAGTACCCAGGTATGCTGAATGTTGACTTCCCCATCTCTAGTGAAATTAATGTCTGTTCAGTTAAAATTCATTCAAGGTAAGGTGTGCCCAGTTAGCTGGGCAGTGCAGTGAGAGGGACTGTGTCACAGCGCAACATGACTCACTTTCAAGCACTGGAAGATTGTACAGTATTATCAGCCCTTTACAAGATAATCCCATAGTGCAATGTCCAAGGCAATTCTCTTGCAGTGAAAGCTTAGAGAAGTAAGACTTTGGTTGGTAGTGGTGGATGCAACAGTACCTCTGCTCATAACTATAGTCATCTCTCTTTGTCTCAGCCCCACGAGGGCAATATGATTTTCTTCCATTCTTGCAGCTCATAAGCACACTTCTCTTCACAACATACACCATATGCCACTGGAAAAGGGCTGTAAAGTTTTATAGGTATATTTGAGGGTATTATAAAAGGATAATGATGTAAAAATAATGCAAAGAAATAGAAATTATTGAACAACTGAATTAAAACATTAAGCTGGGATAGTTCCTTTGCATTTGGCCTCTAATTGGCCATTACAGTTATAAAGTGGTAGACTTCTTTTTTAGAGTTAAGAAAACCAAGAAGAAATCTGATTTTAACAGTAGCTGTAATAATTAGTTTAAATACTAATAGTCTAGGTACTTTGCTGAAGACTAATTAGTATGAGCTAATTCAGCATAAATCTGATTTCTGGTTTGTTTGGTTTTTTTAAGTTTTGAATGGTTTTAGGAAAATATTTTAGCTGAGAGATAAAAGTTTTCACTCATATATTGAAATGTTAATTAATTAATCTGTGTTCAATGAAAGATGAAGTACAGTGATAGCGATGTCCTAATTACAGATATCTTGATTAATCTGAAATCAGTTTCAGACCAAAATCTGTCCTCTTCCTCTGGAAGCCCAGCAGAGAAAACAACACGATTGTTTTCGGTCACACTGCCCTCATGTTCCTGTTAAAAGGCACTATTATATAACTTGATAATTTTAAAGGTAAAAGAAGGCAGCAGGATAATGTGCTGACTAGAGTAGCATAGTTTATCTATGTTTTCCCAGATAGAAGTTCTGCACCTCAAAAATTTCATTCCAAATTGTGGGTATTTTTTCCCCTTCAAAATAAGATGGAGTACAACACATTTGAACTCTTCTCTTGGAAAACCAGAGAAAAAAATTCACAGTGTCTCAGTGTTTTCTCTCCCACAACAGCCATAGTGGCTGTTCCTGGCTCAGCCTGCATGGCTCTCATTACAGTTCTAGTTGTGAAGGGAGCTTGGCCAAAGTTTGATCTTTATTTGTTCTCCTGATAGCTCATATGTACATAAGGCTCTAAGATGGCTACTCTATTTTTTTACTATCATCTATTACAGATGATGACATCTTAGATTATTTTTCATCCTACATGGCAGCAATCAGAAACTTCAGATAAGCAATGAAATCTACTTTGTTTTGTTGCACTATAAGGTTGTGTTCTTTTCCACAAATTGAGAAAAAAGGAAAAAAAAAAAAAAAAAAAAAAAAGAAAAAGACAGAGATAATATACATCCAATAATATATACAAAAATACAGCATGAAACCCAGAGTACCTGCACCTGACTTTCAAAGGAGGATGCTTAAAATGAATTAGACTGTTTTCCAGGGAAAACTTACAGCACACTACTTGCGTATAAATTAACAACAATGGAAGAGGTAAATTAAAATTGTGACATCAATTTCATTTTTAGCTCTGTTTTGCATTTATATAGAAGGATTTATTACTGTGATTTACCTTCTACTGTGAGGCAAAAGAAAGTATAAAGTAGCAGCAGTTGTAATTATTTCCTGGAAAACTTTAGCTTGCAGCAAATGCTCAAAAGCATGAGTTACAGCAAGCCCACCAGATCCATCCTCCCTCCATTTTTCTAGGCTGGGTTCCCAGCATTTTCTGGCATGTCACTTCAGCAGCAAGGTTCAGCATGTATTAAAGGGAAGGCCCATCAGCCATCTCAGACGAAGTACTAACTTCCTCTATTACTTCCATTTCTTCAGCATTTTTGCTTTTCCCCACCTCCCAGTATGAGTTGGAAGCTGGGATGGTGGTGGTGTAGAAGCCCTAGGTGGGCTGTTCCGGGACTGGACAGCAAAGCAGGTCTTGTTCTTTTCTGCAGCACAGTCAGTAACAAGGATCCTTTGCTTTTTACATGCTAGCTTAAAACTCAGGGTGAAGATGGTATTCCGTGACTCCATTCATTCCATGTGCTTGCTGGATCTTCAGCAGTGCTCTTTTTCTAATACAGCTGTCCGAGGTGACTGAGGTGGTGTAAGGGCATGTCCTAAGCTGTGACACAAGCTCCCACAGAATTTAAGAATCAATTAGTGTTTTTGCCTTTCATGCTGAGTGTAAAAGGCACATTTTCAACTTTGCCTTATCTCTGCAGGAGCGTATCTGCACTGCTGTTGCTTTTCTTTTTACAGGAAGGAAATTAGTAAAATCTTACAAAAACAAAACAGCCTGTCTGGTAGCCAAAGAATGGAAATGAGAGAGCAGGTGAGCCTTGTAAGATAGGTGGAGTTCATTAGTTAGAAGACACTATTGTAATGATGAAGGTGGCATAAAACTTTTGCAAGAGAAGACAACAGTATGAAGCAAGTGTCCATTTTATCTCATTTCTTTTGTCTTCTGAAACAGTCATGAGAGGCAGGCTCAAAAAACCTAATTAAACACTGAAAGGAAATGAAAATGAGTTCCCAGTTCCATTGCCTAGACTGATTCTGTGCACACTCAATTTGTATTATTTTCAGAGGAAAAAGTAAGACATTAGACCAGAATTCTCAAAGTATTTCTTATCCTTGAAGAGACAGACCAGGTGGCAGGGCTACTCCTCCAATACCATCCATAAACCTGGTATTGCCATTAGGGCCTGCCAAGTATTTGGCATAGCTCAGATCTGTTTTGTTATTAAAAAAAAGTGAGCCCCTCACCATCACTTGTTTCTACAGGGGAAAATATACAAAGACTTTGAAGAAACTTCTTTTCTAAGGGGGGGAAAAAAAAAAAAAGCAAATTATATTAGATAAACTGAGTTCCTGTGGAAGGAGGAACCTACATTATGTTTTCTAAGCTGCTTTTACACTTGGAGATCAAATTGAAATATTATTACATTTTAATCTATCTGTGCCAGTGTTAGTGTCACTGATACCTATAAGAACATGCCTGAAAGAAAACTTAATAGCATCCTAATGATGCTTTGCCTCCACGTTAAGAGTATACTGGTGTTATGCAGGTTATACAAGGAATCCCTGATGTTAATTGAGAAATCATGTACCTTGAGGACACTCCTGGAGCAGCAGCTTGCTTTAAGACTGTACTGAAGATATACCTCAGTCTTTGGCTTATGCTGAAGTGTTATTTATTTATTTATTTTAATTATCTGTTTATTTATGGCAGAAAATGAAGTGACATTTATACTTTTTCCTTTTTTGAAGACAAAAAAATGTGTTCTTAAATGTTAAAAACTGCAGTGCCTATCTGTGTTAAATAATGCCATGCCAGGACTTACTTTTTATGGTTATAAAAGTCTTGCGAGTTTGGTTCCATGAAATCTCTAATGACAAAGAATAGCATTTATTGAAACTAGTTGGATGTTACAGTGTTGTACTTCAGTCTGCCTGGGCACAGACATCAGAAGTGACTAGATTCCTATAGGCATCTAACTTCAGAACATAGAGAGATGGCTGTACTTTCAAATTAAACGTGCACGGGAATATTCCAGGGTACTGAGGCCAGCTGGCACCATGCAGCCTGTGCCAATGATCAGAAGCTGTTAGTCTCCAAAGCAGGTTGGCTGCAGGCAGGCTGCCTGCTGGGAGCATCTCCTGGAGCATGCCGACTTCCAAAGCCTCTCTAGGAAATGCTGGGATGCTGATAGGGAGTGCAGGCCATGGAGCAGGCAAGGAAACATTGTAACACTTTTTTAGGATAGATGACAACGTTGTACTGCCCAGGAATGCTCCCAGACTTGTTTACTACTGTGAATATAGACTGAGACTCTTAGAAAAGCATTAAAGCAAGGGAGAAAGGGAGAGAGTAGTGATTATGGCAGTTTGTGAGTGGGCACAAACAATGGACAGATGGACATAAAAATGAGCTATATTGGGAGTTTGTGAAAATTGCACTGGGAAAAAGAGCTCTCACAGCCTGAGGCTCCAAAATCAAGAAAACCAGTGAGAATTTTTAGAAGCGTTACAGAAATATCTGCTATCTGAAATAAAATAGAATTCAATGTAATGTAGTATATGTGTGACTAATTCACATATTTATGTATGATGTGACTTATCCAAGGACGGATAGGCTATAAAAACTATAGCTTGCTACCATTCTAAATAGAATAAGGCAGCTAACCCCTGAATTCATTGTGTTCTAATGGATGAATTCAGTTTGTAAGTAAGAGTAGGACAAAGTTTCAGTAATTCAAATGAGAGTCCTCAGAAGCTATTTTTACATTAAGAAGCTGTGCAGACAAATAGGAATGGAGTTGCAGAATGAAATGGATGCTGCTACAGACTGATGTCCGTACAGCATGTGTTTCAGAGGGGTTTTACTGTGTTCTAGCTCTAGTCTAGCCTTGTGAGCTAAATGCCCATTAGCAGCTGGAGCTCATTTTAGGTGTGCTGCTGTAGCACACATTCAGGTTTCATTTAATCCAAAATAAAATCCAAGTTTGTGCTCTCTGAGACTGCTCTGCAGTGAGAACCAAAGCGCAGTATGTGGGGATAATCAGGACATTCCTTTCAGAAGTGTACACCTGATTGAAACTGAACCACTAATGTGGTGGCTCCTGGAGAGCTCATGCAGCAGTACCACAGCGATGCAGAGCTAACTTGTGCAATTAGTGAGCAAGCTGAGGCCAGCCAGCAGTGGAGCAGAGACAGGAGCTGTTAACCACTGAAAACGTTTGCTTAGACCAGGAAAGATGTTGTGCAAGCATAAATGCATTAGCACAAAGTGGAGAAGGAAAGTCTATGCTTTGTTAGTAGTGGTTTTGCATATAGAATTCTTTGGGACGGTAAGAAAATTGCTTCACCAAAGCTTGCTCACAGTAGCAAAATGAACAAATAAAAATGTATCATAGGGAAAAAAAATAGATTCGGAAAATGTACTGCTGAACATATCTGGCTTTGATGCACCACAGAACAGTAAAAAAAAAAAAACAAAACAACAAAACCCAAAACATTTTGGTGCTATTTGCACAAGCGTGAACTTTAAACTGAGAGCAGCAGCACAAAAACAGAGAAGAGGCAGAGAGCCAATTGGCCAGCTGAACACCTGTAAATGTTAGATAACAGAGATTGTGTGGGTCTTCTGTGAGGATCTACAACTGCAGAAAAACAAATACAGATTACCATTATGCAATAGAATAATCAACCATAGGACAGTGTAAATTACAAGAACAATACTAAAGAGAAGTGGATGCACCAAAAAATACCAGGAAATAGTAATATCCTAATACAGTGCTTTTAACTAATTCAAGTGAATGAATGAAGTATTTGGCCAAACTGGGGCAAGCAATTCATAAAAGTCACAATCAAAAAGCCAGAAAACTTTAATGGGTAGTAAACTGCAGGATTCCTGAAGCAGTGTCTGCATGGTGTTTTAAAGGTCTAGAACATCCTGCAGGCATAGAAGAGCTAGAAATTGGTGCAGCCAGTAGAGCTTCAGCTTAATAGAACATCCTTTGTGCTTGGAGGGGGGAGTAAGTAAGGAGGATGTAAGTCTCATTGCTGAGGTTTTCCAGAGCTGCAGGTGACATGGGAGGCAAGCCAGCTGTAAAGAGAGGAACATGTGCATATTCGTAAGCAATTCAAGCAAGGTATTATATAGACCTGCAGGCTACCACTCAGAAAAATACAAGTAGTGTCAGTTTCTGATGCAAAACTGAAATATTTGCAAATGTATTAGATATAAGAATTAAAGAAAGTAACTACCACAGAACTTCTTAAGCACCCTTTGGGGGCAATGCAGGTGGAAGAAAAAGTAATCTGAGATCAAACCTGCTGTAAAAAATACCATGAATATAAGCAAGAAGAGCAAACGGGGCTTATTGAGATTGCTGCCATAGCTGTATAGATGCAGAAACAGAACAGCAAAAGCTGTAGCTGATCATGATTACAATCTCATCTATCTGCTTGAAATGACCAAGGCAATAAATCTAAAATGAAATAAAATGAGATGAAATTGCATTTGACTCCTGGAGCACTGGGATAATTGCTGACCTCCCAAAGGCTATTACCTAGCTCCTAAAAAGTAAAAACCATGCAGGATAGACCCGCACCTGAAAATGGATAAGTCAGTTTGAAGATTAGTAGGATTCATAAACCATCTCACAGAACTATTCCAAGCTTTTCAGATCCGTACAATCTCCTGAGGTGATTACTAAACAAAACCACACCGTGAATATAACCACTGTAATTCCCTGCAGTCTTCTCACATATAACGGAGTTATACAAAATATCCCACAGTGCAGCTTTGCAGCATGCAAATGCAGAGGCCATTTTATCGTAGGATGCAGGGTGCTGGAGGCACTGCTGTTTGAGGGAGGTATGCACAGAAACAGTACTGTTGAACAAGAATGTCAGATCTTCAAGGTAATAGAAACAGAGAAAACAAGTAAATTCAGCATAAATACTATTTAAGCCAGGTATCTGTTGGTTTGAGGCAGGGGCTACAAAGAACCTTGCTGGAATGAAGCAAAGATTTAGCTTATGCCCTTTGATCTTTCATGTTGGCCATATTTGCAAGGGGAAGTCCCATCAGCCTCCTGGAATGCTGCAACACCAGAGGTAAAAAGTCTACAATACTCTATAGCACCTAGATCACTGAGCACAAATGCCATTGTGCATCTGCCACATCTGTGCTGGGATGGGATCCTCCATTGAAATGCATGATTGTATACTGGGGAGCATCAAGCTGTACATTACTTTTGGAGAAACATAGGCTTAACAGAAGGGAAAGGCATGAAGAGTCATTACGCTCTCAATAGGTTCTGAGGAAAAGTAGGGCAATTGACTTTCAAACAGCAAATCTCAGGACCTGACCTTATCTGTATCAGTCAGACTTCTGTGGCTTGATAGACATCTTGCAACAGTCCCTGCAGAAGGAGTGGCTCCCTGCTACCTGAACTGTACTTCGAAACTGTAGAGCATAGGCCGTTTCTGGTTTGTTCTCTGTCAGAGAAGTAGTATTTCCTAACATCCAGTCCAAATCTCCCCTGGCACAGCTTGAAGCTTCTAGTCCTATCACCAGTTACACAAGAGAACAGGCTAACCCCCAGCTCACTACAACCTCCCTTCAGGTAGTTACAGAGAGCAATAAGGTCTCCTCCACTTCTCCAGACTGAACAATTCCAGCTTCTTCAGCTGCTCTTCATAATGCCTGTGCTCCAGACCCCTCACCAGCTTTGTTGCCCTTCTTTGAACACACTCCAGGGCCTTGATATCTTTCTTGCACCAAGGGTCCTGAAACTGGACAAGGTGTTCAAGGTGTAGCCTCACCAGTGCTGAGCACAGGGGGAAAATAAATTACTTTCCTGTTTCTGATGCAAGCCAGGATGCCCTTGGCCTTCTTGGTCACCTGGGCACACTGCTGGCTAATGTTCAGCTGAGCATCAGTCAGTACCCCCATACCATCATTGTCTTGCAGCAAGTCAAATGATAAAACTGAGTCAAGAACTGAAATTTCCAAGTCTTTTCAAGAAATCAGTAGAGAACAAGACATCTCCAGTAAGTAAACGATGGCACTCACAGTGGCCTGATGCTGTACTGATGTCAGTACATGTGTATACTTCAGTGCCTAATGCCTCAAGAAGCACTGCAGCTGACAGTGGTGAAAGGAATAACAAAAAAAAAGAAAGGAAATCCAGAGGCTAACAGCCACCAAGAAACAAGGACTGTGCTGATACCAAACCTTTCCCTGAAGATAAATCATGGGCTTGAGCACAAGCCACCCACGCACAAGAAACCTTTTAATTTGTCTAAAGTAGGAGTGGGTGAACATATTTTCTAGTGTCACCCCCCCAAGCCTGCACACGATGAGCAGGAGACCAAGGAAATGGATAAGGTGGCAGTTTCTTTACCAGGGCTTGGCAGCAGAATGGAACAAACTGATGAACAACCCATTGAAAATCTTTATAGCTGACTTGTGAAACTCCACACTGCTCCAACAGCTGTGTGAGAGGCAGGCTGTGCAGAAAAAATGCCCACCCACACTTTATGTTCCTAGCAAGTCACATTTGTTGCAGTATTGATGGTGACAGACTAATCCTCTAACCCAAGTTGCCAAGTAAGTTGAGTTCTGTTTTTTTTTACTTGTAATAGGTACTAAGTTCTGTTTGTGATGTTTCCCAGGTTAAGGATGGAGAGTGGTTATATTCCTATTTAATGATGCCATCTCATGTATGTAGCTGAGGAATGTCACAACAGTGAGCTCTCTTAGTCCTGCATCAACACATTTGTGTGCAGAAAATTTAGAGAACTCCACTTCAAAATAAGAGGTTGAAAAAAAAATTTTTTTTAATCCATGTGGAGAAAGAGAATATATTGGATTGAGGTGCCTTCTCTCTCTCTCTCCCTCTTCTGACATTTGAGCTTGAGTAAATGTTTTTCTAAGCCTGCAGATAGCCTGAAATGGGGGCTGAGGAGCACAAGCCACTCCATCGGGTCACATTGGAGCAGGCAGTGCTTGAGGTGGCTGTGATAGCACAGGATATATAAGGGACAGGGAGTTGCTGCTACTGTCCAGGAGAGCCCCACCAGCCATCATCTTGTCACCTACTCTAGGGAACCTACTTTAACAGGGGGGTTGAACTAGTTGCTCTCTGGAGGCCCCTTCCAGCCTTATGACTCCTGCTCTCCCTTCACAGCCTTCTCCCTCTCCCCTTCCCTATTGGCAGGTGCTCCAGGCACTTCCCATGGCCAAAGAGCATGGGAAGGTCACCCATGCAGTTTGCTACCCTGTGCATCTCCCCACCCATCCCACTCCTGGCACACCCCCAGTAATAGGAAGCAGTTTGCCCTGCTGTGCTGTATGGTTCATCAGAGCAATCTTGACAAAAAGAGAGATATTTGAGAGCAAACGTATTGCTCATGCAAGGTCATTCACTGCATCTCTGGAGACAGGAAATGTTCCTGTCCTGCTGGAGGAGAAGCAACAAATCTCCTGTGTGGTGACCACACCTGCCTTGTAAGCCTGAGACTAAAGCTCTCCTAGGAGCTTTATCCATCAGAATACACAACACCTCTATAAAATACAGAGGGAGAAATGCAGGCACACAGAAGACACAGATTATCTATAATAATATAAATTATGTCATCTGTGACCTTTATAGCAGAGCCTTGTTGTAGGCAGCATTAACGTACAGAAGTTGCACTAGGAAAATTTTGTTTCCCTTTCTGTCTTCTTGTAGAAATAGCTATCCATGATAGTTTTGAGCTGTAGATTGGATACTGTAAATATCTGGCATAACTTTGAGAAGGTAGATTATGTCAGGAGTATAGAGAATATTATTTTTAGAATTTAAAAGAGGATGTGATGTTAAAATACAGAGTACAGAAGCTCTGTGGGGTTTACATGATGTCAGGTGGAAGTGTGTATGCATGCCTAAGAGGAGCAGGCTATGGTCAGCCAGTGGGATGTGGTCCTTCTTCCTCCAGGGATTAACCTTGGATAACTCCCTGTGTGCTTTGGATTCAGCCACATGCAAAAGGTTTTAGGATCAGGATAGGAGTTTCCTTGTGAGTATAAGTAAGTTGCATCATTTGTTGTGTATTACTGATTCTCTTGAGCTGCCAAAAAAAATTAAAAAAAAAAAAGAAAAAAAGAAAAAAATGAAAAGCCCAATGAATACAAAGAGCAAGATTATATGTAAAGGAAAGGGTTCTATATATCAGTTGTAAGCACATAAGGAACACATGACCAATGAAAAAGTGGATGGCATGTTGAAGTAATATGTGTCCATGGTTATATTTATTAGCAGAGTGAAAACCGAATGCGTATACTTGCAAGCCTAACTGTGCATACAAATGAGCAAGTATTGTAGTAACAAGATGCTCAGAACTCATTTTAAGGCCATTACAGTAATTTAAAACAAGTCGGTTTTTAAAAATACAGTGATATATGCCTGTTATATGTATGTATGTCTAATGATTTGCACATTGGATTTTTAAAACTCAAATTGTCTCGAGTGAAAATCTAATCAAGTTAGCATTTCAGAATATATGACTATTGTATTGTCATTTTCTGAATATAATTATACTTTTGATATCACACTTTAACTATTATAAAGGCAGATAAACATGCAAGAGAAGCTCTGCAGGAGACTTGGAAGTTTGATTCTATGAGTACTTTGTTTGTGTAACTTAGGTTTTTGTATAGCATCTACTTGGTACTTACACACCGGCATCTTCTCACTGCTTGATTGATGGTGATACGTAAAACATTTATTCCTGTTTAAGAAAGATATCACTTTCATAGCACATTATTAGTATTTTATTCTGGCAGCAAGTTAGATATAATATAAAACTTCTAAATAGTTAACCAAATATTTATTTGCAGATCTTCTTTAAAGTTTAAATAACATCGTATGGTCAAGCTAGTTTATCCTCAGATTCTTTTGGTGGACCATTCCAGTTTTGGAGTCTGTATATATTATGGTTTGTGTGTGTATTTGTTGTTGTTCTCATTTTTTTAATATCGCACAAAAGATGTTGGATGCTCTTATTCAAGCCAGAACACCCAAACTCCTCATAAGAGGATATTCAACATTTTCTCTAGCTGACTCAGGTGGACAATCTAGGTGTGGAAGCACTTAATATTAATGCCAAAAGTATTTGTATTATGACTCCTAGGATGAAATTTACTTAGGTTATCGTGGTGATGATAAAAACCACTGTATTGTTGAGTTGAAGGCTTTAAAAGACAGTAGCGGTCTTCTTGGTCTTAACTTCAAGAAGTCACTAGAGCTCATTTATCTGAACTGAATACTTTACATTTAAATTAGGATTTAGTGAAGTAGAGATGGAAGGATTACTGTGTGAGAGATGAATGAGGGAAGGCATTGTAATCTGTGCAGAAGGAGGATAAGTGCTGACAAGAGATGGATTACAATGACGCTGAAGTGGTAGAAGAAATTATTAGTAATGGTTTGCATTTAATTAATCTGTTAATACAATAATATGAGTAGTTTTGTGATGTGCAATCTACCAGATAAAAGTGGTAGATATATTGAAATAATGCTCTGTTTACAGTAGGCAAGTTGATAACAAATCTGCAGTTTCCATTTAAAATAAATAAAGAAACAAATCTGTGGTGGTTCCAGCAATGGAACTTAGTTGTTTTGCAAGTTTAGCTGTGCTAGAAGAAAGTTCTTAATGAGTAAACTTGTAACTAAAATACAGTCAACAGTGGTGAAAAGGCCATTCCTTTATGCCTAGTGACAACAGTGGTTATTTTACTGAATAGACTCAGAGCTTCACAGAGTGGCTTTCAAAATCTGGAGTTCTTCCAAAGGCTGGAAGAAGTAGTACTGGTCTCCCCCTCTGCCTGGTTTCCCATTCCCCGGCAGCACATATTTCATAGGCATGACTCATTAAACAGTATGTTTTTCTATAAACATCCCTGGTGCGAACATAGATTTCCACTGTGTAAGCCCTGCATTCGCTCTCAGGCTGTGTGGTAGCATCAAGTTACTCAAGGAAAATTTTAACAGGTTCACATGGGTTGTACAGGCACTTTGAATGCAGTTTCACAGTTCTAGAAACAGTGCTAGGCTGATTCTGGTACTCAACACAACCAGAATTAGCCAAGTCTGCTAAATACAGCTCCACTCACATGGCTGGGTCAGTGGCATCTGTGATGGACAGGCCAGTCGGTAGCCACCAGCACAGCTGTACAAGTAAGGATATTCTCATGCCTTCTCACAGCTGTAAGGAAATACTTCTTTTTTTTTTTTTTCCTTCTAATAGTTTGGCTGGACTTCTAAAGCTACTCTGAAAGGACACAGAAAACGGACAGCCATTAGGTACTGCTGGAGTTCAATCTCCTCAGTAAATGTACTACCTGGAGAGGATGGTTAAACCCAAAGGAACAGGTGATTTTGTGGTTTTTCTGAAAACCTCTATTACCAGCAACTAAACGTGCCTAGCAGTGGCATTTTTTCAGGTGATCAGGTAATTTACAACATTGGTGTAACATAAGCTGAAAATACAGATCTAAACACCATGGTATATACATACACATGAAAATGCTAATGCTGGGTTGATGTATTTTTTATTTCTCTACCAGTAGAAATACAACATTTTATTTGCACCAAGTTTTTCCAGTGCTGAGGCAACTGATGCAGATCCACATTTCCTAAACGCATTTGAATAGTTGTATTTTCTCACCTGTCAGATATTTGCTAATAGCCATTGTGCTGACATCTTTGTTACTCTGCTGCTTAGCTGACAGAATTTCATCTACATAAATGGGTGGAAAGTCCTTTCTTCACATGTCCAACAAACTGGAGACAAAGTGCCTGCCAATGTTTTAATTTCTTTTGCATGTACTGGTTAGAGAGTAAGAAGAATGCTTTCACTCCACAGTGTCATGAATATGGTAATGTATGGAAATCACAGAAAGCAGGTACTTAAGTTAAGCACATACTGTACTACAGGAATCCCTGATGAATTCAAGGCTCTTCTGTTTAGAGAAGATGTTGTTGTCTGTTAAGTGACAGACTGCCAGATGTTCCTGAAGTAGCACAGTAATGTGTATCAGTATCTTTTCTTCAACCCAGAAGATACCATTTTCCTTATCATCTATGTCATCCTGGCTTTTGATTGTAAATGTCTAAGCTTGCTTCAAATATTAACTCCTTTTTGTTTTATTGATGAATATTTCATGACAGAAAGACTTCAATACATTCATAGAATATAAGCTTTTGCTGCACTATAGTAAGCCCATAATCCTAAAATCTTTTCCTTCACTCGATATAAGCTTCTAAAAACCAGGTGTTTGAGGTAGAACATGAAGAATAATTCTTTGGTGATACTGAGCTAGTAGAGAAAACCTTGGCAGTGGTAAAGATATGATGGAAGGAGAAATAATTGTTATTTTCAATAATGGTTTTATCAGCACTCTCAAGCATGGTGCCATATATCTCAAGGTGAGGTGACAGCAGTATGTTTTCCTAGAACACACATTAACATTGTACTTAGCTTCAGAATTACCGCAGGGCTGGGCATTAGCTCATTTGCTTTAAATAATCATGGCTTAAAGAGTGGACAGAATAGTTGAGTAACCAAATGTGGTGGTACACACACAGGCTATGTGCAGTAATGACAGATTACTGAGACAGCACTGTTTACAAAGCAAATAAAAGTTCCAAGGAAAAAATCAACATAACTGAAAGGCAAAGTTCCCCCTCCTGCAGAAATATTCTGGTCTGCCTTTTATTTTGCAAGATGTTCTGCATCATTAAAGTAAAGGCAGTGATGCCAATAATGACTCAGCTCTGAGCACAGAGCAGTGAGAGCACTTTGATATGAGGGCCAAATTTTCTGCTGGCCAAGATACTCTGTACTGACAGAGAGAGGCTTTGTGGGATTCCCAGTGGATCTTGCCAGTGTGTGTGCATGTCGATGACCCCTGCATGGCCTAGTCTCTTCCTGTGCAGTGTACAGGAAAGCCCCATCCATTAGAACTGCCAGGCCAACACAGAACAGCATTTAAGAAAATTTAGCTTTGACTGTCTAAGAAAGTAAGAACATCTAAAGGGAAAAGAATCAAAAGCTTCATTTTCTCCTTTAATGTTTCATTAGTTTAACAGTTTATGTGATTAGTAGGAAAAGCTTGTGCAAAATGTTTTCCCCATATATCCGTGAATACGAATATACATGTTATTCACCACATTTGCTGAACAGAATTCAGCTTTTAGCTTTATTGTTTATCTTTCCAGAAGAAGCTCAAGGTACTTGACATTGTGACAAGATTTTGCTGTTGTTATTATTGCTGTTGTTTAGTACTGGGACTTTGTGTTTCCTAACTCTCTGGAAATCTTAGAGCTATGTTTTGTTGTATTCTCAGAGAGCAAAAAGGCAGATATCACATCAGGACACTTCAGCAAAGGTATCTGTAAAGTTGCAAGAAGCTGGAGGCAGATCACTGGAAGGGGAATTGGTATGCAGAGTAAGGTACAGGCAGGGCCATGTGTACGTGGCAGGACGTAATAAGGACTCTAGATATATGCAGACATTTTAAGCACATTTGACTTTAGAAAAAAACAAATCTGAAAGATTCAGAAGCAACTTGAATAGTCATTAAAAGTGAAACTGCTTTCTCTGAAAAACTATATACATCAAATATAGAAAGTTTTCCATACGAACAAATGGAGGTCACACCTTACTAAAACCTTTGTACTGAGGGCTTATAAAATGACCCATACAAACCTGATTTAAATTCTCATAGCTTCTGGGCAGGGCAGATGTCTACCTTGCTTAAATGTTAATGTTTCCCTTATCTGATTGCCTTTCTGCACCATGCTCCTTGTTTCAGGGGTCCTGCTTCACCTATTACACCCTTCTAAGCCATTCTTTCTTGACTGCAGTTTTCATAATACTCACCATGTCTGAGGCAGTCACTTGGCTGAGAAACCTCCCAGGAGTTCTCCGTCTTAGCTTTTACCCACTCAGCTGCTTATCTCCCCAGTTGTTCAAGGCCAGGGAGATGCATACCTGTCAACCCCAGCTTCATTATTCATCCATTTGCATAACTAGAGAGTATGTGGGCCTTTGTTTGTTGCATCACTATTGCAATGAGCATAGAGTATCTCAGTACATCAGTTTGAACTTTCTATTAGCAATTTAGCTTGTCAGACAGTATTCAGTCTTCATTTCTTGTTCTCATCTAGTTTTCCTATATGCAAGCAGAAACAACTATACTTGAAAAATGTAAAGTATGTTAAATAAGACAATTTGGCTTCCATTCTACTTGCAGATTTATGAGAGACATCACAGCATCACTTAAAATTGTTTACAAATCAGCTGTGCACAAGAGGAATTTAGTGAATGAATGCATACACCTCTTCATACCTTAGGCATTCATGAATGTATGAACATTCAGCACTAGTGTAATGCTATAATGGGATGGAAAATACCATGTTAATAGGAGGGTAGCAAAGTCTTCAGATACAGCAAATGTGAATGAGCCCAAATTCAGCAGCTGTGGACACAGAAATGATCTGCAGAAGGGCTCAGGCACAGAGGGATATCCTGCAAGGTGCCCTTGCCTCCACTGCCAACTCTTAAATATGGTCTGTGAAAGGATGGATCTTGGCTCCACCCCTTCCAGTCACTCAGGTACATTGCATGTAGCTGAGCTCCCCTGAGTTGGCCCTGTCTTCCACCAGGTGCTCAACACTGCTTCCGGCCATGACTTTGCATTTCTGCTACAATAAGAAATTCTTCAAACTAGAGAGAAATGGTATTTTTAAATCCTGTTGCCTCATGGCTAAATGATACTGCTCTCCCAAATCCCCATGTGACAGTGATCATGAGATTTGCTTCTGTAAGTTCTTTATTTACCTTGTTATCACTTCTCCCTGAAAATCCCTTTCATGAAAATTACTTATTTCCAGTGTTCTTTTCTGTGTCTCATCTCATTAGCATGTAAGAGCAGGAACTGCTGGAGTACTGTAGGAGACTGTTGCTCGCTATTGGTTTAGGATGGTGAATCCCTGTGCTAGCTAAAATCTGTGTTCTCTAACAGCAGTTCTCTAACATCCAGCCCCTTAGCAGGAGACATCGCCTTGGTAAAGAAATAATGACTACAGCATTAGGGGACATAGCTGGACTTTTACAGAATAAAGAGAATATCAGTTTCAAAGTTAGGTATAAAGACTTGGTCATCTGAAGCATATTGCTTCACTAGCCTGTTCCACCTCCAATTCAGTTACACTACTTGCTGGTGCACTCATAAAAATTACAGCTATCTGAAGTGAAAGATGCTCTCTAGTTTTTACCATTAGGAAACAAGCACTTTTTTTAGTTCATAATACGCTCAATTACCTTTAGATTGATCCATGAATAAATTATAATCAAAACAGACTTATTCACCTTAAAGCTCTCCTGGCTTAAGGTTTCATTGTTGATTCATTATGTTGTCAGTTCTCTATTGGCAGAGTAATGCTTTTTTATATCTGGATAGAGACAGTTTTAGTGGAAGATACTGTTATCTCTAAATGAGTAGGATTTAGCTTTTCTGGTGAGAACAAATTCATCAATGATGAATCTCTGGAGAAACTACTGAAACAAAAATCACAGTGTTGCTGAAGATTTATACAGTTCATTAGTTAAAAGGCAGCTTTTGGAAGTCTTTAGCAGGGAGGGTTGGATTTTTTCTTTCTTTTTGTAAAATATTTCAACATAATATTTCAAGCTTCCAGATTTGTGATAATGCAGTTACAAACAATGAAACAAAACCACTTAATATATTTATTTTGGCTCCATTATTGATGCTATCTTCTCCAATAGAAACACATTAAATTATGGCTATATAGAGACAGATGGATACGAATAATGCAGCTATAGACATCATTGATACAGATATATAAGCAGACAAGAATTATCTAATTACTCTGCTTGTTGCAATCTTCTAAACACTTGCTGTGATCCACATATTCATATTGGTTTCTTTTCTAGGCAGATGTTGATGTGACAAAGATATCAGTGTACAAAGAATGTGGAGATATGTGGAAAAATAAATAAATTTCAAGACATAGAGTAGAAAGAATTAAAAAAACAAGCAGGGGTTTAAAATTACCAAGTTCTTTGCTTGTGCTTTCATCGAGAGTTGTGCCATTAAATCTTCCATGTGCTTTGGAAGATATCCCCCACAATGATTAGAAACAATTTTATTTTAAAATATCTTAAATATCCATCTCTTTAGCAGTTGTTTCAACGTCTTCACTCCTGCTATATCTGGTAACTTACTTTGTTGAAATACTGCTTGCCATTTCATATGGTCTTTGTCTCAAAAATGCTTGAAACTACAGGTCTGAACAAGAAGTCTCATCAGCCTTCTCTTTATCTGTGCATTACTCATAAGGCGAACCTTCAGTAAGTCCTTTCGAAGCTCCTGAGGCTACATTTTCATGTATTATTTATTGTTATAGAAAATATTACTGCTTTTCAGTGTTGTTTGATGAAATCTGGCTTGGCTGCTTGTGAACCACTAGACTCCAAGCACAAAATAACCAGATCATTTGTATGGGTGCACAGTCGTCTTCTGTTAAGACAGTAGAAGCTCATCGTGCATGCCCAAGATAGGACTAGAATCTAGGTGTTCCATTAATTATTTTACATTCCATTTAATCAATTTCTTGATGGAAATACAGCAATGCAAAGCAAAAACTCAGGTTGTATGTTGGTATTCTATATAAATCATCATTTCACTTAGTTTGAAAAGACACAGTTTTTATATAGTTTAATTCAACATGCATGTTATTACAAAACCTCTGAAGTAATTTGGTTATGGTACTGATTGGATTGGAGGCTTTTCAAAATGTCTGTGGTATGTAGATTACTCCAAAAGTAATGACTCCTCTGTATTTCCATGGAAACTACTGCAGCTACAAAGAGCACAAAGATAATAATATTTGATAGAACAAATTCTCAGCTACAAAATGCTATTTTTCAACATAGTCACCACCCTTAACTGTACATTTTCATCACTGATGAACAAAAGCCTGTTTGCAATGCTTATAAGAGCCTACACCAGCAGAGGTGATCCACTGTTTCATAGTTTCTATGACAGAATCATTGCTAGGTAGATGTTACCCATACAGTCCATCTTTCATTGCTTTGAAAAGAAGGAGCCCAAATTATACGATAGGTGTAGTGAACAGTGCAGCCAAGATTGGCAATGTGCTCCATGATCTTCAAACTGGTTCAGCCCTGACATTATAATGTTGCAAGAGAAAGGTTGCCTTTTTTCTGGCCTGACCCTGGAAGTTTGAGCCGTCAGCATTGTGACGTAGCAGTCAGAGATGATGATTTGTCTATATTCTAGGAAATCCAGAAGGATCACACATGTGTGATATTCTAATTCTGCCACCATCATTTCCAAGGCACTGAAACCAATATTCATCTCAGTACACAGTTCCCTGATCATAATCCACTGACTCACAATGTTGAGCTGATTGAGACACTCTTCATCTTGTGATGTGACAGCTTTGCAAGGTGATCCAGAACATGGCTTGTCTTGCACATTGCTTGACTGCTGCTGAAATACACCACCCACAGTCTCACCGTGCTCACATCCTCTCTCTGGTTTCCATAAATATTCTGCAAGCATCAATGAATGTCAATGGACAGGGAGGAATTCAGTGACACACTTTTGCTTCATACACTTTGCATGTCAGGTGCCATTCTGTCAGGCTGCCTCTCTGCTGCCATCTGTTGAATGGCAACAGAATGAAATGGAATATTGGTGGGAATGTTCAGCCTCTACTGCCATACTGCCAAAGTCCACCTCAGACATTGTGGGCCGACATAATCAAATAGGAGGCATTACTTTCAGAGCAACCCTTGTGCATTCCAGCTAGTGGCTGTGTCATTTGTAAAAATCCGCTTCTTAGGAAAAGAATTAATTGCCTTTGTCTACCACTCTTTGTCTGTATAACAGAATGGACTGTTTTTCTGTACTTATCCTCAAATCATCTATTTTATTTCAATATGCTCAACATTTGTGTCCGTAGAAAACAAGGGATTGCGAATACTTCAAGAGAATAGAAAAATAGAGGCTTTATTCTACAGATATTTGGGTATACTTCCTGAAGTTGACTTTCAATCAGTCATGCCATGAACAACTGTCTTTTTTAATTTACTACTTCAGTTAAAACCTCAGCAAAATTAGCTTTGTTACCTGTTCTGCAGTTCAGTTCTGGGCTAGGCAAGGAAGAGTCCAAATATGCTTTGTTATCAGGTGTGCTTCCTTCTCTAGCCCGAAGTTGTTGGCATCAGCACATACGTTATGGAGAGAAAACAGTTTGTAGCAAGTATCTTTCTAATTGATGCAGCCTTCCAGGGATACATAAATGTTTTCTGTCAAAGTTTGTATTTTTTATTTTTTTTTTAATTTTTATTTTTTAGATTTCTGTTAGAAGTCTTGGGCTTTTTTTAAAGGATTTTATAAAGAATCCAGTCCTTGTGTGTGTGTTTTAAAGCTTGTTGTTTAGACTGAAATTAGAGGGAAAAAGAAAAAAAAAAAAATAATAAAAAAAAATTGCTTCTACTCATTTTCCTTATTTTCCTTTGGTGTATAAGGCCACAATGATACTGCTGCTTGCAGTAACATTTAAAAGTTTAATTTAAGCTATCCTAGAGCTTTTTATTTGCAATAACACGAATCACAAATGTATGGCAACTGCACAGAAAAGAAGGATTTATTGATATATTTAAGGAAACCCTTGAACATGACATATAGGAACAAAACTCTCATTGAACAGGTGAAAAAAAGTGCCTTTTATCATTGGGCAAATTCAGGTGATTATAGCTAGATATGGGACAGATGGTATCTGGGATCTGCAGCATCACCTCAGTTTTGGTCTTGCATTTACCTAGGTTGAGATATTGTCCCAGCATACAGCATCCCCAGCCTGCAGCAGGTCCCCTTTAGAGAGCACCATGAGCACATCTGGCCTGAAGATAAAAATCTGTTGCAGCCACAGACCAAGTCTGGGAAGCAGGGAAACATTTCGAGGGCTTCGCTTTTGGTCTGTATGCCAAAAACCTACTGTTAGGAAAGCTCTTATTTGTCATAACAAGAGGCCTGAGGTCCCATGGTTGGGTATCCTGACTGACAGCTCATTGAGGAATTTTTCCCTCATGGAGCAGTGTATCCTTTTCTGGATTTACTTCATTAAAAAAAATAATAATTTCTAAATTTTTAAATAATTCTGTTTTTTAAATTCACATTGAAATTCCCTCTTTAAAAATTGATAACCAACAGCAGTGCTCTAACTTGTTTGATATGCTCTTTGAGGTTGTATTATTAGTGTGAATTAATGCTAGCAACTACTGAGGCTATGTTTCCCCTATTCCTACCTGCTAGTTTCTGCAGTACTGCAGTAGCTTCTGAACAGGTTTCAGCCAGATGGACAAAATATTTACTGCAGTCTGAGGAACTAGTTTCAGGGCAGGAAGGGCACAATTGCGTCAACCATGCAACAAAATGCAGCAAGAATCCATGTTTTCTGCCATTATTCATTCACCTGAATCAAATCTGTGATTGTGGCCTGCTAGATTTCACTGTATATGTGCTGTGCCAACAAAGGGACTTCTTTCAGGCATGTGGGTGTTTGGCAGGTTTATGAAATCTGAACAAGCACTTCATGTTTCTGGGTGACACGTGAGTTTTGCAATTTAGTGAAATTTTCCTCTAGGATTTACTTAATTGGGCTCAAGGATTAAATGTCACAGAGAAGACTACAAGTGTTTCATGGAGATAAATGATGAGATGATTAGAATGTGTTTCTGTTCATTTGTTGAGCCTTACTTTGGTTAGCCTGTTTGTGAGCCTTACTTTGACAGGGCAAGACAACCTTCTGCTTTCAGAACCTGAAATGCAGGTTTGTATGCTTTTAAAATACACAGATATGTCTAAATAGCTACACAAGGGACTAGTCAAACACAGCTAGAGCCCTTCTAAGTAAACTGATAGTTTTGTGATACCTTTTCACATTCTAAAGAAATGAAGTTACACATTTGAATTATTTAATATGGTACATTTTTATATATAAGCAAATATGCAGTAGGGAAATAGAAGTCTGTTGGATGCTGACATGCAATTCAGCTATTTTTCTGCTGCACCATATTAATATTTTAATATTCAATATAGATTTTCAAGTCAGATCCTGAAGTTCGTGGTTGATTTTTATTCACTTCTCACTCTGGTGAAGTCCCACTGATTTTTATTTCAATCTCCTGAGTAAGAAGCAAGTCACACTCAACGCTCATTTTATTATGCCCTATTATTAAGTATATTAATAATATTCATGATTTTATTTTATTTTTTTTCCAGAAACTACCCAGTTTTGGGCCTTACCTGGAACAGCGCAAAAAAATCATAGCTGAGAACAAGATGAAACTGAAGGAAGAAGGCACAGCTGCTGTGCTTCCTGAAAAGAAGCATTTCATTCCAAAGAAGCCCATTCCAGCAATCAAGGTAAAAATAAAAATAAAAAGGAGTATGTTTATATGTAAGATGTGATCAGCCATCAGGCAGTTGACATGCGTAGTCATTTCTAGCAGTTTGAGTTAGTTATTACTGCTTTTAAGCTTGTTAGAGGGCATCAAAGACAACTATTTATGCAGACTTTCTAGCTTTTAACCGAAATCGATGGGAAATGATTTGTGATGTACATGTATAGGTATTTTCCTAACTTCATCTTTCAAAATCAAGATATTCAGGCAGTGGAAAAGTAATTGTAGAACACTGTGAATTCCTTGAGGAATGAAGTTGAATCGTTTCTCTTAATTTCTCTTAGTTTAAACACAACAGTGTAAGCTCCATTTTGCATGATATCTCTTGATTATTTGTGACGTATTAAACAATTCCATCTCTCATGTAGAATCAGTGGAAAAGGTTGGTGTTCAATACACGTGAGAGCTAAGTCCTAGGTTTTCAAACTGAACTTTTAATGCTGGAAGATGTTTGTCTAAGGAACTGATCCACCCTCTGCAATGGGTAAATGTCAAGATGAAAATAAAACCTGTGTCCCCATCTACTGCATAGTCCATACATTGGAACTTTTCCCTTCCTTTAAGTAGCCAATAAAATTAAATGTCATCAGCTAATCATTCTAGGGGCTCTCTTTAAGACCTACTTAAACATCATGTTTAAACAGGAAAAGAAAATAATATTAAAAAAATCAGGCAAAAATAATTAAATACAAAAGGAAAACTTCTATCAGCAATCTCCTGTAGGATCTCTTATGAAGCCATATGGAAATATCTGCTGAGCTCATTAGTAGTCTTTATCAGACATGGAAGAATATCAGATATTCACGGATGATAGGTAACTTTCACTGTGTGATCCGTTTTGTGTGAATTCCTGCAAAAAAAAAGGCCAAAACATAACATACAACATGGACAGTGGCTCAAAATATATAACTCCCAAGGAGGTTTTGCAACATAGACATTTACTGCCATATACAGTCTTCCAAGATAGCTGCTAGGACTGAAAAAAAAAAAAAAAAGCCAAGGGGAATTTTTGTGTCATCTTGTTTAATTTCAATTACTTGCCATTGCTATAGACCTCCCTCACTTTTGGACAGATCTTTTTGGTTATGAGACCTGCTACTGAAAATCTCTCTCCTCCTTTTGTGCAGCGATTCCCTTCTTTATGTATGTGAAAAGTCCTGAAGAACAGCAATGTACTTTTTTTTTTTTTCCCCCTGCACTATGATGAACATTTTCAAAGGCTACTTGACCTCAGAGGTTTTATGGTTCTATTCTCTTTGCGGGAAAGTATTGATGTAGGAGAAAAGAGAAAGAAGAAACAACAGCCAATAACTGCATTTTCAATGAGATAGCGTGCTTCTGAAAACAGCAGAAAATGAAGAAAAAAAACAAAAAACCCAACCGATACTGTCCAAAAGCAAATAAACTGAATGATGGAAAAATTTTAGAAAGAGGGAAAAACAGACATAAAGACTTGAAAAAAGCATAAATAATAAGTTGAGGTCAATAATTTATCATGCCCAATTCCAACTACAAAAGCAAAAAAGAGCTGAGCACTCAGAGACAGGTTAAAAAGAAGAACAGAGGCCTTACTGCAGGGAAGAGGAAAATGAATTCCCTAAAACAAAAACTTGTTCATAAAGGCACTGAATACTTTTGTGTGTGGTGACTGTGAGGAGCTTCTCAGCCAAAGAAATCAGGTTAGCCTCTTTCTCGCACCTTCATTTAAATTAAACAAGACTGAACAGGACTCTGGCAATTAGAAGAAGGCAGCTGATTTGTGACAATCTTTCAGCCTTAGCATCTCTTTAGAAGGGTATGCTTTAATCATCATGAGAGAAACAGAAATGAGAGATGTCCACTAAGGAATAGCAGAATACCTGGATTTTGCTTGATGTTAGGGAGCTTGTCACTCTGCAAAAGGATGCGTTGATAACGTTTATTATTAAATGACCCATCCATAACACGTTGTGGAAAAAAATCTGCCAGGAAGATTGAGAATATTCATTACAGAAGCTGAGTGAAGCTTACTGAAAAAAAAGGTGACTTATCTGATACCCTTCCCTGATCATGGATTCTCTGCAGAGAGGCAGATGAGCTCAGAGTTGAGTGATTTATCTGTAGCTGTCCTAGAAGTATTCACATTTAGAATTACAAATCCCAAAGTGTCTCCAGGCAGTTCCGTCTTGGCTGACCCTCTGGACAGTGAGGAGAATACATTCTGTTAGTTCAGACTGGCGTATCAGGGGAGTGGGAATGGTCATATCTTATAACTAATCCCAGCCCAGTGCCAGCCCTGTGAAGCAGAGGTATGACTGAAAGCTGGGAGCACCTAAGAACCAGCTGCCCTTGGGATAGCCACTACCCCTGGTTTGGCTGGCTGCATTTTTGGAGGGATGCTGCAAATTTCCCGATGCTTGCCCAGAAATCCCTCATCTGTCTGATCTGCTGTTGGGTTGGTGATATGTAAATTCCAACATTTGTTTAAATTATTCGTGCTGCCAAAATGCCTTTTTTATAGACTTAAAAACCCTCTGTGATTATCCAAAATTTAATTTAATTTTTGGATAGCTTCCCTGTGGCTTTTCCCTTTATTTTCTCTATTTTTCAGTATTAATCAAAACTGCATACTTTGACACTCAGCAGATTTGTTTCTTCTTTTCTCGCTTTTCTGTACTTCATATGGTGGATATACACCCCAGATCTTTTATTTTCTGTTGCACTTCTATACTGGTCCCACATATGTATTTGCCTCAGGTTACCACCTTAGTCTTTATTCCTTATATAATTTCTGAGGATTATTTCTCAATAATCTAGTGTGCTTGAGACCCAATACCATGTTCTGTCACCATTTTTCTGACTATTTATTCCTTTTATGCTTCACAGGCCTGTCCTTGGGACAGACTCCCATTCACAACCAGCAGGTCTCTACTTCTACTAATCTAAAGATTTCCCAGCTTTCCTTGCCTTCTGTTGCTGTCAGCTCCGAGTGATCCTTTCTCCTGAACGTGGTGGGACATGCTAAGAGTTTTGTGCTGAAGCAAAATGTGTGATATGAGGACAAGCATATGGGTAACCCTTGAACCTGCACTATGAGACACTGACAGTGCCTGCGTTGTGCTGTGGCCTTCTAAAGGGAGACTAGAATAGACTGTGATGTTTGGCATCTCCAGAGCATGTGGTCTTTTTCAGTGGAGTCTGCTTGAATCTGGGTGAGCTGTGCCTAAACTGTGAATTGTATTTACAAATACAGGTTTACTAATATGATGGCTAATGAATCACTAATTTCAATTAAATATTTGATACACTAGCATTAAAAATACAGCTATGGTAATAAAAGTAGCATTGTAAAAATAATATCCTACAGAACAGATCTGCTCCTTGTGTATACTCAAAACCACATCTGCTTAGCTTAGTGACAAAATGAATTTTTTCTGCACTCATTAGTAACATAAAACTAATGGATTCTGCTCTGATTCTCTCCATAGCAACTGAATTCCCTGCCAGTTTCATTTGGTACAGTTTTGTTGAGAAGAGTGGGACAGCACAGCAGTAACCAAATGAATGCTCTAGGTCCCAATGATTGCAAAGGTGTAACTTAGGGCTAAATTCAACTGATTTTTTTCTCATTTTTTTGTTAATTGCTGCTGGTAATGCACAAGCCAGAAGCACACAGCTTGATGTTCAAAACCTGGCTTCTGTTTGCAGGTCTGGCATTTGGCACAAAAAAAACATTATACTGTAAACACTGCAGATTTGATCTGGAGGCCATTGAGATATACCAAGTGTGGAATCCCATAGCGCCATTTTAGACAGTCTCTTATTGGAGTGAAACTGCATTTTTAAACCGTGAAAGCTGATTGTTTCTTGCTGCACTGTTTATTTTGTTCCAAACATTTATGATTCGATGGGAGCAAGAAACTCGGAGATAGCTCGAGATGCTGTGAAAGAGTGCACCTGCAGAACATCTTTTAAGTACCAGTGTTATTTTAGTCAATAAAGTCTTCAAACTTTGCAAATGGATAAAGATGTGCTTTCTCCTTGAGAGAAGGCAGTGCATAAAAGACACAGCATCCAGGAGCATAAATGAGAAGTAAATCATATGACACAGTCATTTGAAATCACTTTCAAGTCTCCAAAATGTCAGCACCCTCCCTGTTTGGGTTTCTCGGTCCCCAGAAGAGTATTTTCTGAGCTTTGAGAAGTGAGACTTGCTTACAAATTCAGAAATCACCATGTCATATGCATTGTTTTTGCTATTCCCTTCTTGAGTTTATAGCTGGAAAAATCTGTTTTGATCGTGTTCTGCTTAGTAACCATTTCCTGAGCTTACCTAATGGTATCCTAAATCTTGGACTGTTTCCATCCTTTCCCCCAGCTGCTTCTGTGGAAGGCCATTAACCACCTCACTCCTTTCCTTCTTAAAAGAAACCTTTTCTAATTTCCAGCTTTGAATTTATTCATGTCTGCTTATAATCATGTGTTCTTGTGCCAACATTGTCGCTTATTTTGAATAGCTCTTTTCCTTCCCTGATGTATATATAAAGAGACATCATATTCCTGCTCTGCCTTCATCTTCCTAGGCTAGACATCTTGTTAGGCTCTTTTTGTCTTCTCTTGTATGCAAGGCCCTACACCCCCTGATTACATGAGCAGCCCTTCTCTGCAACCTGCCAGAGCTTTGGCTTTTGTAACATCCAAACCATGTTTAAAGTATACAAATGTGAATCCAGCAACTCCCTGAGAAAATTGTTAATTACCTACGCTGTTTAAATGCGTGCCTTTGTTAGATTAAAAAGCGCTTCACTATCAGGAATCTCCCTGTGTAGACACTTTTAAAATGTGAGCAGACAATGGAAAGCTTCTTCTCTGTATGTTGCACAGGTTTTATATCACTGCTTCAGATTCTAAAAGACAGAAGCACAGTCCCATACTTACAGACAACAAATGTATTTGTGGCATGCCGTGCGATGTTTGGGAGCTGTATACACAGGAGAGAGGCTCATAGGATGCTTAGTATTGCTGAGGGCAGTAGATCACAATGAAACCTCTAACAGGTATGGTACAGACAAGCCTACATGAGACTTGAAACAAACAGGAGCTGAATTCGACAACTACAATTTTTCAGCAGATACAGATGACTGCAGAAACCTGAGAACTGTAGCAACCTGAAAACTGCTGAACAATTCCCAGTAAATCCATTAACTTTTCTGAGAAAGAAAAAGAAAACACAGGGGCACGAGCAGTTCCTCAGGAATTATGTTTGATTGAGTTACTGTTCATCAGAAGAGGTATGCAAAGGGGCTGTGTGTTCAAGCTTAGCCCTTTGCAATAGCAGAGCAAAAAGTATTAGCTTAACCACTTTCAAAGTAGTTAATTGACCTTTTACAGTGGTTTAAGCAAACAGATTTTACTCCAAATTTGCAGTGAATTTGGACCATGCACATAATCAGCTTGCACAGCTCTGTTGATGAGTGCTAACTCATTAAGCTGTGATAACTTGCTCACTTGCAGTCATCTGTCCACACTCATCATGCTGCCTTAAGCAATGTGCCATAGACATTTTATACTGGAAGAGCATTAATGTTCTTTACATGTTGCAGAGAAGAACTTGAAGGCCTTCAGCGTTGGCTGAATGCAACCAAGGTATTTCACTTGTAAGCAAGTTAGGATTTGGCACAGGGAAAACATTTGAGCATTTTTGGAACAACAAAAAGAAGTGTAATTTCCCTATCCTTCTTCCTGGGTTTGGGATATGGCTGAATTTTCTTCCTCAGCAGACATTAACAGCAACCTCACAGATCCTACTGCTGGATTCAGTGAGATATGAAATTTATCTCGTGGTGTAAAGACGCTACTGAAACTTACACGATGAAGGCCGGGCAAATAGAGACAATGTTCGCAAACTCTCAGCAGTATCAGGAAGGAAAGGTTGAACTGATTTATATATTTAATCCAACTTTTTATACATTGATAAAGCTGTGTTACCTTATTCCTCTGCTGTGGCATAGGAAGGATTAGTGATGCTTAGTTCATTTGAAAGTAAGACTGCCCAGAACAACATATGCAATGAAAATGTAAGGTACTGGAATCCAGATCTTCAGTTTTCTATTCGAGAATTGAAAACTATAGTGAGCATTGTATGGGACTGCAAATCATACAGTTTAACTATAGTATGCTAGCAGACACTGAGAACTGTTGGTAGGTTTTTTTGTTGCTGTTGTGGGAATAAGGTAAATATTACTTCCTCAAAAAAAAAAAAAAAAAAAAAAAAAAGAGAAACAATATGAAAGTAAACTCTTATCATGTTTTTTGGAAATGAAAGAACAAAGGTAAATACTCTGAAGCTTGTAACTCTAGGTAGACTTGTCTATGTCTTGTTTTTGTCTTGATCTTTGGCATTTTTCAATTGACTTTTATCAAATTCCCTAATGAAAATCATGACTTCTTTGCTTATTACAGCAGCGTGACTTTGAAGTCGGGTCTGTGCACCTAAAATTCAGTAGGATTTTTGAAATACCTAGCAGTTGTGCCCCTTCTTAAAACAAATGTAGAATATGCTGTTGCATCACATAACATGCATTTATTGATGTCAAGTTTTTCTAACCATGTAGAACCCTGCACCTAAAATCTAGCTTGTTTTGCAGCATGAAAATTGTTGTCAAAGCCTACTTAGCAAACTCAGAAAATATCCAGGCAAGCAATACCGCACCTCAGAGGGAATCTTGTAAAATGCAGTGATGTTCACCATCTGTGCTATACTTCCGCAAGTTAAGCTGCTTTAACTGAGGGATATCTATCCTCTATAGAACCTTGGACTTGTCCCATCCCTGCCTTTCACTCAGCATAGTTGAATTGCCGCTGAACTGTGCAGTTTCCCTTTACATAAACAGCAATTTACATCAGGCATGTCCCCAACAATTTCTTTCAGAGGGCACTTCCTCTTCTTGTAGTGGGTACCCACACTGTGTGTGTGTCTGCCACACACGTGTTTTTGCAGCGCTGGTGTGCACGTTTGATGCCAAAAAAACAATCCTTTCCTGTGTGGTTAAAAGAACTGAACCCAAACTCGCAGAATGAGACCCACATCTTATTTCTGTACAATATTTGCAATGATCTGATGGTCTTTGTGTCATCTGTGCATCTTTCTTACTGAAGGGAGAAATGCAATTATTATTCTCAGTTTATTTGAACCTGTCTTGCTATGAGTTCTCAAATCTGTGCTAATGAGAAATGACCATGGATGGTCAGATTGGCTGCAGCATGTCACTCCTGCTTTGTGCACCATTTTCTTTCCTGAAATGTCACACAGCAATGGTAAAACGTGGACAGAGAAAACAGTATGTTCAAAAGTATAACATATGTAAGCTATTTGTGCAATGTATTTAGATACAGATATGTACTTTTAGGGCTGCTGACTACATTCAGAATATACCTTTATGAAGCTTTCTTTGTATTTTACAGAAAATGTGAGAGTTGACAAATTGGAAATTTATAAGAAAAATCCTAAACATCCTCACAATATCTGGCCAATATTTCTATATTAAAGTACTAGAGAGTGCTCCTGTGCAGCTATAGAAACAGCTTAGGTATCTTCTAAATGAGTCAATAATTTTTTTTTCCCTAGGATGTAATTGGAAAAGCGCTGCAGTATATTGGAACATATGGTGAGCTCTGCAACACAGAGCAAGTTGTGGCTCTGATTGACGAGGAAATGTGTATCAACTGTGGCAAATGTTACATGACCTGTAATGATTCCGGCTACCAGGTAAGAGCACAGCTGTAATTAGCAGGAAAGCACAATGAGTTATCTTTCTGCTGCTGGGAAGAAAGAATCCACCTTCTGTTAATGAGCAGGTGGCAAAAGCAGATGTCTAAAACACCGCATTTGCACCCCAGTGTGCTCCCAGGCTATGCCATACGAGCCCTGTCGGAGCCGTTCGCTCCACAGAACTCAGTGCAGCTTCTCTGGGGGAGCCACACAGAGATAGGGCCGTGCCTCTCTGCTCACTCTGGGTCACTCTCCTGGCCTCTCCCTAACCACAGGTGGGAACGGGCTTCTTCCTGTGAGGAAGAAAATGAAGGAGATCCGTGTCAGATGGGTCAGATGGAGACAGGAAGACTCCAGGGAGACCTGAGAGCAGCCTTTCAGTATCTTAAGGAGGGCTATAGGAAGGGGACAGGCTCTCTAGCAGGGTCTCTGTGGAGTCTATTCTGCATTAAACAATTATTTCTACATTATTTTTTCCATTCATCGCATTACAAGAAAGGTTTGTCAAAGACAAATACTTTAACTGAGAAATGAGTCTCCTCAGAACACCAAGACCTTTCGTTTTCGTTAATTCAGTTTAATCAATATTGTCTGAAGACTTACTTAACTACATACAGCCAAAGAAGGAAGTCTTCCCATCTAAAATCAGCTCCAGCAATTAAAACAACTGTCAGAACAATGATAGACATGTTTTTTCCATTGATATGAGAAATCCAATGCTGCATTTGTACAAGATTAGATGATTAGAGTAGTCTTTATCTAAATTTGTTCTTGACACTGCGATCTGCACTGCCTTGTGTCACATTTCCCAACAAAAGAGAGACTATAATTCTTGGAGAGCAAAGCACTGTGTCCTTATTTAGTGCAACTTACTTCTCTATAACTGGAAAAAATTCAGTACCAAAGGAAGCAAAGTGTAAAGCCCTAGGAGGCTGCTAGCACAAGAAGGTTTTTTTCCTTAAATATTTAAGGAAATTGCAAAGAAGTTAATGGCAGCAATTTGCAAAGAAATTCTTAATTGTAAAGAAGTCAAAAGCCCCATATACCTCAAAATATCATCTGCTGATCTTTGTTTCAAGATATCCACGCTGCTCAGCAGAGCTACCATCTTGTAGGGCTCCAACAGAAGACCTTTACCTAATTTGAAGGTGGCACTGCAGTCCAGGACTCCATCTCTTTGAACTCCTTAATGATGCACATTGTTACTGGGGAGAAAGGAAGGAGTCCTAAATACAAATCAAAGTTTCCTTTGTGCTCCAGCTGAATTAAAACACACAGATTCAGGGTGTTTCATACTTTGTGCCCTTACTTTTTCTGCATCCATTTCATCACTTTCTCTTGTGCAAAACCCCAGATGCCACAGACGTGCCCTGAAGTTGCTGCACAGACCCACCTGCTTGCTCCCTGGCTGCTGGCAGTACCTAGGGACATTCGTCAGGCCCTGCTTGCTTGCAAGCACATGAGAGTGAGGTTTCCAGGCCTGACGCTGTCTTCCTAAAACTTACATTTTCCACTGTTTGTTTTTTTTTTTAACTTTCCTAGGCTTGTTTCTCAGACATTGAAGCTTTTGTGGTTGTGTGATGCTTTCGTTTATGCTTTTAATTGCCATTTCCATTATAGCAGGAGCTTATTTCATTGAGACTTCAATTGTTGTTTCACATTCAAATTCACTTATCACACTAATTGGTAATGAGGATTCACTGCATGGAAATGTGAGAAAGAAAGCAAGCTCTGCATGCCCAAAACTCAGATAGCCCTTTCGAAGACTTGCAAAGGAAAATAATCACAGAAGGCACAGCATGGTGTGTTTCTCCCCACTTTTTATTAAATTGTTTGTGCTTTGCTGACAATAAAAAATCAGAAGAGCCCAGAGTTGCCTGCTGCCAGAACTGCTCTGTGGCCACGGTGTATCCCGGTGTTCCCTGGCAGAGGGCTGTGCTGTGATACTGCCTCTGGACAGGGAATCATCCCTGGGAGCCTGAGATGCAGGGGCTGGAGTCATCCCTTGCAGCCTACCCTGGAAGGTGAGATGGCATTCCTAATTGCAGAGTCAGGGGGCTTCTTCCCTGCCAGCCCAACAGTCGCTATAGCTGTAGCACCAGAGTGCACCAAAATGTCTCCAAGAGCCGCACTACAGGAAATGCAGGCACTGAAATGGGAGTGGTTCTGACCTTTCCTGCAAGGGGCATCAATAACGTGCACTCCCGTCCACAGGCTATCCAGTTCGATGCTGAAACCCACCTGCCCACGGTCACTGACAGCTGCACGGGCTGCACTCTGTGCCTCAGCGTATGCCCCATCATTGACTGCATCCGCATGGTTTCCAGGACCACTCCATATGAGCCCCGGCGAGGGCTGCCCCTGGCCCTGAACCCCTTGTGCTGAGCTGTGCCGGTCCTATGCTGCCTCACTGCCACTGATTTGCCTTCTAATTAACCCTCAAAATCTACTCTTATGAAAAAAAAAAAAAAAAAAAAAAAAAAAAAAAAGTGATATTGGGAGTCATTGCAGTGAACTCTCTTTTTTTTCCCAGTTATTATTTTTATGACAATTAGGTTCTGAAATTACAGAAAGGCAGCAATTAGGTGGTTGTAGCTGTCAGTTGTCCACTGTCTGAAATGTAACTTTTTCTTTGCGATTCATGCTGTAATTTCCAAAGTCCTCTGTAGACTGTTTAATCTCTATGTGATTTCTGGCTGTAAATATAATTAAGAAACCATTTTTAATGAACTACAAATCAATGTACAAGCTAACTGTTTTCAAGGAGGCATTTTGTAATTAAACATTACATTTAGTTTTAAAAGAGTTTCTTAGAAGATGTAATTAACTACACAGCATTCAAACAAAGTGATGTTGCTTCTATTTTTCTATGGGAAGAAATGAAAGGGAATTTAAAATAGGATTTAAGAACTGGATTAATCACTTTCAACTACTACAGCATATGGTAGTGTATTTTTATAATCCTTTCTAATTCTTTCTCACACCAGTCACTTAATAAGAATAAATTTGCTGTGCACTGACACATGCTGAACTCTTCAGATTTGGTGTTGCCCGGGTAGCGTCATCCTTACTTTTTTCCCCCAGTGAACACTTATAGCATCCATCTAGAAACAGTTAAACCGGCTTATTGCAAAGCCCAGGATTCATTTTAGTGTTTGGAGAAGGGACAGCGTGTTTTTTCCAAGCTCATCCTCTAAATAACTTTTTAATCACACCAATTAATGTTCCGGAATGTACACGATACAGGTCAGAGATCTGATTAGGTGCAATTGGAATACATACCCTGCAGACTGCGTTTGCCAAACATGCATGTATAGGGCAAACTGGCAAGGTGATTTCCCCCAGTGCCAATTCTTCATACTTAGCGGTTATGTGTGGTTACAGTGATTTCACAACCAAAAAGAAATACAGATTTGTCTGTCTTACTGAACAATATCTCAGTATTAATCCATTTTTCATTCACAGTAGGAACTTTCTAATATGAATGTATTGCTGTCAGCTTAACTCCACTTAAGAATATAAAGCCTTTAGTTTCACAATAATAATAAATGATCTATTCATTGAATTTCTTATACGCTATATTGCAATCGGCAAAAGCTTTGATTAAAAATATTCCCTAACTTTCATTTCCTGGTTTACGATTTGTGCACCAAATTACAAATAAATATTGAACACAACTTGTTGGTGTTGGGTTGTTGTTGGGTTTTTTTTGTATTATTTACTAAGCAGAATTTTCTTCCAGAGACTCATCAGGTGGTGTTTCGTGATCTCTCCAATGCACTCCAGGAATCATTAATGAGTTAATTTACGTGTACATTATTCCAATAGTTGCCTGTAGTGCAGAATGCAGCGTGCTCTTTGCCCCTGTTTGGTGTTTCTTTGTCTCCTGTTGACGTGTCTTCCTTTTGCATCCCTTTTCCCCATGCTTAAGGCTCACCTTGTGACATCCCTCAGCAGGCTCAACCCTGAAGTCTCCACTAATAGCTTTGTCTTCTTACTTCTCCTCGCAGTTGTGGATTTTTCACATTTAAGTAGTAACAGAGAGTTGTACTGATTAGAAAATACTGGCCTGAAACTCATTTCAAGCTCCTGGTTTTCTGGTAGCTCCTTCTCTCGCATGAGTAATAGGAGACTCGGGGCAAGAACAAGTTGTTTGTTGAGTGTTTGGGGTGAGGTCTGGGTGGTCTCAGTCTTTTTTCTGAGAAGATGGTTGACAAGAACTGTGCTCTTAAGCAGGGCAGGAAAAAAAATCCAGATTTTCTGTATTGTACATTTGTAGCTCTTTTATGTTCAGCCAGCAGACACAGGGAACAGTGCCTATCCTATCCCAGGCTGTTACCATCTATTTCTTATTTTGCATCCTATCACAACCCTCCGAGGTGTTGTGCCAGCTGCAGCTGAAACAGCCACCTTCCCGAGGTCTCTTGATGCGGTGTTATGAGACGTGATTCAAGTAAGTGACTAAACATAGGTACTTTCCATCACAAACGTAGCAACAAAATCAGAGCTTTCCCCGTGATAATTAGTATTCCTAGGATAACCAGTGTTCCCAAATTGCTATAACGTTATCTGTGGAAGACTAGTGATATTCTGTGGGTCGAGATGAGAAGCAAGACTGTAATTTACCTATTTGTTGTTGTTTTGTTTGTTCATTTTTTTTTAACCAAGGGAGGATTAACAAGTTATATTGTTCAGGTTTCTTTCTTTCCACCCACCCTTTCCCCCACTCCTCCTCTCCCAAGTCCATTAACAGTTTCAGGAAATGCATTCCCAAAGGAATGAGAATAATTTCTACCTCTGACAGTCAGCAATAAATCTGTGTGTTGCTGGAACTCAGAGAAATGACCACACTTAGGTCTCCTGCAGGTCTTAAGCCATCAGTCAGGTGAGGAGTTAACAGTGGGTGGAGGAAGATACAAAAGACCTGTGTTTTGTAGGTTTATGCCTCCATCTTGGGGAATCCATCCCACTGAGCACATTCAAGAACAAGGAAACAAATCAGTAAAATCTGATCCATTTTGCAAATGCTGTAGCCAGTTATTTAAAAAGGGATATGAATTTTCAAAGCATAAAAGGTTCCAAATTAAGTTCATATATTTCAGTGATTTATCTGCACATTCAAGGAATTATGTCATATTAAAGACATACTGAGCCAGATCCTGCAACCCTGACCCTCACAGCATTTAGACACGTTGTCCTGTTGATTACTGTTATAAAATACTGTGAACTGTATTTGACAAATTAAATAATGGCAGAAATGCCACAGCCCATCCTCCTCTGCCACACTACCACATTCTTATTCACATCATATTCCTGAGCAGAAAAAGCTCCCCATGTTCAGTGCATGCTCTGCAGTCCAAGAAATACTTGAAAAGTCTGCCAAATCTGCTTGTGTGAATCCCAGTGCACTCATACACGTTCATTGGAAAAAGAGATGTTTTGCCTGGCTAACAGGCTCTACAGGCAGTTTGCTTTTTGGCCTCTAAGATGAACATACACAGTATTTCCAAGGCACGGCATTGGCAACAATAATAGCTGCCCTTGAAAAATTACACAGGATTTTAAAATTATGTATTTTTCATGATTTGAAATGAAATATTAATTTGATCCCTTAGCAAAATTAAAACCAGTGTTTGTGCACAAACCCGATGGGCAGCCCATATATTTCCAGTGCAACCCAGCACTGTTCTGATGCTTTACCAATTGTTAGAGTACGACTTATTTGCAGACACTCATTTGCTTGGTCCCTAAAACTGGGCAGAAGAAACACACAGGCTACCTGTCTGGAGATGCTGCTCTTCCACGCTGCCTCTTCAAGGATGCGGGACAAGACATCCATGGAAGAAATGACTTGGCAACCAGCAGCCCCAGAGTGTATCACTTTCCCTGCATCCCGCTCCCCATCTTCCCATACATATTGCTGTCACTGTTGGTTCCTCCAGCTTCATTATCTCAAGGTGGCAAAAGAACTTGCTAGATTCCAGCCGAACCAGCCAAACCCCAACTGAGCCCAGCAGCCCCACACTTCATAAAACCACCTTTTTAAACACAGAACAGCCTTAGAAATATAATGGTAAGCACAGATATTTCCTGTCACGAAGAAGGTTCTGCCAACATATTCTGTGTGTATGTTTCATAATTTATCTACTGTAACATGAGGTTGGGTGCCTTGTTAATTCTTTATGTTTTTCAACATTTCCTAGTAGAAAATATTTTTTAGATAAAATATTTATTTTATTGGCAACAGTTTCCCTTCACCAGGATGCTCCACTTCTTTGATGAACTGTGCAAGATAAGTTTTCATTGGCAACATCTGGCAACCTGGCACTCTGTAGGCAGCTGGATTGGTAGCTCCAGTGTTGCTGCTGGGCCTTTCAGATAATTAGGCTGCTTATGGGCCATCTGGGTCACTCATTTCTGCCGTTGCCATTTTTCTTTTCTGAGGAGCTGTGCACTCTGCGGTCATTTCTTCAATAGAAGTGCCTGCAGTCTTTTGTGGCTGGGCTTCCCTGCTTTGCCTTTTTTTTTTCACACCAAGCGCATGAAATTACAGCACAGTTAATGTTGCTCCTTGGTATGGCTGCCAGCCACTCAGGAGTTCTTTGCTTGCATTTCAGACAGGGAATACACACATTGGGTGCCTCCATGGGCAGCTCACATCGGCTCCCCCAAGGCCACACTTCTCACCTGCCTGGTCCAGAGTCGCAGCCTTCCTTCTGCTCACTGGAGACAGGTTTAGGGCTCGTCTCTGAAGCCTCCATATGTAATTGTTGAGAAATTGGGTTTGTGGGGAGCCAAACTCCCATGGTCATGCAGATGAGATGGCCTGCAGATAAGAAGCAGCTCTTCCTTTGTGCAGGTGCACGACAGAGATATGTAAGTCTGTGTTCAGTGACAGAGGCTTCTGCCACTTGTGTGGGTGTACTGCATTCTCATTTATTTTAGGAAGGATGAGTGATATGGTGTTTGACAACTCTGATGCTAACAAGAGAGGCGAAGCGAAGGGCAGAGATGCTTGGCTGCATGGCCATCCCCGTCCCAGTGGAAGCAGCAGGGCCATATGGTGCCAACTGCCCCAGGCAGGGGCTGCAGGGGCTGCCCAGAGCCCTCCTGCTCTGCTTCCACTTTGTGAGATTCAGTCTGTCGTCTGTGCTGCTGCAGGGCCCTGGTCAGCCCTTGCATCGCTTTGATGTTAGAACAAAAACAAGCACTGTGGAATTCCTTTTTTGAAGCCTTTAAGAATTATTTGCATTATTTGAAAAAATAATGTAAAATCCAAATGAAATAGAAATAAATAATTCTAATTTGCATAAGGATAAATGTGTATCAGAGCGGTAAGCAAAATTATGTCTTGGTGTATCAGCCAGCTCTGCAGTGATTTCCTGCACAGTCACGTGCTGTGTAATTGCAGGAACTTCCCATTGTACATATTTGCTGTTTCACCATCGCATGAAGAACGGTCTTTTAAAAAGCCTCACTCTGCACTCTATCGATCTTTTCTTTTGATTGTGTGTAGGTAAACCCCTTTTGTAAGTTTTATGAGGTGCAAACATATATGCTATTTTATGCTACCAGTCTATTTATTGGATTAGCTTCAGGATTTGATGCAAAAGCTTAAGATGATATTGAAAACACATATCACTTCTATTGTAGCTAAGAAAATCAGCTTTAGAATTAGAGAGACCTTGTAGCAGGCATTATGTATAGCCCTTTAGCTTTTTAGCATGGCTGTTCTTCGTTGCCATAGCAACCGAATTAACCATTTCATTAATATAATGGAATAAAACACATTTATTCATTTTTGCACTCACGGGTAATCCACATTCAGCTTTCAGCATACTTGTCAAGCTGTGTCCCTTTCACCTCAGCCCCTGATATTTCCTCAGAGTTTCCAAAGGGCTTTTATTTTAATTTTTCCTCATTGGGGAGAGAGAGAGAGAGAGCTGTTGGTTTTGAAGAATGTTATATTTTTGTAATTAAATTTACCTCCGTTTCATTGGCTAGCTTCCATTTAGCATCCCTTAAGTGGCAAGGCAGACTTCACAGGCAGCATTCGGCTCGAGGAAGCGGTGCTCTTCACATCAGAAAAGAACAAATCATTTAAAATACTGAAGGCCCCCTGCCCACACGCAGCTCGCAGCCTGGGCTTGGCGTGGTGCATCCTACTGCAAATACTGACAGTACTCAGCTGTGTGTGCTGCCCAAACATTCCCGGTGCTGAACTGTAGTGTGAGGAGCAGATGGAGTGCTACACTCTTTGTTTACCCTGGTTTTAATGTTTCCCAAGCCATGCCCACACTTCGTGATGGTTATTGAAATAATAGCTTAATTAAAACAGTAAGCTCACCATCAGCGCAAGGAAGCGGGAGATGCTCCATGCGTGCAGCATGGCAGAGGCAACGCCAGCCTGTGTTTACGTTGCTCTTCTCAAGAAGGGCCACTTCTCTCCTTCCTGTGCTTTGCCCCTGCAGAGCTGCTGCAGCGTGAATGGGGCTGTGCTGAGGCATGTCCCGTCCCACACTCCCTTGCAGCTCAGATTCTGGCCAGCATAAGTGATGAAAAGCAGGACTACCAGGGCAGATAGGGAACAGTCTGCCATCAAAGACCCCCTAAGTTGGCACATGCCACCTGCTAGTAGTAAAGGGGCCAGGTGATGTGTGCTGGCTGTGTGTCAGCAGCCATGTGCCCAGCTGGGTGACAGTGATACTCCAAGTCTGGGCCTGCTGGTGTCACTGGTGATGTGACAATACTCAGGCAGAAACTGGCTCTAGGTTAGTACTTACATGACTGCCTTTCCATAGCATGGACCGGTGCAAATTCACAGGCCAAAGTGCAGCCTGTGAAATTCATTAGTATTAATAATTCCACGTCTGAAGTCATTGCAAATGCAATAGAGTAGCTAATGCAGAAGGTTGGGCTGGTTGGTTTTCTTGTTTTCTTTTTTTTTTTTTTTTTTTTTTTTTGTTTTCCTCATAGAATTCTGAAGTTAGTAATGAGAAACTGGAGTTTTACTGGAAACAGAGCAGATGTGTAAATGATTTTGAGAAATGAGTTAATTAACTTTGAATGTATAATCCCTTTCATTAAAAAGACAAGGCATAGAAGTAACTGCACAATAGTATATTGCCTCCTATAAGACTATTCATTCATTGCTGTTTGAGTGAATGTATAAATCATATATTCTACAAGGGCCGGTAGGTTCTATGCCACTCACATGTGCTGCTTTCCCTACCTGAATTACATAGTAAGTTCTTCCTCCTAGGCGGCTCATTGTGTGAGATGTGCCCCGAGCCCCAGGAGCAGAACACTGTGCAGCTGGCAAGGGAAAGGCCCGCAGCCCACCCTGCACACAGCACCTGAGCACAAAGGCTCTGTGCACGCTGCAGACAGCACTGGGGCCACATCCTCCTCCTGCCTTTGTTTCTCTGTGCACTGAGAGCACTCTCCCAGCTGCCCACTAGCATAGCACTAATTTAATTATTTTACCAGCGCTCACTGTGATGCTGGAAGTGAGGCAGTGGAATGAGTGAATGCCGTGTTAATGATAAGCTTTTGAATCAATAGCCAACTTCTGGGCAACCTGTGATTTGGTACAAGTTTTTAGCCAGAAGAATATCTCCTTTAGCAGTTAACAAAGAGCTTGTAGTTTCCAACGGCACTGCAGCCAAACAGTAGAGGTCTTTCTGCACGCAGAGGCTAGCAGCAGCATGAGGACATGCCTGTGGGTTTTTTTCAACCTTAGCAACTCTCTACTATCCTTCACTACAACTTGGTACTTCTTAAAATGACAGATAGGTGCTTCCAATGTTCAACAAATAAGGCAGAGTGTTTTGGGGTGGGACCTTCAGCCCATTGGAATTCCTCTTGTCCAGGCAAGAGAAGAAATAGCAGTGTTTAAAGCCAAGGCAACCCAAAGAACAGGGCTGCACAGCCACTTCCCTTACCCTGGCACTGGCTCTGGACCCCTGGGACTGAGGAGCAGCACTGCCCAGAGCCACAGTGCCCACCACCAGCACCACCGCTATGGGGAACCTGGCAGTCCTTGTCCCCTCTTAACCTCCTTCTGCATCTTTAAAATGAAGGTTAAAAACTTGCTTGCCTCTCTCCTGAGGCCTATTGTATGGCTGATTAACACTTGAACAATACGCTGCGTCTGTTCCAAGCTGGATATTATTTCACCACCTAGCGCGGAGCCTCTATAAATCAAGCCGTGGTGGCGGGCTCAAAGCCAAACACCCAGGTGAGAACGAGGACCGCTAAAGGCACTCTGTACAGCCCAGCAACAGGCACCGAGAAGGGCCGACGGCTGCTGCCCCAAAGCGCTGTCGGAGCGTCGGCAGCCGCCCACGAGCAGAGTCAGCCCCAGGCCGGGGGAAGGAGCGGCTGCGGGCGTGCGCCGGCGGCCGCCTCTCTTTCCCGCAGCAGAGGGCAGCGTTTCTCCAGGTCCCGCTAAGAGGAGCGGGGAGCGCCCGCTCAGCGGCTGCGGGCTGAGCGGTGCCCCGCTAATTGCTGGGCTCGGCTAATTGTTGGAGACAAAAGTAGCCTAACGCGAGATGCAAACCACCTCCTGCCTCACAGCCCGTAGCCAGTACCGCGGGAAGCCGAGGCACTCGGTGCGGCAGGAATTTCCAAGCTTAACTATTTCCCCACCAGCCTGAGGACTTGCAGCGGTACCCGCGATCCTAATATTTGTGTTGCGACAGACATCGCATCTATGGTCATACAAACACGTTTGAATACCGCTTCCCCCGCAGTCTGCGTTGCCTTTCGGTAATGAATGAGAGGTGTAACCTCCGGGTTAGGGCAGCACACACTGATGAGTCACTAATTCAGAGAGATTTCTTTCTCTACTTGGGTGCCTGGATTTATCCCAGTTATCTATAGTATGGATTTGAGGCCTTAGAAGCAAATTGTTTACCATCAGTAGCTCAACAAAGCACCTGGGACTCAGCAGCAGCTCCCTTCTGCCTGCTGCAACAGCACACATTCGGGTGTGGGGCCATTGGTTACAACATTAACTGAACTTTCCAGAGTACATGAGTGCAGATGAAGTAAGAGGCAGAGCCATGGCCAGCAAGGCTCTGGATACCAGAATGAAATCAACATCACAAGAAGAGAAGGGAAAGTGTTACTGTTATACCAGTGCTGCTGAATTGGCCAGGCTGAACTAAAAATAGATGGGAGATGTCTGTATTACAGCAGAACAAGGATGACTTCATGCTGCTTAAGCTGAAATGGTATTTTGCTGCATGAAATGTTAGGCATATAAACAGTGCCTTATATGTACTCATCTGCCATACAGACGTGTTTATATATGTATGTTCCGTATAGTACAAATTTCATATAGGTCTAGACACGTTAATTATTACTCATTGCTATGTTTCTAAGCACGTCACTTGAAACACTGCTAAAAAGCTATCTGTGGATCTAGCTCCAAGGCTAGCTCCAAATACTTTGTCTGCAACATATGCAGCCCAAAGCCTAGCTTTGAAGGGGGGTGGGTGTCAGCAGCATGGAAGGATGAGCCCCTGAGCTGCCTGGTGAGAGCCAGCTTTGCTTTGAAGTTATGTGCAGCCCTGCTATGGGGGTAACAGAGTGGCTGACAGGGCCCAAGAAGGGACCCTTACTCACTACATGAGATGATTTTCTTGCCCTTAAACTACCAGCTTGTAGATCTGCTACTCTTCCAAGGCCAGGCCTATGTCTAGACAGAAAATAACAGCACACAAAAAATCTGTGCTATCCTCCAGCTTCAAATAACCCCTTCGGGATCTAATCTCTCCATGTGATGTCTTCACTTATCAGCACTGCTACCAATACCAACCCATCAGGACAGTGCCAAGGGATGGGAGTGATGTGAAATCCAAACCTCACAAGGGCCCTCAGTGCACTAAAGAGAAGAGGCGCTGAGGCTGCTTCCCCACCACTAAGACAGAGCACACAGACAGCCCAGAAGCTTCCTCTGTGTTGAGTTAAGCCCCCAGGCTGCTGCCACTGAGGTGCCCAGGGCAAAACTCAGCCCCACTGCTCTGCCCACAGGCTGCAGCCCACCATGCCTAATAACCCATAACTGCTGTTCTACCCGTGCTCACAGCCTTGCATGCCTTCCTTTGCTTTCACTGCAGTAAAAATAGCACAGTTCTAAGCAACCTCCCTGCCACTGATTCAGAAGCACATTACTGTAGCACAGATGTATTTGAGGGTGAACATAAAGGCATCTTCGTTCTCCATTGCTCTGAAGTCAGTGGCTCCTCTCTCCTCACCGTTGCAGGACATCTCAATGTCACCTCTGGGAGCAGGATGGGGAAACAACCTGAATATTGGCTCTGAGTAGTAATGGCTCTTCATCTCTGTTCAGAACTGTAAACAGAGCATGCCAGAGTCCAAATGGGAACTGTAGTGCAGGTCGGTGTGGCATGCATGCAGATGCTCTGATGGCTGGTGTGCAATAATTACCTGTGATTATTGCACAGTTCAGCTCATGAGTCAGCCAGGCATGCTTTCTGCTTCTGAAACATCATTTCACCCCGCACACCTTTCTTGACCTCATGTACTCTGCTTCTTTGAAGATGCCTGTGCATTCTGTCAGCTTTAGGCATTAATCACACTGCTTGCTCATTACTGCACACTCCAAATCAAAATTAACATCACCTCGTGTATTGCCAAAGCCAGCAGCTGTCTTGGAACAGGGTGTAAGGATGACCCCTGGGTCCAACAGCCTCCATGAGAGTCCAGATAGGCCTGGTGGTGCCAGGGTCACAGCTTACTGCCATGCCCCAGAGCTAGAGCCCATCACAGGGCCATGGGACACACGTGATGCCACAACCCTGCCCTCAGCCCCTTCATTCCCTTTTCCACAGGACAGGCAACCTGCAGCAGCTGTACACATGGCTGGAGAAAAAGGAATGAGCTAGGAGGGTTTCATTCCTTGCCGCACTTGTTAATTGAAAAATATCACTTTAATTCAATAACAACATATGTTGAATAAACATAATAAGCCGGCGGTAGCAGAGTGATGATGCTATGCTGTCACTTCTGCTTTAGCCTTTCGGGTTCAAATGAGTGTGTTGTCAAATGGCTCCTTTATAGTATTTGCCAAAACATGTTTACAAAAAGGCTCCGGCACAAGTGTAGTGCACTGTGCCAAGGCCACCAAGTGTGCATGTGCCAGGGAGCCCAGCGGCCAATGGGGGACACACCGGGACAGCACAAGAGGGGCTGCTCTGGAGCAAGGGGAGAGGGCACATGCCAGTCATCAAGGCATTTCTACTGGCAGTCAGCTGGAAAGATGCAGAACTTCTCTCACAAACATGACTGCTATGAACTTAGTAGAAGCTTGCAAGTTTTAGTGTTTACAGATGGCTTCATTTGGCAGTCATAATTATAGGAACCACTCATCTGAAGGGAGCTAAAGGCTGCCAGAAGAAAAGTATTACAATTAGACCAACATCTCAATCCGTGACAGCTCATACTTAGTATGAGCTTAGTACCATCCATGTTACAAGGATGTTGGATTTACCATGGCCACAAGCCTGGTGTCTATTATTCCCCTCTTTAAATCCCATTGGCTAGATGTGCTGCAGAGGCTCCTGCTGCCATGGACAGGCTAGCTGCAGGATACTGAGCGAGGTGGTTGGGAGCTGGGCTGGGCCAAGGCCAGCTGCAGCTCTCTGGAGGAGAGCACCTGCAGTGTGGGGCAAAGCCCATATTTGCTGATATTTGGTCCAGGATGGGGCTGTTGGCAGAAGGAAATCTAATCTGTCCTTCTCTCATCATTGTCCTACGAATGTTTGTTACGAATGGAGTGGTTTCAAATTCAAGCTCGGGGCACCATATCTATCTGCAGTGAAAGCTGCCCTCTGTTCCATAAGTGACTTACAGCCTTTCCTGGTACCTCTGCTGCTCTGCACCAAGATGCATTGTAGTTCATCTTAGGGTAGGCAGCCCTGAGAAGTGTGAGATCTCACTGTTGTCTCCGCACCAATTAATGGTTAATTATTTACACAAGGAAGAGCTCCAATAATCAATCATGTGCATAAAATACAGAATTTGGCAGAGCTCCATGGAGAGTAACTGTCAGAGAACACTTGTATTTTGAACAGATACTACGTCAGGACACCTCATTCCAACAAACAGTTGTAGAAAAGGTTTAACATCTCTACCTCTTGCTGGAAGACGTTTCCATCAGCAACAGAGCAACAGACCTTAACCACAGACCTCAGCAGAACAGCAACAGTAACAAACAAGTCCTATTGTTAAACAAACTCTTGATAAGAGCCAGATGATTTCTGCAGACAATTTTGTATGCAACTGCTAGATGCAATTTGCAGAGTGAGTGCCAAACAGCCATACTAATTATTTCTGGGCTGATATTCCCTCTGTGACATGGTAGCATTTGGAGAATGGGGACTAACCAACAAGTGAAGTGCTGAAGTGGGAGATTACTGATATGGCTTCTGAGAAAGAGAAGTATCGCAAATACCAATGCAAATACCTCCTCTTCACACACACTCTCAGTTTGCACCAAGACAACCCAATGCACACAACCAGCCTACCTCTTCATGTCTTTTTGGCACTCATGCAACCAGCCATGCAAGGCACTGCAACCCACCCCACGGCCAGGCCAAGCCTCAGCCCTGTACACACACTGCCTGACTGCGTGCCTGACTCCCAGCTCTGCACTGTTCTGGGGCAGTGGCGGGTCTAGCAAGAAGTTCACTTAATTTGAGTCTATTAGTAGGTCGGTGTCTGCTTTTATTCCTGCTCTCTTGCTAGCAGTTTGTTCTGAGTCAATTTATCAAATTGGATGCTTCTGTGCACTGCATAATATGAAATGGAATAGAAAAGCATTGCTGCTGTACTGCAAGGTTTTTGCTTTCCACTCCTTTCCTCTCTTATTTTCCCCTTTTTTTGCTGTTGAGCCAGTACTGTATCAAGTTTAAACAGCATAATTTTAGTCTGGCACAACAGACACAGTGATTAGTGAAAAGAAGCAGGATAAAAAAGGAGTAGGCTGGCTTTAAAGACTTTTAGGTCATATTTTTCTTCTGTTAAAAAGAGAATTCATATGCATTAAAAGACTAATTACTGAAAGTAGAATATCCATTTAATATCTGATTGGAAACAAATCATCAGATTGCTTTGGATTCTGAAAATCAGCAAGTTGATGGATGATAATGAGATTTGACCAAGGAAATAAAGAGTCCAAAACCTGCAAGCAGCAGCAGCAGCAGCAAGAATGCAAACAGTGTTTGTTAAAATACCAGCAATTCTCCCTTTGCTGCATGTTCAACTGTAGCAGGGTCTTGAGGCCAAGGGAGCCACGCTCACAGTGGGGACTACTGGGACAGATTGGATGGCTCAAACCACGCTGGCTTGAAAATACCACCAGATCGGTTCTTCATTGCAACAGCACGACAGGAACAGATTTTAATTTAATTTGCACCACCATAAGGCCATAGACATCTAATGGCTGGTGTAAGCACATGGGATGTCAGTCACACCGACGCAGACCTGCTGCTCTGCATGCCGTGGACCTGTAGGGAGGCTACAGCTGTTTCAAGACCACAGGCTGGGCCTCGCCTCTTGGAACTGCTCCCTGTGAGCAGCACCTTCAGAGGAGCTGCATCCAACCCAATGGGAACCTAATGTGGGCACACAGTGTTATCCTTTGAAGTGAAGGGCTTCCCTCTGCCAGCCGGTGGTTGCCTCTTTTTAATTATTTTCCTGTGTATGTTTACATGCACTTGTTGCCACGATTGCTTTAGGGTTGCCTCAGAGCAAGATGAATTCAGCCATAGTTTAGCCTGGCCAAGGCTAATCTCATTACAGATAATCTTGTTTACCATGTGTACTGCTCATAAAGCAATGCTGACTGTTAGCTCATGTTCTCCCCAGCAGCAGCCCCTTAAAGATACCCACAAGGGCTGTATGGGGTAGTGATGACCCATTCTCATCCAACCTAACACCTCATTCTGTGAGAAGAAGGTAGGCAGCAGCTTTCTGTGCTCAGAGCAGCAGGCTGGGGTCTGCAGCATTGCCAGCCCACAGCACATCGCCTTGGCAGTAACTCTCACACCCTGATATCGCCTCACAGAGACTGGCCAGCAACAGCCTCACTGGCTTCTGGATGCCTTTAGCAATACAGTTTAACTCTGCTCCAGCAGAGCTTTGCTAAAGGAACAATGCAAACCTTTTCTCCGTTACCATCTTAATAACACACCTAACACACAGCTCTCCTCCTCTAGGCCATGCACACACAGTGCAGAGTTGAGAGCTGCCAGCCCTGCGGGATGGAGGTACCCCATGCAGCCCCAAGCAGAGAGAGACAGCTGCTGTCCCAGCCCATGTGGCTGGATGAGAAACCACTTCCTTCCTCCCACCACAGAAGCAGGGCTACTGCTCTGCATTCTGCTTTTTGCTTTCTCTCCTGTGCTGTGCTTTCCAATATGCCATCAAATGCTCACACTCGTTTTGAGCTCAGCTGATCTGGACCATGCTGCCACACTGCCAGTCTGGTGCAATAAAGGATTGCAGAATATTTTTACAGGAGGAGGCTTGTACTTGTTTAAAAAAAAAGAGAAGAAGGTTTAGTTTCCTAAGGATCAGGAATCAGATCTTCACTTTGAATCGTAGCTTGTCAATTAGTTTGTGTTACGGTGTCCTGCCAGGTGATGATGTTCTATTCACTGCATCATCTGTTGGTATCACCAGGTAACGTAACTGCTGAAAGTTTCCTGTTTTTCAGATCACTTGCAGAAGCAGCGAGAATGGCTGCCTCTTAGAACTCACTGCAAGACATTGTTTTGACTAGACCAGTGTCTGCTCCTTTTCAGCAGTTGAGCTTGTAATTACTTTTCAATTGCAAGATAAACATGGTTGCTTATATTACTTCCTAAAAAAAAGATGACCATAGTCAATATTACATTGAGAAGCTTTAAATAAACTTTCCTAAGTGAAACCATCGCTTCCTCTTCTGAAAAAGAAAGATTCCAAACAAAACATTTTTAATCAGAATGTTCAGGTCTGTACCCAATATCAATTTAACAGAAGCCTATTGTTTTCTGTGAAAATAATAATAATGATAATAATAATTCCATCAAAACGACCATTTCTCAGCCAGTCGCACTTGCGTTCATTTCCTGGCAGAGGTACAAGAGGGGAGCTGCCCCTGATGCTTGGATGCAGAGGGACAGGAAGATGCAATGCTGCCACTTGTACCCTCCAGGGTCATCCTGGTGCACTTAATGCATATGTCAGGGGAAATGCTGCCCTTGACACAAGGAAGCTATCCAGGCACACTACCCCACTGCTTACACATTTCTTAAAGACCTCCAGGGATGGTGCCTCCACCACTCCTCTCAGCAGCCTATTCCAATGCCTGACCACAGTTTCTACGAATATTTTTTTCCTAGTATCCAACCTGAGTCTCTCTTGAAACAAGTTAAGGCTATTACCTCTTGTCCTGTTGCCATTACCTGGGAGAAGAGGCCAATCCCCACCTCTCACCACAGCCTCCTCTCAGGGAGCTGTAGAATGCCCAGGTTTCACTTGATCCTTCTCCAGACTAAGCAATCCCAGTTCTGTGAGATGCTCTTCATAAGACTTCTTCTCCAGCTTTATTGCCCTTCTCTGGACACACTGCAAGGCCTCAATGACTTTCCTGGTCCCCTCTCTGGTGAGGGGCCCTAAACTGAACAGAGTACTCAAGTTGTGACCTCACCAGTGCCAAATAGAAGGGGATGATCCCCTCCCTGCTCCTGCAGACTGCACTGTTTCCGATACATGCCAGGGTGCCACTGGCCTTGGCCACCTGGGCACACTGCTGGCTCACATTCAACTACTTGTCAACTAACATCCCTAAATCCCTTTCCTCCATGCAGCTCCACTCTGCCCCAAACCAGCAGTGTTGTGTGGGGTTGTTGCATAGACTTCTTTGAGCAGCCATAAGAAAGGCACGTCTGGAGTGTGAGCATGGCCAGAGAGCAGACCCACCAATCAGATCCCTCCCATTTGTTTTTTGCCTGAAGGCATTCTGCCTGCAACTCACTATCAGGTGCCTTGATGTTTTCTCCAGCTTTGGCAAATGCAAACACCGTGTTGCCTTCAGTCCCTGAAAGATACGTGAAATGAAGATCAGAGAGCTGTTGATGGTTTCTATATTGTTAATCTTTTCCAGGATCCTGCACATTATGCAGCCAAATGGCAAGGGTGATAGTAGCAGTTATTAGCAGGGAAATAATTGCAGGAATTGCACGGGGCTTGGTGGCTTAGCTGTAAACTCATCCTAGAGAACTTGATTGAAATTTAAAGATGTTTTGGCAGATGCTGTTATTTTCAAAGAGTGAAGACATCAAAGCATGGTTTGTACCACTCATTTTACACTCTTTACGCTCTGTATTTCGTGCATTTGTATGCATCAAACAGTAACAAATACTAGCTTGTAAATTTATAAGGTGCCATTTTAAGGGATGATCCTTCTCAAAGATATATCTATCAAATACTTTGGAGTTTGACTATAAGGTATTGAATAAACTGTATGTAAAGGGCAAAAGGCTAAATAAGTCATAACTGTTTGTCATTTTAATCATCCCTTCAATGTACAGAAGTCCCTTCAAGCACGTAATTATGCTTTACTGTTCCAGAGACTTTCTGCAGAAAGAAAATATTTGATAAGCACTGTGAATATTAAAAAAAATATCTCTATTAAAAATGCACTGCATTGAATTTGTCTCCGTTTCTTTCCCATGGCTTCAGCGAGGAATTAAGGAGCAATCCAGTGCATTAAAAATTAGTTATTCCTGCCAAATATCAGTTAGAAAAAAAAAAAAGAAAAACCAATATTCTTCTTTCCCCATCTTATCTTCAACTATGATTTTTCAGCTTTCTTGTCCAGATTTGAAAAATCTGGATATTTAAAGGAATTACATTGAGCTCCACTACAGCTTTCTCTGCAGGTGTTGATGCCTGTTCCAACAAAAGCAGTAAATAAACAGGGAGAAGCCGAGGACCTGGAAGACCACAGATGAGGCTGGACATGAGCACTCAGAAGAAAGAGACCAGCAGCAGGAGCGATGGACGCAGCTGGGGCAGGGCAGGGGACAGGGTTTGCTAGGGTAGCATTTCACTTTAAGAAATCCAGAAACATGTCTGCACCTTGACATTTGGAGACCTGAAATGTGGTACAAAATGATGACTCCAGAGACTACCCAATGAATCCTATGCGGACAGTTTTCAACCTTAAAAAGACAAAATATAGACAAAGAGAAATGACCTTGTATACGCAAGTACCCTGGCATTCCTCATTCATAAGTGCTCTGGCATAGATTGTTCTTCCATCAAGATTTACGTCCAGCATTGCAGACATGACTAAAAATATGGCAGAAGGTGCTGAGCAAACCTGGGACTGATGAAAGAGACAGAGAATATGAATGGAGTGAGTAAAAGAGACCACGGCGAGATTCAGAACGTAGGCCAAGCTCACACTGTACTTGCAATCAAGTGTTTACTGTCTGCCCCAGAATCACTCTGCTCCCATCCATGTTCCCTTCAGCCTGAACAATGCAACATTTCAATCTTCTTTAAATTCAAGGACACCGAGTCCCTGAGTGCCCTGCTTGCTAGCACTGAATGGGAAAACAAGCCTGCCCGGGCCTTAACAGCATCTTAGCTTACGTCAGTGATGCAGAACATATTGCTTCAAATGCATATTCTTCTAGGGGTGCCATCCATCCACCCTGACAAGAAATAGAGCACTTCCTCCCTTTATCATGTCTGAGAGGAAGAAATGTGTGAAGCAAAGCTAAAAGTGTGAAATGCAAATGGAAGTCACCACATCACAGTAATACATTCCTTATACTGTCTAGTAGCATCACAGGGATACAGCTTGGGTATGCTAATATCCCCAACAGATGGCACGTCTTTGCTACCTACACAGAAGAGGCACAGGAGCAAGACATGACACACAAGGGGCAGTGTACCACTGGCTGTGCTCTGCTGCCATGGGGCTGGGGACAGAGGATCAGCAGACAGAGCTGGAGATGGCACAGCACTTTAGAAATACTGTTTGATAAGGTATGGGAGTAATATTATAGAAGTGCAATATAATGTGGGGATGGGCATCCACATTTTCTTTCCCTACAAACACTTACATACAAAGGTATAACAGAAATTCTGTGTACAAAAAGAGCTTTCTTGTTCTACTTAGATGCACAGCTAGCATCCCAACCATTCCTTAAGCATATCTTGTTTTGCATCAGTATGGCCCAAATAATAATTTAGAATAATAAACTGAGTCATGGCAGAGTGTTATGCTATGTATTTAACTGCCTTCATTGGGAATGACTGCTCTGCATCTTATTAAGACAAAAAGTCATAACTGAACTGAAATAGGTATAAAAATCTAGAGCTTATAAGAGGCCTAATTTGAGCCAACAGTCCTTTCTGTACATTCCCAAGTGATGACATTATTATAATACTTTCATTCTTCCTAAAAAAGAATTTAGATTAAAAAAACACTGAAATACTTCAGTTCATATTTACAAACACATCACAGGCCAACTGAAAGACATGGAAGAAGACTGCCTGACCTCCTGCTGTCTTTCAGGTATTTATGATGTCAGGTTGATTTGGAATTGTGTGGTACAGCAGGAAAGTTCAAAAAGAGGGAAAGCAGCAAGCTAACAAGTCTGTAGCACAAGTATATAGCTCTGCTTTCCTTGGGAAATGGAGCTGCAGTAACAGCACTGCTTTGATCCCTGAAGAAGCTGTGTGAGAAGAACTTAATTATTAAGAAGTGTTGAGGATTCAAGAATGTCATTGGTGGCAACTTTGGAATGTCGATCATTTTTATCCAGTGGAAATTGCTACATTTAGTTTTTGAACAAAAGAAATAAAAAGAAAAGAATGTTACTGACAGTGTTTTGAGCTTTTTGGGATGTTTTTTTTTTCTGCTATATGTTTTAAGTGCTTGGAGCACAGAGGGCCAAACAGCCTGGCACAACCTCTGTAATCTATCAAACCACCAGTGAGAAACAGTACAAGCAGAAGCCAGTCCTGGCAGATCTCAGGAAGACTTCTAACAGAGCCAACTTCGTCCTTTTTGCCACAGACTTGGAGAAAAATTGGTGAGGTCTTTCTTACAATTTCATATGGTGAAGTGTATTACACAGCAATCTACTTGTGATTTATTCCATGCATAGGTGAAATTTCTCCAGTCCCACTGTAAGGGAAACTTTTGATCACAGCCTGAACCTCTGATTAACCATCTGAAGCAAGCGATGAGTCAGCTGAGGGAGCACAGGTGAAGTTAAGGGGAAGGGGTGGAGATTAATTCCACCTCTCCTAGATCCCATTTAAGGGCTGACCACCACTAAAGTAGCATCTCTTTCTGAAGATCTCTCCTTTGTGAAGTTCTGGTGGTGAGCCTCAACATTATCCATCTTGACTGAAGGCTTCAGAGTTGGTGAGTCTTTTCCTTAGTTACTCTCTTGCTATCTGTTTACAACTATACTTGTATTATTCCAGCTGTACATAATTATATTATTCCAACTATACACATTTCTTTCCTGTGATATCATAGGCACACTAAACAAATATAAAACCATTATTAAACAAGCTTGCTAGTAAATGATAGTGAACTGCTCATTTGCTTGTCCAGGACATGATCACTTCTGCTCTCACTTGTGTGAAAATTAAGTCTCTGAGAAAGCAAAACTCTTAGGAAATAGTGTAAATAAGGTAAGCTAGCTTGCATGGCCAGTCTGTAGCACTTTGAATGCTGAGCTGTAAACGAGGGCAGTAGCCAGGATACAGCTTTAGAAATCCTATCTGTGTGGAAAAGTAAATGTCAGACTCTGACTTTTAATGAAGATAATTTTCTCTACAAGATTAGATGAACAGGATGCTGGTCCTCCACATTGTAACTGACTTGTACTAAATCTATGCTGCTGGGAGGGCAGACTGGCACCTGCAGATAGACAGGGATAGAACTGTGTTGTCTTGGCTGACCTGGAATGATCCATCTCAGATGCTCATGGTTTATGAAGTAAACTTATCAAACTGAAATCAAGGATAATGTGGAGTCACTTCAGAAGCCACATCAGGAAAAACTCATCCTTGGCATCTTTTAAATTTGACTTCTACTACAGTTTTGTAAGAACTGGAAAACATTCACGGAAGATCTTCCTGTGTCACATGTTGCTCTGAGTTCTAGATCCACTTGATGGTTCTGGACTTGCCAGAATTCAACCTGTGCAGCTCTTGCCGAACTCCTCCTGTAGGCACCTCACTCCAAAACTCAGACTCCCCCCAAGCCTCCTGACAGCCACTGGGCCACAGAGGGGATGGTCCCTAAAGTTCTGTGATAAAATCAACATGGAAAGGTCTTTCTTTTGGTAAGGGTGTAACCACCAATGTTCGAGAAGGAAAATGTATAATGCTCCCAGAGTCCACAACCTGATTGTTCTGACAATCCTAATTTGTAAAAAGGACAAAAACTGTATTGAAAGAATTCAATAGAACAAACTATTTGCATATGCCAGCTCTCTTATTAATCTCTTCTTCTGCTCTTAAAGGCCACCGATGTCTCAGCTTGAACCAATTAATGCATTGTACAGCTCATCACACAGACCATTTTTATTCCCTCCTTTTCTTCGGAGCTGAGCCTCATTAATGGGATATGTGACAGGCCCAGTCAGTGCTAAATCCAAGCTCACAGGTTAGTTCTGTATTTAGAAGCAACCTTAGTTTTTTTTGAACTTTTATTCAACACAAAAGCAGCCTCTTGGCACTTGCATGCTTTAATGGATTTGTGCTATTTACAGTTCTACGTTCATCTTTTTTCTTCCATAATCATCATATATATATACATATGTAAGTTTATATAATTCCATACTGCCTCAGAACCTCTTTCAGTACTCTGATAAAACATCAGAAAGGTATTTTTCAATGAATTGAAAAGATCCTTGCACTTTTTTTTTCACTCTATTATTCTATATGGAAGAGATGCTTGATGAGAAAATGCAGCTGTAACATATCTTTAAGCCTGAATCAGTCTGAATAGACATAGGTCCTATTTCTCTGTATTCTCCTTGTTTTTCAATTTTAACTCTCTTGTAAAGCCTCTTAGATATCTAAGGGGAAATAAGCTATACTTTGTCCACAAAAGCTTTTAAAGAAAAATGAGTACTTGAGCTTTTCCAAGTCAGAATATTTCTACTGTAACATTTCTACATAAACACATAGCAATGGCTTATATGCTAATTTAACTCCTCAAGAGTAAAAGAAAGACTTACAAAAGCAGTGTAATGTGTGTGCTGTGTGCCTCTAGCACAGCCCCATTGTGCAGTGCCCTGACCACAGTGCTTTCAGCACTGGTCCACTGGCACTCCTTGGTAAGGCAGATCCTAGCAGTGCTCTGCTGCTCATTGCAGCCTTTCAGTGCAGAGAATCCCTCTAAGTGTCACACTCATTGCTGGCTTCAATCAGAAAATGGAAGCCAAAAAGTAAGACCACAGTAGCTCAGGAGTCATGCCAGCCTCTGCCTGTCCAGCTGCATGCCCTGAGTCATAGGGGGGGGATCTTCTGAGGGAAACCTGAAAAAGCTGCAGTCTTTTACAATCACATTTTAAAAGGAAATGCTGGCTATGTGCCTTTTACTTCCCAGTGACTTCTGTGACACAACATCTGGGAGCAAATCCCTGCCAGAGGGCAGGGCACAGTGCTGAGGGTAGAGTAGCTGTGCTCAGGTGTTTGATGATGGGATCACCTCCTCAGGTGATGCTGCTGCATGCACACAGCCCATGGCAGAGCATGGCATCTTCCTGGCTTTGTGAGGTGACTGAAGTACTGAAGGGGAAAATAAGGAAAAAAACAAACTCTGTGGCTGTTTGAAGGAGCACAGTTTGACAGACTGAGGTGTGCAAAGTGGCACTGATGTATGCAGGGATTTTAGCAGTACTTTTGCTCTCCAAGTCACCTCTCAAGCCACTGAAGTGTTGTGTGCCAGTTCACGTTTTAACAGGAAAGCTTTACCATTCTCCTTCCTCAGTGCATAAGCAACACACTCTTCAGAAGACCTAAAATTCCCTTTGATTGTGCAACAAGACAGCAATCTGTGTCTTATGGCGAGGGACAGGGTTATTCCACTGGTTCTTACCATCAGTAACAGACTCCAAGTATATTAGCACATAGTTTAAGAGGAATTATCATCCTTTTAATAGATCGCATACTGAGTCACAAGTTACATATTCAACAGAAAATCAAGCTAATTGTTCACTTATTCTAACATATCCCTGAAGGATAATCAACCTCTGCAGAGCTGTTTCTTAGTTGGAAACTAAATAATTAAGCTGAAGAAATGCATTTCTCTTTCAAGATTCTCTCTGTATTTCCTTTTATTCTTCCTTGCACCAAACACATCAGTATGAACATAAGCTATCAACTTTAATTAAAAATTAAAATTGGCTCGAGTTTTGTTTTGTTAAATCCATAGATGAAAAACAAAGGAGACTGTCAAGACAAGAAAAGAAAACATGGCAACCTCCCTGCCACCCCTCATCTTTACCTTTTACACAGCGAACTGATCGTGCCTCTTGGCAACACCTCAAGAGCCTCCTGGAGGATCTGTCATACATGGGCTCCTGCTTGCAACACTGGCTGCACATGATATAAAGAAAGAAATGGACAGTGATATTAAAATGATAGATCTGTGAAGCCCCCCAGATTTGATAGAATCTTCTTCATTAATTTAATCTATTACTGGCTAATTGCTTAGATACTGTAAATCTGCAAAGGTCAATTCTTGAAATCACCAAACAATAAAAAGGTATGAACAGCTAACAAGTCCTAATACGATCAGAATGTTAATCAATAGTCTAAATGAAGCCTTGTATTGCCAGCGATGCATGAAAATATATTATTGTTGTGGACTACAGGCATGGGTTCCACTGAAACCGATAAAATACAAAGCTATGTATTTAGAGACAAATGCAGTATGAATAGCATCTGTAAATACTGACTGCGCAATGAATGGTTTCAAGAGAGCATCCGCAAGGAGCCAGTTCATCACAAAGCAGCTTCTTGCACAAACCAAAAACAGGAAAAAAGAGAGCTGATGCAGTACCTGACAATGGCCAGCTCTGAACTACACAGAGGTAAGGTGAGAAGTTGTTTATACATTTAATTAATGCATTGTAAAGGTATGTGAATATTTTTATACATAAAACTTTCATCAAATCACTTATCAACCTGCAGCCTGACATCAGCCAGACTCCTTCAGCTGCTCCGCTCAGACTGTGGTGCCAGGAGGACAGTTACCTTAGTGCCCACCGCTGCAGCAGGAAGCACACTCATCACTCAGCCTTCACTTCAATGGATTCTTTATGCCCAGTTAGTCAAGCCCCGTTTTCCTGGTTTTTTAACTTCTTCTAAGGAACTTTAAGCAAAAATTACAATTTTGATCCATCTCTGAACTCTGAAAGGCTGCAGAGCAGTGTTCTGTTTGTAGGAGCAATTTAGTTTTATTAAGCTATGTGACACAGATGAAGCGAACTGAGCTCAGCTTGGTGCAGCACTTTTCAGCAGTCAGCAGCAATTGCCCATCAGTCTAGAACCTGATTGCCCAGAGACACACACTGCAAGGAAAGGTGTTGAAAATCCCTCTTCTCACTTCCATGCCAGCCAGGCTAGACACCCCATGTCACATCATTGAAGGGATGTCTCATAGTGGAAAAGGTTTGGCAAACTATACTTCTCAGGAAATACTTTTGTATTTCACTGTTTTCATTAAACCTCTTTGCCAAACTGCTGTTTGTGGAGGTCATTTCATTTTCATAGCATTGTGATAATATATTTTACAAGCAGTGTAGGCAGCACTTACTGTGAAGCCTGTATTTCTTAGTTTCTCTTGCTGGTGGGAAAATGGAACACTTAAAACCAGTCGGCAACACAAAGAGTCAGAACTGCTACAGGCAGGCCTTCAATTGCTTTTGTAAAAAGGTCCATTAGCAGGCTTGATCTGAGCAAGGAGGTCCTGGAGTTTACTGTATCGGTGTGATTCCTTCTCACATAAATCCTGCTTACAAATTTTAGAAGTAATGAATTAGAGAAATCTGGTTTTCAGGGACAGGCATGGATGCTGGGAATATATAATAATGCACTCTTATGTTTTCGGTAGAAAAAAGGGAAGCATTATTCTTTCTGAACATTTCCTTCCTCTTTATATCTTCAGATACTCTGCTTTCTCTAAGGTCATTGCATGAATTTAAGATACACCATTCTGGAAACTAAATTAGCCCTCATTTACTGGGAAGTTGAATGCAGGCAGACTAATGGTGGTGCAAATATAATTGGTTCCCAACATGTGTCAGTGTGTATACTCCTCAAGCCACGGAAAAGATGCATTATGGGACTAATTTTTAAATGTTAATGGATATTGGATGTTTGCCAGACACCCAGCTGTGCACAAAACATTGAGATGGTAAATAGCTCTTGATCTGTTTAGAAACAAATTATAATGGCTGTTTGGATTCCACATGACTGAAGGCATGGTAACCAGCACAGGCTCACAGACTGACCCTATTAACTGCACTGAGGGGAATGCTCCAATTTTTAAAATCAAGATAAGAGACATAAAATAAGGCTATTAAGATGGTGTTTAAATTATTTTAGATTAATATTAAACAGAATCCCAGCAGCTACCCATAGCACCTGTTACCATTGCCTTAGTAAGCTACCTTATTTCAGGCAGCTTTTTGCTGCGTTTGCTTGTTAGGGAGTCAGAAAGATGATGTTTTCTTCTCTGTTAATTTTACTCTAAAGCTGAGATCTGAATGAAGTCCTTACGTGCAGTTAGAGAAAGAAATCTCTCCTGCTATGCATTGACAACAGGTCTCCCTGAGCTGCACCAGCAAATGAGCTGACTTCTCATTTGATGTGCCATTCTCTCTTTTATTTTAATATTAAGATCTATGAATGCAAGTATTTGCAGGACAGTCTCTACTTGAAAAGTCTGACTAGTTGCTTTCATTTGGTCTGCAGAGTCCAGCAGAGAACCATTGGATTGTTGGACAATCAGGTGGATTAGGCACTTTTTATTACTGTTCTGTAGCATTATAGCAAAGTGTCATTTACAACAATGGAATAGATCTCTTTTCCATGAAGTTGTGTGGTCAGCAGGTTTAGAATCCTTTTCACAAATAAAAAAGGCAATCACGGGTATATTCAGGGGTCCCTTCCTCTGTGGGAATGTATTTTTTGTGTTTGAAAAATTATGAAAAGAGCTTTCCAGCTTAGGGAGTGATCAGTGCATTTCAGGATACAAAAGATACTACAGTTTCTCTGTAAAAACAAACAAACAAACAGAAACAGGGAAGGACTCAAATCTATCCAAAACCTGTGTATACATTGACTGATGCTAACTTTAGGTGATTCTCCAGGTAACTTTGAGGCTGCAGTTTTGTATCTTGAATTTGTGCTTTTTGACATCTATTCTGCATAGCTGTTTATAACTGAGCGCTGCCTGCTGGTTTTGGTACCTTACATAGATTGTTCTCTACGATCTGAAACGTGCTAACAAATTCAGAAAGGAAGCTTGAATATCACCTTTTCTATTTCTTCAGAATTAATTTTCTCTGCCTTCTCAAAAGGACGTGCCTTTCATCAAACTTAGAACATTTCCAAAAATATCACCATCCTGGCCATTAGAAAATGTGAAATTCTAGGAGGCACCATCAAAACATGCCAGGGTTTGTTTTTTTTTCCTCCTGTTTTTCCATTTCACCAGTTAAAAGTGCTTTAAAAAGAAAGAATGAAAGTCAGTGAACAAAAGACTTTACCTCAGCCCTGGGAACTGGCTTGGCATGCCATGAGACAAGGTCTGCCCATCCATGGAGATGTCCCCCAGGTCTGCTGTCACCCCATGCAAGAGAATGGCATCACTACCTCCCTGTGCAGTCCTGGCAGTAGGATCTGTGCCTTGCTGCCATGCCGAGCTGCCAATTCAGATGCAACAAGCCAATGCCCTGCTGTAACAAAAGGGTGAAAATGAGCTTATTGTCCATTGCTCATCCTGGCTTGGGGTTTACAAGGAGCATGCAATTGACACTACCGGCAATTCACACACCTCCAAAAGGCTATAATATATTCCATCCTAGCTGCAAGCAGACAAACAAGTGGGTCTTCTCTTTCCTAGGAACCCACTGATTCACCGTCAGGATTCAGACAGCACGACTACCTCGAGGACCAAGCTAGACCTTCATTTACATTAGCATGAAACTCAAATAATTCCACTAATGCTGGAGATCTTATTCTTAATTTTCAAACGCAAATGAGAGCAGAGTCTAACCAGAAGCATTCAGGGTTTGAACGACCTACATCCAAAGCGTGTTTTCACAGATGCAAAGTAATTTCATTATAGTACTTTGAAAAATCTTTTACTTGCATAACTTGTTTCCATTTCTTTTTAGTGTAATGAGATTTCATGATGAAAGCCAAATACAATCTAGTATAGCAAAAGTGCATGTTACGCTGATCCTAATAAGCCCAATGAAAATCAATAATGCTGCTAGTTTCCCTGAAATCAGGCTCCATAAGCTCCAAGCACTGTGTTCTGCCTAAAGCAGAGTATTAGCAGCTTATAAAAGACAGATATTTCCTAGTAGAAAACCTGAAAACAATTACACTTGAGGAAAAAAATAGTTATTATAAAAAACAAGAACAACAGGAGATAGTCGCCTCCTATCCTTAAACTGCTGGCAAAAACTCCATTCCCTTCCAGTCCCCAGCCATAACCAAATTGTCTCAATGGCTGCACCCTATGTGATGTGAGTCCCCAGCCCAACTTCCTTCCCCAGTAAGAAGAGAACGATACTGTTTGCTCCGTTTGCTGAACAAGGACAAGAGATTTTGCTCTTAGAGCAGAGAGCCTACAGACATTGGCACAAAAATATAACAAAACTGGGGAAGAAAAAAAAGAAAAGCCACTAAAAACAAATCAGGCAGCCCACTATCAGTTTTGAAAGCATGCATGTATCTTCTGTCACATTTCACTCCTTTTGCTTCTTGCCTGCCCTGTATTCAGTAATGGGCAATACTGAGTTGAGAATGGAAAGCAGGGCAGATCTGAGAGCAAAGATGAAGATGAGAACACACAGACACACTTCAGAACACAGGGACAGGCAGCAACTGCTATGCTTACCCTTACGTAGTATGTCAGAGAGTAATACCTATGATTACGCAGGGTTTCATACTGCCCGTATTTCAAACAAAGATCTCTGCGATTTGCCTCCTCTTAAATAAGCTAATAAACGCAGGAAACTACAAGCACGATTTCCATTGCATTAGTAAGCTATTTGCTTTTTTTTCCCCCCCCCTTTCATAAGACAATGTTTTGTGTAATGATCTACCTTATGAATGACCTGGGGAAATAATTTCAGGTTTCTTTAAAATGCAACCATTTCTTTCTTACTAGTGAGTTCAATTTCACTAAAAGTTACAGAGCAAACGGCAACAGGCTCTTTGCAATATTGATAGCCAAAGGTGCATAATTACTTCCAGTTTACTATTAAAACAATAGTTAAATAATTCAGCATGCCTTTGCTTTATTCTCTTTTTAATGATATACTATTAACAGGTTGACAGATCTGCAAGAGTGAGGCATTTTATGAATCTTTTGAATTAGGAAACTCTTACGGAAGCAAATGTAAGCACGAGCTTTTATTTTTGTATAATTTTTGCATTATAAAGTCTTCCCTCAGGACAGGAATATATTGAATATTTGCAAGCGTATAACTTCATGCAAGCAGCATGTTTGTATTTATTTACTAAATGTAAGTGCACAGATTCCAAACACAACCATCTTACGCACAGACTGTAGATACGGACCACGAAGAACGAGGTGCCATGGATACATGGGAGATGTACCCTGGCTATGGCAGGGGGTGGGGCATGGCTCAATCCAGCTAGTTCATAGGTTGTAACAGCTTGTGCCCATACATCACAGGTGTACAGTACTGTTGCTATGGAGACTGCTCAAATGAGCAGGAAATTTCTTTTTGATAAAGTTATATTCTTGGGCAGAGGAAGAAGCATCAAATATGGCATTTGTTAACGTCTGACACACACCCTGTAAGAAACAACAGACTTGCTTTAATAGGAAGCGCATTTTCTCCTAGTGGTGTCAACACCATGGAAGCAGGCTATGCAGATGGGAGCACTGCTGTAACAAGGCTGCTATTTCCCTACAGAGTCCAGCAGCAGAACCACGGGCCAGGAGAGCACTTGCACTGCTCCACAGGTAAGCAGTGCTGCTGGCTGGAAACACAGCTGGGCTGTGTGCAACTGACACATGGGAAATCTCAGGCAAATATTTCATCAGTTGTATCTTGTGTAAAAATTTCAGTGTCTGTTAATCAAAGAAATGGAACTTCTTCAGATGAGCGGTCTTTCTGATGCCATCAAAACAGTGTTTTGAAAACAATGAATTTAAATTCTTCTGCTTGTTATTTTTTCTCTATCTTCCCACATGCAAGAATTTATCCCTAACAATTAATTAAATCGAAATACACTAAATAATTCCACAGACCAGAATCTGCCTTTTTTAACAGGAAATAGGATTTGACTGTAAGATGTCACCCAGTTCTGTTCCAGGACAGAGAAAATGTGATCAGTGGGCTGGAGGGTGCCTGCAGAAGATACCTCTTCTTTTGCTTTATCCCTCAACCCTTAGCAGCATTTTCTGTCTTTCAGGGCACTGCACAGAGGGTTCCCCAGCCCGGGGCTGCCTGCAGGTGGGCTCCAGTGAGCTGGGGAAGCAAAGCAGACCACTGTGGGAAGCCACAATGAAAGCAATTCAGCTCCCAGCATAATAAACACAAGTCATTACCATAAAGTCCTGTTGACAAAAGCCAGCCCTTAGCTAACCCATGTCTCTTCCTAAACTGTATTTTAACTTCTATAAACAACAGACAAAGTGGAATTTCCTTCTGCACCTCAATATTGTGATCTTTCATTGTAAGAAAAAATATTTTGTACTGTACTAAAATCTCTTGCCAATGGGAATTCATTACTCCCTCATCCCCTTTTGAATCAAGGACTTGGAATACAGTAAGATACAGAAAAGCTAAAGAAAATAAAAAATATCAATAAAGCTACACAGGAAAATTGAAATACTTACTGTCTTGGGGGGAAAACCTTTTATTAAAGTAAAAATACCTGAGATATTGTCAGGCAGCGTGACAATGAAGATGTCATTACTAAATAGGACTCTTTGGTCCCTTAGCTGTCAATAATTAATACATTATTTACACTTGCACATTCTCATTTCCCATCTTTTAAGATTTCATTTACACTCTGATCCTTTACTCAGCAGCAAATTTAACATCATTGTGACCTTCTTTTTTCTGACACTATACACCTATCAAGCTGAGAGAGAATAGCATCTAATATGTGCATTTATTAAAGCAGAAATCTTCAGACACTGGAAGAAGTGGAAATAACAGTGTTTGCCACAATAAACTGGAAAAGAAACATATCGCCCCCAAAGAAAAATGAATTAAGACTCTATCTTAATAATACTGTTAGTGGGAGTCTCAACATTTGCATGTCTTCGGAAGTGTTGCTGAAGTGTTTCTAATTAAAGCCCAAAGGAATTAGCGAAGTCAGGAAAAGCCATACCATGACTGCAGACAACCTTATGTTGAAGATGCCCCATTTTGACTGAGATTAAAACATTCTCTTAAGTTGAAATAGCCTTTATCTTGTGATGCAGAGCAAATACATCCATCGTATCTTCCTAGAAGAACAATGTCAGATGGTCATACAGGAGGTATGTTACTATTACATCATGGTATACATAAATATTTATTCACTATAATAATAGAACAGTATAAGAATATGTAAGCAATCAGCATGAAACTTAACATACATTAAGATAGTACTTTAAATGAAAATTACTACAGCAGTTGAATGGGGTATCTTTTTTGAAGTCGGTGCCAATTTTTTTCATATCAGATCTAATTGTACGCAGTTATTCTCAACCTCTTCTGTGTCTGCTTTCTGTTTCAGTTTTTGGGACTTTTTTTGTATGATGTCATATCTTAATGGAATACTCCTTTGGCCAGCTCAGGTCAGCTGTCCTGGTTCTGTCCCTTCCCAGCACCTCACTGTCAGGACAATAGAAGCTGAGTAACTGGAATGTTCTTGGCTCCATATAGCACTTCTCTGCACAACCGAAACATCTGTGCATCACTGACACTGTTTTTCTCCTCAAGCAAATACATACCAGATACTCTAAAGGAAAAATCAGCTCTGTTCCAGCTGAAATGAGGACACTCCCAGTTCTACAGCCCTGTGTCCTTATCATCGACTGGTCATCTCCAGTTGGCACTGGAGTGAGTACACGTTACTGCACCATTGGTGCCTGCTGCATCTTACTGCCCCACTCTTTTCCAAGCCAGTTTTACAATAACTGATTACTACAATGCCATAAAAATTAGTTAGTGCTCAGCAAAAGGGAATTCATGCATTATTTTACACTCTGAGAAGTTAGTGTTGTTTGCTACTAATAAAAATTTCCAGGATGAATCTTTGTATGCCAGTTCTTAGCCAGGAGCACAATATATTGGTTAAATTGTGTTTTCTTGTTAGTGAGAGATTTTACAGCAGAAGCCCTGGCACAGTCTTTGTGATAGAGGAGCAAACAGTATTGCATCCAGTCTGCCATAAAAAGTAATAATTTCTGGAAGACTTTAGCACAGTGAAAATTCCAGGCTGTGGACTGGATTCAAATTGGTGAGTACCCAAACTGAGTCCAAATGCCACTCACTTCCAGGAAGATCTGTTCTGTATTTTCTGAGCTATTACATGAATATAGTGTTTATGAGACATGCTGGATTGATGGCATCTGCATGCAAATGTTCTTGCTTGCCACGGAAATCAGAGTATAAATTTATCTCCCCACTGGCCATTTCTGTAAATAACTCTATGACAAGTGATGGGCCACTTTCATTTAATGGGTTAAAAAAAGTCATTTGCCCTCTCAATACACAAAACATGGATAATGTTTGGTAGGAAAAATTAATAAAATTAGGTGCAACACTTACTTCCAATTTGGCGGGCAGTGTGCATGGCAAGCTGTTGCTCCTCTTCCAACAGAAGACACCTATGCATACTCAAACTGAAAGAACACAAAGAATGGTACATACATGAAAAGCGACTTGAGGATGCTGCAATCAAGTACGCACACATACACATGGGGTTTGCTAGACTTAATTAAGCAAGGATATAACTGATCTAAGTAGTAAGAAGGAGGGTCTATAAATGCCTTTCATAAAATTAGAGCCTATTTGACATTTTTATATTTTATCTTGAAGACAATAGGAGACTAAACCAAAGCTCTCTGGCATTAGATGAGCAGGCATGCTGGTTTTGATGATAGCTAGGGATTGAGCTGCTGATACATTAAGAAAATAAGTAGAATTTTCTTTCTGTGTCAGCCCACACTGTTTGCTGTGGGTGTGGGTGTGGATAAGCAAGGATCACAATGCAAAACGTGAACTGTACATAAAACCGCAGTAACTTGTCTCCACAAGAGGAGTTTATGTAAATTACCATTAAAGCCTTTACTTTTGTTTGCTGATAAATTTATAGGTGTTAGCATCAAAGTAGCAACCTGGAATTCATCAGCTTTGTTTTTTATAACCTGTTGGTCTCTGATAACTCTCTTCAAGTGACAGACTGTAATGCTGTGCAGTATTAAATGATATGCACAAATAAGTACCTAATGGTAGATTTAAAGATGTTGCAGCAGTCCAAGTTCTTTCATTTTCCTGATTATAACGGCATTTGCATAATGTATGAATTCAAACATTATTGCTGTTAAATAATGCATAAATATTCTCCCATGCTGAAATACTTCTATTTCCTCTCCATGAATTATTTTGAATGTATCATTCAGTTGTTGTTCTATTTAAAAATGTAGTTAGAACTCTGCATATAACAGTATTATGCCTGGAAGAAGTATCATCACAAGTAGTTGGCTAACACTCCATGCTGTAAATGAAGTATACATTATTAAATGGGCCATCTCCTTCCTTCTTGGGAAAGCATTATCACCAGAATACAATATTTAGTATTTCTGAAATGTCATGGAAAGAAAAAAAATAATAATGCAGGTCCATATTTGATCATGTGGCAGCTCTTTGGAAAGAAAGAACAAGGGGGAAAAAAAAAAAAAAAAGAAAACATGACATTTTGCCCCTCGAGCTGAAGGGAATATGAACATGGTCATACACAAAAAGAGATAAATCTGTAAGAGGTGGTTGGATGAGTTCCTGAATAGCTTTTTGTAAAACTGAGCACCATCAACGCCCACCAGCTTCCAATCCCATATCCCCCAGATGATGGGCCCTTTTATTTATATTTGATTTTATAAAGTGTCATCGAGCAAACTCTTGGATAAATCCTGTCAGTGCTGTCAGAGAAGTCAGTTACATCAATGACAGATGACAGGATGAATAAAAAGACCTCAAGATTCAAATATCTAAACTTGAGCACAACAAAATTCAACTCAGCGCACAACATTTAACAATAAAAATGTCAAAATGAAAATAACATGAAGCATCTTTCCCTCCTGGCTCAATACCCCAGCTGAAACAGTCAAAGAAGGTAAAGAATTTAATTTAATTCCAAGGATTTAAAAATATCTTGTATGCTTATTTAAAAATAAATATGAAATGTGTGAATGTATAGATTTGCCTGCCTTGCCTTAATGTCTTTCCCCCAATTATGCCCCTGCAGCATCTTCGTAATGAAATATCTACTTCTGACAATTGCAGAGCTTTAAGTAAGATTTAAACATTGTATTTAATTGTATTACCTCTCTTTTCTCCCCTTTAAAATTGGTGAGGTTTGTTTTTTTTTAATTACTTTTTCCTTACCACGTGGACGTAACTTAGTGTTTCAATTTGGACCCTTCACTTGCTGGTTTCTCTCGTCTCAGTCAATTTTCCATTTGCTGTAGATAGGAAATAATCACGTCTCCAATAAACATCTTTTTTTTTTTTTAATAAGTGTGTCATCTTTTATGATTTGTCATCGTCGTGCTAAAACGTGTCTGCTCTATCAGTGCCATCGCCATTACCCACATAAACCCACACGCCTATATACACACACGTGCAAAGAGACTACTTACTCTGTCAAATAGATTTCCTGTCACTACTCTTTCCTTTCCCCCCCCCTTCCTGCTCTTGATGGCATGGTGGAAATGTACCTTTAAAACCTAATAAATGGAGCCAGTGGTAAAATGGACACACGTTTTGTTTACACTTAAAGTGAGTCTGCATAAGCTAAGGAACAATCAGAAATGGATTTGATCAACTTGAAACTACTGTGAATAAAACACAGAAAATGTCATCTCTTAAATTCAATACACTTGTTAAACCAAATAAAATGAACTGAGAAAAATTCATCTTGGTTTCCATCACACAGACAGCTGAAAAGGTAAGAGAAAATTCTTCACTCCTGCTCTACCTTCAACTTATTTCCTTCCTGCAGAGGCACAGCTATCCAAGTAGCCTCACAGATGGAACTCTCCCCACGGCTGCATCCAGCGCGCAGCAGCTCAGCACCTGCTTGCCTTGACTCAGAGCAACACACACCATGCTCAGAGACAAGTTTTCTAACCCAGTTAATGAAGCTGGGTCATTTTCTCTCAGGGAGAGTCACCTGTTAGAAACAGCTATGCTAGAATACTTCCTTTTCACCTCCTTGAACAGATGAAACCATGCACATTCCCAACTTAAAGTTAGTGGAACGCTAAAGACAAAGTTGCTGCTTAAGGCAATGATGTCCTACATAGGGCCTCTTGTGTTGCATCAATTTCCCCTAATCATAAAAAAAAAAAAGGAGGGGGCGGGGGAGGAACAAAAAAAAATCATTCTAGTTAAAAAAAAAACAACAACCTTTTGTTTAATTCACAAATGAATTAACAAAGTGTGAACTCACCTCCTTATCTTGTTGTGGGTGCGCTGTCAGGAGCAGAGGGTGCATAGTTCAGAACAATGACAAAGAAAAGCTACTGTGTACATTTGAAACGTCGCTTCCCATGGGTCCTGTGCTTTGATTTCTGCCTTTAATACTGATAAGAAGTGACAGTAGTTGGATAAAACAATAAAAATTGGAGCTGAAGAGCTTATAAACCCCCTGACACTTCAATAAACCAAAAGCCAATACAAACCTGAAAAAAACCACATACATCCATTTTGCCTCTGAATGGTCACATGGTGCAGGACTTGTAGGTGCTTAGAGGGCCAGACGTTACCTCCTGATTTATTTTACCCTCATTCCATAAATTTTAAACAAAAAATAAATGCTAAATTCTACACGGAGAACTAAAATCTTTTATAATCTTTTACAGTTGCTGCCACTTCTCAGGAGAGCTTTATGCCTGCTTCTAAATGTCTACAAATCAATATTTAATATTTTGGAAGATGAAGTCTTAATTATCCATCTCCCCTTTAAGTATTAAACCCGCTTTCAGTGAGAATGCAACCTTCTGGCTGAGAGCTGGACTGCAACTTCTTAGCATGTACTTTCCTGAAGGACAGAGAGAAAGGCTTCCAACCACATTCCTTATTTGCTAGAGGTAGCGTGCATGTCACCTGGCTTTACCCACCTAGAAGCTGATCTCAGCTGGTCACTTCTACTCCTTCTATAGTCAACAGCAGCTTCCAGCACACAGTTCAGTATTTGGCTTCACTCCACTCCCCTCAGAGCTGCCAGCTTCTCCCTAACAACGAAAGCGAGAACATGGACCTGAGCAGCACATCCTATGTTTAGAAAGCAAAGGTTGAGCAAGGAGTAGACTGGGAATCTATTAAACCCCATTCCACTAAAGGTGAACCTAAAATTAAAGAATGATGTTCTTTAAACATTTTAATTTGCAGTCCAGACAAGTCTTATTGCAGAACATTTTTTTTATTTTTTTTTTTTTTTGCAGATATAACTGTTACATTTGTGCTAAAATAGTGTAGGAACTTCTGAGGAAGACCAAATTTCCAGATATTTGGGTAACAAGGAATTCTGATACCCCAACACTGATGGTTTAAAATCTTATTCTGAGTGCTTCTAGGAAAAGACTCTCCCTTTGCATTTAGGAGAGGCTGAGATAAAAGCACAGAGTCCAGCACACTCTGGATCTGGGTTCTCTGAAAGTTGCGTGACAAACACTTACTTTCAATACTGCCTTTTCAGTTTAGCATTGCCAGACATGGGGAGTTTTTAACAGAACTTTTAAACAAAGTCCATTGAAAGTAGCAGAAGCCTCTCAGCTTATCTAAGTGGAAACTGGACAAGATATAGGAGCACAAGATCACCGCAAAACTTATATATATATATATATTTCAATTAAGTGGAGATTTTGATACTGGAACAATATGTTCAAACAGAGCTGACAAAAACAAATGGATTTTTCTAATAAATGTTTCTATTTTAGAAAAGCACTTATCTTCTCCTTTGTTCCTTGCACTCGATTCTGCGCTGGAGTCATGGATTTAATCTGTGTCATCACATTTATTTCTCTGGCAACCGATTCTGGGGTCACAGCCACAAGAAGCATGATTTCACTGCAGAAGGTGAAAGTGAAATGAGGGAGCGTGCTTTTTAAACAAATAAATAAATTCCATATTAGTGCAATATTGGAAATAAAAAGCCTTTGTAAATTCAGGACTTAGTTTAAATGCAACTTTTCTGTTCCACAAAGCTAAGGAACGGGCTGCATCAGACCCAAGGCTTAGAAATACAGTCTCCCTCCTCACACAGGGGTCCACACTTGACACTCATTTAAAGAGTTTAAGGTTAAAACGACAGCTATAGCAAGGCCTGGCATTGGTATTTCTCCATAGAGTATAAACTTCTTATGCTAATGTCAGGAAATATCAGAATTTGCACTTTTTGCATACCCAACATCCACGTTGTGAGAACTCTTATCATTCAGGTAAAAAAAAAAAAAAGCTAAATAAAGAACCACTACAGAATACCAATGAGGCCAGAGCAGTAAGCTTCATATCCTGCTAAATCAAAGGTAGCTCTTTTAGTGCTAGTGATTTAAATCCTTAGCATTTCTCATTTCTTTGACCAGTTTTGGTAGAGAGGTAGCAGCTTTTCTCCCTTTCTTGTTACATCCTTGTGTTAATAAACAAGGAATTTAATTGCATTATTCAATGACAATCAATCACAGGTAACAGCCACCAGTGTGGCTCTACTGAATTCAAGAGCACCACACTCATCTACTTACATTCCTGGTCACAATCAACTTTAAGGGATTTAATTCAGCACATAGAAAATTTCATTGTATTTTTCCCCCTCAAATAGAAATTGTCCTCAATACCACAAGTGCACAGCATCTGTATCCATCATTTGGTCCACTAATTAAGAGAACTGGAAAAATCAGCTTTAAAGGCCTATTACCCACCTCTAAATACCTCTAAATTGGAACAAATTTTTACACAAGAATAGAGAGCTACTTTGTATACAGAGCATAGTATCACATGAAGCATTGTTACTTCTGCTGGTTCTATTTTTGCAGAGACGATCATTAATGGTCTGATTCTATCCACTTTAGGTTAAAAGGAGACTTACTTTGGCTGTGAATAGAAGCGAGATCAAGCCCTAAGAACAACTCTTCCCTAGGGGACCAGGAAATGCTGATGTGAGAGATTGCTTCAGCAAGCAGAAAAACGAGCTGGAACTTCTACTTTTGCTTTGTCCTTTGCATTTTTCATACTCTCTATTGACAGTTTCTAGATGCGCAGCATTCAGTGGCTGGTGATCCTTCCTACGCCTATGTACTTCGCTGTCTACAGCCCTATTAATCCCAGATTTATTAGCTAGTTTTTCAGTCGCTTACACTGCCAGCTTCCCAAGAGACAAACACATTCCTATGTGAAGATGCACCAAAAAGACAGTAATGGAGAAAAGTACAATCCATCTCACTCTTTCAAACTAAGAACACTTAAACAAAAAGCACACATTCTACATGCATCCAACAAAGCTCTAAAACTAAGACACACATAGCCAAGTCTAGTGTTCTTTTTACCCTTCTCTTACTATTTTGTACTGTTCAGGGAGAGAGAAGAAATATGTCGACTTACAGAAAAAGTTCATAATGGATACTGAAAAAGAGAACATAATAGCAGTAACAACAAGGATATGTTGCTTTTTGTGACTGGAGCTCAGCTATGAAACACGCTGAAGGAATACTATTTGCATCTCTGCACTAAGAAACTCCATTGCAATGGCATGCTGAAATTTAAGTGGAGGGCACCGTGTCTAATGTATGGACAGAGACTTGATTCATCTCCTACACGTGGAGACAGCTGTGACATAAAAGCCACATGCATGTTCTTGAACATTAGTGAAACTGATTCTAAGCATCAACCTGAGATTGGAAACTATCAAGATTATAGCAGGAGAGTATATGAAATATTTAGGCAGGTGCAAATACAGAGGAAGGATTTTTTTTGGCTCACATATAAAGCAAGTGATGAAACTTTTCTAAAAGATAATGAACACTTATGTATTCTCTTTGTGTAAACAAAAGATTTATTTCTTAGGCGTGTTTCTACACTTAGGATACATTTGAAGAATAATCATTGTTCTCAAAGGCCTTCAAAACATATTCATCTTCCTGCATGATTTGCTCCAGGGTTAGTTCACCAGGCAACATAATGAAACATTAGTTGCCTCAGTGTTGCTGAGTCTATTTTAAACAAAACCTTTTCCCGTGTTATCCCCAGTGTGCATCTTTGACATTTAAAAGACTGGGGAAGTAGTTTTATATTACCTTGTGAGGAAAAAAAAAAAGAGAATGCATGTAAAACTGTAAAATGTGACAGGGAAGAGAGGAATGCTGTGCGGCCAAGGTTACGTCTGGAATTTCAGAAACCATTGCTGAATATCTAAACATCCCACAGACACCCCATGTTTTACTTACCGACGCTGCCAAGGACTCTGGTACCCATTACACTGAACCTGGAGATGCACTTGGGACACACAAAACCTGTCAAATAATTGGCAACAAGTTTAAATGAAAAACAGTCTGAGAGAAGGCTTTCCCCCATGCCTCTCCTTGATAAAGTGGCAAGATGTAAAAGCAGACAAAAGGTTAGCAAAAAACAAAGTACACAGTGGACTACTGAAGAGGTCTGTTTCACTTGCTGAACAAGTCCATTATGTATTGAAAGAAATAAAAGAAGTAAGAAGGGAGGAACTAGGAGTATTTGAAGTGTGACAGTAGTTTACAATAATTGCAACTTAATTCTAATGGATCTCTTCCCAACTATATTTTTTCTTTTCATTTACTTAGTTCTAAGTTCAGCAGAGCTCTTTAAAAAGAATGGAAAAGCAATTTGCAACAGGCTCACATGAAGCAGCTGGAGCATAATTTTTGCCTAGACTTTCCTTGTGAAGATGTTGAATCTGCCAAGTCTCTTCATGCACAGAGCCATGCAAGCCTTGAGGAAAGTGTTTGTAGGTGTGGGGTATCCCTGTGTGCAGGTGCAGCCCCTCAGCAGTTAATTCCTGATACCTACCTACATCTTGGTGTGCGCACAGTCATCAAAAGTTATTAGTGCAGACCATCTAGCTTAGCATGCTTTAATCAGTCCCTTTAGAGACAACTGCAGGAATAATTTGTAGAAGCATGTATCAGTTACTGAGAATGCTCATTAACACTGTGTTAATGAGCACTGGTGATAGCCCTGTGGATGAGCCATGTAGATGTGGTGAAAACCAAAGTGTAGAACTTTACTTCTGCACCTGCCCAATAACTCATACTGCCCAGTCAGATTCTTTGGCTCCTCACAGATCAGTTCCAGGGATGCTGACATGCCAGAATGTGAACTTACCAGTGCTGACACATGGCTTTGCTCGGCCCCAGTGCATCTTGACTTCCCCTTTGGCTAAGGTAACAAACTGCTTGTAGACCCATCCGGCAAACACTGAGGACATGAGCATGACAGGCTGGCTTGCTACACAGGCTGTCCCAGAGCACACTGCTTTGACTCAACACCACAGGCTCAGTTTCAGAGGAAATTGAAAAGCTGCCAGCCTGGGTTGGAGTTTCCATTGGATAAGAGAAGCTCCATAAGGTTTTCTGTTGGGGAAAGTGTGATGGGAGCAGCTGGGTACCTGTTTATGACACTGAAAACTGAAGCAATAATTTCTGAGACAATCTCCAGAAACTCAAAGGTTACCTGCAGATGAAAGACCAGGGAACTGTACATATGAATGCATTTATAAATAAGATCTCAAGCCAGACAATCTGCTGGAACATACCAACAACAGATTCTACAAACTAGCTGCTGAAGACAAGGTGACAAGTGTTCCATGTAGGGGTGTATACAAAGACATTTTTAAGTGTTAATTCCTACAACTTACGCAGCCCTTTCTCTTTGTCTTTAAAGTTGTAAGGTTTTAAAGGATTTTTAAAAGCTTTCAAACAGCAATGTCTGAGTGGTGCTTAATCAGTGGGGTCAGCAATGTGCAGAAGGCAGCTAAGCCTGTTAGGTTCTGTCACAGCAGATCAGATCTACCTGTTCCTCTTCATTTGTTCTGCCTGTCGTACATAGGAACTTTTCCAAATGAAATAAGAGTGAATGCATTTATTTATTTTTAACTTCTGCTGTTCCATTTATGCGCTCTATTGTAAGATTTCATCATGCTGATTTCTAGATAATGAAGTTGTGGCATAAAAGCAATTTTTGATTCAAGAAAAAAAAAAATCAATCATATTAATTCTAGATGTTGTTTCCATGGTCAGTACCAATTACTATGCAACTATATTTTGTCTAAAAACTAAACAAATGCAAAAAATCTGTTTTGTCAATGTTTTTCTAAATACTGTGTTTGACATTTGCAGCCATACACTGACAACCATTTAGTGCTCAATACTGGGTTTATTGATTGAAGGGCCATTCATGTTGTTTAGGTAAAAGCAACATGACTTAGCTCGTTCATTAAGGCATGGCCAAGCAGTAACTCCACTTCTTTTCAAAAAGCTCAGATATTCCTTTCTTTGCATTTGCTTCATATGTACAGTTCTTAAGAGAACTACCATATAATGCATTCACTCACCTTCTGCTGAGAAGAAACACTTTTAATAGCACAGTAGTTTTTCCACAGCTCTTTGCTAATTGTTATTTAGTTTACACACTATGCATGCGTGTGTGCAAACTGCAATAACATCTTTAACTAACACACCTACACACAAAATCAACCAGAGAAAAAAAGGGAAACATAAAAAACCCAGGAATGTTAGAGAGATGTAAAATACAGATCTGTATTCTAACCAACCCATCCAGATGGATAACTTGAAACCCGTCACAATCTCTAATTACTATGCTAAATAGGTTTTGTCCCCCTTTAGTGAGTGGATACAAGTCTTCTACTGTTATTAGATCACAAAGCACTTTGAAGTTCAGACTGCATGGATTATGCCCACTGATAGCCTGTGGTAAAGCAATCATTTAAAAAAATATATATGTATTTTAAATTCATGTATGTTAGGAGTGAAATTCCCTGAAGTTCCCTTTTCCAAGTATCACAGTGACAAAACATTCACGGTTCAGAAATAGTAAAATTTTCTCCTAGATTATTAATCCAGTAATTATTGTGGTAAATGTCTCTTTTTCCCCACTAGGAATCATAGTAGAAGCATGCACTGAATGCTGAGAGCACAGGAGACCTGGCAGACAAAATTCAGGTCCATGCTTTAGGCATTAGGTAGGAATATGAACATTATAAATAGGTAAAATTGCCAAACAGAAGTAAGGTCCTTACCTATACAGTAAAAGACGGTGTGGATATGCTGATGCAAATACAGCAGAGAAGCAGAGCTGAAAGTCCCTAAAGCTTGAGATGGAACGATGAAACTTACAATTGCATTATGGGAGGAAAAAGAGAAAAAAAAGAAAATTAAGATTTAAACCAGGGAATGATTGGCTTGAACCAGTTTACTTGGGCATTATATAAAACAGTAATATTTTCATGTAGCTCAAGATGATCAGAGGAAGAGACGTAACAGGCAGAACGACTGGGGGGTGAAGGCTGGCTGCACCATAAGTGGGAGCTTCAGGGCAGCAGCACCACCTTGGCTCCCAAGCGCTGCCCAAAGCAGCATCTTGTGCATGAACAAGCTCAACGTCAAGAGCTGCTACCAAAGAACAGAGCTGCTGACAGCATCTTCCCAATATCAAAGAATCATTAAGGATGGAAAAGGTCACTAAGGCCATCCAGCTGAACCACGGACCCATCAACACCATAGCACTAATCACACCCACACATTTCTTGAGTATCTCTAAAGACTAAGTTGAAAAGGAGCTCTTAAAATGTAATAGGATAAGTAACACCAAACAAGAACTGTTTAAACATTATTTCCAGAGGAATGAAGCAAGAGCTAAAACTGAGTTAAAAATGGTTGATATTACATACCCATAATAACAGTTGCTGTCTGTCACTATGTAAGTTTTATTAGCGTGCTCTCTGATGCTCAGTTTAACCACATTGAATGAGACAAATGATAATGAACTCCCAACCCTTTGAAAATGTACTGTGATAGTTACAGGTTAGCATAAACCCTTTGCGATCCACCCACGATTTATTAGAAATTTGGAAACGAGTATTTCACATTTCCTTCCTCCATTTGCTATCTTCTGCCAGCTGTGTAAGGACTCAATAAAAAAGCCATCTATCCTCTTTTGTCAACCAATAGTTCTCCAGTCTCAAGTTACAAATGAACAGCACAATAAATTAAATGTTTGACAGGGAAGATGTATGGGTTCACAGCACTGTTTGATCTATGTTTTAAAGGAGAAAGCACTGAAACACGTAGCTTTAGTTCAGCTATCGATTACTGGAAAGACCTGTTTAAATAAAGAATACAGAACATCTCTTTTCACGTTTTCATCCAACCATGGAAATTATTCTCATTCACAGAAGAAACAATAAGAAATAAAAAAATAACAGCAAGAAAACTCAGTTGGGTGCTTCAAACAACTTTTTCTACAATCACAAGGAAAGATATTGATAGCTCAAGCTTAAAAGATGTTTCTGAAAAACACAGCAAAGGATGGGCCTTCTCTTGCCTTGTTGTCAGAAGTCACTGAATTAGGGGAAAATTCAAACCAAACCAAACCAAACCAAACAACAGCAAAAACCAGTTTTCTCCTGAGCTGACTTGCCTGCCAAATGCTGCTAGAACCCTCCCTAACACAGGTCAGACTGACCCATTGAGCTGCTTATCTCTCATGATTAATTTTGAGGCTAAGCTAGATGACTGGTTCAGATGAGATGCCTACTATTTAGGCAGCTAAACTTAGGAGAGATGAATCATGCCAAAAAGCCCACTAAGCTGTGGTTACAGTCAATAGGAAGATGACTTCATTTTGAGTCCTGTGCTATAAATGTCAAACTGGCCATTTTAGCAAATTAGTCCTGTTACTGTCATTCTGTAACACGCCATACCAAAACCCTTCAGTACTGAACTGTTTGAAACATTCCAGGATGCCTCTAGACCAGGCTTAGCACAGCTTTCTGCATTTATCACATGGGAAGAACTGCATCCAAGGAAGCCACCAGTGTGGGTGATTTGGCTTGTTAGAGTGGCTTTCAGGCAAGGAAAGCCAGGAAAGTTTGTTTCATAGTTAAAAATATAGAGCTGTAGCTTTAACCTGCATTCAAGGTACCTGTATCTGTGGTGGATAGTGCTCCCGCAGTACTGCCAGACCTTGCAGCACAACTCTACGGCTATGAAACATCAACATACACAGTGGTTAAAAGAGATGTCAACAGCTGGCACCTGCGAATGAGCTGTACCTCCGTGAAGTCAGGAAAACGTGCACCGCAGCTCTCCAGCAGCCTTCATGTGCTCTTCAACAGTGCTGAAAAGCATTCACCTCAGTTTCAATGTCTCACAGTAGGCAGAATCCAGACCGAGTATAATGTCCTCTTCAAGGAGCATCAAGATGTCCAAACTAACACGATTACAAAAGATAACTGCCCCTAAAAGGGTAGCATTAAAATATATATATATATATTCTGTAGATTACAAAAAGTGAAGTCTTACTAAAGATTTTCCATCCATGACCCCCTTTTCCTGACACATGAACTTTCAGCATCCAGTGCTGCACAAAATAACTGCAATTTTCCTTCGAGCACCTATTAACAGTGATGGGCTGACAGATGGGAAGCACGTGACCAGCCCACTCAGCTCTGTGTACCTGCCACAACAACGATGCTACTGAATGAAACCTGCCCCCAGATTTACAAATTTCCCAGAGAAGCTGGTGTGAAAACTTTCAGAACATCCATAAAGTAACAGGAGAATCAGCAGCAAACAATTTGTGAAGAGTCAGCCTGACATTTCTTTCAGATAATACCTAAATAATGAAGTTTACAGGGAAGTGGATGTTTGCTGCAATTTAAAACTGATGCAGAGCACTCTCTTAAAAATGTCCCCCTTCTAACAAGTTGCTAATCTGCCTGTAAGAAGTAATTTACAAGCACTTCTCACACAAAGATTATGGCACATCTTTATACTAACTGGAGTTGTTCAAGGCCAGCTTGGATGGGGCCCTGGGAAGCTTGGTCTAATATCAGATGTGGAGGTTGGTGACCCTGTCTGTGGTAGGGGGGTTGGAGCTTGGTGATCCTTGAGGTCCCTTCCAGCCCAAGCCATTCTATGATTCTAACAATTCTACTGGAAAAGGCTCCCTTATGTTTAGTGCATTTTTATAAAAGGAGTGACAAAAGGGTGGCTAACCCAGCATTTTGCCCATTGCAGGGGAGTTGGATTAGCTAACCTTTAAAGGCCCCTTCCAACTCAAATGACTGTAGAATTCTAACATCTGGGCTCACAGAGCTATGCCAATAGGGTACTGCCAAGCAACCCAAGCTCATCCTGTCCCCATCATCTGTGGCTGGCATATCTCTGGGGCTGCCCATGCTCCCAGCAGCACTCTGCCACTCCTCCTCAGCTGCATCCTGCAGAACATTGCCAGCCTTAACATTCCTATGGATTAAGCCAAGGTCAGCTCTACAGCAGTCCCCACAGCAGATCAGATACTGGCCTCCCTGGGCTGGGCAGACACTAGAAGAGGTTTTCCTTTCAGATGGCCTGTGGGCTGTCAGCATAGTTCACAGAATTTCCTCAACTGACCCAAGCTTCAGCAAGGAGAAACTTTGGATATTCAGAGCCAGATACACCGAACGATGCAAAGGATGTGGCAGCAGCAAGCAGCATGATCTGGTGCCATGAGTAGACTGCTTTATGAGCCACTACAGCTGGGAGCCTGAAGCCCACAGAAGGTCTTCCCCAACCTCATGGGAATGAGGGCATCCCCAAAGCCTAGGATAGCCCAGGGAGGTGCCTCAGCCTATATTGATGGGGTCAAAGGTTGCACTGGTGTGTCACACATAGCATGTCCCTGCGCTGCCTTAAGTAACAGCCTTCCCAGAAGTACTCCTAAAAAAATATCAAGTTACCATCATCTACTGTATTACAATAGCAACCAAAGCACTTATTTTTTTTCCCTGAAGCAGAGCCTGGAAATCACAGTAAAAAAAAGAAAAATCATGTTTTAGAAATGGAATCCTAAAAGACTGCTCCTTTGAAGAGAGCTCAGTAAATCTCTCTAAATTAGCTTCTGAATAGCTCTAAATTAACTTCTATTCAGGACTAGATTAAGGCAGTCTAGGTTCAAAGGTGTGTTATGAGAGAGAGCCACCAAATGATCCTGCAATCATCCAAATAATCCCCCACCAGGGATATTCGACTGAAACTGCCGCTCAGGCCTTCTTCCTCCTCAGGAGCCCTGCTCTCTTTTCTGCAAGCAGAGCCCTGGTTACCAGTGGGACACACCAGTGTTGGTGGATGGGCAAGTGAGACCTCACGCCATACGGCACACACGCTGCACACTGTCTTTTGTTGGTGTTTCAAGCCGATGCTGAGACATGGGCAGGCACCACAGCCTGCTGCACCCTCGGGCTCTGGGGAAGCTGAAGCAGGAGAAGCAACGCTGGTTGCAGACACCCGTTTATTCGTTGCTTGGGACATAGTGGCAGTGCATGTCTTTGTAATGAAAGCAAGTTTAAAAAAAATAATTCCCTAATATAGCGTCTCACTCCAATTTATAGGAGGAAGAAGAGGTTCTTGGGTATATGTATACCCAGCCTGAGATTAAGAAACAACGGTTCAAATGTCTGACCAGTTTATTACAAATCTTAATCAGGGAGATGGGGAAGGGAAGGACGGATGATTTCAGGTGATGGGGAAGAGAAGGCAGGCGATAGAAAAGATAGAAAAAGGCAAGAATTGCACAAAGCAGGGATAGTCACCACCAGGATCCAGCAGCATCCCATTGCAAGATGTTTCAATTGTCTGAGGCAAAGCAGAGGGGGGGAGAGCAGCAGCAGTGTGGCTAGCTTTGGCAGCACGGATCTGCAGGGTCCAGGAAGTCCAGGAGCAGGTAGCAGGATTCAGGTAGCAGGTTCACGAGAGTCCATCAGCAAGCAGGACTTCCATAGTGAGGGATCTGATGGCAGACACCTTCTTCAGCATGCAGGTCAGAAACCTTACTTGTTCTTCAGCATGCAGGCATCATGTTGTGAGGAATCTGATGTCAGAAAACCTAACTTCATGGCTGCTGACCCCTCTTTTATCCTCCTTTTTTCCTGCCTACCTGACATCCCTGGATGCACCTCCAGAAATGGCCATCTTCCTCGAGATAAGCCCACACAAAAGACTGCTTCCTGGCCATTAAGCTGCAGCTTATCTCTCTCTCATTGCCCCTTGTCCATCTGTGTCCCTCAGACAAAGGATTTCTCTACCCTTGACCAGGACTTGCTTGGACTTGTTCCTCTGTGCCCTTCAGCACGCTTTGATTCAATGGTATAAAAGAATAATCTCTTACATATGGCAATTCCTTAAATAGCTTGTTCAAGAATTCCGTAAGATCAGTGCTATTTTAAAACAAAAATGATATCATCTAAATCTGAACTCTGATAATTACTTTCATTCCAGAATATTCACACTGTGTACAGGTTAACATTTTCTTGGCCACAACTTGCAGGTCCTGCATTCAGAGGCGGTTCCTGCCACCTGACAGAGGGTTTAACACACTGCTCTACAATTGTCAGCTTCATGCTCTCGTGTGGGTTTGCACTCCATAACGCCAGGGCAACCCTAAAAATACAGCACATGAAAAGCCTCACAGGCACCTCGAGCTGTTAAGCTCCCAAATCTCCCTCACGCATTTTTCAATTTTTCTGAAAACAAAACCAAAAACACCATACCTTTCCCACCTTCTGAAATCCAGATAATCCTCTGTTACTGGTAATCTTAACTTCAATATTAGCTCTCATGTAGAACAACCTCTTCCTTCAGATCCAAACTGTTTTTCACATCTTCTTCAGTTATCTTAATCTCACAGCCAGGCCTGGTCATTTGCTCGCAGCCCTAACAGACATATATGGTATTGGCTGCTCCAAAAGGAATGCCTTTCCATGGAAACTACAACAGATACAAAGAGCACAATAACACCATTTTATAAAGCAAATTCTCAGCTACAAAATGCTACTTTTCAACGCAGTCACTGAAGGTTCAAGTCCAGGTTGAACAGGGCTCTCAGCAACCTGATCTAGTTCTTGATCTAGTGGGCGGCAATCCTGCCAAGTCCGAGGGTTGGAACCAGGTGATTTTTGAGGTTCCTTCCAACCTGAACCATCCTATGATTCTATGATTCTGTAACTTCAGTGATCTTTGTTTTGCCAAGTGACCTCTGCTAATAAAATTTCCTCTCTTTTGAGTATGAAAAATAAGTACAAACATCTTTTGTCAAAACTCATCTCTATATCATTTACATCTTTTCTTTCAGTATTGCACCTAAGTGTGTACAAAGATACAAGATGGTGTATTTGTGTAGATATGTTCTACAGTAGCTTGAAAATAAACAGACAGACACCCCCAACGTTCCTGTTTTTCACACTGTGTTCATAGACCCTTAATCAGATATTTAGAATGTTTGGCCAGACACTCCACAAGTTTGTATCTACACTCCCTCAGCACAGCGCACAGAGTTTATAACACTCATCTTAAATCTTTATCCCTGTTTTATTATTCTTATGTATCTAAACACAAGTTGCAAGACTCTAAATTATCCCCTTCCCCTGCTGAACTTTCAAATTCACTCTAATTACTTAAGAAATGATAATTCAGTTTGAATTAGCAAGAGTCTTAAGTTACCGACATCTGTAGAGCACGGAATTACTGCACCTTATAAAGTTACACCTTATCTTCATTGTCTCTAAGAGTCTTAAGAGATACTGTAAGATTCCCATCACAAAGCACAACTTGAGGAACAGCGATCTCATGTTAATCACATTTAATCTCTCATTTCAAATAATGCACATAATAGATGTGGATAGGAAAAAAAAAGGGAAAACAATCAAGAACTTTCTAATACCACGTCTTAAGCCTGGTTTCTATGTAATACCTCAGCCAGCAGCAGCCCAAGAATAATTTAAAAGACACCAGACACATCCTATGTGACAAAAAAAAAAAGGGAAAAACTCAGCAAGCTTTTAGCCTGGGAGATTAAGAAGGAAAGAACTCCACAGAATTTTCAATTAACACCTTACATGTTTCCATGACTTGCCTAAAATTAATGACAACTTTTTTTTTTATCTGCACCCTGCACTGATTTATAGGAGCCAGCCATAAGGAAACATAAAATGAAAATATTCTTCCTTTTAACTTGGCACCAGCTGTAAGTACCTCAAAGCCAAAATCCACCAAAGCAAGCATTATGCACTGGGAAACAGTGTTTCTTTCCCACTGGCGCTATGAGGACCTTGGTCTCCAGGAATTTTCTGCCAGCTCTTGCTGGGGGTTTTTATTTGTTTTGAACAATTCTTTCCATGAACCTGAGATCCATACCACTGAAGCTGATTATTCTTTGCAGATGGTTTCCTTCCCTAACATCTTGAGGCTTAATTCTTGTTACAGTACTCTCCTTACCCCAAGGAGCACAATTCCTATTGACCAATACCCTGCTCAATTCTGATTATAATTGTAAAGGCACCGCATCGAGATTAAACCTCCTACTTCCACATCCCGTGCACAGCAATCTGAGAGGGTTATTAAAACAGACTCCCTTCTGATCATCTCTGTAGACATTTTAATCTTACATTCGGTGTTTTTATATCCAAACCTTGCTCCTCACACACAGGGGGGAGGGAATTAATTGAATTGAGTGGGAGGTTGATTTGGTGGAGTCCATCGGAACCGAGCAAAAGTATATCTCATCTATTGAAAAGCACTTACCCTGAATTCTAACAAAAGAAGCCAATTTTTAAACTGCTCACTTCAAAGGAAAGAGTGGGAATTGCTTGTACTCTGTCTTTCCCCACCAGTATTTCTATTATCATTTCCCTTAAAAACAAAACAGGCACCTGGGAAAGGGCGATACAGCTGCAATTTATGCAGAGGAGATATTTTTTTTTCCCCCTGCTAATGTTAATTTTGATAAGGAAACGTGAAAGGCTCTTCAGGAGTCGTGGGATGAGGACGGACTGCAGGGGAGACCAGAGGCAGGCAGAGCTGCTGTGCCATCTCCAGCTGCATAAAAGCAGAGGTCTGGGGGTGTGCAGGCTGCTTGCCTCACCTCTTTCTGTTAGTCATTTAATATACGTGAAGGCCATAAGTAATAGCAACAACAAGAGAAAGGACTTCCTTAAAGCAGCCACACAACTGTTAGAGCCAATGCAAACTTCCTCCTGTTAGCACTGTGGAATGTTGCTTGCTAGAAGAGACAACATACAGCAGTACACAGACAGTCCTCACATTAGACCAATTAGAATATTAGCTTTTAAAACATAGGTATGAAGGTTCATTTCAGCTTCTACTGCTAAATTAAGCCCTGAAGACCAGAAGGCAGCACTCTCAAGTAGTGCTGTGGGGCTGTGGTCTGGGCTTCAGGGCCAAGATCTTTCAGAGAAGGTGCTGGCCAGCCTCAGTGCCTGCTCTACAAAACAGTGTCCTCTGGAGTTGCACGTTGCCAGTTTTTGCACCAAAAAAAGTAAAGCTACATTTTACTACAATCTCTTTCTTAACATTTTTCCAATAGGAGAATCTCAAGCAAGCTTGCCAAGCATGAGGCACTTTAAATTTAAAAGCGTCTTCCAGGACCTAAAGCGAAGCCGTAAGAAAGAAGTGGTACGCTATGATTGCACAAGGGGAAATGATTTGAAACTAGAAGAGGGGAGATTTAGACTGGATATAAGGAAAAAGGGGATTTTTTTTGTTTGCATTTTTACAATGAGGGTGGTGAGGCACTGGCACAGGCTGCCCAAATAGATGGTAGAGGCCCCTGCCCTGGAGACATTCAAGGCCAGGCTGGATGAGGCTCTGAGCAACCTGATCAAGCTGTGGGTGTTCCTGATCATAGCAGCAGTTGGGCTAGAGGACCTTTAGAGGACTGTTCCAACTCAAGTGATTCTATGATTCTCATCAACAAGAAAAAAGCAGTCATAAGGTATCCTGGGACATCAAGAGTAAGAGCACTTTTCTGTGGCATTTTGCTCCTTACATTAAATTTCCCCTCACTGTATTTCAACAGTAAGCCACTGTCCTCCCCAGTATTTGTAATTAATTGCTTTTATTTACTACAATTTTACATTTGTAAATCTGATCGATAACAAATTAACCTAACCTTCAAGGTCATTAGCAAACATGCTGAATGAAACTGCTTTCAGAAAGCCATGGGAGAAGCACGTGCATCCTCCTTGTTTGAGGCAGGCAATCATCCTTCTTCCTATCAATCCTTTCACACTGCCGCAATAAGCAAAGGGTAGGAAAAAACTTCAAAATACTGTGCAGAATAACCAAGACTATCATCACTAACTCATCGTTAAAAATACTTTTTTATGCCTCATTGAGAGGAGAAAAGGCATTAGGAATTTAAGCAAAGCATTTAGCATAGCCCATGAAGCTGATGTAATTCACCATTTTGGCAGCACGTAGCAAACCATTTCATAAGATGCTGCAAAGTGATGCGCTTACTACATTAACTTATGTTGTATCTGTATAATACACAGTATTTTAGTAATTACTAGTGCCTAGAAGCTCAGCAGCTTCATATGGCCATTTAGGTCAATGAACAGTGGGTATTAACTTAAAGCCAAGAGCTACTCAGTATTTCTACCAATATCTAAAATCCACACCAGTTCTGCCATTAAGGATGATAAAGTGTTTAAAAACTGAGATTTGCCTTTGTTTCGGCTGGGACAGTTCATCTTTTTTCCTACTACTGTGTTATGGATTTAGGATGAGAATACTGTTGGTATCTCCAGCTGTTGGTAACTTCATGCAGCACAAAAGGTATACCCAGAACACCTTCCTATCCTTGAAAGTCATAATAATGAGCAGCAATCAGGATTGTTACATGTTTCTTAGTTATTCTGCAATGCCTTATTATCTGGGAAAATAAAATAACTTTATTATCTGTCCAATATAATGAAATTTGTTATTGCAGTGAGGCAGTGTCAGGGATTATCATCTAAACGCAAGCAGCAATATCAAATTTGGAACAAAGCTGACATTCAAAATATTTGAATTGTACCATCTTTCGTACTGCTTAAAATGATTGCAAAAGAGGAAGGTTAAATGTTAGTAAGCATAAGGCATTTTAACACTTACAAACTTACCAAATACAGGTCCCAGGTGAAGAATGAAGAAGTCAGCATTGAGGTTGGTACCTTCACATAAACCAAGCAGATTAAACCATCAGCTCCGTACCAGTGGAAGGAGCTAATGCCTCTGAGTAACAGAATGCTGGTAAAGAAGCATTCAGTTACCTGACAGAATGGCAACTCAATGCACAGGTATCTGTTAAATAAATTTACAAAGTTCTGTTGGGATTCCGTACTACAGACCATACCAACCCAGATTATAGTTGTATTTGCAGTTGTCAATAATCCCTACCAAAAAAATCTATTAAAATCAGTCTGCTAAGTCACAACTAAGTTCAGTGTTTTAGGTAACTTCCATTTCATTGACTCACTCAGCACAGTAAACTATACACAGCTTGCCTCCATAATGCTGCTTGGTGAGCTTTAAAACTAAGAGCATAATTAAAACAATTCCAACTCATTATTGAAAATAGGGAAAAAAAAAAAAACAAAAAACATTTAAAAAGATGTGTAAGGAGACATAGAAGATGCCACGTATCTCATCTCAGCCCCCTCACCCTACCCGTGCTGTCACCCTTGACAGGGGAAGGTATCCAGTACTGCTCATTTCTGGAGAGCTGAAGTTCTTATACAACAATTCAGTATTTGTATTGCTCTCTTTCTTCTTCCTTTCCCTTGCATACTCACCCACTACATCTGGATGAACATTTTCTCCTTTTGGCTGAGCAAAGCAGACATCTGCTAAGAGAACACAGCAGCATTCAGAAGCAGTTGCCTAGAAACCTCTTTCTAAGGGGCAGAAGTCTAGACTCAGTTTTTCCAGCACGGAAAACACTGGCTGTTCCAAACTCTAATCCTACTGAAAGTTCATACAATTCTATATCAAGTATTACTGAGTTATACTAACAAACTTTACATTTACTATCAAACATACTGAAAGCGTAACACCAGGTTTTTAATTACTACTATAAAGAATTTTCAGAGCTTAATATAGTTTCTAAAACATGTTAAAATATAACATGAATCCTTTGTAAAGTTTCTGATATAGAACAAGGTTGTTGGTTAATCAGAATCCCAGCAATTGCTAAATATTAAGTGAAGCTGAAATTTAAACAAAATCTAAGGACTTCCAATATAGAAACTATCTCAAATCAGAGCAGAGGGCATCAGAGTCAGAAAAGAGTACAGCACTCAATTCACTCCACAGCACGTACCTTAGGAGTGCCCCAGCTCAGTACCCCCAGCACATCACTGGCGCTTGTCAAGTACAGCTGCCAAGAAACCCCCTCCTGCTTCAGAGAAGAGCAGACTAGTCCACCATGATGTCAGCTGCATCTAAAACATTCAAAGGATGCTGATGCTGCTAGAGGTAAACTACAGCACAAAGAAATCAAAGTGGCTTGGGTCAGAACAAAGGATACTGAAACACTGCACTGTTCCATTGGGCACAGGTAGCTGGAAACTTTTTAGCAGACAGTTTTTCCACCAAAAAATGGTTTCCCAACACTTCACTTTTGACGACTGTTTTAAGAACTCTCTTATTAGATCTTCTTAGATCCTGGTATACAACCCCCTGGAAAGCTATTCAGTGCCAATCATCTTAAACCATGCAGACATGGAGCCCATCCTATGACTAGTGTTTTCAGGCTTTCAGTTCCACCAGCTTCTAGGTGTCATGATCACTCAGCCTAGAGAGACCAATGAACATCTACAGCAGCTGTAACCTCCAGCACCTCCATAGCTGGTAAGAAGGGATAAATTATAGCAACTACCTGCTATTTACATAGTTTTGACATGACTTGTTTGTAAAATAACAAAAAAAAAAAAGTGAAATATTCTCTTCTTACCAATGATTTTTAGGGCTATTTATGCACAAAGGAAACATACACCTACAGAAAATCCCTCAGCTCTCTTCTGTCCAGCAACTCTACCTGCAATAAACTCCACCCAACAAGCCCAGGTCCTGCCATGTTTTCCACCAGTTACACAAAACCAGACACATGACAATGCAGGAAAAAGCTGTTTTTTCATCCCCTTTCTTGTACCTTACAAGCTAATGGTTGAAACATAGAAATGGCAACATACTTGAGACCATCATCTTGCTGACAGAAAGCTGCCTGTCAGGGGCATGAGGAACAAGCGGAACCATGAGTTTAGGGAACACGACACACATGTGGAGACAGTGTGATTAGGCAATTGTCATTTCCTTAAGGCAGTGGGACAGAATTCATAAAACATGCAGAACTCTGCAATAACAGAAGTATTATTTTAAGCTAAGCTCCCAGGGAGATGTCTAAGCCAATCCACATTTAATTCACATTTTCCAAGACAAAGAAAAGTCATTTGCTTTTCCTTTACCGTCTGTGCGCAGAACCGATCAAGAAAGAATACACATTTCGAATGTAACACATGGCAAACTCTAAATGGAGAAACAAAGCAACATACTTCTCCATCAACAAGCTACATTTGGAAGAAATCGTGGCCTACTGAGAAAGCTAGAAGGAATGTACACCATGAGATAAAAAGGGCACTTTGAAAAGTGAAGCAGGAGTTGACCAGTTTCCTTTTGTAAGCCATCGCGATGAAATCATGTTGCTCTGTGGGTGCTCCTGTGCACATGTATCTGTGTATGCACGTGGAGATGCACTGCAGAGATGTGCAAAGCTCATGAGACTCAGATTAGGCAATTCCACATCAATTATTACATTACAGGAAAATTTAAAGTTCATTGATATTGTATACAACTCCTCAGCCAGGCAGGAACCAACCTGCATGGATGAGAACTGCACCAGAACAATGCAACTGTCTCTTATGACAGAGTCAGGTACGAAGTATTGAAGGTATGACACGACCAAGACCTGGGAAAACCTTTAAGGAAGTATCTTCAAATACAATCTCAGCCGCATTCATAATTTATATATTGGCTTTTCTGCACAAGTGAGGATTACAGGAGATGGGACACTAAGCCAAATTATTTAAAAGAAAATTTCTTCACCTCAGGGAACGCAGACTCAATTTCAGGCTGTCCCATTAGGTGGAATGGAGAGGGGAATGTACAGACCCACAACAAATTCAATTTAAAAAAAACTCTCTATGTAAGGCATTTAATATTTCTCGAGATGGACTAGTAGATTTACATACCTGTTTGTACAGAAACATCCTCCATGCATTTTTCTAGTGTCCTATCAGAACCTCTTTTCTAAACAGAATTAAACAAATTATCTGGAATAAACTACAGTATGAAAACGCAGTGCCTTAAATTCTGAAGATAAACGTCAGTATTGTTGCTTTCATGCTGTGACACACTATAATGAATAAGGAATCTTGCAACAAATCAAAGAGTTTTCATAAGGTGACTTAAGAAACAAAATTACTGTAAAACGTTAAAAACAATAATCTACAAGCAGCCATTTGAGCTGTTATTCCTGCAAGGCAAAGGTGCCTGCTAATACAACACTGAACCGTGATAAATACAAGTACTTTAAATTACATTCACTTAACTCAGAGGTATTAGTATTACCACGATTGTTAGTCAGAATGCTATCAAGTTTTGTTTTACTTCATCTGTATGCTGTATTTGCCAGTGGCTATTTCCTGACTAACGCATTTGGACACGGTCTAATCAATTTCATTGTTTCATTACCAAAACCAAACAATTCATGAAGAAAATAAAAATCAGTAACCACTTTCTCTTAATGTCGAAAAACATTTTAAAAAAAACCTGAAAGTCAGTTTGGGTTACCAATATGCTTATGGAAAGACACCAGTGATGATCTAAAGGCTCATTCCATGGAATGGATTCAGTTATTCACAATCCTTATTCTTAATTTCAATAATGATGCATTTTTTTCATGTTCTGAAGAGCTTAAGAATGTGTACTGTATACGTGTGTATATATATATATATATTTTACAACAAAAATGTACAAATTAACATACAAAATGAACCAACATGCTTTGGAAAGTTAGGATATAAAACCTGTATTTCTGAAGATATTTAAAGATGTCCTTAAGGATGAGGTATCAACAAAGAAACGGTGGTTTTATTCACTGAATTCATAAAAAACTCTCTTAGATATTTCTTATGACAATAATTGCTTTCAATTTTTCACATAACAAATTTTGATGGAAATAAAAATATAAATGAAAAAATAAACACTATTGAATTTATATAAATCAAATTCAACATCTGTTCTCTTTCTTGAGACCTTTGTCACATTACTTTGTAATCTAAGGAGTACAGAAATCTATTTTAAGGAAATAACTATAAAAAGAAGGAAACAAAATGAAAACACAACCCTGTATTTGTAAACACACAAGCACTGCAGACAGATGTTTCAGAGTATCCACAGAATACTAAGATTCAGATCGTATTTCTACTTGAAGCATGTGACCGTGCTCTGAAATATGAAACATTTTAGCACTTGTAGCAACATACTGTACAGATGAAAAGCCTGAGACAGCAGCTCCGTGAGTTCCACAACTACAGCTCAAGACAGCTGTGAGATATTCGCACCCACGTCTTCAGGAGTTTCAGTCTCAGTATAACATTTTGATTCAGAAGCTTCGTTTATGGACAAACCTGATTCTACCAGTATTTCAGACTAGGTGATCACTGTGATTTCTGAAATATAATTCAGAACCTGGGTATATTCCTGATAAGGCAGGTAGAGCTTAATACATTCTGTTTCACACAGTGAAAACTAATGAAGGCCCCCTTTGCTATACCATGACTTTTAAATAGCTGAGAGCTATTTATTGATTTCAAAGCCAACCCAAAAGCCAGGCAAGGGGTCAAAGTAACTGGATATCAATAAATCTACAGCAGTTGTATTGGAGAAGTGACAGAAAAAATGCTTTGAATTGAAGACTGTAATAGCTTTTTGCTGCCATAACGCTTCCAGATTGCACATGCACTCTTAATAGGGGCTGTGCAAAAATTTGAACCCTATTTTTAATTGAAGAAAACAACCACATGGAGCACACACACACACTATGACAATCAATCCAAAACAGCACATTGAAACACTATTAAAAGTGCCCAATCTGCTTTAACATTCACTTGAACCCACACCTCTAAAAAGTTGAAATAACCTGATCTAGAAACGCATGGTCCACTAAGCTAACAACCTTGTTATTTCAACCCATGAGTATATTGTATGATTAGTAGAAAATTTTTAGCAGACAAAAAATGAAAAATGAAACTGCAGCAAGAGAGCATGGCGAACCTGAGACCTATTAGTGCATACATCTGCTTAAAAAACTAAAAAGATAGAAAGAGAAAGCTAACAAACTACAATAAAAGTTATGTCTTTAAAGCAATAGGTTACAACAGGGTGGGAAATGTTTAATTTGTTTGCATATGCCTGCAAAAGGGTCGCTATCTTTCTGAAAGATCTGGTATTTTTCACAGCATCAGATTTATGGCTAAAAGCCATAACATTATCTTTAGTAATTATTATGCTTTTCCCACCCTGGCAGAGAATAAACATGAATTTAGAAGCACAGTAGAAGTGAAAAACAAAGAGGAGGAGGAGGAGGAGGAGAGAGAAAGCAGCAGAGAAAGACAGAAAAGGTGAATACAGAGCTACAGAAGTGTTTATTGAGCATGCTACAGAGGTAAGCAGAGTACACACAAAATGAAATTAAACAACCATCAAACCTCCCAACTTTGTTAGAAAATTAATTTTTAATTGTGCCACTTTCAAACTATACTGAATTTTACAATTCTAAAGATGTAAAAACTCAACTAATAGAAAATATACATGACCATTTTCTCTACATAGATAACAGAATCTATGAATCTTGAAACTAAGTACATCAATTTCAAAAAGTATTGGTCATTTAAACAGAATCAAGGTAACAGTTCAGACTGACAGAGAACTGCTTTCAAATTAACTGGATCTGTAGATTCTGAGCCATGTTTATAGTAAAGTCAGATTAATTTCTAAATATAAAATATTTTGAAGAGATTTATTAAAACTGAATATTACAATGCAAGGTAAATTAAGACTAAAGGCACATAAACTTTGGTCCCACCTGGTTGTCAGTTTTAAAAAACTGCCACAAAATTTCCTGCAAGTGTTTGTTTGCAGCAAACTCTCTTTATCATTGAAAAATACATGCACCATTTCCTGAACTAGCTTGACCAGTCTGTACATGCTCAGAAATCCACAACCATATTCCATATCTTAATTACAAACTAAAGATGGCAATATATATTTAAATGCACATAAGTCATGTCAACTTCAAAAACATCTACGAAAAATATTCAGCCACAAACAAGACATTACTCAGTGCTGACATTTATATGATACATCCCACAAGAGTGTGTACAAAAAGGTTAAGATTCCACAATGCTTTCCACTTAGGGCTCAAAGTCACAGAAGTCAATTCTTGTCCTTTAAGAAATTAATATTCCGTACCTTGGTAATTTTAACAAATGCCTACATTCATAACTGAATCTAGACCAGAATCATAAAATACAAAAGGCCGTTTTTGTTTTTTTTTTCTTTAAAAAAAAAAAGAAGCATAAAGCAAAAAGTAGCAAAATCAAATAGCAATGTTTTACTCTTTCAGTACAATGTATCTTACCAAATAAAAAGAAAATTAAGTGACAAGCTAGCAGATAAAGAAATTAATTCCAAGCAGGAGAAACAAAAGCTTAACCTTTTTACACACCCCTGCCTAAACATATTCAAATTATCATGTAACAATGTGCCCCACACAACCAAATTCGTTTTCACTAGTTACGCAATTCCAGCAGTACTAGCTTTCCTTTATAAGGCACGTATGTCAACTAAGTTGAGAAACTGTGGTATTAACTCGAAATCTTTTAAACAAAGTGATGGTTTATCTAAACAACAGTTGGACAACAGCAGTTAGTATCACTGCTCTTAAACTTTTTCGTATTTTTTAAACAACCAAGGAATGATAACAGCATGGAAACAGAAAGAAAATCCAAAAATAGAAGACAAACTCTGGTCCCCGCTCTCCGGAACAGTCAATAGGTGACAACACCAAACAATGCAATACACCCTCATTTTCAATCTGCCTTTTTAAATAGTTGACTTAGAGAAAGAAACTCTCAGATGGTGATTTTCTCCAAGATTGTAATTGTGAAGATCAATCAAAGCCTGAATAGCTTCTTCTACTGTTGACATCTGAAGAAGTGCCATCTTGTGATCTCTTCTGAAACAAAATAATGGCATTAGGAACTCAAACACTACAAGAGCTGTTCCTAATGTTTGCTATACTCTAAGCACCTTTCCTTAAGACACACTGAAAAAAACACAATTAGCCTGTTTTCTGTTAAAACTACGCACAGAAAAATTACTTACTGAAAAAATTTAAATGCTTTCACAGTGCCTCCAGTGTTAGTAAACAGTGTGCGTAAATCCTCTTCTGCTACCGATGGTCTACAGACAAAAAACAAGCATAATCAGAAAACAAATTAATTCACTGTGTTATGATTAACAAAAAATACTACAGGCTTCCTAACAGGCCAGACTTACGGAATATTGGATAGATGAAGCGTTGCAGATGGAGGGAATATATTCTGGAAGTTTTTTGAACCAGGTTTCTTGAAACGATGCAGAGGTGAATTACCAAAATCTTTAGTCAGCCCTTGATCATCGAGACCCTCTCGAGGTAGTTGAACTGTCTGATGTTTAGAAAGGGTAACACGGATTATCTTCCCATACATTTTCTGTCCATTAAGATGGCTCATAGCTGAAAGAGACAACAGGTTTCTCAATGTAGTATTACCTTTGAGCAGCATGTGATACACTGTACATAGCCCTTCAAACAAGAAAAATCAAATAGTTGGTGTGCAGAAGACTAAGCAAAAGCTTGGTCTGCAGAGTATGTGAGTATTTAGAAAGCCAGTTTCAACTTTTGAGTTATCCTACACCATCAGGCTTTTGGAATACACATGGATGAAATATGATTTCAGATCTTGTCGGGAACTAACATACAAGAACTTTCAGATGTAAACATCTTCAGTTTTACACAGCTTAATTTTTTGGGAATAAAAATAGAAATCTAATCTTACCCAGCTGCGACTGGTTTCCATCAGCCATCTGTATAAGAGCACTGTCTTTCTTATTGTATAAAATCTTCACACGCTGCACATCACCATAAACACCTTTTCAAAGTCAAAGGTAACCCAAAAGAAAAAGTTTATTTTAAAGCCAGTTAGCTAAGTTACATATTTTCACATACCAATGGAACACTCAGACAGCAACAAGATCACTCGCTCCAACTCAACACTCTCACAAATGAATAAAGGAGATAAAGATTTTGAATAGTGAGTTTTGAAAAGAATTTCTGATAAACCCTCAAAGCTATGCGAATGATATTAAATTAAAGACCATGCAAAATATATTAGCATGCATTAAAAGAAAATCTGTGTCTATGGAGAGTTTTAAACAGCAAAAGAAAAACAGCAAAAGATTTACTACTCAATTTTAAGCCAAAGTGCTAGCTACAAATAAGAATTAAGGTGAAACAAAACAAAACCAACAAAAAGAAAAACAAACCAAAACAGAACAAAAATCAAATCAATAATAAAAGTATAGTGCTAACAATAACATACCGAAGAGGGTAAACAGACTTTGGGGCGTAACCATCTTTAGAAGGAGAGAAGAGCAAGCAGCGTAAGACAAGAAGAGAGAAGAGTCGAGGAAGAGCGGAGATGAACAGATCATCCATAACGAAGGGTGGTTCCCGCAGAATGGTGAGGTGGTCATGGATCATGGTTTCAAGGCGGTTAATTGGGGCAAGTTGGTCCGAGGAACATTTTGTTCAAGCACAGAAGCATGAACATAGGGAATGAAGACAGGGGACACAGACAAAGACGAGGAGAAAAGGGTAAAACGGGAAGGGGCATGGGAATTTGGGTAAAGACAAGGAAAGGGAAGTTGAACACAAAGGGAAAAGGATGAAATGGGGAGGGGGAAACAGCAATGCAGAAGAAAAAAAAAATAAGTGGGGAACAAAAAAAATAAAATATAGGTCAGTACATAGGAAATGCAGGAATTTGGTCAGAAAATGGTTGGTTTATGTACTGTACAAGAAAAACTGAGTAAAATGTAGTCACCCAAGACAAATATGGGTAAAGTACATTCATATCGAGAGTAAACTACAGCATTTCATCTCAACACGAAAATAAATAAAAAAGCATGCAATAGAAATTTTGAAATTTAAACTTCAACTGCGTAAGCATGGCTGGTTATGAAATGCAGGCACAAAATCTTTCCAAATGGCACTCTGACCTACAACATTTTAGCATGCAAGACTGTGGATGACAAAATAGTACCAGATGATAAAATAAGCTTAATGATTTATAGTGACAGAGGCCAGTTAAAAATGGAACAGCTAGACTGAAACAAACTTCCCACATTTCATACCAGCTTTCACAGCCATCAAAATAAAAGTAAAGGACGGTAAAGATGCATAACTAAACAAACTCCTTTAGATTTCAAAGTTAGCGAGAAAGATACAGTTAAGGTGAAAGTGCTCTGTCAATTTTTCCTTATTACTTTTAGACAAATGAGAAACTGCAATGAAAAAAATTACTAAGAGAGACTGGAAGAGTGCTTCGTCAAGATCTTTGGGAGAACCTTTAAAGAAAAACGTGTTAGAGTAGTTCACGTAAATTAAGACCTTACAATGTGAGATACAAGCATGGAATGAAGCAGCAAACAATTAGAAGAAACAAAACAGGAATTCTAAGTTTAAATGATCGTAATTGCAAAATAAAACAAAAAGTATTTCAATTCAAATGTCAAACATGCAGTAGTTATCATATTTAAGAAAATATAGGTAGCCAACTATGAAAGGACATTTTAAGTCATTAGCTACCTTGGAAAATGAAAGTATTTAACAAGGATAACTTCAAAATTAACTTTGGGGGAGTAGTAAGATAATAAAATATAACAGCAAACATACTATGAGCTTAAAATCCAAATATAAGAGACCAAAATCAAAGAAATAAAATGATGACCAATGACATATGGGTAAAAAGGAAAAAAAGAGTCAAATTATTTCACTGACCTCTTCATTTAAATTGCTAACCAAGAGAACTGTATTGCCACCGGCTGAGACTCCAGGCATTCCCACACGGCCAGCAGCAGCAGCTGCAGCTGCAGCAGCAGCATTTGGAATAGCCAGAGGACTCAGAGCTCCTGGAACAGCTGCAACAGGAAGCCCTAATTTTAAAATAAAGCATATTTTACGAAACACACACAAGTCGCTTAAGAAAACAGCACCTACATCAGTACAAGTGTTGAACATGAGTCTACAAAGTTGACCATTCTAACCGCTGTAGATGTCCAGAGGGTTGTAAAATGAATTAAGTGAATGTGAGGAATAGAAATATTAAATATTATTCAAATCAAGGCTTCAAAGAGATGAGGTGTAGAAATTACTCTCTCCTCTTTTCAAATAAGCATTCTAGTGCACCAGAACTGCTCCCCACTGTATTTGTATTGCCCTTTGAGAGGTACTGCTCACTTCAACTTCATGCTTCATACTATATACTGCCGAGCTGGTCAGGTGAAAAGACCTATGCATCTCTCACACCATAAATGAAGTGAGGAGGCACAGGGCTGCATCAAACTGGTTATTCCATGGCTTTATATAATCTGATTCCCTAAAAAACACTTTACCTCTCTTCCAAGGAAACTCAGTTCCTACAGAAATCTGGTTGTTGCACGTGGTGATGTCACTGCTGTACCTGACAAGTATGCTAATTCCAGGAGCTGTGAAAGATCTCTGCAACATATCTGCACTGCAGACAGCTCATACAGGAATATCCTTATCATATTTTAATCAAAATTTTATTTGCACATTTTACAGAGTCCAGTAAAAGGACATATATGTAGCAAAACATGTGCAGAACTTGAGTGTTTAACTTTCTCTACATTTTAGCAAATTTTCAGCAAAATACACTGACTTCCAAATTTGTTTACACTCAGCTACTGTGGAGGTCGTAGAGACACAAATGTGAAGAATGATGGTAAGGTGTGACAGATTTTCAGCTAACAACATGTTTTACGCTAGCTCAGCAGTGACCATTTAGGTATGAGAAAGTATAAAAATATTAGTGTGCTTCAAGTCTTTTAATGTGTCTGAAGCACCTCTCCTTAGCTTTAGAAACTCTAAGCTAGTCCAGCACATCAAGAAATAAGGGAATTTGAAGATGCCTAACAAAGTTATTAAGGCTCTTTCCGTAACTGAATGTAATGACACAAAAGATGCTTTAAAAGCCAAAATTCTTCATAGCATTAAACTTTCTGTAGGACTCTCTTGATCATACTGATGAAGTAAAAAGAAAAGATTAATTTAACAGCATTCATCCAAAAATGTTTTCAATTGTTATCCTCTAAAACAGATTCATTTAATAAGACTTTTAAAAAGGGGAAATTAGTGAAAAGTTATAATAAAAAAAGCCTACGAAAGACAGCAAGAAATAATACTGTGGGAGTTGTAATAACAGCATATTTCTAGCTGTAGTAATGAACAGCTAAATTGAAGTTAAACTAAGATATATCTTGCAATTCCAAGTAAATTTTGTTTAGCATTTTATTTGCATTTAGTTTTTTTTAGCAGTTCATTACCATATAGCTGCTGTTACACAAAAGGCTTTTTTTCCTGAAATCATCTCCCATAACTTTTCTCTGCTTCACATATAAAAATATAAACATTCCAAGGGGGGGGAAAAAAAAAGCCTAATTCTGATATGATGGCCATGATACTCACTTGAAAGCAACCCACCTGGTTCATTAGAAATTTTCCCCTTCATTCAAAAAAAATTGCAGGACTCACTGAAAATATGTCCAGTTTACAGACTAAGATTTCTGACAACTCAGCTTTATCATAGCTGAGAATGTAGGATATGAACAAGTAACAACGCATGTGAGCCAGGATAATCTACACGTCCAACAATTTTCTACTTGCTTATATAGCACATAGCCCTCATTTCCTGGAAGGGTCAGGACATATAACAGGAATTGCATTTTTTTATGGCTTTATTTTGTAGGTCTCTAACATTTGCCACTCAACAGAAGTCAAAATCTTTTTCATGAATAAAATTTATATCACTGTTATTGATCATCACTCAACTCATTGTTTATTGTTTAATGACTTACCTGCAGCTATTCAGAACTGTTGCTACTTTATCAAGAAGATGCACTGTATTGGAAAGCTTGGTCAGCGTTAACTTAATTTTAGCTTCCAACAATCATAGATAACAGGACTTTGCTTCTTCTGGATATTAATGAAAGCACACAAACATTACAGATCCTTCTTCCTAGCCATGGAGCCTTTACCCTCAACACAGCATGTCATGCATTGCTTAATCCCAGAGTATTTTTTGTGTGACTTCTTTTGTACAAGTTATTAATGGTATTTTATTAATAGGCAAATTAAAGTGACACTAAAAATGAAATGTTTAATTGTGTGTGGAAACAATAGACAGAAGAAATAATCATCTTAATGTAGGTATGTAAGACTATGACTGAACTGGATTTATTCCTAGTTGGGCTACAAACTTCTTTGTAACCTTATGTCAAGTAATCACTACCTTCTGGCACTCATCACTTTGCTCTTTGTCTTCTTATACTTAGCCTGAAAGCATTTAGGAGGGCCTACAAGTTTCACATTTCAGGTTTTACTACAGCACATCATAAAGTAACAGCTACTGAGGAAGAGGGTTAATTTCATGCAGAAGGAAACTGAGATATCTATGACATATATATACACACATATGATATAGAAAGACAGAGTCTCACCCTGTCACTAAACCTCTACTCATAAAATATTCAACCTAAGCCTCACTTCTGACATATGAATTACTTCATACACTATAGAAAAAAAGTACCGAAGCTGCAAAATAATCCACTATATAGCAGCACAATGTATCAAAAAACAAGGTCAAAACTGAAGTCTTACCACATTTTCTGTTAGAGATCTCATATACTAAAACAGCTATAGCAAGAGTTTTAACAGGAATGCCACAGGTGCGACACAGCATTGCTGCAAACGTAACAGAACTTGAAGAGCACCACATCAAGCTCAAAATGGAGTTCCACTATTTCATGGTGAAGTACACCCTTTGGGAACCATTCATGAATAGTGAATGGCAGATAATCTACCTAAGCACACAATGAAGCTACCTTTATCACTACTGACATTAGAGAAGACAATTTAAAGCAAATAAAAAATATAAAATAAGAAGATAAACAAGCAGCAGGAGGAAGGTCACTGCTATCATTCTGCCATACTTCACATCATACATTCCCAACCTTCATCTTACAACTCTCTGAACTTACAGCTGTTCTCACCTTTCTCTGCATCTGAATACAAATACAGTCATAAACTACATAACCACCCATTCAGGCTTTCAAGTTTCTCATTTCCTCCCTTCATATTCATATCATGTATTTTGTGCCTTTTTTTTTTTTCCTCCTTTTTTGCATAGAGTGAGAGCCTTGTACTTCCATATTCAAACAAGTATAATTCCCATTATAACAACTATTTGATTGGCAAAGGCAGCAATAATACCAACAGAACCCTTTTGTGAAGTTCTTCAGCAGCAGAGCCTGAAGTCTGTGATAAGAAATTAAGGCAAGCAGGAGGCAGTCAAAATGAAAGAGGAAACTAATGCAAAGATCAGAGTATTTCTATTTGCAAGATGAAGCAAAGTTAAGAAACAAAGCTCACCCAACTGGTCATTAGAATCAGAAAAGTTACCTCCCTCTCTTTCTTCCAATATAAAATCTCCATTAATAACCAAGATAAAGATTATGAAAGCATTCACTGATGCTCAGGACACTTTCAAGAACTGCTGTTTAAGTTACTTGTGTCACATCCCTTTTATTTTTCTGTCATTTGGGACAACACTACAATCAACAACACACATTCAGAGCAAGGGCTTATTTATAGTTTGTGCATTTCTCATTTGTCATGCATTCTTTCGTTCACTTCTCCAGGGCTTCTAAGGATAATGCAACTATATTACTAGAATTCACACTGCAACATAAACTGAATAGGCCTCCAGACACTATTGCAATTTAAGACTAATAAATATTTTCATCAAGTGACTCTGCAACACGTAACAATAAAGTCAGAGTCATACCTAGAAGAGAAGTCTCCTTTGCAAATGCTGCAGCAATAGCTGGGTCCAGCGCTGGCTGTCCATCACCAGATGGAAGATCAGGACGAGTGTAGTCCCTGCTTTTATCATTGTTGTACTTGACATTTAGATTCACCAATTTGGAAAAATCAATCCGTAGTGTACAGCAAGCATTATAAATATTCTGACCATCTAGGGCCTGCAAAAAGGAAACAATTCATTTAAAATAAATAATACACAATATAGGTTGGTTGCACTGGATCAGTATGTAATTATTTATCCCTCTTACTGTCTAGCTTAAAACTAATTAAGATTACAATGTATTAACCTCTCTTAACATGACTCCAGGATGCTTGACGTTTACTTGACGTTTATTTCTCTTACCAATAGATGGTTCATGCAGCAAGGTGCAAAGAAGTTGGTGCAATCAAATTTCTGCTGAATATAATTAGTATGTATTCCACAGTATAGCTTTAATGCAGGAAAAATGCCAAACAGCTCTCAAAGTAAAAAAATAATAAAATTCAGACCAGAAGTAGTCTACAAAAAGCTGACTTAAGAAGACCTCAAAAAAACAAGGCTTGCACATCATACAGTAGATGGCTCCATGCTAAACCACCATATTTGTTCCTGCCTGCTTTTACTCTCCCCTTAGAGGTAAGCAGTGCCAAAATTGAAAAAAAGAAAAAAAAAAACAACACATAAAACCCATTACCTGCTAGTCTAATGCTACACCTTAATAAAAGAAAATCCTACTTTCACAATTCTTACTTCTTAGGAGATGCTTACTAACAACAGAATTCACATGGACTCTTACCACAGTACCACATCTAACTATGTGGAAACATTTTCCATTAAGACCTAATTATATATGCTCTGACTATTCTCATTCTACATCAGACTAATTTAATTCCATTTGCATCTTGAGCATGCTTTCATATAGTATGTATAGCTCTTAATGCTACACAGAAGAAATAAAACTTTTAAAAGCAAGTTATTTTATGTTTCCAAGAAACACAGACTATTCAGTAGAAACCCTGGACTTTCAAATACAAAAGAGAGATCTTTCGTTTCTCTTGAGTAATACTGGACAGAAACGCATCACCTCTGGACCAAAGCAAGCTAGCTTAGTTATACCAGCAATGCACATTCCAACACATTTATGTTTTGAAAAGATGTACCACTTTGAATTAAGTGCTGTATGGAACTATTAGGCCTTCTGGCCATGGAAAGTAACACAGCTGTTTTCATACAGAGATGAATCCGGGAACTGAGTGACCCGCAGACACCTCGTTATGTCTGGGTTAGCAAGGTTGTCCTTTCCTACAAGCTGTATTATATAAGAACAGGTAAGTTAGTACTATTAGAACTGTCAAGTACCAGGAAAATAAAAGAATACAGAGTAAATAAAAAACAAAAACTGATCCTCACAAAACATACTCCAGCTAAGGTACCTTAGAGGTTATACTGTAAATCTCTGGAGAGATGTATCCTTAATGTATCCTTTGGATAAGCATTTGAATGAGGTTTGTTTATTTTGAGACAAATGCCTTGGATACAAGAAGTTTCTGTGACTAAACAATGAATGTAAATCACAGACCATTATCCAAAACCAAGGTTTTCTTGCTCTCAGTTCCTTCATTAAGAGATCAGTTATAGATCACATTCTTCTCTACAAAGCCGGAGCATCCAGGAAGCAAACACTATTACTGTACTTGCTGGGCTTTCTGACAGAACTGACACAATCCAGCACTCTGGTTGATCCAGGCACTGCCTATCATTTCAGCACAATAGTCTTTAGGATTCAAGGGGCATGAATGTCCTTAAAGCAATAATCAAGGGTAACTGTCCTGAAGCTAAAAATCTTAACTGAAATGTTGTTGCTTTTTCTTTAAAAAATGACCACAGGAAGCTCACATTAGATTTTATGGCAACAAGGCCTGGCAGAGGTCTTCTCTGCAGACTGCCAGCAGAACACAGCCATCATGAAGCAGTCACTCAAAGAAACTGGAAAGAGGGCATCTCCAGTGTGGAGTAGAGGAACAAATTCTCATCAGTACTCCAGAACATGACATCTTAGGTTCAAATGACCAAGTGCAACAGAAACTAACTGTGATATTTTTAACTCATGCTGGGTCAAGATAACTTTCATGCACAGCATTACTCCCAGTATCAAACCGACAGAAGACATTAGTGGCATTCCAATGTTTGTAAAGGGATGCTCCAAAAGTAATGCCTCCTATTTGATTATGCTGGTCCACACTGGAAATGGATGTCAGTGGTATGGCAGTAGTGGTTGAACTTCCCACCAATATTTCATTACATGTAGTTGCTGTGTGACATAACAGCAGAAGGGCAGTCTAATGGAAGGGTGTCTGACATGGAAGTGCACAAGAAGCAAAGGAATGCTGCTGAATTCCTCCATGCAGAAAAAACAATAACCACACCAACATACCCCAGTGTTTGCTGAACATTTATGGAGACCAATTAGTGAGTGTTAGCCTAGTGAGGCAATGGATGGTGCACTTCAACAGCCACAAAAGTGAAGTGAAAAACAAGTCACATTTCCAGACAACCACATACACCCATCACATCACCAAATGAGAGGGTCTCAATCAGCTCATCCAGGCAAACTGGCAGAATATGATCAGGGAACTGTGTATGGAGCTGAACACTGGCTTAACTGCATTGGAAACTATAGTGGCAAACTGGAATATCACAGTTTTCATCAGGTGAGTCCTACAAATGCCCACATAGGAAGAGAAACACCATGGTATGCAAGCCTGACAGGATTTACAGAACCAATACAAAGCTGCAGGTGATAGTTTCCTGGATCACACTGTTACCAGAGATGAGACATAGTGTCACCACTATGAGCTGGAGTGAAAACAGCAGTCCATGGAGCACTGACATGTGAATTCCTCATTGAAGAAAAGGATCAAGATGCAGCCCTCTGCAGGTAAACAAATGCGTGCTGTGTTTTGAGATAGGAAAAGGGTTATCTTTCTGGATTTCCTGGAGCCTGGACAAACCATCAACTCTAACCGTCATGACACTGACAAGCTACAGGCTCAAACTTTCAGAGTCAGCCAGAGAAGAAGATAACTGCACTCTTGTAAAACAGCAGCTTCAGGCCCCATACCAGTCTGAAGACCATGTAGCCCACTGCCAATTTTGGCTGGCTTGTCTTACCACACCCACCATATAGTTCAGATTTGGCACCTTCTGAACTCCTTCTTATCAGGACTGATGAAAGTCGGACTTCACAGGCAACATTTTCCTAGCAACAATGCCATCACAACACCCATGAAACAGTGGGTCATGTCTGCTGGCACAGATCTGTATGAGCGCAACACACAGGCTCTTGTTCACTGCTGGCAAAAACACACAGCTAATGGTGGTGACTGTTGAAAAGCAGTGTTTTGTAGCTGAGGATTTGCTCAACCAAATACTGTTACTGTGCTCTTTGTATTTGTTGTTGTTTCCATGGAAATACACAGAAGGCATTACTTTCATAGCAACCTAAGCATGCTTTCGGCTTCTGCTGAGGGCACTATCATTAACTGTGAAAATGTGCTGGCTCTGATGCACAAAAAATTTCCATATGAATACAGACACCTCCAGAATATCCCTTTGTTTCATCAGAAGAAGCACAATAGTTCAGCATGCTTTAGTGCTGCACATTCTCAGTACTTTCTCCAAACCAGGGCTAGACCGCTGCACTCAAAGTAACCTCAAGTCTGTCTTCACCTTTAGTTACAGAAATAATGAACTATAATGATCCAATCTGAAGGTGGTGATGAAACATGAATCAGTGTAGCCACAGTCTACTTTTACAGGAAATGAGTTTCTCACACAACAAGTGCAGCAGGAACGCAATTTTTCACTACTTGCTCATTCAGATAGCAGAAGTAGTCCCACAGGGCTAGAAGCTTCATATTGTACATTCTTGTCAGTGTCACTGGTTTCTCAGAACCTTCAAATGAATAACATCTCTCCTTGGTACTTACATCACTTGAGTTTTTCAAATTGCTCTTTAACTTCCTTAATAAAGTCTTCAATTTCTATTAAGACCACATTCTGATTTCCTGTGAAGAGTGCCAGTGGAAAATTAAATTTCCCCATTATCTTCTATAGTAACAACTGACGGAAAACAAATTGAAAAGTTCTTTACTCTTTTACCACGCTTTTAATTTTGAATGCCACGTAACTCAAACGTTGCCACCACACCCCTTTGCTTCTAACACTATTTCCAGATGAATTTAAGCTGTAGGCTTTTTCCTTATCATGTGACTTTCTTTCCTTTTGTCAGCTTTGATTTGGTGACACTTCATGTTTTATCACATTACCTTAATTGTAACAACAGTATTAATTTTACTCTATCTCTGGGAGAGAAAAGAGGAAGGAGAAAAAATAAAAATCAAATCTTCTTTCATTGAAGCATTTACTTAGAAATTGGTTAAAATAAGAAGCTATAAGCCTATTCCCGTTTCAATTTGTCACTAAGATAGGCTTCAAGATAACTCTGACAACAGCACACGCAGGTATCTCTGTTATTCAATTAAGTTTAGTCATTCACACATGAGTGCCATTAGTGACACAGCTACCCTAGTCACATGCAAAACCAGAGCAAAACAGACTGTTGTTGTTTCAAGTATTATGGCCAATAGCGTCCTGCAAGCTAATATCAACTTATCAGAAGTCAGAGACAGCAGGTTTATTTCCTTTCATACTTTTACATACCTCATCCTGTGTTATTCTGTCACTTCTTCAATAATACAGTTCTAGAATTATACTGATAATTTTCAGATTGCTACAGTTTATTTCACAGATGCCATCTTTCCATTAAATCTTCTGATAACATATTTAAGACTCAAAAAATAAAGTAAAAAATGTGAAGTAAAACATAACTATTATTATTAAAAAATAACTTCACAAATGTTGATCAAAACTGAATTACAACATCTGCAACAAATACCTGAAGAACACTGGGATCAAGATGTATCTCACAGGTGAATCCAAATGGTTTGCAGTCAGTTCCCACAGCAATTTCAGGTTAACGATCAAGCTTTTATGTCATTCTAAGTCTATTTATAAACCTGACAGCTGCATCCCATCCACACAAATTTATTTATTTTTACTAGTTTCAGTAATACATTTGCACACGCCTCCCACCTAATATTTTATATTACATATGTCAGTAAACAATATGACTAATTTAAACTGGATTCCAAAGTCTACAAATATTTGCAGACTACCTTCCTGAGGCTGACTACTTTAAAGCACATAATCAGAAACCAAGTTGAAAACTCTGCTTGTCCTAAGCTAGCTTTACTTTTTCTCAATACTTCCATGCTGCTTTTTGAAAAGACCTCTTATTATTTGCGGTTCCCTGTCTTGGCTGTCTCATACTTTTAATCAATGTTCACTACTTTATATGGTAACAAGAATGAAAATAACAATCCTCCACTTTTTAATGACGGTCTTTATCTCAATAGTGTCATCAATCTTTAAGAAGCACAGCAGAAACCCAAAGCCTGCTTTTTCTTTCCTCCACTACCAGAAACTCTTTACCAACTTCATCAGAGGCATGAATTTTTCCACTTTTACGTGATATTCTCAGCTATTCTGTCACTTCTGGGTAATATGCTCTTTCTGTGCTGCCAAGCAACATTTAACCAGCACATCAGTTTTAACCAACCTTCCAAAAAAACAAAAACAAACAAAAAAAAACAGACAGCACATGAATGTTAAAGAATATAAAGTAATTCTATTTAGCCCTTAAAAAAATTAGAATAAAAAATTAGATATGTGTATATACACACACACATAATCTAGTCGTCGCCTTTGGTTTACTTTTCTTGTTGTCATGGATGTAGACACATCATTATCACTTAATTCAAAATGTCTGGTCTTGATGACATGCTATTGATCTTCGTCCAATTTATATAAACTCCCATTTTTTTATTTTCAAGGATTTCTCAAAACTGGAGGAGGGATATTACAACTACAGTAATCAGCATTCTGTTAACATTGTAAAAATGTCTAGAGCACAGAAACACACCTACCCTTAAAAGAAAACTATACTTACTAGTTTTGCTTGCTGTGCATTCACTGGATCACCGTACTGGAGTAAAGCTTGAAACTGGTTATTCTTTGTGAATGTGATTATCTTCAATACAGCACCAAATTTAGAGAATATCTGTCAAAAACAAAGTTTTATACACATGTTCCTGCTAATTACAAGGTCAAATTACAATGAAATGCGTCTTACCTGATGAAGAACATCCAGGGTTACAGGATAGTACATGTTGTCAATAATTATTCTAAGCACCGGACTTTGAGCTGGAGTAACTGCACTCTCACTAACAGTGGTCCCACTTATGGGAGCATTTGTTGCCTGCACAGCTGTCACTGCCTGAAGAACAGCTTGGGCCCGCTTGAAAAGAAAATAACAAAGATTTTGCTATCTCAAGACAACAGCTAGAAATTAATTAGTAAGTCACATGATTATCCAGAAAAAAAATGAGGCAGAATATAAATATAATGCACTCCAATCTATGAGAAAATAAAAACAAATACATAAATTAAGCCTTCAAATAGCACAAATATCAGTCTTCCTAGTAACAAGCTTATTGTTCTACTATTAACAATAAAAAAAATAGGATTTTGTGGATGTCAAAACTCCTTACAAACTCTTAAAGGGGAAAAAAGTGCAGAAGCCAGTAATTTTAAATCTTGTTATTTCAACAGTTTGTATTACAGTTAATATTCCATTGCCACTTTAATTATGTGGAAAGCTCCGTGATGAAGGGAAAATGCTCAACACTGCCAAATTTCTCTGATGTAACACAAAAAAATAATGCAGAAGATTGACAGCATCAGAAAAGCAGTACCCACAGAAAGGTAAACAACCTGGTGCCTGCTATTTACCCTTCTTACTAAAAAGAGAAATAGAGAATCCTCTACTACAATGGGCACTTCTGTTTCCTTCTGTTGTTATTTGGCTTTATTAAGTAACAGAAACAGGTTTTAGAAATTCAAAGGTTTATGATGACATCACAAAAACATGTATCTACATAGCTGCTGCTGCTGCCAAAACTGGAAGTATTAGAAAGATAACTTTTTTCCTGAGAAAGAAAATGGAGAAGAAAAAAAAAAAAAAAAAAAAAAAGGGGTTCCAGTTGCTACTTCCATTAGAGCAGCCTCATGAAACAAAACAATACAAAACAAAGTGAGCACACCAGGCAAAACAAGTAACAACCATTAGAGTAAGTCAATGCATTACTTCAGAGGTATCAGAGCTACCTCATAGCTTCACATCTCACAACTTACAACTATGCTCCTCAAACTGAAATGAATCAATTTGATAAGGAAGAATTAAGAAAAAAAATAAAAAATAAAAGACCTGATGAACACTAGCTGAGAAAACAAAATTTAACTCCGCATTTAACAATAATTACTGTAATTCTATAAAAATGCCTTTTGATAAAGACATTCTTCTCCTCCCCCAGTGTACAAAAAACACAAATTTCAGGCTGTTCAGATCTTTGGCTGAGTTGTATAATTATTTCCTGCTCAGTCTGCAAGCATAGAAACAGCACACCAATTAATATTCATGTCTTTAAGTGATTGAACAATGTTGAATCATGCAACCTACAGAACCAAGACTTGTGGAGTTACTTTTAACATACAACCCTTGACAGCACTATTCACGTACGCTTACATATCATACTTCACTGCACTGAAGTTAAATAAATACATGGAGTAAAGGAAAGTACATGACTTAACACTCTCAAACAAGGATAATCTATAGAATGAATACAACAGTGAGCATTTTTTCAAAAAAGTTCAAGAACTATATTTAGGATTTATATAAACAGACACTTTTAAAGATGAACGTAAGGAAACAATCTTGAAATTAAAAAAAAAAAAAAGGTCATCATATTAGGAAAACTTATTTTGCAATGTCACTACTTGTGCTAATTTTCCTATTAGAAAGGAACAAAACATTTCTGTACTAGAAACAGGTATACACACATACCTTTCTTTGAAAACAGGTTCTGCAGAGGCAAAAACTAAATATTTTTTTCTTTCTGCCAACATGCACGTTAATCTCTGCACTGAGCATTAATGTGTTCTTTGGGAACAGCAGATCACAGAAGAAGAGCCCACCAGTGCTACCAGAGTAATCATTCAAAGCACTGAAATGTAGGCATTCACATTACTCATTATCACTAGGGAAATTTAAAGAGATTAACATCTCAGGTGTCAGAATTAAAAAGTTAATTTTCTCATCCTACACTTTCTAAACTAAGATGTAAATCTGTGAAAAATATTCAAGTTAAAACATCTTCACAATCTTTTCTTTTACACTAAGTAAATTCATCCTAATTCAAGGATCACATTGAAAGCAAATCTTCACTACCAAAACCACTGGAAAAACTACAGTATGTGAATGTGGACAAAAGTAGATTTAAATAACAGGTATTCTTGTTTGATGCAGTATATGTGTCACACACCCCACCGTCTACATCTCTAATACCATGTAATAGCAAATATACCTGGTTCAGTGTATTATCAGTCTTCAGTTCTTTATGATTGGAATACTGGATATAGATAGGTTGATTACGAAGATGAGGCGTCACAGCTGTATAGTAATTAACCATAGTGATAGCTGCTTCTTCTGTTGCAAGTTCCAAAAAAGCCTGTAAAATCAAGTTATACAAGTAAATTTCAAGTAGATAACCTTTGTATTAGAAGCACAAGAAAGAAGACTTAAGAGGTCTAAGAACACATTTTCCCAAACATACATCCTTAGATGTCAACCTCCAGTTACCAATTATATTTGCTAAGCCACTTCATCTTCAAAACATCATCTGAAGGAATGCAGAACTGCATATTTAACTTACAGTATTTATCCTACTTCCTAACTTATTTAGCCATTAACCAACCCACATTCCCAAACAGAATTTACAAGACAGCAGAAGCTGATTTAAAGAAACAAACAATGGTTTCTTTCCTCATTACTACTTACTGTTGCGTGACTTATTTCAATAGTATCTTAGCAGCATATTTTGAAATGAGAAAGAAAAGCAACAACAAATTACCTGATTTTTCCCTTTCAGCATCAGGATGTTGGTTACCTTACCAAAAGGTAAGCCTAAAGCAATAACTTCTGTTTCTGTCACTTCCCCAGGCAGTTTTCTGATATGAAGAACACGAGAAGGAGCCCCATCCATTTTATCTTCACTTTTGAATTTCTTGTTGTCATTACCATTAGCTGAAAGACACATTAAGACTATTTGAAGACTTTACTGACACTGTTAGTGTTCCATTTAAAAATGCTTTTTATTATAAACATAACTTTTAGAAGAATCGCCTTCTGGTCCTGTCTAAAGGAAAATGGGAGCGTTTAGAACAAATTCTGAAGGGGCAGCTAGAAGAACATGAACAAATTGTCACACGCGCAGAAGAAGGCAAGCTGAGCGCCACGTGGCCAAGAAGGCCAATGGCATCCTGGCTTCAGTACCAGAAGCAGTGCAGTCAGCAGCACAAGGGAGGTAACTGTCCCTCTGTATGCAGCACTGGTGAGACTACACCATTATTACTGTGTTCAGTTTCAGGCCCCTCTAAAAGAAAATCACAGAGCCCTGGAGAACATTCAACAAAGCTGGTGAAGGGTCTGGAACACAAGCCTTACTAGGAACAGCTGAGGGAACGGAATTGTTTTGTCTGGAGAACATGAGGGCCAGGGGAGACCTCACTGCTCACTAAGAGCTGCCAAAAAAGAGGTGGCAGCAATGTGCAAGTAGGCCTCTTTTCCCAGGTAACTAGCAACATGATGAGAGGTGGGGGTTTAGGCTGGATATCAGGAAAAATTTCTGTTCCAAAAGAGTGGTGAGGTATTGGAAAAGGGTGCCCAGGGAGGAGGTAGTCAACAACCCTAGAGGTTTTCATGAAAAGGGTAGATGCGGCACAGAAGCGGCATAGATGGCTTAGTGAGAATGGTGGTGATCGTTGGACTACATCTAGATCTTTTCCAGTCTTAATGATTCTACAATACTTGAAAGATGGACTGTTCAAGGATACCCCAACAGCTGTTTATGATAACTCAATTCCTCATCAAGATGAAAGGCACAGTCAATTTTTTTCCACCTCAATTTCTGTGACGTATCATGTAAAGCTGTGTACGAATACTAATTAAGACTCAGAAGGATTTGCATAAGAACTATAAAGTAGTTAGAGGTAAAACAGTTCTGTTTTTTGCTTTGTTTTTATCTTAAATGGAAACAAGAATGGAAAAGTTACAGAGCAAATTTATTGATGCAAATACAATAGTCACTAGTGCTATGAAGAACCATTATGAACCACAGGCTCATCCATAAGAAAGACCAGCTAATGACAATGCAGTTAACAGGGAGGGAAGAGCAAGACAAGTATTTCTACTAGAACAAGGAAAATAATAATAATAATAAAAAAAAACAGTGTCATACAAAGCACCAGGAGAAAGTTTTGAATGTTTTCCAGAATTCCTTGCACAGAATTCCAATAAAATTCACAAAAAAGAACTCAAGCCAGAACATATGAAATAAAGAGCCAGCTGGATGGAAGAAGATCTGCACTGAAAAATACGTTAAGAAATATTTACTTACTTCAGCTATAAGACAATAAAACTATTGCCCATAAATATGTGACTGAAGTAACATAAAGAATTAAAAGCTAAAGCACAATACTGTCTTAAGATACAAGCACACTAATGAATTAATGTTGAAAATCAGAACACATTTAGATGTGAGAAAAACAAGCATTAAGACTTCCTTTTTTGTATTTCTGGTCATAAAACATGCAGTGAGATATTCAATCTTTCATTTCATCTTTGAAAAGCCACTCAACAACTACTTACTCTTCTAAAAAAGAAACTAAAAACAGCCCTGTGAGTAGAAGAAAAATATATCTTATTAGGGTTCAAATTCATGGGTTGATGAGGATTAAAAAAATAATAATAAAAAAAAAAATTAACAAGACTAACTTTATTTACTAACTAAAAAATCAGAAGAAATAAGAGGAAGAGGGAAAAGAAAAAAAAATAAAAATCAATAGCGAGCATTTATGTTAAATCCTCCAAAAGCCGCACCTTCGTAGGAAAGCTGATGGCTGTGATTTCCAGAGGGAAGGGAATAAAGAAGTTTTCAATTATCACTCAGCTGTAACTGCAGAATACAGCTCAGACTGTGTGTCCAGGAAAATTATTTAGATCTAATCTGATCACTTGCATAAAAATATTTCACTCATACATGACTAAATTGAGAACAGTAAGTTATGCTAAGGGTACACCTAAATTAAAATTAAGAATTTAAGCTCTTAACTCAGTTTGCCTACATCACGGCAACTCAGTCAATATTAAAAACAGAGAATGGAATCAATTCATTTTTAGAAGCCAAGAATATCCACATTTCAATTCTGGATCCAAACAGCCAGACCAAGTAACATATTTCATGAACATCCCAGCACTTCTATCCAAACAGGCAAACTCCAGTTCTCTGGCCAAAGCTACAAACAGTTCCCATTTTCAGTAAACAAAGTCATTCCCTGGGTTTTCACTACTGGAAGTGATAGGAAAGGGAAAAGAAAAGATCTGTACATTGCAAATTACTACCACCACTCTTTTACATCTTTTCCTAACAGCTAAACTTCCTGTTCTAGTTCAGTGTTTCTGCTTTTCAGGTTCTTATACCACTGAAGATTTTTTAAGACTTCTTCCTATTTGTTCTAGAAAACAATAAAAACCTTACACCTTTTAAATTGATCAGAATTAAGGGGGTAGTTAAGTATCCAACAGACATTGCTAGGAGAGGATGAATGCAGTACTTTTTCTCTGCTGCCACATATCAAAACTATGGCTTGGTTTCATACCTGTGGAGATCTAGGGAATAAATATCCAGTTTCAGAAGATAAAATGTAGATAAATATATGGAAAATAATACACAAAAATATTCAGGGTAACACACTGAAGAATGCAAGACAAAAGACGGGCAGCCACTTGAGGACCTCTGGCAATAGTGCTACATAAATGCAAGTAAGCCTGACAGAGGAGCTGATTTCCTATTGGCAGGAGCATACTTCAGACAATGAAACTGATAGAATTCACAAAATGAAGCCACCAGAATTTACCCCAAAATGTTTAATATCAGATAGAAGATGGAAAAAAATAACAAATTAGTCACTATTGCTTTTCTTGAACACAGAAAAGAAGCTTTTTTTGCAATCTTCAATTATCCAGCCAGTATAGCTTAACTCAAACTTCCTACTTCAATAACAGCAGCAGCAAACTCTGTCACATACTAAACACCTGTGTACACAGACGTGAATTTTCAAAACATCTGTCAAACAAAGAAATTATCTTTTAAGACAAATAGTGAAGTTCCTTGCACCACATGAAGCATCTCTCACTAACTTTATACACTCTCTTATGTAAGAGTTCAAGCAATGCTTCTCTCTCGGAGACATCTTTAAACTACACTTGTGTACAGAAAACCAGTTTTTAAAACATGGAAACAATTTGTTCCGAACCACTGAAAGGTAAATGCTGTTAAAGCACCAACTTCATTCTTTAGCAAATAAAAGAAAAAAACACCAAAACCCAAGCACTGAGAAGAACATTATTCATATAGTCTGTTTTCTGACACAGGACAATGTAAAAGATGCTTCTGGAAAAAGGCAAAACTGCAGAAAATTGGGAAGGGACAATCTCAAAAGCCAGCCAATAACTACAACCAAGATAGTGCTATTGAAGTGGAAGCTTATTGGCAAGAAGCTAATCCACCAAAAGAATAAGAGCTGCTCTATAATAGCCACTGCACTGATGCAGAGTCCTCTCTGGTTCTCCAACAAGGAGAGAAAGAAAAATCCAGTTTCCATGCAACACCAGTTGCAAATTCTAAGCAGAATCTTGTCTCTACATAAGCCATTCAAAAGCATTATTCTCCAATCTAAACAGAATCCTGCAGTCTAAACATAATTGACACATAAGCCATATCCATACTGAACAGAAAACCAAGTCATGAAAATTGAAGGCATAAGATCTGACAAAGCCTATGAATGGGCATTATCTAAGCAATCTGCATTCCCTGATATCTGTAGTTAGAAACTTCTCTTTTATTAAAACAGGACTGAAAACCTATACGAACTGTAAAATGAAGCATAAGGTACACAAGTTAAGTCCATGGCATTCAATCATTCAAGCTATAAAGATTCAATGTTCACAGATAGTTTCTACAGAAAAACAAATTCTAAAGTTCAACGTAGCTCCTATACAAGAACAAGTAACATTTCCTGCTGAGAACTAATATTGGAAACATTTTAATAACATTTCATCCTAAGGAATTTTTCTTTGCACACTTCCTCCCCTACAAAGACACATAGAAATACAACCTGAAATGTTCTGAAGCCAAAATACAAGAGCTGGAAAATATACACACTGTTTTACCTTGAAGATATACAAATCCTATGTTTTGTGTGTGTAATTTTCTATGACAAGAATTGTAATGAATATTTACTCTAGAAATTAAGAGCTACTGCAGTGAAATAATTTTCCACATTCATTTTCCTCTAAGGTTCCTCCTCTCATGTTCACAATTTCTCCCAGTACAGAAATTGCTCAGGGCAAATATCTGGCATACAATAAGATTTAACTTCTTTCTTTGACATGAGGGGGGAAAAAAAAAAAAGGGTTAATTATAGATCTTCTTATACCTGCACGAACAGAGATAATTGATAAACCTGATTTCTGCACAAGTTACTCTGGATCACAATCATCACTACACCCCAATAACCAACTACAAAAGAAATTTAAGTATTCGTGCTTTTCTGGAACAGTTATTTTATCTTCCAGTACAATCACTTCATATACAAAGCCAGGATCCTTCCTAACAGATATATTCATAGTTGCTGCTAATGTCAACAATATTTGTACCACCTAAGTTGAATACACAAAACTCACTGTTAAGAAGCAGCATCAGGTGTATATCCATATAGAACATACTTGACTAAAAGAAGGCAAGAGAATTATGAAAATATTTAGTTTAAAATTGTGGATTCTCCCCAGACAGAAAAATCAAGTATCACGGTGGTTACTGAAAACAACCACCTGTATAAAGCAACCAAAGAAAACCACCAAAAAGAAATGCTGCAACACAAAGAAACCACCACAGCTCTGTTTCTGAGGTTTTCCTAAGTGTATGCACCTGGCCTGATATGGATGACAAAAGATAGAAAGAGAGGATCTTTGGAAGGATCAAGTGAGGGACTCGCTGCAAGAGTCAACAGGTTCCTAAAAAAGGGAACATCAGATTCTTATTTTTCATACAGATACCTCAGAATCCAAGCTAAAAAGATAAAATCTGGAATTCAGAACGCTTGAAATGAAGAAAACAGAATCTATAATGCATATGAAAAAAAAAAGAGAGAGAGAGAGAGAGAGAAAGAAAAATTATGAGATTAAGTTCTGTAAAGCTTGCATATTATTATTCTAAAATTGCAGGATACATGTTCTATGCTTACTCTGTCGGGCTTCTGTTGTTTTGAGAATCTCTGGGGAGACAGGAGTACGGTCTCTAAGACTTTAGGCTTAAAAGTATGCTATACTTTATTATCCTTATCCTGCCAGGCCACTACTGCATTGAGCAAATCATATTCCTTGTCTGAAGCATCCCATCAGTAACAACAGCTGGAGCCTTAGTCCAGATACAAGCCACAAGACAAAGGAAAATCCTGACCAAATAGTACTGAAACTAATCCTAAACTACAAAGAATATTGCCCATCAGCAACATGAGTTCAAATAAATAACCCACAGTCAGGCAGATAAAAGATTATCTATACTGCTCTTAATTAAGACCTAGAACAAGTGCATAACAGCCAGTCTGCTGCTGTTTCAAAAGCTACTGATGATTGCTTTCTAACTATAATGCAGTTATAATGTGGTATATTGGCTGTTGGAAGTTGCACAGGACTTGTGCAGCACCCCTGCCCTTAAGAAAAATAAAAATACTATGGCTAGAGTGCAGTGCAACTGAAATGAAATAAAAGCAAATTACAGCATAGTGATGCAGACAGAAACTAACTGAATTAATTCTAATAGCTGTATTCTCTCTCTCCCATCCGGAGATGTGGTTTTAGCTGGTTGCCGGTGGTGGTTTATTATTTTCTTTGCTGTCTACCTCCTGAAGTTTCTTAATTTACAGAAAGATTTAGTGTTCAAACTTTCTGCACATTGACATTCCGGCTGTCCACACACAACTGTCCACCTGATTCTACTCCAAAAGTAATGCCTCCTCTTTTGTTATGTTGGTAATGTTGCAGTAGAGTTAAAACACGCAAACATAAATAATAAAAGTGATAGTAGATATAACAAAAATACACTTTTGTTCATCTTTTGTCTTTGATAACTTTCACAAAACTTTCCTAAAATTCATTTTTTATCTATATCCCTTTAGAACTTTTTTTCTTTTGTAGATTTCAGTAACAGTTCATGGCACGAGCACCTTCATACACACAGCTGTTCCTAGAACTTCCATTGAGTAGTCCTCCACCTGAAAGAAAGAAGTCACACAAGAAGTTTGGCATAAAAGTAACCCCTTATAAAGGAAATAACCTTTGTAGTTCTTTGGAAAAAGGGACTTGATTCTCTTAGAAGTTGAAGAATAGTGTCAAGAAGATATTCCTTATATATCCAGGCTTCAGCTCTTGTTTCTCAGAATCCTGCTATCAAACTGTACTTCAGTTTACCTAAACTGTCCTTCGAGTCATTGCTGCTGCGTTCATGAAGAAACAAATTCAAAGTTCTCACAAGAAGGTTATTTATGCTCTTCTAGGATATGAGAGATGAGCATGATTATGATAGAAAGTCAGAATGGACTCAGCACAGAAAAGCTAAAAGAAAACAGTAACAGTGCAAGGTCTGTGATTCTGCAAATTCAACATATCAGTGCCAGCTGACAATAAAATATGAAGTCAAATATAACCTTAAAAAAAACAAACAAACACAAAAAGCAGATATTTGCAGACCTACAGCCTTATAAGCTCTTTTCCCCAGCAACAATCTATGATGGGATTCTACCCTTAGATGATTACAGAATGATCCTCTTTCATGTTGCTCATGAAGTTCTTCTGCAGCAAAAAATATATATATATATATCCCGTATGCTTTATAATAGACATGTTTAAATGATTTTCCTCATGGGTAAGAACAGTAAATGACTGCAGATGCAAGGGGTCAGAGTAAGCAGTAAGAAAATCTCACAAAGTCATACTCATTTATCCTTCTGTAGGATAGGAAGTCTGCCTTCCTTTTGAAGCAGCTCTTTTACTGAGGATACACAAAGTACTTAAGTTAGTAACTTGCAGTAAACCATAAAGGGAAGTTGGAAGTATGTTATGTTACCTATGCAGTCTTGAAGATGGGTAATGATGACCAAGCTGTTCAGAAATTGTTCAAGAATCATAACTTAAACTCTCAGCAATTTTTTTGGAAAACAGTCTAATATGCATCAGCTTTCCTTAATTTCATGCCATTTATCAAATTATCAGTGGCTCATATTATCAAATAGATGTTTATGCACCAATTACTCCAATGCAAAACAAATGCCTATCCAACAATTCTGCAAGGCTTTTTTTCCTTTTTTTAAATGATCCTGCAAAGGAGAAAGAAGGTACACATCTTTCACGCCTTTAAGAAGAATAAGCACGAGAATCCTTTTAGGAGCATTAAACTGAGGTATTCTATCTGAAAGAGAGTTGAATATTAAAAAAATTCTCATGGGACTATTACTATGATAAAAGAGTAAGATGATCGTTTTTAGAAACCTCATGTCAAACTTCACCTCTAACCCCAGAACCATCAAAGACAACTCAATTGAACAGAAAGTGTCAACTTCTGTGAACAGGTTTTGTTTGGAAAAAAATAAAACAACAAAAAGAGTTTTTAAAACCACTGCTTAACAGCAACAGATCTGATGCAAATTGTTTTATAAGGAGTTTGATGTATCTTCGCAGCGTGGTTTTCAAAAGAAATGAGGGAATAATTCACAAGTTTTTCTTCTAAATTTAGGCCTGTTAGAGCAGTGCTGTTTTCTGCATTGCATACTTTTACCAATGAGGTTCACAGCACAGCATCCGTTCAGAAAGTATCATGGAATCTTATGTTGAAAACATCAATAACTAAACCAGAGGTTTCTATGTATTGCAAAAGAAAACCAACAATGGACAGGTCTCATAAAATGACACCAAACTCCAAGCAGGCATTAGATTAAAGAGTTACAGAGTAGGTCAGTTTCTGTGAAACGCCTCCTTTACCAAGACCTTAAGCAATGACTACAGAGTCTCTCAATAGGCCTTGGAAAGCTACAATGGCTCAGCTACAGCTGAAAAATCCTTTTCACTGATGTTTTAAATTCATTTACTGAAAAATATAAGAGCACTGAAGTAAAAGGAAGGCATTAGTTTGGACATAAAGAATCTTTCAACTCATCTGGCTTCAGGAGACCGGTACAAAAAAAAAATTAACATACCAGTTTCCATTTCAGACCCAATCATTTCTGCATCTGTAATCTGAAATCGTAAAAGAAACCCATGCAAGTCTAGAAAACGTACCTTCCAGGTTCCTAATAAACGAGACATATATAAGAACATATGCATACTGGAATAACGCCGAAATGTTGATTTAACCTGCTCTACAGAATTTGTATGCTATTTGACCAAAGCAGGCAGAATAGAAGCTTGAACATAATGCCAAAACCCTGCATGAAAACAAACAAAGAAAACTTCCACAAACCAAGCAAGACTCCTTCCCACATACCTCTGTAGAGAAGAACTTGAATTAAAATATTGCATTTGTGATGGTGGGGCTTTTTTTGTTTGTTGCTTTCCCTGGGTACTTTTCCAGAATACTCCTTTATACCTAGTTAATATCAAAATTTGTTACAAACAAATACTACAGGAACTTATCTCAGACCACTGCCGGCTGACAATGAGATCTTTTTTTTTTCTTGGAAACCACTTACAGTTCCAGATGCCTAGAAACCTACCAAGAGGTTTGGCTTGTATAAAACAGAACCAATTTGTTTGGAAACAGTCTCTTAAAACCAAGATGGAGGGTAGGAGAATTTGCATTCATTAAACACAAACTCGTCCATCCACATCATGGAATCAAAGACATTTTTTCCAAAGAACTCCAAGATGAGACAAACTCGGATTACAAGCTTTAAGGTTACTTAGAAAAGCTTCTGAAAACCCAAACATATAGTTCTTCTCTTACCCCTTTAGCTTTTAACTTTTTAACTTTTTTTCCTTTTGATTAGTAAAACATCCATTTAGCTTTCCCGATTTTCAAGTTCCTCTACAAACACATGGAACATTTTCAGAACTTGCAGGAAAAACTAGTTTGTCCTGAAAACAATGACATTCCACCCCCATACTCAATGCTCAAACCCAAATGCTCCCACCCCCACAACTCTAACTCCCTTTAATTGCAGTTTCTCATTCAAGAGAAGCAAACTGCTGAAGCAGTATTATCATCTTGGACTGCTGAGGACATCAAGAAAATGGAAAAGATGTACCTGTTTCAGACATAGAAGAAAGCACAAAAAGCAGAAGAGATAAATAAGTGTTCCAGGGGCTCTAAAATGACCACAAATACATTGTATTTCTCTTCTGACACCCCACTCATTTTCCCTACGGTGTTCATGATCTAGAAATTGCATGGTCATATGACCAACCTGTAAGCTGCTCCAACAGAAAGCCGTTCTTCTTAGCAGTACACTTTAGTGCTGCATTAGCTTATCTTGCTAAGATAAGAGTATGAACTGAGTGGGGCAGAATCACAAACAGTTGCATGTTTTTTTCTTGTTTGTACTATGGATGCAGGAAAAGAATGCCCACTCCAGCAACAGCTGCCATTACAGCATGTTAAATATGTTGTGAACCTGTATCCAGAATCTTAACCTTTATTTACTTTGCTTTTAATCTAGTAGTAAATCTGGTACTAACACTGTATGTACTGCTCAACAAGTAAATACGGTGAGAATATACATATATTGCATACTAAAACTGTGAACCAAGCAACTATTTGGGAAGCCCAAGCAACACTGATACCATGAACTACTTCCTCTGTATTTCTAAGGAAAGAAAAAGAAGTTAGACGTTCTCAGAGAGAAAAAGCAAGACTGTGAGGTGAGCTCTCACAAGGAAATCAAAGCAAGTTCAAATGTCAGGACCATACACTGCAATGAAAGGCTTTTTATTATGTGCTAATTCCTTAAAAGCCTTTCTATCTAGTAACACCACAGTGGTTAAAGAACAACCTACCATTGAGATTTTAGTAACACTGCCATCTCAGACTGAACAAGCAAAGTGTAGTTTACTGCTTTTGCAGTCTAAATGAGAACAGACCAAATTCTCTTTTTTTGAATCCAGTACAGGGCAGCATTCTTCCCATAATGCCCAGGCTCACAGAAGCTACATGTGAAAAAAACAGAAGTCATAGTGAGTTGTTTGCTGTTTACCTTTAACTGGTAGCTCTGATTCCTTACTTTGAAAGCAGCAGAATAAGACAAGTATAATTTTTCATCCTGTCATCCACCTCCAGAGTACTGTACAGAAGACACCTGAAAGTTGCTCTTTGTTTCATGGGATCACTCTTCTCAGATTCCTGAGGATTTACCCTATATGTAAAGTCACTACAGTCTAATGCATGCCAACAGTTTATCCCTTTAACCCACAATGGGTTCTCGTTTCAGTGTTCTCCCCTTGCAAACAGGAAATGAGTCCAAGAATAAATGATAGATTTCTCCTTTGAAAGGGCATCACTTACCAGTAACTACCATGCTGCTCATGTTAGAGTTCGGGCTATTGAGTACACTGCCTGAAAGAAGTTCGTCAGATCCTCTCTAAAAAGAAAGAGACAGTAAGAGATTTTTTTTTTCCTCTATTTTGTGATTTTTAAAGATGATATTAAAAATGTCAGTTTGACAGGGAAAACCTTTAGAACTTAAGCAAGCATAACCAAACCTATTCAGATTTGGCAGACTTTCTCATTTCAGATATGTGCAACAACTTGAAGTCTACATAAAGCAGTATATTTACAAGGCAAACTTTGCAATGAGAGCAGCTCAAGCACATTTGTTTTACCCACCGCCAAAACTCAGCCACCTTAAGACACAACCAGAAGTGCTGAACAATAACTTTGATCAGCACTTCAAATTGTAACATAATAATTAAATGTTTATGTTATTACATCCAGATGAAACATCAAGGGAAATCTACATATATATAAATGGTGAGTTCAGCTCAATTCTAGCATTCCTATTTGGGAGAAAAAAAAAAAAAAGAAAAAGAAAAAAGAAAAAAAGACGTCTTCAGAGAATGCTATTGTTGCTCAATCTGGGGACAGTCATTTGTCCTGGAAAATAGAACTTAGGGCAGAAGGTAGCATCTACAGGCAACAACTATAACTCCTAAAATATGACAATTATCAAGTAAATGATCTTTTTGAAAAGCTGTAGAGTCATTTGCTTCTGCCTCCCCTGCTGCTTTACTCCCCCCCCCCCTTTTTTTTTTACTTCTTGTGCAACCCCAGTAGGTCTTTATTTCACACACACACACACACACACACACACACACACATTATCTTCCACTTAAAAATAGGAAATTATTAAAAAGGAATAAACTTGACAACCTTTAAACATTTTTTATTAGATCTTTTCCCACTTAAAAATACTTCCTGAACAGCCTTAACACCAATCCACGTCACCACTAAAATGGAAAAGAGGAAAGAAACCAATTGCAGCTCACCTCCTTTTACAAGTGAAAGCTTCTCATTTAGTTATGGGCACTACAATAAAATCTCCATGCTAGGTGGAAAACGTCCTGCAAAGTACCTCAAAACCACATTCCAAACTAACCTAAGAATATTGTCTGTGCATAAAATCAAACCTTTAGAATTGCAACACAATGTTCTGTGTGTATATATACACAAAAATGGCACCTGACATCCAAAGGTTCTTAAGAGCAGTATATATGCATACACAGACATTAAAGACACAATTTCTAGCATCAGCTCTGTAGTATCTTTATACAGCTTATGGAAGACTCTTCACTCTTAACAACCAACAAAACATGTGCCCATCACATCACTAACTGACTTCTTTTGAAAATAAATGACAGCTAATACTTGTTCTCAGTGCAAAGGTATATATCCAATCAGATAGAACTAAGGAAATATGTAGGTGGATGGAACTAAGACATATGTCAGAAAAGTTATGGGAACTCTTTATTACTCAACCTATATTGCTCTGTACTGTTAGTATCATACACTAAAAATCAGTACAAATGGCTACGCAAACATTTCTTCTTTCTCTCTAACGGCCTATTCCTCTAATACAGTACTTACATAGACGGAGTACCCTAAAGGTCAAGACTGCCAACACTGCTACTCACTCAGTAATACAACAGTTATTTCTGCTCACAGCTACTCATCCAGCCTTGCTCAATAGTCCTCATCTCTAGCCTGGACATTTCAACTCACTAGGCAGAGGCAGCAGAGACAGAATCCATTCAGAGGTAGGCAAATTAAATTAATTCAGTGGTAAATTTGGTTTTCCTTAATAGGCCAATCATCAGTTTGAAACAGTACAGCAAATGCTACACGAAGAGCTGAAAAATCCCCAGTACTGATGAATGAATGAATGCCCTTCCCAAACCCTACAGGAACTCCATAAATCTAAAATCTACAACTGATTCCAACTGTCTTCAACTTCAAGAAGTTACCTAAATGAACAACTTCTGACTGGCAGAATGTAAAAATGCCTCCTAAGAAACACATGATGAAAGCCTGATATATCCCTTAAACCACAGCAGAAGAAAATCCAAAATCAACACCAAGCCAAATAGTCAGAGTGGTTACTCAGTTATGTTTTAAGAGCAATTTTAAAAGTTTATTATACTTCAAAAAGTTACAAGTTTTTGCTTCAGAAGAACATGAGAGTTTCTAACACCGGTACATATTATAAACAGAACTTATTTTACTGTTATAAACCTGGGTTCACCATGAAACCACATAAAACCACAAGCATGTGACAGATTTCTGCAAACTCCCATACATGCTTGCTAAGCTTTTGGTAAAACAAACATACCTTATAATGTGAGCAGAGCACAGTGTCTTATATACATCATCACATTTCCCCATTGGTTTGTAAGCGGCATAGAAACCCCTGTACCTCATTAAATATGTAACTTAAAAAACAGCTATGCAGCAAAAGAAGCCACAATCTACTTGAAAACAGAGTAATTACAGAAATCAAAAGCAGTTAGCTGGCTGTTAATTGCTATTTACTTCAAAAAGGTCTCATAAGATGACAGCTGTTTTACAAAGCAATTTAATGTAAGCATTTCAAGTAAGCCAACTGACACTGCTATAATGACATAAGCACCTACAAAATTACAACAGAGGCAAACTTTATTTATTTTTTATTTTTTTAAACATCCTTTCAGCATAGGAAAGATTTTTATCAACTTGTGTGTTTGGACCAGTTTTTATGTGTATTTTCTTTTAGAGGGAGATAGGCCAAAAAGGACTTGCACTCTACTTCAAGGGCAACGTTCTTGGACATGCATTTCAGAATTACAGCTCACTTCCCAAGTATCTCGGGCAAACAGCAGTCTTATTCTCAAGCACACCACTTCCAATAGTCAAATCAGCCAACACGAAGAAACCATCAAGTTCAGGTCAATTCTATCGAGCGTTTCAGAAACAAGGAAAACAAGCTCACATATTTGAAGAACGTGGTGAATCAAATTCAATAAGGAATGGAAGATTCAAGAGCAATTTTCACTTAGCTCTTTTCCCCATCTTTGCAAGCTGCTGTGTGTCAAGCAAGTTCAAGACCAAAGATCACAAACAGATTGACAGAAAAGTCCAAATTTAAGTTTAAAAATAAAAAATAAATAAGCCAAACAAACTGAAGCTGCCACATCAACTTCCCTTCCAATCGCAGGCTGCAAAGAAAATTTCCTACAATAGCAACCTGATAGAAGCTACTTGAGTATTCATTTTAGCACGAGGGAAAGAGATTGCAAAGGACAAAAGAAGTACAAACTGCTATTGTGCACTATTAGAAGGTCATCTTCTGAGAGCTTGTCCTCAAGAGCAGAAGTTTTCAATGCCACACCTGTATTCCTATCAATGTCAAGAAAAACATCAAGTGGTAGCGTGTACAACCTCATACATTAACTATACCATAGACTTTCACGGACAAATGCTCTGGATTCAATGCCAGCCTAAGTAGTTTAACAAAGTAAACCAGGGAATGGCCAAACCAACTTCTTACAGTCCGAGAACTTTAGATTTCTTGCAGAATCAAAGCCCTCTCAAGGAGAGCAATGCTCTCATACCCCAGTGCCTGTCACTGAGTACTTCTGACAGCATGGTGTAGCAATAGCATATTAAGCTATGGTTCTAACCAACCAATAAAAACTGTGCAAATTGGATGTTTTCAGAAAAAGACAAAAAAAAGTTGTCCACTCAAGACTGAATACTTATTTCAAAGGAGCTTAAATATACATACATAAAAAACTTTCAGTACCTTAAATTGAAGATAACATTTCTACATTTCAGTTAATTCGTAAAGAAATCTTTTAGCAAATGCAGTTGTTGCATATACTCTGGCTCTTCAAATGAACAATTATACTAAGAGAAATAAAAAATAACTAGCTTAGGAAATGAATCTTCAAGCTCCCTGCTTTAGCAGTCACTGTTAACTCAGAATTCCTCACTACTGGAATTAAATTTATCTAGCTGGATTCCAGATTCCAATCCCTCCACTCCCCCACAACAGATTACTTGAGACTTCATGCTATCACAAGTTATATTAAGTACCTATGCCATCTCAGGAAGTTGTCACACTCTAATAAAAAGCTACTATTTACAAGTCGTTACCAATGATTTTCCTCACAGTGCTGATGGGACTTAAGTATTTCAAAATCCCCCAAACCTTACTACAGCCACTACTAGCACCCTTTAAAAAAAAGGCTAACAAACCACAAAAAAAACACCAAACTTGTCAATTTCGGCTTGAGAACCACCAGAGAGGTTTAGTCTTTCAAGCATCAGAGTACTTTTGACAACTGTTTATAAAAGAGAAATATTATCAGCTTTTTCCAACAATCCGAGGCTATGAAGGCCCCAGTAAGAAGTTACAGCTGCACATAACATGACGAACTCTGAATTATCAGAGGCTTATCAGAAGTGTGTGAACATGCAGGCCCTTTCTAACACTACAGAGATACCGAACTGATAATACTAGAAAGAATAACCAAATAAACTAACTGCATTTGAAAACGTCATCAGCATTAGAAAACGTATACAAAATTACTGAAAAATACTTCTCCAATAACTTCTGATTTGTAGTATAGAATATGCAGACATTCCAAACCTCTACCAATGACAGAATCACTTCCCGACCCCCATCCCTCCCCTCAGTGTGAGGGAGCAAAGGAGAACCTGAGCTGTGCAGGAGCTTCCCAACAGCCATGGCAAGTCAGGAGACAGCACATGATTTAAAGAATTGACAGTACTGTAAATATTTCAACAACATGTGAGAATGATTTAAAAGCAAGACCCAGAAATCTGGCACGATGGGAGACTGCAATGAGAATTCTAACCTAGACAGCAACATCCCACTCCAAAGAGAAAATAGCTGACCTGCCTTACTCCCTGACTTCGCACACTGCTATCAAAACACATACACCAAATTACCTAATGAACAAACTGCTACACGTTTCACATATACAGGATCACAGACGATGTCCTCATCAATGAGGACAGACCAAACCAAGTCAATATGCAAAACCCAAAAGAAATTCACTGCTGTTTCAGAGTACTTTATAAAGCACGTAATTTCAACTATAAGCTTATTATATCTTCATCAGAACCCTACATATATGGAGTATGTCTTCACAAGTGCTTAAGAATCCTATTACATCACTTGGCCTTAAATTCCCTATGAAGTAACTGGATAAAATATGTCTGCCTTCCCATACTTTATCCTCCGTCCTTTTTTTTCCCCTGCTTCAACCCTTTTCCATGCTGTAAACAATGTATGGTTGGCTGGGGCCATCTCCTAACAATTAACTGAAGTAACGAGTGTACAAATATTAAAGTAAGGACACATCTAGAAGAAAACAAAGTTTACTTTTTTTTTCTTTCAACTATAAGCCCAGCACATGCCACAGAAATTTCAGTAATTGAGTTATGCACAATCAAGGGAATCTGAAGTCTTTAAAACTGAAAGGAGACAAACCTCCACTCCTCTAAAAAGCCTCCAAACTCTCAATCAAAACAATGTGGAAAAAAGAGCCAAAGTTCTCAAATCAAGATGGGTGTACCGAAGCAGGCAGCTGAAGTGTTAAGAACCTTCACTTAAACCATGCCACCCAGCTTCGCTTCTAAAAACTCAAACTGTAATGAAAGACCTCAGTCAGAAATCTAGCCCAAGTCCAGTCAACACTTCAAACACCTTGCCTGAAGTACAAAGATCATTTATTCCAGCATGTCAGACTTATTACTCTGCTTTCACCAGCACAGAAACAGTTACTCTGAAGCAGATGTAAAGAAGGGGTAGAAAACTGGAACAGCCAAGAATAGCTCACAGGAGATATTGTTTGGATACACTCTCATCTTTTTGCTTAGAATATGGAGGCATCAAGAAGTGTTGTTCCATAGCAATTTTACATACCTAAAAGATCCATCAGAAATGTATTTTCTACTTGACCATCCGCTATACTGTAACAACGAGTGCCACATTCCAATGCTACTGTAGTCTTTAATGCAATAATGACATTAGGCATTCAAGGAAGAACTGAATTTATGAAAACGTAAAAATGGCTGTACATATTTGCAGCTTAATAAAAGACACATAAGTCTGAAATCCAACATCAGATCCCATAGTAGGTTGTGAAACCACAACTTCATTAATACCAACACCACAACCAAAAGCAACAGTCCTACCTTCTCCTTAGTCCTAAGCAATTTGTTTCTATTGCACTTCCCAACCAGTATGAAGTCTATATTGCTACAAGAGCTTATGCAACCATGTCAGATTTGCCCCAAAGCACCAAAGATGACATAACTCATTACTGCGTCAGCTCAGCTTCAACCTGGTTAAGTTCTCAAGAAAGGTGTTTGAAGTGGTTATTCAAGCATTTGTGCCTTAGGTGTCACAGAGGCAGAAAAAAGTGGAATGTAGCTTTGTTTGCCTGTGAAAACAGATCTCGGAGCTCAAAGAAACTGGAAAGGCATATGAATGGTGATATTCATCAAGCTCTTCAGACTGGGCAAATGATCACATTTCTCTTCCCGCAGTCCTGTCAATTAATACACAAGTTTAGGGGCTCTTTTACAAAAGAAAAGTGACTTTCAATTTGCAACAGACAACAGAAATTTCCCATAAGCATTCACAGCATTAATCTTCAATACTTTTTTCTCTCCACACTTTCAGCCTTTTCTTTTTATTTAATTGACATAGTACTCAACCATTCTGTCACCTTAAGAAAAACAAGTTCCAAAAACAAAAAGGAATTGTAGTACACTTTTCTGCAAACAAATATGAAAGCCACCTCCAACAGGGTCCATTTTATCATCTTTTATAAACAGCAAGTGTCTTTCACGGTATTGTTTCAGTTGCTTTTGCCAACAAGGACATACTTTACATACTCCTGCTGAAGAAACAAATCCAGATGCCAGTTCCAGACTTATGAACTTCAATCACAAATCACTCCCACTTCACTGTTAGAACGTTCTGAAAATTTCTACTTACTGGAGCTGCTGTAACAAAATATAGTTGAATATAAAAGTTCAACTGTAAACATTATCCCAGCTAACACAGTTCCTCCAGTTCACAGGCAAACAGCTTTCATACCAATGGCCTTAGCAGAAACTTTGTCTAATCTACTAGCAGCCCAACTAGTACGAGAAACAGTAGCTTACAAAAAATAAAACAAATCACCGCATGGCATTTGTCTGTAAGATTAGTCTAAAGGGAGGCTAAACTTATCGTTTGCTAACTTGCTAGAATTTCTAATAGATTATTCCTATGCTTCCTTTTTTAAAATGTATTATAAACAGCTTAAATAAGAAGACCCAATATGACCAAAATATCTGTTTCCACCATAACGAAGCTCTCCATTATTAATAGTAAAAACCGGTCAGTCTTCTATAATCTCCTAAGAGAAAAGAATATCTCAGAATTTGAGTTAAAAAAAAAAAGGAATTGAGTAGTGCTCAGGGAGTACTTACAAACACAGCTACTCAGGGCTCTCTTATTTCTCTCCTTCAACTTGTGCTGGTTTTAGCTACTGCCTTTCCTCCACACTGTTAAATTTCAGCAACCAGGAAAAAGAGGGCCTTTGTGATACACCTGTTGAAAAGCTAACAAAGTACTCGTATGCTATGTTCTAGCACTGCCTGCCCAACCCTAACATTACCAACTAAAACCACTAACAATTTCCTCTTTCCTTAGGCATACTAAAAAGACAGATGCTCTGATTCTTGGGGGGAAAAAAGATTCTTCTCCCAGATCTTCAAAACAAACCTACATTTACAATAACATATGAAGTTTCTTCCCCTATACATAACCTGGGCTGTTTACATTTGGCAGCTGAAGCTCCACTCTTGGTCAGTGTGTTGCCCAAAGCAGTTCCACAGTGCTACAAATTCCCAAATGTTATGTGCCAAGTAAATGTATTAGAAAAAAGAACAAAGAAAGAAAACCTTCACCTCCGCCCCCCTCCCCACCACCTTTTCCTGCTCATCAGTTAAGAGTGTCATAGACAGACTGACTGCAGCCAGCCTGAAACGTGCAATGCTCATCCCCAAATGAGTCACTCAATTGCTCAGGCCACATTCACTGCACAGCTACCCGTGCCAATGAGGAGAAAGAGGATACGTTAAGCTGAAGTGGTGCACGCTTACAAAGAGAACTATCAATACCAACTAGCAGCTCACCATATAGTTATTCCCTCCATCTCTGTGACGTACATTCTTTCCATCACAGCTTCTGTGTCTCTGAAAATTCTTGTTATTACTCCAGAGAAAAGACAGATTATGTACTTCCCACATTTCAAAAGGCCTCCACCACTCCAAGTACCAAGTAAGTTCACTTAGCCAGATAAAAGCTTCCTAACTATAAGGAGAACACAAGACAGCAACTCTTAACTACAGCTGTCAGACCCAGATGTCAAAATGCCAAAATTGACATTCCTCACTGACTACAGAGATAAGATGCTAACTTGTCTCTGAAACACCCTGAAATTTAGGATGCCATTTTGTTTTAATAACTGCGGACCACAAGTCATAAAAACAGAACAACTAAAACGTACACTTAGAAAAAACATTTTATATAACATGACAATTCTCAAAAGCGTGCACAGAGAAATCTATAAACTTGTACAGAATTCCTTCAAGAAATGAAAAACTGAAGAAGTAACAATCGACACAGTATTACTGTCATTACAGGAAGCCTTCAATCTGTTGTTCTACTCAAAACACTTTACACAAGCTGTTTATATACAGTGGGAGCTAACAAAGTAACATTTGACACAGAGTTAAAACTCAGTATTTTCATATTGCTATCTAAATTGTACTGTAAGGGGTGTACTTTGTGCAAAGGCAAGCCATGAATTCTAAGCCAGCCAAACAAGACGCTACATATCAACTCAAGTATGAATTACTTTATATTATGGTCACAAGTCATCTGCATTGATATATTCTAATTCTTCCAGAAAATAAGCACACTGCTTCTCCGACAGATGTTAGCTGGGAAGTATGCTCTCATTACGCATTTGATTTTAGACAGAACACCACGTTTACACCACATAAACCAAGCTTTCAAATAGCATTCATCATTTCTCCACTCCTTCATTCTGTGCTGAATGCTTTCCTCAGCTTTTGGTATTAATTTCTTCTGACTCAGCACACAAATAAAACACTCAAAGAGTTTGTTGAACAAAAAATGCTTTAAATCAAGCCAACCTGCATAGCACAAATAAATGGTAATAGCTTTAAATTTAAACAACCTCATTAGAAATTTGCAGTTAGACTATCTAACTGAGAATATTACAAGCAATCTTTCCCTTTATTTATAATCACCTTGCCTACACGCAGTTCCTAAAGCTGAAACCCCTTTTTCCAATCCAAAGACGATTCCCTGTCTGTACTTGTTAACTTCCACTACTAGCCTTAGCAAACGGGTTTAAAACATAGCTAACAAGCTCACTTTTATGCCTACAAGAAAAGCCTGCCAGACAATAGTTAACACAATTTCCATAGTTGTATCAACATTGCTGATGATGATTTTGATAAACTGTATTTTCTAAGAGAAGGGTCACAGTCCTTTTCTTCAAGTATAACCAAATATGCTATAGAGCTGATCAGCATAGGTATAGCAGGCAAAAAACCTCAAGAAAGTGTAAGGTCACACAAATACCCTCGGTAAGTTGATCATGTGCAAGTACAGGTAAATCCTTGTCTGCTTCTAATGGCTGTCCAATCATGATAAAAGCAGTACTAAAAGAGCATTAAATCTGCTGATGCAAGACCTTGGCGCTCAAAAGCTGCTCTCTACCCACTCCCAACATACCCCTAAGAACAGATGACAGCTAAGTTAAAGCCACGTGAATTTTCCCTGTCATATATAGCAACTAATAGGTAAAGCATCCCTCAGCTAAACAGCAATGAACGTCCACCAGAAAAAAAGAAACACAGAAGTAACGCTTCCTAGAAAATATGAGTAGAGCCAACATTAGACTGCTTACACAAACTATGAATTGGTAAGAAATTCCATGTCACATTCTTCTTGGTGTCCTGAGACAGCTACAGAAGCTCCAGGAGACAGTGCACTTTATCCCACTCATATTTAACAGCTGCCTTCAGAAAACCATTGTCTTTATTTTATACCCTATGCTCCTGCATACAGACTGTTTTCTTCTACATCAACAATACCATTTTCACATGACAAAGATCATGTCTTCATATACTTGCTTGCATTTCCCTGTATTTAACTTAATCATTTTCTGATACACTTCCCTTGCTTTCTTTCTTGTATTACATCCACAATTTCTACAAGCAGCAGAAAGCAGTAACGTCATTTGATGTACCTTCATTCATTGCCTGGCTAGTACCTGAAAATACGGATCCAGAATTGCTCTACACACAAAGTATTTCAGGAATGCTCAAATTTTCTTAAGATTCTAAGTCACTCATACTAAGAATTGATGTTGAACCAACTTCTCCTGAACTATGAGCACCAGAATTTTACATTCAAATAACACATGGACTGTCTGAAACTGCTTCTTCATTAGAAATGACTGAGAGTGATTTTATGAATTGCTTTGCCACAAAGTTCTTCATGTGGTGCAGTTTATTTCTGAAAGACTTGAATTTAACTGTCAAATACACTCCTACACTTGTAGGCAGTTGACACTGTCCTCCCAGGTAATGGGGAAACAATTGTACCGGTCTATATTTCTGAATGGCATTGAGCTCCCACAGAACTACTTTAATAACTGTACTTTTCTTTTGACTCCAAGAGTGATTTATCTGTAGTACTGAACACGCACATGGACCCAAGTAGGTCCAGAACATACAGTTTACTACAACTCCTCCTAGAAGAGAGCTTACTCAAACATAATGCAGGTTCATTTGACACATAGTTGCTGCTATCTAAAGGCTAATTGTATTATCTAAGATCTAGCCCAAATCCAGCAGAACCACTACTGAACCTGAGCCAGGCAGCTTTACTACACAAAACCTGGTTCACCAAGCAGTTTATGTGAACTAGCTTTTAAGGCAGCCATGTAGTACAGTTCCAAACTGCCCAGACAAGCGTAGAGCCCATTTTCATAAGAAAACTTTCATGCATACCCCTGAAACAGGATTTTTTTTTCTAACACGCACTAACAATTTAAAGTTCTCGCACGGATCTTTTCATTCTCGTTATTTCTCAAACTGTTTTTATTAAGTACTGATCCAGTTCTTGTAAAAAAACAAACAAACAAACAAACCTGGATACAGAAGTGAAATAAATAATTAATAACCTACAGGAAACTTTCCTTATTAAAATAAATATGATAAAAATTCATAACTGAACTTGGAGAGAAAAAGTCAAGCAAAGAAAATGTTTACTTCTGTCTACATAAATTCTAGCACTCATTTTGTTCTGTACTGATAAAACAACTTTTTCTAATTTCAGTGTTAACTGAAAGAGGATGAGGGGAGAAGAAAACAACAAAACACACGAGAAAGCATTGTTTAGAAAAATAATCTGCAAATAAAGCTTTTAAATAGGAATCTGATAGCACTACATTAATTTAGAACTCCTGTTTACAGTCTACTGCCTAGAAAAGTCTTTTGTGTAGGGCCTTCAATTTATCTGTAGGGATTTTTTGTTAATAAAGCCCATACTGCTGACTAAATATCAGCTGACAATGACTGCTTAAAGTCTTAAAATTTGCAGTGACACATGCTCAAAGCAGCTCATTTTGTATCAGCAGTGTACCCGCTTATTTGTTAAGTGCACATCCTACCTTCACACCAACTGCAACATCAGTGACAATGCTGTAAGAAAAAAAAAAGAAACAGAAGTCAATCAATTTGTTTCTCATAAAACCAAGGGCTTCTGTTGGTTTGTTCTGCAACATCAGAGCAATTAAGGATCACAATAGTTAACAACTTTCCCAACCCAGAATGTGTGGCCAAAGGAAAAAAAAAAGTGACAGAATATAGAAACATACAAAAGTTCCAACTGCTCCATTGGCTTCTACAGAGGAGTTCAAAGTTTCATGTAAACATTACTCTAATGCAACACACCACCAGGGCAGTACTTTTTAGGAAACATGGGTTTCTGGATGACGTGAGATTACAAACAGGGTGAAAAAAAGAACTTAAAAGTAAACACAGAACTTTTCTCACAAACCCTATTGTTTAACCCACAGGCATCCAGTTCAACCTAGAGATCTCCTTACAGAAAGGAAAGCGATAAACACAGGTTTTGAAACAAGCTTGGAAAAAGAATGTATTGGCCGGTACCAAAATTTAACCATCAGGTATCCTATCTACACAGAACTCTGCAACGGGTATGCCAAGGTAACACCATCTTCTTAGACACTGTAACTTACACTATGCAACAAAACTCCAAAGGTAGCAGAAAACACCAACAGTAAAAAAGAAAACTGCAAAATATGAACATGTAAAAGCATTCCACAGCCTAATAAACACTCATGAGTGCCAAGACTACTTCGCCTAAACTTGGAACTCCCAACATTACAGTCAGAAGTAACCATAATAAGCCTTTAAAACTCTCACAGTTGAAAGGTTACACGCCTAAAGCATACCAAAAGGATCGTTTCTCTGTTTGAGCAAGAACAGATAACTTGTTGGGGCATCTGGCAGCAGGAAGGTTCTGTGTTTTATACTGATGAAGACAGCAGAGAGCAGCTCCCTCCCTCTTCGGGTCCAAAACTTCGGGGCCCTAAGAGCTCTTCCTGCCCACTCCGCGCTACCCGCCAGAGCGAGGGCCTCGTTGCCTCTCGACTCCTCGAGAGTTTCCTTCTCTGGTTCCTAGTGCCCCGTCTCCTACACACACAAAGGCACCTTTCTACCTGGGGAGGGGGAGGAAGTCAGAGGGCAAGCGGGCAGTTTCTGAAAACAAAAGAGCTCCCGCCGGTATCGCTCCTCCTCCCCATCCTGCTCCAAAACACGCCGCGTGTCACACGGAGCGGCTCCTCGCCCCGCGCCTGGGGGAACGGAGGGGGCCGAGGGGCAGCCGAGGGGCAGCGCAGGGGGAGCAGCACGCTCTCCCCCGCCGCGGGACCGCCCGGCCGCAGCAGGGGGGGCGGGATCGCGCGGCCCGAAGCCGTCGGCCGTGTAAACCCAAGACCCCAGCAGGGGGCCCGCGTTGCGGGGAGGCCGAGTTCCCCTTCCCCACCCCGCGCAGGGCCTCGCACTCCAGTCCTCCCGCAGCCGGTACCCGGCCGTCCCCGTGCCGCCGGGCAGCGGCCGCTCCCACACCCCAAAGCCGCGACGGGACCCGGCGCGCGGAGCGGTCCCACCACCGAGCGGGCGGCCGCGGCCGGGCCTCATCCCACCCCACACCAACGCCGGCCGTTGCTCTCACCCGTCCATCGCCGAGCAGGACAAAGCGCTGACCAGCGGGGACGGAGAGCCGCGCAACCGACGAGCACGGAAAGCCTGCGAGAAAATGGCGGCGGGGCCTGCACGGGAAATTGCCGAACGTTGCCGAGTGCCGGATTTCCGCTCCTCGTCCTTCGCCGCCACGGAGCATGCGCCAGAGTCCCGAGCGTGCGCAGTAGGAGTCCCCTGAAGTTTCTGCCATCAGCTGCCCGGACCCTGCCGGCTCGTGAGGCGGCGTGAGCCTGCCCGGCCTGGGGGCGGGAACGGGGCGCGGCCGCAGCTCAGCGGCAAACTATCAAAACGCGTTAGTTCGTTCAGGTTGCTCACTCAGTTCAGTATTTCATTATCCTCTTCAAGTAGCTTTTTGCCATAAAGGTATTTCAGTACGCTCTTGGACACCTCTGTCTAGCAGATTTAGAACGCTGTGATTCAGTAAACCACCTCTATCAAAACCCTCCGCATTTACTGGTTATGTTAAGAAACAGTTGGGCTAATGCCCCTTCGTTCATCTTGTTCTAAGAGAACTTCTGAAGTGAAGTGTGTAGATGATTATTAGCGATAGAAAAGCCCAGTACTTTCAAAATTCTATTAATCTCACTCTTAGAGTAACATATTATTTTCCAAATAATCTCCTCTGGTCACCATGGCATTTGGATGTTTCTCTTTCATTGACTGTTCCCTTTTCATTTCAAGAGTGGCAAATAAAGAACAGTCACAAAACTTAAGCTCTTTCCTGCATGGTAGTCGTTCATTTAGATTTAAGCATTTTCTGTGTATAGTTTGGCTTTTTTTTTTTTTCCTCCTTTGCATACAACTTCCATTTTTCAGGGACAGAATTTAACTTGCCATTTTATCATTCAGGTCGCAGAGTATGACGAGAGCTTTCCACAATTCTTCACAGTCAGCTTTTGTTTTTATTACCATGAATAATTCAGCATCATCAGCAAACTTGGTCACCTCGATAATACTCCTTTTTCCACATCATTTAGGAATATGCTGAACAGCACAGGTCTCTGTGGTATGCTACAAGTCACCTCCCTCTTCGGTAAAAATATAGACTATTTTTTCCTTGTACCTTTATATAAAATCTTGTATTAATCCACCATTAATAATTGATAAATAATAAGTTATTCATATATCAAAGAATGTACCTGCTAATCTTGTATCACCTCAGTCTCAAGAGATCTGGCAGAGAACTTCAACTTCTTTTTTTTTTTTTTTTGAGACTATATTGTGTTGTCAATCAATCCTAAAACACAAACATACTGACTCCTGTCAAGAATTTTATTTCTTTTGCTGCTGGATATACTTCTACAGTAACAGCTTTTCATTTGTTTGGATGACCAAAACTAGAAGCCTCTACCATCTCTTTGCTTTCCTTATATTTTAACAGTGAATGGTGTTGCTTAATACATTTGTTCCTCTGGATATTATTGGAAAGGTTGATGATTCCGTTTTCCAGTCTTTGTTGCATTCAACCAAATTATTCTATCTTAAATCAGTTCTTATCAACTTCATAATTCATAAATCTCCTAGATGCCTTTGAGCAAAGTCCTAAAATTTATTAGTAGCTATTCATCTTTTTGTACTCCTGCAAACAATGTTACTTAAATCAACATTTCTTTCCAACAGTCTGTGTTGATTTACTTTCTTTTATTGAACAAAGTTTTGAAGTTACTCAAGTCATTCTTACAAGCCTTGTACCAAGTAAAAGTATCTTTTCTGAGTTAGGTCAGAATTTGTCTTGTTGGTCCAAGTCCCACAAGGTATTTTCCAGCATCTTATTTCTAGTATTTCTCCTAGAAGACAGCTTTATTTTGGAAGGGTAAGGAGTGTTACTGCTCTCTACAGTCTTAAATACCAAAACATGGACAGTTCATACTGCACTTTACTAAGCACCCATACATATCCAAAGATCAGAATATTATTTGCCTGCTCACTTTTCTCTTGTTTGTAGCATATCCACTGGAAATTTATTTCCAGAGCAGATAGACCTTTTTCCATCACTTTTTATGGTTCTAAACATATGTCCATTTACCTTCATTAGGTCTGGAGATCAATGTTTGTTTTTGCTACGTATGTGATGATTGCATATGTCTTTCATATTCTAATGGTGTCTTGTTTCTTGCCCTCAGCTGGTTAGTAGCGGTGCGAGGGTTGTGTCACGGGGAAAGCAGGGCTGCAGATCTCTTCCCACTGCTTTGCTCTGTCATAAAAACAGAAACGAATTATTTCTTTCTGAAAGCAAAGATAAAAAGTCTGTGAGGTTATAAGGCAAAGTTCTCTGCTTCTCCATCTAATTAAACATATGGATAGATGTCTGAAGGTTGGCTTGGCATTCTAGGAGAACCACCTGAAATATCCCAATGATTGCTTTCCGAGTATGTTAACAAAATTATTTAGTAGCCTTGTGAAAAGCTAGCATTCCCATGAGTGTATGGGGGAGTATGACTGACAGGCGCTGAGAATGGCTGCCTTTCTGATGTGTGGTTTGCCAGCCCAGGTCTTTATTCCTGCTGACAGGAGTGGACTCACACCAGAGCTTTAAGCCACAACCTGAGTAAATAATTGCATACTTGAGAAGTAAACTGCAATTGCTTAATATTTTGTATCACAAAATTTGGCACAGATGTAAGCTGAATGGGCTGCTTAGCTGTATTTTCTGATCATCCTCTTAACTCACTGGCCAGTGTCAGACAGAAAACTTTGTGAAGATCCCATGCCTGTACAAGGCTTGAGAATGCATAGATTTTAAAACATGGTAACTATAATTAGTAAAAAGATGGAAAAAAATAAATAAAACATCTTTTACAAAAAGAAATGAACAGAATATTCAACATTAGAAATTAAAGGAGCCCAAATCCACAGCAACATAGGAAATTTAAGCAATGCATTCTCAAAGAAAGAAATCTCACAGCAATTTCAAAGAGCTGTCTTTGTGCAGTTGGACTGAAATGGGAATTTTTCCTATTGATTTCAGGAATCCACAACTTGAACTCTGAACTCTTTACAATTTAAAAGGCCTAAAAAGTGGTCTCATGGTCATTTTTTAAAAGGTCACATAAGTGATGTATGAGCTCACCATTCCACTTTACACTTTGATACCAGAAAATGGAATTCGTTTTGCAGAACTTTTTCAGAACTGTGCTCTCATAACATCCCATCTATCACAGGTTCTTCCAAACCATTTTGCACCTTACATAGAAACAATATGAGTTCCTGGGCTTATTTAATAGAGATTATTTTATGGGACTCCTACAGAAACGTGTGAATTTTCAAAAAGAGGGAAAATATTTTCTAACAGATACTGTTCACACTGGTGAAACAGAAATGGCTTTAAGAAAAGTATCTTCAAAGAGGAAACCCAGTAATGTGACTGTTTTTAAAAACAAAAATCTTCAAAGCAGGCATCTGCTGGTGAGGAAATCCTCAAAGAGGCATTTCTCCAGAGCAAGAATCACCAAACATGAAATCTCTTCACCTATATGAAAGCTCTGAAAACTATAACCCATTCCTAAAATTGAAGGCAGTATTTCCTTGATAGAATATAGAGTGGTATTAAAGGGGGAAAAGACTTCATTGTTGCTAACTATGGAGGTGCTTAACCTTTACTTCTTCAACAAAAAGGACTTAAGATCATTAAATGCCTTTTAACATAATGACTGTATTGGTTGTTAATATACAGATGGTAGCAAATGTACAGAAGGAATAAGCAAAGGAAAACTCACCAGTGGTGGTGCCTTAGCTGAAGAAGCTGGGGCAGTCCTCACTGGAGAGCAATCTCCAAGAGATGCTGCCAGAGTGGGAGTCAGCCCTTAAATGAGGTCTCAGAGGGGATGGAGTTGAGCTCCACCCCTTCCGGGAGCACAGCTACATCACTCTCACCTGTGCTCCCACAGCTGACCCCACACTTGCCTCAGCTGATTAATCAGAGGTTCAGGCTGTGATTACCAATCTCCCATACAATGACATAGTTATGAAACTAGAATTATTGTTTTATAGCATTTTTTATAGTATTAGAATCATAGAACATCCCAGGTTGGAAGGAACCCACAAAAATCATCGAATCCAACTCCTGGCTGTGCACAGGAACACCCAAACCCTATGTCTGAGCACGCTGTCCAAACACTTCTTGAACTCCAGCAGCTTTGGAGCCATGACCAGTGCCCTGGAGAGCCTGTTCCATGCCAACTGTTCTCTGGTGAAGAACCTTTTCTTAACACTCTCTCCTGACAGCTCTATGTTTCCCTTGGGTCCTGTCACTGTCACCAGAGAGCAGAGCTCAGCACTACCCAGGAGCTGCAGCCACCATGAGGCTTTCCCTCAGCTTCCTCTGCTCTTGGCTGAGCAAACTCAGGGACCTCAGCCACTCCTCATATGTCTTAGCCTCCAGATATTTCCTGTCTTCATAGTGTTCCTTTGGACATTGTAATAGTTTTATGCTCTTATATTGTGGCACCCAGAACTGCACACGGTGCCCAAGGTGAGGTTGCACCAGTGCGGAGGAGGGCAGTACACTGTCACACTGAAACATGATGGTCTTTAAAATGACTGCTGTTAAAGCATTTCTTTGATTAAAGCCAGGAAATTACCCTACAGTGTCACTCAAAGGGTCTGTCTGCTATGGCACTCACTACTGCAATGTGAGTGGGATGCGGATGACCCAAAGCCAAGGGCAAGCCAAAATGATTTCCTGAGCAAGACCCTGGAGTTCATAGCATCCTAAAAAGACAAAGTTGTTTTTAGTTTTTTTAATTAATAGATTAGAAGATAAAATACGTATTGAAACACCCGAGTGGCTGTTTTCCTTCTTACCTATGAGGTTCTTGGCCACATCATCCTGATCACACACCGTTTCAGCCATGCAGACCTGAAGTGCTGCCAATTACCTTCATACAATCAAAAATACAGTAGATACCGAATAGTGCTGTGTTTACCCAACTCTCCCACAGTCTCTTCTTATGCTACCCTCACACCCTCCTCCCTTCAGGTTTTGAGAACCACAAACGCTCTTAACAAAATGAAGCTGAGGTCACGCACTGTAAGACTGGGCTGGTTTTTAATTGCTTTGCTGTATGCATTCTTCCTACTCCTTTATTTGCCTAGCAGCAGATTAACTGGCATCACTTAAACATCTTTCTGTATTAAATATTCTGGATAAAATTATTCTTTCAGATCTATTCATCTGAAATATTTTTTAGCATATCAATTTCACAGAACTGTGATTCCTGTAGTGTTAGTGGGAGATTTAGTACATATACATAGGAGGCAAATCTGACCTAGTAATTTCCCTTGTCAAGTCTAACCCTTCCTGTCTTTGAAATCCGGAAATAATAGAAAACTCCAAATGTTTCTGAGGGCACAGATAATGCTCTCTCACCTGGATGGTGTTTTCCATTTGAAATTTGTGATTTACCTATCAACCATATAACATGGATGCAGCTTTCTTTCTTTCGTATGTGCCATAAGCAGTTTCATAAATGTGTAAAAAGCACATCAGCTGATTCTGAGAATCTAAAAACAGTTGCTGGATAGAAAAGCAAGAAGTTAGTAAGTTCGAAATAATACTGTTAAGTTCATTACACCTCCAGAATGGATATCAATAAAAAACAACAACAAAAAACCATCTTATATTTGCGTTTACAATAACTAATGTACTTTATAATTTTGAGAGTAATCTTCTGTGTAGTCTGCTGTCATTTAGGACTGCTGATGTAGCTGGAGAACAAGAGCAGCCTGTCACACCGCATTATTAACCGTCTGCTGGCAAACCTCAGAGAATTTCTGCCCACTTGTGACTTAATATCTCATTAACTTTTCGCAATATCTAAACCCAAAAAGGATATTTGCATTTTGTGAATAAACACCACCCATCATCCCAACTTCTTTTGTGAACAGCAGCAACTTCAACAAATACCATCAGTTGTATAGTCCAGTATCTTCAAATTTTAGATTGTAGCAATCTTCTTTAGGGCAAATTTACATGTCTATAGCATTTACTTATTTTTCAGTTCAGATATCAGTTCAATATAATGCTTGCTGTCTGCTGTGGTGACATAGTAGATGTAAAAAATGATATTAAAAGGGCAAAATTTGCAGCCATTATAAGCACCGGGTGTCTCACAAGTTGCTGTCATGTGATAAGCAATCAAAACAATAGAACGCTGTGCTCCTGATGCAGGTTTTCAGAGGGACTTGAGTGTTGGGGTAGTCACATTCCTCCAGCTTTTACACAGGGGCAGGCAGAGTTAAGCCTTGCCTTTGGGGCGTGTGTGCTCGCTGACTGGGGAAGGAGTCAAAGCTGCTGACCCCACTCGGGGATGAGCAGCATGTTCAGGGGAGCAAGGTATTTCACAGCTCCAACCCAACCCGAGGCAATGCAGCTCCTTCCTGTTACAGACATGCTCTGCTGAACAAAACAGGGCTCTACACAAACACGATCCTAGGAGCTTTAGAGACTCTGTTTATGCATCTCTCAACTTCTTTCTTGGCTCTGGGAATTGTTATTTCTTTCCAGACACCAATTGCCCTGCATTTGTTTTGGTTCTTAGCTGTATTTATATCTCAAAATGTTGCTGCAATCTTCAGGCTTAAAGTTTAGAGACAACCAGACCTAAACCTTAAATCTCTGGCTTCTAATTATCTAACAAAGCTAAAGGCATATTCTTAGTGCTAGAGAAACAGCAGACTTACATGCTCACTTGAAAAGGGAAAGTTTTAGTACACAGCATGTTCTTGTTCAGAGACCACATACTTTCTCTACTGGCAAACTGTAGAATAAAAGGCTATTGCTGTATCCAGCTCCTCAACTTACTCCTTTCTCATAGCATGCTTCTTCACACTGTCACTTTCAGAATTAGACACCCTATGCAGCAACCTGTACCTGTTAAGACCACACTCAGTTGGACAATGCATTAATAGTGCAGCTTTACAACAGTAGCAAAACTTTAAAGCCGACAAGAATTGCAGGAGTAATATCCATACTCTTCTGCATTCTCCCCTTTCAGCCACTAAGGACACTGGATTGTCCAGGAAGGGAACTTCGAAATTACCTCCTAAAAGAGATAGAAGTCAGTAACAGATGAGACAAAGGGCAAAAGGATACGTTTATGAGTGACCCACAGATTAATCCACAGGACAGGAAAGGGAGAAGAAGGGAAGCCAGCAGGACAGTCTCCGAGCCATTGGTTCTCCTGTCATGCAGCCTGAGAACTCAGGGAGCACTTTTCCTTGCAGTGTGGATTCGGTAGCCACCCACAGCCTGTCAGCAGAATATAGAGAAGCAAGAATAAGAAGGACAAGCTTTTGCATTTGATTTTAGGATAAGTGCAGTTTTATTTCTGTGTTTACTACTGTCAGGTTTGGATTTTGTAAATTAATACTTGGCTTCAACAAGACACTTCATTGTAAAATGGTTTCTGTTAAGAGAGTTTGTGGGGATGGTGACTAAAATCACAGCATTACATCTCAGCAGCTGTAATAATCCTTAAATGCAGGTTACTGGAGCCCTTTTGCAGCACCTATTTCCAGCTATTGAAAGGTGAGCAGCACAGTTTATACAGTAGTGATGCAGTGCTCTGCATGGAAGAGATACTTTTGGGCAACCTGCATTAGCAGAACACACAGAAAGGAAACAGCTGAAGAAGAGTTATGTTCTGGTTTGTTCTCTAAGGTTGCGGCTGTCATAGCTTGTTAATAAAAGCATCCAGATTTTAATTAAGTTGAAAGTGGTGCCTGAATGGGGCATTTCAGGCACACAGAGCTTGCTGTAGAATGTGGCTTCTTAATTCTGGATACATAGGACCCTTATTAAATGTCACAAGAGTAAACAGAGCTTGGAGACGAGGAAAACTGGTTGTATGTCCAGGTTTCTACTCACTTCAAAAGCACTTGGACCAGCGGAATTTCTAATTGTGACTTGAACTGGAAAACATTTTATAATTTTATACTGTATCAATTCATCCTTCATTAAGATTTTAACAAAATCTAGAAAGTAACATACCTGGAAAGAGCAAGAAGGAGAGAATCAGAAATCCCTCTGTGATACTGTTACATTTACACAATGGTACTTCTGTTCAGGTGGGAGGGAAAGTGGAGGAACAGAAACTTTACACACATTTTGCTTTCACAGCCTGGTAGAACTGCCAGGAGAAATTCCTAGCAGTCCTAATACTGACCATAGCTGAGACACAGCAAGCTTTTAGTTACGTGCTTATCCCCTGAGTCACACTCCATAGCTGTCTTTCACCTTACTTTCTTGCTCCAGTCTACATCCTTATAAAGAAAGAAGCAGTACTTAAGTGTATCATCAATATCAGCATGACATTAAGAGGATCAGTCTCGGGCTCATTGTGTACCACCTTCCTCTCCCAGATCAGCACAAGTCATCTTTCATTTTCTCTGGGCACCCTTCATTTAATGTGGTATAAAAGGAAAATTGCAGTTTACAGAAGTACTGCATCAGAGTTATCAGAATGAGTGTGCATGGGTGAAGGCGTGAGCAAATAGATAAACTATTTTGCTTTTTTCTGCTTATTTTTCTTTTTTTAAGATCAGCGCTGATAACATAGCAGCCAGGATATTAGAAGACAGGGTCTAGAATACCATCTAAATGCAAGGAAGAAAACAAGGCAAAAAAATACATATTTTTGAAGTCAAGCAGGGCAGTTGGTGACCTGCAGCAAGATGCAGTATTTACAAATGAACATAGGTCAAGAGCTGATGTTACCCATCTTTGAATTAGAGAGCTGACGATGCACAGCTTGGCAGAGCGCAGGCTTGTGGCAGGGCAGCCTCCTCCCAGCTGCACTGGTTTATTTCGATGTTCTGCTAAAAGCAGTTCTCATACTCCTCCACAAGCTGCAACAATGCACGTTGCAGGCAATGAATTGTACAAAGTAACATTTACTGGTAGCATACACCAGGACATGCTCCATTTCTTTAGACGCCATTTATTTCTGTAATTCTTTACAATGAACAATGGCCTTTTCTTTAACCAATTAAAAAGATGAAAACGTTTTAATGACTGTTGAGATGAGCACCTCATTACCAAATCCACAGTGTGGAAAGCTCCTGTTTAGAAGGCAGCTTGCTGGAGCCAGGCTGTGCTCCATGCTTTGAGAGATCCCACTTACAGACAGCACTCCTTCCTTTAAGTAGCAGTAACTTTCTCGTCTGCCTCAAGCAATTCTTGGGATGTCACACATCAAAACACAGCTTTTCTTCGTTCATCCTAATAGGTAGCAAAGAGTTCAGAGTTTTTAGGTTCAGAGGCTGATGTAGTCTTGTTTTGACCTTTCTTAACATGCTGAATGCCCTGCAGTGCTCTGCACTGGAGTGTGGCAAGCACAGCAGAATCCCCATCAATCTCACAAGGAGAGGCAGCACATCTGAGATGCACCACAGCTTAACAGCACTGCCCCGACATCTTAAAATCTGATGTTGCAGCCCATTTGCTGCAATGGTAAGTGCCTCAATCACTGCAGTTAGCCTTGCAGAATATTCAGCAGCAGCTTCATGTCTCTCAATGCTGCCAGCTCTCATTTTACTGGCAGCATGTAACATACTTTAATTTAAAGCAAGCAGTAATGACAGTATACCTTAACCAAATTCTGCTTGAAACAAGGAAGTCGTTGCTATCCCTATGGCATAAAGTGCCTTTTCTATCTGTTGCTGTCTCCACTTGGGATGCACAACTTGCCAGAATGACAGAAAGTTTTCTCTTTCCAGCTTATGCGTCCAGCAGCTTCATGCTTCCCTGGGGTTAGAAACTTGGACTAATGCTGGATGCTAAATCTACACAATAGATCATAGTAATTCTTTGGTTTTATTTATAATGCTGCTCTTTCTTCTCCTAGAACTTGACAGAGGTACATATCCTTACCATCATTTTGTAGATGAAGGTGTTGAGACAGGATAAGCTGTTGTGACTGGCCCAGGTTTTGGAAGAGCAGAGCTTGTCTTATAGCAGCTCAAACTTCTCAAAGTCAAAACCAAAATAATGACAAAACACTTTTTTTTTTTTTTTTTTTTCTCCCCAACTCAGTGGGAGCTTTTTCACTGACCTGCCACTCTGAGATATGACAAACCTTGAATAATTCAGAAGGATAAGAAGTGAGAAGGTAAATGAAGAGTATGTAAGGTGAAGTAAAATGTGAATAAGAAACAAAATGCATCTATAGTTTTACAAATGAGGTTAAAGACCTCTAAGAAAAGTAGCCATTTCACCTGTTTGAGACAACTCCTGCCATCCACATGAGGTGTGACACACTGTTTCACTCCTCAGGTGCTGTTGGCCTTTAGTCCAAACAGTGGAAAGCTGCACAACCCTTTCCCTCATCTACCAGGTTATGAAAAATATTGTCCACTATGGGAAAGGCAAATTTGGTTGGATGACAAGACTTGTACGAGTCCTAGTTACATCACCATCTGCATCAACACACAGCATTTTTGCCAGGAACAGAGGGCAGCAACTCACAAGCAAAAATCATTTGTTCTGGAAGACCCCAATGTGGCAGTTTCCCCACCTTTCAAAACTTAGGAGCATGAGTTCCCTGTACAATCATTAGAAGATTTAAAAAAGGTGGGATAAGGAAGAACCATAATCTAAGTTACACGTCTTGTGTTAGATGATTTTGTATTAACTATAGAGTGCAATAAAACAACTGAAAAACTCTGAGTTTGCTGCTTGTTCTGCAATCACATTAATCACTTTTATTTACACATGAGCAGCTTAAGGTTAGCTATGCTTCGTCTGCTTTGCACTGTCCATTAAGACAGTAAATGTTAGGGGATCTCTGCACATTTTCTTACTTTTAAGGAAACCCAGATGCAAACAAAGGGGAGAGAATGTAAACCCCAGAGAGCCAGCCAGTCTCTGTCAAGTGCCAGCTAAGCAGCCTGTGATGCTGCTGGGCTGCTCTGCTTCATGCCACCCAGCATGGAGCTCAGGACCTGACAACACAGCCCACCCCTGGGCTGACCAACCAGCTGAATTGCTCTCCCAGCAGGGCTCAGATATCATAACACAGACATTATTGCTAAATAGTCAGCAAAACTCCATTTGCAGTGCAAAGTATCTGACAGTTAGTACTTTGGAGCTGTATATTGCTTGAATAGAAACCAAAATTACTCCATATGATAAAGTTAATGGTGTACAGTTTGTAAGTTAGTTATAACAACACCTCAAGCATTTCTACAAAACTTAATTTAATATTCCAACTCATTAAAAATCTTATTACAGAAACCACTTACAGGCTTTATAAACACATTTTTATATTATTAGGGAAGGATCTTAATAAAGAACAATTTGAATGCAGAAATGCACATGTAGAGTAAATTGCTTATAGTAAAACAGGCTAAACGAAATTTGCTGTCAGCAAACCTCCTGACTAGTTTCTTCATCTGCTTTACAAATGTGCTACGTTTCAGTGTATCTAGACCTTTTCTAATAGAAAGATCGTACCAGAGACTTCCAGCAACTGAGATAATGGTGCAAACGTTGGCCATAATGCTGCCTTGTGAGCCAAAATATCCCAGAGCAGTCAATGATGAGCACTTGGAGTTGATTATGACAGTGAATGTAACTCCCATCCCCAGAATTTTCTCTCTCACAAGCTGTAACAGCTATTTAATAGTAAAAATTAAAAACAATATTGAATCTTTGGACAAACCTCAACAGCATCTCATAGAAAACCAGTGTTGACCTACTTATAATAGTATTTGTTACATTTAGCTAGTAAATAATCTACTGTTTTATTATATTAACTAATTATCGTTATACTGTGACATCTCATGGTGATATACCAGCAAAATTAATCATTAAAAGAACTAACTGAAAGCAAGTATATTTCATCTACATAATGGTTTTTTAAACTAAAGCAGAAGACTGATAGTGACTTGATGGTTGATTTGCAATCAGAATAAGAACCAATAGCATTTTACATCATCTGTACTCTTTGTGAGCATTGCTGTTGTTGCTTTTCATATTACGTAAAATTGAGAAGCCTGTAAGATTTGAATCTTCTGTGGCAGATATTTTTATTCTTATGTTTAAAATTTTGTGCACTCACAGCCTCAGATAGGTGGAATTTCAAATCTCTATAAATAACATAATTTGTTGTTTTCAGCAACACTTAAAATGTTAATCTGCAGATCCCTATCTTAATGAATGAGTAATGCCTTCTGTGTACAAAATAAATGCAAAAGGTCAGCTTACTATCCAAAAAACTACTGCAAAGTGAGAGAATTAATTTTGTTTTTCTGCTGAAACTGCATGCAGTCACAGGGGTCTGTATGGGTGAAGTGTTATTAAGTTCTGTGCACTGACACACACCACAAAATACAACAACAAAAAAAGAGCTAAGAAGTGCAGGCTACTGAAATTACTCCTACGTACAGTCAGGTTGTTTAAAATACAGGCTTTTCAGACATTTTGATGACAGACCCATAGCTGCAGTTAATCCTCCATTGATTCCTGCTCCTCTCTACAGGGATGTACTTGTGAGCCTGCTGGAGCCAAGTCCTGTTCCCCTAGATCTGCTGAGAGCACTAGCCCCCTCTATGAGGCAGGTTCAAAGTGGCAGCAGTAGCAAGGTCACCTGAGCTAGAGAGATGGAAGGAGAGCCTGCTTCTGTTCATCTCTCATGGTGGCCAGAAGGGGCTAGAAGGGATGGGAAAGAGTGGGGCTTCTGGAAAGTGGGTCAAGGATAGAGAAGACAGTGGGTTATGTAGTTATTAATCTGCCATTAATTATGAAAACACTGAACCAGGAAGCAAGATTCACTAGAGAGAGAGGATCCAGGAACACGGCCATGTGTACAACAGCCATGGCCTATCTGCATTAGTACTCTCTGCTTTCCTCCATTTTCAAAACTCATTGCTCACCAGCAAGCTGTGGGTGTACAGAGCTTTGCCTGCTCTGACTGCTTCATGTGCATCCAGCCCCAGTCTTCCAGCCTGGAAGCACCTGAGGTCCTCACTCATGTTTAACCATGGTGAGTCCACACCCAGAGCAAAATTCATAATTTGTAATTCGTAGTTTTCTTCCATACAACCACACATAAGAATGAGGGATCAACAGAGGTGGCTGCCTTGTCTCATACCTGCAAGCCTTTCAGCCAGGATCCCTCTCACCTCTCAGGAGATTGAAAAGCTGCAGAAGATGTCACAGCTGACACCTGGAGGTTTTCTGCAGGGAGAAAAGATAGCTGATGCAATGAAGAGTGATGTGAGGACGTGGCCAAGCTCTCTGGGGGCTTTCTGCTGCCCCCAAGCTGTCATTGCTTTGCTGTTTAACCCTGCAGGTGGCTCAGAATCACACAGTCATTCCCTCACTCCTTGTCTTCACAGTAGGATAGGGCAGAGAACTGAAAACAACATAGAAGTTGTGGGATAAAACTATTTGCTGAGATAGAGAAAAAGAAAAGGTTAATAGTTATGACTACATATATGTATATATATATACTATATATATATATCTTGTCAAGATATATATATAACATAGGCCCTTCTCTGTGAGTGGCCTTGGCTCTGTATCAGCAGCAGCTATAAACATCAGTGTGTTATCAACATTGTTTTTCTCCTACAATCAAAACATAGCATCATACCAGACACTATGAAGAAAACAATTTAATCCCAGCTGAAACTAAGGCACACACACTGTCACTTCACATGAACCCAAACACCCCAAGAAAGCAGTATTTAGAAAAACAGTATTTAGTTGCACTTCATGCCTGGCTACATGTCATGCAATCTGTAAGGAATAAAGAAATCCAGTCATGTTTAGCTGTGTTCTCTCCTTGACCCTTCTAAGCTTTCCTGATTCATAGCAATCTGAACTTGAGGGATGATGAGATGCCACTTGGGTATGGCACTAACAACAGGAAACATTTTCCTTGTGAAAGAATCTTTCTGCCCGGAACATGGGCAGTCCTACAGATGGTTCCTGGCATGGGCAGCACACCATCTAGGGCTTGAGATTCCTTGCAGAACTTGTAGATTGCAGGTTTAAAGTCCAGTAAGGGTAAACTTACACCACTGTGCCACTAACCCACTATTCTAGAGGAAAGGAAGGGGAGAGGACTTGCTCTAGAACAAATTTGAATGTACTGTTTGCCTGGGATTTTTTTGTTTAAATTAATTAATGATTTTTTTGGCAGTGCATCCTGTTGTTTCTTTTTTAAACAAATCTGGGAAGTGAGCATGGTATTTCACAGACCTGTGTCATTTCATTTTCCTCTAGCACGTTTGCTCATGACCCTTTCATTTATTGCAGAAGTAGGTCTTGCTTTTGCAAGTATAGAAGACTTTAGAAGAATGGATTTTTTTTTTTTTTTTTTTTTTTTTTCTCTTTTCAATATCTATTCTATTGATGCTGCCCTTGTGGGCTTTGTATTGCTGTACCTCACTCCCAATGCAAATGTCATCATCAGGTAAAAATAAACTTTAAGACTACCTAAAAGTCTACCTAACAAAGTAGCTTTGTTTGCCTTTAGCAATTTAATATAGCTTCAGCATAAAAGTTTGCCCACATGTGGATGAAAAAGCTTTGGCGCATCTGTATGCACTCCTGATCTGACTTTTCTCTCCTTTGGGCCCATGGGCTGAAGTGATTTAAAGGTGCCTGATCATCTTTTAAGTACATAGCCCACAAAGTTCAGCTGGAGCTTTGTGATTAAATCCCAGCTCAAAAGCCAGAAAGCTGAAGAGGCAGTACTAAGCCTACAACCAATGTGCCTTTAGCAGTTCCTTTGTGTGACATCTCTAGATGCAAAATCAAAGAAAAAATGGTTGAAAAAATGTGGTTATAATCTAATTACAAACATATTCCTCCAATTCTGTAAACGTCCAATGTTTCATCAAAATAGCAGCTACTCATTCATTACCAGGACTTACAGATGTGAGACAGAAGAAGATTGAAATGTAGCTATGTTGTGGTTTTTTGTTTGTTTTTCTTTTTTAAACCATAGGTATTAGTTTTACCTCAGGAAAATGTCAGCAAGTTCTGAGGCAGAATCCTAAACTTCCTTACTGCTTCTGCTGTGCCATCTCATAGGTTGTCATGATCCCAGTTCTTACTGTGATACACCAATAAAACATGCTTTATGTCTATTCTTAAAGTTCCATAGCAAGATGCTATTCACTGCTAATGCATTTTGTTTCATACAAATGCAGAAATATCATGTGATAGGTCACAGTGTACTTTTAGTCCAAGTACATAATTCACCTTGTTCATTGCTACAGGGGCTCCACAACCGATTCAGGGCTGTGATAGAGACTCAAATCAAGTTAGAAAAAGAACATTAGCATTACAATCTGTACGAACTATGAACCAGAAAGCTCAGATTCAATTTGGGGATGAGAGAAGGCTGGAGATGCTTCACCTGCTCTTAATAAAGTCATAACTGCTACACAACCAGATACGTAAGATAAGGATTTCCTGGTTTAATGGTGAGCATAAATACAGAGGACCAATGCTCCACTGATGCAAAATTACATAGCTCTGTTGAAATAATGGAGCTACAGTGATCCAGCAGAGTATCTGGAGACAGTTAAAGATTCTGTTCTCATGAAATTTGGCAGGACCACTCAAATCAGTGAGATGAGAAAGAGCGGGCAAGGAAGCAGAAAACATTTTACCTGGCAAAATTCAGAGCTTCCATTTCTGGTCTTTCTGAAAAGCAAAGGATGGGCAGGTGGGCTCTGTTTACCACTCTTTTAGCTCAACCATTTAAGCAGGCAACCAGTAGCCCTATGGTTATTGCATCCTGTTTTGTAGTTACTCTTTTGTGACACTGATGTATTGGGCTTGGAGTTTTATTTCTTTTTTACTATCTATAATCCAACCAAATGAGACTTTCTAGCTGCCTTTAAAGCAAAGTAAATCTTCTTTTCTTAATCATTAGTAAGCAAATCCTTAATGTTCATTGTCAGATCCAAGCTAGAAGATATTCTATGTGACCACAAACAAATCACTGTCAGCAGAAAAAACAGATGTTACATCACAAAATACCTTTAAGCATATCTCAGTAGAAAAAGTATACATGAGCATCACATTCTTTTTGGAACTGGAAAGAAATCTTAGCACAAAATCCTACTATCCAGTCCATGTAACTTACTTTAGGTATGTGGATGTCATGATTCGCTAGGGAGACTATAATGTATAAATTATAGTTACCACATTTCTCCTCAGAATCATGTTAATTCTCAGGAAGTCAGACATATTTCTTGATCAAGCCTCTGTTCTAGGAAAAAAAAAAAAAAATAGATGCAAAGTATAATAAACAGTAATGAATAACTTAAAGTCCTGCTTTGCATATCCATAATGCTCTGGTTCCAAGGATTTCAGATCATGCTTCATAAACTTTAATTGAGCTGCCTATATCCCTATGCCATAGGAAAAGATTATTTCCTGTGTTTTATAGCTAGATGATAGCAGAGAGAAATGCAGAGGCAAATCCTGCCCTCGAGCAAAGGGCCATGGAGAGTCTCCTCATTGCCTTCCCAGTACAGTGCTTCTCTGCAGGCGGTGCCCTGAATTACTTTACAGGTACAGAACAAGAAGAGGATGCTCCAGCTGCTGTGCCAAGAAGCCAGGCTATTCCCCAAGGCATCCCAAGGAAGCAAGCAGGATCCCTATGAAGTAGGGCAGGGATTCTGTTCTGGGCTTCCATGGGCAGCACACATGCAGCACTGGCAGCTACTTCAGGATCTCCCCAGGCTGAAGGACGGGATTTTTCCCCCTGACCCTCCACATGTATTACCAGGCATCACACATCACACTAGCAGATGCTAATGCACCCCTCGCAACTTAAACAAATCCCATTTCCATTATATTTTAAGCTCTCCACATCTTAAACAAATTAAAATAATTCTACTATCTCTTGAAATTATGATTTCTGGGATAAACCAAAAATGACAGATTTCTTACATATTGCTTTGCATTTCATGTGTCTTGAGTGGTTTCAAAGACTGTAGCATAAACACAAGCAAACAACAAGTTCACAGTCTTCCAGTTTACTATGTTAACTCATTACTAGCATTGCCCTTATTATTGTATTTGTTTTCATCTTAGCCTTGTCTCATCTGCTGGTGAACTACAGCCCTGTTCCAGTGCTCTTGTTCATCCTACACAGGTAGGAAGGGCACAGATATCACCAAATCATGGGAACATAGGGGCTGGAAGGGACTCTGGAGATCATCTAGTTCAATACCCTGTTAAAGCAGCTTACATAGGAAAGCGTCCAAGCTGGTCTTGAATATTTCCAAAGCAAGAGACTCTGCAACCTCTCCAGGCATCCTGTTCCAACACTCTGTCACCCTCACAGTAAAGTTCTGCTTGATGTTCTTCATCATACGTGAAATAAAACCACTGCAAACAGAGGGGGGAAAAAAAGAGAAAAAAAAAAAAAGAATTAGGGAGCACAGCCACCTGCTGATAGTGTAACAATTTAAACACGTGAAATTTGAATAGAAACCCACTGTAGGTAAGTGGAATGACTGGCTGAGTGCAGTTCTCCTGATGGTTGCACTGCTCACTGCTGTCTTAGACACCATTATAAGCAGGTTCCCATTTACAAGCAACCTTGTCATTGTAGGGAGGACAGGGTAAGGCTCTGTATGAAGCAGGGTGCCTGACCCATTTACAATTCACATTTCAATGCCACATCAGCTGAACTGAGCACCATGCAAACAAGAGGATGAACTGGATGCCAAAAAGTGGCCCTAAAGAAACAAGTAACAGCTTTGCTGTGATAACAGCAAATACAGTTCTATTTAAGTCAAGGCATAAGACTAAAATAGTATAATCAGAAGTAAAAAGACATGTGACAAACAGCAGGGCAGAAAGCATTTTGCTGGGGAAAATGGGCACAATTTGATTAGTAGCAATTTCCAAGACACGCGACTGTCTGTGCTTTAAGCTTCCTCTCACAGAAAAACTATTTAAAATGTGGTTTGGTTTTGTTTTTTTTTTTTTCTAAATTAACATTGTTTATACCTCTTCGCAAATGATTTGGGTTGTTTGGGGTTTTTTTTGTGTTTAAAAATTGGTGGAGCAGCATCCATGCTTCTCCAGCATGGGCTTCTGTTTCCTTTTGATTAAGCTGTGAAGAAACACAAGGTGCTGCCAACACCACCAGGGAGAATCGCCTGCCTTTCCTTACTGTTCACAAAACAAATTGTATTGCATGCATCTGCTCATCAGCAGATAAGCACCTACTGTACTCAAAAGTTACTTGCAGACTGTTCTCAGGCACAGATATCCACAGCATTCCCTGTTATTCCCACTCCACCAAGCCCTACATTGTACCAGAAACCCCATGGCATGAGGCAGCAGGGAACTTGTAGGCAGCACTGGCTGCAGCCAGCAGCATTCCCAACTGTTAGCAGAGCAGTGCACTCAGGTCGGAGTACCATCCTTCAGCTAGGCACTGATACCTGGAGATGCTGCATCAGGGATGAAGAGACTGAATTTTGGGGGAGCATTGCCACTGCAGAAATAGCAGCAATGCATCTTGCATTTGTGCAGCATAGTTATACTCAGTAGCATCCCCAGATTGCTGTGTGACAGCCATAGTCCAGCCTCCCCACACTGAGGTCATTTAGAAAAGGCTCCTGAACATGCACAAAACTCAGTGTCTGCCCATTGCTAAGAAAGCATAATGTTATAAGTTGGCTTGCTTAGGATTCCTGTTCAGCTATTTATTCTGCCATTACTGGAGATCAATATACCTTCAAATGGAAGGTTTTTATGAATGACTGCAGTAATATTTTAAGTCCAAAGAAATAACATGAAATTCCAACCTGTCCTGAATTCTCCAGGGTACCCCAAGGTCACATCCTGTCAGACTTGAGCAATATATTTGACTGAATCTCTCTGAGAAAGGAGAAGGCAGGGCAGTAGGTCAGGTGAGATCTCGGGTTGCTCCTGTTTGTTATGGCAATAGACTTCTTAACCTGGGGAAATGGCTTTTGTTGTTCCTGCTGATCCCTGTTTTCTCAGCACCGCACCTTTAGCAGCAAAACAGATGAACTCATAAGAAACAAAGAAACAAAGATACATTCCTTAATGCAAATGCTTTTAGTAATGCAGAATAAGGAAATAATGAAAATATAGGCTATGTAAGTAGAATAGTTTTGACACAAAGAACGGTTCTGCAAGACTTTCCATAAGGCAGCTGCAGCTCTGTGAAGTCAGCAGAATTGTAAAATGACAACATCCAGTGTTTATTGCTTATAATTAGTGATTTCACTCCCCACTTCATCTTCAGTATCTGTATTACTGCACAGGAGTCCAGCACAATTATCCTCCTTTATAGATATCTAGAATACTATAATCTCTCCGATATTATAGTTCAAAGTCATTGTGTATCAGTGTATATTTAAAGATAGCGATGTTATGGGTGGGATACGTGCAATTTAAAAATAAAGCCCTCCTGTGAAGGTATAACTGAATTTTTAATAGAAAGTTTCCAGTACTTCATAAAGAATGGATTCTTCAGCTTTTCAGTGACATGAGAAACAGGACTGAGCATGCCCCTTTCTGATGTGTGTGAGTTCTTATTGTATGTAAGAGCTCAGGCTGATCTGGTGGCTAAAGAAGGCACTTGAATGAACACTTGGGCACCGCTGCCTCTATTCTAGAGATCAGAGAGCTCAGGAGCTGCAGACTGGTTTGTTTACTTGTATACACCTTTCTGCTTTTGAAGACATTATCTTTTCAATTCATAACGCTTCCAAACCTAAAATTTAAATTCTACCTATGAAATGAAATGGCCAGGAGAAATGCTTTGCTCCCGAACAAGAACTTTCATTACAATGGAAACAGGATGTCTTCTTATGTTAAAAGAATAGAAAGATCAAAAGCAGAAGACGTGCCATGCTGTGAAAAGTAATTTCATAGCATAGCTAACAAATAAAGAAAAAAAAATAAAATCAAACACTTTTCCACAGTTATATCAAAACAAGATGACTTTTTTCTTGTTACTGTCATGTTCTTAGCCACAAAGCACTGTTTGGTTTCCTTTTCTGCTGTCGCCAAGTTCTGCCTATCAGGAGCCCTCCCTGTCTCAACAGTGGTGGCAGCCCAGTCCCACTGAGCAAAGAATAGCAGCTGCTGCTCACCACTGTGCATGGCTGTGCTCCATATTCCTGTGCTAGGTTAGACAACATCTGAGATGGTGTGTGATGAGAGGGCATGATCTTGTGACAGATAGATCATTATCACAGAGGCTAATTACCCTTTGCTGATTCCCGGACAATGAGATTAGCATCAGTGAGGCTGGGGAAATCTATCAAGAACAGAAAGAGACACAGGAGACAAACAATGGAAATTAAATCCCTCAGCTAAGCAGAGCAGTGAGACACTTTCTGAGGCAGATTATTCCCTCTCCCTCCCTGCTGCTCACAGAGATGAGGAGGGGAGGTATTGATCAAGAGCAGCTCTTTAGACACCACAGAGTGCTGTAGCCAAGGTGTCAGAGCAGCTGCTGCCTGCTGGGCTGAGTCACACAGCACATCCCAACCACAGACCTACCAGGGCCAGCATAGCAACGTCACCTGGAATAGACCTGCACTGCAGCAGCACCAGAATAATCAGGCCTGGTTCCAGGGGTTGTGCTATGCCATCAGCAACCGCTTTTGGCTCCTGACACCAGAAGGATCTGAGTTGATACATCTAAGGATAACACCTGAATGTATGGGCATATTATTAAGACAGAAGAAGTGGTATTAGGATTCCATATTAGGAAGTTTATTCTCAGAAAGAGAGTTCAGGCATTGGGATGGGCTGTCCAGGGAAGTGGTGGAGTCACTATCCTTGGGGGTGTTTAAGGAAATGTTGTACTTAGGGAAATGATTTCGTGGGCAATATTGGTGGTAGGTGGATGGTTAGACTAGATGATTTTAGGGGTCTTTTCCAACCTTAATGATTCTACAAATAGAGTGACATGTTTGAAAGCACCTGGCAGTGATAAACTTTACTTGTAATTAGGTCAATAGGATTTCTTTCTACATACCTTAAGTGGACCCAAATTAGGTCAGTGATGAAGTGCTTTTGTAGATCAGACCCATGTGGTGAGCAGGCTGGTACAGCATGTTCCTCTTCTGTGACAGCTTATGGACATTTCCTCCCATTCTGTACAGCATGAGGTCCTGCTTGTGGACAAAGGCACTGTTATTAGCATTTAGAAAAACAAGTTCGTTGTGTATATAGGAGCACAAATATGTGAAACATTCATAATAGTTTACAAAAAGACATGTTTGTAGATTTCAAACAAAACGAGATGTATTTATTCAATCTCTCTCAGTTTTCCTTGCCCAAGTAGCAAAATGCACGCCTGATTTAAGAACAGAGCTGCAAAGCCTTCCTTCAGGAGAATGGGACATGTGCACAACTATTAATCACTGAGCACCCCCAAACCCTTATCCCAGCAGCATTCCAGTAACGCTGCACCGCAAACCCAACAGAAATTGAGAAAAAGCATCAGAAACAGGCAGAGTGTATGAAAAGATTAGACACACAAGTGTGTGTTGAATATGCATGCACAATTGCATGCTTAATTTGCACACCCAATTATTGCCATTGTACTTAAAATTGAATAATTACCCATGAAAATAACTGATTATGGTTATTTACTTACATAATTACTCAATTTGCACATACAATCATGGTAATTAGGCACACAAATTAGTCATCACACAATTGCATGCCTAACCTTATTAAGAATCAGAATCTATGTATTTATTTTAAATTGCATTTGTCCAATGCCGTTGTACTCTGACTGTGGTTGGGGCTGCCTTTAGGGCACGCAGCAGACACCGATCCCAGGTCCCAGCCCCGTATCCCCAGTGCTACACTCATGCATGGGACACTGCAGGAGTGGTGTGAAAAGGGAAAGAAGAAAGAAATGCATGTCAGAATCAATCCATGCAGAACACTGCTTTTAAGAATTTACTTTCAATTCCAGAATGAGGTAAATGAAAATAATTATTTCAACCATTTGTGAGGGGAAAATGGAAAGTAATATAGAAGAAACAATACTTAATGATGCTTTTCAACATTCAATCTGTAGAAACCTGTAAGTACTGTATAATCAGTCAGCATAACTTTCTGAAAAGCCAGGGTAACTATCACCTTCATTTCATAGGCAAAACCAGCACAGAATGGAGATGTTAAACACTCGAGCCTTCATCAATTCTCTGACACTCCCAGAAATAAAATCCAATTTCATCTCCCAGATTTGTGATTTCACTTATTAGTCTAAATGTCTTCCCCTTGTAGATGTCCTGTCTCCAGGTGCAGCAGGTGAAGATACCTTTATTAACTTTCCTATAAATCACATTTTGCTAGGAAACATAATAAAAGCCTGGGGAATTAGTCAATAAAATACTGCTGCTTCTCTATCACTTAATAAATGACTGGGTCCTGTGGCTGGAACTTGGTATGCTCTCTAATTAAAAAGAACAAATATGAGAGAAACACTGGCAACTTGAAATATTGAGCTGTTTCTTGTTTGTTACTGGGGCCTTCTTGAGTACAATTGGCTAATAATTGGGCCAGATGGACAAGAAAAAAAGAATTAGTGTGACAGTTTAAACTGAGTATATTACTACATATTGAGAATCATGCAAAAAGGATCCATGAATTTCCCTGAATAAATCACCACAGCCCTACTGTGTATGTGCGTGTAATCCATATTTTTTCCATTTTTGAGTTAACACCACTGTAGTTAATGCTGGAAGAAATATAGGGGTTAAAACATTTTGTCCCGAATGTATCTTTTTTGTTGTTGTTGTTAATTATGTGCCTTAATTTAGTTCTTCCATAATGCACTTTAGAATGAATTGTATTTCTTGTAATTGCTTTATTATTACTTGACATTAGACCTTATGTTAAGCAATCAAAATGGTATGGCAGGATGAAAAGGACGAAAGATGATCAAGATACAGTGAAGATGAGTTTGCATCTCTAAAGCAATCACAGAGTGCTCAACTGCCAGAAATGTTATGGGATTAACATTACACTTTCTCCAGATTGCATTCTATCAAAGAAAAGCAGAAAGCAAGCCCTGAGTGAGCAGCTATTTGTTTTCTGTTAGCTCGCTACAAAGTTCTGCTGTGAGCAATGGCATCTCCTGGCACCCACCATTGCCCCATGCTGCTGCAGTGCCTGCAGGGATGTGTGGTGGCAGGTCATGGGCAGCACAGTGTGCCCAGGTAGAATGCCCTCAGAAGTCAACGGCAGGAATGCTTTAATAAAAGTGCTTAAAGCCCCAGTACAAAGGCTCACTTCCAAATCCCTGACAATATTAGTAGATCTAGGTGTCAAAGTATGCCGGAAAAATATAGTGCCTTTGCAACATAGGCCCATTGGTATTTTATGGCAGTAAGAACCTTAAGACTCCCCTATCTTAAATCCTAAGGAAAGCCTTTTAATAGAAATAACTCAGGACCTCTAAAGCAAATGTTAACACCTCTTGCTAGTTTAATTCTTTCACAAGGCTATTTTTATAAGTCACAAGTAATTGATGGTTTATAATGTAATTGCAACTGGTCTGAAGTTAAGACATGAAAGAAAAATCCAACCCCAAGAGGTGTTTTAACTTCAAATCATTCATTTGGCAGAGCGTGGTCCTGTTGCAGCCTGACAGTGTGGAGATCCAGCGTGCTGAGCAAGTGTAGGGGCTGTGCAGAAAAAACCTGTGTATTTACATACATAAGGCTAGCTATGGGTTTTGGGTTGTTTTTTTTTTTTTCTTCTTTTTTTGTTTTTTTTTTTTTTTTTTTAATTTTTAAATTAAAAATCTGTATATTTCATGTTGCCAAGGGGGTATTTGTTTAGTTGATGTAATACTTTCCATAATGATTTCTGATTACCAAAATGCATAGCACAAATGGTAATCAGTGCCCCTTTCAAAGCAAATGCTGATGCTGAGTACCTCCTATGAGTTTAATCACAGTGTGCGATTCACACCGTAATGTGTTATAATTGCCCCCTGCAAAGTTGGTCCTGTTTCATTTTAATATCACCGGACTAAATACTGAAACTCAACATGAGTTCCTTAAATGCTGCATTCTTCATTGAAAATTTTACATACATAATTAAGGTTACCCTGAGAAAGGTGAGGAGTTTTTAAGAACTGCCTTGGCTTTTAATAGCTTTAAAATCAGTCATAGCACTTTTAAAAGTTCACTCTGTTGGACACTTTGCCTTAGGATCCAGCCTGATTGCCATCTCCTTCTGACAATTTCACCTGAACTGTTGACAAGAATAAGGCATGCAGGAAGGCAGTAGAAAGCTTTGCCTTCCTGGCACAGGCACGTTTAACCTCACACCTCCGTACACTGGTATTCACCTACATACATCCCTCTGCACAGATGCAAGGAGATAACTCTGGTGCTACTTAGAAAAATTCTGCTCAAAGGACACAAAAATGTGGCTACAGAAAAGTGCAGGGTGGGTTTTATTTAGAGACAAAGATGTGAAAGAGCAGCAGGATGTGGAGCATGCACCTCGCTGCATGTCAGAGCACATGCAGGGCACCTCTCGAGGCTGTGACACAGGGTGCTGTTTGCACAGCCGTCACAAACATTACGTCCTTCGCCAGAAATACTTCTCCATGGAAACAGAGCTCTTTTGGGCCAGTTGTCACCTATTTGCCAGCTACTCCTGGGGTTTTTATGGCTGACACACCGCTATTCAAAATATCTGAGTACACTCAAAGCATTTCCCGCTGGTCAAAGCACCCAAGGAGTGATACTAGCCCTGGCCACTCTCCTGCCTCATGTGACAATATATCACATACTTCTCTTCTTTGTGTCCCTGCCTTCTAACTGCTTCTCCTTAGCTCCTTGCACCAGGCACAAAATTCCTTCTCACCTTGTTCTCTTTTCTCCCTTTTGTTAATCTGGGTTTTTGTTACAAAACAAAAGAAAGAAAAAGAAAAGACAAACTTATGCTACCAAACACTGTGCTCCAAACCATTGCAATCAATTGATGCTACCTTTAAAAGCCTTTACCAATGTCAAAAGCGGCAACTGAAAATAACCTCTGCAGCTCAATGAGCAGGAAACAAGATATCCATCCATCTCGAATGTTAAAAATTAATCTCAAATATGAAACACTCTGTACCTCTTAACCTTTTACAAGAGAAACAGACAGCAATGTTTACCACAAAGGTATGTGGCCTCACGTAAACCCCAAGACACCCTGCCTGTGCTGAGTGCCATGGTTCAGCTGCAGCACAGCCAGGCCAGGGACCCACCATCCCACAGTTCCTTCTCATCAAGCACCAGGAATTCAGGATTTTCCTTTTTTTAGCAGAAGACACTGCATCCTTCCAGGTGTGCTTGGGATGGAAGCAGTCTGAAAGGCTGTGAACAGCACACCACAAATACGCAAGCAAAGTGTGCAGAAGGATTGCTTACCGAGTACTGACTCACAGGGCTTTCATTTCTGAAGCCTCTGACAGCCTGCACCCACACACAAACATGCCTGTTTCCCACCTTAAGGCAGCATAAACTCAATATGCAGCTCTGCAATTTTCAAACCCAAGGACTATTCCAGATGTGAACTTCACAACAGATCTTCCAAAGCTATTATAATCATTGTCAGAGAGCGTTCATGGTTGCAAAAGTAATTAAGGCAGAATTTCTTGGGCATATCTTGCCACTCTAAGATTATTCCCTGAACTGCATTGTTTGAGAGGGAAAATAAACAGGGAAAAAATGAAAGTGGTGTGAATTGTAATTACTCAAAAGCAGCACAGAATAAAGCTACAGTAAGTAAATTCCTTCACAGTTGAACTAAAGCATTTAACACATTAAAACTCGAATTGACAATTCTGCACCAAAGTGTAAATTTGTCAAGGAAGGATATGCAACAAGTTTTTGGGGTTGTGTTTCCTTTTCTCCTTATACATCACAGTGAGCACAGTTGTGATTTGGATCTATTACTTCTGAATATTGCATGAAGCTGACAAGCACTTGTCATTTAAAGACCACATGGAGGCATTTAGTTTTCCATTTAGACATAATAACACATTATGCAAATCAGCTTGCCAAGGAAAGCTGGAGGCTTACATGAAATAAACTGTCAAACACTAGTTGCTAATAAACGAACATTTCTTTATAGAGTGTCTTAATTTGGGCAACTGGAAAATAAGCATGGCTGCAGAGATAAACAGTCTTTCAATGTGAAATCCCATGGATGATGCAGAACAGAAATCTTCATGGAGAATTAATAGTCCTTGTCTTGAGAAAGCTAAACAGGGGAACCTGCCCAACACCACAAGTGGGCTGGGGAATGGGCACGGGGACCCCAGGATTCTATCCCAAAGGGAGAGGCCACAGAGCAGCAATGGGCCCAACCTTCCAAGTGCTGATAGCTGGGTAGGCATTTGCTCAGAGCAGCTTCTGCCAGCATTCACCAGAATTAAAGATCTGCAGACCTCTTAAAAAAGAAACAGCATGTCAGGAGAAAAGAGTCTCAGGTAAGCAAATGCTCAGCCCCTCTGTAAGCATAGTGAGCTAAAAGAAGACTTTACTGTAACATTTACAAATGAGCAAGAGCAAAACAGCTAAAAAAGAAAACCCCACAACTGAACAAACTAAAATACAGCATCAGTGATCATGTTCTACTTGTGCAAATTAAAAGCAGTGATATTGATTTACCAATTCAATCTGTAAAAATAGCCTAATTGCTCTACATCTTTAATATGGCTTTGAAGGGAAACTCAGGCCAATATATAATTCCAGTAGTTAATTTATTATGTCAGGCCTTGTTTCCATTTTTTAATAATGTTAGTGACATACAGTTGTTTTTAAATTGGCACTTTTTCATCCTTTAGGAAACTACACCCTGAAGTAATATTCTGTCAGAAATCCGCTCTTAATTGGGCTAATCAAGTAGTATTTCCACTTTAGGAAGGAAGGATTATAGTATCATTTACTGAGAAGTTCATATGACAGTTGCAGACATTTATATTTGAGGAGCTGGTTTGGGATCTGTCCAAATCTATCTTTTTTGCCTCTTTTTAATTAATACTTCAGGCATACAGGATAGTTCCTTCTTTTTTGGAAACTGTATTGAAGGATTTGATTCATGCTGGGCATTTTGCCATTAGGATGGAAAAAAAAATTAAAAACTAAGGAGGAATTCATGAAGTTTTTCTCGGTAGCTAACCCAAAGTTTTTTTGGCATAAGGGAAATGTTACCCGATCAGCTGTACGACCATTCCCATACATAAGTGAGGACCTGCTGTTTCAAGATGAACTAAACTTACAGAGCTGTTGCATTTGTGACCCCAGCAGCCCTCCCTGAATGACCAAAAGAGAGTCATTTGAAAGTCATTACAAGTTATTTGAAACCAACAGAATGTAGATATAATGGAAGAGCTCTCGACAAGCTTCCCAGTAGCTCCAAAAGTCACCATCTTTCATGAGTCTGTGCAGATCCTGCTGTACACTCACCTTCCAGGACACTGTAAGAGTCAAATTTAGTTTACAAGGAAGCCTGTCAACTGCACTCTGGTTTGGTTTTTTGTTGGTTTTCTTTTCAATTCTTACCTACACTGTGAGAACAAGGAGGCACCTAGTGGGCCATAAAGAAGATTCACCTCTTTTAGATGAAAGAAGGCGCTTCTTTACACAGAGAGCAGCAAGTGTCTGCAAGCTGCTGTCACAGGGGGTTGTGGATGGACCGCATCTTCAGAGGCAAGGAGCAGTAAAACGAATTCATGGGGAACAAGATCCACAAACAGATAGATCAGAGCCTAGGCAGAATATGGCAGCTCAGAAGAAAGATGCACAGCCAGAAATGTAAGTAAGTTGCCTACTCAAAGCCTGACTTCCAGCCTTCTCTAAGCCCCTGCACTGCTGCCTCAAGATGTTGCCTGGACACATCTGTTCCAGGCCCAGAGCCCCAGCAAGCAGCAGGGGCAATGCAGAAAATGTCAGAGTCAAGAGACTCCCAAAAGACCCACACAGCACTGATGGCACATCAGGGAGGAAAACAAAATGCATAACCAAAGTCAGCCCTCTTTCCTAATGTGTTTTGCCCCGTTCATTTCGATCACGTGACAGCTGGTTTCAGACAACAGCCATCAGCTCCACTAACCATAATCCTCAGCACTGTGTAAATACTGCAGAATTGCCACGGGCTTGTATGCAGAAAAGCGCTAATGTTATCAACTCTGATCAATTAGCAGAAAGAGGATCCTAGCAGCAGGCTTGTTTTGGTGTCGTCTTAGCGCTATTAAACAAAGCCGGTTTTGAATTTGGAAATTAGCCGATACGATGTGGCACACACCTGAACTATTGACTCTCATTGGAATGAGACAAGGGCACTGAGATGGAATTTTATTAGATTGTTATTTCCTTGCTCTCCTCTTGACATAGTCAATCTTTCTGGCAGGGTTTACATTAATAAATAATTACCTATGGCAAGAGAAAGGGATGCATAAAAGGCCATACAAGCGCTCTCGTACAGCAGGCAGCCTTTTTAAAAACAAAGATAGAATTGAAAAGTTTCACTAATCCAAGCCTTGTCATCTGCACTGCTGTCGAAATAACCCCTGAAGCGCTGTGGAAAGGCACAGCAGAGCAGCACAGAAAGCAAGAGTCGGTCGACTTCCAGATGATACTGTCTACTACGAGGGCATTGCTTTGTAGCAAAGATTAAAGGAAGAGTGCCTTTTCCTGAACGCTGTTGACTTATACAACTACCATTCAACAATTTTACTTTCTTTTTTTTTTTTTGTGGTCTGGCATGTATTATTAATGTACAGTCCTTTATAGAACGTGTTAAATTCCTTTTGCGTTTAGCACTTACAAAACACACAGAGAGGGGAGAAAAATTGTCAGTGGTTTTCACAGTCTAAACAATAACAAAGTGCCTCCAGGATTCATTTTAATGAGAAACACCAATGTTGCACTGCGGAAGGCTTGAGATGGGCAATGCGTGCAAGCAGATTAATTATAATTTAGGAGGCAGGAAATATGTGGATTTTACAACACTGCTTGTAGAAAATAAATACTCTGTTAATCACTGCAAGACTTGCATTTCCTCAAAGGTGCCATTAATCTATAAATATATGTGCCACATACATTTAGAATGAGCAGGAAAGAAAAGAGCCCTTCCTCTCTCTCCTCTCCAAAACTACAGGCCAGTGGATTTCTTTCATTTGTAACTTGCCCTGGTCTTTTGATTTCTATTTCTGGGGGATTTTTTAGGTTTACATTAGTGGAAGCTTGTCTGGATTTAACAGAGACTTCAGCACTGTGCAGTGCGACAGCCGCCAGCCCCACGCACATCCACAGGACAGATTTATTACAGCAGCATGCCATGTAAGCGATGGCTTCAATCTGCACTGCAACAGTCATTGACTTTCATGAAGGCTTTATGGATGACCGCGTCCAAGGGCGTCTCCCGGTATCTTTTCTGGACTTATGGGTGACATTTGCAAAGCACAGCCCTCTGCCTGCCCTCCTGCACAATTTTCCTGCTGCAGGAAGCACTCCCTGCCTCCAGCACACCCAGCTGGCAGCTGGCACACCAGTGTCTGCGGCCTTCTGAACGATAAGAGCCAGGAATTTGAACAATATGAGGACTTGATTCATAACCTCACTGAGCATATTTGATAACTACAGTGTAATTTCTGGTTGTAATTCAGAGGAGGACTGCATTGTTTTACAAGATAAATGTATTAATCCCTATTCTTCTGTGGTGGGTATCTAGGAGATTAACTACATTGCTGAATATGTGAATTTGTCTGTGACCAAAACCTGACGTGAATACAAACCATATGAACGATTTCTCAGACTCTTTTGTTAAGGAATAATCTCTAGATGGATGCCCACGAACAGTCAGTCCCATAATATATCATTTATCTGGAGTTTGCACACCCAATAAAACTGCTTGACCACCACTTGCTTGTTTTGTAAACACTGCGCTGCCTGCTGAACCTCCTGGATTCATGCTTCTCAAAGGAGCCAGGCTCACAACCAGGCCTCCTGAGATGATGTGTTCCTGGTGAAATGGGTTTGGTACAGTCCTTTGAACGAGAGAGTTTGTTTAAGGTCATACTTTGATAGCTTTCTACAGGAAAGCAGCTCTTGTGAAGTGGAAACATTCTCTGTTTACCAGTCAAAAGAGCACAGAAACATACTACTTTTTTCCCCTGCTTCAAATTCCACCAATACTACTGATCTCACTCTATCACCAAGACCTTGATCTCATCCCAGTACTGCAGCAATGCCATTCCCACGCCATGTGACCACATGGTGTTTGGAGCAGTAGGCTCCTTGCCGGCTGAGCAGGCATGTGGCAGCAGGGACATTGCTGTTGTACAGCAAGGACATGGGCACGAGCACAGCTACACTGCACAAGCTGCTGCACCAAGAAGAGCCCTGTGCCTCAGTGCCACCTCTTTGTGACCCAGCTAGTGACATCAATTAGTTCGTATTAACACCGATGAGAGTAGAGCTCTTCATGCTGCCCGCGTACTGCATGCAGTGTCAATGCTGAACAAGTGCTTTCAATATCCCAGCATTATACACAAGGTGACACAAAGTCTTTTTTTCCTGGAACCAGCAATATTTGATGCTAGTGCAGAGTCGTTAATTCTGTCTCAAATTATATTCTGCAGCTTCTGCACTTTTCACATACGCAGGCTGACTCCGGTTGATCTGAACAGATTAGTTACTTACAAATGTTAAGGTAATCCATGCAAATAGATTGCACTGAGGCTGTTTATTACACCCTATTTTCTTCCCCGCACCTGCTATGGGTTCATGATTTGATTTCTCATTTCTAAACAAATTTTACAAGTAAGTGGAAAAAGTAAATAACAATATTCTATGCATGTTTAAACTAAATTTTTTGCATCTGTGTTACACTTTGTGAAGGCTTTAGAAGAAACAAGCATTTCCCCCAAGCCTTGGCAACTGATTACTTTCAGAGAACAAACTCCCCCTGCCCTTCTAGTTCAGAAGTACCCTCACTGGATCGCAGGCATACAGAGGACACTGTATATAGATAGGATCTTCAGAAGAGCTGAAACATTATTGTCTCCTGGAAAAGAAACGGCTCATACTCGCCCTGTGCAGGGCATGGAGCTGGGTGCTCTTTGCTTAGAGGCAGGGCAAGAAGCAGTGCTGTTCCAGGGCAATGCTTTGTTGCACCTGGCCAAACAGGACAGCAGCTGCCTGGCACTCCTCCTCAGCTGCCCAAGTGTGAGGAGGAGGAGGAAAGAAGGAGATGATTTCTAATCAGGTTTGAGGCCCACGCCTTGCAAACGCTGGGTTTCCCCAAGCAATCTTCTACTGTTTGTTTATGCCTAAAGCCAGCTCTACAGAGAGGAGCAGGCTGGATCAGCAGCAACACTAATCCACTGCTTTATGCATGTGTGGGTCCCACTGCTGGGCGCCTGCCGATGTCCCCAGAACCACTACTGAGCCACCCAGCCAACAGGCACTCACTGCTGCTGCTGGCCAGAGCCAGCTGAGATGAACCACTGCTAATGAGCAGCCCAGGGCAAGGCATCCAACACAGGAACACCCCCTTGCCATCAGAGCCCCCCTTATTCACGCATTCACAGCCAAAGCACAAAACATCCTGAAGCTGGCATCAAACTGCACATGCCTAAAGCCTCACGGCCACTCCCGCTCCAGAGTCCAAGTCAATGGACAGAGCAAGAATCATCCAACAGAGCACCTCCAGAAGTGAGAAATCAAAACAGCACACCAGAGCTGGTGATGAAGTCACCCTGTCCAGACTGGGGGTGGCAGAGTTTCAAGCCCCTTTCCTGGAACACATATAATGTCTCATATGTGTGCTCTAAGCAGTAAGGCACCTGGAAATACAGAGCACACAGGAGGACTCAGAGCAGCTTGGAATCTCTAAATGCATAGCAGCCTAACTACCTGCACCACAGAGCATTTCAGCTAGCAATATTAAAAGCTTCTCTGTTAGAATGAGGGGAACCTTAACAATTGTTATTATTAATTTTAGAATAATTAAGTGAGAAGCTGTAAGGCTATCATTTTCTCAGCAGGACGACAAAATCTTTCAGCTCTGTGAAATGTTTTACTGTGCCCATATGTTTGGCTACAGCTGAGTCCGACTATAAAAGTATGACATCTTTTAATTACATTTTAATGAAAGCTGTAACTAATCCAATAGCTCATTTGTTAGTACCTTGTGGGAGAAAGAAAAGCTCAAGAATGACCTCAGAATTCTTGTTTTTGGAGTCTCTGAAAAGATACAGGATGGCAGTCATACCAAATTCCTGCTAATAGCCTACAGCACTAGATTTTATTTACATATGACCACTAAGAACATCTACGTTTAAGCAAGCATTTAAAGGTGCCGTCCAGTGTGTCTTAGCAGGACAAATGCTCTCCACCATTTGTCAGCTTTCTCAAATATTGAAGGCAGCATAAGTTATTCAGGGGGCACATGTTCTAGGAGCAGGTATGGTCTGAGGGTCTGCCCACTGACTTAATGGAGCTTTGAATCAGAGCTTTACCAAATCATCTCCTGTTGAGACCTTTCACAATCCCTTCTTCAACACAGAGAGCAGGATCATTTGGGCTATTACATATATTGGGAAAAAATTGGTTTTGAGCCTTCAATAGGCATAATTTCCCCCAACTCTGAAAACTGACATCTCTTTTAAGATCATCAACAATAACCTGACTTTTAATACCTTGCCTGCCATCCCTATAGACAAATATGGTCATAATATTCATAATCGTTACATATTTCTCTAGAATGAGTGAACTGTACTTTAGCCTTACATTTAGAAGCTCAAGGACAGTCTGGAATTGAATACATCAAGTAGTGGGCTTAAAAAAGGAAGAAAAAAAAAAAGCCAGAAAACCTTGCAATTTCAACTACTAGGAGAATAAAAATACTTCAGAAAGAAAATCAAGCATTTGGTGGGCATAGTTTGGCCCCTAGTGGATAGTAATTCTCATTGTCACATTGAATTGGTAGACTATACTTAAGCAAAAGCCAGGACAAAATAACCGTGGACACTAAATTGCTTCAGCTTTGGAGATGAAGCTTGTTTCAAGCCATACCTGAGATGAATTTGCAGTCTACTGACAGAACTGGAAACTAAACAATGTTTGCCTCCTCAGCAGGACTGCCAATATATTGAAAATCCACATCCAGAAAATGAATCCTCTCCTCTTAAGCTACAAAATGTCCATCTGAATTGAAAGGTCAGTGAATATTTTCCTATTGCTTTGCTAATTAAGAGTCAACTAATGTTCTTAATATGCCAAAAAACAAGGCCCTTGTGCTTCTCATGTTTAGCAAAAAGCTCCAACAAATACTCTTGATGTACCAACATCCATAGCATTTTTGTGGATACGTGCCATCATTCACCCCAATGAAAATGATGCCGTTTGCTTGCGATTATAGACTCCTATTGATTTCCAATTTTCACCAGACATGCTCGAGCCCCTTGGGATCTACGCATTTGTAGATCCCTATCAGTCTTGCACTGAAGAAACAACGTGGTGATATAATTGGCACAGTGTAGCAGTAAGACTCTCCCATTCTGCTTTCAATTTAGTCCCTTACTGCTGTTTCTTGACAGTAGATTTCTTCTTGGCGTTAATGGCCTCATAAGGTTCTCAAGGACCAGATTAAACTTTAAAAAGAAGTATATGTATTAGGTCTTTTTAAATTTAATAGCCCTTCTCCTAATAGGAATGCTATATCCAGAGCTGACTTTGCAACGTAACATTGGCTTTGTTTGGTTTTCTTTTACACTGGCAATAGCAATTAATGTTCTGTGTGTTCCTTTGCTGCTCAGACACAATGTCTAGTGCACTTTTGATCAAAGCATTTAACATCAGTAAAGCATGCTCATAACAACTGCATATTTGTAGTATTAAAATATGGCATACATAGCCTGAGGTTGTTGCAAGAATGATATTTGCACAGACTACAGTAAAACCAAGGTGATGCATAAATAATCTTCTTCAGTAAGGTGAAAAGGGAAAATGCATCAGCAGTATTTCTGTTTAAAAAAGCTCTTTCAGCACAGAATTAATTCTAGCCCTCCTCCACTGATTCTCCTCCATAATACCTGTGCTCCAACCTGACAGTTTAAATTGCTAACAGCGTAGGGAACTTTAATCATGCTGAAACAATGAATAACAAAGCATTTGCACAGAATTCTGGAGAAATCAAAGCAGATATGTTTGTAATTATCAGCGGAAAGTGGAGTAACATTTATTGTTGATGTAGGGCTCCCCTACATGTAGCAGATAGCCCTGTGGAATGGTGCTGGTTTTACATGAGTGAAGTAAAAACAGTGCTTTTAGCATCTTTGCAGAGCAGTGCTATTTACAATGCAATAAGGATTTCCACCAGGAAATGAAGCCTGATTTCATGAAGGCACAGCTAAATACTTATTTGATTCAGAGTATTTGGAAGTTTAGATACCTCAGAAACATCTCAGAAAGGCAGCCTTTGCAGAAATTATGACTGAACCACTGTTTCCCCAAGTAGAATCTGAAATTGACTGTATGCTAAACCAACAGCGCTTGATCAAACCATCTGATGCACGGCTTTTCTTACAAGGCAAACCCACCTGAGGGACACACAAGAGATGCTTGTCATCTACTAAAGGTGGAGGAAATGCAAATACCCTTAGAGCCTGTGTGGTTCTAAAGCATACATATTTCCCTATGTGGGCAGGAATGCATTTAAACAAGTGTCAGATGCTGATTCCTGGGAACAGATGATTACGAATGTCTCACGACTGTGTATTCAAGCGTATGCAAAGTTTTATTACATGTTGTGGCCACTGTTAGAGCTAAAATAAACAAAGTGCCTAAATATAGCAATGAGAATCATTATAACCATATCGACCTAAAAAAATGCAAGCAAAATGAGGCCTGTATGTCAAAGTAGCATTTTATGCTAGATGTGCGAATAGAGATGATGGATAAAAGCAGTTTGGCTATACAAATCTTTCTTCAAGCAAGAAACAATTCAGAGATTGCTTTGTTGCTTTTTTTGTTTGTTTGTTTTTAAAATGTGTAAGTATATCTCCCTACAAATCTCATTTAGCTGAGTTGTGACTGACCGCTTGGAAAAACTTGTTCCAAAACAAGGTTCCTACAACACAAGATGATGGAAGGTAAGATCAGTTATTAAGATGAAGATAACATAGTACGTGTGGTCTTCAAAAACTATCCAGATAGTAAGGAAGAGCTGAAAGAAGAGCATACAGTCAATTCCTGTATTTTTAAACTAAGTTTTAATTGAAGAAAGGACTAATATAGAAAACTTAATGAAGTTACTTTGAAAGAGCGTATCACTAATGACAACCTGATTTACTCTTCTGTTTTTGTGGTTTTTTTTCCTCCCCAGTAACAGAGTAGGGCACAAAGAGAGATCTTTATGACACTTAAGTAAGAGCCTTATGCAACCCCCCACAGTCTGAAGAAGCATTCTTCTTCCACTGAAGTTCATCAAGATCAAATTAAACTTAAAGAAGTGAGATTGAGTAGGAATAAGGCAGCAAGGGCCAGGACTTCCATATCATTCCTGAAGGCTGGAACATTTTGGTGTTGTTTTTTTTTTGTTTGTTTGTTTGTTTTGTTAAGACATATTTAGAAAGAATTCTAGCTAAAAATATTGAGAAGGAATGATTTCCTAAGATAGAACCTGACATCTTGAGCACTTAAATAGCAAAAAGCTCAGATTTAGTACCAGTAGTAGCAGCTGGTATATTTATCCAAGAGACTTAATACTCAGCATGGAGACTTGAGGATCATGCATGCTTTCTCTGAATGAAAAAGAGTAATTCCTTCACTTGAAGCACTAGAAAAATCACAAAGAAATACAAGCTCACATTGACTATAGCATGTGACCTTACTGAGAGACTGAAGAAAACAGTTATAGGATGCTCATCCTGTACTCAGTTTCACGGAAATAGTTGCTCTGATGTAAGAGCCAGTTTCAATCAAAATACGAATCATTAGTTTTGAAAGATCTTATTTCAGTAGTTGGTTTGAAAACCTCTGAAAAGGATTTTCTTGAAGCATGTATCTGAAAGTTCAACCAAGTCAGAAAAACATGCTCAAAGGCTCTAAGTTCAAAGGCAAGCTCGAAAACAGATCAAAAATATCAAATTATCAGGTGAAAGCATAATGAAAGTTTCTTATTATAAAGAGAAGACATAAAAGATCACAGAATCTAACTTGAATCTAATCATGGTGATGTGCTAAGAAAGGAGAGTCTTGAGGGATGCACTGAAGATGATGACCGGCTGGTGGTGTGTATGATACATCCTCACATCCCGCAGGCACCACATGTCCCCACCTGCAGGTTCAGCCCACACCACCACTATCAGAATTACAGTAAAATAACTTGTTTCAGACTCGGGTCTTTTGAACAGCAGCTGAGTTTTAGAAACAAATAATTTTTCTTGATAAGAACAAATGATCATGACATTTTAATTTATTTCTTTGAAGTACAGAGGGGCCACTTGGTCAACTGTGCTGCGTTCAGGAGTGAGGAAAGCAACATTAACAGGTCAGTGCCATACAGCCCTCATATTTCCAGCAAGACGGGCTGATGGTAGTCCTTGGCTTCATCAAGGTGACATAGGTGGCGGATAAATGTTAATTTACAACTAACCCTGTACTCCTAACACAACAAAACCAGCAGAGTGCAATTGCTGCTGAGCAGAGGCAGTGTCCTACATAGTAGATACACACAAGATGACAGCTCTCAAAGGGGAAAAAAGACTGAATGTGCTACCCTATAGCACGGTGCTCCACATTAGCCACAGTGCTGGCAGAGCAGCTAAGCCAGAAGCTCACATTTCACATTCAGATGAAAAACAGCTCTGGTGAACACAAGGTGGCTGAAAGTTCAGCTGGGTGTACAGACAGGCCATGCTTGCCAGGCTTGCTTTGACTGCTGTTGCCTACCTCTACAGAACAAGGATCATGCAGAACTGAAGCATGCTGAAGCACCATGTGAGCCTAGCACCTCAGCAGCACACCACAGCCACACTGCAGCATGGCCCTTCTGCAGCCTGTGTCCCTTCACACTGCAGCTTGGAGCCAAACCCCTGCTTAACACATGCTTGATCTTCTTCAAGGCTCAGCACGTTCAAACCTCACTGCTCACATTGCATTCACTCAGAGTGAGAGGGATGCTGCGCTTGTTGGAAAGCTGAGATAGGCAAACTGCTACAGACATCCAAGTTAGAATTCTAAGCGTAACAGCGCAGTACACTGCCAACCTGAAATCTGATTTAAAAAAAAAAAATCCAATTTATAGCATTTCTAGGTGTTGCGGCTGACTGAGTTCCAATGAACTCTTAAGAATCATTTTACAGTTGTATTTTCCTCTTCTGAAGATACTTTCCCGCTCTGCTGAGGTGGTACACACAGAGGGAAAAGGACCCGCTCCATCACGGGGTGCTGCTGCCAGGCTGCACAAAGCACATGGTTTGCAAGAAGCAGAAGGGAAACGGCCTCTAATCTCTCTCAATTACATTTGTCCCAGATTTAACTACAGTATATTTCAGACAGAAGCCAATTTCATATTCTTTACCCAGCCTATTACTTACATTAATGTATAGATAAATGTATGTGAAACATATGTGTGTATATACACATCAGTGCACACACTTCAGTTGCACAGGGAAAACAGCTTTACCAGGTGAGTGCCACATGACCTTGGTGTTAGAGCTGTAACTTCTACTCAGCAGCAGCAAAGCTCAGAGCATCTCACAGTCATTCAAAACAGATCCAGGTAGTTTTGAAAATCCTTAAGTGGCCTTACTCGTGCATTAACATGTAAAACTCAGTGATATAAATAAGGTGCTTTAGGAATCTGTTCCTACATTGCTCTCAACTCTGCTTACCTGTGATAACCTTCTTAAAGAGCCTTAGCAGAGGAGTTTTAATAAAGCAAAGTAAATGAGTTTGGATTGAGATCTTTATGAAGTACATAGATGATCTGTGTGAGAATTTTATCATTCTAACAATAGCAGATGTGAAATTACGGAGATACCTGAAATACAGCAGATAGTTGTTCCCCACCCCCACCTTACCAGTAAGGAAAGGCAGGACCTTTCCTTTACAAAAGGTTCGTCATGAATGTTTCAATTTGATATTTCAAATCCCCCTTATGCAAAGACGACTCCCATGAAATTAACTCCTCTCCGTTCACTGCTGCGTAACATCTCCGTGACAACTCTGGTAATTGCTTTCATGGGGTAAGCAATACTCAGAAAGCATGAATATTCCTTTGTGAAATTCAGCAATTACAAATAACTTGGAGGCATGAGCCCCAGTACTGTGCAATGGGTCATGATGCACAGTCAGCCCTTTTGAAACAATGCTCTAGCCCCACTTCTGAGCAGGAAAGCAGGGCTCCAGCTCATGAGCCCAGAGCCAAAAGGGATGCTCATGGGTAGGGGATGCTGCAACCTCTGTCAGAGAGTACCCTGGACAGCCAGGCATTGCCCAGGGAATGCTGCTTCAGTCCCATCCATCGCTTCAAGAGTGCCGTGACACAGTGCAGTGAGAGCTAAGAGGACAACGGATGCCATGCAACAGGCACACTGAGCATCAGCTAGGCTCCAGATAGAAACAACAGATTTGCATCAGTATTGTGAAATGGTTTAGGAAATTAAAACAGTTCTCATACCTCCAAGGAAGAAAAAAAGAAGTACCGCTGCCTCTGATGGCTCACACAATACAGCAATGCCCGGATCATCTCAAAATTAAATATGAGTTGATATTTGAACTGTTTGGGCTTCAGAGCCTCAGCCTCTGGCATTTCATAATACTTAGGTAATAAGCGAACAATCTTATTTTATCAAAAAAGGAAAAAAGAAAAGATAGATGTGAGGGGGTGGGGAAGAGTGCAGAGGAAATAGTGGCTGCAAAATGGAATCCACAGTTTCAGACACCAGGTCTCATTAATCTTGCTGATGAATAGGATATTTATGAAAGGAGACCCCGCAGTTGGGAGAATTGAAAGGAAATAGTATGGAAAGTGAAGCAGCAGTTTCTTATGCTAGTTCTTATATGTTTTAAATTAAGTGGCTTTTGTGGAGGCTCAAGAAAAAAAAAAAAGAGATCCAAGTAATTTCTGCTTTACAGGAGGAATGCACGTGGAAGCCACTGATGCTCCTTTTGCTGCAAGCCTTTTTTGGCAGAGATTAGATCAAGAATACAGCCAAAAAAGGAATGGAAATGCACTGTTCGGTGATTAGTTTATGACATTCTACCCTATATATAGTGCCTATTTGGCAAACCTTCCTGCAGCTCTGTGTTTTTCATTGCAAGTGGCTTATATCAGTACTGACATCTTGCAGATGTTAGTAGCTTTGATTTTTTTCCCCCATGTTGCAAATGAGTTGGCATGGAAACAACTCTTTTCTGGCAACATGACATATGATTCAAGGCAAAATGCATTTAACACAGATGAATAGTTCAGGAATATGCCTATAACAAAAAGTCATCTTGAAAACTGCTTTGCATTTGTTGGTGTTTATGACAACTTTTTCAAGACAGCCTCAAAAAAATAATAATAATAATAAAAAAATCAAGTGTTTAAGACCACATACCAGATGAATTTTTCACTGATGCTGCATGCACTACTCTGTCCTTGATGAATCTGTTTTAATAACAATAGGATAATATTAACAGGAGGGGGGGGGGGGAAAAGGTTGTGTGGTTATTTTCCTGTTTTTGAAGTGCCACTGCTGCATTGGTTGCTCTATTTTGCAATGGGTCCCTCAGCCAGGACCACCTACAACATAGGGACAGTGGCACTGACATGAGCGCATGCATGGGTGGCTGCTTATGGCGTAGAAGCTGGGGCCAGGTTCCTCCAGACACCACCCCACAATGCCCATAGAAAACTGCCCCCTCACCTGTCACTGTCAGCTCCAGAGCAGCCGTAGAAAAGGACTGAGTGTCCCTTTTGGCTCTTATTGTGCTTTTGTGTCTCTTGTTTCAAGCAAGAGTTGAACAAACACTTGATGCAGCTAAGAAAAACACAGGGAGCCAACAGCTGCTCCCTGCAGCATGCACAGGCTTTACCTTTTAAGTAAGTGGAAGTGTGCAAGTCTCCAGCACAGTCCAAAGCACCCACATAGAAGCACAGAGAAGGCCTTTAGTGCCAGCAAGAGATTTTCAAAGCAGTAGGTAAAGCAGATGAGCCTGTAGCCGGGAGGAGAAGGGCTTGTGCAGGAGGCCAGGGGAAAATACAATGGGAGAATCCTTGTAGGCCACAGTAACATTGGGTGAGCAGGCAGCCTTTCCAGTCCCTGTCCAAACCTACTCCAAACTTCAAAGCTTTTGAAATATTATTATTACCGAAGGAGCCTGGCAAGAACTCACCTCAGTGATTTAGAGGAGTCTGAATTCAATAAAATTAGCATTTAAATGAACCCAATTAAGAAATGCTTTAAACTGAGCATGCAAGAAGGGAGTATGGGCGGCTTGCCTGTTAGAAAGCTGCGGAGTGCTAATGCACGAAGCGGCAAGCCCTTGTGGGGCACGGCAGAGAGGGGAGAAAGCACCAGGCTCTGTGGGAAGAATGCACCACCCATTAGCATACATAGATGCGTTTTTCATTTCATTGTCACGGGGAAAAAAATATTTTGCCTTATTTTTAAGAAGTGTAGAAATTAATTGCCAAGGTTGGCGTATAAAAAGATACTATTATCTGTTCGGCATCTATCAGAATGCTCAAAAATGGCAGGTCAGATTATTTTGCAAAAGCTACATAATAAATGCAAATGTCTGCCATGTCACGAGCATGCACTGAATCATCTTCTACTTAGTTTCCATAGCATGGAACAGTCCAACTGCAAGAATAAGAAATCTGAACAGACTCCATTTATTTTACTGGTATTTGAATGCAATTTTTCTCCTAACGAATGCGTCTGTTTTGGATGATAAATTGTCCATTAGAGAAAGCTCAAATGTAGGGTGTTTTTTTTTTTTTGTCTGCATGCTTTGATTTTGCTGCCATTAACTCAGTGTTTTGTTTACTCTTTGAATTTTATCATTGTTTCTGCCATCAGCCATGCAGTACCTAAAAAAAAAAAAAAAGCTAGAGTGGGCTTATAATCACAAGTATTTTAATTTATTAAATAAATGACCTAATTGCTTGCCTGAGATCTATTTTTCTTCTTTCTCTTGACCCTATTGAGAGTTAATCAGTTTCTTGGTGCTAATTAGATGTCAGCTTTAGTAGCCAGCTAATACATAAGAGATAATGACACCATCGTGCAAGACACAGTGTCCAACACATGACCCTGTTTCCTTAAATTATACCCTAAGGATTCATGAGGAAGTCTAAACACTTAGCAGTTCTGCAGCAGTAGCTCCTTCTGAACACCAGTAGTAGTAGAAAGCCAAGACAGCAGTGGAGAATTAGATACAAAATGCAGCTTTTCAACACGCAGTGCTTTTACAGAATTTACAGTTGCTGTGCTCTTGTCCCACTTCATGATTCCATCATGCAGTGTTTGCTCAGTATAAAAACAATGACACGAAGAAGGCTTAAATAGTAATTCAGTATTTCAGTTTTAGATTAGTGGGTTGCTAGATGGAATGGAATCACAAAGCTTCCTCAGATGCCTCTCTAACCTGCAACACTCCCCTCACACAAGGGAAACGTGTCCCCAGGGTGCCCGGGACATAATGACAGATAAGGTGAGAAGAGTGGCAGCATCAAGGACATGCAGCATCACAGGACTCATGAAGGGGAAATCTTCCTTACCCAATCTGATAGCCTTCCACAATGGAATGATTTGCTATGCAAATGAGAAGAACAGCTATCTACCTCGACTTCAGCAAGGCTTTTGAAACTGTCCTAACATCCTCATAGGTAAGCACAGGAAGCATCAGTTGATACTATCGCATGGCTGTTTTCTGTAGAAAATGCATAGGCCACAGTCATCACAGCACAGAGAGCCAGATCGAGGTGAGCAGCACAACCAGGCCTTCTGTAGAGGATGCTGTGAGAATAAGTAACTTCAAAAAATTCTGGAGAGCCTTTTCGCTGGTCTTCTCTTCTACCAAATCTTGCAGCCCAATCCAGGAGGGCAAACCCCAGCTGGTAAGAGCCTGATATCCTCTGAAAGGGCCTCCAGAATTCAGACACATCTTAGTTACTTAAGCAAGCTCCTGCATTGCCCACAAGCTTTTCAGCAGCTAAAGGGGAGCACAAACTTTTGCAGCAAAACATCTACAGATCTTACCCTCCACTGGGACAACCTCCCCAGCCTCTCCACCGTGGTGCTCAGATTCACAGTGCAAAGCAACAGCTCTTAATCCAGTCCTTTGGCATCAGAAGAAGAAATTACCTTATCCCTATAGGTAAGGATTCCCTAGTAGAGCAAGGATCTCAGACCTCTTCATATAAACTCAGTGAATAGGCCAGTAAAAAAACCTGCCAGTATGGAAATGCTGATCAGAACTGGAGTTTTGAAATAACATTTCTGGATCAACACAAGCTCTCAAAATGTAAAGCACATAAAATATATATTTTTTAAGTTAGCTGTCACCTGATAGGTTATGATGGCAAAAATCTTCCAGAACTGAGTTGACCTTAATGCATAAATGTAGAAAGCAGTATAGGGGAGACGCAGCAGAATTGTGAGCTTTTTGTGACTGTTTGCTCTCAAAACACTGCGACTGGTTCTACACCTGAAAGTCACTAAATGTATTTGCTGTTTGATATTTTTTAAGTGCTGTTATGCCTGAGAGGTGTTAATGGCTCATCCATTAGTTGTGACCCAGACTTCACAGCTTCACCCCTGACTTCATTAGAGCGATTGTGTGGGTTAATGCACTCTACTTTTATCTGGCAGTTACACCTCCCAGGTTCATTTGTATCAAAGCTGCTGTACAAAGGAAGGGTCCCCTTTGAAGAGTCGTGGCCTTGCAGAAGAATCTTTGAGCTGAGGACAATTCCTAGGGGGAAGGATGGAGTAAGATAGAAAACCTTGTTTTGGTGTGCAGAAAGCAACACGAGCTGCAGAGATGCACGATGTTCAGAGGTGGTCATATCTGACAGGAAATCAAGGGGCTCTATCATGGTTTCTGCAAGAGGTTTGTCCACATTTCTCAAATGACAAAAATATACTACTACCATCCCCTGCAGCAGACAAGATGGTACACAGCATCACCTTCAGTGCAGAAACACAACACGAATCTGGAATTTATGGACTAATAACTAAAATAACTGTACCCTTCAGGCACCACACAGCAGGTAGCTTTGGAAATGCCAAGTTAATAGCATGCAGTGCACAAGACTGGCTAAAGTACTCACTAGCTCTGCAAGAGCCTACATGCACCGATTCCTGTGACCCGGGAGAAGATGCTTTACAAATAACAGTGTGGTCCCAGGGATATGGAGTGCTGAGCTCACTGTGTAAGGCAAGCACCCAGAAAGGTCAAGGGGGAAGTAAATGAATTAGGCATCCTGGCTCATCTGCAGACATCTGTGTAGACACAGCATCTCTGAAATATTTGCACCGCGGCAAACCATCCACAGTATTGGAAGAAGAAATCTGTCTTGTTGATTACAGATATTTAACTTCTCTTCAGTCATGCTTTAACAATCAAATAGCATAGCACTCTGTTTCCTACCAACTTTCATAGGCAGCATAATGACAGAAGCAGTAATCCATCCCTTCACAGTAGATCAGCATCCCCAACAAGCCCTGAGCATAGGCACAGGCACATATCCCACAGAGACCCAAAGGACACCAAGCAGGGAAAGAGAAAATGAAGACAACTGTTCTCTCTTTTTTAAAAAATTCTGAGCACATGAAAATGTGGATCCTTAAACTAGATTTGCAGTAGCTGCTTGAAAAATGCATGTAAAATTCTCCATGTGAGAGAAAGCACTTTAATAAAGAAATATTGCATTGTTGAACTCACTGTCCCCAAATGAGCAAAATGGAGATTTCTTGCATTTAAGAAAAACAGAAATATGGTGACCCTGTTGCCCAGTGGTAAATTCAGCAATTGAAGGAGTTGAAGCACATCCCTTACTTTGTACCCAACTCCCTGAAGGCAGTGAGCAGAGCTGCACATCCCATGGATATGTCTTGGGGATAGGTATGTGACTGCCGCTGTGCTGCAAATCGGGGCACAGCAATGCATTGTGCTTAATGTTTCACTCCTAGGTCTGCTTTCCACTCAACTCAGGTCATACGTGCACACGTCAAGGAAGTATGCAAATATAACCACAACACATTTTATTTCTAATGTATACTAGAGACTCTGTTTCACACATTGCAGTGTAAATGTTACAGAAAAATTTAATAGAGACCTTAATTTCACTTGCAAGACTAGAACTGGGAGGACAGGAGTTAGATTACGGCTTAAGGATAAGCAATCTTCCATGGAGGCATGAGAAAAAAAATATCACTTAAGAAATGTGAACTGTATCAACATTCTGTGGGCAAATGAAAGGTAGCTCCACAGGAGGACTCTCATCCATGGTAAGACGAGGCATGTGCCATGGCTGTCTCATGCTCAGGGGCTTTCTGTGAGTCCAGGGGCCATTGTCCATTTGTATGTCTCCTAAGATGCCTCCCATTAGCCTTGCCCACACCAGACTCACATTGCTCTAGCAAGGGATTTTCTGCAACGAACTGGGGGAGGAGGTATAGCACCTAAAATTATGTTACTTGTCAGGGAGAAAGTTAATAACTGCACAAGAAAACTTTCTACTTGGTATTGCTAGAAAGATGCCCAAGATGCAGTATTACCCCTGAGTAGCTCAAACTATTCAGGACCACACGTAGCTCTGCTATGAATTATTCTCTGTAAATATCTACTATATTTAACCAAAAGAAAAACCTGAAATGGAAAGAAAAAAAGAGCAGCAGATAACATATTTGCCAGCAGCCATGGGAAATAGGAACCAAAAATATAAAAATTAACCCATAGCCAAGTAATAGATTGCTAATTAACAAGTTCTTGTGTTTATTTACTGAATAGCCGATAAGTTAACCAATACATGCCTGACCTTTTTAGTCATATTTCCAGCTAGGAAAGTCATGGCTATTAACTGCTACCAGGGTGTCATGGGATTCGTGTTCAGAGGCTTCCTTTCCACTTTGTTGTTGTAGCCTCTCATCTTTTACTGACATTACACACCACTCATCACGATCAGTGTCAGAAGCTATAACAGCATCTGTTGCAGTGGCAGCTTCTGCTGGATGAAGAGTCTCCCTCTTTACCTTAAATAATGTCAATCATTTTTCATTTTCAGCATTCAGACTTGCTCATCAGGTAGTAACAACACTTCCAGCTACACCAAACGTGATTTTTGAATAAACACTGGACTGAGATCATTGGAAATGATTGACAGCTTATAAACCACACTTTTCAGAAACCAGCAAGGAAAGGGGAAAAAAAAAAAAAATAAAAAAATCCTTCTCTCCTTCTAATGTTTCACTGTCATTTGAAAGAGCTTCTACCTGAGGGGGTGGTGGACAGAAACTTGATTTGTGACATGTGAAGGCCTTGCAGGTGGCTTATAGAATCCCCTGCCCCCTTCCCGCTTGAAGCCACACTGGAGAGAAGGGTAGTGTCAGCAGTTACTTAATGATCTTCATTTTCCTTAATTATCAGGCACCTAAGTATCCAGTTAAGTTAGTCCCTATGGAGTAGCTGATATTCATTATTCTTAGCACAACTATCCTCTTGTAAGCATTGTCTGTACATTCTCTAGGGATCATTCTCAACAACAGCAGTCTCGGATGCACCTGTGTCTCCAAGTGCTGATATCACATGCCAAAACGCCACCCAGACCCACCCTGCCCTATGGGTGCAAGCGAGGACCCTAGGGTGATGAGCTGCATGCATAAAAATGTTATTTCTGAAAGCAAGCCAAGCAGAACAGATCAATATGAGCACCAGAGAAAAAGAACCTACAGAAATGAAAAATGTTGGCAATCTGTTATTTCCAAGGAAATAAGACTCGCCCCTGTGGGCAGATGTCTATTAGTCTGCACAGGAGGCTGGTGCTGTGCTGCCTTACAGATCCACCTGCTGCTCCTGCAGGTCAGGGGCAGCTGCTGGGGCTGCTTTAACCCCAGTCCTCAGCCACTGCACTATGCCTGCTGCCACCTGAGGTCCAGATGTGTAAGTGGGCTTGCAGCCTCTCTAGAGGAGAGCATGAGTATCCCAAGGAGATGGTATGAACGTGTGAAACACAACTCAGAGAGAAACTGCAGACAGTTCAGCAATACAGAAAACTGAAGGTATTTGCACTTCTCTGCTTCCTGCACCTGAACTTTTAACTCAAAAAAAAAAAAACCTCAAAAAAAAACCCCAAAACCTCATCATTGTTTTCCAAGGTTTTCCTTAAATGAGCTGGGTATCAGCAGCTGTCATCTCACAAGCAAACCTCAAGATCAGTGTAGTTCCCCAAAGCTGTACTCAGTTTACATAGGATTTGTTTTGTCTCTTTTGTTCTACTAGGGATTAATCAGCCACTTCCTCAGAAAGCGCTTTCTCCTCCCATCGTGCCATCCCTGCTGTGGTAGGAGGGTCTCACTCAGGGCTGGGCACAAACCCAGGAGGAGAGAGAACCTGTGGGAACCATTTCTCTCCTTTGAGATTGCTCCTCAGTGGAAACTGCTTCAGCATTTTCCAGCAGACTGAAGGCCTCTATTGGGGGAGTCTTTCCTTTAAATAACCTTTTGGATACTTATCACCACCTCTCTCATACCATCTTCACATTATTGTCACTATACATCACTGTACAGATGGTGATATTTGCTGAAGGGGAAAGATAGAGGATATTTCTCACAAAAGAGATATTTTTCTGTTTCAAAAAAAGCTTTTGAGGAAAAAAATAAAAAGGAAAAACTATCTCCATAAAACTTTCCATATATTAGAAGACTGACTGTTTTAACTTTGATAAGCACACAGCAAATTACAGTACTTCCAGTCTTAAAAATGACAACATTAAGCCATAATGTGTACTTACCCCATTGATGGCTTTTCCCTCCCAGTTCTTTTAGCTCAGGAATAGGTTGTTGAGTTACAAAACCATACATTCAAAAAAGTAAACCAAATCCTCTTCTTAACCCTTCTGTAGAGTAATACAGTCTACAGGTAATGAGATCTGGGAGATCTCTCACTTCTGGTAGCACAGCTGAATTACCTTCACCTGTGCTCCCACAGCTGACTCATTGCTTGCTGGTTCTGGCTGTAATCAAGTTTCCCATACACCTTCTCACCACCAGAGATCCTTTTCACCTCAGGGATCAGTGGGGGAAGGAAGGGAGGAACAGGAGTTCATCAGTGCATCAGGTGAATGTAATTTCTAAAAAAAACTATTTCCATCCATCTTGCTCTTAACAGAGCTTCTAGTATGAACTTTACTGATAGTATCCATTGCTTCCTCCAGTCATAGCAATTTTTATCTCTGTTCGCCTTTCCAGTAGCTCTTGAGAAGTCTTCAGCCTGGAGTCAGGGATAGGAGTAGTGCCTTAGGTGAAGTTCCTCACCCCTGCCTTACATAAAGTTACAGTGTTAACACAATAGGGAGAACTTTAATCCCTAATATGGATCCCCATGTCAGTGTCAACAGATGCCATACAACCCACTGCTACTTCATGTGAATGTAATTTCTAGAAAAACCTACTACGGAAAAGGTTTAGGCTTCTTCAGACTGAAGTCATATTAAAATGCAAGGCTGGATTTTGCTGTTAGGTGGATGCAGTTTGTGTTCTCCGTTTTTGAAAACAGGCCTCCATTTCAAAGTGTTCCTTCTTTAGAGTGACTCTGAACGTCAGATGCAGGGCAAACAGAAATCTTTACAGTTTATTAAAGTGGACAGAAATTCCAAATCACCACTTTTTTGTTGCTGGTTAGAAAGAAAATTTGGATACTATGACTTCTGTTAAGGGCTGTGACTCAAAACCAGTGTGCCTGGACTTATATCAGTGACACAGAATTACAGGGTTATACTGTCATATCATAGAGTTATACTGTCTATTGATATTATTGAGCTTTTGAAAGTACACATGCAAATGCTCATTTTTTAAAATAGAACTTGCCAAAGAGCAAGCTAACCCTCAGCAGCTTTTCTGCAAAGTTCATCCAGTCTCAGAACTCTAAGTTTCATGGTTTGTTTGCCAGTGTTCAGTGTTCTTGGTTGTGTGTAAATGCAGTGAACATCTCTGTTCTCTAAAGTTTGGCACTGCAATTTTGAAAGTGATTGTCTGAAGAGCTGCTCATTGCATATAAATGATGAGAATGGGGCTGATAAAGACAAGAAAGGCCAGCAGAGAGTAACAGTAGTTATTACAACCTGTGATTTGCCAAATCTCTTAACTAAGCAATTTTCAGAAACAAGATAAGTAGCTTTACTCAAAACAAGTGTTGCAGAAAACAAATAAAAATAGTCAAATGTGAGATAATCTTAAGAGAGAAACAGAAGGTAAAATCAACACCAGTCTAGAATGACAATGTATTTTATAAACAAAGGAAGGGATGGGTTAGCCAATTCCACTTTTTAAAGTATTTTCTTTATTTTTACCAATATGCCACTTTTGCATTTCCAAATTTAAAGTTCAGAGATAGCATCTCCATAAATACTATTCAAGTGTTGCTTTATGAGGATTTCCCTTCATTTATTTTGTATTTATGCTTTATCAGCATTTTAGTATAAAATAAGTCTTTTAGGATGGATAAGACTGCCATAAGGAAAGCATAGTCAAAGCAACAATTAAAATTGATGAAAATTAGTCATTTTCAGTGAAACAGTTTTCCAGGTCAAGGATTACTAGCTGAAGAAACACTAGCTGAAGATGTAGCATTATAAATGGCCTTCTCTCAGCCACTTGTGTCGCTGGTCAAATAATTCATTTCTTAGTAAGAAATATGATGGTCTATTAGCAGAAAGAAAGATTGGGTGCACATTTATCAAACATTTCAGAGATGTATAAACATGCATATAGCATCCAGGAATATCCCATTATCCTATTCCAGAAGATATATGTAATCAATATTTCAAATATATCTAGTTAGTTTCATATGATTGAATTTTAAGTATTTCCTCTCTGTAAAATAGGCAGGGCTTTCAAAGCAGCAATGGTAATTTCCTGAAGTGTTTATTGACCAAAATTTGAAGTAGGTTTTCAGTGCTATCTAAATGGACCAGGCCAAAGGACAAGAAAAAAAAAAAAAAAGAAGTGATCTTCCACCAAAAGATGGAGACAAAAAAATCTTTCTAGTTTGTGTTACCCAAGTTCTGTTTAGGATCATTGGCTGTTTCACAGCAAGGAGAGCTTCCAAAGTATTAGCTTCCCTGTCCTTCTCCCACCAAAAGTAAATAAATAAACAAAAACCACCACCAGAAGCTTCTCTGCCAAAAAAGGGTAAAAATATATTTGGTGAAAATCAGTCTATCACAGGCAACAAATTGTACTGCATCTGGAAACAGAAGGAGGCATTTGCAAACATCATCTCACTGCTGTTTGCATCAAGTAAATATGCTTCTATTTGGTAGTCATCTGCTTGTTTCAAAAAAGAACTCTAGGGACAGGGAAAGCTCTTGGGCCCATGGCAACATTTGCCTGGTACTCCGCCGACAGCCCTCTTATTAGTCCATACTTCTTGCAGGAACAGGAGTGGTTTAGGGTAGAAGACTATCTTCTCTGTGAGTATCAATCATTAGAACTCACTGAGCTCTGAGCTTCGGGATGTATTACATTCCTTTCATAAAAAGACATTTTTCATAGCCCAAAATTCAAATATGCATTTTTTCTCCCCAATATCTCACATCAAACAGTGGATCTTTCAAGAGGGCAGTACAAGCAGTATGTAGTGGGAAAGGAATGCCTGTTGCAAAACCAATATTGCCAAAACATTTCTAATCATCAACAGCTGAAAATTTAAAGAAAATCTCTTAGCATGAAATTGTCCCACCAGAATTAGAGCTATTATTTAGTTATTCATTAGTATATTTGAATCAGGGTTTTCATGTGTGTGAAAAAGCTGCGTGTGAAAAAAAAAAATCAAATATTATTTCATGTTATGATCTACAAAGCTTGGAGTATGCAGCATTCCTTTCATTAATTCTGTATCTTGCCTCAGGCTTACACAATGTGTACTTCAACACCTTTAAGATGGTGGCTCTGTGTCAAAGAGTACATCTCTGAGTTCAGTCTGTGAAACGTCTGTAGGCATTCATATTGGACTTACAATATATGCAGAAGTATTGCTGGGAGTTGGCTTCATCCCAGCCATAGGGGTTTTGACTTCACTCTAGACAGCTTCAGAAGGGACTCAGGGATGAGTCACGTATTTTCCTTGAAGCAAGTGTAGATTCCTCTTGACAGCACTGCTAGATGTTTCTAAGCACAGAGTTTACCAAGAAGCAGTTTGTGTTTGCACAGAAATAGAAAAATAGAGAACCAGTTACTTTAAAGGTGGTGAAGTTATTGTACAGAAGGTGGCATAAACAGCAGGGCCTTCCCATCCTTTCTGGGAGACATGGGACCCTTTGCTGAGGTGCACTCACCCAAACAAGGCTGTAAGACCTCCTCAGGGCAGGCACACTTCAAAACATGCAAGGAGCACCTTTTTTCCTGGACATTTTCAAGTTCTTAAGACTCCATGTGATGCCTCTGGGGACAGAGGAGAGTTGCAGTGAGAGCCTGAAACCATGAATTGATGGAGAAAAAGGAGACTTTTTGGAAAGTCTTCCAGAAGAAATTGTCAGTACTTCTGTTCAGTCTCTCACATGAGACGTGCATGTGAAAATCTTTGGAAATTCAGGCAGGGTACCCAGGAGGAATAGTTCAGGTAATACTTTTGGATTTGTTCAGCAGCAGAAGAAAAACCAAATGAATGAAGGACACTGTGTTGCTCTAGCTTGAAAACCAGGCGAAATTTCAAAAAGAATAGGAAAAACATTTCAAAAAGAATTGGAAAGAGCATAGCTGCCATAGTTCATACCTGCAGAACTGCAAGCAGTAGCAGTGGTAGCAATGATCTCAGCAAAAAGTTTTAAGTTACTTTTCTGAGCAAAATGAGAGGTAAATCAAAAAGTGAAACATTACCATAATGTTTGCTCTTGAACTGAGACATTCCCATCTAATGAGTCAGCTCCTCTTGCTCCATTTGCCCAATGCTCCACCGGAATTTCTGCACTGCTCCATCAGTCACCTTCACATTAATTTGGTGCTGCTCAGCTCAGCTACAGCTGGACTGGAGGGGCATGTCTACCTGGTTGTTGCTAGGCCCATGCTGCATGTGGCCATGAAAATCAAGCAAACAAAGAATGGTAAATAGGAGCACAGGACCTGATAAACACTGTTGGGATGTGGCCCCAGCTGTCTGCACAGGAGGAGGTGGACATTAGAACAACAGAGGGAAGCATTTCTGGGTGTCTCTCAACAGAAATCAACAATGTACCTTCAAGGGCTCCATCTGCACACCCTTCTCCAAAAGCAAGAGTCCTTCTTCCTTTGTGCTTTGTGTGACCATCCATACATTCATGTCACAGCAGGAAGCTGATGCACATTGCTACTGATAGCGCAGTAGAAACTTTAATGGGGTAACAGTGTGAACTCAGTATGTATTGGAGGAGTATTAGGCTGGTGTTTCAAAGAATGTTTACCTGACTCCTGTGAAAAAGGTATTCTTTTGGGATCAAAGAAGACTTTTTGTCTTTGCACGTGCAAGTAGCTAATGGATGCTGTATTTTGCCTTAAGAATTTTACTCCTCACATTAGCTCTAAAAGGGCCAATAAACAAGAGAAAATAATCAGAGACTTTTCAGTTGCTAAGGCAATGAATTAATCAGTATATATGTGTTCAGCATATTCACACCATCCTGCCAAGGTCTACAGTTCTAGGTGTCCTGCTATATTTTTGCCAGCAGGAGAGAAGGGAGCAGAAGAATTGGCAGAGAAAGGAGTGTCATTTAGGGCTGTAACAAAAATTTTGGAAGGAGAAACCAGCACCTACACCACATTCATGTATTATGTGATATTATAGCACGCCAGCAAAATATGGCTTTTTTCCACTGTTCTGTGTAACAGCTTCATTTAGCCTAATTATTGGGTATAAAATCCTCTTGTCCAGTAAGAGATGATTTCTCCTCCCAGAGTTGTGAATTCAGCCTTAACTGTATTCAGTGTATTTGATCAGATCTACAGACCCTGAAGCCTCCACAGCTGACAAGGCATTGCTTCACTCAAATCATTAAATTTCTGTCTATCTCAGGACTCAAGTTCTTTAAAACCTTCTTCGAGTAAAATGCAAACCAGCCAAGCAGCACCTACATCATTTCCAAACCCAAGAGCATCAGTGCATGCTCGGGAGGGCTGAGGCTAGCACAGCATAGTTGATGTGCCTAGATAAGCCCACAGTTTGTAAATGTTTTCCATGCTGATCTGGCAGTCTGGCTTAATGGCTGTAAATTAAATACTGTGATCACTACTGACACGTGCAATTAGCCAGGAAAAAAAAAAAAAAAAAAAAAAAAAAAAAAAAAAAAAGGTTTTGGGGTTTTTGTTCTTTTTTTCTGTTTGGGAGATCAAATGAAGTATTTAAACTGTGTGGTGCATTCCTGCTTACCTATTTAAACACCAGAGATGAAGTCTTTACTGAAGTCCTTCACAAAGACCAGCAGTTAGCCAAGAAGCCCTTTCTTTGTCTCTTTCTTCAGCTATGTGGTCATGGGAAAATTTAGTGAAAAGCATTTGCACAGTTCCTTCCATGAGCTGTTATGCTTCAGACCTTTCTCTTCCTCTCATGCACATAAACACATCACTCTACAAAGCAAAACCTCCAGTTCACATTTCTGAACTAATCTATGCGTGCAGTTGTGGGTGGTGGATGATACATTCCTGCTTTTTAGTTTGGAGCTGCTTTTGTTTCATAAAGAATCTTACCTGTTCTATTCCCTGAAATGAAGGTTAAACATCCAATGAGGTTTAACCCAATCTGAAACCAAAAGGAGCCTGAAAGAAGGAAATCCGTGGCCTGACCTGCAGTGTTGTGCTGGAAAAGAGCTGTACAATCTATCACCTTAAGCACACAGCAGGTTATCATCATATCTGGAGTCCTGAGCCTGGTCCTTACCCCAATTCCAGTATGGCTTTGTGTGAATGTAAATCTCCTTATCTGTGAAGTGAAGATAATACTCCTCTAGCAGAGTGCTCAGTATAGCAGAATTAAATGGGTAAAGTTTATAAAGTGTTTTATACATCAGACAAAGTACATATAAAACCTAAACATCCTTACAGAAAGCCCCAGTAGCTGAATAACAGAAAACTAATAGGGAGAAAGGCATTACCAGCCTGGAAGAGAGAGCAAGTCTAGCCCTGAGCACTAGTTCTTGTGGAAAACCAATTTAACCCCTGGGGAGAATAGCTCTGGGAGGGAGGTGCAGGGTGGCTGCAGGGAGTGGAAGATCCTGGACCAACTTTCTTCATCCCTGCATCTCTCACCAGAGAGCAGGTTCCTGGGAGAAAACCATGTGCCTGGAGAATGTAATCAAAAGCCATGTGCAGCCCATTATTCAGTCTGATGCAGAAAGCAAGCCTGTCGTCACAGACACAGCTGGGTAATGGGTGCAGGCAGAGCCACCCTGCCTGCCCTACACACACAGGGGACCACAGCCACAGCTCTGCCAGGGCTGCAGAGACATGCTGCTGGGAAGCAGGGGTTTGATTTACACACAGCATTAAATGCCAAAGGCATTCAGAGCTCCCAGTTGTTGGCTGAAAGTGGAGTGGTTGTGAGCGCATGCTTGTGCCACATGGATAACTGAAGCTGTAGCTCTCTCTACAGGCTTCACGCACAGTCACTGTGCAGCCAGAGCCAGCGTGGCAAAAGCAGAAAGCCTGTCCCGTGCAGTAACCCACCAGTTTTCTCCCAGGGATCATGATCTTCTCCCATCCGGCTCAGCATTGTTCTCAGCATGCACTTGGGTTAAGAGAGTCTCAGTGTAGTACGTCTTTATCATTCTGCTGCGGTGAAAAGCTGCATGAACAGGTGGAAAAAAAATGAGGAGAAAGAAATAAATTTGTGGCCACTGCCTGCCCTCAGCCTGGTGCTCCCAGCAGCAGGAGCTGGCCCACACCGGGCTCCTGGCTGTGCCTGCCTGGTAAATGTCAGAAGAGCAGGACTGGGGCTGGAGTAGGGACTGAGGCTGGAGCAGGGCTGGGGATGGAGTGTGCCACAGGCCCATACTCAAGGCGTACAGGGACACAGACTGAGAGCTATCTAACCCAAAGCATCGTTAGAGTACACATAAGGCTATAAACTTCAGCACTGCTCTCTGCTGGGCCTGATGCAGAGCCCTAAACCATGCCTTCACAGGGTGTTGTGGTGCCAGGTGGAAGGCAGGCAGGCGTGGGGCTGTAGGGACCATCATTCTGGGCGATGCAGCAGTGCAATGGGGAGATTAACAGCTACTTGAGCATCCTTGTGCTCATCATACAGGAGTGAGCACTGCTCTCGGAGGGGACAGGGCGGAGGAGGCCACCGCCTCAATACAGCTGGGAGGAAGAAGAGGGCTGAGGAGAAAACAAGGCCAGATTCAGCTTCAGTCATTCATGCTATCACAGAAAGGGATTTTGATGCTTGTTGTTCAGGGCTTTTTTGCCAGGGTATTTGGGTGCTTTTGTTTAGTTGGATTTTTTGTTTGGTTTTTGTTTCTTGTGGGTCTTTTTTGTTTTACCTAATAAATTCCAGGGCTGTTATCAATATAATTCGATGATTCCTTCAGGTCATCTCATTGCAATGGATTTACTGGGAACACAAACCACATATTTAGAGCTAAAACGGACACTTTTCTTTTTTTCTTTTTTTTTCCTATTGTCCAATTATTTATAAAGTTCTCTGTGAATCTTGTAAATACATTTTTTTCATTTCCCCTCAGAGTTTGTCTTTCTCTTTGGCAAACATTGATTTTTTTTCATGTTTTTTTCCAGTGAACCTTGAAATTAAAATGTCTTTTTTTGTTTAATTTCTTTTTTGTACACTGGACTCATTGTCAGCACAGCAAGAGCAAGGTGCTTTGTTAGATTACTGCTGCTTCAAAGCTACTGAAGGGAAGAGTTGACCACATTTTCTCATATATGCGTGCTTCCTTAATAAGTTGCAATTATTCTCTTTAAAACACAAAGTCAGTCCCAAGCGCTCAGGATTTTAATGAAGCATTTACATTTTTTAGTATTGCAGAGTCAATTTTAACCAAATTATATCAGTTTTAAGAATTGCAGAGTTCTTTGTCCTTTTAGTGGTGTGCCAACATGGCTATACACAAAAATAGGAAGGATCGCAGGCAGAAAGAACATCTTTTATTAGACCAGTTGTTATAGCTGGGGGGGGGGGGAGTAAAAGCTTTCAGACACACAAGCCCCCTGAAAGCATTTCTGCTTTTTTCAACTATGTCAATTGTTCTAATAAAAAATATTACCTCTCTTTTCAGATCTTGTCTCTCTTCTACCCTTCTAGCTCTGCAGCTACAGCAACACTATTACTAGTAGAAAAATAATTGTATTTGTACAGCAGAGAATTCCTTTCATCATTTTCCATGTGTTTTTCATCAAAACTACTGTCTGTTCCCTTTTGTACAGTAGAGAATTTTTTAAAGTATTTTTAGAAAAGAACCATTTTTATGATAATTACTTTGTCATTTTATCTGCTATAGCAGAATTTGTCTCTATTACATGGTCCTGACTAAGAATGTTTTTTTTTTTTTCTTGGGCTAAATAGGCAGGGCACTATAGGTTGTGAAATTAAAGCTTAAATTATAGTAGGCTAAAGTGGTTGGACCCAGGGACACAGATACGTTTGTATCCTTAGTCTGCTCATCATGCCATCAGAAAGTTAGGAAATTCTGCCATCTTCAAAATATTCAGCTAAAATGACATCCTCCATAAATTAAAAGGGTTTGCTTTAGCTTTGTGACCTAGGGTTATACATTATGCTAAGCAGTATAACCATCTATGTTCAAAGGCTAAAGAGCAGGTAGTAAGTGTTTAAAGCAGCAAGAGTCATGTTTAAAAAAAAAAGTCTTTAAAAATGGATTGTTCTAGGCTATAATAAACTATGAATTGTAAAAGGTTAATTGACAAAATGATACTCATCTAACGCCATCTCTGTAATAGCAGTCATTGCTGAATCCATAATTCAGGGGTCTTGCTGTATTGACAATTACATTTCCTCAAAAAGTCTCTGGTTATTTCCTCAATATGTTTAACCTATGGTAATTAATTATAGATTTACAAGTGGTACACAGTCTGATACAGGTACCTGCAACCACTGTGCTACCAGCAAGAAAGGAAAATGCCTGTCTGCAGCCCAAGCTGGCCCAGGTATTGGTATAAAGATTCATGCCATGAGCTGACCTTTGCCTTGATCACCATCCGAATCAAAGAGACAGTGCGGGCTATGGTAATTAGCCTCATTTCACATTTGGCATTCAAGGAAGGGCAGCTTTGCCTCAAGGTTGCTGCACTTAGGTTCAAATCCCATTTTTGCAGAACCTCTGATCCACAAATCTGACATATTTTCCCCAAAACCGTATTACTTATTCAATGAGATACAATATGTTAACAGTGAAGAAAACTGGTAAGATTTTAAGAATAGTAATAAACAGTCAAACCTCTTCCATGTGTCGATTCTCAGCGTGACAGAGATGCCCTTTTCCTGATATAAAGATTCATTTTCATTTTATTTTCTAAACACACTACACTAAATCAGAGCTATTTGTTTTGTGTTGTCGTGTGGTTTCTTTTTAAAGCAACAGTTCTCAACAGGATGACAAATGAAGTCCCTGCTATTGCCACTCTGCAGGAAGGATTTGCCAAGCGCTGGCTAAGTCAGTGGCTTTTGTGAGCAGAATGAAGTGAAGCACGTTCACTTCTATCCCCGCCTGCTGCAGTTTGTACCCAAAAAAAAAAAAGGCACAGACTTGATAAGAAGAGGCTATTATAATGTCTCCTTAATTACAATTCATTGCTTTTATTTTTTATTTTTTTTTTACAGTACAAATTTATCAGCTATAACAAAAGATGTTTAAGAAACAAACCTTGTCAAAATAAATGAATTAAGAGCATTCATCCTTTCCCAGAGTGTGAAGAAGTTTGTAAGGTGATAATGAATTCTGTAATGCATTAGCCACACTTCTTAAAATGTGTGTACCATTTCCTCTGTAACTTGCTAAAGTTTTGTCATTCTCACTGAATTTCCAGTTATGGGCACAAATTAACAAGATTTGATTGTAATTGGACTTCAAGCAATTCAACTATTTTCCTGCCAAAGGCAGGATGTTTTCTCTGTGCAGAAGCCTGTTAAAGCTGCGTGAAATCCATATGAAATCCATAGGCATGCTACCGTTGGGCTTTGCTGTATTACTTGGCAGTGTTTTGCTGTAGAAGGTGCTGAGCATCCTTTGCTCGCCAGGATTCTGCTACAGCTTGGGTTGTCCCTGCGCTTTGCCAGGAGTCCTGCCCCAGGATCTTTTGGGCTACACTGCCAGTGGCAAGTCCATGGAGGACCAAATGCAGCTACTGTGGTGTTACCAAGTCCACCGTTACAAGTACTGATTTCTGGATGCAGCTACATCCACTTCACATCCATCATTTTGTTCCTGCACCCTTGAAGGAACAGGGTACTATGGTATACACAACAGATAAGTGGCATTTCTGCTCCCACTCCAAGTAGCACTTCCTAAACAGCCTGCAGACATTAAGCTGTTTCCCTGTCTTCCTCCTCCATGATTTCTTTCTTTTTTTTTTTTCCTGTAGAGAATATCTTCTATGCAATTCGTTGCCATGCTGGTGTATTCCTCTGTATTCTCATACTCTCCTCCTTCCCCATACCAGATAGCCTTTCCATTCATCATCAGTTCACAAACTTATGCTCATTCCTTATCACAGCCTCAATCTTGATCTTTCTTTTAAATATTAGAGCTGTTGAAGACAGTCACTCTTCTGATAAATTTTGCCTTTATGTGTGTAGTAAATGAGCATCCGGCTGTTTCTCCATGTAGTGAAATCTTTCTAGTAGCAGCATGGAATGGCTCATTTAGCATTTCATCAGATTATGCTTGTAATACTTAACACAAAAAATAGATGCTGATGACTCCTCCTCATCTGAACCCAATGGCCCAAGTAGCTGCTCAGATTCCTGGAGCCTCTTGGCACTGTAGCTTTTGTTTCTAAAGCTTGATAGTAGATCCAGCAGATCCTGTTTTTCTTTCGTAAAAAGGATGGCACTAACACTTTGTCCTTGCTCCACTGCCAGCCTCAGGCCGCTGCCTCCCTGCTGCCATACCCTGGACAGATGCTACACTGGATCCAAGCTCCTCCAGCTCCAGGTCCTTGTTTGAGAGCTTAGGTTGAGGCCTGTCCTTGTGACTGAGTGCACACATATTTGAGAGATGCCCTGTAAAACAGGGAGTGATTCACTGAGATATTCATGAATGCAGCAAACACACACACACACACACAAAATTAAGGAGCTTAGCTGTTTGCAATCCAGCTTACATGGGGCTATGGATATCTTCAATCTGTTTGTCTCTGCTGTTTAGAAACAGAGATATGCATAAATCAATACTACTGGTAGTCCAGCTAAAAATTCTAAGGATCAGAAATGTGAATTAGCAGGGAAATACAGGCCGTGCGATTCTAGACAGAGGTATCTGAGATAAAAAGTAAAAAGTGTAACGCAGTTATTAATAAAAACAATGACCCCAAACAAGCCAGGATATTGGCCCTGCTCCAGTCTTCCAATGCTCACTAGCAGGATGAAGGAAAAACAGCACACACAGAGAAGAACTCCTAGAGAAATATAACCCAGTTATTGCTGAAGTATTTTTGCACTGCACTGTGATGCAGAGACTCAGGCTACTTGAAAAGAAAAGAAATGTGGAAATCCATCCTACATGGCTCCTTCACAGCCTCACAGGGTTGTTTCTGATGCTCTGCTACAATGCACAATGCAGATGTAACGCTTCCTATTAGATATCTCACTGAAGCTGCCATATTTGCATTAAAGCATACACAATTTTTTAGCTAATAAAGTTAAAAATATTTCTTAAATTTAGCATATGTCCTACCTGTTGGCTGAGAAGCAGTAGCAGTGCACAGAGTTCATCATGCCCAGGGGTCACAGTATCTCTCCATCTCAGAAACGTGTCCCTCCAACACGTGGCAGGTGCCACTAGTAAAGGGCAGAAGGGACTCTTGTGTATGCACAAGCACAGCTCTCAGTTTCCCCATCTTGTCTTACCAGTGTGCTCCCCTGACACTGGGAGCATCTCAGGAATGTTCACCCTCAAACTTGGAATAAAATACATCATTCTTCAGCAGCAACAGTTGTTCCCATCTTATGATGATATTCAGTGGTAGCAGCAAGCATCTGGAGGTTAAGCTGTACTTCCTAAACACTTGATATTTGTAGCTATGGAACTATTCATAAATTGTTGTGTTCACTGAAAAGGATTCACAGCTATAGTTGGAGAAGACCTTCAACAGGAGATATTAGGCCATAGTGACCCATATAAACAAATTCAGTAAGCTATAAGAAACTATTGCAATCTATTTAAAATATTACTTGGGCATCACAGCACAAGAAGAGTTTTCTGACAGTTCAGTTAGTCGACTGAAGATCTGCTTCCCATCTACATTTAAAAGCTATTCCAGTGAAATAAACACGTTTTTTGTCTGCTGGAGTAGAGCCAGCATGTGCTGCTACTGTGCTTCAAGTGCCAACATTAAAAATGCATTACTTTTAGTACATATAAAGGGAACATACAAACATCTCTGAAATCCTGCAGCTCATAGGAAAACTCTCCTTTACATAAATCACAAACAAACAAAAAGTTTGGTACACAACTGAAAAATACACTAAAAACAATTCTCTCTAGCATGTTATTTATAAAGTGTATATACCAACTATAGGAAGAACTAAAATGATTTTCACTAGTGACGGCTATGTGTAATTTAATACCACCAATGAAAACTAGAAGTAGTTGAAGCAGCTGGGATGAACTCCAAGCACTGCTCATTTTTCAAGTTTTGAACACAAAAAATAGGAATTAAAAAGAGCTCTTGTGGCATCTCTGCACCAATAGCAGCTATATATTCTGGTGGAAAAGGTGAAAAAACAAAACTGTGTGGAGAGAAAACAAATGCTTCCCCACAACCACAGTATCAAGCTTCCCCTGAATGGATTCATTTTTTCAACTCAGTCTTAAAAGTAAAGTGTTGTGTACAACATAGATGTGAAGAGACACAACACACCTTAAATTTCACATCTCCTCCCCTACTCTTTCTTTGCACAGTGCTGTCCCTGGCATCTCACTCCTCATCAACTTCTTTGCTCAAAACAATGTCAAATACATGCTGACCTTGTACCCTGCAAAACCAGAAGCATCCCATAGCTCTGTGTTGATTTTTTTCTTATGAAATCTCTAGACTAGGGGAGAGCATTCACAGTGCATGACTTCTGCTGACCTTTAGAGAAACTTCTCCCAAACTGCTGCCTCTTACACTGAAAATATCATCTTTCCCTCTGCCTGATCTATATTTCTTGTTGCAAGCACAGCAGAGGTATCTTGAAGAAAGTACAGTCCTGAAGAGCACTATAAACTTTCAAGACATGACATCCCTGGACCCAGAAGAGCTCCCATCCAAGAGACTGGCAGCAGGAACCACAGCAGGCCGTCATCCTCATGTTCTTTGGGGAAGCAAAGGAAACAGTAAGCCAGCTTTGCTCTCCATGCATCACTCACTCTCAGCTTATACCCCTGTGAAAAGGAAGCTGATGGATTTGTGAAGAGGTCCTGTGTTTCTGTTTCTCCAGTAGCCTGGGGAGCTGTGTGGTTTGTAAAGTCACCAGTGCTGCATGTGATTGGAGATGAAAACATGCTCCCAGCAGAAAAGCTAGAGATAGCTGAAGTGTAAAACTGGAGTGAGAATGGAACAAGGCAGCTATCTCAACAACAGCATGCAGGACACCAGCTGCAAGCAGCAGAACAACCAGTTCTCCTATTCCTGGGCACAGAGCCAGGTGATGCTGTCTGGTTCAGTTGTTCCTCATGGGACCTTTGAAAGCCGAGTTCACACTCACTAGTTCATCACACCTACCTTTGCTCCAGGACACTGGTTTCCTAAACAGTCATTGAGATGTGGTTTATGAGCAACACATCTATATAAAACAAAGGTCAGCACAGCATTCATTAATAAATACCGTAACAGTCACACTGCAGGATACAAGTGCTGCGCTGGTTACAGGCTATTTCCTCACAAACCTTCCAAGTTAAATACATAACTTCTCATTAACAAATTGCCATTAGTCTCAGATGTCAGCAACTCAAACAGCCAATGGGATGGTGCCCCAGTGCTCAGCAGGACTCCCTGCCCACGCACCGCAGTGTGTCATAGCAGGGCTGCAGCTCAGTATGGGAGAGCTCATCTCAGCTCTGCCAGCCCTGGGACAGGTGCTGCTTGGGCAATGCCTTCACAGGGAAGCATGGCCACCCAGCCTGCTGCTGTGTGAAATGGGCAAACTGGGTCTGGTGATAAGGCAGACAGTTCAGACCAAGCTCGTCTCCTTTAAAAATAATAATAATAATAATAATAAAAAAAATAAAGGCCTGTTCATGACTTTACATTCATAAATACTCTCACAATGTCAAAGGATGGGGGGGGGGGGGGCTTCATCAATTCATTAGATCTGCTGCCATGAATTATTTATATGCAGTGCTAAAAATGGTTCTGAAACATTACAAGAATTCAATATCAGTTTTCACAGTGGGATTTCATCATTTTAGCACTGGAGCATAATAGCCTAATGCAATACTAATACGATATGGTGCTAATAGGGTACAATGAGAGTTCTCTCTAATATGCAAACATTTCCATGTTGCATTATTATTTCTTTTAAGTTAATATGATATGGTGATAATATGATGAAATGAATTAGTTTCATATCATTGTTTGCATGAGTTGCGCATATTAAAAGAATATTTCCCCCCCTCCCCTTGAATTCACTTGGAATGAGCTTGAAAATTTACCCTGTAGTTATTCTTATGCTAATGAGGCTGTTTAGTAGGAAACACTCCCGCTGTTGCTTAGCCAGCTGAAGAAAGAACAGGCATGTGTCACCTCTTGCTGGAATAAGAATTTTCCTGGCCTACTTTGAAAGCCTCTGTCCTAAACACTTCTGCTTTAACGTTTCCCACTTGTTCATAGATTCGCTATATATTTGTGATAAATTCACTGGTCAGTATTTATCAGAAGAACTTCTACATAAGCAGATATCTTCCAGTTCAGCTCCTGCCTCATGGAAGACGTGGGTAGCAATGCACTAATGGCTCTCAGAAGCACTGGCTGTGCAGATAACCACAGACACACACCATGTCTGTTCTGCTTTGGGGTTGCAAGGTGCTTGCTCCATCCTGAGGGCTGGGAAAAGCAAGGCAGCAAACCCAAATCCCAGCCCAAGGGTTGCTTGTGGCCCTCCTGTCTCCCTCTCTACATTATGTGGCATTTTTCCAAAGTTATAGGAGATATAAAAGGCCAAGTTGGCCAAAAGATTTTACTCCCTGCCTCAAAAAGGAGAATATCCAACAACCTTGGGGAAAAATCCATTCTGCTCTTCCTGGAAAAGCGTCCTCCTCCCTGGCTCATCAGAGTGACTTGAGGATCACCTAAGTTCCTGCTGTGGTGTCAGCCCTGTGGGGAAAGTATTTGGGACTGGCCCAGACATCCTACAGATACAGTGGCATCCCATGCTGGCATGAGCTACAGAGCTTGGGGCAGCTGAAAAGTCCTGTCCCGATCCTCTGCAAGCATTTTTCCATTGCACTGAAATGTAGAAAGTGGAGTAGATGTAATGCAACTATTTGGCCTATTTCAGAGGGACTCCCATGGCTCACAATACTTGTTAATAAATTAATAAAAAAGTAATTTAATAAAACTGAAGTGCTGAGATTTTCTATCTAGGGATGCCATAGCATTCCCATACAGGATGGTGAGCAACAGCCTCGTCTATCCTCACCCCCACGTTAACCTCACACACATTCAAGTATCACCTTCAAATCCCAGCAAATCCAGCTTTTCTTGCTTGAAATTCCACTGGTATGACCTTTAATTCACATGAAGTTGCCCAGGAAAATTTACACATGAGGTTAACAGTTCATGTACAACACTGAAAACTTCCACAAATGTTACAGGAGCTTAAAATGTCATAAATAAAAGAGCCCAAAGTTTTTTAATTATCAGATTTCCAAAGCTACTCTACATAATTCCCCGTATAATCCAATCTTAAACTCAGAAGACATTCATGCAGATGACATTTTCTCTCTGTTTTGAATGGGGATTATTTTTTAAGAGGATACAGTACCTGGAAATATTTCGATAGGTCTGTTATTTAAAGCATATTTAATGGCATTTATGTTTTAATCTTCTTACTGACTAAACTTCAAAGAGAGCTGCAAGTAATTCAATATGAAAGAAATAATTAGTCATTAGTTAATAACAAAACAGACATAAGTAAAGAGTCAGTTGGTTCATACACTGGACATAAATGGGAATAACAGACAGGGCACTTCGGGGTACCACGCTTCCTTTGATTAAGATTTTGAGTAAGTAATTGCATTGTCCACATCTTCCTGACACTTTGGAAGGTTTCTGCTGCTTGCGGACTTTGGCTTCACTAATCTGGCAACCCAGCAATCACAGACACTGGGCCAAATTCACCAGATTCCTTATAAACCAGCAGATTAAAGGAGCCATTGCCAGGCAGAGAAAAGAGGCAGATAAATAATTTTAATGACTTTCATTCACCACTTTCTAGCCTGAATACAGTGTAGCACAGTCCAAAATCTCTCAAGAGGTGACTACTCCCATTAACCACAGCTTACAGAAAATTGTACAAGAACCAAACTGCAGGTACTTTGGACTCAAGAGTTTTAGAAACAAACTGATTTTAGCCATACCAGTTCAAACCTGCTTCCTTGGTGCTGAGAGTCAGGTACTCAGCTGCTGTTTAGCTGTTTCCCTGCTCAGTAGTGTGGCTGATGCTCTGCTCCCTAAACTCTGTGTATCCTCATTTTCTGCTTCACCCCTGAAAGAGCCTGCAGACGGCTCCCTGCTTGTTTTTCTTCTCACATTCTGCCTAACCCTAGGAGCAAAGAGCTACTCTGTTAGAAGTAAAGGTGTTAATTAGTGGTGAACCTGTTTAACCCAAATGCTCTTTCATGCAGCTTCATTATGAATCCCAGAAAACCTCAGATTGTAAAATGGCTATGATTTGCCTGGATTAGAGCAGATACTAGTTCTTTTGGAAACAAACAAGTGCTTTACCAAAAGGCTCTTTCCAGTGGTCTCATAAAGTGGAGTCTGCTGCACCCTCCCCAGGAAGAACTAGGTGTACCCTGAGGCAATAAAACACAGGTATGGCACAGCTTTCCTCTAGCCCTCTGAAGCTGTGTCCTAAGTCAGCAATGGAAGCAAGGAAGAAGGGAGAGGCAATAGCATGCAAATAAGAGACACTGGCTCTGTCCTTTTTCCAAACTATTATCTACAGGTCCCTTAGAGAGGAAGCTCCTGGACAGCCCACTATGCTATGTGTCTACCTGAGGAATAAGCTCATGCTGATCATCACAAAGCACACAATAGAAGAGATACATTTTAAAGGTTTGGATTCGTACTTCTACACAGATCTGATTTTATAAAACAAAATTAAAAAGTAAATAAATAAAGCTTTCCTGTGGCCAAGACAAACTGACGTGATTTCTTGTAGCTGTCAGTGGAGCAAATAGGTCTCACAGAACCTAAGTACTGTAAGCCCTGCCTTTATTTTGCACTGAAAATCATTTCTTGGTGTGACCATTACCATTGCTTGGTTACTTGTAGAAAACAATTCCGACTACCAGGAAATAATTATGAACAAAGCCCAGTTAATTATACAAGACATCTCAGCTGCCCTAATTAAAGATCAGTTCAATACTGTTCACTTGGTAATTTTATTTTTAATTGTGAATAGATTTAGTAGAAGCCTGGCTGATAAACAAATAATGAGATTTGTGCTCCAGAAGGAATCTGATTAATAAAATTATTCACCAATCATTTATTTCCTCTGGCTTATATCATTCTTCCTTCTCCATTAGAACTGGAATAGAATTATAGGAATTGCTTTAATTGGTTTCAAAGACAATGTCCCTTCTCGTCACAAACATTCCACAGTCCTGGGCCTCAGAGTTGAGGCCTTATTTATGCAACTATGACAAAATCAGGAAACAATTCAGTCAGGAAAATGCTAAGTCTCAGATGCAGCAAAAAGTCCCGAGCAAGTCAGTTCCTGGATTCAACATGAGAAAATGGTCAGGGCAGGAGACAGAGACCAGGCAGAGCACCAGCTTCCAGCAGTCATCCTCACCTTTTCCTCAGGAGAACACACACAGAGCCTGCTGACTACCAGACGTACTGTCATAAACCCAAAGACAGGGCTGCAAATAGAAGAAATTAAGACTTCCTGCCATGGCTACAGAAATCAACCCAAGGATATTGTCAGAGCCATGCCTGGAGTGCACAGCTGGCATGGAGCTGCTGAAGGGCCACATGGACAGGATGGGGGGAAGAGGAAGAGCCTGATGCATGAAATGCCTGCAGCTAAAGCCCACAAACCGTTTTATGTTGCCACTAGATCAACGATGAATGACTGCAGTTAAAGTGGAAAAACAACTTTACATATGTTTCCTACTACAGTCTGCCAGCCTCATATTTTAATGGTAAACTGAAGCAATTTGCTTCCTTTTTTAATGGAGTATAGAAGGAACTCGAGCATAATGTTTCTACCCCTGTATGATCAATACCTTTAACACACTTATAAATTATTAATATCCTGCTCACAAAAATTCTTCTGAAGAAGCATAATCACTCAACACAGCACAAAAGAAAAAAGAAAATTAAAGAATTAAGGCATTTCTTTACATTTTTAGAAGTTTCCAGCAGCTTCATGGGGTAGCTGAAAAGCTATACTGTATTCAGTATAGTGTATTAGATGTAGTCTACTTATTAATTTTTCTTCCTTCCATGGCAACATAAAGGGACTTGGCATGTAACTGTTTAATCAGTCAAAAACCCATGCCATGATGACTGTCTCATTACATTCCTCCTAGAAATGAAACTCTCTTCCAGATGAGGAAGTTCAGGGTAAGAGGAAGGGGTTGAGCTGCCTTAGAAGTCAGTGTAAATCAGAGTTATTCAGGACTGGGGCATGCAACAGAATACAACATTCCCAGTTCTAACACCACAGTACTCCTCCTGACATTCCAAAACCCACAGAGAGGACACATCTTATTGCTAAATAATATCATGTGCCGTATTGACTTAGCTGCATTTCATGAGCTAAATTACCAAATCAGATAATAATCTTACAAAACATGTTTCATTTTTTAAAATCACTTCTCATTTTCTGAATCAAGAGGAGGGAGATTTTTTTTTTGTTCCCAGTAAGCGCCATTCAGTATTTTCTGCTAAGTTATAATTAGGCCATCTTAGCCAAAAACAGCAGCATCAAACTATAAAGCCCACAACTTTATTTCAATTTTTCTTCTAATGGAGAGTAAACATGCTGCCACACAAGAATCAACAACTCAGAAAGTCGCCTTAAGCTCTCAAGTGCTATTCCAGAGAGTACTAGTAGGATTATGGGGCTCTCCTTTGTGCATCTTGTCTCTTTGAACAAAAGATCCAGTAAAGGCAGATCCACTCAGATGTCATACTTGATCAGATGAAAATGAACAGTAAATATGTTCTTATCTAACCAAGAGATGAATTATTTGATCAAATGTTTTGAAGGCAGGTTTTTATGTATCTGTACTCAGCAGGCCTAAGATAACATTGCTTTGGGCTGGTAAAATAAAGCAAACAAAAACAAACAAAAAAAAATTAAATCTCACTTGGTCTTCTTTACAGTGATTCTGGGGTTGAACAGGTCCACAGTCCCTAGCAGTTACTGCTCTTGTTTCCTTAGGTCATGATAAGGCTGGAGAATACATAACCAACATTGTTTCAAAGTATTCCCTGGCTTCTTACAATCATTTCCTTAGAAAGCATCAATGTATATCTGAAAACAAATGCTGGATTTCAGCAGCCTCTTGTGTAGCCTAGTAAAATAGCAGGAAGAAAAACATAATTAGCCAGATTAACTTCTCCAACTCAGATATGTTAACAACCTTCGTCAATACAAATATGAATAGGCATTATAATGCTATAAAATGTAGCTTTATGTGTTTCATTTTTATTTTTTGTTGTTTTGCAGAGCCAGAAGGTAGTGCAGTTGCCAACACAGCCAGGAAGTCCGAGCAGAATTAAATGCAAGAAGCCCTGTCACTTCAGTGAATGCTAAGAAAGTAGCTGTTGTTATACAATTAAAGTTCAAGGTTGCATCTATAATAGGCTTTTCAGCGTATTTGAAAGTAGATTTAAATTGTTACTCACCCCTAACCTTCTTAGAGATTCATGGTGTCGAGTACATAAAACGGAACAAACTGAAAGGGCTATAATACATTTACTGAAAGAAAAGAGTCTTGTAGCTAGAGAAAGAATGTTGCACTGGGAAACAATAGGGTTTTGGAAAAGCTGTGCTTTGTGAGAGGAACTTTCCTTTTCCACCTTCCAAATTATTCTTATAAAACAGTTCTACAGAAACATAGCCAGGGTCACTTATCAGTTTTATAAAGATGGTTATTTTCTATTCATTTATGAGATTAAGTGGGAAGATGAATTTTTAGACTTGATTTAGTCATGAAATGTGTTCATGATTTCCATACAACACTGGTAAAGATATGGACAATTATTATTTTTTTTTTCCTTCCAGTAAGTTAGATAGTTAAAGAGCTGTGAACACCAACTGGTGCTCTCCATAAAACTCTGTATGTCTAGAAATGCAGCACATTCTTGAAGGCATCTCTGGGAACTCCGATAGAATAGTGACATGATTGGAGTTGTTTTTGCTTTGATTACAGGATGTTTCTCACACCATTCATCAAATACAAAATGACGCGGGAACTCTAACTGAAGAGAATAGACTGATCAAAATCCCACTTGTTTCAGAACTTGCAGAAAAGATGATAGAAAAGAGGAATAGGAAAAAAAAGAAAAAGAAATGCTAGCAGATAAGCCTTCGCATTTATAATGTCACAAAGAAAGCAACAGAAAGTGGAAGAGGACCAACAGTGGCTAATCGTATGTAATGGCATAGCATACAAATATTTGCAATGTTTTGTGTGTGGTTTTTTTTGTTTTTGTTTTTTCCAATTACTTTCCAAATTCAGGTTTCCCATTACAACTGTAGCGCCTCTGTAAGTTCCACTGCCCAAATTTTCATCCAGGAGAGGCTGAAATGATTTATCTCGAGATTTAAAAAATACAGCTTAAGAAGTACATTTCAGTCCAGTCTGTTCCCTTTATCCAGAGCATCTGGAAAAGGATGGGAGTATTTAACTGTCCTAAGAAGTTAGTCTCACAGTCTTTTCAAGAAAGTCAAGAATTTGAAACCCTACTACATCTGTGCAAATTTTTACTGTACTCAGCACATGGATTTTAGGCAGAAATCCAAAGTGCCTGAGTATTTTGTGGCCAGCAGGCTTTGTAAGCTTCCTGGATGCTTATCTTCTTAGAAATAAGAGGTTAAAATCTTTTCAGTAATTGCTTTCTAAAGAAACTTCTGTCCCACAGCTCACAGACTTGACATATCTGTCAAATGCAAGTTTACTGAAGAGGCCTCATTACTGCAAATATATTAGTGATATTCTACATTATTACCCCAAATTGGTATTTGCAACCCTTCCTGATCTATGAATTTCACTGCAAAGAAATGTTTTATATATGTGTATAAACATACCATATGTACAACGCTACAGGTTCTCAGATTTGCATATTGTAAACTTTATTATATACACTGAAAACTGACTGATGATGAGTGCTACTCTTGTAGTCTAATTTCCTTCTAATCCATGATTTGAAAATTCCAGCTAATGGGCTCATGACAAGATTAAATTTGGGGTAGTAGCAGACTTAATCAAGAAAACAAACGGGATTCATTAAAAGCTGGCACTTGTCAGATAATCTTTGGAGAGTTCTCACCGCAGTCTACACATCCCCATCAAAAAGAACAAAAAAATATATAAGCAGAAATCTTCAGCTGTTTTTATCTCAAGCTGTTAAGCCAATTCAGTGGAACTTAATAACAGAAAACAGACTTAGTTAACAACTTTAAATTCCCTGTTCCATGTCCTCTTTCCAACTCATTATACTCTTTTCATAGGTATTTGCAGTAAAAGGTTAACTAGAAGCTTCTTCTCACAGTTGAAGACAAATTGGCTATAGTTTCTATGTCCCCCTGTAACACATAGCTTAAGACTTCATTGCAATGCTGAAAGTATTTCTTGGGAAATACCACTAAGGTATCACCCACCTCCAAGAGCTATGACCTTGTTAAAATATGCATGTAATTATTAAATAACAAATAACTCATAGAAATCAGTAAATTATGCCTTTAGCCAACATACTGTCAAAGATAGTGGTAAAGCAAGATTTATACTGCAACAGGTAAACATCCGTCCTTGTTCTACTTTGAATTTAAGAGCAATGAATAAACACATACAAAGTTTCAGTAAGCCTTTTCCACTTCTCCTAAAAACACACACCATCCACTGTCACTGAAGTCTCTGTAAATTACCTGAATTCTAAGGACCAAATAAAGACATCACTGCTGGCTGCAGAAAGGATTTGACCATGCTTGGAATCAGGAATTTTTAAATGCATTCGGTCTGTTTTCTAATGTCCTCTCTCGGCAAAGGCACTTTACCTTTTGCTAACACCTGAAGTAACACTGCTAGAATAAAGGATTATCTACCATCTCTTTCCAGCACTTGCAGGAAATCTGACTCCTGGTTCATTTGCTCTTATTTGGTTCACTAATACTTCATTCTGCAAAAGCTTATTTACTCTTGCTACCACCTCCTAATTACTTCAAGGAAGCCATATTGTTCTCTCATCATGCTTTTTCCTAGTTTTTTTCTGAGCAAGACATATTTTTTGTTAGAGTATCCAAATTCCTTGCATGTGGGTTGCACCTTCTGCAGCATGCATCCTTACAGCGTGTCTAAATTTGCTAAGGCAATTTGAGCATTATCTGATTGCTAATTAGTGTGCTATAGTAATTCTGACCTTTAAAAATGGTCTTTTATCCCCACTGTTTCAGAGGCCTGCTGTGCTTATGCTTCTTACGTGAATTTTCTCCATCTATGACTTCTGTTGTCAGAGAACTCAGCTCATTTAGATGCTGCTCACTGAGGTTGAGAATAGCACTGGATAGCATTTTAAAGTTGGTTTTGAAGTTGTTTGGGTTATTTCCTCCCCCTCCCAGTTGCTTTCAAGGCTTGATTACCTCAGTTACATCCAGCAAGCATTCAGATAGTTGAGTTGTTTGCAGTATCAAAACATGCTGCCAGCTGCCTCACTCCACAGCCATGCAAGAGGCCTTCCCCTTCAGCGAGAGAGTCCTGGCATGTGTGGAGTGAGAGCAGGAAGGGCAAAGACCACCTGAGAATTACAGAAAACCTGTTCTCAAGTTCCTCCAGTGCACTGAACCAGTGTGAGCAACCCCACCTCCCCAGGGTGGCCTTTCTTCACAGATCTGAGGAGCGTCTGAGAGACGCACACTGAGCTGCCACTTCTAGAGACGATGCTTCTGTCTCCTGACAATGCATAATCCTTCTGTGCATACGGCTTCTGGCCAGTGCTCTTCCCTGACAGATATTAACAATATGGAAAAGGCTGTAAAAGGTTTATTATGAAAGCTCAACATGAGAAGTTCCCCTTTGCAGTGGTGCCCTCTAAGAGGTGCAGAACTGCATGCAACAGTGCTTCTGTAACCATAAAAATAGCTGTTAAATTAACTGGCCTTATTAGAATCCCTTCTCTCTTTTCATGATTAACACAGAAAAGGGAAACAGAAACCACTATTGCAGTGCTCACTATGATCCCACCTCAAGGAAATGCTACCCTGCAGCCCGCTTGCCCTTCCCCAGTCCTCTGAAGAAGCCACATTTCTCAGCACACTTTAACACAGCCCACATTTTTGGATGACAAACCCCATGAAACACTACAGGTTTACCTCATACTCACATCACACATGAGAAATAGGGGAGAATAAGAGCCTTGCAGGAGCCTCATCAGGCTCTAAGGCTGGGGCAGGGCAGCAGAGGTAGGCACCGTCCTACCTGCAACAGACCCAGGTCTCCCTGAAGGCCAGCAGTGGAGGCATAGTCAGCCGAGAACTGGGGGCTGCACCCAGTCCTCTTGTGCCTGGCAGAGGCTGCTTCCCCAGCTGTGTAGGGGTCTTTGCAATGAGAGAACAGCTGCAGCTGCTCACTTATCACAAAAAAAAAAAAAAAAAAGAGGCATGGAAAACTGCCATATGGGGCAGGGAGTCATCAGAATAAAATGTCAGTTTAAGCAAAACCTGTGACAAGGTATCAGTCCCTGAGAAGTTTGATATTCATTTATGTTGTCAAGGTCAAACTTTGAAAAAGATGCATACTTCATTCCAACCACTAACGTTACTGTGAGAATACTCACGCAGGCCTGCCAAGCTGTCCTTTATGAACCAAGCACCAAGGAGGTTCCTGCTATGCAGCCTCAGGAGCACTGAGGAATTCCAAGGGTTTTGCTTGTCATACTGGTACCAATCAGTGAGTTATCTGAGGCATGTTTTGCAACTGTCAGAAATCTGTACCTGTGTGACACGACACAAAACAGAAGAAAGCTGTGTATAACAGAACAGCTACAACTACATTCATCTGAAAACAAACAAGGCATATGATGAAAAAGAGACCTACTCCAAAACATGCTACTGGAGAAGACCAAATATGCTGTTGATGCTTTTTGTAGTTTCACCAGGAAAGTCAACACATAGTCAACACAATATCAAAGCCTAAAGAGTGCAAATGGTCCCTTTTTAGTCCTGAGAGATTTCTATGTTTTTGTTACTAAAAATGTAATCAGTTGTATAAATACACAGAGCATAAGAACATGCATACATGAGGCACACATCAAACACTACCCGGATATATCTTACAGCCTTTGGTTTTCATAACGAATTTCTTTCTTCAAAAGTCTTGACTGCAAGTTCAAACTACTTGTTTCAGCTAAAGCTGAAACATGATTTTGAAGATATCACATAAGACACAATAACTTTTCACAGGAACATCAAAATGGGAAACAACATACTGACCAAGGGAGATTGTGTTGGGCAAAACGACATAGCATGCAGATATCATTACGTACAGTAGGGTATTTTATTGTGCCACATCAGTGTGTAGTTCAGCATACTTCAGAGGAGGAATAGAGCAAATTAATTATAATTTACCCTTTGAATATGACTGAATATAATCAAAACTCTTGTAATGGGTTTTCTGTGGCACTTCCCAGTGGAAAGATGCTACATGAGACACCAGAACCAATGTATTTCTTGGCTAATGAAAAAATCTGTGCTGTCATAAAACATGTCCTTTCATTATCTACCCAACTTCTCTGAACTGACCTCCAGGACTTCCCTTTCAAGTAGCAGGCATTAGACGCAACATGGATAGCTGTAAGCCATAGCTTGTACTGCTGCAAAACCCTTCTGTGAGTAACAGAGCATGTACACATGTAGATATCCAATCTACATGAACAACAACATTCACAAATATTTCCTGTTATCAAATAGAAGTTTGTTTTACATCTAGCTGTGTTTTATCTATTCAAAATAAAAGTCTTCCATAAAGCAAATTAAAAAGAAAAACAAAACAAAACAAAACAAATATTTTAATCCAAATGTTAAGGCTGCTCTGCAGTGTCTTGGTTTTGGGGTGCAGGAGCAGATCTACCAGGTACCACTAAAACTAAGATCAGCTTAAAAAATACATCAGGTTTTCTTGGGGCAACAGGTTGAAATGCTTAAACACATTTTTACCTGAGTAGAGGAATGGCAGAGTACTGAAAACTGAACCAAAAAGGACTGTAGCCAACATGTCCATGCCCCTACCACCTTCTACCATACTTGCATTGGCAAGATCTGGGGTGAGATCTCCTTGTGCAGCTCTCAATAGCAGTTCCATATTGGCTTTGGTGTTAAGTTTTCCTTCAGGTGATAATGGCAGTTTTTCAGCTCTTCAAGTAGGCTAAACTCCAAGAAAGTTTACCCAGGAAATGTGAAGTAGGGAAGAGACATAAAGTTGTCCTTAGACATTACACATCCATCCTTACTGTGATAGACACTGCAGATAATTTTCCTAGCAGGGAATTTCTTGTGAGCATTTTCCAGTGAAACATTATTAAGTGTTCCTGCCAAAAGCAATTTGTTACAAAAAATGTTGGAGAGATGGAACCAAGACAAATTAGCCTCAGGATTTTAGATACAAAGATATGTTCTTTTTGTACTAATCCTATGACTGTGGATATCTTTTCCAGCACACTTGAAAGCAGCTTCACATGTGCTGAACTTACTGTCAGACATGCAGGATATCCTTCCTCAAACTTTTAAACAGAAGAAACTGCAATTAATAGCACTAAAACCATTTTAAGAGTTTTGCAGCCACTCTTGCTGCAATCAAAAGATGCATCTCCAGCAAAATTAAATAAAATATTCTTTCAATTTTTCAGGACAACACAATAAAACTTTTTCTACCATTTTGTAAGTTGTAGCATCATGAAGAACAAGTACAGTTACCTTGTTTTGAAGTTTTCCTTGTTGATTACAGAATAGTTGAGGCTGGAAGGTACCTTTAAAGTTCATTTGGTCCAAACCCCTTCTCAGTGGTGTTTTTGTGCAACACAGAAAGTGGCACTATAGAGACAAGCACACGTGCATCCATTGAGACACTCCAACAGCACCATGGGGTGGTGGCCCTGTGCCTGTGCTCAGCATGGTTCCCCCTAGTGATCTTCAGAGCAGCTTTCTTGCAGTCATTTCGAGCAGGCTAGGCCAAACCCAACTCTTCAGACAACAAACACACAGATTGCTTCGAGCAGCCTCTCTGCACTCAGCTGTTCACTCCCTCAGCCCCACTCCCACCTGTCCTTCCTACTTACTCCCTCACTGTCCAGCTTTTCTTTCACTTCCCTCATCTTTCTGTCACACTGAGGCTGCCTCATCACCCCGTGCCAATTCTTTCTCTGTTGCTTCCACCATGGTTAGGCCAGACCCACTCCACCCTCCCTGGTCTGAAGCAGGAGCTGCTGAGAGCAAGGGAGGGCTCCAAGCACAGCACAGACCTGGTTAGTAACAGCCCTATGTACTGGCAGCTCCTACCTGAGTATTGGCTCTGATAGTAGGGAAGTCTGTCAGCATCATTCTAAGGCTGCAGAGCTCTGCCACTGTGAAATGCTTTGTTTTATTTTGCATGGCTCCATTTCGCACACTGATGCAGCTGGCTTAGCCTACTGTATTTCACTTTTCTTAATTGGATTTTGCTCATTATTCCTGAAAACCTCCAAAATCACAGCAGTATTGTGCAGCCTTACTCTCCTACAGCACTGCTCCAGTGCCATCAGTCCACTAGGAGCAGAATGCTTCTGGAGAGAGAAACCCAAATGTGCATGCCAGGGGGATGCTTCACCCACCTGGGGTGGTTGGTGAAGCTGCTGCCTCTGCTGAAACAGCCCCAGGGCTGGGGAGATGGCCTGGATCCACTCAGACTGAAGGAGGGAAAGTTATATTTGCAGTGAGGAAGATGTGCAGTTACAGAGTACAGGGAGAGGCGAGCACTTACTCATCTGTAGGGCTGGGAGTCCCAGGAGAATTGTTCCCCAGCTGTACGGTGGGCACCCAGCTCCTGCCACCCTCCCAGCATGCCTCCTGGCTGCTGCTCCCCTGCTTCCTGCTCCCCCTCTCCATTTTGAATATAAGGCACTACTTTCTGGAGGAGTGAATTATCTGATACTTATCTCTGACTCCAAGGCCTGTAGGTGCAATATCCAGCTCGTGAAGCCCCTGGACCTGTAGGAATTTATAGCAGCAGATTGGCAGTGAGTTTTTCTGCAGGTTGTTTATATTATCGTAAGCTGCTTAGGAGAAAAGCTTTAACAGAACACTAGATAAAAAGAAAATGGGTTTTAAAACCCCCAGTAACTCTTTTTTTTTTTTTTTTTTTCCTTAGCTTGTTCTTGAACAAAAAGTGTGAGCCCTGGGAAAGAACCTGCAGGTACTTTCACAAGGGACTACTGCAGAATGCAACTGAGTGAAATAGGCAAAAGGTCCTCTGCTCAGCCTTTGGCAATAAAATCTGACTGAAAATTCGGGGGGAAAAGCAGGAAGAATTGAAGGCAGGTAACAAGTGCTGGCACTCAGAAATGTGAATAAATAATGGGTCTTCAGTTTTTCTGCCAGTTTGATCCCACAGTATTACAAATCTTAATAGCTATTGATTTTTTCTATATTTTGCCAGCAGTCAACAGAGAAAATTCATTCAAATGAATAACTCACAAACATGCTAGAAGTTACCATGGGTGAAGGAAAGACCAAGTGTTGGGAAGCTGACTAAACAGAATATTTGCTTAAGCATTGTGCTGAATTCCTGGTCAGCAGAGAATGACCAACAGCAAGTCTAATGAAAATTACTCAGACTTAGGGCAGAACTAGAGCAACTGTATTTCATCTACACTAACACTGAACTGTCGCCTCTTTGGAGACAAACATATTTCTACTTATCACCTTTGAACTGCACCAAAGACTTGTCCTGATGCAAGAAAGACAACACCATGAAGGATTAATGTATGGTCTCATGGGTAGCACCAAAATGGCAGCTTGCACTAACCTCTTATACCATCATCAAAGAAGGTTTCCTTTTAGGCATCAGCCATCACCTGAAGGACAGATGTTTTCTCCATGGAGGGAAAAGATATCCCTTGGCCAGACTCAGGTTCCAGCAGAAAGTTTTCCTGCAAAATAAAAAATTTAAATCAGTCATTTGCATTACTCATAGCTAAGGATGATATTGAGAGGGAAAGAGAAACCTGGGAACAGCAGGCAGCTTCCTTGAAGGGAGCCATAAACAAAAAAGTGAAAGGTCATTTGAGTCCTTGTGCAAAACATGATACAAAGCCTGGCAGTTCTCAAATGGTAAAAATAACTCAGAGCAAATTCACAGCTCATAGCAAATTGAGCAGCAACAATTCCGAGTGTACTCAATAGAAGACTACATTTTTTCAATACAGTCTAATAATTTATCATATTAGTTGCTGTATAATAGCAACCTATTTATTTATTGACAGCATGATTAGTTAGGATAGATAATTAAGACTAACTAATCAAGCTTTCAGTCATTTTCTAGGGGAAAAAGAAAAGAATGAGAGGTTGCTTTTAGTGCAGCCTTGTTAAGCTAGGTTACACTTATGAGCTCTAAACTGATCTGTTCCAGCAATGACCGTTCTTTGTCCCCATGCACAAGGCAGATGAGCATGTAAAATAATGGTCTTTGGGATAATATTGCCCCGTGCTACAAAGAGAAATGTCAAGAAAAAGTGGAGAAGCAGAAGAAAGGGTATGAACAGAGATGCGGGAAGGAGCCTGAGATGCAGGGAGCCAGGTAGAGGCTTAGGCTGGAGAAGAAAATCTATCAAAAACTTGGGAAAAGATTTTCAGTCCTCATGCTGCTGTGCTCAGCTGGAAAGTTAGAAGCTGAGCATTTAGAGTGCTACAGCTTGCTTTGGAGACAAGCAAGCAAAGGAACCTCAAGAAAAGAAAAGTGATCCTGTGACGCTAGGGCTTGGGGCGGTAGATTGAGTTCACAAGTAGTGAATTTAGGGTTAGGGTTGTAGGGTTGTATCCCAGCAGGATATGGGCTATTGCTCCGTATTGATTTAGTTAACAGGGATAGTTGAACAGCAGGCTGAAATGGAAGAAGCTGCGTGTTGGCAGTTCATACTGAAAGTTCTGATCTTTTACTGTAGAAAAAGTAAATAAACCTCCAAGTCATTGATCCCTATCATACTGTCATCCATTCACTTGAGCTTCATATATCAGGCTAGCTGACAGCATTTGTGAAAGGATGAGAGTCCCTTCGCTTCAAAGTCACTGCACAGAATTGAATGGCAGCTTCTGGGCATGTGGAATGCGAATCAGATGTGTCCTGGGAGTAAAATCTGCTCCGGCCCTCTCCAGCAGCTATGATGAAACACAAGGCTTAGGTGAATCAGTGGAGATTCTCCCTGGCTTCAGGAAAAGTGAACACAGATGGCTCCCTGCTTTCTTCAGCAGTGGCCCCAAACAAGCACCTGAAAATAGACTCTGACCTTTCTGATTATACAAGGCAAACTTTCCTGCTTTTTTAGCTGCTGATGTTGAGCTTTCCCAAGCAATCTCTAAACATAAAATAGGAGCGATTTTAAAAGAAAATGGGTTCATCAGGTCAATGGTAGTGTAATTCTGGAAAGGGTATGAAAGTAGGGAAGTAACGATAATGCACGAATTGAAAGGCTGATATAATTTGCCATGGCTGCACTGAGGTAAGGAATAGTAAATAAAACTTCCTGTCTGACTGGAACATAATGAGTTCCTTACCTTTTAACAGTGGCTACAAAATAAATTAAAAGAAAACACATACTGCTTTTCTTCTCTTGCAGATAGCATCTATTTATTAAAGTAAAAGGAACAGTGACAGAGAATACTGCTTCTACACAACAATACTTGCATTAACTCTGAAGTCCTGACAACTACCCAGAGATGGTGGAGGAAGGGGGAATGACACTGGCTTGAGAATAAAGTGATTTGAAATTGCCACTGATGGTGAAATAGGGAGAGTGATAGACAGTAAAGACTTGTCCATGTATTTCTCACAGCCTTACTTGTGTTGAAAGGAACAGTGATTTTAAGAAGGAGGAGGGAAAGGATATTTGAAGGCAATTATTGTTTCTGCAGAAGAGATATTACTGTTAACTGCATCCAGTGCTTTTGTAACTTCATAGTGCCTCAGCAAAGAAAAACTGCTATGGAATTGTGGAGTGGACTTGCAGGAAGTACGCAAACAGACAGTGGATGACAACGAAAAAAGAGCAATGTCTATAGGATGTCCAGTAGCCAAGAGGCATCAGTCTCAGCAAGCCCAATGAAGGACACACAGCGGCTCAGTTTCTGGAATATGTAGTAACTAGATGTAAAATAGCACTGAAAATATAATTTACCCAGCTGGTAACTGAAATGTGTAGTTCAAGCTTCTCTGAAGAGGAATATGACTGAAAGCAAGGAAAAAAACCAAAAAGATGATTTTTAGCTGCACACAATAGACCTCTGCATAGTTACTTCTCATTCCCTTAAACCTTACCACAGGCAGGGATCAATCAACTGATCAAGGCTTCTGCAAACTACACACTGAAATTCTTCTATTTGCCATCTAGAGAACAAAATGGAAACTATGGTAACAGAGCTAGACCTGGTAAGGTCCATCAAAGACCAAGAAGGTAACTCAGCCTCCCCCCATCTGGAGTCCTTGACCTCTCTGCTGCAACTCCCCACAAGAGGGACACTTCTTGCAGGAGTTCATACGGAGGTTCAATTAACAACAATTGCTGATTTTCAATTGCACTGCACTCGGCCTCCTGATTTAAAACACGCAGTTCAGGATACAACTCTCAGAAACTTTTATCAGGAGAGACACCAAATAATCCAAAGCATTGTGATCTTAGTTGGTAATTTTAGCTCAGTGATTTATGTTTACCTCAATCTAAATGTCTATGAAACACATCTGGAATCTGTGCCACTGCTGTAACTCAGAAATGCAGGTAAAACATATTTAGATACAGAGGATATACTTCTGAGTTTACTACTATCGTGAATTAGCATCATTTAGAGTTTTGAAGATTTCCTTTCTTCTGATACCACAGGATAAGAAATTTACCTCTCTGGCACTTTTCCCACAGGAAGCATGGCAATTTTTATAATACACTCACAGGCAACTTACTGTGACATGACTTAAAAAGTAAAGCTCGTTTTTACTGAATATAGATTTTTGCAACATGGTAGAACTCCTGTATGTCTGACGGCATAAGGAATAGTTTACAAAATGTACCATGTGGATTTAAAGAATCAGATATAAGAATCTGATTTATAATTGTCTTTTTGTTACACAATTTTGTGGGGGAGAGGGAGAAGGGTTTCAGTGAACCCCTAGAGACAAAACAGACCATGTATTTATTGATTTCAATGAGGAGGGGATACCTTTCACCTTTCCAAGCTAATTTTTTAGCTCAAACTTCAAGTGTTACAAGGATGCTTTTTTGTTAGTGAAAAAATAGCAAGCAGCGTGGCAGAGTGCTGAAGATGGTGTGAATCCGTTCCTCTCCCCAGGGGAGATGCTGACACTGGGGAGGGCTGCCCATTCTGTGGCTGAATTTAGCTGGAGCTTGGTTCCTACTAGCATCTGGCAGGACAGGGACTGTGCCTGTAGCATTGCATTTGAGCAGAAACCCACCTGCTATACAATTGGTCTAGAGACAAGGGATGAATAACAGAGTTAAAGTGAGGTATTCACACCTAACATTTTTGAAAGGCTTTTTTTAAGCAATCACGAATGTCTTAGATTGGAGGGAACTTTGAAGATCATCCATTTCCAACCCCCTCCTGTGGCAGGTCACCACCCACTAGAACAGGTTGTCCTGGGCCCATATAGCCTAATCCTAAGTGCCCCCAGGGGCACCCACAGCTGGATTGTGCCAGGGCCTCACCTGGGTACCTAGGGAAAAACACTAAGATCAGCAACATAAAAAACTTTAAATATATGCCTTTTTAGCATCAGTATAGCATATGTTTTAAATGTAACAAAGAGAGATAACTTTCAGCACAAAACTAGTGCATCGTCATTTGGAAGATTTATATGTATGAGAGACTATAAAATGAAAGAAAAAAAAATATAAATCAAATCTATTTCAGGGTTGAAAACAAAATCATAAATAATGTGGTTTTCACACATATTTTCTGATTACCCACAGCTCCAGAATTTTAAGAACTACTGTTAGAGAAAGGAAGGAAACAGCCAGATGCAATCTAAATTCCAGCTTCAAACAATTCCAGCACTTGTCATCTAGTATATCAGGCCACTAATAGACTGTTAGATGTCCTTATCATAGTAGCAGAATGATCAGCCTCACACCAAAATGTTCTCAGAACTGTCAGAGCTAGTTTCAGTCTGGAGATACCAGTATCCCATTAATTCTTGTTCTCAGTGGAGTTCTTAAAACACCGTGCAAACTGAACGTATGGATTAATTGCAGGAAGAATAGATGCTATCACTTACCACTGAAATATAACTGAAGTTGCAGAAAAGGCTTGTAAGAAGAATTAAAAGGCACAGCAATTTCCTTCAATCAGCTTTGAGTTATTACATGCTACCAATTTTCATTAAGACTTTTTGTCTGCTACCAGACCATAGAGTGCTAGGTTAATTCTAGATTAATTGTTACAGCCTGTCAGATTTCAGGTCACCAAACTTTCACAGTTCACTTATATAAAAAGGAATTTTTCTTTTACAGTTCCCAGATATGTTATTTAAAACTTTCTTCCTTTCTTGCAGCATCTGTGCAGTGACATGTGCTGGTCAGAATGACTGCAGTGCTACCACTGCATCTTTGTGAGCAGCAGTGATGTCTGGGTAACTTTGTCAGGGCTTTTCCACACATGGCATGGTCAGCAGTCATGTATGTACGTGTGCATATTAACTCTCTGACATCTCACTGCTGTTAGTTTGCAAGAGTTTTGGCGTCATGCAGAGTGTTTGTACTATGCCATCATTACCTCTTTGGGTCATGGCATGCCTCATTATATGTATGAGTTATATTCTGTCTAAATTATACATAAATAATACATACATGCAGAGTTTTCAAACCCTTGATAGAGTTGTTGGATTCTCCATACACATGCACACAAGGGGTATGTAAAACTAGTTTAGAAAGTTCTACCACACTTCATATGCTTTTTCTTGCTACCTTTTTTTGTTGTTTTTGTGGGTATATTTCAGCTTTTGTACATTTAAAATGATATAGTAGTGTATCAATTATAATTGAGCAGTAAAAAATGATTACTTATCCTTTTGCTAGATGCGCAGTATGCATGAGTCAAAGCAAAGATTTGCAGGCTGCAGAGAGATAATTTAAGAGTATAATGGCTGTTCCTGTTTCTTCATGTTACTAAGCTTGTTTTTTCCCCCCTTTCTAAATGTTTGTCATATAATTTTTACGGTGTGTTTTTCACCTCTGAAAACATTTTTAAGACATTATAATCCACCACCTTGTTCCTATTAAATGTCATTAATCCCACAAGTTGCCATTTAAACTGAATAGTAAGTTCTACAGATTCTCTGTTTTGACCTATAAGAAGAGGAAATAAGGGACCACTGCTTGGTCAAGACCAAAGCAAACTGTGAATGACACCCTAGTGGGGTTTGATGGTGCACCCAACTGGAAGGAAGCTCAGATGCTGCACCCTCACAAAAGTCTATTTAAAAATACGACTATCTCCATTTTCAAACATCAGTGTAAGATCTGAAGTGCAGAAGGACACACTAAATCTAAAATAATAGTGCAGAATTCTTCCACTCTGAACTGCTGCCTGGATAAACTGTTTAAAGCTCTTACCTGTTCCTGGACTTCAGAAAACTGAATGGTATTTCACAAACCCAGTTTTCAGGTACTGTGATTTTTTGTAAGAAGGTTCTTTCCTGTGTTTCTGAAGCAGCAGCTACAGGCACAGGGCTGAAATGTGGAAAAGCCAGACCACCACCTTTTAACATCATCGTTATAAAAATACCAGCCCCCCGTGCAGCTTTACCAGCAGATTTTTAAATGGCAGATTTGAGTGTTGAACTGTCCTTTTGTTTTTCTTTCTCCTCTCACAATATCACTTTGTCAGATTTTCATGGGAGGTGATGAGAGGAAGGAGCAATGCCATAAGGATGCTGCTTGTGGGGTTGTGATGCAGCAGGCCCAGCACCCACTCACCATTGGAGCTGCTTCCCATCACCAGGGCCTCTCACACACATGCCTAGTGCTGTGTTATTATTCTGTACCTACCTCATTCGGACTGCAGTTCATTCACACCCTTCTGCTGCAACTTTCCACTTTCAGAGGTTCTCTGCAGGACAAGGCCATTTTTGTGGCTGGAATTTTCTATTTCACTTGGAAATCTGTTTCACATCACGTTGCTCATGTCTAAGTCATTGTAAAAAAAAAGGTTTGGTGGAACATTACTGTTGAAGCCATAAATAGAATAATTTAGTCTTTGTTTTTATTGGTGCAGACCAACAGAGTTCTTAATTGCAACACTGACCTGGTACCAAAGAAAAGGCCAGCTGTGCCTAATCAGCCAGGGGCTGGACTAGAACACACTGTAGAAAGGAAGTGGAAAGTAACGCCAAAATGTTTTAAGATGTAAAATGACACAACGTTCAATGAACACTTGCCAACATCATCTCTAATTACTGCAGTGATTAAGTAGTAAAGAATTTGGTCTCTAGAGAACTGCAGTTCTGAAGGAAGCACAGTGCCATGTGTTACAGAATTTTTTCTTGCAAATCATTATGGAAATCCTGCTTTCTGTGGTTCTCCTAACAAACTCTTTCTTTGCAAAAACCATGCTTCATTTGTGAAGTGCAAAGGGAGTGTGTCTTGCCTGCCTCTGAAGATTTACGTCTTTATTGCCTTATATTCAACTTGCCTTTTTAAAAAATCCTTTTATGTCTCTAAATAAAGAAGCACAGAAAGCAGTGTGTATTTGCATACTGTAAGCGTTCCTCTCATCCTCACTGAAGAACAAACAGAGAATAGGGGAGGGCTAGATAAAAGCATCAAGACCTTAACACAGCACGGCAATGGTCTGACAAACGGCCAGAGAAACGGCAATTAATGCAAGACCAGTTTAAAATCAGAGTCCTAGGGGACACCTTAGAAGACTTCATTTAGAAGCACTTTCATTTCTTTTTTATCATAAAGCTCTTAACCATGAGATCAGAATTTTCCAGCTTATAAATACAAAGCACAACAATTAAAAAAATAAATAAATAATAAAAAACCCTGAGTTTTAGTAACAAAAGTATTTGAATTGATTATAACATATGGGTTATGTTTAAACTTTTTAGAACTCTGGATCAAAATGTCTATTGTACAGGCAAAGTGTATATTTCACTGTAGCATGCTCATGTTTATTGTGTTTTATTCTCTCTGTGGGTGCCTCTTCTTTATATTCAGTAAAAGAAGAGGAAAAATCCTCATTCTCTTGCAGAGCTGAGAGACAAAGAACAGCAAGGGAACAACCATAGTTGGTCCTCTCCTCTGTTTGGTCCTGTTTTTTTTCACATCTGATCCGTGTCTCTTCCTCCTACTCCTTGCTATACAGAGCTTCCAAACACACTATTGCCTGTTCCACAAAGAAATATTTAGCTTTCACAAAGCACTTTTATCAGTACATCAAAGAGACACAATTATCCCCATTTCACTGGTGCGAAAACTAAGACACGATCATCATCTGTACGGAATATGCACAGCAGGGATATATTCCCAGAATAAGAATACCATATGTATACATTAGAAAGGAGGTAGTAAAGAACAGGGCATCTGTGTCTGTTGGGCCATGTTACAGAGCACAAAGAGGTCAAGAGAAAGAAGGAAGAACAAGCATTGGGCTCCTAGCACTGCAGCTCATAGGCTTTCTCTTGTCCTAACGAAGATACAGAAATGTTGCTGCAGAATCAATCATAAACAATTTGAAATAAGACCAGTTGATATCACATATAATTCATAGAGAAAAATAAAAGTGATTCATGTGCAGGAGAAACATCAGCATAAACAGTTCTTGCCATTCAGCTGGACACTGCTAGGCTGACTATGCCATGTCATCGCATGTATGGTAAAATGCTTCAGTGAAGTGAAAAACAAAATGACGTTATTTTTAGCCTGACTACAGTAGCAAATTAAAGTGCTTCCTCTTGCTTCTTACTAGATATGAGTTTAGCTGGAAAGGCAACAGATGCTCTGAATTTCAGCGTTTAAAATGAGACACTGAGATGCTTCCTCCTCAGCCAAGTCGCTACAAGTCTGTGAGAAGATGCTCTTTTTTCCTCAGCATTGAATAAGATGTTAAACTTAGCTTTCTAAGCTCGTTTCATGAATCATTCATGATCAAGTACAAATCCTCACGAACTCACAAGCTTCCTGGACAAGAGCACTGAACCAGCAAGAAGAATATTTAGGAAGGTTTAATGGGAATGACAAAACAGTTAAAAATGTGACTAGAGAGATCATAAACAGTAAGTGAATTCATTGGACCAGACAGAACACTTATCAGCTGGTTCAGTCCCATTTGTACTATCAGCAACGTTGAGTATAAAAGTATTGCAGATTTTGCAAAGACCTCCAGATTCTCAAATTCTTTCTATATTTTAATGCATTTGCAGTTGTTATTTCTGTGAAGGGAATTGTGCCGTACTGTTGCACTTGTGACTCACTGAAAATCTGTTTTGAGACTTAACAGCATGATGCTGTAAGTCATGCCAAGAAAAACACTAATCTAGGATAAAATAGCACGCATTGTGTTTATGGTGACCAACTCACCTGTAGTAAGTTTTGTCTCCAAAAAATTATCTGAGAAGATAACGTAGAAATATCTGAGAGGATTAATAGATTTAGAAGAAAATGGGATAGTTGATAAACATCGAATGTTTGGGATGCACTAAAAGCAGAAGTCTCTGTGCTATTTTTACTGTTCCCATTTATGCTCTCACTCAATTATAAGGCACACACATTTCTGTGGCATCTGCTCCCAAGCCTCATTATCCTTCCAGGGGTGGCAACAAAGGGGTCATAGAGGGTTCTGGGGTGTGAACGATACGGGAAAATGAAGGTGACAAGATCTTAGAGATTGTAAAGGGAACAAAGATGATGCACTCTGCTCTGGCAATTGCTGCGTGAGGATTATGTTATAACTACCCTGCCTTCAACAAGCAGCCTGGCCAGTGTGGTGAGGCTGCTGGGCTAGGAGTACCCAGCACAAGGCAGTAAGCAGCGCTGCCTGTCCTGGGTGGGAGAGTCTGACCCTCCTTGCACTGATTCTATCTGCATAGCCTTTGTAACTTCCAAACTGGCCTTGTTGTTTTTGCTTTTAATGTCTGCTAAAAGTGCACAAAAACTTAAGGGCAAATACAGAGGTTGGTTTCAGATGGTGATATGGAAGAAAATGTGTAGAAACATCTTCACAGGCTCTAAACTCCTCTAGGGCTACAATCTTCTAATACTGGGAATTCTCGCATGTCAATCTAAGGTCTTTGTTTCTTCCAAACCACACCGGTGTTTTCTGGTAGCACTATAGCAACCTCCTAGAGGCATCAGTCAGCTGGGGACCTTCTGCAATTACCTATCAAATAGGACACGAGAGACCAGGAACACAGCATTCTGAGCAGCAGGCTGCCAATCTCTGTCCCTACCCCGATCTCTGTCCCTGTCCCAAAGGAGAAGAGAAGAGCAGTTCTCTCATTCTTTTCAAGTCCCCTAGCATCTCCATGATGCTTACAAAATACAGGAGCTACTGTAATCAAAGACCTCGACCATAGCAATTTCATAGCAACTGAGTATGCCCAAAATGCAACGAGGAGTGAGTCTCCTCTACAGCTTGCCAATTAGTGTTTTGTCCGAGGTTCAGATATATTGACAGAAATGACTTAAAATGCTCATAGATAAAAATAAAAACATTCAAGCTTAATCTAAGAAAACAGCAATGCTTACACGTCTTGAAATTAGTCAGTTATGTCAAACATCAGCTATTCATAATTTCTATTAAATCAGCTCTGCTTTTCTTTTTAATTAACCACATTAAAAGAAAGTCAGGAGGTTTTCACATTTTAAGCTTGTTCACTTCTAAAAATCAAAAATCACATGGTTCCTTAACTGTTCTAAATTGCATTTATACAGAAATGTAAGTAAACTTTCACCTTTTGAAAGAGTAAGATCTATGTATTGGTTTGAAAAGGGCACTAAATGGCTCCTGCATTTAGGACAGGATGGCAAACCCTTTTTACTGCAATGTCTGAGATTATACTGCTGGCCTTTGCTGTGATGTCAAGCATCAGCCTTTGTGGCACGGCAATTTCCATTCTAGGAAAAAAAGTTGATATTTGTGGAGCAGATTGCACTGAACAAAATTTGCAGTCTCTGATGCCTGCTAGTGGGACATTTGTTACATGCTCTGCTCTGAATGTAGTAATACATATTTCAACGTGGCACTGCTTCTTCAAAAGATTAAAAACCTCTCAGTCCTGTGAGACTTGTGTCAGCATCTGATTTCATGTGCAAGGTAATCTTTAAATATTAATATGGAGCAAGGTCACGCTCTCCTTAACCCCCAAAATGGAGTTAGTAAATCATGATCTGGCAGTAGAAATATATGGGGCACATCAGTATTTGTTTAGGGCAAAATCTAAATTTAAATTAAACTAAATTGGTTACTGGCATTTTTATAATTGCATGCATGTAATATATTATCTGTGGGCAGAGGGGCAGTATGGATAGCCTTTGAAGCTGTAGTTGAAAAACATTTATTAGAAGGATATTAATAAAATCTCCTGAATTGACAGCAGAGAAAGTGGTATCTGAAAAACCAGTTAGATAAATCTAAAGTGGGAATTCAGTAGCTCTTGGGGCAAGTCAGCTGCTGTCAGATCTCTGTTGACTGCAGCTGAACGAGTCATTTTACACCAGATGAGCGGAAGCCTTTTGGGCTCTCATCTAAGCTGAACCACTGATTTATGGCATGACACTGGTAGTCTTTTTGACCTCTTTATATGACATTCATCCTACCAAGGAGCAGGGGGGAAGGGGAATTACTGCACTTTGCTGGAAACTGGAGGATGGACCCAAACAGACTTTCCCTAGGCAAAATAAAACATTTCATAGTTTAGTTTCTTGAGAGGGGCTGATGGGTTCGCCTTGAAATTCTACATACATTGTCATTACATGTTATCTGGAGCTCAGCTCCCTATGCAGCTGAGGTTCATGCCACACATAACTAACCACATTTATTTTGCTGCCAGGGGATCTCCCTTGCTGCAGAGATGGGGAATGGCTGTATTCTACAAAAAGAGAACCAGTTGAACTCTGTGAAGAGTCAGTGTTGTGAGACCATGACCTTTCATACAAAATACTTAGAGAGCAACTGAGCAGTGGCAGAGTCTAGGGAGGGATAGAGTCTTCATCTGAGCACTGGGAAATAAAGGGAGACAAATTATTTAAATTTAAAAATCCAGAAAGTTTGTTTGTTAAATAGGGAATGAATGTGTGATCCTCATTCAGAGCAAGGAACAGCACATTTGTGCTTTAGCATTCAATGATTTGAAGTACTGAACAGGCAAGATTTTCCTTAAAGAAGTTATCTGAGACACAGGGTCTTAATCAGCTAAGTAGCTTCGTTTTTCTCTCTGCTCTGCTTCCTGAATTTGCCAATTATTTCAAATTATGAGTATAAATATTGTAGTGTGGAATGTTGTGTCCACTGGCAAATGTGTTAAGGCTTTTAAACCTATTTTTCTTGGCCCTTTTACTTTGATCTGAGCTTGAAAGTGTTTTCTGGACCTCATCTGTGAAGGTAATGGGTGTTTCAGAATCAGGTGATGCAAGCTGCATTACACCAGGCACAGGCAGGTCAGTGAAAAGCAACATGCAGTTAATTCTCTAACCCCACCAAGTGATCAAAATGTTTCAATCAGTCTCTGTCACCATTTGGGTTCCTCAGCTCAGGGAAGCCATATAACATGGGCTTAATCAAGAAAGAACCTCCCAAACCTCATCAAACATTAACCTACCTGGCTGTGGCTGCCTCCAACCTGCCTGCCACCTACGGGTGCTCAGGGATCTGTGAGTTTGCCCGAAAGGCTCTGCAACAAGAACAAGAAAAAGCCTCAGTGGACTTACGCTTGTCATACAGGTCCCCACCAGAGGGTCCCCACCTCCACACAAATCTTCCTTAGAAATCCACAAATAAAAGTTGAATTAAGACTTTGCTCTCATATATAACAATTGAATAATAATACTGTGCAGTTCCTTATTCACAGATGGATTTCTTCTTTAGGTTCAGAAATTACTTTCAAAGCACGTTTCCAATTTTCACTAAGCAGCTATTGCCCACCAAAAACTCACTGAAGTTATTTTCTAATGTTTAAACATGTATGGAAACACTTCTGCCTGGCTTTGCCTCATAAAAATCAAACTCTAAACAACAGAAGTCCTTCCTGTGAGGAATATGCAGGTGCAAAGAAACAAGCAGGAGGGCAATGAGGACACTGAAAGAGAAAAGGCAAGTTATCCAACAAAACATAAGACTTGGGAAAGAGAAGGGGGAGAGAAGAAAATGTATGGCGAAAGGAAGAGGAAAATGCAGCTAGGCTGGGCCTGGAGCACCCACAGAAGTGTTTGGAAGCAAAACCTGCTTCAGGAGATGAGTTGTCCCTTATCAGGAGCAGAATCAAGAACAAAGCAACAGCAATTAGCACAACTTTTAATATTTCTCCAAAGCACACAATAAATGTTTTTGCCCTTGGGAGAGACAGAGCAAAAGACAAGCACAAAACTGCCAGCAAAATGCAGAAGTCTTCGTCACACTGTGCAGGCAGATGAAGTTATTTAGACAATCCTGTATTGTCTTCTCTGAAGTAGAAAGAAAAAAAGCTGCCCAAAGTTTCGCTCAATATTTACCTTTTGGGTTAATAAATTGTGATCCTGACCTCAACAAAAGTCAATATCTTCTGATTATTATACGCAGGCACCTTTTATTTGTCCTCACTCATTGTATAATGAGTTACTCGTTTCCACAGGCAACTTCACTTTAATTTTGAATGTCTGAATTGAACAATCATTTATTCTCCAAGGCAAAAGACAAAATTGCTATAAACCAGAGCTGAAAAATACAGAATGGTGGTGCTATTTCTGGTGAATAAGTGAGGTTGGGCAAGGGGACAGAAGGGATCAAGGATTATGCACAAGAAATAGTCATTTTACATCCTCTTCTAAACATCTCTGAGTGACAAGGCGCAGAGAAGGGAAAGCTCTGAACTGTGCTGTTAAATACAATAAGGCTGCAAGTGCAGAAGAGAAGAAAAGACCACAATCTGGCCTAACTCATGGATCTGTTTTAACAAAATAGTGCTAGTCTTTTACCCCAGAAGATCCAAGAGCAATGCCAAAAAATATATGCCAAGGGCTGCAAGGATGGGAGCGTGTGCATGCCACACAACAAACCTGAGTGAAGGTCACCATATCTCGATTCTTCCTAAAGGCTGGGCTGGGCCAGGACCAGAGGGAGAAACTTCAGGGCGTTACTCTCACAATTATGCAATGTTTTATGCAGTAACACAAATGTGCACTGTGCTTGCCTGGAAGAAATCAAAGCAAAGCCTCACCCAGCAAGATCAAGAGTCAGCTAGAATCACATTTTTCCACTTCAACTTCTCATTTTTCTAACAACTTCCACTGAGTATAATAAAAACATCCTTTGGGCTTTCCAGTCTTGTGATACTGGAAAGATTTTCACCCACATAACTCACAGTTTTCTTTCTTTTTTTTTCTTTTTTTTTTTTTAAAGTAAGTTACTTTGCCAGTTTAAGTCTGTCTGACTTGACATTATTGTACTATTAATCACATTGGCAAACAGTGGCAAGAGCAGCATGCCTCTAGTTTAAGCACAGCACTTTCTGAACAGTGAAAAGTCAGGAAGAACAATTATGGCCAAAGCAACCATCATCTTTGTGAGCACCTAGCTAACAAATCCCATAAAGACCCATCCTAGCACATTTCTTCTAAAAGTCACTTTCTCTATCTGTGTGGTGCTACCCTGGTACCATGCTACCTTATGCTGTAAACAAAAAATGGCACTATTTAGCACTTCCATAAATATTTTTATTATTCTTATTATCTGTTAACATGATTCTTACCTTCTGTAACATTTGAAAAGAGATATTTAGAAAGGTTGGAGTTACTTTACCTGAGTTTCAGGGAAAGCAAACCATCATAGGTGGATTTTCACATTTATTTCACAAAGCCAGTTTACAGCTCACTTGCTATAAGCAACTCCCACACAGAGATCATCAGACATAAAAAAGTCCTTAGACAGCTCACAGACCAAAAAGCAGTTGATTTTCTGAAACAAAAATACAAAAAAATAAGAGGATAAAAATCTATTTTCCCCAAAGAAGTCATAACTCAGAACTGACAATGCAAAAACTTGACGTATTAAAGGTTCATTTGATATTCTAAGACCCGTTCCTACTGAATTCAAACATCTTTCACTATTAACATAGTTGAGATCCTTTCTTTCCATCTAATGACCTGTATCAACAACTGCCACCAGCATCATATCAATACCAGCAAGAAGACATGCTATTTGGTGTGCCATTAAACAGCATGTGTATCCATAGAGGAAGTTTGCAAACTATCTTATGAGCCGAAACCATTGAAGTTTCTGCAGGTTTGAATATATTGGTGGGCACTTTGTGGCCATGGAGGGTTTTAATCAACAGCCTTTATAATAGCTTAAAAATGGAAAGTGATTTTGTGCCAATAGACAGAAACAGTAAGAATTTGAGCAAAACACAGGCAGATACTGTTGTTTCTGAAAATCCAACATGCACTCAGGGGAATGCTTACTTTGGAAAAGAATTTGTCAGCACAGAACAGAGCAGATCCTGGGCCAAGGTTCTGGATAAAGTCATTCTCTCTCTGCCTTCTGTATCAAGAAGTTCTGCTCCCAGCACAGTGCCACTCTGCTAGAGGAGCCATGCACTGCATGCAGTATGAAATGCTGCATAGAATGCTGGCTTGGGTTTGTTTCTAAATTTCACAGCAAGACAGTGCAAAGAGCAGAGAATATTCTTGATATGATTATTGTAGCCTGAGCTGCTAAAGAGATTCAGTGAAGTACTCTAAATTAGCTGAAGCTTGTGAATACTAAAGAAGTGTAAGAGGGTCTTGGTGAAGGAAGGCAGTAGGCAGATGGTTTCCTCAATGGAAAATAACGAGTGGTTTTTGTTAGAGGCTTTTGGAAGGATGAAGGATCATTTCTACTGGCAGCCAAGATACTAAAAGATATAAAGGTTACAAACTAGTAATTCAGCAAACTAGTAATTCAACACTTACTTCTTCAGGCACTCTGACTATGGTTTATACGTGATTTTAATTAATAAGTTTAAAAATTTGAGCTGGATAGATTTCTGTTTTCTTCTGTGCTCTCTTTGTTTTTCCAAGCAATAAACTAAAATATAATGCACTCACCAGACCATAATTGAATGGGCTAAACAGCAAGAATCATAAAAATACTTGTTTACAATACAAAGTTTGGATTAATATTAGCAAGTGTTTGAAAGCACTGAAATAACATTTGCAGTCTCCTCCTTTCTAGTCAAGTAAATTCTTGCTTTGTGCAGAAAATAGCATTCAATAAAGAATACAATCTAAATTTTGAATTATATAAAAATCACAACACATCTTTTTGCTCCTCTAAGATTCAATAAACAGTTCAATAGATCTTCTTTATTCCTTTCACCCTTCTGGGAGAAAGAATGATTCTTAGGCAAAGAGCTTGCAGGCCAAATTTCAATCTGAAAATAATCTTTATAGCTGAGTTATAGAACAATGAGAATAAGGGTTTATGATGTGAAAGTTGATGTAGACTTTACTGCTTTGGCATGATTGGTGAAGATGTATTAAAAATAAATAAATGTAAAACAAACCAAAAATAATCAACGCACAAAGGTGTTATACCAGTTTTGACTGAATAACAGAAGCTGTATGATACCATGGTCAAATAAATCTAGCGTCTTAAACCACTCCACCCTTATTATCTCTACCAAAAGAAAAATGTTTATAATAATACATATATTGACTTTTGCTTTCTGTTCAATAACAAGATTTACTGCCCCACTCTTCAGTCAATTGTAACCTCTTTGGGTCAACAAATCTCTATACTGATCTCAATAGAAGTCAATACCTGCTTATTACTCACCTCCACATTTAGACGCCTATCACACATTCTTATGATATTCCCTTGACAAGAAGAAATGACTACTTTCTGTTTAGTTTATATACAAAATAGGCTTAAGTAGTTTTCATAGAGAAAGTCAATACAAAGCTATGAGATGGTGCTGCATTTAAGGAAAAAAGTGTTATATATTAATTTTCTGTAACCTGTAATTGAAGTTGCTTAGCTTCTGTGTGCTGTTTCCTTAAAACGTCAAAGGCTGACCCTTCTTGTAAATCCTATTTTCTTTCCACGTGAAATGCAATTGAGCAATCTGATATTTTGTCCTCAGTAACAATGAAAGGCAAATAACAGTAAAAATTAAAAAGATACTTGTAAATAATTATTCAAAAACAGACATGCCAGTTCAACAGAGAAATGTAACAACTGCCTTCTCAGCTACATTTGAACAAGGCTAGCATAAAAAAATTAGTCTTTCAGACCACTATCACACCTGAGTTTGTGTACGAATCAATGTTATGCTTTCATAGAAGGAAGCTGTCTTGAGACATGCTGTTCAGCCTCTGAAGTGTCAAATGCTGTGCAGACATTCAAAACAGGATTTCATGTCTTATATATAAATAGATTAAATGAAAATGTATTTATCATACAATCCAAAGGCTTATCTAGGAATCTTAATATTGAGCCAGCTAATAAGGAATGTCTTTTAAAGCAGTATATCATCAGATGTGGTTTTGAAAACTGGATTACTTATTCTCTTTTGCCTGTGTTGTGAATGGAAACTACGAAGAGGCTGGTACAGAAGTCTGGAACATATGGCAAGGGAATGTCAAAGGCAGCAGAAGTTACACTGAAAAGCACCTCTACGAGTGTGTCAGGCTACAGGGAACATCACTGCACTGGTCTTCTGGTCCTTTCCAGTTGCACATACAATATAATATTAGTTGTATCCAACACAGAAGACAACAGATGGAACAATGACCTTAACCTTGGGTATTAATATTTTGTTACCCTGTCTTTAAATCCTACTTTTTGAACAACACACATGCAGAATATTTGGAGGGAGGGAGATGTTGCAGTAAAGGCCAGAAGTGGATACTCAAGACTTAAGGAATTTTTTATTATTTTTTATTTTTACTTTTATCCTAGTCAGATCAATTCATGTAACATTTTTTTGGACTTGTTTAATGTTAGACATTCCCATCACTACCCCATAACCGCCTCCATTATCTGAGGTAAAATTAGACTATGCAGTTTGTTAAAGATTGTTTTCTTGCATTTGTCAGTTAAATCCTACCCTGAAAAACTGGATAAAAATTAAGAGAAAAATTTAGATGCAGGTCAAGTACAGAAGGTCCCCAGTCTCCACTTATTGATATCATTTTTGTGTATAAGCATAGGAAAAAAGAGATATGATGCAACAGAATCATGTTTGCACTTACCTGAGAACTGGATCTGACTAACAAAAAAGCTAACTCAGAATTAAATAGTTTTTCAGGACAAACAAAATCAACATTATTTGTAGGATTGGATAGTAGGCCTAGAAAAACATTCACAGCTTTTTTAAAATAGAGAAAGCTGTATTGATTAGCAAAATGTAAGGCATTAGACTGTATGGATAAACACAATTGTCACATAAAGAAATCTAGGTAGAGAAACACCAATAAAACTCTTATTCATCTAATTAGTGAAAGAGGAGAGTGAAAGGGCAAGCAAGGTTAAAGTGCTCTGTCTAGTGCCTGATATTGCTACAGGATGACAAGACATTCTTCACGCCCAGCCTTAATGATGTCTCAGACCATCAGGCGAAGGCTACATGCTCCCTAGGCATGGTGCTGCAGGAAGCACGCCCTGAGAGCTTCCCACCACCCTACCTGATAGTCCCACCAGAAAAACAGCACCCCCATTTACAACTTCACGATTAGAGATCTGGATCACAGAGACTTTTGATGCAAAGCACATGTGAGTACATAACTAGGAGAAAAGGTAAGTCCAGCTCCTCTGCTGCAGACAGCCATGAGAAGGCGGCGCACAAGCATGTCACTGAAGAACACATGGTGGGATGAAACCAGAATTGTAAACAAAAATGCATATGGCCCAGAGGAGCTGTATGGAAGCACTCCATGTATATCAGATACTGCAAAGATCCATCTAACGGATTTTTAAGAAAATGTTGACATTAGGCAACAATAGCTCCTGTAAGAAAAAAATAAAAATAAATAAATAAATAAATAAATCTAGGATTTGGTTCCTATTGTAGAAAGCAGTGAGGTTTACATTTATTGAACCTGATCTGTGATTTCCTTCGCAAGAACTGGTATTTGGTAAAACATCTCCAAATTAAAATTTGAGTGCATTTTTATGTGATAGTGATTGAAGTGGGTGGATTTCAGAATACTGTAATATGAAGAATGACAGTAATCAATGTAGATGAAGTGCTGGTAAGAACACAACAGAAATTCAGCAAAGATCAAGTGCCAGACTGAAAGAAGGTGAAGGAAAGAGGAAGAGACTAGAGAACATTTCTTGAAAGCAAAAATAAGGTTGAAGAATGATCATTAATGTACTACTGTCACAGGTTACCCTAAAATCTACCAGCACCCATGACAGGGGTATAGACGGCCTGCAGGGCCGCTATCCCAAAAGGAAAAAAAACAGGGAAAAGGAAATAAATACAGCGGCAATGATCTAAGGAGGCACACTGTTTTACTAAATACTATATTGGAATACAGAATAACACAATATAATGCAATATAATTGGAATTAAGGCTAACGAATCAAGTAAAATAAGAGAGAGTGAGTCCCGAAACCGAGAGGCCTACTGTAACTCTAGGCGAAACGGCTGGAACGCTTCCACACACTCCCCCATGGCTGGCAGGATCCGAGAGAGCGAGTCCAGCACTGAAGTGAGATTATATAGTCCTGGTCATATGACTGACCGTGGTGCTCCCTGGGACATGTAGTCTTCTTTCTGTGAGCAGCAGATTCGTCAAAATTATCTATGCTTAACATGATGTTATGATGTGGAATACTGATAGCAAAATTACAAAATTGCAAAACCATGACAACTACTGACACTCCACAGTTCCAATGAGAATTGTGCAAATGAACATATGATAAAGAATAATAATCATGGTTGGGTAGAATTAGCCAGATGGGAAGAGGCAAAGGGCCACAAGAAGATCAGTCTAATAATGGAGACAGCCTGCCCAGACTGTAGCAAAGGCCTTGGAAGATGCTCAGGGGGAAGAAATCTCCACGGAGATTCATGAAAGCTATTCCTTATTATTATTTTGCAGAGATCTCTACCCCTAAACAAGCCCTAAGGCCCTTTCAGAATCTCTGAAGGTCCTAGACTATGAAACCTGTCTTTGAAACACATGAGCGGTGTCTTACCATGCTAAAGGAAGTGAGATATCTTCATGTCTGCCTGCCACAGCCCTGCTACCATACCCAGCAATCTCCTGTGCATTTTAAATACCACTTACCTTTAAACCCATTGCGTTTCAGGTTTTGGTTTCAAAGTATCTTTATATAATTAACCAAACACATGATTATAGATCAGTGTCCTTATAGAACAGAGAGGCATACGGAAAAAAGAGGAGGGGAAAATACTGAAATGTTTGGGTTTACTCCATTCCAATGCACACACCTCTTATTTTCTGAAACAGAGCTCAGTTTGGACACATTTTATATTTTTTTTTTGGTCACTATTTGCAAAGCCTTAACTCCCTCATCTACTAATATTTATAGCTGTAGAATTAATGAGATTGATCACAGCTAGCATTTGACTTGGTAACATTTTAACAGAAAACCTTCAGATGTATTAAAGATCTCCTATCAGCCTTTCAGAAGAGGTGATGAGGCTGATGGAGCTACCTGTGGGGGTTATTGCTATAGGAACCTCTCAACTTCTAGCAGAAAGCAAAACATACCGTTGTGTTACGTATTCTGTTCAAGTTTCTTATTTTGAAATAGTTGTGATTGTCACCCTTGACCAGGTTCAAACAAGCATTTTTATCACAATGTTCCTGGCACAGTACTGCAAGCTACTTGCTTGTGAGCAGTTATCAGCTGGCAAATATTCAAAAGGAGGTTGGTTGATTGAAATTATACGCCCACAGCTACACAGAAACAACAAAATAACCAGAAGCAGCCAAAGGCAGCAAAGAGTCTCTTAAAATATATATTTTCTAAGAAAGGAAACCTATTCAAGCGGAAGATCTGTAAATCCCACATCTTTGTTTAATATTTGATCATCAAAAACTAATAATTAAAACCAGGAAGGTTAGGTTGGTCAAGTTTTACAGCTGAGTGCCCTCCCTGAGCATGCTCAAATCAACGCTTACGAGATTAATTTATAAGCTCTTCAAATTCTGAATCTCCGAGGTTTATGCTGTCTGTGCATTGTTTGCATAATGCAGTTTTACGCTGCTACAGCACTGCCTATAAAGGGATTATTTTCGAATTCAGCACATTAAGGATATAGCACAATTCACAGATATCGCACTGCGTTTATGCCTGAGATAGCAGGTAAGGTGTCTCTCGTTCTGATTATCCGCGAAGCAAACATAGGAACATGGATGTTCTGGGAGAGAGCGTACCCTTAGTGAAATTAATTCCCCAATGATTTTATTAAAGTCTGCAAATTGCATTATTTTCCCATCATATTTGAAATATTGCACTTCCTTAATGCTTGCTCTAACCCATGGCATGCCATCTTCCCCGGGGTGTCTAGACATGGTGTCTTAGATTTATGTGTATGATCTCAGTGTGTTACAACATCACTCCTGACTAATGCATTATTACAATACTTACATATATTCCCAAGTGTCACTGTATTGATTAGAAAATCACCAATCTGCATATGCACACCATCTGTGCTTCAGAGAAGCAAAACATGCAAGATAACATTTGTGTTACTCAAAGGGAAATTCACGTACTACTAAGAGAACAAATGGGTACACATTTTCTTCTGCTTTGTTTTGTAAAGTAACAAAGAAAATGAACACTGTTTTCACAAAACAACAGCCCATGTCTGACAGTCAAAAACAGAAGCATTTTCCTCAGTACACAGCAAGATCTACCTTTTGGAATGACACGCAAACAATCTACCATTTTAGAGATAGCAAATAATGCAGAAGCAAAGCATGCTGCTGCTGCAATGAATTTTAAAATCTCAGCTCAAATGCAACAAGGGGACTTTTCAGCAGAACTGGCTGTAGTCAGCAGTGAGTCCTTTCTCAGCTGAAAGCTCCAAGAGTGGTTGTAAAAGATGAATGAGGCCTTTGCTTACTGGGGTGAAATGCTTTTAAAGGACAAGAATCTGCTTATCTTTGATTGATTGCTCAGTCTGATACTTTCCTTTATAAAGTTTATTGACTACAAGCCCATAAATCAAAGAAAAACAAATCACAGGTTCAATTTTGGGGGCATTGACATCCTGCCATCTTGCAGCAATAGCTTAGAAGTTGCAGGGCAGGGAAGAGGAGGAACATGGGGTCCATTTCAGATAAACCATTACTTTAACAGTTTGTAAATGACTATTCATTTACCCCGTTATTTTTTTTTAAGTCCAGAAAAGATGCAGACAGCCATGGAATGCCAATCATTTTTTTGAAAGTCCTTAACAAGTGAATTTGCAATGGACAGACACACTTTCCAGTGTGCTGCTGTCTCTCTCCAATTCTGCTAGTTGACTATTGCATTCCCACACATCCCTCATCCTCTGTAAGGTTTCTGTGCTTACAATTTAGACTATCAAAGCAAGAGCCAGAGTTCTTTCCCAGAGAAATGAAGGTTTGAGAAGCTCAAGATCTCTATATTGAGAGCCTCCCCACTCATGTAGAAAAATATTTGCACAGAAGGAAAGCACTAGCCATAGATCTTGCTCATATGTGGCACACGGTACAATATGACAGCACAATAATATAGATTAATTTGTACTGTTGACCTTGATGCACTATTCTATTGTGTCTTCTTTTAAAGTCAACACTCAGGTCATTAGAACATCTGGTGTTTAACAAAAAATCCTGTTCTGAAGTGCTAAATGTGTTGAAACAAATGGTACTGTACTATCATTATGCAGTGCAACCTCTCTGTTAGGGGTCTAATTTCAAGGCTACCCTGACTGAACTACATTATTATTAGTGGTTTTATAATTCACATCTTGCCACAGTACATAAAATACCTCATTATCAAAAGTAGCCTTTTAAAAGCTGGATTGGGTTCCATGTAAGCAGGACTGACTGTCACTTTCCTTTCATTTTATCTTTAGAGACATCTGGAAAGGCTCAGTCTGCGCACTGCTGGGCATGCTGGCCCCAGCCCAGCAGAGCACTTTAGCACACACATGTTTTTATACACTCAAATAACCCCCTTTGTTTTAGCAGAACTTACTATTAGGTTACGTGTGTGTTGCACTACCTTGCTGAATGCAAGAAGTGGGTCCACCACACCAGCTAGAAATCGCACAGCACTCAGCATTGCCTCCTCTTCATTTCACACTCTTATTTTCAGATGGTGCTCAAATCTACACTGCACAGGAAATGGCTAGTGCAGCCTTTTAGTGGAAGACTGAAGATCAGGGAGATGGTTAGTGGCACAGAGTAAGCAGCTTTGCTTCACAGAACTATCACCAGGATGTTAAACATGCAACGAGAAAAAAGAAAAAGGTAGCTATTCCAGTCTACAGTGTCTGCCAGCACGTTGCCTCCCTAACACTGTTGCTTTCCTTACATTTCTCTCCCACCACTCAGCCTGCTCTTTGCTCCCCAGCAGAGCTTCTCCATGCAAAGAAACACTATCTCTACAACGCCCCAAGGAACCTCACCACTTTCTTCAGAAAGGACTAATGCTTTTCAGTGGTCTGCTGACCTTCACCTGACCTGAAACAGATCAAAAGCTCTATCATTAGCATTTCAGCTTGCTCAGTGGGCAGAGAGATACCTCAGCCCAGACCAAGCTCCTCCAGCTGCGCTGCATTTGTGTTATGAGTCAGGGTGAGCTGACTCTGCTCCACCTGACAAATCTTACCATCATTTGCATCCCAGCAAAACAAGCATAAAGCTCTACTTGTTCATCTGATTTATATTTTGTATGCAAGTACAAGCAGAAAGGAATTGGTCCTGAGAAGTATACCAGTAGCTGAGTGCCATGTATCTGACACAATTTATTTTTTATCAGGTGGAAAAGATCCTCATAATGAGGAGCACATAAAAGTACTACCAGCTTCTATGAACTAAAACATATGAATCACATTGCCTGAGGAGAAGCCGGTATCCCCAGCTTTTAAGGGGGACACTGCAATGGAGAATGTGTGTGTGTGCATTTATGAAGAGCTGTGCCTGCTGAGTCAAGCAAAGAGGTGGTGGGAAGCTGCTCAAGATTGCTCAGCACAGAAAAGTAACAGCCCAGAAAATACCTTTGACTCACAGCAGGGCTGGAGGAGAACTGTTTTACTGTGACTTAGGCCAAGGTGAAATCATTTCCAGTTGTTTTAAATTAGGTTTGTGCTACAAGGTCTCAGCTGATATCCATGAGTAGTTTAAATATGGTTACTAACATGAAGAAAAAAAGACTGACATTACTGAATGAGAAGACAGTATTGAGCAATCAATTGCTGTAGAGCTAATCTCATTAAGTCCTTCTAAGATGTCAGCTGTCAGTCTGCAGTTGGCAGCTGCAGAAAACTGAGTGCAATGAATTAGACATCTTTTAAACCTTTTTTTTCCCAGGCCATCTACCTGATCTTTCATACTTGTTTGTTCTGCAGTTTCTTAGAAGTTATAACTGCTGAAGGAAGTAGAGAAAATCCAGAAAAAAAAAAAAAAACCACTCTGCTCTCCCATGCAGCTCCGTGCCTCTAGGTCAGTGATTAACAAAGACAAGGTCCTACTGCAGGGAAGCTAAATGGAGTTCATTATGGACATGAAAGTTAGCAGGGCCAAAAAGGTGAGGCTTTAGGAAAGAGGATGAAATAAGAGCCTAACAAGTGTGGATTTTACTTCCTCGGTACAATAAGGACAGCTTTTAACTACCAACTACTCTTAAAAAAAATCTAGGTAATAGTGATTTTAAATAGATACCATATACTGTTCCTGCATTTGCTCAGGAAAATTAGTATTATAATGTATTACTGAGAAAGTTCTATTATGCTGCCATAATCTTTGCACTACGTGTCTTGCAGACTGAATATTTGTTGTTGCGGCTTTCTGGAAAAAACAGGAAAACGTAAAGGAAGTGAAATATCACTTCTTTAGAGTGGTATCATGTGACCCTGGACAGAGACAGCCACCTCAAAATCACCTCAAAACTATGAGCTTTTCTCACTAGCACTCACTGCTGAATTGCCAAGGAATGTCAGTGTTTCCTGGCGGTACATGCCCTCAGCAGACTTCCAGAAGGACACCATAGACAACTAAATCCTACATCCACAGACAGAGCCTTGAGCTACATCTAGCAGATACAGATCTGAGAGGATTTTCAGGGCTCTGAAATATGTGAACCACAGCCTGTGTCTCACTTGCAGATAATTTCGGACCAAATGCTGCAGTTTTGGACACCTGGGCAATGTAATGGGAACCAACATGTACTTCAACTTGCTGTATTTATCCCAAAGATCAACTGTGAGTAATTGCTCACTACTGGTCTAAAATGGACTTTTTAGATCTTTTTGTAGACAACAATTAGGAGACCACCTGTTGTCTAAGTAATCTTCAGAACAGACAGGAAGAATCAGTTGTTACAGCAAGTTAATGTGGCATCAACTTGTCTCCAACAGCCTGTCAATGGAAGGGAAGCCAACAAGGCTTCTTCCATCCTGGCAGACGGAAACTGCCTCCATTTGCACCACTGTGCAAAAAGATCCATCAGCTCACTGTTACAGTGGGCGCACAGTGAACATCCCTGGAGAACTTCAACCTTGGCATAGAAGACATGGCAAGAAACAAGGCAGGTCTGAGCACAGCAGAAAAGAAAAATGAAAATGCAAGCTTTTGGTCACCTCTAGCACTTCTTAGGACATTACAGATACTTTTTTCTTCAGAATGTGATAGGTAGTTTGAAACAGAGTTCTGTTATTCAAATATCTTAATTATTTAGGTGAAAAATTTGTTTGTAATAGAGGAAACAAACAAACAAAAAAACCATACCTGACTGCCGCATGGTGATAATCATTATAAGAACTATTGCTAAGCCATGTGAGATCTTGAAAATATCATACTTCAGCGTCGCTCCCACTGTTACACGTTCTCAGACTTGAAGAGAAAATGAAGAACTGAATTTGTTATTTTGCTCAGATAATAACAGTTATAAAAATAGATTAACTGTCAGTATCATGAATTAATATCACAGTAGTACAGAGCCTCCAATAACAGACTTATGCTATAAGTAAAGAAGCAAGAACACAGAGCGTGTGCTTTGACCTGGGAAAGGATCACCACGTTGCTGCCGCAGACAAACGTTTACATAAAATGAAATTCATGTTTAATAATTCTGAGTGCTTTCAAAATCTGCATTTTGTTTGGTTTTGTTCTACATATAGAGATAGCTTTTGATGTTAAAGCATAGCATGCCGGCTACAAAAGCTGCTACTCAAGTTAAAAATCTACAGCTTTTAGTTCATGGTACAGCTTTCTTTCTTTTTTCTTTTTTTCTCTCTTTTTTTTTAAAGAATCTCTGAACATCTAAATGATAACATGTTTCAAGTAGCTGCTCCTTCCCTGGAGTTGAACAAAATTGAAAAGATCAAAGTTAGTGCAATCTTGTTCAAAGGTGAAGAGGTGAAATCTTATGCGTGCTGGAGGATCAGAGCAAACAGAAATGTACAATGCTTAGTGTGCAACACCTGAAGCTCACTTTCATCAAGGTACCTCATTTTCATTTGAATTCAGAATGCTTTACATTTTATGGTAAAATAAGGAACGGCACAGGAACAGAAGGAGCCCTTCCCCAGCATTGAAAAGTAAACACCAGTAAAAGGTGAAAATGGCCTTTTTTTTTTTTTTTTGAATGACTAAATTCTCCATGTAAAATTCTATATTCCTTCTTTAAGTAGCATTTATATAATTGAGTAATATGAAGCCATTACACCCATGATGTTTCAAGTATCATAATGCTGTTGATAGTTGAAGAGTTTCTTGAAAAAACACTGTTTTAAGGGGGCTGCAGAGAGGGGCATCTAAAAAGGATATGTTTTTTTCCCCATAAAATCTTCATGTGACTGATGTGCCCTGACATAATGTATCGTGATGAAATACAGCTGCCAAAAAAGAACTTCAAATGATGCCCTTTTTCTGGAGGGGGAAAAAAAAGTGATAAGAAAATAGGCACCTTTTCAGCAAAAGCTTTTAAAGCTTTAAAAGCATGGCAACCAGTAAAAAGGTTCTTAGGTAAAGGCTTCTTTACTCAATTTTGTCTAAGTACCTAGGAGCTAAATGGGGGGAAAAGGGTACGGAAAAAAATGCTCCTGCCTCTGTGAGAACTATGGGGCACCCAAGACACAGAAAGACATGAAGATTTTTATGTTCTTGTCCTACAATGTCATTTTCAAATACACTGAAAGGTCAGTTTCCAAATTATTGGAAATTGTTCTACTTTACCCTAACAGTGCTGATCTGAGAATTTTTTAGCATAAACCTGAATGTGAATCAAAGTGGTCACATGCATGCAAACATTCAGAACCCAAAAATCTGTGTTTCAGCTTCTGAATATGCAGAATTACTTTCACATGCTTTCCTGTCCTGGTGCTGCTGTTCTACAATACTCTTAAATTGCAACCCGTACTCCACTGCCTTAAAGCTGTAAGTATGATTGTATATATTGTTTATATTGTCTATTATGGGTCAAACCTTGACCCAAAAATCAGGTCTGCTCAAAGGTACTATAAAAATCTTTTATATACAGCTCTCCTAGGAGCAATTCCACGCAGTTATCAGCAAAAGCACATTTCTCAAGGATTCGCCGAGCTTGTCCACACCCAAATTCCTGCTTTGCTTTCTTTCAAATCTCAACTCTGTTAGAAAAGCCTAATAAAAAAATACTGTTTGGTCTCTCAGTGACAGCTCTAGAGAAGGAACCCCTGAAAATGGACCATGTGGAAGCATTGGGGTCTACAGGCTGGGCATGGTCTGTGGCTAAGGGACACAAAGATGGCAGCAAGACCCAAACATTGCAACGATATGTTCAGAGAGTGGCTACCTTCAGTACAATATACGTGAATGATCATACCAGATAGAACTGATTCTTTTGATATATTATTCCTTTACATTAGATCAGAAATTATGTTGTTGAAACTCAGAGAACTTCAGGAATGTCAACTGGCACGTTTCTACCAGTTTTCTTCTTGGACACATAAACATGTATCTCCAGCTATCATGAAATATGATCTAAAATCCATAGAAGCCTCTCCCAAAGGGGTGACCTTGAGGACACACAATTTGTTATTTCCTACACATTTGTATGAGTCTTAGATGGTTTGACGGGGCTCTGGGCAACCTGATCTAGTAAAGACGTATGTTTGGTGGCCCTGCTAGGCAGGGGGGTTGGAACTACATGATCCTTGAGGTCCCTTCCAACCCGGGTCATTCTGTGATTCTGTGATTCTGTGATTCTGTACTTGACAGTACAAGGCATAGAGTAGAATAATCAAGCCCCCATCATTTCCTGTTAATCTGTGTTTCAAATAATCATTTTTTATTTTGCCACCGAGGTACAAAAAGAACTGATCTAACTCCTGTGTCTATAACCAGCCTCCCAAGATTAATCAGAACAGATAACTGTGAAAGTGCTATAGATAGACTAAATCTCTTGACTACAGAGACCCTCTTTACGATTTAGAAGAAATGACAGATTGACACAAAATATGTAAAGATCAGCCAAGTCGTGCAGAAGAGGGTGGCTGACTTGCAAACAAAGGTTGTGCCAATTGTATGTTTTTATGCTTGAGTTTGCTCTTGCATTTTGGTGGCAGGCAGTCAGTCATACTTGCTGTTTCAAAAGGGATGATCTGCTGGGATTTCAGGTTTCTTCTGAAGTAATCCGCAGAACAATCTTCAGTTATTTCTTAAACCAAACATTTCTGCAGCGTTCAGATGCTTCCAGCAAAGCTCCCAAGCTTCCCTACAAGCCCCTATTTTACATAAATCACGATGTGCTGCAAGCGTAAGGGTAGTTTTTAGTCACCAAAGACTATGCCAAGAGCACTTTGTTTGGAGGCACAGTTTCTATTTCCTACATAATTCTCCCATCTGTCTGTACAACAGAAAGCCCTTAGAAAGCATTCAGCCAGTCACTATTTTGGTACTCATGACACAGACAGAGTCTGGTAAGGTGGGATAATAGGTCAGATGTATCAAACTGTTATTGTTCCTTTCTGTATTTGTATTTGTTATGGACTATAAACCCTGATGATCCAATAAAGGGCTGTGACCATGAATCCCAATTGGCTGCACAGTGCTATTTCATGGTGGGGCGAGTCCAGCGGTAACAAATTCAGTCAACATAATGATTTCAGTTTCACCGTGTTGCTCTGCTTCCTGGGAACCTGCAAAGATAAGCGAGTGTGTCACAATCATAAATTCACACATACAACCTTAAAATATCTTATGGAGCCTTAAGTCTCCGTGAAATGTCAGACTAATAAATATGGTGATCATACTTGCTATTTGGCAAAAATATTAATTAACTAGGAAAAGTTAATAAAAATATATTCCCCAAAATTATGCAACAGACAAAATATTTTTTTCTTATTCATGGTTATATGAATGCAAAATGCTACGGATTCTTCATCTTTAATACCTAAGGGATTTATAAACATATTGCATCCATAAAACTTGGTTCATCAGTACAGTACACAGCCCAGATATCCATATTTAATTACTCTGAAAGTAATTTACTTGTACAGATGGTGGCATTAGAAGGTCTTACTTCAATTTAAATTACTTCTATTTGAAAAACAATGTTATTTTGCTATGAATCTTGAGTGAAGAATTCACTCTTATTACAGATGAATAATACCTGACAATCGTAATTAATCTGTGACTTATCTAATGCTTCCTCAATAAACATTTTGTTACAGATTTCACACAGCAGAGCAGCTCCTTTGCAGGAAGCAAATCCACAGTGTATCTGATTAAAACCTGCTTGTGATGATGGGCCTGCTCTAGGGGTAAATGAAGGTTAGTGGAAGATTTTGTTCAGCACCCCTGGGACCTCTCTCAAAGGAAAGAGGTGCTGTGGAACAGTTTGCTCTTCCTGCAGGTCAAGCAGGGATCAGAGCTCAGGGGAAGCCCATGGGGTAGCTGGTCTGGGTGTCAGGGTGGTGCACAGCAGTGCACACCATGACGCCTGGCAGCGTGCTGCAACACCTCTCACGCCACACTGGGGGAACACAGATGGCCTGCTTGTGCTTGTGAGGCTTCCTGTGCGGCTCTGCCTGTGTCAGGCACTGATGGCCTCAAAGGTAGCATGTGTACCATGTGCCACCAGGGTTGCCATGGCGGGCATTCATGTTTTATTGGATAAATGTCCACAGCCCACATAGGGGGCTCCCATCTGACCCTAAAATGTGCTTCCTCTCCTCTGACCATAGCTGAATAAGGTGATTTTTCAAGAGATGACATGATCTGAGGGGCTCAACCAGAAGAAGGAGCTTTATTCCTTTTATCTACATGATTTCATCCTCATGAGCTGGATTTAACACTACAAATCACCCATTGTGGACTTAATGCTGGAAAGCATCTGCATTTCCCAATGAACCCTGTGGGAGCCAGAAGCACCCACAGCAGCTCTGAGCTGGGGCAGGACTGCCAACCTCAGACACCTTTGTTAAATTAAAATCAGGGAATCCCACTGTCCCCTTTCCCTCAGAGCCAGGGTGACACAGCACACTCAGATACAATGCTCCTGCTGCACTGTGTGGGGCTTCAACCTATCACAGATCCATGACACCCACACAAAAGGCAGTAGGATTAAAAATGTTCTATGGTGTAGCTGGTTGTGCGCAGTACTTACATTCACCAGACCAAAAGACTTAGGTAGAAAGGATAAGATGTGGCACTGGAGGCATGTTGCTGCAAACATCTCCATTTATGGGGACAGTGCAAGTGACATCAAGTCCATGGTTAGCTTCATGGTCTCTTGGGCAACAGCAAGGGTTGCAGGGTGCTGGGCAGCAGGCTGGGGATCACAGCACACATCCGTGTTGGGAAGGAAAGTCTGCCAGGAACAGCACTGCAGAAAGAAGCATGGAGATAAATGAATCAGAAACCTGTAAGGGAGTAAATAGATGCAAGGCATAGGATGTTTGTAGCTGAACTGCTCTTAATTACAACACTCTTCTTTAAAGCACACTGCTTTAAAGCACAGAACATCAAGGCTACAATTTCTGTGTTATAACACAGTCAAAATCCCAAAAACGAGGAAGCATCTTACCAGTTTCATTCCTTATTTTCATACAAATTAACACACAAGTTCATTCATATACAAAGTCAGCCCCAAAACAAAAGAGCCGCAGTAAATTTTTCAGCAAAATAATCCTTCAGACACTGATAAATCAAGCAGTGATGACGCGGGGTTATCATCGTATCATTAACAATGGCACCACAGTTAACAAGCCTTATTTCTACAAAAAAACATTGGTGAATAATCAACTATCAGTTTGCACTTTAAATTAAAAAAAGCATACCTAGTGTTTCTTGCCTAAAAAAATGACGGAGTGGAAACATTGCTTTCTTGCTGGGTTATTTTCATTTCAGGAAGAGAAATAACCGAGGGGAACATGGAGAGAAGAATAAATAACCAGGAGTGGTGTGAGGGGAAAAAATCCTTCATTATTATGCTGTCGCCTCTGCGTTCTTGCTATCGGATTCCTCTCCTGTCCCACACTGTGCAGAGCCACTTGCAGGCAGGGCATCCTCCAGATGAATCAGCACAGTGGCACGTGGACTCTCTAATGTACATCAGAGGCACAGAAGAGGTGTTTGATATTATATTTATGAACAAATCAGAGGCAAGACCTTGGCAGGGTTGTGTTTTTTGTTGTTTTTGTTTTTGTTTTTGGAGGAGGAGAACTAAAGGAAATAAGACTGCATGTCAGTTTTGGACAAAAAAACACTTCATCATCTTTTTTAAAAGTATATTAACTTCAGCCTCTGTTCAGCCTCATCCTCTCTGATAAATTAAAATGGCATATACATAATCTGTAGATTTTTTCTTGATCCACCTCTCAGAAAATACAACATGAATGACCACCCGTTCTAATCACAGCCCTCATGCCTGTCACAATGGGCAGAGCAGGCAGCAGGGCAGGGCTGCCTGGCAAACCCCACTGGATGCTGCATGCTCAGCCCAGCACATGGCCCTCTTAATGCAGGAGGGGGTCTGTGCTGGCAGCAGAACCATAATGATCAACTCACTTTGCTACTTTGCTAAAGAAGCATTGACAGATGATGCCCACAGGCCAGCATATCACCACCTTCTCACAGACAGAGCCTCATAGTTGGTTTTCTCCTGTCTGTAAAATCTCATCTGTAAACCTTTTCGTTTTTTTCCTTTCCAAAATAGGAAAACTAGATATGGTGACCATTGATCAAACAAGCAATAACCCTTAAAGTCAGCTGGGAGAGAAGACAGAATCTGAAGGAGAAGGAGGACAAGGTAGCAGGCATCTTCATTGTACATACGTACTTATGTAGTCAAGTTAATAGACTGACCTGGCCTTCACTGCAGAAAAATATTTATCAGATCTCACACCACTTATTCCAGTCTTTTGAATCTACTTGAATTTTTGACCATCTTTTCCCTGGGCAGAATACTTCAGCAGACAGCTCACCTCACCAAGAAAATACAATGGAGGTCATTCCAATTCCTTGCTGGTGGTTTGTCACACTTTTTAGTAGATGAACATCCAAGTACCATCTTTCTAGCCTCTTCAAAGGAACAAACTATTTTGAGTAGTTCATTTGTTTGGCTTTTAATTAGAAATAGGGTTCTGTGCTCAGTATTCCATCACTGTTGGCGATACAAAAATGCATAATTAAATAAAAGATTGTTTTCCCCCCATGTTGCTTGAGTGAGTAAAAATGCATACAGCAAGAAAAGGATGCAGACTTCAGGGAGAGAGAATGAATGCATGACTCAGAGAGTGAGTATGTGTGGGTATGCCTGCACATAGGGATGCACCTGGAGATGTATTTTCCCTGTCTGTACATACATGGACTTTCAGAATATCAGACTACTACAGTCATACTATGCAAGTCTTTGAGCAATTCCTCTAAACCAATTGAAAATGTATTTAAACTGCAGTAATGTATGTTTGCTGGTTTTTGTTTTTAAGAAAAAAAAATCAGTAATGGTAATTGAGATTGATTTGGATTTGGCTCTGTACACAGACTGATTTTTTTTACCAAAAACAATCAGTTGTTGCACTATTAGATTGCTTATCACATCTCTATTTATATTACAGATGCCAAGTTGAGTAATTAGATATTACTTTCAGATATTATAAAAAATACAATTGAAATAAGGTGTTCTACATAGCTCTGTACACAGCACGTCTCTGTGACGCTTGCTGTTTTTCTCCAATAAAATGTCTGTAAAATGCCTAGTCCGATGCTGCATTACTTGGCTAGAAACTAACCCACTGCAGAAAACCAAAACTTCTACCAACTGTATGAAATTGAAAGGCAGAGGACTATGACCCTTGGTATTCTTATAAAACAGATCAACGTAATAATAGTAATTAACAGTATATAATTTAAAATATGCCAGATGCGTGGTGTAACTGCTGCGAGAAGTTACTGCAAGGGAAAGGTGTTGCTTTCAGATTTGGAAATGCCTACTACTGACTAACCTCCACGTCAACATGTTTGCAGCTCTGCAACATCCATTTCTAAATGAATTACTTTATGGAGGAAACCAAAAGGCAGAAAACTAAAGAAATAGGGGTCAAATTCCTCCTGTGAGATCTACCTTGTAAAATTATCCAGAATGTAATAATACCATGTTATTGACTTAAGCACAGTTCCCCGTGACATGCTGCAGCTGACCTGTAATTTTTATCCTACATGTTGCCAGCACTATTAAAATGACACTTGTGAATGTAAATTAAGCTCACAAAGGGGACAGATTGTATGATTCTGGTTTCTCTCAGATGCCTGTAGGCTATCACAGGTTCCATATGTGAAGTAATTATGTTCACTGAAGGAAAGAATAAATGCTGTCAAATTGTGTACTGAGAGAGAAAGCAGCTATTATATTGCAGTAGTCACTGGAGCATTGCCTCAGAAAGTGGAAAGATGTATAAGAAAATAATAATAAAATAGAAAAACTGGCGCGGCACTATATTAAATATAACCTTTAAATGAGTATCTGCTTTTGAATATATATTACAGAAAGTTAGTGTTTCACAAATAAAAGCATTTCAACTCTTTATTCTCATTTTCTTCCTCGCATCTAGAGGGCAGGGGGCAGATCACTTACCGGGAAGAAGGAGCAGTGAGACCCTTCAGCTCCCAGTGTGTACCATGCCACCCATCCACTGCCTGCTCTCACCAGTGCCCAGCCCACACCTGGCACCGAGGGCCCTCTGTGCTCCCAGCCCACACCAGAAGGCCCATGAGCAGGGCTGGGTGCCAGCCATGCCCATGGGTCCAGCTCTGAGGCAGTACTCTCTCTCCTGGTGAGATGCAAGCACTTTGCTCCACTCCTTAACAGAACCTACCCAATGGCAACAAACGACAAACTCATTTTCTCAAAGTACAACACAACACAAAGTATGAAGTTTTTAGGCAGTGCTGTTATGCTGGAACTGCTTTCTCCTTCAAGAGCCCACCTCAGAGAGCACTGCTCACCAAACCTTGCCTTCTACAAGTAGCAAGAGGTAACAAAATAGCACCGGTACACCCCACCAAAGCCAGAGCTCACAGAAAACTATTTTGTCTGCACTGCTTTATATTTCTGGTTTGGTGTAAAGAGAAACTATATTTTCTTTTTGAGGAGATGTAGGAAAAAAATCTGCCAGCTAGCAGTCTGTCCTTGGAAACTATCTCACCAACCTCACGCTGCATTCCCCATCAGGGAATGCAGGGCACCAACTACTCACCACTCATGGCCCAGGACCGGCTCACAACAAGAAGACAGAGTTCAGCAAAGAGCAGCATCCGGGCACACGCTCCAACACAGATCAAACCTTCTGCCCAAGCAGTCAGCTGTCCGTCTTCCATATTCACCAGCTTCTGAAAAGAGATGGCTAAGGGGCAGGGGCCAGCCTACCTGGGCAGAGCATAACTTGAGCATAAGGCAAGGCAACAGAAGTAGGGGCAGGGGAGTCCTAAGCAGAGTCCCATGGCCTCCTTCTTAGGCAGTGCCATGGCACTGGGACACCCTGCCAGCAGATCCTTGGCACGCTAGTGCTGGGGAGCTCGTGAGTCCATGAATCGTTGCATTTTTCAGGCTATTAATGCCAACCGAGCATGGATGGATTGGCAGATAGATGGGCAGACAGACTGCCTGCTTTCAATTAACTGCAGAAGCAGTTGTACAATACACTTCAATTTCTTCTTTAAATAAAAAATGGAAATCAACTACCATTTCCTAAGAAGCTCCAAACTATTAAACAGTTGTTCGCAGGTAGCTCATGTCATACGTGGGAGGCTGAAACGTAAGGTAGAAATGAGAGGTTTTCTTCTAGTTCCAAGTATTGACAGCAAGGATCGTGTATGACTCTTTTGGATGCATCAAGGCATAAGTGAGGTGAGGATCATCCAGCACTATTCACTAGATAAACTGTTACACATAAAAAAAATAAAGTCAAGCGAAAGATCTTGCAGTTGTGGCAGGAAAGAAGGAAAGACATGGTTCGCTCTCAGCATTTTAATAAGGATTTGTGGGGTAATGTTGTGTAAAGGTAATACAGCTGTAACTTAAACAACAGTAACTAGAATCAACTCTCCACATTAACTGACCTTTAAATATTATTGTCCCTTTCAGTTTACCAAAAAGACATTTACTTCATGAAAGAGTTACTCAACTCTGTTTAAAGATCCAGTGGGCTAAAATATGCTAAACTGACATTTAGAATTATATAACTCTTTATGATAACTTATATTATTTCCATGTGATTTGAATGTGAGATTTGGGGAAAAAAAACCAAAACATTTTGAAACCATTTCAAATGATATTCAAATGAATTGCCTGGACATTCCGGTTATCTTCAGTGATATCAGGACCTTTCCCAACAGCTGAGTAATTACTTCCTTATTACACTCAAGGCAAGTTGGTATCACATACCCTGCCTGAGATTTAAACCTGAATCAAACAGGCAAAGGAAGCATCCACACTGACATTTTACATACCTAACCGCATTTTTTATAATAAGGAGAGCATCTGTGCTGTATTGCTTTGATAATCTGTGAAATGAAGACAACTGGGAGCACCAGGAAGAAAAAAAAATCCATTCCAGTAAGGAGGGGAAGGCAGAGGGACTTAAATACAGATATACGTACTGTTTCTCTCATGTCTCTATTGCAGCCATCTACCAGGGCAGCAAGGCACAGCATGCCCTACCAACCCACACAGGGCAGGAGTAAGGAGGAGGAAAGAAGTTCACAATCTGATGCCCTTCAACTGGAACGGTCAGCCATGACAGCAAATGCACAAGCAATCCTTCAAGGCACAAGACAATCAGCTGCCCCAGTTGAAAACAGGACAGCGCTGCTTTTCTTACCCTGCAGCGTCACTTTATACTCTGCGAATCCGCCTGTCCCTGGGCAATACACACCACAGCCCAGCAATCCCATGGGCAGGCAAGTCCCTTTCTTCGGGCATCCTACAGCCCCAGAGGGAGGCAAGTGGGAGTCCCAGGGAGCAGACGTAGCCCCAGGGGCACAGGGACACTCTGCACTAGCTGCAGTTCATCACATGTGTAAACCAGTGCAGATTGCTCACATATCAAAAATACAGATAAATGAAGACATGGTAAGGACAAGTTTCACAATAAATACCATTCAGAAACACATTTACATGGCCTTTCTTATAGGCTTTCATAACAAAATAGAATCACACGGTCACTTACGCAACAATATGCAGCTAAATGGTTAATAGCAGAACACGCAGAGACAGCAAAGAACTGAAGCAAAAGCAACCAGAACAGCTCCTCTTGTGGGAATGCTAGAGTACTACAGTTACAGCTAGAGCTAAAGAAGCAAAGATAGAAAGGATGGATTAAGTAATAAGAGGGAAAGAGTAATTTAAAAAATAAAGTCCATAATATTTTCTATAAATACATTGTGGTTACAACATGCTCATAGGATGTGTTTTAGGTTCAGGTCAATTCTAGCTTCATCTGCAATATTTTTAACATTAGTAATCTAAGGCAGACAAACTTAATTTTTAATTGGATACTACAGTTCATTTCAATTCAGCTGGCAGCAAAGAATATGCAAAATCAAAACAGAAGACTTCAATAAAAAGCATGAGATAATCACAGCGTATCTAACACTGGCTGTAGAGCTACTGTAGAAACGCATCATTTATCAGTGCTGCATCTTTCAATGGATTCAAAAAGCGTATTATCCTTTTCCTGATTCCAATATTTGCTTAGTGAGTTCTAGTAAACTCTATGTCGTATATTGTTCATCAGACAACATAAACAACTAATTACATTAGAAATCCACAGCGATAAGAAAACCGCACAATAAATACATTATATCCAGGCAACAGTAGAAGCTAAGTTTTTATTTCATTTGCTGCAGATTGCATAAGTTGGTAAATGCTTTCTGGCAAGTGTCCTTCAAATCTCAAAAACAATGCATCTGTTTTATAGCATTAACTCATTTTCTATTATATTTGTTTATATCTCTGCAGTGAAACCATATTGTTATTAAGGGTATCGTTATAATAGAAAACTGCATTAGCTTTTAAAACCCTGTTCTATTTTATGTGTATATAAATAGGAACATTAGGATCATGTGAGATTCCCATTTGTCCTTGCTATACTCTTGACACTGGTAAATATAAGTAGAGCATCAAGATTTACCAGCTCTTAATATATTGCCCCTTTGATTAGCTGTGCAGAAATCCTTACTTTTACGTTGCAAAATCTCACCCTGATGGTTATGTGCCTAAAAACGTGCCATCATATTGTTCCTCTTCACCTCTGATCACCAAGGTGAGTCCACATAATTCTTTATTGGCACAGTACCATGGTAGCAAGGTACATCAATGTCCGCCAGAAGGCTATGTTTTGAAGACAATTGGGTGGCTGATGACAATGAGGTGGGTGCATCCAGACAGCACCAGGGGAAACACAAGCTACGCTGTTGGTCCACAGCAGGCCCAAGAAATGTGCAGAAACCAAGTTTCAATTAGGGTGGACTTTGGGCAACCATTCCTCAGAGTGCAATCCAGAAACCCACTCCCAACACCAAAGGGCCATATTTTTTCCCTAGATAAGATGGGATCTAATTTCAGTGCCTGGAACTCTTATTATTACCAAACGCTGTTGTGTTCCTTCCTTGCTGTCAGAGCATCCAGTAGTTCAGGGAATGCAACTGTGTGTGATTACAGAGCAGCTCCCTGTCAGATACACCGTGTAATTAGGGCTGATATGTAGCACTGTGCTCTGAGAAAACCCAGAAGAGTTGGGTCTAAAAAGTTCTGTGAATCAAGATAATTACAATATTAATCACAATCCATTGAACTAAAGTGGAATTGAATACAAATTTTCTGTTTATATAGTATGCACTGAATGACAGTATGTTAGAAACAGCCATTTTGGTCTGGTTTCACTACCTCACATCTGGAGAACATTATCACAGAGTCATCAGCCACTTGGCCAGCACCCAACATGGAAGCAGTTCTCTTCTCTTTCCCATGAATACTGGTGAAACATGCACGTTTCTCTTGAAACATTTTCTTAAGGAGTTTCAATATTGCACAATTGGGATGGGAGAAATCACTTGTTTCTGTTTAGAAAGAAAACAAAATTTGATCGAAATGAGTCCAATTTTAAACATTTCCTCCTCAAAAAAATACTGCTATTTATGAGAGTCCATGGTAAAAGGCAGTCATTCCAGCTATTTAAACAATATAATTAGATAGCATTTCGTACTATAAGAGACAGATTGCACGGAAGTCTGAATCCAGAGTGCCCTTGTTCCTCTATAAATATGTACACATAACCTATCGCTAGTTACTACCAATTTTATATGAAGTGTCTTTGGTCTTTATTATGGTTGCCGTACTTGAAAAGAGCCTCTTTACTTATGAAGAATCTTTTTTTTTTTTCTTTTTCTTTTTCTTATAGTATTGTAAAAACACAGTTGTCAGCATAATATCCTGACATTCAGGATACCAGCCTGTCTCTACTGGAGTCAGATGTGAAAATAAATAGATATTAAACTGTCAGTCAATGAAATTACAAAGTCAAGAATGGCTCTAGCTGAGATCCTGTGTGTTCTGTTTGATGGACACAGGTGTTTAAGTGTTATGAAATCCTGCAGAGTCTCAGAGTGAATAATGCACCTTCCAGTGGTCCCGCATTAGCCAAAATAGCTGCAAGTAGCTTCTCTGTCACCCTGAGCTCCCAAACAATCGATGTGAGCTCAGAAAGGGGCCAGAGAGGCCTTCCAGACTTATCAGACCTAAAATCTGAGAAGTCGTACAGTTTGTGCCATGGCATATGTTCAGGAATCGAAGCAACACTCCTCTAAAACCGCGAAGGTTAGCTCCGCTGGCTTTGCATACAAATCTGAGGCAGATGCCCCAAATCCACATCATTTATTTATTATTTGTAAGGCACTTAAAGTCAATCATCTGTCACTAATAAACATTAACACTATTAAAAATTAATGATCATCCTACAGCATGCTGAGACAGATTCTTCCTTCTGTTTGATGAGTATTGGAGCAAAGCATGCTGCATTCACTTACTGACTCTTAAAGTGTTTATGCGTTGTATAATCTTGTGATTTGGGCTCCTCCTCCTTGCCCTGATGACCCCCTTCTCTTGGTATGCCAAGAATTGATCAATCTAGTGAGAGAAGCTTGAAAGGATAGGCTTAGATACAAATACGTATCTGCAGAAAAGAAAATAAATCACAGATTCAAGGTTATCACAGAGCACACAGCATAAGCCTTTGTGATTACAGGGCTTTTTGTCTCGCTTTCCACTCAGCACTAAGTAATGCGGTGCCTGCAACGGGGGACACGAATGCCTGTGTTTGCTGCTGTATGGAGGGTCCCAGCTCACACACCACTCCAGAGGTGGACAATGAGGCTGAAATAACAGCTCCAATGAGACTTCCCAAGAGCCTCACAAGCTGGAACAAGAAAAGGCTTCCTGAAGTGCAACTGAAAGAGGCAACTTCACCAAAGGTCTGCGCAGTGTCGCAGGGCACTTTCTTCTCTTAGTGGGTGGGAGGCAAAGCCCACTGCTAGAGATGAAGAAACAGCTTGCACCTTAACCCTCAAAAAGGACATTTCCTCTAGAAGTAAAAATGATTCCAGGCCCTTCATCTTTTGTGTTCAAATTTCAAATATAAATCTCGGGGAATACATTTTCACTCTTCTATCTTGCACTCACAGACCTCAGAAGAGCACTGTTTCCTAACACACACACACACAGTGTTTTGTCCTTCTCTGAATTTTAGTGATTACTTTTATTTGAGACTACAGTAACTATGTTATAAATGATCACTCGATATATAGCTGATTTTGTTTAAATGCAGATAAATAAATGTAATAAACCTGCATTAAAGACCTGTCTATGAGCACACTCACGAAATCAAACTAACCTCATATTTCTTTGAATAATATAAAATCTCTGAAAACAAGCTAAATGTAAGATCTCAACACTAACGATATAATAAGAAAACTCACCAAGGCAATAGACATATTAATCTTCCCCTTGCAATTTGCAGAATAATATTTCACTGTCAGATCATTTCTCATAGAGAAACAGTGACTTAAGTAAGATCTGTAGGCAGGATTCAGAGACTGTGATCTCTTTGCTTCCTTTATTTGCCTATGTTTCATTACTTATGAAGATTTGCAAAGAGTAGCTACCAAAACTAGAAACATACAGACAGGCTAGAAAAGCACGGTGCCACAGAAGCACGCTCACCAAGCCAAGGACAGGAGGGGATTGCGTTCCATACATGATGCCTTCATGTCAGCTGCTGCTGTTACAACTGAAACTTGGTGCCTTTAGCAGAACACTGCTATACAAAACTAGTTCTGCCTCTCAGGGAACAGCAAGTCAAGAAGTAATGAGGCTTTCCTGCAATTTCCTCAGCATCTCTGTTTTTTCAGCTCCTCCAGAGCATCAGGGACTGATCCACTGCCTGGTACACCCTTTTTATACGTGCACATCTACCGTATTTCCACAGAGCCACACAGCCCAGGGCAAACCCATGAGCTGTGACCGTGAAGCCAGAGCTCATCCACACAATCAGTTGTGAGCCTTACACACACCAACAGAACCCAAGGAAGCTGTGATTTAACGCTTCTGAACAAAATTAAGCCACAAAACCTTCTAAATCTCAGGCTGAAGACCTTGCTGCTTTGAACAATACTTTTTAGTAATACCAATTTGTCCTGCTGCCATTCTCTGCTGCCAACAGACTTCTTCTTAATTTGTCTCTTTTTTAGTTCAGAATTCACCCACTGTGAAGCTAAGTTGTTCTTTTAAGGATAGTGGAAATTACAGTCAATAAAAGATATATTAAAGCATCATTATTCAAACATAAAAATGCTACGAAATTGTTAACCAGCTTTCCCTAAGGTGAAGGTGTTTATTGCTAAGTTTTTGCAGCACAATTACATTCAAACAGACAAACGCTAAGCTAAAATAAAGCAGTTATTTTCTGAATCTACCGAGGAGAAATGGAAAAACATCTTGCAAGTAAGCTGCCTCATAGCAAATGCTTGCCCTAAAAGCTTTTCTATTAAAAACAGTAGATTTTTAAGAATAATTTTGAGAAAATGAGGCAGCTAAAATACGACACCTTATTTTCCCTTCTTAAGTATGAATAACTTGCACTGAATTTCTGCAGTGAGTAGGCTTGGAATTTATATGCACTTCTAAAACAAAATTTGATGCTTTTTTACATTATGCTGTGCAAGCCCCCTTCCCATAGATTTGCTGCACAGACACACTGCAGCCACCACATGTCATGTGTATGCCAAGCTGCCCACACCCCCCACCACTGCTACCAGGGCCTGCACACTGCAGAACCTCACAGGCATTTTACATGAAACTGAAGTGCATTTTGTCTGGGGCAGCGGTAGGCATGACACTCAGTACATCAACAGAGGTGCAGGGCACTGTCAAGTGTCTGGCAAGTTGGAGACCCCACTGACCCTTCCCTATAGCCGCCTTTATACTAGGGCTGAAGTGGCACCAGCCCACACAAGCAAGTCAATGCTGCTACCAACACACTGGGGACGTTCAGAGGAGACATAGTCATGGACATCACATGGGCTGCTGGCACAAATGAGTCAGAGGAGAACAGAGATGGTAGCAGCAGGACATGACGCAGCCCACACTGAGCTACAAGAAACAGCAGTGCTGCAGTGCCAGTATTTATAAACATAACCGAGGGCTGCTGTCTATCTCTTTCATACTATTGCTGGACCACAGACTATGGGCCATCTGCCCACAGATGATTATCACAATCTGTGAACAATTATAGACAGGATATTTCTTCTTAGGAAATGGTAAAATTTACAAAAATGGCACTAAAAAAAAAGCCAGAAAATAGTCAAAAAACAAGCAGCAAATCTATGGCTAGTCACTACACAGGGCCCACAATCCCAATGATGCTTTATTCCCTGACTGCTTCCATCCACAGCCACAGATCACAGAAAATTTCTTCTGCTGCTGAGGCCATGGTGGGTGTATCTTCAGTGAAGCTCCTGAAGACACAAGCACCTGGAACAACTCTCCAAGTCTGGAAATTTGAGCCTGCTGCCAGATGGAAATAGCCTCTTCCATCATGGGACAGCCACTGCAGAGCAGACCTGCACACCCTGGCTGGGAGGCGAGTCATCCCTGGAAAGCTCTGACATTGTTGTACTGAGCTTTCTCCAGGTGCCATGCTCCAGGCAGGAGCCTCCAAGGATGCCCCAGATGTCAGTCCATGATAAGGGAGCAGCTGGGAATGGCACCACTGGGCTAATGCATCAGCCCACATGATCCTACACAAAACATGTAAAGAGTGAAGGAAACCACGCACATGCAAAACATCCTGCATCAGCCCCCAGTGCAGCCAGAGCAATTAGTGGTTTGTTACAACAGCGCAAAGGCACTGAAAGTAAAAATCCAACAGCCTTAAAACAACAGATACTCTCAATTCATTTCTAATTTATGCATTCTTGTCATATGAAAGCCACTTGTTTAAGCTGCTTTTCTATCTATTTGCAGTCTGTTCAGACACACAATGCTCAGTAGGGGTCTGTCTCCATGATTCATTGGCTCAGATTTCCTATAGAGTTTACATGATGTCTACTAAGCCCCATACAGCTTTGTATCCATTATAACCAGGGACAAGCAAGCAGGGCTTGGGAGTCTGAGCATCCATCTAAGAATAGCTTCCTGTCTTCCAGCTTTCTTCACAACAAATGAACAATGGTTACATTTTACAGGCTAGCACTGCATGGTGAGGGGAAATTATAGGAACTTGTCTGAGTTAAATAAGGGAAGAAGCATTTAGAGTGAAGCTCCTTAAATGAGCAGGTCAATAACTAGTTTACTGAGACCAAGGCACATAGCTAATGAGAGAATAAAGAATTATTCTTGTCAAGAGAGAAAAAGATGCTGCCCTGGTTTTGTGCTAAATAATTACATTCATTATGTTTAGGACAGCCCTGCAAGTGGTCTTTTGCACTTGTAAATTCATTAGCAAAGCTAATAGGCAAACTACTATTGGGGCAAATTTAAACGATTGCAATAGGATGGATGGTAAAGATGGGGAAAGGTAGTATGTGAGCTAAGAGCCAAAGTCAGCTTTAAGTATAATTGAATTTATCTTCTCATCAACTTTAAGGCCTCCTTCTGGGCTTGAAACAAGGAGAGGAAAAGCCATTGAAACTGAAAGATATTCACTTGATTGGATTTGTTGCTGGCTTTTCCAGTTTAACCAAGCCATTTAAACCAACCCCTTGACACATGAGAACAATTATAAATCCAAGAAAAATTAAAATGTTAACTAAATTGGTTCAGTGTTTCCAATTGATACAGGAACTCTAATGTGTCGTGAAGTCCCCCAGTAGAAACTCTACAAACTAACTCAGCTTTGCAATTTATCCAAAAGTTAGTGAAACTCTGCTGGGCAACAGGAAGGTAGGATATGGCTTCTCTAGAGAAAAGTCCCAGTCACATGAGAGGTTCAGACGAGCAGTGGAGAACAGGGAGAGCAGCAGTGCATGGCTCCATCTTAGCATGCACAGGTTTCCTCCATAGATACATTCTCAGATAAAGAAATTAGAGTCCAAAAAAACATCAAAGGAACTGTGGACCTAAGTACCTCTTTCTTTAATCACACCCTGCCTAGACTGTAACCACAGAAGCTCCATAGACAGAAATTCATCTCAACAATGGGAAGTGTTAGAAATCAATTTAGAGGGGCCAAGGAGCACAGCAGCAACACATGTGGGACTGTGAAGGCCCCAGTGGCACTTATAGCAGTGCCCACAGGAGCAACCATCAGCAGATGGCCCTCCTTTCCCAGGCCCACAGCATGGTCTCTGCCAGAACAGACCACTGCTGTTCTGGAGCTGTAAGAGCAGAAGGAACTTCTTGGTTTTTTAAAAATGTTAAAATCTTTTTCAGCATTTTAGAAGTGAGATACGAAAGCGATTTGTTTTTCCTGAATATAACTTTCTAAAATGAAAATTCATCACAATTGCAAAAGGATACTTAATAAAACAAGAGGGGAAAAAAAAAATCAAAAGATACTTAATTCTTTTTCTTTGGATGTTAGAATAAAACACTTCTTCCCCCCCCCCCCCCCTCCCTACTTTTAAAAAATCTATTTTAACTGTCTCATTCAGGTTGAACTGGGTCAGGTTCATCACTGAGCCAAAAAGCTGCTATATATCAAATCTTTGTACATCTGTTTGAAATGGACAGAGTATTAGCTAAAGGCATCCAGAAAGTAGCTTTTCAGTAATTGAATTTGGGAAAGACAGAAAAGAAGTAACTGCAATGAAGCCCATATCTGGGGGAAAAAAAATCTTTGCCAAGTGGAAATGGGAATAAATGTTCTTGGCTACTGCTTCAGCCTGAAAAGCCAGAAGGAGCCTGAGGCTCCCCAGTAAACCTAGTTTAAAAACCTCCTCAGCTGATCTCTTATTTCTTCTGGCTAGTTGCCTTATCCAGACAAGTCAGAAATTCAGGATTTAACTCTCTGTGGGAAATTGGACAGATATTGTACCTCTGAAGAAAGAGAGCTTAATTCTCTAATTAAGTGTTGAAAGACTCACCACCTTCATCATTTCTTTTGAAAATGTCTAAATTACCCTGGAAACCGTTCCCAGCTGCCATCTGAACAGCAGCAGGACTTCTCACAAACATGGGCATACCACAGGTGCTGCAATTTGACCTGCCTCTCTGAATGCATCTCAAATGGGTCTGATAAATACAAACTAACAGTTTCCCAAGGAGGGCCCTTGGTGCCAGGAGCTACTTCACACCACCCTCTGAAACGCATAAGCTGGTCCCTTGTGCCCAGCCACCATGGTCTACCTACTCTGCCAGCAGGCCTGACTGCATGGCATGCTACGTGGAAGGCTGCTGGAAAATGTGGAGAGTTGTAACAAGAAAACTGGTGATCAGCAGTCTCCTTTCTCCACCTTCTTTTGTACAGCTATATCCATCAAAAGCAGACTAGAAAGAAAGAAAAAAAAAAACAACAAAAAAAAAAAACAAACACAAAAACAAACAAACAAACAAAAAAAACCCCTGAGATATCCAGATAGCTTTTTGCTAATAAATTTTTAACTAATCATTTCCACAAGAAAGATTAAGGCTGGAAGATAACCGTTAAGAGTGCAGGAAGAGTGTCAGGAAGTGTTTCATTGAGGACAAGCCTAACAAGCACCAAGTGGGGAGAATCTCACAACTTGTTCTCCCAAATGTCAAGAGCAGACCTAGTCTTCCTCATGGGATTTTTTGCCTGCTATTAAGCAATACAAACACTTCTACTCTTTATATTTAGATGGTATAAAAGTTCAATTACACTCAAGGGACAGAATCATAGAATCACCAAGGCTGGAAAAGACCTCTAAGATCATCTAGTCCAACCATTCCCCTACCACCAATATTTCCCCACTAAACAGTGTTCATTAGTACCACATCTACACATTTCTTGAACACCTCCAGGAATTGTGAGTCAATCATCACCCTGGGCAGCTCGTTCCAGTAACTGACCACTCATTTGGAGAAGAGTAAGTTTTTCCTAATATCCAACCTGAACCTAACCTGGAACTTGAGGCCATTCCTTCTCATTCTATCCCTAGTTATCTGAGAGAAGAGGCTGACACCCACCTCACTTCCTTTCAGGTAATTGTAGAGGACAATAAGGTCTCCATTGAGCTTCCTGTTCTCCAGACTAAACAATCCCAGTTCTCTCAGCCACTGTGAGAAGATGAGAACAAACTGAGCAATCTGCCCTGGCCTTGCTACCAGACAGTTTTGAACTGGATGTCAGCCTGAGCCCTCCAGCAGTCCCTTCCCACCAGCTTACATGGTATGTAATTGTGCGACATGAAATCTTACTCAAAAATCACACCACCATCTTCAGGCAGTCAGCAGCCATAGAAGCAGACCTTACACCCATCCTTACCCGAGCACATGGCATTTTGGTACACTCATATTTCTGCTGTATCAGACAAAACCCTGTATCTTTCCATTTTACTTTTTGTAACCCCCCTTTCCTAGGAGAGTGTAAGCATTTCAGCCACATAAATCTTTAGGCCTTAAAAAGCCACTTTTAAGTCCTTTCTTAATGGTTTCTCAGAACAGTAAGCTTTCTGAAGAGAAGAGCAAGAAACACCTCTTATCTTCATCTCCATCAATTCAGATTAGTATTCCATGTTCACTATTACTTAGTTCTTTCTGACTTCCTGATATCTGCAGCTTAGTAATCTTGTCCAAAATCCTCTCCATAGTTTACAAGTGTGGATTTAGTTCTTATGTTCACTGACTGCTAATGAGGCATCTTCCTGCCTCAATCCTGAATAAATTTAGGCACCTAGTGTAAAATGCTCCTCCCTACTGCTTTCCATTGATTACACAGGGAATTAGGATCTGGCAGCCACTGATAACAGCCATGATGAGATGCTCACTGCTCTCTTGATCTTGTGAACTTACAACAAGTGGTCAAAACATCACTCGGCATGAGAAAGAAATACCTCCCAGTATCAGTAAGGATCCTTCAGTATCTGCATGGATCTGGAATTCAGCTTCAGACAGCTCTAAGCAGAATGCCCAGGCACACCAAAGCACTGACACTTCATCACACCTCACTCACTGTTTCCAGCTCCTGAAAGCACCTGAAAGGGCAGGAAACATAGGAACTCACTCTGGTTTATGACATGCTTGTGACAGAGCCTCCAACTTAAGCTGTGCCTTGCAGTCCATGCAAAATAAATTCAGAAACAATCCTGGACATGTCTCAGTTCTCATTGTTCATCACCTTTGAAAAAGAGACAGATAGAATTATAGCACTTGCAGGTTTCCTATATGCAAAGCCAGACTACAGGCTTAGAGGAGGTATCAGACCCAAGGAAGGAGCTCTTGCTCTATCGTACTCCACCTCATAGATAAAAAGACCACAGATAAAAAGATCAAACAGCATTTTGTGTCTAAAAGAAGAACAAAAGAAACCAAAATATATTTGGCAAAATAGATCTAACTTAGTGATGGAAAAGCAGGTTAGCACATCCTTAGCTGAATTTAGTTATTTTGTTTAATGCAACAAATTATACTATAATTTTATATGAATTCTATATTTTTGACCTTTAAAACCAAGGATAATCTGTATCCTCTAAAATTTAAATTTCTCTCTAACAATATTAATGGCTGCCCACAGCAGACACAGCTTTATCAGAGGGGATAATATTGAAAATTTGAGGAAGAACATCTCTGTCTAACTAACAAGCATACCTGTAACTGAGAAATTGGTGTTCTTCCCAAGGAATAAGCAAAAAAAATGAAAAACAATTAAAATCTGAGGTTAATTCGGTGATCACTGAATAACGCGTGAAATGCTTCTATAGTGAAACATGATTTTATAAGGAAGCGTATGCACATTGCACCCTACCACAGCCTGATAAAAAGAAAAATGAAGGAGAGTATGGTACACACCGCCAAATGGATGACGACTTCATATAACTTGTTCTGAAAGAAAGCAGCCTGTTGTTTACTGCATTTATCGACAATCTGTGAAAGTAGACCAGAAATCAGTCTAATTACCAGAGTGCCAGTTGTGCTTGTTAACACCAGCTTTGTGACCAAATGTTATTCCACAGTTGTCACATCACAAGAAGGTTTCATTACTAACATAATAGTGAACAAGATCACATGCCTGGCTATTGATTGATCTGCCGCACAAAGGAAGGACGTTGTTGTCTCTATTATAACCAGTTACATCTTTGTCTGCCTGTGTAATATGCGCAGGAATGTATCATGAGCAGTTGCTGCACTGTTTCCAAATTTCTTCCTGTTAGCCCATTAACAGCCCATTATGATTTGTAGGCTTTACCACCAGAGAAGAAATGACCTTGCCATATTTCACTCTTCTATAATCTTCACAGAGCTGTTTTCATCACACTTACTGTATTGGAAGCCTATAAGGACTGAAACTTTTTCAACATTTGCTTTATATCACTTCTGCCAAATAAAAAAGAAATTTTAATTCTTTTCAGGTGCAATTAGGTTATGCTGCAGAAATAATAAAAATATGCATCATTACTGCAGTTGAATAGTCCTGCAAAGCTGTATCTTAGACTGGAGCAATATCTACTAACAAGCACCTCAAGCAAAATGAACTAACGCTGACACTTGGACCATCAAGATATTGCTTTCCATTCACTGACCATCCATAAACACAAACAACAACTTTCAGGCTTGTTGTTAATATTAAATAACAGTCTTGTTTATTTTGCTACAAACTCAATAAATATTATAATTTCAAAGTGGATTTGTTTATCATTGTGAGCCTACAGAAAAACAAGCATGCCTCATCATCTTATCTGATGATGAATGATTTATCAGGCAGAACGTGAATCTGCTTCTAACTGAGTCTATTTTCCTGTTTATGCTTGTTGAACAGATACAATTTAATGAAGAATATAAAGTACTTAAAAATCTGTCTACCATTAATAGTTTAATTAAACTGACATGTACTTCAAAAACAGAGAGACAGAAAACATTAATTTTGGCTATAAAGGGCATGGCATTATTAAAGTGCAATTAAAAACAACATTCACTCACAATTAATAGCTAAAACAATTTAATTATTCAACATTTGATTGTCAGTTCTGGCTAACTTAGCCACCCCAAGGAAGATATGTTCTTTGGACCTCTTTAATGTACAGCTACCATTACACTGCAGTGACCCAAGCACAGGCTACCAAACGGCTCCTGAGCAGTACTGCAGCATAAACCTTGATTGAAACTGGCCAACTAGTTCCACAGTTATTTGAGAGAAGGAGCTGGAAGAGAGGAGCAAAAAAATCAGCTCATCCACACAGGTCTCTCTCTTTGTTTTTGACTACCACCAAGTTCATGAAGAAGCAAAGTGAGAGTTTACAAAAAAAATTCCCACCTAAAACAGTTCTTTCTCAGCAAATAGCAATGAAAATTCTCTTGGAATTCAGCCTCTGTTCATTGTTGTTTTATGAACACTGCAAAAGAGACATTTAGAAATTTCGTTGGAATTTTAGGGTCAGAGAAAAAGACAGACCCAAGACTTGACATATAGGACCAGTCTAAAAACAGGGATGTTTCTCCATAAGAGAGATGTCAGTACTTGTCTCAGAGTGGTAGTTAGAAGAAAACTCATTCTTTTCCAATTTTAAACCAAAAGCAGGAGAGTGGCATTACTACTGCAAAGCCATCCATTTGCAATTGAAATAACCATGCCTGACTTCATCACTCACCAATACATGAACCACTGGGCAACTGACCATTCTGGCACATGGGCTTGAGAAAGTCTAGCTTCAATTCTGTTCTTCTGAGAAACCATTTCATAAAATAAGTTACATACAAGAAGGAAAAGTCTTTCTGCTTACACTGCCAGCAGCTGAGCCAGACTGATCCTCCAGGATTAGAGAGAAGGGTGCACTGAGCCTCGCATTGCCTTGCAAGGATGGCTTCCACTTGGGACATGAACTACAACCAGCTCCAGACTCCTCCGTCGTGCTACAAGTCAGATGATGGTGCAGCAGAGAGCTTCATCTGGAATTCTGTGGCAGAAGAATTTGTTGGAAAACTGCAAGGGGAGAAAATAGTTTTATCATTGGTTTTGTAGACAGTATTTCAGTGACAAAGCGATTTGTTACAGTGCATCTGTAAAAAATGTGCATAAAATGAGAGCGAAAGTAATCAGTACAAAGCAACGAATTTTCACACTTTAATTTCTCCATGGAGGAAATTTGTACTTATCTTTAATTTATCTGTGGAAAAAAGAAATGAACTAAGAGGGAAATGGTAAAGTGTGGGAGTCGGTAGTGTTCACCAGAATCTATTTCTTCAGTGTCTTCCTCCACCATTCTTTTTCCCAGATGCCCTCTCTGTAAATCTAAGAGCTGGTTTTACACCCATGCCAAGCAGGGAGGGATTATTCTTCAGGGTCTGGGCTCTGCAAGGTCTAACCACATTAAAACCTCGCTTAAATTCTTTCCAAAACGTGTTACTCCTAAGTGACTGCAGTCTACAACAGACCAGTGGAGCAGGGAGAAGAGAGGGTGAAGCCTGCAAGCAGATTTGAAAAAAAGCCCAACAAAAAACTAGAGACAGGGAGATCCTATTGACCATATATACCTACAAGCTACAACTAGAATCCCTTGTGCCTGAACCAAGCTTCTTTGCTTGCATGTGATTTTGCATCAAATTGCTAGCCCCATCAGTAATCAGATGTTTTCAAGTATGGAACAAAACACCAGGCAATTACCGAGCTTTATTTACTTCATGGTTTATTCGCTGTTTTGTGACCAATGCAGCCTGGCAATTCAAATATTTTATGAAATACTGTATTAATTGACCTCAAATCTCAACAGTTTTCTTTAATGGCAGAATATTGCATAGGATTTAATATTTTGTGTTTGTGTATGTGTATAAATGTTGTATATATACATATATCAAACCACACGCATTAAAAATATTTTTAGCTTTTTTTTTTTCCAAAAAAAAAATATAATCTTTAGTAATATATTTAAAACTTCCATTTATGAAGATGTATTTTGATTTCTATTTCTTTCTTTAATTGTGCATAATTACATTAAAGTATTATGAACTTCTAATTAAAGATTGCTGAAAATAAGACTTATGCAAAGCGTATCTGAAGCACTCCCAGACACAGAACCTTTAAGGAGAAACACTCTCCTTAAAGTATACATTGGCCTAAATTACTTAGCAATTGAAATCAAGGCATTAGATGTAGACTTTGCTATTATTGTGTTTAAATTAAGCTTGAAATGCCATACAACTGAAATAAAATCGTGAGCTGAGCAGGGTATTGTTTGGCTTCTGAATATTAAATGCAATCAAAAGGTAATAGTACTTATAGGTTTTTCATATACAAACAGATTTATGGAACTGATGAAAACCATTTGCCCATTGAGTTTCAACAATCAGGATGTTTTCTTCTATGAATAATCAAATAAGTTTACTTAGGCAGCTTCTGTAGTTCAATGCTAGTAACATACAGGGTCTATGCTTAAAGAGATACTATTCAGTTAAAAGATACGCTTTTAAAAATCAAATAGCTTCACCATAAATTTCATTTAAGAAAATGAAACAGCATCTTGTGCAAAAAAACAAACAAGGTTCACAGTGTTCGTAGCTGATAAAAACAGCAAGTCAGCAAGTTCCATTGTTGTTTCTAATGAATTTTACCTTCTGGCTTGCATACATGAGAAAAAAAGTTGCAACGCTTGAAGGTAATCACATTTGCTTCAACAGATCAGTTTCTTTATATACTTCATTTTCTGGAATTTTGTGAAAACACTGCTGTTAATTCCAAGTTCCCAGAGAGCTTTTTTCACTTCAGAAAATCTCTGAGCTGTTTTTCAGCCTCCCTGATTCCTCTAAGCCAGCTGCTCTCTCAGTGTGAGAAGGCAGTTTATTGACCCAGAATTTTCTCACAACAGCTTTTCAAAAATTAGGATTTATGAGATGTGTGCTAAGAAAATATGCAAAAATGTACTGCAAATTTTAGGGGCCTTCGTGCCTTCTGAAGACGCATTATGTCTCTCCCATTCTTTAGTGTCATAAGAATGCTAAATAAGGATAAAGAAATCCCTTCCTTCATGGGAGGAGAAAATAACTGCTCACACCCTTAAAATACCAGATCATGTCAGAACTGTGGGAAGGTTTCTTATGCTGCCGGTTGTGGCTTTATATCTGTGCTCCACTTGCCAACATTTTGGGTAGTATTCTGAAGCTGATTTTTGATCCTTTAAGGACCTCCTATCCTCTGGGCTCAGGACTGTCTCAGCATTGGTAATGCCAGAACAGCAGCTGGTCTGAAAGCAATCTGGATGAAATTTCACAAGAGCAGCTTTTCCTGCAATATTTTAAATTAAATAAAATAAAAAGATAAACACAGAAATCAAGCACAGAAACCTTGGACGGCAGCACAGAAAAAGAGGAACTTGGAAATAAGCTTGTGTAGAAGGACTGGGGAGCCAAAAGGAAACCCAGAATAAAACCTGAGGAGCAAAAGGCTGACAGAGCAGGGAAATGTATGAGGAGGAAGAGCAGAGACAGTGAAGCACAAACAAGAGAGGAAGATAAAAAATAGTGGTGAAAGGAGGAGGAGAATGAACAAAGAGTGGAGTTGGAGGAAACATCAGTAGGGAAAGAGATTCAGTAACGAAGGTAAATTAAAAACAGAGATCCAAAATCAAGGCAGAAATGTTTACAGAGCTAAAGCGCTCCTTATAGAGCTCCACTGAATCCACAGGAAATTAGCTGTGGGGAAAGCCTGGGAATCACAAGGAGCGAGGCACACACATCCTTTACCTGGGTTCAGGTTAGCAGAGCTGTGCTATTTATAGCAACCCAAAATAAGCATCCAGCCAATTGGGAAGGATATCGTGTAGTTACGGCCTTCTCTCAACTAGCAATGTAATCTCCTTCTTTTGTGTCCTGCCTTTCAGAACAGGAGGAACAACAAGGCAAAACGTAATTTACAGTCTTGGTTTATCTGTAGCCACAACCCATCTGCTTACTCAAACCACAGCAGAATGTGTATATGTGCATGCAGAGCGATGGCTGTCATTAGACCAATGAAGTTAACCAAGAGATAAAAGCCAGGATCAGATCAGTAATAAAGTTTACACTTCATTATAGATGTCAAAATCCTTGCTGATTTTTTTTTTTCCATGAGTATTTAGCTTATTGAATTTCACAAGCAAAATTGTCTCCAGTGAGCATTCAGCAATCAGTAACTTGGAAGCTGTAGCATTCAGCACTGAAACCTGAAAACAGATATTTCCTTAATAAATTTACAGAATTAGAAAAACTGGACATATTAAAATACACCCCTGCATTCGTGGCTCTACAGTGATTGGATTCGCATCTCATCAAATTTACATTGTGGAATCTGAATGTAGTATGATTAGGCATTATTTTAACACCTACATTACAATACAATTTAAAATAAAATGGCCCTTCATATTGCACTAATATCAGTGTTTTAAATAACAAAGGGGATTTTTTTAAATAAAGGAAAGGATTAGCATTTAGTTTCAATCAGTATAAGCAATGCTGTAGCAGTTGGTGTCTCAAAGATTCAGGATTTTATTAATATTCCAGAGATGCATTTGTGTTGCCTCTGGGTACACTGAAAAGCCACTTAAACTGCACTTAAAGCAGCACTACAGGATCAAATTGATGTGCATCAACCATTTACAATAAAACTTGATTATTATAAAGGCATACATATTTGCATAATTACATGTTTGATTTTTTGATAATGCAGCATGCACTACAAAATGTTGCTTCATGTAGAAAGGCATCGTCAAAAAGCACCATCTGCTGTAGTGTTTAATGCACTGCAATGTTTGAAGGATTCTGAAGGTAGATTTGTGCGAATCAAAGGGGAAAGCAAAATAGTTTTGGTGGAACAAGAGGCTGAGGGCTGGAGGATGGGACACCACGCAATCTGGACTTTTCATTTGGCTGTCGTCTGTTCCTCTCTGCTTATCTGTAATATAATTGTCAGGGGGAGAAAGGGAAAAGACAACAGAGCAGCACATCCTCCAGTCTTCAGAACAGAATGTAGGAGTCAGAATTTGAGAGCATTTACCGTAAATATTTCTGAGGTTTGTACTCAAAGCAAAAAATTACAGTATCTAATGTACGTAATGAAGTAATTGCATTGATAAGGACACTGGACAGCACACACAGTGGATTCTGACACTTACAACCCTGACAGTAATTAATCATTTTAAAAGAATCTCAACTAACAACACAAGAGCTTAAAAGATGTAGAACTTGAAAGCAAAAATATATCCATATTTCCTCAATTCAAAAGGAGAAACAACCCACTTCTTCTGCAATATCTGACAACAAACCCTAACAAAAGGTTCCTTCAGGTCCAGGAAATCCAGTGTTGAGACTGTAGAAGTAAAACATACACTGGAGTAAGAGAAGCAGCAGGCATTTTGAGACAGCGCACTTTGTCCAAGGTTCTTATGCCCTAAAAATATGTATAATTTTGATTAGCACACACCTATCATTTTAATACCTGAGGCTGTTTTACTCCAAACGGATTTTGAGAAAGACATTAATCGAACACAGCTGTAGTTTTTTTTTACTATTCTGCCCTCCCAGCTAGCTTGCATGTACGTATCCAGAACACATGAAGAAATGGGTCTGCTGTGGCTTTTTCCTAGGTTATTGCCACCTCTGAGTTGGGCTGTGAACGTTTCTGGACACTGTGCTGAGTGGTAAAGCACACTACAAAGCCAAGACAGGGAAGATTTGGCAGAGAAGTCAATAGGCATGTACTAGCCTGTTGCTTCCCAGTAGGAGCTCATTCCTGCACAAATTGGCCTTCGGTAAGCAGTGTGATTCAGGGCTCAGGGACTGGATTACAAACTGGAAACCAACAGCCAGAACTTAGGCAATTCATTTCATTTCTCCATGCTTTCCATTATCCTTCCTCCTGACTTTCTCATGTCACATCAGTTGAAACTGCATAACACTTTGGGTCAAGGATTTTTTCATAATACAAGTTTCCAGCATGTTGGGCATTATGCAAGTTTTTATCTCCATTTGTACCACTAGGTATACCAGGATATAAACAATTTTATCGTATGCCATTAAATGGGACAAATATGAATTCAATTAAAAATCATTTTCAACAACACAATCTGATCATAACATCCAGCACTCAATAATAGCATCTGTCTTTGTCCAATGACTCAAAAGATCTTTAGAAATGGACAAAATCAGGCCCGGAAACCCAAAGGAACAGTTTAATGGAGTATGAGTGAATGCAAATACATTAAACCTGATGTGTTCAAACCTCATCTTGTATATATAGCTATATTCACTGAAACCAAATGACCATAGAGCTTAAAACTCTAAAGCTGTATTACCGACGTCTTAGTTTGTGCTGTATCTGAACTAAATTTACATTCCTACCAAGAAAATAGCCCCCGCTGTATTGTTATGAGACAGATTTTGTTTCACACAGCGAGGCAGAATCTGCTTGAGCCCTCTGTTGTACACAAGAGTTTTAAATCATCCACATCCCTTACGCTGGCTTATCAAGTACAATTATAGCTTGGCATTCAGAGGTGCTGAATGCTCACGTTCTCATTGACTTGGTGCTCTGAAATCCAGTCCTTCTGAAAAATCAAATCTTGTGTATTATGCAGAAGAGTATAAAACATTTCTTTAAATTACTGCTGTTTGCACACAGTTCACAAAATCTGAGAAATATTTATCCTTTGGTATTGTCCCACACACTTCATTTTCCAAGTCGAACTGCATTAAAACAGAAAGCTGTGCTGCTGCTTCAGCCTGCAATTGAATCAGAACCTGCACAGTTTTCTGCTCTTCAGGTACCCACACTGAAAAGACAATGGTGTATTTGCATCATAATACTGAAAATAGCCCCAAACTAGGACAAAACATCAAAAACATCTGTGTTTCTTTCCCACCCTGAGTGCATTTGGTCATAGCACTGAAAGAGAAAATAAAACCAGGCAGGCAAACACAAAATCTCTGGAAACCACGAGGTTCCCTTTTGTGCCTTAGTATTTCTTCTCTTGGTGAGCTTTCCTAACAAAGTCTGTACTAATCGTTGCTGGAATCAGCACAGCGGTGACTGCCAAGCACAGGCTTTTTCTCCACCCCTCCTCTGCACTAGGCAGACAGGGTTTTTCATTACATATATCATTTTCAACTTGCTGCAGTGATTCCACAAAGACAGGAGGATTTAGAAAGCTAATGAATGGGGGTGGGGAGAAAGCTAGGATTGGAGCTCCTGTGTTAATGTCTAAGGCTACATACCCTGAGTGGCTTCACACATAGGGCATTGCCACTGATTTTATTTTCATTGCATGGCACTGACAGACTTTGACAGCCAATCATTCAACTAAAGTTAATAAATCAAAATAAACGGTGCTGGGGGGGGGGGGGGGGGGGGCATTTGTTTGCTTGAGCATTTAGTGCTACAGGATTTAAAGCAAGGCTCACTGGGCTTTGCCTTGCCCAGATTGCTATTGTGTTGCAATGACAGCAAAATTGTTCATCTTTCTGTTGCTAATTAAGAGCAGAACTGAAGAAGAACATGTTTGGTCTGAATATACCATAGCATCAAGGGACCTTTTGCCACACCATAATGAGATGCCATAGATGCTGCAACTCACTACTATCTACAAGTCTCTTGTTTTATTATTAGAAAGAAATTCATCTCGCCAGTTAGTTGACATAAAGTTAATCATTTTTAAATAAGATTAACCTGAAGGAGGAACGCACACACAAAGACAACAAAAAGAACACATCCCTTCCCAAGGTCCCTACTACCACAGAATGCTCCATTTCACTGATATCGATACTGTTGCTACAATACAGCAGTTTTGTATGTCTAACCCCCTTTCTGCAGACATGTCATCAATATTGCCCGCCACTTGGGAGAACAGGCTGTACTGATTACAAAATACTAGCTCTATAAATCTGTTAATTTTAATGATAAACCAGGATATTTTAGACTTTCATGTCCCTGGAGATCCAGGAACAATTGCAGATTGATTGTGAACCAATTAAAGACCAAAGAGCTTCAAGTTGTGAATATCATTTCTTTTCTTAGAAAAAAAGAATTGCCTCGTTCTTGCCTCTCTATATAATAACTTAGGATATGGGGGAAAGTGATAATTCAGATCTGAATGGCGAACCAGAACTTTCTCAAACCACAGCCACCAGCAGATCCTACTCAGCTGACTCTCTTGTGACTGTTGTCATTGGTACCAGGCAGACAGAGAAGCAAGCACTACATTGGTGAACATTGGTGTACAGATTTTGTTCTTGATGGGTATTCTCTGCAATAACTCAACACAAGTTAATAAAAGGCAGTTATTGTTAGGGGTCTCACTTGAGTCCTAACTGCAATAATTCCCCCCTCTATCAAACTGGTACAGTGGAGGTCCCCCAAGATCTGACTTGAGACTTTGAGTTCGCATTTTCCAGACCAAGTGCAACAATCTGCTCCCACTATATCAGGGGGACACTGCCTCAGGAGCTGAACGGAAACTACATGGGCGAGTTGATGACTTTTCATTTATGTTTAAGAATAGGCCATTCCCTGCAACTGTATTCTGCTGCCAATGCTCAGTTAATAGGCTCCTGTAGTGAATAACATCATGTGCTCTGTCAATTATTAATAACTTGACAAGCATTTTCACATCAGAACGCTGCCTTGTAATGTGATGAGCCTGTATCATATTAGCGCATCAAAGCTCAGACTGGGAACATTAGTAGTTTACTAAGTGAACTTTGAACAGAATTTATTCCCCAAACAGTCTGCTGAGTACTAATATTCACAAATTTTGAAAATAGAAAATGTTTCTTTATTGGTGATGTTTTTACAGTATGTTTTGTGTTTTAGGTGGTTGATTTACTGCTACATTGCATTTATTCTAACAAAGCATTGATCCTCTGTCTCATGCATCAGATTTAGTTACTTCTTTATTGTATAATTTCTAGGTGACAGTGGCTATCCAGGACAGAAACAGCTGATGGATCTAATTTGATTTTGCCCTTATACAAGCAGAAGTTCACTTACTAGTTCACTTACTCAGAATTCATTGATCACTCGAAGGTCTTCTGGGATTGTGAAATCTCATTCTCGGTGTCTTTTCCAATTGTCAAAGCACAGACTCGATACCGCATCTGACATCCTTGCAGCCTGCCTCGTTCTGCATAACACAGCAGTCAACCATGGGGTTACAGTCAATGATGGAGCTCTCATAAAGGATGACAAGGCTAACTCCTACTGACTTCAGACACGGCAAAAAGGTAGATCTTTCTGAAAGGTGGGCTTACAGATGATAAGCAAGGGGCAGCTTGCTGACAGCCATATATTTAAACAAGGGAAAGAAAGAAGAGGAAAAGGAAGATGGGACTGAAAAAAAGGCAGTAGCAAAAGAGAAAGAAATCACAGAAGTAGTTTTACATGAAGATCCATGGGTCTAAAAATGAAAGAAATTGTACTATTTAGCATAGCAAGATGATTGAATTCCTTTATCTCTGTCTTACTGTTCCTAGCTAAAACACAAGATAATGTCTTGTGCTCAGCCCATTCAGTTCAACAGCGAGACAGCAAGCCTCGCAGAGATTACTGTCAGAACAATAATCACTTTTAAAGTGGTTGTAAAGATCTCCTCGTCACTAAGCGCACACAAAGAGGCAAGAGGAGGTTAATGAAACTTCAAGAACTGTTTGTGTTCAGTAAGGTTACTCCATCCTGAGTTTTTGAGAGCAGATAAGCCGGAAACGAAAGATATTGGGAAGGCGGATGACATTTAAAAGAAGCAGTATTAAAATTCTCCTTTACAAGAACTGTTTTATCAACAGCAGATACATTCATCTTCATCTGGAGAAACACCCGATAGCTCCTGAGATATGTGGCAATTCTAAACCATGAGCTAATACAATTTTTCAAACATGCATTGGTATTTAGGTCACCAGTTTTGGAACAAATGCATTCATTACCAGATACAAGTGAGTTTCTTTCACAGAAACAAACGTTAGAATCTGCACACAGCTGCTTTAATCGCAGATCATTTTCTGCAAACATTCAACAGTCTAATTTCAAACTGTTTGAGCACCTGAGCTTTCATTTCCACACTGAAACAGCCCAAATACTGCCAACTCTGTTAGGCTTTTCTCTGATATGCACTGTCCATCTTCTTTTTAGCTCATCTTTGGAAGACACAAGGATATTTTGCTCTCTACATGTTTGAAACCCAACTACAATCATCAGCTGCCACTTCATCTATTCATAATCTTGTTTATGTACAAATAGGAGCTAATGCACCATCAAAAGACTTGGTCAATCGTTTGAAAATGGTAAAACCATCAGGGAAAAAACAATGAGAAATTACACAACAAGTAACGCTGTATTTAAAACTTCCCTGCTGGCTTGCAGGCTATGATACTTTTTTTCACAACTGCTGCTTTATTTCAAATGGAATTTTATTTAATCAAAAAGAAAGCAAGGCTTCTGAGAAAGAGCTGAAGCCATCGAACAAAAGATGAATGATCCCACACTTAACATCACTACTCAGAGCTATGATCATTCACTATTCTGCTACAGCATCCTGAGCAGCCTTAGTCAAGTCGCTTAGGGTTTTTGTGGCTTAATCCCACATCTTTGAGATAAGTATGACTTAGCTGCCCTATCTCACAGGCACACAGTGAGGATAAATACATTAAAGAAGAATAAATGTATCACAATATAGCGATAGGAGTTCAATACCTTCAGTACAGAGTCATTTATCTTTTTGTCTCCCAGATCAAGTACAGTTTCTAGGTAAAAGCCTAATATATTGATATATAAAGAAAGCAAACAATCTCCAGCCATACTTTCCTATATATGAAACAATGAGCGAAAACAAACCTGGAAGTGTAGAGTGAAAATAATGGAGTAAGAGATAACAAAATTTGTTCCATCATTACAATGGGCTTAAAGCAAGACTAATAGCTACAAACTAGACACAAGTAAATAAATGTATTAATTCCAACAGAATAAAATAGAAAATACAACAGAACAACTGTATATCAAATTCATATATAGATTATACAGATAAATGTGTTGAGAGAAATATTTAACAAAAGAACTTCAAGTTATCTTGTGTAAGAAATACACTAAAATTTACTAGCATATGAATTACACACTGATCACTGGATGAAACCTCCATATTTCTTGCTCAGCACAACCTTTCCATAAAATAGCTTTATTAGAATATAGCAATGTTAGAAAAAAATGTGAAAGCAATGTCTATAGCTCCTATTAAAAAGTCAATCACATGTTTCATAGTGATTATAGAGTAATATACAGTAAAAAATGAGTTTTCACCAAATATTCAAAATTATAGATTTATTCAGACTCCTAGAGAAAAATCAAACTTGTAAATTGTGTAGATTATATATCCAATAAAATATTTATTGTTGCACAACATATATTGTTAACTGTGTTGACTACTTTTCACCAAGGTGCCAGAGAAATGAAAAATTAACCAATGCAGAATATATGACAGCTTTTTTTCAAGTCCTAGAGCTAGTTCATGAGCATACAAAGCAGACTGTATTCAGAGCTGTAATATAGAAATTCCTCTACTGGAGCTGAATACCTGACAGCAGAACAAAACAGAGAACAGCATTAAAGCCATGTAGCTGAGGTGCTGCATGCAAATTCAGAAATACCTGAATTAGTAATGTTGAAAGTCTAGCTAAAGTAGACAGTGACTATGTAAATGAATGTTTTAATGATATCTTACTAGTTTATGGACTTATAAGTGCATACATGGAGCCTAACTGAATCCAGGAAGTTTGGCTAATACACAGATTAAAATATCTATGGGTTTACACAACAAATAAATACTTGAATATACTTCTCTCCAATTTCTAGCCTATGAAATCCACATACCAGGTGTGAGGTAGACATTCTTGTTTCTGCTGGTAATGGTAACCACAGACAAATAACTCCCCATTGCCTATAATTTATTCTTTTTTAAAATTTAGATGAATATTCATTTAAACTGTGGCTACGGGGCATCAAGCACTGTTTGTACTATAAAAAGGATAAGGTGAGTGCAAATAAAAATGGTAACACATGGATTGCATCTCAAGCTATTAGTTACTAAGCATCTTAATACTGGGACTTCAGACATACCTCTGTTCTCATACTTCCTGTTCTCCTCACATTGAGATTACCTTGGAAATTTCCCATCACCAAACCACCAGCAGGTTGGTGGCACTGAGCAGTGGTAGAGCTGAGGCTGTCATCTGACCTGTCCTCCCCATCCACAAATCCTAATAGCTAAAAGGAAAAAGTAAAATAAATAAATGCACTAATAACCTGAAGCAAGGGGATTTGTCCCTGCACTTGCTGTTTTTGCTTTTTCAGGTTTGTGCAATCAGAGGCATGGGGTCAGTGCATGTTGTCCTAACAAAACTCTGAAAAGGCAGCATTTGAGCTCAGTACTCCTCTGTACCTGCCATCCAGCTGGATCTTCTCTTCCAGGGGACCAGGTCACTCCAGCTGGTGTTCACTCCTCCACAGAGACTGTGCATAGCCCCAGGCCAGGGCACGGTCTGCCTTCCATACATAGCCCTGGCTGCAGCACTGCAGTGCTGAAGACATCAGGATGAGCAGAAACCCCGGTGAGGTTTTGGGTTGCATTTGGTAAAAAATGGCCATAATTGTTTTACTTCAGTTTTGCTCCAACAGCAAGCACCAGGTTTGCTGCAGTGCTGCTTTCTTATCACCAGCCCCGGGGAAAGCTTACACGGCTTCCATGGAATACCTAGTTTTGATCTGCATGAGAAAGACTCATTTTAGCACCACAGCAACGCCAAATGACATGGCCATGTTGAACGGCACATTCAGATTAGATGTTCTCTCAGAAACTTGCAGTTATCACATTTTTAAATGCTTGTTCTGTCAGCATTTGAAACCTGTGCATTTCCAGAATCTTTTTTGATTTACACTGAAGCAGCTGGATTATACCATCAGCCAGCAGGAACCTGATACACAATACTGGTATTGTCTGCTTGTTCCCAGTGTGTGCAGGAGGAGATGGGGAGCACACATGCACCTGAATGAGAAAAAGCCCTATTCCATCAACTTTCTGCTTAGATAGACCGCAGCACAGTGTCCTGCTGTGTACCTGTAGGAGTGCAGGTCCAGATCCGAAAGTTGGATGTCTGAAACTAGGTCCTTACATCAGTGCTTGAGATGACAAAAAAATAACCATTTTCTTAAGAAATTTAAGCTGTTGGACAGCTTTTTTGAGGCCAGTCAGAAATGCTGTGCATTCAGTATTTTTGAATGCATCTAATTTTAGGATCTCATTTTTAGAAATCTTGGACTAGAAACAAACCCATCTTGGTATTTAAATGCACTGCAGAACGAGAGCAAAAAGTGAACAGCCCTGGACTGCTGCACAAATGAGCAGGCTGCAACCCAACAGAGCAGCAGTTCCACCCTCCCTACCCGGTGGTGTGGATGGAGTTTCACAGCTGAGGGTAAAGACAGGCACAGCACAGGAAGTATGCAGCATTTTATACACTAAGTGAAAAGACTGCACGTATTATACAAAACAAAGATTTACAGTGAATGAAGTCGTGCATCTCCAAGGAACAAAAGTTTTATAAAAGAATAAATGAAATATATCTATATATATATATTGTTTTTCCCTGAAACTCCAGAGACCCCCAGAGACTTCAGAAAATTATTAGTCAGACCAAAGGCTGCCAGATGCTGCCGGAGCCCTGGCTGCTTGCCAGGAGCTCACGCCTTTGCAAGAGGGCAAGGAAGGGCGAATGGAAACTGAAGGGTACGGAGCTCCGCAGAGAGACTTTGTTTTTGTTGCCATCAGTTTCGTATGCATGTCCGCTTCATAAGACTTTGGTTTGAGACTCACTTATGTTTTCCACCTAGAGATTTCATTATGGGGAAATTAGAGAGATTTTTCTTTCTTTTGACTATTTCCCTGACTGAAGCATTTTGCAACTACGTAGTGCTCTGGCACTCATTTAACCATGGCTAGCCCTATGTTAACAGACACAACACTCCACAGATTGTCTGTAGCAAACCATAGACTGGAAGACCAGTAGCAGACCATAGGCTGGAAGAGCTTTCAGTCCCTTACTTCTTGAATCTTTTCATTTGCCCCACTAATTTCCAAAAGGAACAGCTCAATTATTCTTTTTCACCTATCTCCAAACATTTTCTAGCTTGCATTTTACTATCTGAATCCCAAAGTTCACTCCCAGTCTCCATATGAAAACACAATGATGTGGAGCTTTCACAGAACAGATGCCCATTTACAAGAAGGATTTTACCACCAAGAAACATATTTATGAAGACATTTCCATCCTCACCTCTAAGATAGCCTCCTTTCCAGCCCCGCTCAGGACTTACACATGCTGTGCATTCTCTTCTCATCCATGTGATATACCTGCAGCCAAATGAGATGTAGCAAGAAGCACTACTGGAACATTAAATGATTTTATTTGTCTGTGTTTTTCTGTCTATCATCAAGTGGTAACACACAAAAATTCCTCAAATAATGAATAAAAATAATAAAAACAAAATTTGGAGTCAAATTTTTGCACTCACGTTAAGACTGCTTGTTTGAAACTATGGGAACAGTTGCATGGACAGAGCACGGACTCATTGAGTTCATGACAGTTAATTCTTCAGGGACTGCTAGCAGTATGTGACAGAGGTCTGTGGAAATAAGAATCACACTATTCTGAAGTACAGGAAAGACAAAAAAAAAAAAAAAAAAAAGCTCTCAAAGTGAGAAGGTGTAAGGAGATGCAAACCCAGAAGGTAAGTCTGACTTTCACTAAGTAAACTTCCCTTCTCCCCATGAGCAAACAGCCCTGAGGATCAAGTTTTTGTGGGATTTTCTCCTAATCTAGAATTTACTACTGCCAAAGCAGCCAGCCCCAGGTGCAGTAGTAGAAAAAAACAAGTTGCTTAATCAGTGGTTTAATCAATTTGGCAAAATGTATTACTTTTCCAATGACACAGCTTGCTTTTTAAAATGATACAAACCTGCACGGATTAATTCAAAAATTAGTTAAAATAAGTGGTTTGTCATTGAGAAAGCAAGAGTTTGGCCTCCTGAAGGGTGAGTGAGGCTGAAGTATGCCTACCAGACAAACACACAACATGCTGTAAGGACCTAAATAAATAACTGCAAGAATGTGCTTTATACTGGTATTAAGACGGAGCTGCTTGCATTGTAAACTGACTGTTTTTCAGACATTAAGTAGTAACAATACAATAACTTGAGTAATTCTTACCCTTCTAATTTCAACTGATGAGAAAAAGCTACATAATATTGTTTTAAGAATGCAAACTGTTAGCTTTACAAGCTCCAGCTCTCCAGTTAAATCCAGAGACATGGTTCAGGATATTCATAGATTAACCTTCATTTAATCCCAGATTCCTACACCATTGCATTAGTATCATCATTCAAGCAGGTGATGCTAATCTACAGAATGAATTACCATAAGGAGATATTTTCCTGTGATTTAAGGAAGCTCTGTTGCTACTAGCTAAATTTTCCATGAAATAGGCAGGCACATCTACACGAGCATGCATACACGCTCTGTCTGAAAGGAGCAGCTCCCCCACCTCCACACACAAGGCCCCACTCGCTGTGACATTCCTCACGTCCCCTTCCTGGGGCACCCACCACCACCCAGCCACCTGTGCAGGCAGACATTCGGTACCAGGACGTAGAGCCCACCCTGCAGTTGCCTACAGCAAGATTCAGACTGAGCAACTGCTATCTGCAGCAGCTTGTTAATATTATAATAGTAATTTGCAGCACGTGAATAAATAAAACCACGTTATCAGTCCTCTGTGCAGACCCTGATTATGCACATGGATACTCTATATCACAGATTATAAAGGAATGAGCATTTACCTTAAATTCTAAAACCAAGTTCTAACTTCACCAGGTACAGCTTAATACCACAGCGCTGAGACACGAGACAGATGGGATAGATAGATCTGAAGTGCTACAAATAAAATCTAAAACTGAACTTTTAAATATTCATTCTGAACTATAAAGAGAGCTGTGGCTTTTGTGCGCTACAGATGGCTTGGAAATTCAGTGCAAACAAAGGACCAATTTTTGAATACTCATAGCTGTTCTACTATAACAGCTGGAGGCCCAAAACTCCAGGGGTTTGAGATGATTCAACTCGATTCTCTTACCTGCCAAATTTCATCAAAGCAACATTGCTTTTACCATCTTATAGGGATGAAAGAAGTATGAATAGTGTGGGGTTTTTTTAATGAAATGTGGACTGCTTAAGCTTGAACAAAAAAAAAATTACAATATGAATGGAAATTGCAAGGTAAAGGGAAAATTTTCTTTTTATCATGGACTCTGAAGCATAGTATGCGATGAAATCTGTACTTTGTATAGATTGAAAGATTAAATAGAAATATTTGGTAGATTTAGATAAATGAAGGAAATAAAACAAAAAAAGAAATAAACATAATACAAATCCCTGCCAGTCATAATCAGCGAGAAACTGCTGATTGTCAAGTGCAGCCTTAGGTTTAAATCTAGGAGAAATACGTGTTTCTTTGTAAGGTAGCAGGGCACGACCTCATCAATCAGAGATTATCCTCTGCATAATAGTTTATAGAAAGAAACCACTAGTGCCAGCTTTTCATCTGCCTTCTAGACAACAGCAAGCTGATACAGATACAGCTGGAAAGGCAATAAACTCATATAACTCTGTTGCTAATGCCATACGCTGCAGCATTTACACAGCGGTGCAAGAAGGGCAGCCTCTGTAGTGAAAACCATACAAACAGTTCTTTTTCAATCTATTTTCTGTTGCCATTAGCCACTTCCCAAAGCCTTTGGCTTTAGAGAGATGCTCTCTCTCCTTTTGCATACAATTGAGCTTTTACAAGAACCAAACAGAAAAGTGAGATACAGAAGCGGAGAGGGAGCGTCCCTGCAGGGGAGCAGGGACCGCCACTGGGCACAGAGGACCCCTGAACTGCAAATGATCTTCCAAGTGTACAATCCATGGAGACAAACATGCAGTGCTGAATCACAGCTAGCAGTCAGGCTTATGGATATTTATGAGGCACCGCTGCCAACCACAATGAGGGAAAGGGAAAGAATCAGAGGGGAAGGCGTGAGATGCTTGATAGAAAAAGCTAAGAGTTGTGTAATGACAGCAGATGCCAAGAGACAGTAGTAGGCTGATACCGAGCAGTCGGTGAAAAGTAGAACGGGCTAACATCAAACAGGCTATGCTATCGGCGATATCAGGGGACATAGCAATGGAAGGATGCATCCACAGAGAGTGGCTGGCATGAGATGCTAGGGAGAGGATGGTTGCTGCAGCAGTCTGGATGGATGGTACTGCTGTGATTGTCAAGATTAGAGAACAGGATGTTGTGAAAAATCAAGATAAGATGGTAGGAGTTAGGACAAGCATTTTAATTGCTCCCAGCCAAGACAGAAGTGGCAGCTTCAGGCAGGGAACCAGCCTGGCAATCTCAGAATCAGCACAAGGTCAGAGGGCTGTGACCTTGCAAGAGAGAAACAAGTTCCTAGCACTGCCTGCAGACAACAAGGAGGATGTGACAAGGCCCAAGGAGGCAAGCGGGAAGAGTAGGGTCTCTCTTTTGGCTGGGATGGGTTCTCGGATCCATCAGAGCAAGGACTTCAGCCTCTGTAGGTGGCATCCTGAAACTGTGGCTTTGTCTCTGCAGCAAAGGCTAAGAGTGGGAAAGGAGCAAAGGGGAAATGGGAAGATGCAGCAGTTCAGGCAGCTTTTCCAATGACCTCTCTGTCCTTCTGAAAGTAACAGCTTTCCAGGACAGAGCATCCCAGCAGGACACTTAAACGCCTTCAGCACAGTACAATATTTGAAGATAAAAACCATACAACTTTTCATGAATTCTGCCTCCAATAAAAACATCTTTATTGCCCTGGGCTAATGTGTAAGTTAGTGAGAGATTATGGTTCAACTTCTATAGCCATTTTATGTAATATAAAAAAAAAAAATCCATGGGGACTTTGTCTGTTAGTCCTCTAAAATATAAAATACAGTTCTAAGCTATGCTACCCACCATGGTATATGCTATCAGCTATTTTTCTAAACACTCAGACTAACCACTGTCAGTCTAAGAAGAGTCAGACATCCTGACTTAATCACCTCCTTGTGACTCACTGCACCGTGCCCCTTCCTTTTGAACATATATAAATCCTAATTATTTTTTAATCCTTTGCTAGAACACTGGCAAAACGACTGCTATGCTTGCGGCATACAAATGTGGATGTGCACAGGAACCACAGCTAGGATTTCAGAGGCCCTCCAGCCCAGGGAGCTGTGTGTCCCCAGCAGCACTCAGCACTGACCCCCACCTCTCAGCAGCAGTTCTCTTCTAACCTCTCTTGTTCGTCTTCTGTGGGGGTTAGCAAACATTACAGTGGGGCAGCAGCCTCGCCATGCAGGAGGACAGTGGTCAGTTTTACAAATGTCTTAAACCAAGCCCTTAGCTGAGTTTGGTTGTCTGTACAATCAATTTGCCAATGTCCTGAGGATAACCTTTGAAACCTGGGATTATTCCAGTGATCACAAATAATCTGTGCATCTGGTTTAGGATACAGCTTAGGTTCTGTTCTCCTCTGTTGCAAAGGCTTGAAACATAGCTATTTATAATCAACAAAATGTTCAGTGAGAACCAGGGCGAAGACACATTATGTTTGTCAGTATGTTGCCTCCTCTAAAATCAGAAACATGACAATTCATGCATTCAAATCACAAGAGGCAGCTGGACTCCTACCAGTTTGCCATCTAATGCCCTTCAAATTGCCCCAGATGTACTAACAAAGCCAACGTGGCCTGTGAATGCCTGTCCCCAGACAGCTCCTGCAGGGATACAGGTTGGGACCAGAGACCACACAGGGGCAGGCGCTATCCCATATTTCCCTGTCTTCCATTCAGAAACACAAGCCATGCACTGCCACAGTCTCAAAAGCCCTGCTCACTCTTGGCTCCTCCAACAGCAGACCTAGATGGTGAGGATACTGACTGTAGCTCACCCACACGAACAAGACTCTCCTAGTCACCACATATTAAGTTTGCCCCTCTTTTGTTCAATAACAATACGTGACATTTCATTTCAGTTTCAGAGAAGTCTGCCTATCTCATGGCTGCACCACCACACACTGGTCCCGAAGGCTTCCAGTGTCCGAATTTGCACCTCCCGACACAGCAGCAAATCCCAATGCCACCTTCCACACGCAGTTTTATTGAGGTCAAAGACTGAGGGGACAGCAGTTCAGTAACATAACCAGTATGGCCTACAACTACATTTGTTCTTTTTGCTCCCCCTTCTATCTTCTGACTTACGCCAAAGAAGCCTCTTATCTTTTCATGATAAACCAGAAATTATCACATATTCTCAGCAGGATGGATTCATACCACATCTGTGGAGCACCCTGGAATCCCAAAAGAAATCACAGAATATCTGGAGTTGGAGGGGACCCACAAGGATCATTAAGTACAGCTCATGCCACCACACAGGGCAGCCTAAAAGTTAAACCGTAGATCTAAAAGCATTGCCCACAAGCTTCTGGAAAGGACAGGTCCAGTCCCTAGAGTTGTCCTTACAAGGATGAGAAAGCTGAAGCTTTGAGGCCCCACTGAACACAAATCACTATTTAAATGCTAGCTTCTGTATTATCTTCCATCCTCAATTCCAGCCAACTGCTTGAACCATGAGCATCTTGCAGCTCTTCCTCCTGAGCTCACTCTGCTCTACATTCAGTTTCCTTTCCTGTCATGAAAATAAACAAGCCAGAGGCAGCTTATGCTGCCTACTTTAACGTCCCAATTCCCTGGCCTATGAAAGACTATCTGCATCGCAGCGTATTTCTGTCCAAGCCTTTAGCAGTTAACTCTCTCCCAGGAACTGAACGTTACAGGGGAAAGAAGCACTTTAAAAGCAGGCTCCTTGCTGTGGTTGTTCGTACACCAAATCACTGATGTTGGGAGACCAACATGATAAACACGGCCTTAGCAGCTTTCTATGTTATCATAGTAAGCTTAAAAAACCTCTCTTACAAAACATACTTTAATCAGAAGAACTTTTTAATTTGCAATTTTAAATGTGAGCATGTTATAACTTGTAACCGAACATTTCTATAAAGATAATTACATATGGCAAGACAGAAAAACTTTTTAAAACATTTTCTCTTGAATGTGTGCCTGAATTCATTTACAACTGTTGCTGCTTTAAACACTTCAGGCAGAATAAGTGGATGGCACTAAACAGCTTAGCTGCAATTATTATGGAATGTCTGAGGTATAATTTCCCCTGCGGTTTTGTTAGGCGTACAAAATTCATAATTCTGATTTGTGGCAGGTACTTATTACCCATCGCAGGTGGAGATATGCAAATATTATTCTAGTAGGGGTGAACAGCCTTTATTTCAGTATTCAGCTATTAACGAGATTTGTGAGTCTGGTACTCCGGGGCCATTTAATTAATTAGATGGTACAGATAAAATATAAATTGTTTTGTAGGCTACACGATTCCAGTTCTAGAAGATGTAAAATATGGCTGAATGAACTTGGTATGGACCGATTTGTTGTTTCATGTATGGCAGAGGGTACAAGAAAATCCTGCTTGTTATTTTTATCTATAACAATCGCAGGCAGAATCCTTCTATTGTCAAGTATTGCAGGAAAGAGTTGTTATTTATTTATCAATACCATTAAGAATGTCTATCAGTTAAGCTTTTTATAAAAACTGCTGGCTTACATAAAGCAAAAAGAAAAGCAGGCACATTCTTTTATGCAATGCCAATATATGCATGTTTCAGAGTGAACACACATTTTGAAGACATGCAGGTTTGGCAGGGTATTATTGTCTCAAGGTCAGACATTTCTGTTTTAAATAAATCATTTCCATGGAGCAGAGAAGCCAAACTTTACAGAGGAAAATGGAGAGGCAATCTACTGCATCATCTTAGCATCTAGATTTTTAAATAACTCTATTAGCTGATTAATTCATGTAATTCCTTTCCCCAAGTATGATCTCACAACAACTCCAGAACATTTATGGAAAATCTGGAACATGGGCAGTGGGGGAGGAGTGGGGAACAAAAAACGACAACAAAATAAACACCTTTAATCCCTAAAGCGATGTCTATAATGGTCACGATAACAGTCAGCATTTACCAGGAGTTACATATGGTAAACTACGTGGTGAGAAATTTACCCTGCCCTTATATAGAGGAAATAAAATGCAAGAGGCATGAGACTGGAAATTGTTAGCAAACTGCCAGCATTTAAAGGCAGGCATTGACCATTATATTAGATTTAAATTGCGGGTAAAATACTACACTGCACAATTACAGTACTCTAAACATTGAATGAAAACCAGTTACTTTTACTGAAGTAGGAGTATAATCAGCAGTCAGTCTTATTGGTTTATTGAACATATTTTGGGGTCCATTCCAGCTGTCTTTATTAGCTCTAATGCAAATGATTTTTACACTGCTATTTTGCCAAGCCCTGGTAGCTGTAGTACTGCAAACACACCCCACTGTTTTCTGTCTGCTGGAGATTTACTGACAAATATGATAAAGAGTACATAAAATGAATAACAACATAAAGCTTGCACCATACTGGAAAATGAAAACTAACAGGAAGAAATTATACTGCAATCATTAAAAGCCACTGCATGTTTTTCTTCGATATAACTCAAAATCACGTGAGTTCAAAATTAAATATCGGGAACTGCTTTGGTTGTTTCACTGTAGAGTGAAAACCATGGCTGCCAGGGAGCCACATCACGCGCTGTTTCAGTGGGGCCATACCTCAACTCTGCTCCTTTCTTGCATCCCTCATGAGCAGATCTTGCTCCTTTCCTGGCCTCTGTGGAGGTTCTCCATGCTTGACAACAGTGGGAAGAGTCTGGTAGAGATGGAAACAGGCTGGTACAGACCAAGCAGAACAGCAGGTGCCTGAGTGAGGTCTAAAGTATGAAAGAAAAGGACAGAATTTCATTCAAAGAAAACACTTCTGACTTTAGAAGAGTTCTGCACTGGAGAGGTGCAAGCCTGATCACTTTGAATAGGGCAAGATAAGACTCAAGAGCCTGGATGCATAAATTTTAGAATTTTAACTGTAAGACTGACAGTAGAAACAAGTCAAAGGGAGGAATTGACTGGGATCTGAGGAAAAAGGGTCAGTCGTACCTTGTGGGTGAAAAGAATCGATCAGGTAAGATATTTGCTGTTGCTCAGTTTTCAGTGAGAAAAACCAATTGTGATTGCAATGAGATTCACTGAATCTGAGGAGACTGCAAACCCATGGAGATGTATAGAGAAATGAGCCATAGGTAAACAAGTCTACCAAAGGAGATTCCGAGGTAGGGGTCCCAAACTGTGGGTTCTTTGGACACAGATAGGTCAGTTATCGGCTTGACTGAACTGCCAGCTTTCACACTGAAAAACGTGGGAATCTTGATGCTAGTGCAATGACAGTGCAAGAGGTGTGTTTTCATGCTGCACTTGTGCCAACACCTGAGAATATGGCAATATTAAACACAAAAGCAAACCCTGTAAACACACAATATGGGCTGAATGAACAGCTTGCACAGACAACTACAGTGAAAAAGGTGGAAAAAAATCTCAAAGGAGAGAGACATGTTTTGTTAAACACAGAATAAGATAAACGACAACACTATGTTTGGAAGAATCACAGTAGAACCATAAGGAGTATCTAAAATGTTCATACGTGGGGAACCCAAGTTACCTGCAGGCTTTTGACAAAGTGCCAAAGAGTTAAAATCACTCCAATCCCATCTCTCATGGCTGTGCAGATTAGCAGGATATGGCCTGCATCTGCTTCACATAACAGCAAAATGCTTGGGGTGGTGGTGGGGGGAAGATGGAGGGAGGAAAAAAACATATAGATTTCCAAAGAATAAATACAGCAGAACAACATTCTGGGTTTAAATGCTTTAAATCGGATAAACAGTACCCCATGGGTAGAACCTGTAAAAGGCCATTCCTAAAGAAGATGAAATCTAGAAGGTATTTTTAATTAAATCTTTCCAAGGACTTCATAAAAACCGAAGCCCAGCAGCAGTGTTCCATGTAGTACCGCGATGACAGCCCTGAGCTACACAATCCAAAATGGAGGAGGCATTCCAGCACAGAACATTTTTTTTTTTCTCCAGGTATGCACACACAAACACATCATTAGTTCAAAATCAATGCACAAATGAGAGATGTGATCAGAGCATTACATTTATTCACAGTAGCACAGAGAGCACTGCAATGAACCTAAGGCAGTTCCTGAGAGGTGGAGGAGAGCAGCACAGTGGCGGGCAATTGATTCCTCTGAACACAGAGGAAACGGCTGCCTGCTGCTAGGTGATTATTACCAGCATTTTTACAGAATAATGTAAGTAAGCAACATTTTAGGTAGCACTGTAATATCCACCAGGCATTGCGTTTGCAAAGAGATAACAGAGCAAAACACGCATCTGAGGAACCCCTGTGGTGCCTAGGGAGCACACTGGCAGGGAGCTGGGTGCAGGTGGTGTTCCCTCAGCCACGTGCCCACCAGTGAGCTAAGCACAACATGTAGACACAGGGTGGATAGCTGCCCTGTGTGAAAAGCAAGAGTTTTTGAACAAAAGCTATGACTTGAGATACCTCCACTACAGCACATGCCTGCAATCAGGCTCAGCATACCTAAAGGGCAATGGGTAAATACTAAATTGGTGAACGGATCCTCTTCTATGTCTTAAGAGAGGTAAGGGAGGGATAGAAGAGCAATTTTAACATGGTAAGAACATCAACATGTTGCAACTGGACAGTAGAAATTCCTTTATGACCGCAGTGCTTTGGTACATCACACAAAGAAAAAAAACATATAGGCCTGGTAAACTAACCCCAAACAGACAGGCAACCAGCTGGGAGGAGCTGCAGGCACTTGAGACTGTGGCAGGCAGCATGGCAGGAGGGGGGCAGGACCAGCATAGTGGAGCAGGGCAGAGCCACATAGCGCAACAGCCACTGCAGCACTGCTGCCAGGATGAGCAGATGCACCCACTCCATGTTTTGCCAAATATTTACCTCACCAGCATGTGAGCACAGCATTTCTGCAGCCTTGTTGTTTACAGGGAGTACTGGCCATTGTAAGGACTGACTGTCTTTCTGGAGAGCACTAGAAATCACTCTAAAGCTTTGTGCCGTATGTATAAGTGATGAGCTGAACCAAGAGCAAAGGGAGTACTGCAGAAGACTCAACATTGCCTTGGGTGATCAATCCATTCCAATGATCAGCCTAAAGCAAACCAGCACCCAGCCCCATCAAACTATAAGTCTGTCAGTTCTCCCTCTTCCCTGTCTCCTGCTTACCCATATACAGTGCTCTATAAGCTGCATGCACTTCTAGCACAGCTCCCCTGCCACTGATGTATGGCAAGGATGCAAACAGGACCTTAGCAAGGTGAGGTCAATTGACACACACACTCTATGCAAGCATTCAAAAATTAATGCAACTGATCTTCTGCTTTCACCTGATAGGAAGTAAATAATTGATCTTTGCAATATGAAAGCACCCAAAAGAACAAACTCAGAGCTGCACACTTTTACATGCACCCTCAGCTCCCCTTGTCAAACTTAACAGTCTTACCCAAAGGCTGCAGGGAGATTTGAGAAACACATGTTCTCCCTGTATGATTTAATCATGATATGAGTAAAAGGTGGATTCTCCAAGAAGCCAATGGCTGTGTTGAACATGAAACAGCATCACCCAAACCCCTGGCACAAGTCGATGCTTGATGGATTATATGCAGGGAGACTGGCAGTTCTGGGTGTTGAAGCCTTAATCTTTAACACACAACCAAGGATGTACAGCCCTACAGACAAATCTTGTACACCTGAAAGCCTGGTACAGTACCGATGTTCCTCACCCAAGGGGTAAGCATGCTTTATAAACTAAACATTGTTTTCCTGATTTTCCCCCTTTCTCCTGACAGCTCTCTACACTGCTACATAAACATGAGCTCCTATAAAGCTGCTACAAGAGCCCCATGAGATAAAAGCTAGGTTGCTCAAGGATTTTTTCTCTGTACGGGCATTGTTCCACATACCTGCCTGCCCCCTTCCATATGCAGCAACAACAGTGTGCCAGGACTTCCGTCCTTTGTATTGAATAGGGGTTATAGGAGAGAGGAAAAGAAAATAAACCTATCAATACAACAGATTTTTCCTAACTTCTTTGCAGTTGTCTTTGGGGGGTGGGGGGGGGCGGGGGGAGAGAAAAGCAATTCCTCTGGGACAGAACGTTGTTCAGTGACCCTAAACACAGAGCGTTACATCAGGTTACAGACAGCGACACGATACAAGCCAGAATCTGCTGATTATGGCTAAAGATCTGTTGTGCTTCTTTTAATTCTTAGAAATCTGTTCCATTTTATACACCATGCACACCATCACTGATTCGTTGTATGGATGAAATAGCTTGAACGGTCTCAGCTCAGAAAAGCATTTCTGTGAAGATGCTGAAACTAACAGGTTTGAAGGTAAAGAGGTATCATACTGCTCATCTGTTTTTAAGTCTGTAAATTCCAGGTGATAGTTAACCTTTTTGTTTCATGCAGCAGTGTCTTTTCAGTAGGGACCACACGCACCAGACCTTCACAAAGTTCATCACCACAGGAGGAAAGTTCCCAAAACCCTGCATAAAACCACAGTGTTTCAAACCTGAACTGTGTACTTAACACATCATATTTAACTACACCTTCCAGGAACAATTCTGCTCTTCACTGGAAAGGGGTCAGCTTTCCCTCTTGCCCTATGGGGAGGAACATTACCCCCATACTTGAACTCCAAGCAGTATTTGAGCAAAGGATGATGGAGAAGCTTTGTATAGCTGTGACACTATATTTTCAATACATTCAAGAGTAAATTTTGTGTTTTACCACACCGCTGCACTTTACAGAGCATAGCAACAGTTTCAGGAGAAAACCACGCTTTTGAGAACTTTTCTTAATATTTATCCCCAACTTTTCCTTCATTTGCCTCAGGCCTTGTTCCTGTCTCCAGCTCAGACAATGAATTATTCCTTTGTCTTTTTGCACTGTTCATACCTTGAAGGTACTATTGATTAGGAGCAAGTCCTTCAGGCCTTTCCACATTCTATACATTTCTTGGTATCGTTTCCACCAAGTTATTGTTTTTGTTGTTCTGTAGAAACTGCTTTCTCCTCCTGCCCTTCCACCTTCTTTCCAAAAGCTGGGAACAGGGGAGATAGAACTGTTAATGCTCCTCTGCTTACATCAGTATTTCTGTTAGCCTCAGCATTAATACTGGCAGCAGTTCACACCTAACTGCAACTCCAGGCTTGCAGATTCTGCCTTCTCAGGCTCATGGTAACCTACAGCAATCGCTCTAAAAGGAAAATAATTCTCAAAACTTCCTTAGAAATGGCACACTGGTACAACCCCTCCTACAAACAAAGCAAATTCCTCTTTGTTTTAAGAGAATTTATAGTAACACTCTTCATCACCATTCTGCCAGTTCATTCCTTAGCAACTGTCTCGCTGCAGCCCCATTGGACAGATGAATACATTTTATTTATATTATTATTTTACATATACAGTTCAGGGAGAAATACCACAGACAAACAACCAGCTATTCTTCTCTTGTTTTGGTGCATACAGAGTTCTCCCCATCTAAGCTTTATTTAAAGTATTCTTTCTTCTTTAATCTTGATTGTTATCTTTCTTGGTCATACCCTGTATTCTCAGTAAAATCACAATCTTTCCCATCTCAATCCCCCCTTTACCCTCTGCCTTTTGCTCCCATTGAGCATTCACTCCTCTGAATGAAAAAGATTGAGTTAGATGAAAGATAGGGTTGCATTTTCTTCTGTTTTTCTTATTATTTTATCAAAAGCTTATCGTTTTCTCCAAGAATTGAAGTGGCACTGAGTATTGTCAAAGGCTAAGAGTAGTTTATCACATTTCCACCTCAACATATTACAATTCACTTGCATGCCATCTACTTTTAGCACATTCTAAATAATATATTCTATGCCCTGAACAACATGCTGGAATGACATCAGAATCTCCAGCAGACATATCTACCTGAGCGCCCGTGCAGCTCTCTGTCTGTAATATCCTGTGCAACCCTTTGCAGCATCAGCATTTCTCCTGGAGCATCTCCTGAAGGCTGCACTTGGATTGCAGCATGTCACAGAACAGATTCTTTCCTTTTGGGCAACCTCAGCCCCATTTCCCTGCAGTCAGAGTCTGCATCACCCCGCGCATGCAGTTTCTTGGCCACAGGGCACTTTGTCACAGAACTCATGTTTTGCCTCTCCTGGGAATGAGGAAAAAGTGTCATTTTGCCTTCAGTGCTATGTAGGATTTGCCAACAAGTTACCCAGAGGGGAATTAAAAGCAAACAAATCCCAAGGCAATTTGGAAGCCTCAGTTTCCTCCTCAGGTTCTGGCTGGTATCTTCTCTGCACAGCTCCAAAAACACACTGAGATTTTGGCATGTCTGTGCTCATATGTAAAAAAAGAAAAAAAAGGCCTGTGTCCCTGCCTTTTAACAGCACAGGCAGATACAAAAATGTTGGTTTCTATAAAACAGTGATCCCATCTAGTGAAACATAGTTTTGTGGGGGTTCTTCTTACTTATTCTTAGCATCCCAAAACACTACAAAAATATTAACATGCACCATAAGGTGGCTTTTTTAACTATAATACTATCAAACACTTCTGTCCCTTTGCATGAATGCTTTAAGCGGCCTGTCCTAGCAAAAGCCTGCCTCTGGAAGTTATCACGCTATACCTAGAATAAAATGTTGGAAGTGTTAATGGCCACATTCCTGTCTGCACATTCCAGAAATAAAATAGTAAAATAATACAGTCAAAATGTTGTTTTAAAGGGGAGGAAAAGTGCATTTGTTGGATAATTCAAGTATTTGTCTACAGAGATACAAAGGTTTTAACAGCAGCAATACTGAGTGCTGAGAACATCAGTCTCCATCATTATTAAAGGTGCATCTGAATTAAAACTGTCAAAAACTTGCAGATGTGAGGAATCAGATGTGCCAGTCCAGCATCTCCAAAGCACTCACTCTGTGTTCAAATGTGCCATCCCTTGGAAGACTGCAATACCTGAGAGGAGTTTCTGTTTGTAATCTTGAGGAACATTTGCTTAGGTTTCTTGCCTACTTTATACCAAACATAATGAATAGTGAACAAAGTGGTTATTTAAGGGAAATATTCTTCCATGATCAAACTCACAAATCAAACTGCAGCAGGGAACTGTGTAAAAGTAAGGGAGAAGAGAGAGCTGGTGACAGCAGCCCCATGTCCCACAGTGTTATGGCCCCTGGGATTGCCCACCCTCATGCAGCACCACTCTGCCAGGGCACTAATACGACCTCATTATTACCCTCAGATTAATTATTTACCCTTTTTTCATCTTAAATCTAAACCAACAATCTCTTGGCAGTATCCTTCAGCCCACAAATTACTGCAGGTCACTGAGAGATGCTGGAGGAGCTGTACAGTCTACATTACCCTGCTACAGCCTGCAAGCATGTGCTTTGTCATGTCTGCCCAAGCTCACTGCCCCCCATGCAGCAAGGCTGGCAGACAGGCAGCTGCCTTCTCCCTGTCCTCCAAACAGGAGGCTGCTGTGCTCCAGTTGTTTATGCCATATGTGTGGCTTTGGTGCACCAGCTATACTGGAAGAACGAAGGGAACACCCACCAGCACAGATTATTTCAGTTGATATTTTTAGCAGAAAGCAGAGATCTTTTCCATCACCCTGCCACAAAATAACAGCATCACATCATAGACCAACTTACCCAGAGGCAGAGGGCTCTTGTTAAAGCTTTCTGAAAGGGAAATCACTCAGTGCGTGGCATGGTCCTGGTGGTTTCTGCACTGCCTCCAGACTGACTCTCAGGTTAGCTGAAGTGTCATCTGCTGTTGGTGAGGTCTGCTAATGATCCTGTGCAAAAATAGAGAGCATTGAGATCCTACAATCCTTATCCACTGCCACAGGTTTTTTGAAGCTTTGATTCTTGCCATCGATATTAAAAACCACAGTAGCAATAAAATCACTTTGTTTTCACTGTAGCTTTTGCAGCACACATACATATGCAAGTTAGGTATCAGTAAATAGTGCATCTATCTAATATTTGGTAGCTTGACGCATATTTCTTATTAGTCTTTGGCAAACTAGCCTTGAAAAGTTAGCAACTTACTATCTAGGAGTTTTAAGAGAAACCAAATTCAATCACAGATCTGTAAAATAATTTGGGACTGAATGGAGGACTTCACATCTTGTCCATAAGCAATACCAACAACAGAGAAATAGCTACAGGAAAGGATAAGCCTATTCTTGGAACGGCTCTCCTTGTGTTTCCATTAGAGATTTCAGATTCATTTGGATATCACTGTTGTTTGGCTTTAGAGGTCTCATATCTGGAAAACTATGTTTTGCTAGTTGCACCACTAAAAAGAAGTAGGAAACTAATAATGCATCTGTTTACACATGAGAGTTATACATCAGAGACAGCATGTCCCACCTATGGGGAGCACTCTGGGGATCACTCTGACAAAAACCTGGTCAAGGTGTGTTTAAAGTAGATGATAGGCATAGACATTCTATGCAGAACTCAGGGGCTTGCACCTCATGTAAAGATTGCCTCTATCTGATGGTACGAGCATCCACACCAAAGCAGTTCAAGCAGTAGTAAGACCACAGCTTAATTAGTTACAGAAGAAAGTCTTTTTTTATTACTTTTTACTTGTAAAGCAGATTTTTATTTTTATTTTTTTCTGGTGTGCCAACTGCAAGCCAAATATTATCAATAAGACAAAAGGAATATTTTGGCTAACAGTCCCTTACTCTCTTCTGAATGTCAGCACATGTCCCCACTGGCAGATTCCAGAAATCCAGGGGCTACCAGATGGCTGCATAGCAACAATGCTCAAAACACGCTCTGAAAGTTAAAGAATCACAAAGGAAGGCAATGAGTGGGCATTTCCAACACATACTTGTAGTCACTGCTTTTTTGGGGGGGGGCTGGATATCCGAGAACATCACCTGGAACTGAGTGCCTCCCAGCCTGGTACAAAACAGCTCTGCACAGAGCTTGCTGCAGATACTACTCAAGATGTACATAAGACAGTGCCATATTTTAGAAGAGCTGATTTTAAAATCAATGTAATAGAAAAGAATAGAAAATGCCAAGAATATTTTTCTTGCACTGTTTTCCTTTGGGAATGCTTTATCTCCACATACAATGCTCATTTGGGTTTTTGAAACTTCAGCACAGGGGTTTTCTTTATACTTAATTAGGCATTTTACATATCCCCTCTTCTAAAACTATACTCAACTTATTTTATAGCTAAGATTTTTTATATGTTGATTTTTTCTTTGCCTTATTTGGTATCTTTCCCTCTTAAAAGCAGCATTACAAGAAGTGCTCCCAGTCACAGTTGCACAGTTCAGCCATCAGGGATACGTAGAAATTCTGCTCTCTAACTTTCCTGGGTAACATCTTCGTACTTACTGAGACTGCTCCAGTCCTATCAAGGCAAACAGGATTATCCAAGATAATTAACATTTCTATAGGGCACCAACAATTACACGCAGATTTGAAACCCAGAGTACAAAAGAGCGGCACCAATTACCATTCTAGGAGGATTCTCATTTATTACCATGTTTACTCACAAACATAAAATTAGTGTTGCCTGGATTAAGATTAGAAACAACACTAGTTGCCATCACAGATAAAATCCCCCAAAGTGTATTTCAAGCACAACGCATGCAATTTCTCTTAAAATATGAATAATAATGTAAAAAGATGCATCACAGATAATCAAATGGAGAGTACGTTTTTCTCAATACTGGAAATGCAGCTACATAGAATAGAGAAAAGCCGTGGTCTTATTAGATTGCTTGCTAGCAATATACTTAAAGAAGAGGGATGATAATAATCTGTAGAACAGGGTACAATATTTAAATGACAAATAAAATCCGTGTCACTTCTCTTATTAGTTGCAAAGTCCAACTACAGAATCCAGAATCTTTCAGAGTCAGTTAGAAGATAATTTGCCTGTATGCCAGAAGTTGCAGGAAGAATACAGTGTCCAAAGGCATCAAAGTTGTATTTCAGTCCTGCAAAGACAGTATTTCCTCCCAAACTTTCAGACATGGCGGTAACCCAACCAGTAGCATAAAAATGTAATAAAAAAACATAAAACCATTCATTGTCAAAATCCTGAATGAGATTCTAAGAGGAAAAAAAAATAAAAAATCCTGTCAGCATTGTTTGGCATGTCAAAGCAACAAAGGGGGCCCAACAAATTGGCCGCACTGCAGGGACTAATTAATACATGACTGGAAATATTTCTTAAAATGGGGTCTTAATTGAAATCTATTCACTTCTTGGCAAAACAAAATACATTCTTCTTCAAGTCCAGCCCCAAGACCAAAGCTGTGGCAACTCAGCATGAGATCCCAGGAGGACCCATTCAAGCAGTCTGAGAACACCAGTACATTCCCAACTACCACAGGCTCCTGCCCTACCCAGCTCAGCCTGACCTGTGCCCAGCCTGATATTAGGTTCACTGATTTCAGCCTTCTTCTAAGGCAATGCAGACTCCTTCAGAGTCTTCACACTGATAATGGTGATCAGTGGAGTAGCTCTGAGGGACTGAGGTGGCCACCGGTTTTCCATATTATAGACAAATAATAATAAAAAGCACTATTTCCTTTTCCCTAGCACCTGCTAGGGTCTCAGATTTTCTTCTTGTCACCACGTTGATAGTAATTCATGCCATGCTGTGTCATGCTAAGCCCAAATCAGCATGACAGAGCCAGTAAAGGCAACAAACACCATTAAAGCAGAAAAGGGCCTGTGCATCCCACAGCACTGGTCTGGGGGTCTGCTTCCTAGAACCCTATTTTAATCAGTTACTGTGTTGTAGGGCAACTATGGAGGAGCCATAAGTCAAACCCCTTTCTGAAGGAGAAGTGTGTGTGTTGGGAGGGGGGTGGAGGGGAACAATAATATTTTAATACCAGAGCTAAATTTAGACCATGAGTTTTAAGTGGATTCTTAAAGTAGTGAGCTGAGTTCTTTCTCACCTCCTCTTGTTTACAGTCTCTTAGACTGGGATCCCACACTACCAGTGTCACCCAGTATGTCATTTTTTTCTCTTGGCAAGTAAGCACATGCGAAAGAAAAGGCATTACATTTATAATGACAGCAACAGAACTTGCTAACGTAGCTCTTACCAGGATTCAAAGGGACAGCTTCAGCTTTCCAACATAAAACACGATGTCTCTGAGCTTCACATGTGTTCTTCCACCCCGCCGAGCCCATTTTAAAATGCAGAATCGCCATAATTTAATATTAGACTATTTCACAGTACCATTCAAGTTCAGAACAGAAAAGAAACATTAAAAGCAGTGAAATAAATCAAATGAATCATCTGAAAATAAAATTAGGGCATAAATAAAACAAAAGCAAGGCCAGGAACAGACAGACTGTCTCCTCCCTCCCTCCTGGGACAGATTTCCTTCAGCACAGCTTCAGTCTCTCACTGAGACATTTCCCGGGTTCCCAGGGCCTGGCAGCACCCGAAACCATGTGGGGAAGCTGGAAGCATTGCTTAGTATTTGCATAGCTGGAGGTGTGAGGGCAGCCGTGCTCCTGAGTGCCTGTGTGTGGTGGCAGGTTTGTTTTAATTGTTGCTTTAAAGTATGCTTAATTTTCAAGCATATTTTTGTTTCTTTCTGGAACCTCAGAATGCTTCTCCCTCAGTACTTTATACATTGGCTCTCACTCTTGACTCAGTTTCCCACCTTCCAGCACCCGTGGGTTGGGCAAGTTCCTACTGGCACAAAGGGAAGGTCTGGGGGCTCCTATTCCTTGCTAGAGTACAAATTTGGGTTTGGGAGGGAATGGTACATTAACAAAATGCAACAGTAAAATGATAATTTGCAGAGGAGGGGAAGAGAGAGAAAAAGAGTTGTGCCAAAGGCACTCCTGAAAGGAGCAAACTTCTCTTCCTAGTAAAGGAAACCAAAGGTTTTTGTCATGTGGGAGCAACAATAGCATTTTTAACACTCCCTTTCTCGATAATAGCACCTGAGTTCTCTCAGGATTCAATGTTTACGCTCACAAAAATCAATTTTTCGCTTTTATTAAAAAATTATGTACAGTAAATTGCTGCTACAACACAATCTACGCTGTTTAACATACCCTGCTTTGATTTACTGTTCCATCCATAATCTGCTGATGATTAAGCTTCTCAAAAACAATCCGCTAGCCTTTCTAAGTGATATCAAGTTGTTTGTTTTTAATCTGCTGAAAATCATCCTGTAGACAGATGCATTATTGAAGAATTACATTTTAATTTATTTTCATGCAGTGCCTGTGACGGGCATTTGGATTAACAGAGTATGATAATGGTTCTTTATGCCTGTATCTATTCAAATCAGAAATTACCTGCACACACTGTCTCTGATGGTGGTCAAAAACTGTACAAAGAACTGAGAATAGTGCTTCTTAATATCACACAGCTCCGCCGCTCATCAATGAGTCTTTTTCTGTTCTAATGCTTTTGTCATGTATATGAAAGTCATTATGTAGTTTAGAAAACAGGAGATGAAGTGAAAGAGGAAGATCAGGGACCTGGGATGCATTAATATTCTACCAGCGTCAAAGATATTTCCCTCGAGGGGCTCCTACAGGCCACACTGTTATTACAGTGCCTATCCATTATCTTGTGCTGTACTTGGTATTAAGACAATAATGGAGAGAATAGGATTATGTGCAGATGATAGGAAATGCGAAGGCAATTCAGCAAGATAGGAAATGAATGGAGACATGATTCTTTCATCGAAGCTCGGGATGGTATAGCATACGGTAAGGAAGAAGATAAATGATGCAAAATGAAATCTTTACAGGTTAGCTAGGGTAAAATGAGTGTTTACATAGAATCTGACGAGTTTAACCTTTTTGGTACAGAATAATGCAGCATCTTTCTTTAATGCGCTGGTGTGTATTCCTTCAGTGGTCCGTTTTTGATCTGAAATCTTACTCTACACGCATACGGAAAGGACCTATGTTAATTCCATAGAGGCGGCCTTACACAGTGGATAATTCTTTCATTCATGGCAAGAAAGGGCTTCTATATTTCATCTCCTTCCTTCTGCTATACAAACAAACAGAATAAAATCCAAACTGCAGTAAGGAAGGAGCGAGCAAACCTGAGCTGTGGATCCCCTTGCTAAATGCTCAGGCTGTTTCACTACTGCACATCTTTTAATTCCTCTGGCCAAGCCTGTGCTGACACCAAGTAACACAGGCTCATCGTTTTAGGATGCCAGCAATGCATCACAGTGGTGATAAACAAAGACGGGACCAGACCGTGCCATTTACAAACGTTTCTCTGGCTTATGTCTGTCATACTTTTTTTAATTAGGATAAATCACACACGTGCATTTGTTATAACAGCACAACGCCAAAAGAGATTATCGCTGTTCCCTAAAGCACAATATCATGCCATTCCTTCCAGAGGGTGCTCAGAGGCATCCCTGCAGCGGTCAGAGCCCACAGTGCCAGCAGCAGCAGGGCACGCTGCCCAGGGCTCGGCCGGCACAGCCGCGGCTCACAGCCCACCGCCAGCCTGCGCCCAGCAGTAGCACGCAGCGCTGTCAGGCGAGGAAGCCGCCCTCACATCGAGCACAGCCCTGCACATAGAAACCCTCACGCCATCACCCGCTGCACGATTTCCTCGCAGGCCCGGCCCCGCGGCGTGGGCGGCCGCCAGCGCAGCTCCATGCTGCTCCCTGCTGTCTCAGCTCGCCAGCTCTCCTACTACTCCCTTTGTCTTGGCCTAAGGTTCGGCCGTCATGGCTTGGGTGTCGCCGTGTCTCGGCTGGCACTGCTGCTATCTGCTGTGCTGGTTGCCGATCATGCTACAGAATACACCCGTGAATTTGATGGATCATAGAAATACAGGAACGCGATAAAAACAGCAGCAGTGGAGCTGCTGTGGAGCACTCCTGTGTGCTCCTGTTGCTGACCACGGGGGCTCACACCAGGAGACTCCACTTACCCCATAATACCGCTTAAAAACTGCAAAGAAAACCGTCCACAAAGAAATCACAGGACAAAAGGGCTGGCTGCTGACTTGAGTGTTTAAGTCATGTTTATGTTTTAATGTTGTTTAACTTTACTTACAGAAGCATCTAATTATTATAGAATCATAGAATCTTTTGAGGTGGAAGGAACCCTTAAAGGCTGTCTAGCCCAGCCCCCCACAACAAGCAGGAACACCCACAGCTCAGTCAAGTTACTCAGAGCCCCATCCAGCCTGACATCAATGTCTCCAAGGATGGGGCACCCACCACCTCTCTCTGGGCAGCCTGTGGCAGTGCCTCACCACCCTCAATGTAAAAAAATTATATCCATTCTAAGTCTGCCCTCTTCTAGTTTAAAATCATTGTCTTATTTAAGAAACACCTTAGTGATTTTTCGAGGAGAAAACCCTGAGAGGGTTTTCCAAGTGCTGTGCAAAACAGACCACAGTCACCTTCCCACAAGTGGCTGGCATCCAGTACCGAGCCCCAAAACTCCCATGAGCAAGAAGCCCCCCAAAGTCCTGCAGCTCCCACCTGCAATGCAGGCCATAATCTGGGAAAGATGGCAGAAGGATGCAGTTTGGTCTCACAATGAAATTCCAGGCTTGAGGCTATTTTCTTGCTCACCTCCCCCAAGGAACATGTATGTAGGGTAGAAAGCTGAGGTTTATGGGGAGAGGCAATATCTTTTATGAGATCAGCTATTAGAGTTGGGGGAAAAGTAGACAAGCAAATAAGCCATTGTTAGGTCTGAAACAGAGGTTGCAAACTGCAGTAAAAGCATGTTGGTAAGATGTGCTCTGGGATGAAATTATTATGCTATCAATTAGATGATATGAGAGGGAAGGACAACTAGCACCTTTGAGCAGCAGGCAGCTCCAGCACAGGGAGCCACACTCAGGTCACTCTCTCCAGTGGGACAGAGAAGTGAGAAAAGGAGAGACGAGACAGCAGTTGAATATAATTGGAAAGTTAGCGGGAAGGGAGTGGAAATGACAGTATGTCATCAGCCCCTCTGTTGGGTCCTGCTATAAAGTATCTTCACTTGCAAGTTCTCTCTTTGGTTGTTTTGTAAATCTGCTAACACCAGACTAAACTATCTAACACCAGAATGCCAGAGCAAGCAGATTATTTTCTGAAAATGTGTATCCTCTGATGATGGTGTTTCTGTACTTTAGTGAAAAATAATGTACCAATGACCTGCTGATGTTTTTCTGCATCGCTTTTTCTATGAACTGTTTGATCTTTTCTGCTTTGCCTAATATATTCAAACTCATTACAGACTCTGTGATAAAGTCAATTCCAGTACACCTATGGAAAAGATTGTAACTTTTTAAGAAAATAATTTCTTCTGTAATAATTAAGAGATAAAAGTTTCATACAGATTTAATACTATTTGTCACAGAAATGAATGTCCTCTTTTACTTTCCTCTGTAGAGGAGATGTATTATGTATGCTCCTTGCCACAAGAATGATTCTGTTTCTAAACAAAGAGCTCAGAACACCTTTGTGAATGTGGAGTAATCACTAAACACAAACTACTCACTAACTCAACTGTGCATACCAACTCGCTGCATTTGAAGTCTGGAGGAAGGATAAAAATGCTTGGAAACACAGAGCGAGCAGGAAGATAACCCTTTGGATTACAGAAACTTGACCAAGTCTAGCCTATGACAGGGATCCAGCCCTGTTTTATTTGATCCAGCAGATATTAAATGTCACCTTTTTCCTGACCCCAGCAACATCCAGCTCTGACCCATCACCTCATTAACACAATTCCAGCATTTCCAAGCACCCAGCCTCTGTGGGCAGAGCTGTCCGTAACAAACAACCAATATCTGTAACCAATTCCCTTAGCTATAAAGTACATTAAAACCAAATTACAAACTGCATTTATTAAAACAGCTAACAAGGCCAACAACAACAACAAAAAAAAAAAGCAGAACTTCAAGATGAAGCATGCTTCATCAGACATGTTCCACTCCTGTTCACATGCATCTGGTTCACAGGGAGCACGCTATTAGTCTGGTACACCTGATCTGACACTCCCACTTGTGCTAATTTCTCTCCTAACCATGAGGAGTGCCAGCTGCAGCACACCCCATCCAGCAGCACCCTGAGTGCCCCTGCCAGTGTCTGCAATCTGTTTTCACAGCCAGCACTGAGCTGCTGGCACTCAGACCCTTCCCAGAAGGGGGTGCAGATAGTTGGGGGCAGCGGTTACCTCAGTTCTGAACCCTGTTGCTTAAGGCCCACTCACTTCTGTCCATCAAAAGAATTTAGGGGGATTTTTATTTATTTATTTATCAGATCTCTTTTTGCAGATCCCAAATCAGGCTGTATTTTGGTAGACATCATTTACTCTCCTCTGAAAGACAACATTTTCCTTGGCAGGTGACAAGCACCACCTCCACATTCTACTGTAGATGCTGCTAATTAAACCACAGTGAAATTCAGATAATTAGCAACCTTTTCTAACACGGCGGGTTACTTATTCTAAACCTTTTTTCCAGATGAAATGGTATTCAAGACATTTTAAAAATCTACTAATTTTTCAGACTCTTAAATGTATTTTCCATTCTAACAGGAAGAAAAAAAAAAAGAAAAACAGAACAAATCATTACTGAAAGCAGAGAAAGCGTTTATCACCAGTGTTTGCATTTTGCTACATCTGACCATGTGAACACTAACAAGAATGTGTTCAATCTCTCATCAGAGATGGTCTCTCATCATAAAGATACAGTCTTTTAAAATAACAGTAGATATTAAAACCAGTTTAATAGCTGTATCTTTATCAGAGATCCTTTTAAACTTTCAGCAATGTATTACATTACCAAAGTACGGTATGCTGAGGATGCTCCAATACTTAAACATATGTTGCTGATGCCTCTAAGGAAGTGGAATTGTTTAGATTAAGGATTAATGTAAAGGTGACATAATTACCTGAATGGATGCACCCAGTCAAATGTAAGAATATTTTAGAGTTAAAAAAGGGGAGCTTCGTTTCCAACTCTTGCATAAAGGGATCACCCACACCTGCCTTCTCACCCTAGAATATCAATGGCTGCTGGTCACAACAGTGGCCATCACAGAGAATACAAAAAACTCTTCCCTCCTTTTCTCCTGTAGTACAAAAACTGTCATTCCCTTCCAGTTACTCTCTACAGCATTCAGCAAGGCTGACTAAAAAGGATACACATTATGGCAGGGCTGCAGTACCATACCTGACCCTCATCCAGTATGCAGCACTTCATCCCAGCACTGGGCAGCACAGCTGCAATTTTTGCCTTCTGCTGCCTACAGCCTTTGAACACCCCTAACAAAAATGAGTCAGCTGTTCTGCTTCTGCCTCCCATACACACCTCTAATCACACTACTTCTTCATCAAGCTGGGAGATCGGCAGGGGTTAACCCTGAAAAAATTTACTGTAAAGGCAGCATTTATTGTAGTGGCAATTACAGAAAGAGAAAAAGCAATTTCGTCTTTTATGTGGCTCACAGTTTCATTAATGCCATACACTTTTAGCTGACTTGAGCTGTTATGCACTAACTCAAAAAGACGTGGTACGCAGTGTTGAAATAAGAAATAAAGAAATAATGCAGGGCAAACTTTAACTTCTCAAATACAGGCTTAATTCTTCAAATACCAGTAATGCTTTCATTTGACAGCTTTATTAGTATCCTAAGCTTCAGGCCAAACTTGCTATAAAGTAAACTGCTCAAACCAGTCTAAGAAACAAGAAAAAAAAAATCAAACAGACCTGCAAAGAATTTGTTGCTCCTCCTGTTGTAGCAGGGAGCTTTGCTCCTGATGCTTCCATAACCTCACGTGTGATGACAAAAGGAACTCAGATGAAAGGCAGCGCACCACGGCAGCAGCGGCTGTGAAGCAACACAGATCTTACAACATTCAGAGATGCTTCTGGGATTCTGCTGGTATTGTCACCATGTTAGGCAAAATTTCTCTACAGTGATAGGTATCATTTTACATAGCACAGATGATGGATTACACAAAGACTAACCACAACAATTGTTTTTCTCGACCCTCAAGATCCAAAATCCCAAAGTTCAGAATTCTGGGTAAAGAAAAGTCCCTGATGTTGCCCAACATGTGAACAAATGCCTAACACTTGCTCTGAGGCTTTCCAAATATTTCTGGGCAATGTAGATGCAAATAATGAATTATCTTTGCTATACTATGGGATCAGGAGGGGAAGGTGGGCAGCTTATGATCCACTTTTCATCTATCACTTCACATGGTTACATGAAAACGCACATCAAGTTAAGGACATGGCTACAGTTTAAATAAATCTAGTACAATACGTCTATGTCTAGAGGTTTTTCTACAAGAAGTAATTCAGGAAAGTTTAGATAAATCAACTAAACCCATGATAATAATACATGTAGGTTAAAATGCATTAAATTCCTATGTGGATATTTTCACTGAGAAGTGGTCTGACTTTACTGTAAAAGAGGATTAAGCTACCATGAACTGAGGCCATTCTCCTTCAGAATTAGATCATCCACAGAGCAGCTTAAAGCCCTCTAGCTTTGGTGTACTTACCTCACACTTTTCATTCATCAGGATTTTCTTACAATTCAACAATCCTTGGTTAAATAAAAATCTCCCCACTTGTTTATTTCTGGTTGAAGTTACAGTGCATTACCTGGTTACTTGGATCAAAAACTTCCTGTGGAAAAAAAAAAAAAAACAACAACAAAACAGAAAACAAACCAGCTAAAGCTGTTTTGCAAGTAGCAGAAACAGAGACATCCTTTTGTGGAGGAAAATGACAGCAGCATACTGGGAGCCTTGGGCACTTGACAGATCACCAACTACAGTGCTGGACTAAGCTTTTCCTAATCTTGAAAAGCAAACAAACAAAGAAACACAACTTTAAATCAATCTTACATCCCATCTGAAAGGATCTCTTCAGATAGAAAAAGGCAAACAAGGCAGCCCCATGGAACAAAGTTGCAATGGGAAGCATCCGGCAACTCTGTCCTCTAAAAGTAAAGAGTGGGGCAGACACAGCACCGGGTGCCCCTTGTCACTGAGCAGAGGATACATTTTTAGAGGTTAAATAAGATGCACTCTGAAATTTACCCATCCCAGGCTCACAGATGAAATGCTAACTAATGAACAAGGAAAAGCAAACATTTTCACAGCCTGTTACCAACTCAGGTGTTAGTTCATCTGAATGATAAATTTTATATGGCTGAACGAAAATGGATGCAATTCATGTTCCCAAGTAATACCAAGTAACTGAGATGTAGCAAGTAAATACAAAGAAAATAAAGTAAAAAAAAAAAAAATAATAATTTTTTAAAAAATTAACCAAATATTGCCCTTGATTGCTACTTGATTGGCTTCAAACTTATCAGGGAACAGAGAGTGCTAATGATGTCACAAAAAAAAAGATAATATATATATATATAGTTTTGTTTTAAACGCTGACTGCATGTAGTTTGCAGTCAGATCCAGATCAGATGCAGTCTGATGCAGT